>NC_064640.1:57337065-58677565 GCF_023864345.2 Schistocerca serialis cubense | reverse complement strand
GCGATGAGAGTCGCTTCTGCCTTGGTGCCAATGATGGTCGTATGCGTGTTTGGCGCCGTGCAGGTGAGCGCCACAATCAGGACTGCATACGACCGAGGCACACAGGGCCAACACCCGGCATCATGGTGTGGGGAGCGATCTCCTACACTGGCCGTACACCACTGGTGATCGTCGAGGGGACACTGAATAGTGCACGGTACATCCAAACCGTCATCGAACCCATCGTTCTACCATTCCTAGACCGGCAAGGGAACTTGCTGTTCCAACAGGACAATGCACGTCCGCATGTATCCCGTGCCACCCAACGTGCTCTAGAAGGTGTAAGTCAACTACCCTGGCCAGCAAGATCTCCGGATCTGTCCCCCATTGAGCATGTTTGGGACTGGATGAAGCGTCGTCTCACGCGGTCTGCACGTCCAGCACGAACGCTGGTCCAACTGAGGCACCAGGTGGAAATGGCATGGCAAGCCGTTCCACAGGACTACATCCAGCATCTCTATGATCGTCTCCATGGGAGAATAGCAGCCTGCATTGCTGCGAAAGGTGGATATACACTGTACTAGTGCCGACATTGTGCATGCTCTGTTGCCTGTGTTTATGTGCCTGTGGTTCTGTCAGTGTGATCATGTGATGTATCTGACCCCTGGAATGTGTCAATAAAGTTTCCCCTTCCTGGGACAATGAATTCACGGTGTTCTTATTTCAATTTCCAGGAGTGTATTTGCTATTTGTAAGTGTATGTTTTATTGTTTTATTGTTTATTGTCTTTTCTTTTAATAATATCTGTGTAAGTTAAGAGTGTATTTTACCAGGTTGTGGCACTGACAAAAGTATCTGACTGAATAAAAATTGAATAAATAACATTGGTTAGTTCACTAAAATTGTGAAAATTGCAAGTCTGGCCAAGGATTGTGTGAATGAATCTGAATTCAGAAGCTGTGCAGAGCACAGTAAGTGACAAAGATTGCAAATACAGTGGCCCAGCAGCATCTCCCTCTTGTGACACTGGAAAGGTCATTCTTACCCCAAGGTCATTGGTAGAAGCACCATCGTACAAGGTGGGAATGTGAAAGCAAGTAGCATTATACATTGGCCATGTCAAATAGTGCACTATCAGTTTGTGACTGAGTTTGCACAAGGCAGAATTATGGTTTTCTGGAGAATTTGTTTGTCATAGCATGATATTTTGGCTTGTAAAGGGCATTTTTCTTTTCTTTTTAATAAGGTCTGTGTAAGTTAACAAATTTTACAAGGCTGTGTAACTGACAGAAATGTCTGATTGAATAAAAAATAAATCACTTTGGTCAATTCACTAAAATTGTGAAAATTGCAATCCCACCAAGGACTCTGTGCTGAGCATTTGGAACCTGTGTCATACAGAGTGACAACCAACTGCAACTTAAGCATGAGATAATTGTGTTCTTGTGGAGTTATCATAAGAGACCATGCAGCTTTGTTCATAGTGATCACTGAATTGTGGAGCACAGCAGTGGCAATCTGGCCTGCTGTGTCGAAAGTTTGACAATGCTTCGAGTGAGTTGAACTTCTAGCACACCTACTGTTGGGCTGGCCTCCATTGTCTAGAAACCATAAGTGCTTTGACTGCAGTTGGCATGTAAATGTTGTTGATTTTCTTCTGAGTGGCAGAAGTTTTCAGATGAGTCCCACTTCTTACTGTCTTACATTAATGGTCACATAATGTGTCGAGTGCTACCATGATGACTACATTCTAACAGTCTACACTGTTGACAAACGTAGCAGACAGTGTCGGATTTGACGTTCAATCTAGATACTTATTACTTGAGAGCACTCTAAACGGAGACTATTTTAGGACAGATTTAAAACGAACAGTAGTACCCTTCTTCCAGTCAACTTAACATGCCGTCTTTCAAAATGAGAATGTCAGACCAGATGTGTCGAGTAATATGCCAACCATCTCCTGCTTTGTTGACCTGCACATTTTCCTGGAATTTCACCCATCAAACGTGTCGGGGGTATCTCCGGTCAACAGGTTGTTCAACAAGATTGTCTGCTGTTGGTGTTTTTGTGGAGTCACATAGAGACTGTGTTCTCATATTTTCTTGTAAATACAAAATTTGTTTTAATTCTGAAAACTAACATAAGACATGTAGTGGGATGTGTAGGCTAAGATCTGCAACCCTTAACAAATATTTAGATACCGTGTGATGTCCATATTAAAATAATAGGTGTTTACTTTGATGGTGATGCATTTTATTTCAGCACTTTCTTGGTGGAAATTATTTTCATAAGAGCTCGGCACTCTTCCAAACTTCTTCATTTAATAGACTGGATTTCTCACATGACACTTTTCAGTGTTGCTATTTATATTTGGTATTGAGCAATGTGGCACACCGGTTATGACACTGGCCTTGCATTTGAGAGGTCCATCGCTTAAATCCATCTCTGGCCATCCAGATGTAGCTTTCCCGTGGTTTCCCTTAGTTGCTTAAGGCAAATGTTATGATGTTTTCTTTGAAAAGGACACAGCCAATTTCCTTCCACGTCATTATCCATTCTGAGCGTGTGATCCTGTTACTTGTACTCTTTAATGATTTCATTGTTGTTGGGATATTAAATGCTAATATTTTTCTCTGTTCCACTATGTTTAGCTTTTAAATGCACACCATCCACAGTAAACGAATGAATTCTAAATTTTCTTGTTGCTCTTCAGTGTTGAAACTAGTTCCTCTCATGTAAATGAATTAAAAAATGGTTGTAAATACGGGTTTCAAATTTATCTTCTGAGGAAGTTGAGTGTTACCTTCAGTCATACTTACTATGTTTCAAAGTTGAAGAGTAGCAGTATGATTTGATTAGGTCTCCAGTCTCTAATAGAATGGCAGGATGATTTGTCTGCCATGTTGTAAGAGAGTAAGAGTCCTCAACAATTAAAGATAATGAAGTGTTTGAATGTTAAGGCCAATATCTGCAGTTACATTGTTCATTATGAACAGATTATAACTGCTGCAAGTCCCTTGCTCACATCCAATCAAGTGGTAGACAAATTCCTGTGGTAACTGGTAGGGTGAACACTTGCACTTTTTTAGGATGAAGTCAGTTAAGAGGTATGCCTGCACAAGTAAGGTTCTGTTATTGGTGGAAGTTGATTCAGTGTTAGGGGAATGTTTAGCAAAAGACTAAGTGAGCTGTTCAATCAAAATATGAGAAGAATTACTTTTTCCTAAGATTAGTGTGTGAAGCTCAGTCCATTAATGTATTGTATTACCATCTCTTTTGCAGTTGTTATTTTCCATATCAAATACAAATTCATTAGGGAAAACCCACATTACAAAGAAGCTATATGGCTGGCTAGTAATTACCTCCAGGGAGCAAAATTCCAGTGCTGCTGACAGACACACAATAATGGTAGAAAAAATTTATACCTAATTTTTGGAACTTCATTTGGTAAGGAGGAAAGAGGGATAGGTTTCAAAGGGTTGGGAAGGAGGTGCATGTCAGCAAGACTCCAGGATGAGAGGAACCCACATGATGTGAGGACAAGAGGAGACAAAGATGAAGGAAGAGGAGTCAGAGCGAGTTGGAGGTCAATGATGATACACTAGTAAGCAGTGCACCAGCTTTTGTCAAGGGTTAATAGAACAACAGGATGACAAGAAGAATTATTGCAAGGAATAGAAATAAGACATGGAATGAATAGTGTGGTATGAACAGTGTGATTAAGAACCAAGAGGAAAGTGTTGCCCAGAGGGGAGGGGGGATAGTTTGTGATAGGTTGCAGAGTGTGCAGGTGCAAAGTACTTCCTTTACTCACAAATACACCTTGTGATTCCATTCTTATTCCAGTTGATGCAATTAAGATCATCAGCTAAGAGGAGTGTTATCATTTTATTTTTCTGGAGTTAGCTGTGACATTTTGATGCGATGACCAAACAACGGGCACTTGAATACCAAATGTAATACTTTTCTACATAACTTCAGCTTCCTTCCATTAAAATACTCCGAATAGAAATACAGTAGTGATAGTCAACCCATATGGATGACTTGTGGCATAATGTGTTGGAAATGTTACTTGCGTTATAAGATGAAGTGCAGTCACAGTCGATTTTCTGCATTTCCCTGCAGGTAATCTTAGTGTTGAAGAAGATCAGGCCATAACCATGCATGAAATAAAAGTGACTTGTGGGGAGGGGACTGGGGCTCTCGCAACGAAATTTAACACTCTTATGTCATGTGGAAGAAGTATCAGGGCAAACAGAAGATTCTTAAGAGATTGTGTACTTACTGCAGAAAAATGAAAAGTTAGTTATCCACTACAGGTGCACAGAACATTTAACAACTATTTCTTGACATTAGTTTCCAAGTTGAATCAAAATTTTATTGTATTGCTGGATTCTTCTGTCACTGCTTTGTAGAATAATTGTGTATAAATCAACAATAAAAGTTTATTGGTACCAGCAAGTGCACAGAACTTTCATAAGCTGGCATTTCAAGACAGTTATGCCACTAAAGCTACAGGATGCAAAAAATCAATTTTTAAATCATTGCATTGTATAAAGAAATATCTACTCATTTGAAGATAAGTACATAATACACCATTGCTGTAGAAAGTGATCTGTTGATTTGTCTTGAAGGCATGTTCAGTTTCCATACAAATAAAAATACTTTTTAGTAAAGCCATGTGATTTTCTTACTGCCATTGCATTTGAAAGCTTTTGAGAAGCTACATACGTATTATTGCCAAACTTACAAGTTAGACATCTGGAAAACATCAACGAAAAAAGTTAGTTATTATGTAATATATGAGAGCAGTTGCAGTACTAAGTGAAAAATTGAGAACACTATGTGTATTTTTTTGACCAAGTAAAAGTATTTGTGTGGTCAGACCACACCATACACATACATAATTTGTAATATTATGCAATTAGGATAAAAGTTCAATACTGTTTCCTTTCACATCTAGAAAGTAATTTTTCAAAGTAAGAAACAGGAATCAAATTTTAATATGATCAGGGTGATGTAAAAAGACAAGGGGCAGGCTACTACATGAACCTGTCTCTTGTCCACAGCAGTGACCTGCCTCTAAATATCACCAGACATGAAAAGTGAGAGTGATTGAAGACTTAGATTTGTTGGAAGAGTCATGGTAAAGTACAGTGCAACTGTACAGGAAACCAGTTGCAAAGTATTGTTCCATTGTTTGGATCCTCATCAAGTAGGCATGACAATAGGCATGAAAAATTCAGACACATGTTGCTGGGATCATAACATAACCCATAAAAAGTGTAAAAAAATGCTTAGAAACTTTGATGGGAATCCTTGGAAGAAAGTTGATGTAGTTCTCACAAAACCCAACTGGGTAAATTTAGAGAACCAGTATTCAAAGGATACTGTGTTACCTTTATGCTTCTATCATTGTATATCTCACAAAGGGATCATGAGAATAAAATAAGAGAAATTAAGGCATGTGCAGAGGCATGTATACACTCATTCTTCCATGACTCAGTACACAAATGGAATAGGATAGGATTCGATAATATGGGTATGAAGTAATCTGAGCCATGCAGTGTACCATAGCTTGTGGATAATACGTGATGGCATAACACAGATTTCTCAAATAGAATTTGAGGAGCTTCCTTGTAATACACACCTTTATTCTGTACAGGAGTTCTTACATCAGTTTTGAGACATTTGATGCACTCAGATGCATGTACTGTCACAACACACTTTTTTTAAATGGATTTCTTATAAAAAAAAACCTAAGAAATTAAATTAAAAGATACACATTACTCCTTAGTTAATCACTCCACAGGGCTTTGATATGGATTTATGAAGTCTAGTAAAAATAGTGTTTAATTGAGATAGAAATGGTGAAAATTAAGTCTTACTCTCATGACAGTTACTAAAGACAAACAAAGTGTCTTCAAGTTAAGTAGTAAAGCACCTAAAGTGCTGTTTTCCGTAGGCCTATTCCACTTTTTGTGTTGCAGTTTTGTAATGAATATTGGAATTTCGGATTTCGGAGTGGTCTCTCTCTCTCTCTCTCTCTCTCTCTCTCTCTCTCTCTCTCTCTCACACACACACACACACACACACACACACACACCTAAACTCTCTGGGCTACTCAGTGATTTCTACCAATGATTTTCTAAATCAGTCACCCTATAAAATTTACATTGTTCAGTATAAAACTCCAAGTAGTGATCTAGGGTAAGATTCATTTCATTGGGTTCCAGAGTGCTGTAAGCCACGCAACAGCTATGCTCAGTTGAGAAAATTGTTCATAATGTTCATGAAACTATTCTCCTATTACTAAGCCAGGGGAAGCGTCACATGGTATTTTATGGAGATCAGGTAAGTGATAAAAATACCTGATAGATTTGGACATTATGCTGTGAAAAGTGCTTTTTGTGTGGATACCATTGCTTTTAGTGTGACACTAGCAGCTTGTATACGAGTGGGAGTTGGTAATCTGTGAATTATGAGACTTTAAACTCTCCAGTGTATTACCTGCATCAAGACAATCTGTGTGAGAGATGCCCTTGTTGTGAGAGAAGCTTTGACTTATTTGGAGGTGTGTTCTCCGTTGGAATAGCAGTTTCAAGAGCTTCAACTCATACTGTCTTAGTGATGTGTTGCATTCAGCTTAAACCCTACCTCACCTCTGTAATAGAGTATATAAATATTCCCTATTCTATATTGTATTCGATGGCTGTATCTAGATCACAGCATTGTATGTTACTTGACCCAGAGCTGTAGTTTCATCATCAACACTTGGCAAATTCTTTTAATTCCTTTGTCCTGTTATTTTGTACAGCTGAGTGAGCTTGATAGTTTCAGACCACAGTGGTATGATTTTGTAGGGCTCCTCTGAATTTCAATTATAAAGTGATGATGTAATAATTCACATCATGAGGCATGTATTTATATCATTAATGATCAGTGCCATGTTTTCTGAATACTAAGAAATGCCAATGTAGAATGTTATAAACATTCTACATCTTTATTCTACATGTCTACATATTTATCCCTCAACATTGTCACCCTGGTAATGAACATGTTTCTCCCAACAAGGGACCAGTTTGTTGATATCATCATTGTAGAATGTTAGACCCTGTTGATGGAGTCACAAACTCACTTTTGTTTAGGAAACGGATAAATCAGTTGGGGCCAAGGTGGGAAGTCCTGTATGGAGGGTGATTGATGACAGTGAACCCAAGGCATCAGATTGTTGGAGATGTTGCAGCACTCCTGTGTGTGGTCTGACATTGTCATGCTGAATATGAGGGTGCTCCTTGTGCTGATGAACTTTTCGAATTTGAAACTTTATTACAGCATGCTGTTCCCAAGCACTGACATAATTACAGTACACACTGCCATGTTACACACTACAGTTCAGAGCCTTCAAGTAGCTGAGGGTTGCAACTTGTATCAGTGGACTGGGGAAGTTGACTGAGTAATATGCAGGACATGCGACACCTGAACCAATACTGAGAAAAAAATAAAAAAATTGGAGGCATAACTTTTCACCATGCTCTTAAACATTAGAAGTAGTTTTGGATCTGACCACCTCCCCTACATATACACATATTTCAGCATGGTGCTGCATGTTTGTGAATGTTTCTGCCAGAGTACTGGGTGTGACTGCCTGTATTTCTGACAGATGTTCTCATTTAATAACTGTGAACTTGGAGGGATATAGACCTGCTTTCTTAGCAGCTCTTTGACTTGTGCTACATGTCCAGATGCCTATGATAAACAGCAAAGAGATTTCGTAGGCAACACCGACAATTGTGCCTTTACCTCACCCACACTTTCTTCCAATAACTGTTGTCAACTCCTGCTGTGCAGATCTAACAATGTTCCTTTTCTCTCCAGCTTCATCACCAAGTATTGAATGCATTGTTTAGATGGTGTATGGCGACTACAAAACATTCTCTGACATGTCTGAAGGAACCACTTATTCAATACTGTTTCACGAGAAACACACACTCTTCCACAGAGTATCGATACATCATCAGACTGAAACAACACTATCAGACTGAAACAACACTGGAAGAAGTAAGTCATGCACAATACTGTGAGCACACTGAAACATGAGCCCCACACACTGCTCATGGAACATCATTGTTGCCACATTTCACAGATGCTGTCACGGCTACAAGTTACGTTAGTTAGAACATCCACCATGAAATCCAAGCAGTTATGCCCAATACCCTGGCAGCAACATTCACAAACATGAACCACCATGTTGAACTGTGTATACAGGTAGGAGTAGGGGGAGGGGGGAGGATACGTCATTTCTCAACCATGAAAACAATGTCACGTACAAATTTGATTTCATATCCTCTTTTATTAATATCCTTGTAACACTTTTGCTGGGGCCCCTTACAAGTGGAACACTATCAGCTAGACACATCACATGCAATGAACACCATCCTCATATGTGCTAAGCCCTTACCAACACAACTTTAGCACAGTACCTCATGATCTATGAAAAGAGAAAGGTTACATCCACAGTGTCATCCTTATGAGACTTTGTGATAGAAGGAGTTGACACATATTCATACAGCACATAAGCTTTCAGTAAAGACTTAAGCTTACAGCTGAGTAAAATCTGGATCTGCAGACATTAGAATGCAAGAAAGAAAATGACAGTATGCCCTTTGGAGAGTATTGGAGCTACCAATTTCAGTTCATATCCTAGCCACATTGACACCTGGGAGTAGCTTTGGTGTCTGCATACATGCAGATGGCCCTGGTAGCGGCATTCTATTAGTAGTATTCTGATGCATCTGGAAACAACTTGACAAAAGGACAACTGTAGAGTGGACAAAGGTAGTTTCTACTTGCCAGCAACAACCACCTGATGATGTTGAGCAGTTGCCTTGAGTGAATATTGTGGAATTTATATAAAATGAGCTGGTGGCAGACCTGGAGCCATTTATTCAACATGTCCCTGGGGACTGCCTGAAGTGTCACGGCAGTAGAGCTTTATCAAAGTTTTCAACCATTAGATAATACCGTGTTATTTTTAAGGTAATTTACTAGCATCTCAGTACCATCTCCAGTAAATTGAAATTAATGCAGTTAAATCAAAGAGCACTGTTGGAATAGGAAGATACTTGGACACATTTCATCAATTTGTACCCACAGTCAAACCTATTTTTTTATTATATTAATCCTTTAATGCAGCTAGTAATAATTATGACTGAAATCCAGATATCTTTTTTTTATTGAATTAGTTGTTTAATATACATTTTACCCTTTTTTCCAGGTGACGTAGGACCAGTTCTTCCACCTTCTGGCTTCTGTACTACATACAATGGGACTGTTTGCAAGAAATATCTTAGTGGCTCAGTTTGGTACAATCAGTCAAATGATAACATGGGAAACTGGTTAAATGAGCATATTGTGCAGGGTTTGTGGCAGGAAATGATTGAAGGCTTTAAAGAACCTTGCAGAAGTGCTGCTGAGGTAAGATTCTTAGGACATATATCAGATGTCCATAAGTTTATGTATGTACAACTAGTTTTTTGTCCACTGCCTCACCCGTGTACACATATGTTAAATATATTTCATGCACGTATAACATATTTCACACATAAACACGTAATTTCATCTGTATCTGTTGCAAATTTCCCTCTGCAGTTTCTTCAGAATTCTGAAGAAACTTGTAATTCTGCCAAGAAACACTGCTGTCGGTAGTGACTGTCAGATTATCTGCTGTTTTACTGCATGCAGTGGGAGAGGATGTTAAATGTATCTTCGATATTTAGCTGTGTGGCATAAAGTTTGGCCTCAAAAGGGTGGCAATGTTTTTTACTATGTTCAGTGTTTGTTCTCACTATGTGGTTGATGCAGTGAACAACCAAATAAGAGAGATAGCACTTCATAGTTTTAAAGTATTCCAAGTCAACTAATTGCAGAAAAAAATTACAATAGATTGTTTTTTGCATGTTTCTACATGTCAGCCCTCCTCATTACCACCCCCTCCCCTTGCTACCTCTATGGTAGAAGGGGCATTTACTCTCACAATATTTTCATTCTAACAAGAAGTCAGCTATTTACCAAATTTGGTTGAAATTTCTCCAGATGTTCATGAGGTATGCTTTTTTTTGTCACCCCTCTCCACGCAAACCCTCAGCCATAGGAGTGTTTGGGAGGGGGGGAAGGGTGCTAGCCAAATATCGAAGGTAAACATTGGCTGATTGTTGTGACAAGTGAGGCCATGGTGGTCCGTGACAGGCCTTAAATCTGCTGCAAGTGTTTTGCCACCTGACCTGGCACTGGCGTTGTATCCTTGTGTGCTGCACCTAGTCACCTTGCTGGACATATGGGCAATTATATTTATTGATTTATGCATACAGTGATACTTCGAGATCCCTGCCCCCCCCCTCCCCCCCTATTTGAATCAGTCCGTAGGGGAGAATCATCCTGGCTGTTGTGTGGGAGAATGAGGTGTATGTGGCACATCCTGCAGGGAAGTCATGGATGTGGTTTGGTATGCTGCTACTGGTAGAGTAATAGAGTAGTGGCTCCTGCTTCTGGTGCTGGAGGGGCAGGAGATCAGCAGTGGTTTGAATTCACAACTTACTGCTGGTTCCGAAGAAGGCTGTGGGTCTGACATCAGACCAGGCACAGACTGTGGGGTTTCCTACGCATTGTCCAGACCCATAGAAGTGGTTAACAATGGCTGGAGAATTGGAAATGCCAGGTGCCCATTGCCTCGTATATTGCTCTGGAGCTGGAACTTACATCTGCTGTTGTTGGTCTTTGGTGTGGGGAAAGTGGGCCCTAGTGGGACTGGTGCAGGAGTCACAATGTATGAGAACCTCCAGAATCATCTCTTGACACTGACGGTCATCTCAGTTCAATAACAGATCACTTTTGAAAAGATGAAAGGTATGGCATCATGAAAAGAAACAATGCAATTCAACAGAGGCTGCCAAATGAAGGACCTGTGGCCAGCCGGTTTATATGAACTGACATACCTGTCTGAAGATTGGATCCTGACATGTGGCTGCTGTGACATATCTGGAAGTGATGGGAAGCTCTTCCACAGACTGTTCAAATTGTGAATTAATGTGAAAGCAGACAGCTTGTTGTTTATCAAATTCCTCATCAGCACCCCTAAGGAATGGTGGTAGTGCATCTTCATTTGCATGCTGGGCTGATGTATCATCATGAGTAGTGGGAATTTAATAAGAAAAGAGCCTGGGATTCTAACCTCATAGATGTCCAGTCAAGCAGTTTTGACTGTGGACCAAATACAGACAATGGCTTATAATCTGTGACCGGATGAAATTGTTTGCCATACAGGAAAATGTTTAACTTCTGTATACCAAAGATAATTGTGAGTGTCTCCTTCTGTATCTCAGAAAAGTTTTCTTGTGTTATAGTGGGTATATTGGAGGTGAACATAATATATGCCAAACAATGCAGCTGGTAATTATGCAATAAAATGACCCTGACACCATGTGGTGATGTATCCATGACCTACACAAGAGGTAAATGTGGCTGATACAGTGTCAGGCAAGAAGTGGTGTGGAAACATTGCTACAACTTACAAAATATGATCTATGATGCCTAACTGTGTGATTTTTCCATACAATATTGAGGGAACACTAAATGAGCAGACACCACATGAATTTTTGTATTAAAATGTTCATGTACAAGCAAGTGATGGGTGGTGAGGGGCAGTGTTAATGATCTTGTAAGGGAGCCAGTTTTTGCACAAGATAATAGAGCTGTAGGTTTGTAAATAATAGAAATTCTTACTATTGCTCAGGGCACTTAATGTCACTTGCTTGGAAATAGAGTGGTAAACAGTCTTGTTACACTTCCCAGTCCTCTTGAGCTTCATTGAGTGGCTGAGAAGTAGGGATTGCTGGAAACAATTGTGACATGTCAGATCCATCAACTTCTGCTCAAGATCATGCTGCTGCTCGAGCTGCTGTTTCCAAAGTTTGAAAAACTGCTGGTGCATCGTGATCGAAACACTCAGCAGAACTGTCTGGCAAGTCCAATTGCAACACGTTTGGTTGCAGTATTAAAAGATCCCTGTGACCACTCTTGTAAGCATGCTTCAACAACACATATTTTACTAAGCACAAATTATCTTCAAATAAACCATAGTCAGTAATAGTTACTAACTTCTAGAAATACACAAAATGAATAAAACTTATGTATATGGATAGGCCACTACCTCTCGACCAATGCGGTAGTTTGTGAATGGAAGTTTGTGAATCACTCGTACATTAGTGCAGGAGAATGTTGTTTGTGGGGTTTGCCTGGGAAGCACTCAAATCCAAACAAGCTCTTAGTTCATTCACTGAAAACACAGTTGCCAGTTGAATGATGTGCAGAAACAGTACTGCAGCACTAATAAAATATTGATGATGATGTAGTTACATATGTTATCTGTATTACTAAATTGGTACCCTAGAACCCAGTATGAGTTGCAGATTGCCTGTATAATGGCTCCCAGAGACAACAAAAATTGGGTTATCACTATTTCACGTGATTATTGACTGAATTTAAAAAATTAAAATGCCGTAATAATCCATTCATTAAGAGGTATAATCTTACATTAATAGTTTAACACAATAAGGTATCATAGTTAGAAACTGTTTGTCTCCGGGTAGCACAACTAACTGCAGAACACCTGAATTATATTCATCCGATATTTGAGAATGAGAGCACTAAATAACTTCCAACAAACTTCGCAATAACATCAAACCTTCATGAAACTTTTTCTTGCTGAGACACCCTCCCCCCTACACACACACACACACACACACACACACACACACACACACACACACACACACAAACAAAATTATGAATGGCAGAAACTTTTATCACTTGGTACATTTTCGATGTTGCTGCAGTCAGACTTCAGCATCAGCCATGGCATTTTAATTTATAAATTATTTACTACCAACTTTTATGAGAAACAGATTTTCCTGACAGTATCCACCTATGCCACGTAATGTACCTGCAAAATTATGTCATTGTACAATACATAGTACACAAGACAGTGTCATAAACATTGAGATGCCTGAAAAACTAGCTTTCGCTTAAAATGGAGTGCAAATTACCCAGACTGTATTCATCCAGTGTGCCAGTGGCCTTGCCACAGTAGTAACAGCAGTTCCTGTCAGATCACCAGAGTTAAGCCTGTCAAGTTTGGCTAGCACTTGGATGGGTGACTGTCCAGTCTGCCAAGTGCTGCTGGCAATTGGGGTGGACTCAGTCCCTGTGAGACAAAGTGAGGAGCTACTTGATTGAGAAGTAGAAACTCTGGTCTTGTAAACTGACTACGTCCTGCCAGTCAGTCAGTACCATTGTGCCTTCCAAGGCCTGCGCGGACCAGGTTTAGTTAGTTTTAGTATTCATTCAGTGTCTTGTAATGAGCGCACGTCACAACTTCCAACAAACTTGAAGAATAATTTCAAACCTTTCCTAAACATTTTCTCACTTAGCTTTTTTGTAATGTAATCAGCTATTTGAAGCAGTCTTTATGCATGGAAGTTCAAGTCTTGAAAGAATATGGGTTTTTTTTCGTGTTATAATAAGATAGTATTGTAATAGGATATAGTGTAGTGCTTTTCCTAAGCTAATTAACTATTGTACTACCCATTGACCCCCCCCCCCCCCCCCCCCACCGCTGTCCCCCACACACCTGTCTCTGGAAATGCCCACCACCTCTAGAAAAATAAGCTGTTTTGTAGTTGACAGTATTTTCTGTTCAGGATAAAATTTTCACTCTGGAGCGAAGTGTGAGCTGATGCAGAACTTTGTATGAGTGCTAGCCTTGCAAGGTACACAGGAGAGCTTATGTGAATTTGGGAAGATAGGAGAAGAGACTGATGGAAGTAAAGCTGTGAGAACGATTTGTAAGTCATGCTTGGGTAGGCAGAGCACTTGCCATCAAAAGGCAAAGGTTCCGAGCTCAAGTCTGTCCAGCACACAATTTTAATCTGCCAGGAAGTTTCGATGTTTTTTGTAGTTTACAATGTTTTCTGTTTCTGATAAGCTTAGGATGCCATTTTTTATCTCCATTTGTAGGAATAATTATCTGAAACTTGGTATTTAACCTGACATTAATCAAGAATGCACTTTATAGGTTTCATTTGTGTTTATATACTGTGTGTAAATTTTCCATGATTGATTCTTCAAATAGTCGCACATTACTAGATGATGATGCACTGCATTCAATACTGGTAAGGTCATTACGGTGTTGTGTATAGATTGCTTTCATGTTTAGATGCAGTGTCGGGTACATATAGGGTACATGACAAAGATCTAATCCAGTGATTACCAAGCTACTGGGTATGGCATGCATAGTGGTTACCTTCTATTAAAACAAAACAAAAAAATTAGTAACAAACAATTACATTTATCTTTTCTTTCAAACAAAGAAGATACCGTTGATCTGGATTGAATTTCGCCCAATGTTGGTGTTACGCCAGATGTGGTTGATGACAGTGAAACTGCAGTCATATTTGTAGCATTTTGTGAAATGATCAGGTGAGCTGAATGACATCAGCCATAGACAAAATAACCCTTTGTTGCTGCACTGTGATTGTATCCTTAACTATCATATGCAGAGTAAGCCTTGGCTCGTGTATCTCGACACCTCCTTTACAGTCTCTCAGACTTCACAAGATATACTTGGCTGCAGTATGAAGTGGTTCCTGGTTAGTGACAGACATGAATGCACCAGTGGTCCATCAACTGGCAGAGGGGAGGCAGATACTCCAAAGGCAAAAATGAGAAGGTATAGTGAGAACTATTTATTGCTAGGTGTGACGAAAACTACTATCAATAATGAAGAACGTCTGCAGTATGTAATATGTTTAAACATTTTATTTGTTGATAGTATGAAGCCTATGTCTTGAAGCCAAACAGCCTGAATTAATGGGAAAACTGAAAGAATTTTTTTATCAGGAAACTAAATGTTTTTTATTGTCTACCCAGAAAAACTTTGCTAAAACAGTGAATGTGACAAGTCTCTCTTAGCCTCTTACCAGATTTTGCAGAGAATTGCTAAGTGCAAGGAACTATTCACAGCTGCAGAAAATCTGGTTTTACCAGTAGTGATTGATACAGTGTCAACAACATTTGATCACTCATTTGCTCCTATTTCTAATGACACAGTGCATAGAATAATTTTTGACATTTGGCTAGTTACTTGAGCAGTTAATCAATAAATTGCAGAACAACAAGTGGTTGAAGTGACGTGATATTCATAAAGATACTCCTTTGATTGCTTATGTTCGTTTCATTAATGAGTTAACATTCGGGAGGTATTGCTTTTCTGTCAACCAGTACTGAAAACACCTACAGTTCAAAGCCTTTTTGACATTATCAATATTGTTTTTAATCAAAATGGGATATCATGGAACACGTGAATAGGAGTATGTACAGATGGAGCTCTCTCAGTGTCTGGAACTCATGGTAGATTCCAAACAAAAGTTAAATCTGTGGCTCTTGATGGAGAATGGACTCACTGCATTATACTTTTTATGGTGCTTTTTAAAGTGCTGTGTGAGGAGATGGGTGCTGAACAACACACTCAGTTGCTCTCTCTCTGTCTCTCTCTCTCTCTCTCTCTCTCTCTCTCTCTCTCTCTCTCTCTTTCTTTCTTTTCCTTTTTTTTAAGTAATAGTTAATGGCTTTCAAGAGGTAAAGAACTACACAGAACGTTTGAACTGAGGAATGAGGTAGCCTGTTTCTTAAAGGAGAAAAGTCACTCTCTGGCAGACTGTTTCAGCAACGGAGATTTTCTATTGAAAATGGCTTACCTCACTGACATTTTTTGAGAAACTAGATATTCTGAAGGCAATCAGGCAACTGCAGTGTCTTGGAATGAAAAAGTGAAGGCATTCATAAGGAAATTAGCACTGTGGCAAAACTGAATGGAAAGTGGCATGCTAGACATGTTCTCCACTGTAGTGTCACTCTTAAAGGACACAGATAATCCCATACTTCCATTGGAGATAAAAGCCTGACTACTTCGTCATCTTGCTACACGAAAAGTTCACTTCAAAAAGTATTTCAGTGGTGACTTTGATAAATTTAATTGGATTAAAAATCCATTCAAAAATGCTCTTGGACCATTGTGTCTAAATATAAAAGAGCAAGAACAATGTATTGATCTCACTTTTGATATTTCACTAAAGAGTAATTTAATGAAGTTGGAGTTTTGGATACATATTAGCAAGGAATTCCCAACACGAAGCCAAAATTCAGTGAAGATCCTGACTCCATTTGCAACAATGTACTTGCACGAGACTGGCCGTTCAGCTTTGGTGGCTGTGAAATCAAATTACCATTCAAAGCTAAATACAAGCAACGAACTTTGATTGGTTGTTTCTGCTATTACACCCGTTTTGAGAAACTTCCTTGTCAAAAGCAAGTTCATCCATCACATTGAACTTCGTGATTTAAATTTTTAATGCTCTTGTAGTCCTTGTTTGCTGAATTGTAGATATTGTTCATTTCATAGTTTTTGAATACGTGAAAATGTGAAGAAGATAAAAAAAAACTTCATATTTTTGTTATAATAATTTGTGTAGTTTTGGTTTCTGTTGCATAAAATCCTTCTACATTGAATTTGGTAAAACAAGGAATAAATATTAAAATGATTATTTTTTGTTAATAATATAGACTGGAGGGGGGTGGGTCAGATACTATTTTTTCTTCATAATGGGGACCCAGAGGAAAAAAGTTTGAGAACCACTGATCCAGAGTGAAATCTACTGAGTTTCAGTCATATTATAATTCTTATTATTAATGTATTTCTGTGACCATCTTAAGATGGTTAATTTCAAAAATTATCTTTGTAGATTTGAAAGAATTATTCCAAGTCATTAAAACAGCCTCTCTCATTCAAAGAGAAGAAGAGCATGAAAAGTTCAATGCAGTGGTGGCCACTGTCTCTTTCTGGTGCATATTGGGTATTTTGTGCTAGTTTATTTGGCGTATATGCAGTTGGCTAAAGTTTACTGTGTCCGTTTCTGTATTCAAGTGTGGTTGTTGTTGTTGTTGTTGTTGTTCTTGTTGTGGTGGTGGTGGTGGTCTTCAGTCCAGAGACTGGTTTGATGGAGTTCTACATGCTACTCTATCCTGTGCAAGCTTCTTCATCTCCCAGTACCTACTGCAATCTACATTCTTCTGAATCTGTTTAGTATATTCATCTCTTGGTCTCCCTCTACGAGTTTTACCCTCCACTCTGCCCTCCAATACTAAATTGGCGATCCCTTGATGCGTCAGAATATGTCCTACCACCCATTTTTATTTAGAGTACTATCTGAGTACATGGCATTGCCCAGGAATGTTTATTTCTTCCAATCTTCTATTAGTCCATCTTCTCCCTCCCTCTCTCTGTGTCCATTTCCTCCTTCCCTTCCTCTGTCAATTTCTTCTGCTCCCCTCCTCCCCCCCCCCCTCCCCTCTGGCCATCTGCTCCTCCCCAGTCTTTGTCCATCTCCTCTCTCTCTCTCTCTCTCTCTCTCTCTCTCTTTCTCTTTCTCTCATCCTCTCCCCTTCTCTGTTTCAACATTACCACCCCCACCCCAATAGGAGGTGGGTGGTTTCTACCCCTGCAGTGTTTCTTTCAAGATTGTAACTAATATAAGAATCAAATTTAGTTGAAATTATTCCAGGGGCTTAAGACAAACATTTTATCCATGGTTATGCTTGTGTACACACTGTCAAATATATTTCACATACATTTAACGTATTTCACTCATATTTCAACTGTATCTCTAGTGAATTTCGCTCTGTAGTTCATTTTCATGTAGCTCAGTATTTTATGACATTGTATCTCTTCAGCTATTTCATACAATGGCATAATTGTGCAAGTATATCCAGTAGTATATGTGGCTACTCGCTGCCAAATGTATTGTGAATAGAGTAAAGAAGTAATAAGAAGTCTGTTCAAAAAATTTTGACACTTTTCCACAGTTTTTCTATGCTTACCTTTTGCGTACTGTGCATGGTATCCTTCGAAATACTTTCCTCTGCAATTGATACACCACTCCCAACACTGTTTACACTTCCAGAAGCAGTCTTGGTATGCCTATTGCTGGATTGCATGAAGTGCTGTTTGCAGATTTTCTTTTATGTTGTGTATCATTGCAAATCTAGAGATGAGGCAGCACAGTGATTTCATTTTTTATACAATAGTCACACACACCAAGAAGGATGAATGTGCAGGTGCATTATCGTGATGCAAGAGACACATTTCAGGCCATTTCCGTCTCACTTTGTCTCACAACATGTCCCGATAGTACCATCGATTAACAGTTTGTCCTTGAGCCACGAATTCATGATGAACCAATCCTTCAAAGTCAAAGAAAACCATCAGCGTGACTTTGACATTTAATTTCACGAGCTTTTGTTGGTCTTTGAGAACCTTTCCAGACCCATTGTGAAGAACCTTGGTCTCAACATCATAACCGTAGAGCCACGTATCATTACCAGTTATGATTCTCTTAAGGAACATCTCATTCTCATTTGTGCAATCCAAAATCTCTTCACAGATTGTAAAGTAACGGTCTTTCTGGTCTTGAGTCATGAGCCATTGGGCGAACTTGGCAGCAACACAATGCATTCCAAGATGCTGTGTCAGGATTTCATGACATGATCCAACTGAAATGTTACACTCTTCTGCAATCTTTCGGACAGTCAGTCTTCGACTGGCATGCACAATTTCATTGACAATGCTGACATGAGCATTGTCGGTAGAAGTCCAAGGGTGTCCTGAATGAGGGTTATCTTTAAATTCCATCCAGCCATTTTTAAACCATGTGAACCATTCGTAACACAGAGTATGGCTTAAGCACTCATCACCATTGGCTTCCTGCATCATTTGATGTGTCCCTGTAAATGTTTTCTTGAGTTTCACGCAAAATATAATGCAGATGCATTGCTCCTCTAACTATGTCATCTCGTAATTCTTAAACTGTATGACACAACATTCTACTCAATAAAACTCTGAAGAATAACTAACAGACATACAACAATGAAACTTCCAGCAGTTACACATTAAGCACAGGTGTGTGCAGGGATACCAACCGCATTTTAAGCCAACTTACCATTGGCATGAAACTACGAACGTTCCCGAATTTTTTGAACAGACCTCAGAAATTAAAATGTTGTGCACAATGTGGCAGATTTCACATATCTCAGTGTTTATGACGTCGTCGTACAATAATATATTTTTGTAGGTACTTTCAGTGGCATATGTAGATACTGTTGGCGAAATGTGTCACAAAAGCAATTAGTTGTAAAGAAGTAATAAAGTAAAATGTCATGCTTCATGCAGCAGCTTTACTGCATGAACATTGAAAAATGTAGTAAGTCATAATCTTTTTTCCTTTCACATTTTTATGGGGATTATCAATGAGAAGACATTTCGTAAAGGTTTGAAATTATGTGTAACGTTTCTCTTGTTCTCTAATACTGGATGAATAAACTATGGGTATTCACATGCCATGGGATAAAGTAATTTTTTCAGCCCCATCCCTTTACATGTGTACCAAGTTTGGTGGAAATCAGCCCAGTGGTTTAGGAGGAGATATGGTACATACATACATACATACTTACATCCATTTTTATAATATATGGTGATTACAAAATTTGGCTCAGACAGTGCTGTGAGATCCACTTTGAATGCAAAAAAATGCCTGTAATACTTAAATAAATCTGTCATTCACATGCTAAACAAGAATGTGTATACAAGTAAACAGCAGAATGTGTTAGATCAAGGAGCACACTGCAAAGAAATGAAGTGGCTAATAGCTGAATAATTGGTGGAACATTGAAACACTATCAATTTAAAATTCCACCATCTCGTCTTCCCCTTGTCACAAAACTGCATGCGTGCCCCCCCCCCCCCCCCCCACACACACACACTCTCTCTTACTTTCTGTCACTGTGTGTGTGTGTGTGTGTGTGTGCGTGCGTGTGTGCGTGCGTACGTGCGTGCGTGGGTGTGTGTTGTCTATATCTATCTGCTGTTCAGTATTTTATAGATTTTTCATCGATTTTTGTTATAATAATGGCTTCAGTGAAGTTACGACTTCTTACAGGTAACACAATTTTAGATCAGTCCTTCGAATTTAGTTGCATTAAACAGTATGCCGGCTGGTGTGGCCTTGTGGTTCCAAGTGCTTCAGTCTGGAACCGCGCGACCGCTACGGTCGCAGGTTTGAATCCTGCCTTGGGCATGGATGTGTGTGATGTTCTTAGGTTAGTTAGGTTTAAGTAGTTCTAAGTTCTAGGTGACTGATGACCTCAGATGTTTAGTCCCATAGTGCTCAGAGCCATTTGAACCATTTTGAACCAAACAGTACTGAACATCTGAGAACAGCAAAACTATTTATAAACTGTGCTTTTGTTTGACCTGTATTTGAGATTCTTACTGTTGCTTGTTACTGTCTTCAGAAATTGCTGTGTACATACGCATTCCCACAATGTGGGTTGCGGGATGGGTATCCAGTGACACTTCCTCTGTGTCAAGAAGATTGCGTGGCTGTGCGGCAACTCTTCTGCTACAATGAGTGGGCACTTATCGAAGATATGAAACAGCGAGGCATCTATTTCAAGTCACGTAGACATTTCACACTGCCAGACTGTGAAGCATTACCAGTGTACAAGAACTCGACCACACCTGTATGTTCCTATGCACACCTCACAGAAATGAAGACTGATGAAATTACTTGTAAGCAAATAATTTTTAATTCAGTGATAAGTAATAATCTGTTTCCAAACTGAAGTAACAGTGGTTCTGTCATTGCAGTTTGGTGACAAGTTGTTATAAGCAGAGTGAGCAATTACTAATCTACAGGTCATCTTCAAGCTTGTGTACTGTTTCTTAATTATATTTCTCACAAAAAGCCCTGCAGCATGAGCAGATGATTTGTTTTTACACTTGGAATAATGAGTCTGTAGTGAATGGACTGAGTTCCTAAACATTTTTTAAGGAACAGTTGTAGGGAGAATTACCAGGTTTTCATATCATATATGCGCAATATTTCGATAACCCAGTGAGTTGTCGTCATCAGGTGCGTTGATGGACTGATGCTAGGAGGCTGGAACCGAAGAATCACTTCGTACACTTGTGTTATTGTGTATTAAAAATCCCATGACTTTGCACACACAGGCCAAAGATCCTACTGTAAAATAAACCTATAATCAATTGATTACAAAGTTACAACTATTTTAGTCACTGTTTTTAAGATAATCACTATTTTTTAAAAGTAATCAATGAAGTTGACATTGCTGGCTAAGTTGTGATTAATTTTCAGCTCAGATCCAATCTGAAGCGCACAAATTATGGTTGATTTTTATTTTTATCTGGTATGCTGTTGATTGTAGTGATAAAAAGTGTATCCATTTATGCTCTGATGTCATGTGATGGATGTAAGTTAATGCAATAAATCTTGATAGACCTAGCAATTCTGCCAGCTGTGATGGTGCAGGTTCTGCTATATTTCAGAGTTAACTGGTTATCAGCTTTGGGAAGTTGACCTCTGTTCATTAAGTAACTGATGGTATAGAACTTGAACAAAATTTGGTTCTGTATTTAGAATACAGACATAACCAGGACAGGCATTTACTCTATACTGCTGCTGTACAGAGAGGGATGCTACAGTTCTTTGTTAGTTCTGATGTGCTGTGAACAAGCTTTGTCCAATACTTACAGTGATTTTTGCATTGCAAGTGTAAAGCCCCGTGCTTTTTGAGAAGAAAGCCAGTGTCCTTGATAGAGGCACTCACTAATGAACATTTTTTTAAAGAAAGAAATCAGAATATGTCTACATCTACATCTACATTGATACTCCGCAAGCCACCCAACGGTGTGTGGCGGAGGGCACTTTACGTGCCACTGTCATTACCTCCCTTTCCTGTTCCAGTCGCGTATGGTTCGCGGGAAGAACGACTGTCTGAAAGCCTCCGTGCGCGCTCTAATCTCTCTAATTTTACATTCGTGATCTCCTCGGGAGGTATAAGTAGGGGGAAGCAATATATTCGATACCTCATCCAGAAACGCACCACCGAGCGAGGTGGCGCAGTGGTTAGCACACTGGACTCGCATTCGGGAGGACGACGGTTCAATCCCGTCTCCAGCCATCCTGATTTAGGTTTTCCGTGATTTCCCTAAATCGTTTCAGGCAAATGCCGGGATGGTTCCTGTGAAAGGGCACGGCCGATTTCCTTCCCAATCCTTCCCTAACCCGAGCTTGCGCTCCGTCTCTAATGACCTCGTTGTCGACGGGACGTTAAACACTAACAACCAACCAACCAGAAACGCACCCTCTCGAAACCTGGACAGCAAGCTACACCGCGATGCAGAGCGCCTCTCTTGCAGAGTCTGCCACTTGAGTTTATTAAACATCTCCGTAACGCTATCACGGTTACCAAATAATATGAAGAAACAGAGGAGAATATCTCAGTTCTCTTTCATTACATTTAATGTCACATAATTAGAAAATGTTCAGTTATCACTTAATTTTCTCAGTAACAGAGATTCAGATTGAGTGCAGCACATCTAAAAGCAGAAGTGTTGAGTTGTCAATACATGTATGCTGAAAGAAAGATCTAGAGTAAAAACACACATACTGTATTTTGGCTGGTGGATTGGTTGGGGGGGGGGGGGGGGGAAATGGAGTGTCAGATGGCATGGCTTGAAGGAGAGGGGCTGGGGATGGGTGGCTAGCGGCTCCGAGGGAGGCAGCCAGTTTGCTGGCTAGGAATGCAAGAGCTAGAGGTGGCGGGTATATGAGCTACACATTATTTGATTGTAGAGGTCAGTGGGGAGTGGCACATAAGACTACATGGGGATGTGAACCGAGAGACGGTGACAGGACGGAGGAGGGGGAACTGTTGGGTGGAGGGTGCGGGGCAGTGGGTTAACCGAGACTGAAGTCATGATGATTGCGGGAGCGGAGGAAAGTGGTGGTGGTTGGAAGGTTCCAGATAGCCTAGGTTGTGAAGCAGCTGCAGGAGCATTCCAGACACAACATCCATAAATTGTCCAACCTTTTGACAACTCACTTCTGCCTTGGGGCACCACTATCCATCAACACCCATTCTATTCACAGTGAACACCCCATTAACCCCTTACAGCCATACCCTGCCTAGCTCACATCTTCAATTTACCATTTCCTCCGAGACTCACAACACCCCACAAAACCCAGAATCCAAGCAAACCCAAAACGCTGTTGTTAACCTTTCCACTAAAACTTCAGCCCCACAGTAGTTCAGTCCTGTCCAAACATCCCACTTTTAGCTCCACAACCACTTTTAACCGTGTCAGAGTTGTCTAAGACCTACTCTCCTTTTCCTGATCCCTAAAGTGAAAACAAAACACTTCTTTGCCACCAATTCCTCCAATCAAAGCCAACCTAATCCTAACACTGAATAATCACCCTCTGGTCACCTTGCAGGAATTCCTTACCTTAACCTTGGCCTTACAATTCTTCCCCAGGTTCCTACCTGAGAACACTAACCTTTCATCAGAAAAAGGACTGCCCTATGCAGCCTTGAAAGCAGATCGTGACCTAAGCATTCTCCCTGCAGACAAAGGCTTCACCACTGTTGTGATGAGTCGCAGTGACCACTTAACGGAACGTATTCGCCAACTGTGTGACCTCTCCACCTACGAGCTCTGCCATTCCAGAAGTCCACCACAACCTCCAGTCCTTACTGAAATCCGTAGGCCCTTCCAAGAACTTCTCCCGAGTCCATCTCCTTCCTCACCCTAACAATACACCACGCACCCGTGTTCTACGTGCTCTCCCCAAAATTCGGAAACCCAACAATACTGGATGCCCTATGTAACTGGCCATTGGGTTCTCACTGAAAGAATTTCTGTTGTCATTGACCAGCACCTCCATCCAATTGCCTGAAGCCTAGCCTCCCACACCAAAGGTACTAACCACTTCCTTCACAGACGTTCTACCATCCCCCACCCCTTTACCTCCTGGGTCCCTTCTCATCACTGTTTCAATCCCCACTCATCACTGTTGAATGCAACCTCCCTATACACCAAAATCCCTCATGCCTATAATCTTGTCACTATTGAACACTACCTCTCCCAATGTCCTTCAGACTCCAAACCCACCACCTCATTCCTTATACACTTTACTAACTATATCCTGACTCACAACTACTTTTCCTGTGAAGAGAAGGTGTACAAAGCCACAGCACAGCCATGGGCACCTGCATGGCACCCTTCAGTGCCAACCTGTTTATGGACCATCTAGAGGAAACACTCCCAGGCCCTTAGTCTGGTTCAGGTTCATTGATTATATCTTCATGATCTTGACTCAGAGCCAAGACACCCTATCCACATTCCTTCACAACCTCAACACTTTCTCTTCCATTCGCTTCACCTGGTCCTCTTCTACCCAGGGCGCCATCCGAACCTCTGCCCACATTAAATCTATTAACACCAACAGTACTTGCATCTCAACAGTTGCCATACCTTCCACACCAAAAAATTTCTGCCCCACAGCCCAGTCACACGTGGATGCCTTTCACATAGAGAGAGTATCCCCCGAAACCTAGTCCACAGACAGATTTCCCATGCCATATCCTTACACACCCCAAATCCTTCCACCACCCCCAAGAATAAGCTACAAAGGAGTAAGGAGTGTCCCCTCATCATCCAGTATCACCGTGGACTGTAACAACTGAACCATATCCTTCTCCCACCTCCCTCTCACTCTACCCACCCCACGCAACACTTAACCCTGCCACTAACAGTCCACCCGCCAAAATACAGCAATGGCACTGTTAATCCAGACAGTATTCTGTTGGGGGCATAGGTGCTCGTGCATGCATGTGTGTGTGGGTGTGGGGGGGGGGGGGGTGTGGAGTAATTACTCTAAAAGAACTTTCCTACAACACAAATATGGTACATCCGATTAACAGAGAATTTTTCACATGCACACAAGCTCTGTAGACACAGTTATTAGTTTTAGGTTGTCTTGTATAGATTACAGCAGAGCTGTCATTTATTTTAGATGATGATATACACATCAAGTTATGTGTTTTGAGAATGACATTCTTGAAGGTTTTTTATGAAGTAGTTCTTTCAAAAGCAAGAGGTCACATTTAATAGGTCTCCCTCTGTTCCTCACAGCTGATTAACAGGCTTGTTAATAGGATGCAACAACTAAACTGCTCATGTAGTCCCTATTGCCTTTTTCACCACAACCTAATCTGAAAGTAAGAATGCACATGATGTGTCTTATCATTTCACGTACAAATTACAAACTAGTGTGGATGACTATATTTATAATGACCACTTTACAGTTTGCCATCAGACACATTTAAAGGGCAAATATGCATGTCTGACAATACCAGACTAGCTATCAGTAAACAGAAACAAGTTCATGTTCATTCTTCTTTGACTTCATTGTTGTAAATAAGTATTTTCACAGTACTGGATATTTAGTTCATGTAAAAAGTCCTGAAAGTTAGTTTAACATGTAAACAGTCTTATGTGTTGCACAAATATAATTATGATGCTTATACTGTACCTATGCTGAGTGCAAATCTTGTTACAGATGACTGTATACGTGGAAGAGGACGTTTCTATCAGGGAACTGTGAATGTTACAAAGGATGGCCTAGCTTGTCAAAGGTGGGACTCTCAAGTACCACACACACATAACAGGCCTCCTGATGTTTTTCCAGAGGTTCAGAATGCAGAAAATTACTGCCGCAATGCTGGTGGAGAGGAACCGTCACCGTGGTGTTACACAATGAACCAGACGGTCCGCTGGCAGCGTTGTGAAATACCTGTCTGTGGTTAGTTTCTTTCTGAAATGTACATTTTAGTTGTAAACTCAAAAACTTCATCCAAATGTTGGTACATGTGAAAGGGCAGTAACCATTAGCAGATAACGTATTGTGAACTTACCATTTATGTGGAAAAGGAAAAGGGAGAAAAGTTTATATGCTATACAGTGAGCCACTAAATGTTAGAGGTTTGAGTCAAAAGTGCTCACTGCCAGCACATTATTAGGAACTTAACATGACACGGTTGTAAAACAGTGGATTTCCGATTTTATATCTTGACGCAACTGTTCTTGTTGAGGTTTTCACTGGTTAAGTACAAATAAAGGAATGATTCATAACACCATACTTATGAGGTTCATTGAACTTCAGTTATAATTTCTTGTTACTATGATTTAGATTCCACATTACACTTTAAATTCGCCTATAACAGGCTGGATATGTCAGTTCACAGGTTGAAGGGAGCCAAGGAAATACTATCGCCAGCAGGATTACGATAAATAGAGCATTTTGGTGTTTAAACCAATGTTCAGACTGAGGACAACTTTACTTTCTGTTCCTTCCAGAAATGTGGAGTGACTGAATTTATGCCTCTGTATGAACTGTGATAAATGTAATCTATATCATCACTTATAAGTAAGAGAGAGTTACAGATTATGGCAATCAACTATTTTGTGGGAGAAACAGAGCATGATTCCCAGCCTGGCTACCCAATAGCCCTATAGTAAGTATTCTGTGAATTCTTTACATAAATTCTGGGAAATGCTGAAATTGATCCCTCAAGGAGGTGATGGCCAATTCCTCCTAAAACTGTGTCCAGCTGAGCTAATGCTTAGCCCTTAATGACTTTGAGGATGCTGTGGCATTAAATTTCATCCTGCTTTTCCCGTTAAGTTTTTCCGTGGTCAGTATTGGAGTTGTGTGTATATGTCTAAAAACTTCATTCCTCAATCAAACTGTAATTTTGTAAGTAGATTCTTGTAAGATAATCTGTTGCTTATTTTGAGTATTTTTTTTACTATAAATCCTGATTTCTATGATAATATGTACTCTCAGTATATTATTGTGCGCCCAAATTATTCTGTCATTGTCACCCAGTTCCTCCTCTAGTTGTTCTGTACAGCATTAGCAGTTTTCTACAAAACAAGATGAATATTGCAAATAAATGAAATTTATTAATGCCATGTGGTGTTTGCTGATTTCAGATAATGACACAGTAAGAGAAGAGATCGACGACGAACCTGCCATTGTGGTAATGGAAGAATTCTTCACACCTGTCTTCATTCTTTTGTTGTCGGCAGTGGGTTTAGTTGGACTGATTATTATTCTGCTACTTTTTCTGCTCTGTCATCGCCTTTACAAGCACCGTGTTGGTTACAATCCTACAGCAACTCGAGATGTGAGATATGTCTTTACATAATTAAATTTCTTTTGATGTCATTTCTTTATACACTGCCAGAAAAAAAAAATAGTGCACCTGAAAAGACTATGTCGATTTTGATCCGATGACGACATATGCCACCTGGGGGATAGTAGGTTTACCGATAATGGTTTCAACATTGTCTGCCAACAGGTAGCTCAGTGGCATAGTTACCAGAGCACAGTCTGTGTCGATTCTTTAATAGGGAATGCTCACAGCCAGAAGGCTCAGTGTGGTGCAAACATGTGAAACAAGCAGGCAACCACACTATAGAGACGCACTCATGTGTCTTATGGCCAACTTAACAAGTTTGAAAGGGGTCAGCTTGTCACCTTTCAAGTGGCAGGATGGTACTTTCAGAGAAGTGCCACACGTGTTGGACATGTTGCGTCAGTTGTGCAACGATGCTGGTATCAGTGGTCGCATAATCATTCTCACATCTGTAGACAAGGTTCTGGACATTCATGCAGTACAACCACTTGCCATGGTTGTCATAATGTATGGGCAGCAGTGGCAGATTGTACAGGTACCACAGCACAAGTAAGAGGGCTTGTTAGTCCAGATGTGTCAACACGAACTGTTGCTAACCTTTATTAGCAATGGAATTACAGGCGCACACACACTTCTAGCCCATCTTCCACTCACACCACAGCATCGACATGTACGGCTTGCCTGGTGCTGTCAGAGAATCACTTGGAAGATGGAATGGCACGCCGTGGTCTTCAGTGATGAAAGCAGATTGTACCCGACGGCTTGACTGGTGCTGTCAGAGAATCACTTGGAAGATGGAATGGCACGCCGTGGTCTTCAGTGATGAAAGCAGATTGTACCTGCACGTGAGTGTTGGTCGTTCGTGTTTACAACATAGACTGGTGAGTGCATCTCCTAGAATATGTTCGTCACAAGACACACTGGTTCCAGCCCCAGGACTTGTGTTATATGCTACAACTCTTGTTTGCCTTTGGTGTTCCTGGAGGGGCAATAACCAGTGTTTGGTAGGTTCAGAGTGTTGTTTGACCTATTCTTTTGCCGTTCTTGTAACAGGAAGGTGTGTGTCATTCCAACAGAATAATGCTCTTCACACTGCCTGTGAAACTCAACATGCTCTGCAAGATGTGCAGCAAGATCCCTGGCCAGCACAATCTCCAGATTTGTCTTCAATCAAGCACATGCAAGATAGGATGTGATGAGAAGTGACTCGTCAACCCACAACCCTTATAGAACTACATGAACAGGTCAAGCAGGCATGGCATAATGTATATCAGGACAGTATTTGCCACCTGTACGATTGACTGGGTGCCTATATGTCAACACCTGCATTGCTGCCCATGGAGGCTTCACCATCCACTAATACGGGTGTTTCAGCATGGGTTGATGTCTGATACCTCATAACTGCTTGTGCTATTGATCTGTAAATGTAATTGTTTCATGTACTTTTGTACTGTTGCAACAATAAATCTTGAGTGATTTTATTTTTCTGGCAGTGTATATTCTGTGCCAGTGCTTATAATCATCATGTCTTTTACAATACCTTCTACACTTATTATTTATTATTATGATTATTACCTAAAACAGAATTTCAAAAATTTTAAACTAGCTTTTTTAGTGGAAGATGCAGTCAGGAAGTACAGACTGCATGGTGTATGGAAGTATGTTGAACATATTATGAAATATTTTTCAGCAGTGGGTGTATACTTATCAATGTATTTGTTATGAGTGCTATTCACAAAGTAACATCCATTTTGTGTAGCATGGGAAGTATGGATTGGGGGGGGGGGGGGGGGGGGGCGGCGGGCAAAACAGTCACTATGCTGACTTATGCAGTGTGTTGTAGAGCTGTTATGGTGAGAAAGCCACATGTGCTTCTCATTTGCCTACGGTAACCATTCAAAATTAGAGCTACAATGCAAAATCTCCGAAATGTTAAATCAGTTCTGTAATTTGGTTTTCAGTGGCAGAAAATTTCATAGCAGTTGCGCAAAATCTGAGGCTTTAATGCGTTGTATGTTACGGGTGTAGTTTATTTAAGAGTGGAAGGACGAATGATGAGGATGATGTACGGCCACACTTTTCTCAGCTAACATGAAAATTGTTGCATCAAGTCAAACACAACATTTTTGAACATCTGCCATACAGCCTAGACATGGTTCTAAGTTATTTTTGCATGAAAAAGTGGCTGGGCTTCCAACACTTTGTCTCCGCCGAAGAACATTAAGTTGATGTGATAGTCTGGTTACAATCTAAGGCAGCAGACTTCTGTTTTATCAACTTGTTAAGGGATGCAATAAATGTTTGACTCTGGATGGTGACTGTGTAGAGATTCCTTTGTGAGATGTGATCAAATCAAACTTTCCTAAAATTGGTGTTGTGTTGCAGGAAGTGAACATAGATCTGGACAAGTTACCTAGCAACATGGCATATCATAGAACAGGAGCACAACTCAACCCAAAACTGGAGAAACTGGAATTCTCGAGAAACGATATAATTTACATAAGAGATTTAGGCCAGGGAGCATTTGGAAGAGTTTTTCAGGTAATCATATTTTTCTGAGACATTCACTATTACAGTCTAATCCTCGTAGCTGAAGAAACAATTGGAACTTGACAGAACTTATTCTACTGTGTGCACCCATTTCATGTAGTTCTTGACTCCTTGTAATTTGTGAGTTTTCTGTAGCTTCTGGAGCACATTATTTTATTTGCATTGCATTACATCAGAATAAATGAAGATCTGAGATGCTAAGCTCTTGAAGATATGCATATACATGTTGTCAGCACCTGATAATAGATGCAAAACATGTTTCATTTCTTCTGTTGGTAGTTCTCTGTTAGCAAGGTGAGGCTACCATCTCTTGTTTCCTGTGTAGTCACTCCAAATGGCCAACAGAAAATGTCCACAGATGTTATAGTTAATCTCTCAATGACATTATCGTAGTTATCTTAATATGTATGTGTAATACAAAAGTTGTGGCTATGTTAGTTTTTTTAAATGAATTTACGTTGCATAAATATGTGGACTCCATCTGTGGCCATCCCTTCGTGCATCACAGATATTATAAAGTAATGCTTTCTTTAGATTTTTGTATAGCTATCAGCACATGATTACCCCTGTTAAGATCATTCTGCTGTATGATAGTAAGAGTAAAAAATATTAGTCATGCAGCAGGAAATTATTCTAGCAGATTTACACTGTTTCTTGTGGAGGTAGTAACAATGCTTCTCTCATATGATGTTTCAGGCCAAAGCTCCAGGGTTGGTGAAAGGAGAAGAATTCACATTAGTTGCAGTGAAGATGCTCAAAGATGAGGCATCTGAAGATTTACAAGTAGACTTTGAGCGTGAGGCGTGCTTGTTGGCAGAATTTGACCATCCAAACATAGTTAAGCTCCTCGGAGTGTGTGCCATCGGACGTCCTATGTGTCTTTTATTTGAGTACATGGGTCGTGGAGACTTGAATGAGTTTTTGCGTTCATGTTCTCCTAGTAATTACATTGTCAGAAGTTCTGAAGGTGATGGGGATATGTTTAGAGATGTGCAACTGACTCACGTTGACTTAGTCAATATTGCTCGACAAGTGGCAGCTGGAATGGTTTACCTTTCAGATCGAAAATTTGTGCACCGAGATCTCGCCACACGTAACTGTCTTATAGATGACAGCATGGTGGTGAAAATTGCAGACTTTGGATTGTCTCAAAAAATTTACTTACAAGACTACTATAAAGGTGATGAACACGATGCTATTCCTGTACGGTGGATGCCACTTGAAAGTATCCTTTACAATAAATACACAGTTGAGTCAGATGTTTGGGCATTTGGAGTTTGTCTGTGGGAGATATTTTCATTTGCCCTTCAACCATACTACGGAATGACACATGAAGAGGTAGTGAAGTACATTAAAGAAGGTAATGTGTTACAGTGTCCAGACAACACACCAAAGTCCGTGTATGAACTTATGAAACTCTGCTGGAATCGCAAACCACCAGCGAGACCTGGTTTCCGGACGATCTATCAAACTTTGGAAACTATTCAAGACGAAGTGGAAAGGGCACAGAATTGTCGGACAAGTTCGTTTCCACAGAGAGTCCATGTCTGATGGTTCCTTCAGAATGCAAGGAGGCATTTTTCAGTCTTTCAGTGTTTGGACTTCTTCTGTGGCCTCTGCTCTTGTAGTGAGACAGTCTGCTGAATGTGTGTTAAGTATTTGGCAGATATGTTGAATTTTGCATAGTTTTATTTAAATGTGCTCATATCAGTTGTATGTCCTCTAGTCACTCTGACCTGTTTACCATTAACTTAAAAAGGTAAGCACTTGTTTATATGTGGTGGTGTTTGTAACAATTTGTGTCATGTATCTGCATGGTGAAGTTTTGAATGGCTTTTTTATACACTGTATTTATTCCACAATCATGCATTTGTAAAATGTTTGTGTACATACTTAAGAGGGCAAATGTGATTGTAAGGTACTAAAAGTTGCAGAAATGTATTGATTTATAAATTTTTTATTCTTAATAGAATTGTGTACATTTTTAATTTAATATTTTTGTATGTCATGTAGTGCAAGTTTTAAATACATTTGGTTTAGAGACACTCTTAAACTTGAGTAACATGTAATAGCTCTCTTCTCTTGTTGCTTTCCTTCTGCTGATTGCACTTAGTAATCAGAAGAGTGTTGTGAAGGAAAAAGCAATAGTTGCCAGTTTTATCACATCAACTGCGTAACTTACATATCCTCACAGAATGCAGGATTTACAGTCGACACTGTTTTAGTAATTAAAAAACACATACCTAGTGTTTGAGGTAATGTAATGGTAAAACAATGATTATTCTAATCAGCTTAGCTGTGAAATTGGTTTCAACTCCCTATGCATATATTTTATTTCCCATAATTGTGTCTGATGGAAGCCAGATTGTTTTGCAAACCAGTAGTGCAGATGATACTTTTACAGATAAGATTTTCATGCATTGTCAGCAAATTTGATTGTTTCAGAGCTGTGTTACAGCCTATAATATTTTCACCACAAATAACCAAGCATTGTAAAGCTGCAAGCCTCAGCAAATGCTTCTCTATAGGGAACTTCCTGTTGGTATTGTGTGAAAGAAAATAACTTATGGGATTTCGGTCACGTAGTGTCAGATGTATGTATTTATGTAGGTGGTTTCTGTATTGTGCATGTATGTTAGTTAGTCTTTGTTCTGTCCTCCCCTATTGTACACAGTCTGGGTTGCTGTTTGATCAACAATTTAATGTTTATAATGGTGACATCATAACTCAGATTTTCAAGCATTGTCAGCAAATTTATGATTGTTTCAGAGCTGTGTTATAGCCTATAATATTTTTACCACAAATAACCAGGCATTGTAAAGCTGCAAGTAAAGGTACCTGAGGTATGGTGCCCCTCCAGTAACAGCATCATATAGAGCACTGAATCTTGCTTAATATTGTGTAGTACTGACAATATGTGGATGCAGGCTGAGCTGCAAAGCCGGAAACTGTAGAATGTGTATCTGAGAGACTGTGTGCTGTCCGTTAGGTTTACTGTCACGATAAGGATCTTCTAGTGACACACACATGCATGTTTCTGAGTGATAAATGCCTTTTAGTTTAGAAAAAAACTGATTAGGCCACAGATATTGACAAAATGAGATGTTGGCGACAATGCTTGACAAATTAAGTCAAGTAAATACTTGAAATTTGTTTTGAATGATGCTGAAAGACACATATAGGGGAATCTATGAGTAACAGTGTTGGAATGGGCAGTGTAAGTTGTCTGTGTTGTGATATGTTACAAACGACTGGTTTGGTGGAACTGAAAGCACAAGCTGGCAAATTGATACAGACTACACCTGGTAATTGATTAGCTGAACATAAGTGGAAGAGAGGAAAGCACTTTAATGGTTAGCTTCTTTTCAGGTAAGACTTCAGTTAGAACTATTTGATGTGATCTGTTCTGCCATGACTGTCAACTAGAGGGGAGGGGGGAGAGAGAGAGAGAGAGAGAGAGAGAGAGAGAGAGAGAGAGAGAAGGGGAGAGTGAGTGAGTTTAAGTCCAGTCTATATTCCACGCTGATGCCATATGCCTGTTGGAGACAGTCACGGCAAAGCAACTCATGACATAATGCTCTCGGAGATCATGAGCCACTGCCATCAGTTATACAGTAAATTACAGTAGTGCATACAACTGAAATCCATTTTGCCAGAGGCATGTTTCAAAGCTGGAGTGAATGAACTAATGTTCTTATGTGACATTTTTAAATGGGCAAGAAAGGTGTTCTTGCTGAATAGATGAAGGACATTTACCAATGCAATTGCAATACCACCAGATATTCTTATGAAAGTGCACAGCAATGTGGTACAGGAAAATCAGTGGGTCAACATTCCATTGCTAAAAACTTCCTAGAAATATTTGGGACAAACTTTGCATTAGGACTTGCATATTAGAGAGCATTGCACTAGGCAGATACGTTTATTCTTCAACTTGGATCAAAGAGACATTCTGTTGAAAATTGATGAGCAATGTCTGCATACAAAAATCTAAAGCTGTGAAAGCTATGGACAGAACTGGATACTCAGCACCAAAAAAAGAATCAAGATCGGATCTGTCATCAAGAAATATTGTGACCTTCTATTTTAAGATGTTCAAGGATTTTGTTTGTTGAATGAGATTTTCACTCTGCAGTGGAGTGTGCACTGATATGAAACTTCCTGGCAGATTAAAACTGTGTGCCGTACCGAGACTCGAAGGCATGGGTCACGAGTTCGAGGCTCGGTACGGCACACAGTTTTAATCTGCCAGGAAGTTTCATTTTGTTTGTTGATTAGCATTAAAAGGCAAGTCAACAACAAGAAAATATTTTTTTGGTCTCTTGGGCACATTAGCTGCTAAAAGTCATAATAAGAGACATAGAATGCACAAGTATCGGTCCACAAAATTAATTTGATAATGATAAATATAAGGAATCGGGATTACGAAGACATTTGTGTACTTTTATATCTTCCCCAAACTCAAACTGAAATTACATTTTGAAGCTTTCGTAGCCAGTCCAAGAACTCTACAGATAATCTCATTTCAAGAAGTGAGGTGAGATTGTAAGGTACCTAGTTGGTTGCAGAAATGACCAAGTTGTTAGAACACACTGTGTTCACATCACTACAAGAGTCATCATAGGTTGATCATCATCTTCATTGCAAGCTCCTATCACTTAGTATTGCCATGTGAGCAACACTGTTCTAGAATGAGGCAGTGCCACTTACTTATGGACTGACCCAGATAAAACACTGTGCTAGGTCCTCTTAATTGCGTTGTGCCAATGTTTCCCCTAAAAGGGTTCGAGGTAAGCCACAAAATACGACAGATACAGTCTGCCCATGAGGGGAGTGGCAGCCACATTCACCTCTGAAACAGTGTGGTTGTCATTTGCAGATTCACTGATGGAAATACAAAATGTTGCACTGTGAAGCACCAGTACAATATTTATAATAATATGTCTATTGCAGACAAATAGCCATACAAGTTCAAAGAACTATTGAAGTAATACACGAAATTATAAATTTTACATATTGTGGTTTGCATAGTTAGTTATTTATTATGTCCTTTTGGTATAGAGTTCTATATGGTAACGTTTGCACATTCGATGACTCAGTTTACACTCGCACATTGTGTTGGTTCATGATATGACGTCACTGCGGATCAGGTGGTGGAAACCATGAATTGCCATTCTTGCGATCATGTGTGTCATCTTGAAGTTTTCCTTTGCCCATGTTTGGTTCTTCTTTCTTTCCATCACAGTATTGAGCTTATGATTTGTGTCCCTATGTTGTTCTCACTTAGAGTTCCCTCTAGTTTTTTTTTGTCACTAGTTTTCTTTAAATACTACATAAAACTTTTCTCTCTCTTGAAGGTAGCCGGCCATGGCGGCCGAGCGGTTCTAGGCGCTTCAGTCCGGAACCGCGTGACTGCTACGGTCGCAGGTTCGAATCCTGCCTCGGACATAGATGTGTGTGATGTCCTTAGGTTAGTTAGGTTTAAGTAGTTGTAAGTTCTAGGGGACTGATGACCTCTGATGTTCAGTCCCAAAGTGCTCAGAGCCATTCTCGTCAAGGTACTCCCATACGCTATTTAACAGGAGCTCTTTAGCAGGAACTGCCAGATACTATGATCGTGTGTGTGTGTGTGTGTGTGTGTGTGTGCGCGCGCGCGTGTGTGTATGTTGTCTACTTTTGACAGAGGCCTTGTTGGCCGAAAGCTAACTTTATGACAGTCTTTTTGTTGTGCCTTTCTGCGACTCAGCATCTCTGCTATAAGGTGAGTAGCAACTAACCTTTTCACTATATTGTTATCTTTGTAAATATTTTGAAAGGTAAATATTCTAATGTTATGCGTCTGTATTTGTTAGGGTTCTTGAGGTCTCCTTTCCTTTTATGTAGCATTTTATTAATTGTCACCACTGTTCTGAAATGGAGGCTGCTTTTATGCACTCATTCTAGAGTTTCGTCCACATTGACATTAGAATTTGGGCTGTGTCTTTTAAATATTCACTATACAGTCTGTCAGGGCCTGCAACTTTTTTGTTCTTGGTGCTGTTAATGGCATCGTTGACTTTTTCTGTGGCCGACAGTACTCATTCCGTAGTTGTATGTGGCAATGTCTCCTGTTTGCCATTTAGTCCTTCCTTGTACATTATGTTGTCAGATAGTGCCTCCCACTTTTTCATATTGATGTAGTGTTTTTTGTATCTTTTCTAGGGCATATATGTGTTGAGTCCTCATTGCCAAATGTGGGGTCTTGCCCACTAGTCGCGCATAGGTTGCCTAAAGGATGCTGCATTCTCGGAATGCTATACAACAATGGAAGCAAATAACGTTAATAGCTTTATTTCAATAAAGCTGATTGGCAATACTTAACTTTGTATTTAGAACAAGTGTCACAAGCGATGGGCGAGGTGCAAATAGTAATGTTTTCCGCTATACACAAAGTCCAAACAAGCCATGGACATGGGTCACTAATAACTGATATTGTAGCACTCTCGGCTAGGCCGTGCTAATACTCCACCAACGTCTGGCCGAGGCTGGCAGGAGCAGTGCTTATATTCACTTCTTGCAGAGGTCGCTCCTGTCATCGTGTGGTCCTTGTCAGCAGGCTATCGGCTGACATCGCATCACCACCTTCTCTGGTCTTGCATTCTTCCTCTTCGTTCCGGCACTTGTGGTTACGCCAGAATAATATGGGACTCTTGTGGCTTCCCAGAATGTTCACTTCTCTTCTTTACTTTTATAGTTTTCCTATAGATATATAGTTTTTTGGCAGAAGTCCAGAGGAATGTAAAGTTCTCTGTGCACCGTTTCAGTTGGTGTACGCGTTCTAGTACATCTTTTTTTAGCCTGTAATTTTTTTGCTCTTCTTTTGTTCCTGGGACTGCTGGTTTGTCTTAGAAATTTTCCTAACACTTATGTTGTTTCCTCTAATTGCGTGTTGTCTATTAGCATTTTAATTTCTTTTATATTATCTGATTTTGCTTCCATTTTCCCAATGTCTGTTGTTCTCAAAGGTGCTTTTTACTCCATTTCTTGTGTTTTGTTTTCCTATTCTCGTTGGATATGTTTCCGAAGTGGTGTGTGATTTGCTGTCCTGAGAGGTGCTCCATTATCACTGATTGTTCCTCTTATGGATGCCTTGTGTATTGTGCTTTTACCGTTGTGGGAGATACATTTTGGAATTGTTTAATAGGATAAAGACTTCTTCCTACAAATTCTCCACTACTGTTTTTTGCTTTGGAGTTTTGTATAACCATTCTGCAGTTTAATAATTAATAGTTTATCGTGTTTACCCAGAGCGATCAGTTGGACTATTTCATCTATTATATCGATGGCTGTTGTTTTATTGGTGTTAATTCCGGCTTCATGAGGACAGTTATTTCTCCTATGGGTCTTCCTCTGTTGCCTTGTTTTCCTTGAAGATGAGTGCAATAAAATTACGGTCGTTGCCAGTATTTGGTTAGAAATGTTTGTGTTAGGATTGCTATGTCATATCCCAGTATAAAGTCTCAGGGAGCCATGTCCATTGTACTTTTTAGGCCTTCTGTATTCCAGAGGAGGTTTTTTAAGGGTCCTACTACTTCCACTTTTTTTTACATTTTTTTGGGCAGTATGTTGAAGGGATACCCTCTGTTTTCTTTGGCAGGGAAGTGTGGGGGGCGGGGGGTGGAGAAAAGCAAAAGCAACTGATAGTGATCCCTGCTGGCTAGAATTCACCTTTATTCACCAGTTCTAAGGTTTGAAAGGGGATTTCTACTTTAAAAGACATGTTATTGTTGTTGTTTGCCAGTTGTTCACATTTCACATCTTATTTCATTCTCTTCTTATTGGAAAACTGTTTTATTGAATCTGGTGTTATCTCGGGTTTCAGCCGCGTCATTTGGTCCAGCACCAGTCAAGGTCTCATGCTGCTTAGCTGGTATCCTCCATATTCTACGGGTAATTGTAGTTCAGTGTTTTTCGTTTACATTTGTTTCTGTTTCTTGATCGTGTGTCATATCTCTTGTTGTAGGTGCTTCATCTTCATTCATGTGAAACACACTTTCTCTTTCCCTCTCCATGGTGTTGCGTCTTTGTCGTAGTTTTGACGTTTTTCGTATTTTCAATTTCGTCCTTTATCTTTACACGGTGAAATCCCTCATCATGATGCCTATGTTTTGCGTGAATTTTTCTATAATTTTTGCTTGTGATACTGTGTTGTGGTCAAGAGGCCAGTTGTCGTAGGTGTAGGTTTTCCAGCTAGGAGTCAGGATTTGATGGTCGCTACTCTCAGTTTCTCGTATTGAATCAACAGATCATGCCACTTGTCCCACAACGCTGTAGTCCTCTCCCTCTCTTTGTGGGTTGCTAACCTCACTTTTTAAGATTGCATTGTCTATTCTTTGCACTTTTTCTACTCACATCCAGTTTTATTATACTGAAGCATTCCTTCAAGGTACTCACTGCTTTTAAGTTGTCGTCTTTCATCTCTTACTTGAAGTACCCTCTGATACCCACTATATTTATCAAACTTCGTAGGGGACATTTAACATGTTTGTCTGCTTCATCCGCTTCAAATTTTTGGACATGTTTATCACAAGTGAGTGTTAGATGATTTAACTTTCATTACATTTGGAACTGATAGCGCTCATCAACCTCAGTATGAATTGTGAGGCCCTTGGACCTAAATACACCTCTGTATCCATTGTGGTATGGAAGCAAATGGCCTCCGAATATCATCTTGACGAATTCTTGATATCTTACTATCACATCCCAGACATGATCTATGGGTGACAAAGCAAGCGACTGGCCGGGCCAGTCGAGCCTCTGTACATTCCTCGAAATGTTTGTGATATGAATTGCAGTATGAGGGTCTTGTATTAGCCTACTGCTATATGCCATTTATACACTTGTCATGAAAGGGGAAAAGGGGTGGGGGGTCTTACCATTCTTGCCCCATCCTGCCAAGCAATCACCCTCCTTTCAACAATTACCAAATCATTTATGTTGTCATATCCAGTGGCTCCCCCCACCATGATTTCAGGAGTTGAAAAGATATATGTCTCAAGAATTGCTGCTTCCTGAGACTTTTCAACACGTCATGTGTGGACATTTTATCATCGAACTGATGCCAACAAACAGGAGGAATACTCATAGCTGAACATCATAGACTGTCACTCTCTGTCTCAGTTGACAGTGGTTCCATCCCATGCAGGTCAGCAGTAAACAACTGGTGGCTACTTAAGATCTCAATCCAGTTTCCAGTAACCAGTTCCAAAAAGTTTGTGGTGATACTCTGTCTGGATTTCAGTTGTTTTCTATTCATCAGACCTAGTCAAACAAAGCTACAATCTTCTCATGGTGTGGTCCTGGAAGGTCCTATGCCTACTCTTCTTGGCTCACTGTTACCCAGAGTGCATCTATCACCAGTTGTTCTGCAGTCATTGCACTATAACCAATCGTCTGCGCAATCTATTTGTATGGTGCTTCTATGTTCCCTATGCTAACGATTTGACCCTTCCCAGTGTCTGGAAGATGGTGATATGATGCAAGTGCACATTCTCTGTGCCTGTTGTGTTGCCATCTCCACCTGAAACATTACAGTTTTAATCAACACATCCCACAGGCATGGAAATATTGAAGTAGTCATTTGGTAGCATTCAGTCAAGGTGTTCATGATGTGTCCCCTCCCTCCCTTTCTTTTCATTTCAGTCAGTATATTTTGCAGTGGATTGTTATCACTTGTGAATGCTTCACTTTCCATATTTCTTCGTGTAAGCATTATACAGGCATAATATATACAGAGTGAATCCAAACTCCTTCAACAGAATTGCAGAGGTTGTTAATGGATATCTTCTGATTATTCTGGCATAAGGTCTCTGTGTATCATTACTTAATAATTGTGTTTTGTTTAATTTTTTATTCCCACTTGTCTTTTTATCTGTACTGCACTGAAAATAACTGCACAGCAGTGCAAGTGTTGGTGGTATATGCTTGTGTTTAGTTTGAACAATGTCATTTAGGACAGTTTGTTTCTTATTTAGTGCAACTTCTCCTGTTCTTTGTTAAGCAAGCCTGGTTACATCCTTTCCTACATCATATCTACAACAGTTCTGGATAAGGTAGTCCTTGACTTTCCTTTTTATTAATAAAAGAAATATCTCACTTAGGGCTGGTACAGTGGCAATGTTTTAACCCTCTGCATTTTTAAGGGAAACACAGCTTATTTAGTAGTTTTATTTCCTTATTCACTGGTATTGTTGGATGTGTTCCACACTTACATGTGTAGTATGCAAGTCACTTATGGTGTGTGACAGAGGATAAATTATACAATGTTATCATTATTCTTTCTTCCTTTGAATTCATTGGTAGTGCATATACATTTCCGTATGAGCCTCAAACACTAATTTCATTGCAGTAGCCAGTAACTGGTTTGTTATTTTACAACTACTTGTATTCTTTTTCAATGTTATGTTCACTCGTGTTAGAAATTCAAAGGTATGTCTTTCATAATGTGCAATGCTTTTGATTCAGTGCCTTTCATTAGAGGTAGCAGAATATACCTGTGGTATTCTCACTGTGATCAACCAAAACTGTGATCATCTTACTATATTACCTTTATTTAATCTTTGGATTAACATCCAATCTTTGTATCAAATGTTGGTTATTTGAGTCACAGGCCTGCTTGGTTGGTGACAGCTCAAGTAGAATCGTCAGGACTGATCTTGCCAAGGGTCATACTAGTGCGTGGCCTCACTGTCAGCTGGTGAAGGACTTATATCCAGTGTGCATGTGTGCTCATAGTGGGATTGATGTTCTTTAGAATTATGAAAAAAGTATAAGAAAATGTTGGCTATCAGAGAGCTGTTGCTGTTTTCTCTGGTTTTTGTACAATAAACAAACTCTACTATCACTCTGTTTTTATTGCAATTTATTATGAGAGAGAGGTTGTTAATCTACGGAAACACACTTTATAGCTGTTTTTCATATAACTATCAGTGAAAGTATTTGGCTGATCATCCTCTGAATGGTCACCCAAAGATGGCCAACTAATCTCAAGGCAGATAAAGGCATTGGTAAGCGTTTACGCAGATGACCATCTCTGCCAGATATGGCTGACTACTGGATCAATTTCAATGAAATGGGATCAGTTGGACATAGTCGATCTAACTGTATGTGGAGGCATGAGTGAGTGGTCAGGATGTGGGCATCCAGTTCAGGGTAGTCATATGAGTAATACAAAAGAACCCCGAAGGGTTTATTTCAGGAAAAGGGGTGCCTAGTGAAGTGGTCGCTGAGATCAAAATGTAGCATATGGCTCGGGAGAGTGGGAGAGGAACATGTTTGCTGTTCAGGCGCCAGCAAGCAAGTCTACTGTGAACTCATGTCCGAGGCACCGTATGACCCTCCTATTCTACCCACTGACCAAGGAGGATTAACAGAGTCCACGGAAGGGTCCCTTGTTCAGTGTTCCTTACTGTGAGAACATTAATGGATCAGTGTCTCACACTGACGGCGTGAGAGACTGGACAGTCAGCCTAGCATCCATACTTGTAGCAAATAATTATGAAGTATGAATAAAAAATTTTAAAAAATCTACTGTCTTTACCCTCTCCAGGTTTGTTGTCGCCATACACAAACGCACCTGTTCCTGTCTTTCTTTCATATCTGATGAGTTATTAGGGATGCTGAGAATCTTACAAGTTCTGAGAATGAGAATGGGCTGTGGTGATACAAGCATGACAAGGGGTATTGCCACCATGACATGTAAAGGAAATAATTGTAAAAACTTGAAAAAACATAGGAATGGAAGGTAAGTGAAGTTAGTTTGCAAGTTAGTAAGAAACATAGTGTAGTATGATCAGCAAACATAATATAAAGTGTGAAACTTCCTGGCAGATTAAAACTGTGTGCCCGACCGAGACTCGAACTCGGGACCTTTGCCTTTCGCGGGCAAGTGCTCTACCAACTGAGCTACCGAAGCACGACTCACGTCCGGTACTCACAGCTTTACTTCTGCCAGTACCTCGTCTCCTACCTTCCAAACTTTACAGAAGCTCTCCTGCGAAACATGCAGAACTAGCACTCCTGAAAGAAAGGATATTGCGGAGACATGGCTTAGCCACAGCCTGGGGGATGTTTCTCATTCTGGAAACATCCCCCAGGCTGTGGCTAAGCCATGTCTCCGCAATATCCTTTCTTTCAGGAGTGCTAGTTCTGCATGTTTCGCAGGAGAGCTTCTGTGAAGTTTGGAAGGTAGGAGACGAGGTACTGGCAGAAGTAAAGCTGTGAGTACCGGACGTGAGTCGTGCTTCGGTAGCTCAGTTGGTAGAGCACTTGCCCGCGAAAGGCAAAGGTCCCGAGTTCGAGTCTCGGTCGGGCACACAGTTTTAATCTGCCAGGAAGTTTCATATCAGCGCACACTCCGCTGCAGAGTGAAAATCTCATTCTATAATATAAAGTGTGTTTGTAGGACTGTCAAAAAGATTTCTAGTAATTGTACTCGAATACAAACTTGAGAAGAACTTCAAGAATGTGACCACGCAGTGTAATCCTAGTAATTTTCTGTGGCCCAAAGTTTATATGACACTGGGAAGAACTTCATCAGCAAACTCTTTAGGCTGCAGCTTTTATCATCTATGAGAAAATTAAGTGTCGTTATAATTGTTCTTGGGATAGTGTAACACTGTTCAATATCTTGGGTGAACAGTAATATAATCAGTGTATTAATAATTCTCTCAAGGTCACTATTTCTAGGTTTTGCTTGTGACTAAGACAAATGGAACATTTACATATCAATCGCACTTCATAACAAGGCTAGATGTGGAAAAATGCCGCCCTCACTCCCTTTACCATGATCCCCAATGTGTGTTGCTAGAAATCTATAGTCAGTTCATAAAATATTTTGTAGCTAAACAAGTGTGCAACTTGATTCCAGTGTTAAAAACAGACCAGGATGGTACTGTTTCTCCAAAATCCTATCATTTCATAATTGCCTGCTGAACAGCAAGACTAAATTGTCCACAGTTTTAATCATAACGTTTTCCATCAGTTGCACCATTTCTCTGCAAGCATTCTTTCTTGTGACTTCTCTCGTTATTTATGTAAGAAAAGGTAGTTCTTGCCTTCTTATGGGACTACTTCTTCCACTGGTATATTGGTTTCCCAATGCACTATTAATATTTTCTTGATTAACACTGAGGAAATGGGACAAGTTTTGAGGGAGGAAGAAGTACGCATCAGGATGTATTATATAACAAATCAGTGAGGTCAGATATTTAAGACCAAATCCCAACAATACTCACGTTTGTGAGTTTCAGTTATGATACGAGGAGCTCGGCGCGAATTGGACACCACATTATTAGGTAAATGACTTCAACATTATTCAACACCTGTATACCTGGGTGTCACTCTCAACTGTACAATGTCCTTCAAGAAATATTGCCATAACACCAGGCTGAAGGTCAGTGGAAGGAAGAATACTTTGAGAAAGATCACAGACACTACAGGGGATGCTAGTCCTCACCGTTGAGAACCTATGCTCTTGCTTTGTTTGTGTCTGCTGCATAGTACACCTTCTGTGTAGAGTGCATCTGCTCACACCAAGCAGGCAACGAGGCTGGTTGAATCTTGTCAGGATGTATGAAGCCAACTCCAGTCGACAAACTCTTCTCGATTGTTGGAATAGCTCCTCAGACTGTCAGAAGAGTTGATATGGAGGGGACAAAACAGATCACAATACCCATCATCCACTGCATGATTAAGCAGTAGTCTGTCAATTGAAATCTAGAAACAGCTTCATTGCTAGGACTCAACCACTGGAGGGAAAACCTAAGTCTAAGTATGTCACCAGATGGAAGAGTAAGGTGTCACTGGATATGTCTTCAAAGGAATGGCTAGGCTCAGGAAATGATCTACCTTATCCTTTTCAGAGATCACTCATTTGTTGTAGTGTGGAAATCCCTGTTGCAAGACCAACATGGAAAAAATGGGACATCCTTTCAGCTAATGGAAACGTGTCCTGCGATAGTTAAACACCACAAGATCCAGGTCACTTGCTCATATGCCCTCTACTAGAACAACCTTGCACAACACAGGACTTGATCAAAGCAAACAACAAGGCCATCAGAATTAATGCATTCTATAAATGCTGACCAGAACAGAAATGAATGAACAATGTTATGTATGGAAGATGGATAAAAGCTAAATAATTAAATCAAAGTAGTTTCTGTCTTTTCATTTGTGAAGGTCAAAGAAGCTTGAGATCCTCTTCCCAGTTCACTATTCCAGTTACTACTTGTAGGGACTTTAGTCCTGCTGAATTACGTCACTCGACAAGTGAATTGTTTTCAAGAAATGAGAAAAAACATTTTTCGCCGTTTTTGCACTGAGCGTATTTCTGAGCAAAATTTGAGGTAAAAAAGTTGATTTTTGTTATCAGCATACCAAGAAAATGCAAATGATCAGATTTTCAGATATTCTCCAAAGCTTTCCACTGACATCACAGACTGTCAGTACCATTTCATACAGTGCGCTGTATCTTCAATCATGAATGGGCCAATAGAGCTTGTGTGCACTGTTCAGCCTGTCGACATTGCGTCAAAGGGTTATTTCAAGTTCAGAATGTGCATGCCCTGTCATTTTATAGCTGGAAATGCTATCATCATGGGAAATTGGCCACTGAATTGGCATAAACCATAACATCACATAAACATTCAGCTTAAAGAGAGACAAAACATAGAATATCTCCCTGATTATGGTGAACTACTGTTAACAACACCAGCTTTTAACCAATATGTACAAATTAATGGTATGTAAGTGCCCTGCAGGGAATACCACAGAATTGTGCGCATACTTTTTGGAGGCAACTGGAAGGGCTGTTTCAATCCAGACAGTATGCAATCATCTCCACACAATCAGTTGGACCTCTAGGCAAATAGTGGATCAAGACAGGTTCTGTGACAAAGGGTCCATTGTTTCACTCTATGTAAGCAAACAGATCACTTGGGCCTATTTTGTTTAGGATGTAATTAATGGGCAATAACTGTCATTATAATTCTAATTAATGGTCAGTAACTGTCATTATGATTACCATAGTCCATAGGCAAGATGATGGCAGAGTGATGCAGTTGTATTCAAATTTACCTAGGTTTTAGTTAATGATCAAATGGTTTTAGTGTAAAGTGATAACTGTCATCATAAAGATGATAATTTGTGACCCAAAAATGCCATCTCCCCACCCCCACTGGTGCAATGTGCTCCTATAAAGAGCAGCAACAGCAGCACAAAATTCAGGTGATATTCGCAAATTCGCAGCAGAGTATGGCACCCAATGTTATTTGCTTCGTTCCCACAAATTCCCCGCTTAGTATCATACCCAAAGGTATTTTCTCCAACATACACCCTGTGTACTGTTTCATGGCTAATTTTACAGATTTTTCAAGAAGACACACACAAATACTCTTATTATGAAGACACACTTAAATATGGGGTTGCAAATACCACCGCCATACATGCACTGCAGGCACCTCAGTGTATGTCACTATTTATAGTTTTGGGGTAATTTTACCAATTTTTCAAAATGACACACGTAAACACTTTACTGTGAATGTTAAAAAATTTATCCAAAGTACCTTTGGTAAGTACACCACTGCTAGGTACTGTTTTACTGATTCCCCCCCCCCCCCAGTATTCCACAAATAGCAAATTTTCTCATGAAGTCATATGTAAAAAAATAGGGATCAAACCGGCACCTCATCATGATAATTTAAGAAAGTATGCAGATTTACAGCATTAAACAGTTTTTATTTAAATACAAATATGAACAAGGCATATATTTTGTTTAAATGAACTTATTGCCCATACATTTAGTGCGTGGCATAACTGTCAGGTCCCAAACACTCTATAATTATACCGGACTCGTAAAAATTAATGGTGGACTCACCTTTACGCACAAAGGTATACACACCGCTAATATCCTGCACTTGCGAAGCTCGCACTTGGCTGGGGGGTATGTCATGTTTCTGCACCACTCTGCAGGCACCTAGTGTGTAGACATCACTTCCAGCTCAGAACTGCTGCACGTTTCTGCCCTAGCTCCACATTTTTAAGGGCAAGCAAATTGCCAGAATGGTATGTGAACGATTGCAAAGTCTATATTGAAACATGCCAACACAGCGCAGTTCCCCAGAACACATCGATGAGTACTGCAGTTGTGCTGGTTATAGTTTCTGCCATGCATCCAGATTGTCCAGAAGTTCTAAAACACAACACCTCAGGAAACGCACCTGAAACAACAGAACCAAAAAATCTTCCTTCTGGCAGAATCACACATGCGTGACAGTGCCTGAGACAACAGCCCTCTGTGTGTAAGTGGCCTCCCACTGCCGAATTGCAAAACTAAATCACGCATGTGCAACCTATATTCTACAGACTGTATGTGATCAAATTTTCGTGGACACATGATGATGATGATGATGATGATGATGATGATAACAACACCAAAACTATTGTAGCATTGTAGAAACAAGCTCCTATTCCTAAGAGTGGCACATGTTATTGACATACTCTTTCCCGTAGCTAGGACAACAAATATTTTCCAGTCTCATGGTATCTGCTGTTTACAATAGTAACGATGAACAAATAAGTGTTGCTGCTACATCTGTGTTGTAATGGATCTCTCCATCTGTTTATAGCCAATAAGTTGCATTATATTCAGAGACAACTGCCAGTCCATGCACTTTTTTTATGGCAGTTAATGTTTCTGGCGATGATGAAGAGGATACATGGTCTTGTTTTAGGAGTAATACTTAACGTATATTTACATTCAGGTCTACTTCCAGCCCATGTACCGATCACACCACAGGTCTTTCTGTGATCGGCTATAAACTACTTATAGACAAATGCATCATCCCACATCTACATCTAATCAAATACCCTGAAAACTGCGGTACACTTCATAGTGGAGAGTACAACATTATGGTATTATCACTCCTGTAAAATAAAGATTTAGGTCCTGTAATGCCAACTGTCTAGGGCATGGGTTTCCAACAATGGTGTTTGCTGTGTTTTCCTCACTGATTAAATATATCTTTTGTCACCCCTCCCCCAAAGGTTTGGAAAAGGTTATTATTTCTTTGTGAAAGACTCTTTCACATTAGCTCCAAATTCTAGGTGGAGTTACTTCATGGAACATATGTGGTAAGAAGTAATATATTGCTCACGACTGAAGAACTAGTTCCTACATCAATCATCTATCCTATGTAAGTCTTCCTGTAAATCACTACTGGTGCTGCAGCCATCCTATATAGATAAGAGCCTACATCCAAACACACATTCCACTAGCCGCTGTACAATGGACGGAGGGTCTACGTGATTGCAATATTATCGATCACTGTTTAATAAATGGTAGGTGGGATGTACACTGTGTGTATCTGGTATGCATACTGTCCACCAGAGAGATGATAGAAAATCCAGATATGGAATACCCAGGATGGTTTCATATGTCCTCACATTGTAAATGCTACTGTATGCTTTTTATGTGCTGTGTGATATTCTCAGAGATTTTTATCGTGAACAACATAATCATTCCATTAGCTACAAAACCATCTCGATCCACAACCTGTCGCTGTCTGTGTAAGACTAATATCACAGTGAGGAAAAAGTAAACTGCTAAAACCTCTGCAAATTGCTACACGCTATTATACCTAAAGACACATACACCACAAGCCACTGTACACCGCATCCTGGGAGGTACACTGTATTTAATATGATGTATAACACAATTGCCAGTGCAATGTGTATTTCACACTGAAGATGGAACTTTGATGATGCTGTGATTATCTGAAAAATGTGTTTTTTGAGCCACTCCTTCATGGATGATACTGCTTTTCCCCATATTCTTGGCTTTAACACTTCCTCAACCAAAAATTCAGCCATCAATACATAGTTGTACAATGTAACAGTATTATTGCCTCTCTTTTCTATTCCAATCTAATACATTTATTGGGAAACAAATTGATTGTCTATATGTCTCTTTAAGTACATTAATCTCCTTTATGAGCGCTACACCAGATATAGTTTCTTTGAATGACGAGGGTAAATGTTTTGTGGATTACTATTTGTCAAACAGAGATGCAATAATTACTGTAAAGGATGCTGCAAATATTAAACCTCAATCCGATCTTCAGAAATCAGCAGCAGAACACTGTGTTACTGTGGGAGCTTCCGACAATGTTCAATGTGAAATCTTCTTCCAGAAAGAAATGGGACTACCATTTCTTCCATGCAGAGATATTGCTGCTTGCATTAAATGTGGACCTTCCCTTCCCTCCCCTCATGTGCTAGAGACCTGTTTCCGCTAAACTAAGAACATTTTTGATGAAAACTGATTTTGTAGGTAATACTATTATTTTATTATATATTTCTTTACACATTATTAATATGCACTGTAGAAAATAAACCACTGTAAGTAAATTTTTTTTCCTATGGCAACCACACTTAGGTCTGCTCATAATGTGGTATACCTCATTACACCATGATCTTACCACTGTTTGTCTATGTATGCAGTCTTTCATGGTGTTAAAAATCATCATTTTATCCCCACCAGAGTACTGTCATTAAGATCTGTGCTACACATTTCCATATCATTAGGTAACAAGTGTTTTGTGATGTGAGAATAGTACATCATCAGACTAGCTTTCAGTTTGGTAGCCTCCCAACCCAACCCCCCCCCCCCTCCCTCCCCTTATTCCAGGCTGATGAAGACTACCATGATTGATAGACAGCAGCTATGGTAGGGAGGGACTGCATGTATGTAATCCCATCAGTTCACCTAGTCGTCAGTGCAATGTTGCTGTTCACAAGAATGTTTTATTTGACCATGTGCGGTTTCCAGCATATCAGTCTTGGCATTTCATCAGATATTGAGTCAGATGGTAATTGAGATAGAGAATGTATTGCATCATAGGAAGGTTCAGCTGACAGAAGTAGAGTGGACAAGCTTGCATGACAGATCATATATTGGGAGCCAACTAATCAACAAGTAAATGACGGACCAATTCAATGTCGATGTTTTCTCCAGCAGAACCAACACCACCAGCAATGGCAGCCATCTTTGTGCCCCAACTGTAACTGTGTTTGGTGGCACAGCACTTGAGCTCTTGGATCAGATGATGATGATGATGATGATGCGTAAATAAAGGGGGTTGGAGAGATATAGTCATAAGCCATGCTCAAATAGTTTTAAGATACAGCAACTTTAAAGTTTCACAGAAGTATAAAAATCTTGAAGACAAAATAGACACTTCCTTTTTGCATTTAATTATACTTTAATGCATTGGAAACCTTGTGTAAAATACACAATTTTCTTTCTGTTACATAATATTAATTTGAGAGTCATTTTAATTATGATGTGGTCGAAAATGGCTTACGACTGTGTCACCCTGACAATAATTTAGAACAAAAATACGTTTTTAAGGTTTTATTTTGAAAATTATATAACAACTAGTAATTTTTAACAATTTTTGCACTTCAACATACACATATACATAACAGACAAGTCAGTCTAATACTTTGTTTTACACTGTAAATGTGAAATCAAGGAAGTTCTCCTACGTCGTCATTGTTCACATAATTCCCAGCACATGACCGAAGAAAGCTTTCATATGCTGCAGGAATGTATGCCATAAGAGACAGTATGTCATCAATCTTTTTCTGATTAATTTTAGGTGGCTTTGTATATTTTATTGGCAGCTGAAATAGATCTGGTTCAGCAGATCTTCCTTTCCTCTTGCTACATAGATCCATTGACGTGAAGGTTCCTATATCTCAGTAGCAGTGCTTCACACTTAGCATGAAGGGATCTTTATACTCAAACGTAAATTGAGTTGCTTCACTAAAATGAATGGGCTCTCCAATTCTGAATAGAGTGGGTATTGAGATTAATGACTTCAGATCGTCCAAGCTTCTGAAGTCTTATCTTTGCATTTTCGTCACAATGTAATTTTTTTGGACTGTAAGATTTGTCTACTTCTGCCCATTCACCATGTATATACTATTGGACATCTGTTTCTCGGATAGATTTTGATGCGACCAAAATCACGATCGCAAGGAAGGCTAGTATGATCTACCATGGGGAAATAAAGCTGCACAGATCTTTTGGTGGCAACGAGAGTCCTTTCCAGGGCAATAAGAGACCAGTTCTTTGCCTGGCCCTTACAGTTATCTGTGATTATGTGGAGAATTTTAGCTTGAGTGTTAGTTATCTCCAAGTATTTTAATAAACCGCTTCCAACTTCATCTGAACCCCTTCCTCCATTCTTCTCACTCCACAGAAACATGATCCCTTATTTGACCCCCAATTGTGGATACCATAGTTATACATCCATATTTTTCTCTTGCAGCATGCTGGGCCAACAGTTAGTTTTGGCATGGGAAACGTTTGTTGCATGTCCACTGCTGTTACGTGGTGCTCTTTCACATTCCCTTTAGCCAGAGAAGTTAAAGACACGGTCATATTTTGCCTGCTATCAGCCTTTCTTAGATGCAACTCATGTAGTTTTTACCTTTGTGTAATTTCTTCTGCACATAATTCTGGGTTACTCGTTGCTGTTAGAAAGGCATCACATGTTGTAGAGGTGTTGCTTTTTGGCAGGTTGAACCCTATGTTAATTTTGGACTTAAAAATTGCCCTGAATTTGCTTTGTGATACAGTACAGACACCCTTTCCCTTTCAGTATTCAGAGTATTTGTCCCAAAATAAAGATGCAGTTGTGAGATCACATCCAAAATATACTTTGTTGGGGTTCTCCTGCCTGCTATAGTGACTGTTATATTTTGGTATGGCATTGTTGAGGAAGTCTCTGAGACCTTGCACAGCTTTGTCTTGATAGTTATGTGGATGATTGCCATGTCTGCCCAAAAGAAAAGAGCACATTAAGAGTACATTACTTTGTGTTATTATTATACTTTAACATTATTTTATTTGGTTAAAATGGATACCTTATAGTGAAATGTAATATACAAACCTCTTCCATCTTCTCTTGGAACTGCGTGACCCAACTTCATTTGCTGTTGCAAATTCCTCACTCTTCTGATTCTATATGCCATGAACCCTGAGGAAAGCTTACTTGCAAATCATGACTTCCATTTCATTTACTTTCACATTATATGAAAATGTCACAGCTCTAGATGAAATTTGCTTTGTAGTCTTTTTTGGATAGCTGTGAAAGAAAGAAATGTGAAACAAAACAAGGAAAAGTAAATTTGTGACAATTGGTCCATTTGTGTTTAAAAAAAGTGAAACGAACCTTTGCTCTTTTGGTACAATTTTCAAACAACACATTAGGTAAGTATTCTGGGCATTAAAGTTTCCTATGTCCCAAAACGAGTGGAAAATATTTTGTTCTTCTCCGAGTAGTTTCGTATAGCATTTATTTGAACAACTACGGGGACTTCCCAAAGGTGCTGTCTGAACAATCTGCTGCACCACATTACGTCGACATTTGGCCTTAGTTTTTTTTTCACTGATCAATGTTACGCTTTCTTTTTCTCGGAGAGCTTGGTTTCTGGGGTGATACTTCATTTGCACTACTTATTTCAAGCTGTAATATGAATAGAAAAATAGTCACAGAACGTCCATGAGATATAGTCACAAGCCACACAAATCATTATATGTTGCTGAAATGGCATTGATGATAAAAATATTCTTACAAGTTTGTAGCCATGAAAACTATAACATTAACACAATCATATATCAAATTATATCATTAACACAATCAGTGGTCATTACAATTAGCATCTAAAGGTTTCTCATTAACACCAAAGACGACAACCAACAGTGAAAGCAATGTTATGAGAAACAAAGTCACAAGCCATTGAACAATAATCACCAGTAAAAAATATTTCTGTATACTTAACAAAACATCTTCTGAGCTAGTACTGTTGATTGATGGACACCAAGATTCATCACCATCACTGTCAAAAGGATCAGAATCCTCATTTACACTACTGTCACTGCCATATACACCTAGAATGTGCAAAGCACCTTCAGATGTACGTGAGCATTCAGCCATTTACCTATCTTAAAATCATGATCATGAACTTTACATTCTGATACACACTTCACAATATTGTCGAAAAGCATTTTAACACTAACTCACCATTGACTTAGTCTACTCATTGCAGCATATACCACATTCTTTAAACCATGTATGTTCACAACACTTTGATGCTTTAGAAATTTGCTCTGTAATGACTCGTGAGCTGTTAATTTTGACATAGGGCACCAAACACAATGAGTACTAATGCACTGACTATGCTGGTGTTGAAGGCAGGAGTTCAGAGACAGAATGTGCTATACTTAGCTTCAGTTTGCTGCACAGCTTCTCCCACTCTGTTTGAACAAGACTTGTCTTCGTACCTCACCATACAGTCTCAATTTCCACTATAACTCTGAAGTCATTGTTGGTTGCTATTCCAACATTAACATGCGTATACCCGTTGGTGGTCAGATGATAACTACTGGTGAACAGGAACATTGCTTTGACACCTAAATACTAACTACATGGGTGGACAGCTGGGTGTATACGTATATGCCCCACCACCATCAGCTGCTGTCTGTCTGTCATGAGAGTTCACATCTCTTTGTATTATGTGGCTGATCTCTGAAGGAAACCCATCGTGTTGTTGCTGTTAGGATTATACAGGTTGGTATACTCCAATGGAATATTTAACAGAAAAAAGCTCAGGGGAAGATGACATATTTCTCTAAAAACATAAGGGTGGATTATGGTATGTATGGAGGTATATAGACAATAATTGTTTAGTCCATTAGCGTGTGAGAGTGGGATACAAAGGTAACTGATGACTCTGGTGCAATGTACTTTGCACCATGCACTGTACAGCAGCTTGCTTAGGGCACACACTGAGTGTGAGTCATTTACAAAATATAGTATTTGGAAAAGTTCCCACATTGACGTTTGTGCAATACCTGCAGTAGCACACACTAAGGAACACCACAAGTGCATACACTAGGTATGTGGATTCTGACTAATAACAAGACAACTCAACATCACAGGTTGTGTTCAAAATTACCACATGCAGTGGCAACACATGCTTCTAGTATGTTATGAAATGACTGCTACACATGTGCTAGCATTTCAGTGGAAATGTAAGAGCAGGCTATAGTAATATGTCACTGCATACAGTTGGGTGTAGTTGGTATGTCCTTGTAGACAGCGTCTGTCAGCTTTACCCACAGAAAAAAGTCTACAGGCGTCAAATCAGGGAATGAGTCAGCCGAGGTACAGGTCCTCTGTGTCCAGTCCAGAGATTTGGAAACAACTCGTGAATACATGTGGTAGTACTTCATGCACTATGGGCTGGATAGCCATCGTGTTGGTACCACAGGTTACTCCTAGTCTGCAGAGGAATATCATCTAGCATCTGTGGAAGATGGTTGTTAGGAGGCTACAATACTTGGGCACGTTCAGTGTTTTGCCTATGAAAAATGGGCCTATGAGCTGATGGTTCACTATTCCACACCACATTCACACCCCATGGATGCTGATTTTCTACCTGATGAAGCCAATGGGGACTGTCAATAGACCATTAGTACATGTTTAATCACCTTATCTGATCATGATTGGTAAATGTGGCTTCATCACTAAATAAGATACATGATACATCTGGAGTACTACAAGGAACCCCCACTTGTACCAAATTTCCAGAAATGTCTCAGTTTAGCCAGTTAGTCCATAGATGGTGGTGTAAGGGGCATACAATATAACTGGCCACACTTTCCCGCCCGAGTTTTATGATGATTAAGCCAGTCTGTCCTTGAACTGACTTAGTGAGCCACCGCACAGGAATTCTTCCTTCCTATTATGTAGAGATGCTCTCATAGTTTTATGTCCCCTTGGAGAGCCATAGCAGTGCCATTGGATTCTGAAAGTGCAATACTATGTTTTATGTAATAAAGTGGGAAGAAGTTTTTTGTGCAAATAATTTTTACATGGGGTGCCATTAGGGTGCATCTATTTAAGAAACACCATAAAATGAACTTGTTCACACTGATTATAAGTTAACTATTAACAGTACAAGAGTATGGTCTACTGCATGACTAGATTAAAAGGCATCCTGTCAATGACTGCTGACTGCGATGCACAGTCTGTAACTTGAGCATACAATCGGTATAGGTAGCATAAGATCATATATCTTTGGTTATACCAAAGTTGTTCATTTATTTATTAATATCAACGTTTCCTGGGATTGTAATATTACTAAGAGATAGTATTTATGACCTGTAGACTCATCCTACTGCCTGAGTGGCAAAATGCATCTTTTGTTAGCAAATATTTATTAATAACAATTACTTGATTTGCGGCAGAATAAATGTACTTTCTCTGTGTATCTCTTTGCTGACATCACAGACAATTGGTGCATCATTACCCCATCCCACTGGCTCTGAAAGTGATCCACCGTCAAATTTGTCTCCATTACATCAATCCATTACAAAGATTTGGGACCACCATATCACTGACCTCCAATAAAATTCCTTGAACATTTACCTTTAATTACACTTGATTCTTTAGTTTTCACTTTTTTGTCCTATATTACCTATAACTGTAACTCCTTGTAACAGCAATACTAGTAACTCTCTACCTCTTATTTGGCCATAGAGCCCCTCTGCTACAGCACAGAACTTGCTACCTGTATTAGTGACAGCAGTTGCTTTAATTCCATTAATTTCCACATCTACAACCAGTTGGTATTCCTCTTCACTATCTATTTCACCTTCTTCAGAAAGAAATTCTCTATATTTCAGCACTTTCCCTTATCAACCCCTTCATAGTCAATGGTCCGTCACTTAGCTGAGCTTGTGTTCAGACCTCACACAAACTCCTTTCCAGTTTTCCCTTTCCTGGTCTCCCCTTTTGTGGTTTCTTTCTGCCTTGTCATCATTATGTCTTTCATTTTGTTCTTGATATCGCCTGTTACTGTGATTATTATTACCTCCTCAGTTCCAAACTCCTCTACCACGTCTGTTGAACCCATTGCCATGGCTCTCGTCATCTCTCCCATTCTGATTTCTGTTGTGTTCCCTCTGCTCATTATGGTTTCTGCTTTGTTCCCTCCAATAACCACTTTCTCTTGATCTCCAAATTACTCCTCTCCAGCCATTACTGGATGTTTCTTCCCCTGAAATTGAATCCATCTTGTCTAAAGCTTGTAAAATACCTTCCATTTTCTTTTTGGATATCCTGATTAATTTTTTGTGAAAACTCACTGGTACTTTGACCAATACTACAGCAATAAGGCCTAAGTGGGTTATCTAAATACAAGTTCTTTATGCAGAAACTTTGAAAGTAATCTTTATAGCTATCATACCCACTGCCCAAGGAATTTCTCCCCTGGAAGATGCTGTTCCTAACACTGCACTGAGTACTGTTGGACCAGCACTTGTCTAAGAATTTTTTAAATAAATTTGTCATATGTCTGATATGATTCGCCAGCTCCATTCCCCATGACAGAGCCTCTTCTTCCATTCTACTTGTAACACATCCTGTTTTCCTCCTCCCATCCCATTTTTCTAGTAATAGGCATTGGAACTGTTCCACAAAAGCTTTAGGATGAAGTTTCCTTTTTGCGAAAAATTATATAAAGCACAAACTTTTAAATAGTGATCTTCATTTGTATCGTTTCCACTGTTGTTTACAGCAATACTATCTTTTAATTTCGAATCTGATTTCTTTTCAATCCTTTCAGCAAAGATATCAGTGCTTCTGTCAGTAAAATCACTGACCTCTTTCTGAATACTAGCTACCTTTGTGAATATCTCTTTAGTATTTGTTTCTACTGAAGATATTCTATTGGATAAAGCTGAGACCAATGCATTGCATTTTTAAGTCTCCCTACCAAAATTATGATCTAAAATTTTAACATTCTGTTGTAATTCTTTAATAAATTTACTGTGAATTATTATGGCTGCTTCCCCAGTGGTGACTCTTTTTTACAAGTTTTGAGCCACTACCCACTGCTCATTGATTATATTCTCAATTTTTCATCTACGATTTTGAAATTTTTGTTAGTAGACTGGGTTCTTGTTAATTTCTTTCATAATTTTTATCAACTGTTGTTTTGTGTCTTTAGCACTTTACCCTATTCTCTTATTAGTTGCTTTGAGCTTTTGGTTATTTTCTTCTAGTTCCTTGTTAGTTTCCATAGCAGTTTCTTCTATTTTGTTGTTTGACGTTTCCAGTTTTTGGTTTAGTTGTTCAGTTTCCCTAGCACTTTTGTCTAGTTTACTCATCATAGCTAAAAATATGGCTTGCATGTTAAATTCTGAACCATTCACTTTGATAGGTTCATTTCCTGTTGTCATACTTCCTTTAGCCATTGTTTAAGTGTCTGACTCAGCAGCATTTTCTGTGGTATCTAAAGTATTTAATGGGACTTCCTGTCCTCGTTACCTACAATATTTTCATCCTGACTACAGGGCCTTCTTTTGATTTTGCAAGCGGAAATACATAATGTGTCTCCGACAAGTCAGAGGTCTCCATCTTGCTAATATTTGGTTCACTCATTTTACTTTTAGTTGTCCTACCACTCCTAAGTAACATTAACTATGTATAGCACTATTCTATCACTTTAACTTACTTTGAAAATTTTACATTTTACTAGACGCTGTAACGCTCCACTGCCTCACCCTGCATCGAACTCCGAACCTCAGTTGAGCACCTCCAGCACACCCCCTCTTTGCTTCTGGGCTGCACTGAGTTGCTGTTCACGTGATGCCATCATGTCGTGTTGTTTCCTCTGGTTAAAAAGCTTGCCTTGCCATGCTGGACATCGCTATCTTCTTTCTCCTGCTAAGACCTCATTCACTATTTTTCACTCACGAAGTGACACAAATTGTATTCTTTGGTATGCAAAACTTATCACTTTATGTGACACACTTTCTGCATTACTTGACCCACATAGTTTTAAGTTACACATTGCAATCACTTCTGACAGTTATTATTCACTTCCCATTTCTTTTCTTGTCACATTTTTCATTGAAATTGCACATTCTATTTTGCCCATAAATTTGCAATAAACAGTTTCTTCCATCAAAAATTATTTTTCTACAGTCATATTTCACTCACAAGATGCCAAGTGCAAGGCGCATCCACTGCATGTTGTCCAAATTTGCGAGAAATTCATCTCTGCATGGGGATGCCAAATGCAAAAACCCCGCACTCGTGCTAAACCTCTTGAAATATCTCAGTTTAGCCAGTGAATCCATAGATGGTGGTGTAAGGAGTATACAGTATAACCGGTCATGATTTTCCACCCAAGTTTTATGATAATTAAGCCAGTCTGTCCTTGGGCTGCGGTAGTGAGCCACCAAATTCTTCCTGCCTGTTATTTGGAGATGCTCTCATAGTTTTATGTCCGTTTGCAGAGCAGTAGCAGTGCCATCAGATTCTGAAAGTGCAATACTATGTTTTATGTAATTAATCAGGAAGAAGTTTTCTGTGCAAATAATTTTTACACGGGATACCATTATGATGCACCTATTTAAGAAACACCATAAAATGAACTTGTTCACACTGATTATAAGTTAACTACTAATGGTACATGAGCACGGTCTGCTGCATGCTAGATCAAAAGGCATCCTATCGACGACTGCTGACTATGGTGCACAGCCTGTAACTTGAGCATACAATTGGTATAGTCTGTATAAGATCGTATATCTTTGGTTATGCCAAAGCTATTCATTTATTTATTAATATCAACGTTTCCTGGGATTGTAAAATTACTGAAAAATAGTATTTATGACCTGTAAACTCCTTCTAATGTCTGAGTGGCAAAACGTAACTTTCATTAGCAAATATTTATTAATAGCAATTACTTGATTCACGACAGAATAAATGTACTTTCCCTTTGTATCTCTTTGCTGACTCTACGAGTAATTTCTGCATCGTCAACTCATCTCACTAGCTCTGAAAGTGCCATATGGCCAACCGCCTCTGCTGGCCACTGTGGGAACCTACCGCTTGCTCCTTACTCCGTATGTACTGGAGCACTGATACATTGACTTAATGTACATGAAATAGAAAACCTGGAAATAAAGTAAAACACACTATTATCTGCAAATAAGGGGTACCTTACAGTGTTCTGTCTTAATGTACAGAAGTTAATATGATTCTCAAATAGTTTCCAGGCAGCTCTTGATGGAGAAAGATGTGATCGGGATTGAACCTATGTCAGTGGAGAATGCTTAGCACACTTGGCTGACACACGCCACTTCCTTGTGCAATTGCACGAAAGCTAAGGTGTGGATTAACTACAACAGCAGCAAGAACATTAATTTACCCATCTCCTGTCATGACTTGTTTCCTCCTGTTACGTTGTTGAGGTACTACACTACCACTTTCACATAACTGGTTGAAGAGGCACCGGCAAGTATATTTGGAAAAGTGGTATTATCCATTAAGGAGTGGCTGCCCACACACACAGCTCACAGAATTATTACAACAAGAAAAGCATTCTCTCCATCTGCTATTCATGAATGAAGCAAGGCAGGAGGTGGGGCTGATGGCAGCAGCAAAAGTTCCATTTTTGGTGCGGCATAAACGTTGCACTGGCAGATGCATTATACATCATATTAAATATGGTATATCACAGAGCAACCAGTGTACAATAGCTTGTGGAGTAAGTGTGTTTATCTATAGGAGGGTGTAGCAATTTGTAATGTTTTCAATGTTTCTTTTTTTTCCTCACTGAGATATGATAGAAGGTTGTAGTGATTTGTAAAGGTTTCAGCAGTTCATTTTTTCCTTGCTGAGATATCAGTCTTACATAGCCGGTGACAGGTTAGGGATCAAGGTGGTTGTGTGTGTAATGGAATGGTGGTGTTGCTCATGACAGAAATCACCAGGAACACCACAAAGCACTTAAAATGCTTACAATAGCATTTATAATGCAGATCCACAAGAGACCATAATGGGGATTCCATATATGGATGTTCTAACAACTCAACTTACTGTGTTTAAATAGACATACAGATCCATTACAATACTGAAGTAGCACCAAAGCTTATTCTATCATTGTTACTGGTGAAACAGCAAGTACCATGAGTGACTGGAAAATGTTTGTTTCCCTTGTTACTGAGAGAGTATATTAATAATTATAAAAACAACATGCATCACTCTTAGCAGGGGTAGCCTGTTTCTCTGATGTACAGTATTATTATTATTATTATTATTATTATTATTATTAGGTGTCCAAAAAAACTATTGATCAGATAGTGTTTGTAGAATATAGACTGTATGTTGCAAATTGCGCTATGCCTGCATTAGTTTCGTTATTCCTCTTGCAGTTCGTTTAAATAAATACAGCTACTTGGTACATCCAGTCACTGGACACTTCAGTTGGCTTGAAGAGAGAAGTCTATGCGATGGTGGGCAGTGGAAGGTCGATTATAGACAGAAGGTTGTTGTTTCAGGCGCTGCCCCACATGTGTATGTCCAACGGAGGGGAGGTTTTTTGCTTTTCTTATTTCGGGCATGAGCATTGCCTCAGGCGCAGGGTTATAGTGTTGTGTGGCAGAAACTATAAGCAGCACATTGTGGCCGTACTCTTTGGTGTAGACTGATGACCTCGCAGTTGGGTCTCTTCCCACAAACAACCCAACACTCTTTGGTGCGCTCCGGGCATTCTATGCTGTGTGGTGTTTGTTTAAATGTAGACACTGCAGTTTTTCACGTACTATTCCACCTACTATTGCATCCTCTAAAAATTGTGGAGTAAGGGCAGAAACGCAGAACAGTTGAGAGCTGGAAGTGACTTTCATTAGCTAGGGGCCAGCAGAGTCGTGCATAAACATGGCGCTTCCCCAGCCGAGAGTGGCTTTATCAGTGTGGGATATTAGCATGGAGGTAGATTTTTACCTCCATGGATATTAGCGTTGCGTATACCTTTCTCTGTAGTAGCGCTCCCGCTGTTATTTTTTACAAGTCCATTGTAATTGTGTGTTAGAGGACTGATAGTTACATCAAACACTAAAAGTGCACGGAATAAGTTCGTTTAACTGAAATGTAGGCTCGGTGTGTATTTATTGTTAAAGAAAAATTGTTTTACGTTGTAGATCTGCATAATTTCTTGAACTATCATAATGTGGTGATTGCTTGATGCCTATTTTTTTATGTGTGTCTTCCTGAAAAAGTTGCAATTTGTGGAATACTGGAAAAATCGATAAAACTGGACATTGCAGTGATGTGTTGTTTTAAACATTCACAATGTGGTATTTACGTGTGTCTTCTCGAAAAGTCGGTAAAATTACCACAAAATTGTAAATAGCGTCATACATTTAGGTGCCAGTTGGGCATATATGAGTAGCCGAGATGCGAAAGCCGCTAAATGCTTTTTCTTTTTTCAATTTTGAGTTGAGCACACTACCGCATGAAACACACAAAAACATCCCACATTCTTTGGATTGCATCTTAATAATTAGTTATTTCACGTTTCTGTTCACCCGATTTATGCACGATTCATCAGATTAAAAAAAAAAAAAAACTACAAAAAAATGGTTCAAATGGCTCTGAGCACTATGGGACTCAACTGCTGTGGTCATTAGTCCCCTAGAACTTAGAACTACTTAAACCTAACTAACCTAAGGACATCACACACACCCATGCCAGAGACAGGATTCGAACCTGCGACCGTAGCAGCAGCGCGGCTCCGGACTGGAGCGCCTAGAACCGCACGGCCACCGCGACCGGAAAAAAAAAAACAAGCTTTTTTTTTTACTTTCATTATGGTTCCTTCGTTCAGACATTAATTATGTTCATGAAACACACGATAACATCTCACGTTGTTGGGATTACAGCTTAATACGAGGGCAGTTCAATAAGTAATGCAACACATTTTTTTCTGAAACAGTGGTTGTTTTATTCAGCATTGAAATACACCAGGTTATTCCCCAATCTTTTAGCTACACAACACTATTTTTCAACGTAATCTCCATTCAATGCTACGGCATTACGCCACCTTGAAATGAGGGCCTGTATGCCTGCACGGTACCATTCCACTGGTCGATGTCGGAGCCAACGTCGTACTGCATCAATAACTTCTTCATCATCCGCGTAGTGCCTCCCACGGATTGCTTCCTTCATTGGGCCAAACATATTGAAATCCGACGGTGTGAGATCGGGGCTGTAGGGTGCATGAGGAAGAACAGTCCACTGAAGTTTTGTGAGCTCCTCTCGGGTGCGAAGACTTGTGTGAGGTCTTGCGTTGTCATGAAGAAGGAGAAGTTCGTTCAGATTTATGTGCCTACGAACACGCTAAAGTCGTTTCTTCAATTTCTGAAGAGTAGCACAATACACTTCAGAGTTGAACGTTTGACCATGGGGAAGGACATCGAACAGAATAACCCCTTCAGCGTCCCAGAAGACTGTAACCATGACTTTACTGGCTGAGGGTATGGCTTTAAACTTTTTCTTGGTAGGGGAGTGGGTGTGGCGCCACTCCATTGATTGCCGTTTTGTTTCAGGTTCGAAGTGATGAATCCATGTTTCATCGCCTGTAACAATCTTTGGCAAGAAATTGTCACCCTCAGCTACATGACGAGCAAGCAATTCCGCACAGATGGTTCTCCTTTGCTCTTTATGGTGTTCGGTTAGACAACGAGGGACCCAGCGGGAACAAACCTTTGAATATCCCAACTGGTGAACAACTGTGACAGCACTACCAACAGATGTCAAGTTGAGCACTGAGTTGTTTGATGGTGATCCGTCGATCATCTCGAACGAGTGTGTTCGCACGCTCCGCCATTGCAGGAGTCACAGCTGTGCACGGCCGGCCCGCACGCGGGAGATCAGACAGTCTTGCTTGACCTTGCGGCGATGATGACACACGCTTTGCCCAACGACTCACCGTGCTTTTGTCCACTGCCAGATCACCGTAGACATTCTGCAAGCGCCTATGAATATCTGAGATGCCTTGGTTTTCCGCCAAAAGAAACTCGATCACTGCCCGTTGTTTGCAACGCACATCTGTTACAGACGCCATTTTAACAGCTCCGTACAGCGCTGCCACCTGTCGGAAGTCAGTGAAACTATACGAGACGAAGCGGGAATGTTTGAAAATATTCCACAAGAAATTTCCGGTTTTTTCAACCAAAATTGGCCGAGAAAAAAAATGTGTTGCATTACTTATTGAACTGCCCTCGTAATTAATTAAACTGGGATGAGCATACCACACAATTCCTGTCACTTCATTTGTAAACGTTATCGGAAACAACTGCAAAGATCGATATACATACTCATGTAGTCGATTTAGGTTATTTACGTCACGATGACTTAGCGTTACGTCACTATGACATAGGGTTCCCCTCACCTAGTGTGAGATGAATGGTACCCTATGTCCGGATACAAGGAACGCCAACCGACATCAGACTTACACATTCGAAGTTACCTTTCAGTTAGTTACGATTCCAAGGGATCTTTTTTTATTCTGAGGTAGGCTGGCTGCGCTGTAGCGAACGCGTACGCGACAATGAAGCTTTCCTGGCGATGCGTTGTCGAAATAAACACCGGTAAGCACAGTTCAGCTGATCAGTAGGCTGTTTGTTAACGTATTCGCGTAAGTGTTTTGAAGAAAATAAGTTATTTTATGGACATTTTAAATGCAAAAGATGGTACAAATGAAGTGGGGATAATTGAAACAGTAAGAATTCTGCAAGAAGTCGAATCCATTGTTGTAGCTGCAAATGGTCAGAAAGAAACCGAGGGCGACGATCCCTCCCGGAAAAAGAAGAGGCGTTCTGATCAGTGGAAAAGAAATGTTTCCAAAACAGAAAAGTAAGGACATGAAAAAGCATTTTAAAGCAATGTTATGCAATGAATACTGTGTTGACACTAATTGTTATGACATACATTCAAGGATTAGTGAAAGTTATTGATAACTGGCATTTCCAAATTCAGAAAGCCAAAAAAATTGTGTTCACAAAAAGCAAAAACAAGAATATTTGTCTAGTTCTTTTTATTACTTTCTAAAATTTTGTCGCTGTTTTACTGAGATGCAATTTGGAGCTTATTTTATTTTCTATAATATCTTGTTATGTCAAACACTCGATGGTGTATATTTTTTTAAAAAAACTCTTATGTTGAACATTCATATCCATTCTCATTTTGACAGTCAGTTTTTCGTTGTAAAATAGAGTCACCTTCGTATTTTTATACACCAGTTTTGTACAATTTTCAGACTTATCTTTGAAATAAAACATATTCTGTTTATATTCACAATTATTAAATTCCACCTTTCTGTCATTACGAACATATCACTGAATAGCGGATTTTCCAACCGAATGCGAAGTAGCTGCATGAAAAATGTGAAGCAATCGAAAAAGAAATGATTGTTGGAAGGACTGACCCAGCTTATACAAAAGTGAAAACAACCTTAGACAAAATTAAAAGCAAGGATGGTAACATTAAGAATGCAATGGTAATTTCGCTGTTAAATACAGAGGACAGAGCAGATACGTGGAAAGAGTGCAATGAAGGCCTGTGTGAGGAGAAAGACTCGTCTGATGACGTGATCGAATAGAGGAGATAGGGGATCCTATGTTAGAATCAGAATTTAAAAGAGCTTTGGAAGACTTAATGGGATAGATAACATTCAATCACAATTTCTAAAATCATTGGGAGAAGTGGCAACAAAACGACTATCCACATTAGTGTGTAGACTGTATGAGTCTGGCGAGATATCATCAGATGGCAGGAAAAACATCATCCACACAATTCCGAACCGAGAAGTGCGAGAATCGTCGCATAATCAGCATAACAGCTCACGAATACAAGTTGCTGACAAGAATAATATACAGAAGAATGGAAAAGAAAAATTGAGAATGTGTTAAATGACCATCAGTTTGGCTTTAGGAAAGGTAAAGGCGTCAGAGAGGAAATTCTGACGTTGCCATTGATGATGGAAGCAAGACTAAAGAAAAATCAAGACAGGTTCATAGGACCTGTCGACCTGGAAAAAGCATTCAACAATGTCAAATGGTGCAAGATTTTCGAAATTCTGAGAAAAATATTGGTAAGACATAGGGAAATGCAGGTAATATACGTTATGTACAAGAGGCAAGAGGGAATAATAAGAGTGGAAGACCAAGAAAGAAGTATTCAGAATAAAAAGGGTGTAAGAGAGGGATGTAGTTTTTCGGCCCTACTGTTCGACCTATATATTGAAAAAGCAATGATGGAAACAAAGGAAAGTTTCAAGAGTGGAATTAAAATTAAAAGGTGAAAGGATATCGATTGTAAGATTCGCTTATGACATGGCTATCCCTAATGAAAGTGAAGAAGAATTAAAGGATTGAACAGTCAGATGAATACAGGATATGGATTGAGAGTAAACTGAAGACAGAGGAAAGTAATGAGAAGTAGCAGAAATGAAAACAGGGAGAAACACATCAGGATTGGTGATCATCAAATACATTAAGTTAAGGAATTCTGCTACCTAAGCAGCAAAATACACTGAGGTGACAAAAGTCAGGAGAAACCTCTTTGTGTCAGACCTCCTTTTGCTGAGCGTAGTACAGCAGCTAGACGTGACATGGACTCAAAAAGTCGTTGGAAGTCCCCTGCAGAAATATTGAGCCATGCTGCCTCTATAGCTGTCCATAATTTCGAAAGTGTTTCCATTGCAGCATTTTGTGCACAAACTAACCTCTCAATTATTTCCTATAAATTTTCGATGGTATTCATGTTGAACGATCTGGGTTGCCAGCTCATTCATTCAAACTGTCTTGAATCCTCTTCGAAGCAGTCGCAAATATTGTGGCCCGGTGACATGGTGCCTTGTTATCCATAAAAATTCCATCGTTATTTGGGAACATGAAATCCATGAATGGCTACAAATGATCTCCAAGTAGCTGAAGGTAACCATTTCCAGTTGATGAGCTGTTTAGTTGGACAAGATGACTTTGTCCATGTAAACACTGCCCACACCATTATGAAGCCATCATCACACAGTGCTTTGTTGATAAGTTGGGTCCATGGCTTAGTGGGATCTGCGTCACACTCAAACCCTACCATCAGCTCTTACCAACTTAAATTAAAACTCACCTGACTTGACCACGGTTTTCCAGTTGTCTAGGGTCCAACCAATATTGTCACAAGCCCACGAGAGGTGCTGCAGGCGTTGTCGTGTTGTTAGCGAAGGTACTTGCGTATGTCATCTGCTGCCATAGCGCAATAACTCCAAATTTCACCACACTGTGCTAACAGATACGTTTGTTGTATGTCCAACATAGATTATTGCAGCCATTTCACACAGTGTTGCTTGTCTGTCGTCACTGACAACTCTACTGTAACTACACTGCTCTCGGTTGATAAGTGAACGCCGTTGGTTGCTATGTTGTCTGTGGTGAGGGGTAATGCCTGACATCTGGCATTCTCAGAACACTCTTGACACTATAGATTTCGGAATATTGAATTACCTAACGACTATCAAAATGGAATGTCTATTTCCAACAACCACTCTGCATTCAATGTATATTACTTCCTGTTGTATGGCCATAATCAAGTTGGAAACATTTGTGCATGAATCACCTGAGGACAAATGAGAGCTTCGCCAAAGCACGGCCCCTTTTATACCTTGTGCATAAGATACTACTGCCTCCTGTATCTGTGCATCTCACTATCCCATGACGTTTGTCACCTAATTGTAACCCATGCTGGATGGAGCAAGGAGGACATAAATAGCAGGCTAGAACTGGCAAAAACGGGCATTCCTGCCCAAGAGAAGTCTACCGGTATCAAACATAGGCCTTAATTTGAGGAAGAATAGACGTATGGTAGTGAAACAAGGATAGTGGGAAAACTGGAACAGAAGAGAATCGAAGCATCTGAGACACAATGCAAAGACAAATGTCGAAAATTAGGTGGACTGATACGGCAAGGAATGACGAGACTCTCTGTAGAATCGGCAAGGAAGGGAATATGTGGTAAACACTGAAAAGAAGAAGGGACAGGACATCTATTAAGACATCATGGAATAACTTTCATGATGCTAGAGGGAGAGGTGTAGAGGGTAATAACTGTAGAGCAAGACAGAGACTAGAATACACCCAGCAAGTAACTGAATACTTAGGTTGCAAGTGCTACTCTGAGATGAAGAGGCTGGCATATGAGAGGAATTTGTGGTGGGCCATGGGCCACAACAAACCAGTCATAAGACTGATAACTCAAAAAAAGACAGTTGTCAGACACCTGGGTAAACATGAACGCAAGTATGCTGTTTGGCTGCCATGTTGGCTATAAGTTATTGTAATTATAATGACAGTTACAGACCACAAACTATAATTAAAATAACATGCATTGTCCAAAATTAGATCCTAAATAAACAAAAGAAAGGTCAAAGGGAGCAGTTTGTTTACATAAAGGGAGACACAGAAACAGGCTGGTTTGTTTACTTACGAGAACAATACACCCTTTATCACAGAACTCGCCTTGCTCCACTACTTATGTGTGCATTATCAATAGCAGTGCATAATCTCCCCTCCAGCACAGTGCTGTGCGAAGAATATGGACAAGGGGACACCAGGAACGAAAGCTGGAATAATGAGGTTGCTTTCTCATCATTGATCAGTGCAGGATTTGTCTCATTCCTGATTATCACCATAGAAGAGTGTGAAGGCAGCCAGGTACCAATGGATACCTCAGACATTAATTACTAGGGGTTTAGCAGAGCTGTGGGTCAATCATGTTTTGGGCCAGAACTGTGTACAGATTTTGGACACCTCTCATTGTTATCAAGTGAAACTTGAGGTCTGCTCAATAATGGGACAGGACACTCTAACATATTTTCCGGACATACAGTAATCATTCTGGCAATGAATTCATCTTTCAAGATGCTAATGTGAGAGCACATCACACTCACCTTGTAGACACCTCCCTCCAGAAGAAAGGAATCAAACGAATGTAATAGCATATGGTATTTGGAGACATGAACCTGATTCAGCTTGCTCAGGACTAGTTGAAACTTGCAGCTCATATTCTTAGGAATCTAACTCACAAGCTGGATGACCTCAGGAATGTCACTGTTGGAGAGTGGTACAGACCTGTACATCGTCGTCTCAACCCAGGGACACTGAGAGCCACTACTGGACCTGGGGCACGATGTTTCATTGTGAATGGGCACAGAGAGAGGAAGGTTGTTGCACCCAGGTTACGACGACAATGTACAAGAGGTCGAGTGGTCAGGACTTGTGAGTAGGCATCCAGGGCTGCTGTTAAATGACAGAAGAGAAAATTAGGTAAAATAAAGAGAATACATTTCCATGTATGGTATACGAGGGGCACGCTAGTAGGGGGACAACAGGGGTGTGGCCCCACTCTTCATTGTTCCCAAATTTATTCAAGATGGCGGATCCAAGATGACTGTGATAGATACGGAAATGTCTCAACGACGTCATTGCGGGAAGTTCAAATTTTGGCACGAAAATAGGTCAATTGGACTACTTCCACTAACCTAAATCACTCCCCTCCCCAGTCCACTCAACTCCCCCAGAAAATGGCGGGAAGTTCAAATTCCATCAGGACAGCGCAACACTCCATGGCTATCTCTACTAACCTAAGAAAATGGTGCGAAAATAGGTCAATTGGGCTACCTCCACTAACCTAAACCCCTCCTCTGCCCCCTCCCCTCCCCCAGAAAACGGCTGGAAGTTCAAATTCCATCAGGAGAACGTAACACACCATGGCTACCTCTACTAACCTAACAGAATGGCGGGAAAGTAGGTCACTTGGCCTACCTCCACTGGCCTAAGTCATCCGACTACCACCTCTTCCTAGGAATTGGCGGGAAAAGGACTCAGCCTCTGCTGGATAGGATGGACTTAAGTCTTTATTTTCAGTCTTTATTTAAACAATTAGAGGCAGTACCACCATCCAGTGTGTTCACCACGAGGTCCAGAGTCCAACTGACCTAGTACGGAGTACCACCACCAGAGGGCACTGTCGTCTGTCCCATGACATAATCCAAGATGGCGGTCTGGAGTGGAAAAATGGCCAGAAAAGGACTCAACCTGTTCTGGGCTGCTAGAGAGAGAAATAAGTGTACTTTACCTATTTTTGAAAAAATTTAATTAGGGGTGCATTTGAAATAGTATAGTTATTACACTGATACAAAACACTCTGTCTGACATGCCTGGGGTCACAATACACAATTTACAGACCTGCAAACTACTCATACATAACGCAGTACACTGATGTACAGACACACAAACAACTAGTAAATTACCGAAATAACGCAGTACACAGCATACACACCTGCAAACTACTCGTAAATCACCTAAATAATGCACTACACTGATGTGCAAACAAGCAAACAACTCCTAAATTACCGAAATAATGTAGTACACAGCATTCAGACATGCAAGCAATTCGTAAATTGTCTAAAGTTAATGCACATGTAACGCTATGCAAACGCCCAAACAGCTGAAAATAATGCAGTACACAAACACTCACTGCAAATAAAAAACGATTTCGAACTATCATCATCCACGATGTATCAGGGGCTCCAACGTATGCACGTGTCAACACCACTGTGAGCCACCGCTGCTGCCAACGGCACCCACCAGGTGAAAGTCACGTATACAGTTAGGGTTCTTCGAGTGTTATACTGATGTCACAGAACTCTAACAGGCACCCACTCCGCCCACCGATCCCTGTCCACTGGACCACACAGGACCCTACCTCACTCGCTCCCAGGGGTCAGGATGCACCGGCGGCCCCCACAAAGTGATGATGCGGTTGTCAGCTGCCAAGCCACGCACAGATGTCTGTTCAGGTACCCGCAAGCATGAGGCGGCAGCATCCCTTTCATTCTTGACACCTGACAAATTCCTGTCGAAATACGTGTTCACCTAGGCATCGTTGCTGGCGCAATGACGCATAGCTGCTGTGCGGGTCCAGCACCGACAAAGATGTTTGCATAGCAGCTGAAAGGTTCTCAATGTTATACTGATGTCACATGTCCATGTAAATAACAGGCAAGTCCCCCCTCTGGATGCGCTATAGAAATCTGTTCTAGAATAACGACTGCTTTCTCCCTAAGAATCCTAATGAGACAGCCTGTTCGTCACTGAATTTACTCGTCAAACCGCTGCTGCTGCCGGTGTAGGAGCACTGTTCGCCATTGTCTTCTGCAGATGAGACTTTCAGTGGCTAAAGTATTTTGTACAGATTGCTATTTTGCATTGCCAGTTAAACCATGCAAAATTGGCATACAGATCGTCAAATATATAAAGACTCTCACTCAATTACACTGCTCTGCCACTGAGGGCAGAAGATTCAACATTAGAGCGTGAAACCAATCTCCAACCTGACAATATATCACCACGTACTGTGTCGATGTAGTAAGCATAGAATTCGTATCCTACACCACACAAAATTGCCCCTTTTGCATCATTCATATAGCTATCGACCACCAGACACTCGTACATATACTAAGAAGACAGACAACACCATATATACTCCTCACAGCACTAGATTTTTCCCTTAGCCGATGGTCACAAGTCACTTGATTCGGACAAGTGACCAAAGCGGACCGAAGTCACCCCCAGTCAGAGAATCATTCTAGGAAAAACGGCCACATACATATTTTATGACTCTACTTACAATTAAATATCACGATCACGGTCTCAGTTGAACGATATTCGACTATGAGCAAAGTATCCGAAATACACCCAGCTGACGGGTGCGGGTCTGGAAATAGATATATCTGTACCATCCTTATGACTTGACACACCCTGCCCTTTGCTATCAAAACATTCCATGTCAAATCCATACGTTCCTTACACCTGGACATAGTCGTTTCCATTGCACATGTTGGAACACAAACACATACTTTATAAGCTTGATGCTCAAGGCGAACCTATCACACATCCCCTACTACTCAATATAATACTTTGCCAATAACTGATTGCAGGCAATACGAAATGATAATGAGAGAAAATCAGCGATGGGTGGAAATTTCTCATAAGTTTCTCATGCGAGTGCGACCAGTGTGTCTTTGAAAAATAGACGTAATCGTCTTACAAACCGCCAGATGTTAGAAAACACGACCATATTACTATCACAAGCGGTCATGGTTCTACAGGTGCACACAAGTATCCGTGTTAAAAGCTATACTGACTTTATAAACTGAGGTATGACGTTACCTCCAAAAGAATTGGTTTTTACAAACAAATACTGCAACACTGTTACACATAGCCCACAATCCAGCCTCGTGATAAAATTGCTGAATATTGAAAGTGATTTGGCTAATTAACGTGGCATGAAACCACTATTTGCAAACTCCCTCATGCCAGGGCCAGATATTTCTCCAGTATTTGTAATGTATTGTGTCTTGACACCATGTCAGAGGTTCCGTGATATATCCACTGGATTATAGCCAAAGATTGATTGAGAAGGATCACAAACAATAGATGGTGTACTGACTGAGGTCGTAAGAAATGTACACGGGCTTTCCAGATCTCTAGTGTTCCGCTATCCGCTAGAAATGCTTTCTGGGATTTGGAATCAAGTCTTTTCATTCAATCACATACCTGCATTGGATCCTATGAAGAAGTCCTTAAATGATTACAGCCACTAGTAAATGATATTTCCGGCACTCTCATATCTCGAAACGAGTCACCTGTCTCGAATCTATCTACTACAGTAAAATTTTAGACAGCCCCTATGAATCTCGCCACTACTACCATCCCTGCAACTACGTCAAGTCATAAGAATGGTACAGATATTTCTATTTCCAGAGCCACACCCATCAGCAGGGTGTATTTCTGATAATTCGCTCATTGTCGAATGTCGTTCAACTGAGATTGTGATCGTAATATTTAATTGCAAGAACAGTGATAAAATATATGTCTGGCCGTTTTCCTAGAATGATTCTCTGACTGGGGGTGCGTACTGTGCAGCCCCAGTGGCCTGTGGTGGAAATGATTCACATTTCTGACTAACGGTAGGAGCTGTCTGAATGGAGAGGCCTGTTGGGGTGTAGGACTTTAGCTGACTTAACTACACTCCTGGAAATAGAAAAAAGAACACATTGACACCGGTGTGTCAGACCCACCATACTTGCTCCGGACACTGCGAGAGGGCTGTACAAGCAATGATCACACGCACGGCACAGCGGACACACCAGGAACCGAGGTGTTGGCCGTCGAATGGCGCTAGCTGCGCAGCATTTGTGCACCGCCGCCGTCAGTGTCAGCCAGTTTGCCGTGGCATACGGAGCTCCATCGCAGTCTTTAACACTGGTAGCATGCCGCGACAGCGTGGACGTGAACCGTATGTGCAGTTGACGGACTTTGAGCGAGGGCGTATAGTGGGCTTGCGGGAGGCCGGGTGGACGTACCGCCGAATTGCTCAACACGTGGGGCGTGAGGTCTCCACAGTACATCGATGTTGTCGCCAGTGGTCGGCGGAAGGTGCACGTGCCCGTCGACCTGGGACCAGACCGCAGCGACGCACGGATGCACGCCAAGACCGTAGGATCCTACGCAGTGCCGTAGGGGACCGCACCGCCACTTCCCAGCAAATTAGGGACACTGTTGCTCCTGGGGTATCGGCAAGGACCATTCGCAACCGTCTCCATGAAGCTGGGCTACGGTCCCGCACACCGTTAGGCCGTCTTCCGCTCACGCCCCAACATCGTGCAGCCTGCCTCCAGTGGTGTCGCGACAGGCGTGAATGGAGGGACGAATGGAGACGTGTCGTCTTCAGCGATGAGAGTCGCTTCTGCCTTGGTGCCAATGATGGTCGTATGCGTGTTTGGCGCCGTGCAGGTGAGAGCCACAATCAGGACTGCATACGACCGAGGCACACAGGGCCAACACCCGGCATCATGGTGTGGGGAGCGATCTCCTACACTGGCCGTACACCACTGGTGATCGTCGAGGGGACACTGAATAGTGCACGGTACATCCAAACCGTCATCGAACCCATCGTTCTACCATTCCTAGACCGGCAAGGGAACTTGCTGTTCCAACAGGACAATGCACGTCCGCATGTATCCCGTGCCACCCAACGTGCTCTAGAAGGTGTAAGTCAACTACCCTGGCCAGCAAGATCTCCGGATCTGTCCCCCATTGAGCATGTTTGGGACTGGATGAAGCGTCGTCTCACGCGGTCTGCACGTCCAGCACGAACGCTGGTCCAACTGAGGCGCCAGGTGGAAATGGCATGGCAAGCCGTTCCACAGGACTACATCCAGCATCTCTACGATCGTCTCCATGGGAGAATAGCAGCCTGCATTGCTGCGAAAGGTGGATATACACTGTACTAGTGCCGACATTGTGCATGCTCTGTTGCCTGTGTCTATGTGCCTGTGGTTCTGTCAGTGTGATCATGTGATGTATCTGACCCCAGGAATGTGTCAATAAAGTTTCCCCTTCCTGGGACAATGAATTCACGGTGTTCTTATTTCAATTTCCAGGAGTGTATTTAGAAATCAGATGCACCAGAAGAAATCGCACAAAGTGTTCGAATGTAGAGCATAAAGGTTATACACTAAGGTGACAAAAGTTGTGGGAGACGTCCTGATATCACGTCGGACCTCGTTTCGCCTAGCGTAGCGCAGCAGCTCGACGTGGCGTGGACTCAACAAGTCGTTGCAAGTCCCCTGCTGAAATATTGAGCCACACTGCCTCTATAGCCGCCCATAATTGCAAAAGTGTTGCCGGCGCAAGATTTTGTGCACGAACGGACCTCTCGATTATGTCCCATAAATGTTCCATGGGATTCATATTGGGCGATATGATTGATCATATCATTCGCTTGAACTGTCCAGAATGTTCTCCGAAACAATCGTGAACAATTGTGGCCTGGTGACATGGTGCATTGTCATCCGTAAAAATCCCATCATTATTTGGGAACATGATGTGCATGAATGGCTGCAGATGGTCTCCAAGTAGCCAAACATAACCATATCCAGTCGACGATCTGTTTAATTGGACCAGAGGACTCAGTCCATTCAATGTGAACCCAGACCTCACCACTATGGAGCCACCGCAGATTGCACAGTGCCTTGTTTACAACTTGGTTTCGTGACTTCGTGGGGTCTGTGCCACACTCGAACCCTACCATCAGCTCTTACCAACTGAAATCGGGACTCACCTGACTAGACCACGGTTTTCCAGTCATCTGGGGTCCTACCAATATGGTCACGATCCCAGGAAAGGTGCTGCAAGCGATATTGTTCTGTTAGCAAAGGTACTTGCGTCAGTCGTCTGCTGACATAGCGCATTAACACCAAATTTCGCCACATTGTGCTAACGGATACGTCCGTCGTATGTCCCACATTGATTTCTGCTGGTTATTTCACGAAGTGTTGCTTGTACATTGGCACTGACAACTCTATCCAAACGCCGCGGCTCTCGGTCGTTAAGTGAAGGCCATCAGCCACTCTGTTGTCTGTGGTGATAGGTAATACCTTAAATTTGGTATTCTCGGCACACTCTTGACACTGTGGATCTCGGAATATTGAATTCCCTAACGATTTAGAAAATGGAATGTCCCATGTGTCTAGCTCTCACTACCATTCCGCGCTCGGAGTCTGTTAATTCCCGTCGTGCGACCACAATGACGTCGGAAACTTTTCACATGAATCACCTGAGTATGAGTACAAGTGACAGCTCCGCTAGTCTTTTTTTTTTTTTTTTTTGGCACTTTTCATTCTCACCTCTGAGGGAGTATGGCGCGCTGTTTGAGAGCATGCTGGCGTCCCTTTTCAGCCATAGGGATATTCGCTTTATACCTCGTGTACGCGATACTATCGCCATCTGTATGTGTGCATATCGATAGCTCACGACTTTTTGTCCCCTCAGTGTATGCAGGTGTATCAGAATAATTGTTCCTAGTTTTCTGATGTCATAGAGGCAGCATATTCCGCAAAATCTCAGTAAACATTAATAAAATTTATGATGTAAGACACTTTGACAATACAGTGTGTGACCGTGGCACAGCTGAGTAACTATAATTTAATGACATCAAAGGAAAATTCTGTAAATACTCTGACCACTCATTGCTATACACAATTTTTTTGCACTTTTACCGATTTCACTCCACTTTTCAAGACTGCCAACCAAAGACGCATGTAAGTATTAACTGCGAAAACAAAGCTGACACGCGGCGCGCTGGCTGATGGGAGCGGCTGTAAATGGGAAAAGCCTTTGCAGTCGCTGCCATCAGCCACCGCGCCGAGTGTCAACTTTGCGCATACAATATGGTTTATAACAACCAGCACGGTGTGATATATTGACAAATACACTCACATCTCATGATAAACAAATACCACATTGCTACACATACACACCTAGATTACGAGGAACTTTGCCTTGCATCAGTAGCGTGTGACGTCACTATAGTACACATGAATAGCTATGGAAAAATTCGAGTATGTACCCTTACAGCACATCGCGAAATGCTCACTGTAAGCAAATACTGTCACTGGTATAAAAAAGATGTAGTCCATGAGGGTTATGACTCATTTGTATGCAACAACGACAGTGATAAGTATCAGTGCATTAAAACCATAACATCACTATAAGACTGGTTGTGGTGTCACCGCCAGACACCACACTTGCTAGGTGGTAGCTTTAAACCGGCCGCGGTCCATTAGTACATGTCGGACCCGCGTGTCGCCACTGTCAGGGACCGCAGACCGAGCGCCACCACAAGGTAGGTCTCGAGAGACTGACGAGCACTCGCCCCAGTTGTACGGACGACGTAGCTAGCGATGCACACTGTCGAAGCCTCGCTCATTTGCAGAGCAGATAGTTAGAATACCCTTCAGATAAGTCAATGGCTACGACCTAGCAAGGCGCCAGTAGCCTTACATAGCTTGTATCTAAAGAGTCTCACTTGTCTCATCAAGAGCGATGTACCACAAGGATGGATTAAAGTTAAGTATTCCAGAAGCTACGTACTTTTCTTTATAGCATTCATTACTTATCCTGTTTCAGACCTCACGCCCATCTGCGCGGCTTAGCGCGTGCCTTTCGGCTTCCTCTCATTGTGTCTAGGCTGTCTTGTCTAGAAACAACACTGGTCATAGTTGATTAGTGAATAACAACCAGAAAATCCTAAGTACATACACGTCCCAACCACCCAAATGAGACTGAGCAATCCATCATGAATAAAAACCACCCATTTCTTGTTCTTCTTAACCATTTGCTATTACATCACAACACTTTCAAATCTACTACTATACACCAACGAGATGTTAGAAATATGTAGACCGCAGTCTGATATACTTTGATGATGTATATGTTCGAGAATTAATGATGAATGGACGTACTGCACAGTCATCTATCTACATTCGCAATGGTACTCGCGAAGTAGAGAAGGGATGGTTTATGGATGATACTGAAACTGGAAAGCATGCTGTTGCATCATTGGCCCATGTCGAAATTACTGTAAATTTGCTAACATTGTTTGCACTATCAACTGTGATGCTTATTATTACAGTACATCGACGGTGTCTTTTCCATCCCATATGTCCACTGGTATGCTGTTGATTACCACATAATGACTGACTGACATCGCTTGTTGGAGATGGAGAAAGAGTCTTGGTGGAAGCTATCGCCTTCTGGGGTGGCTAGCACCGAAACAGTGATCACGTACATGACTGCAATACGAGTAATCAATCGAAATGGAACACAGAGTCATCAGCTATCCTGTCACTGTGACAGAAGTTTAAATGTAAAGGTCGTCAATCACCTTCGGCAGCAGTTTGGAAATGCTCCATAACACTGCAAAACTCTTCCAGTTTCCTTATGTTATTTAAAATCATCCAGTGTGTGTGTGTGTGTGTGTGTGTGTGTGTGTGTGTGTTCAAAAATGGTTTAAATGGCTCTGAGCGCTATGCGACTTAACTTCTGAGGTCATCAGTCGCTTAGAACTTAGAACTAATTAAACCTAACTAACCTAAGGACATCACACACATCCATGCCCGAGGCAGGATTCGAACCTGTGTGTGTGTGTGTGTGTGTGTGTGTGTGTGTGTGTTGTGGTAGCAGCAGCAACAACATGATTTACACTGAGCGACCTCTAGTTTTCTGTGAGAGGCGATGGATCAGTACGTGTTAAAGTCAGTTTAGAACCTGACACAGACCTCGAAGTCATAGTGGTAAAAATAAATGGATGGCACTGTACAAAGCGTGTTACAGCAGAAAAAAAAACAACGTTTCAAACAATGACTCAGGGAGACTCTCTTGCGATTGACACTATAGGCTGTTGTAGGATATGGTCATCCTCATAGTACGGGCCTTGACACTTTATATCGGTCTGTGCAAGCATCTTCGATCACTGGTCACCTGCTCCAATGGGTCAATACCTTTAAATTTAATAGGATTGCCACATGGGCTCGGTGGCAGCACGCAGACAGTATTTGTTTTCGGTATATGGGAAGAGAGAGACGTGGTAAAAATCTTGTCGAGTACTCTACTGGATGAAGTTAGCAGAGCTTTTATAGTTTGTAAATTTTCTCTATTGGATGGTATGGAATAACGATGGTGATAGACGTGAATGGACCCTGCTTCGGACTGCAGTACCTGTATGATGTTAAGTCTTCCCAATTTCCCCAATAAGAAACACCACCGCAACTGTTCGTACTGTATTTATACCACCTCGTGTTGCAGGAGCGGGTTTCCATTGGCACTGACCTTAAACATCATACACTGTTGGAGGAGCTACCACAACATGCTCCCATTTCCATCGAATGGTCAAAACACGATTCTGTCGCACTAACTCAGCTTAGCCAGTTTCTACACAACTTGCAGAATGTGGTAGATACACGTTATGTAAGTATCCGGACAATTGGCTGGAAATGACTTACAAGTTCGTGGCGCCCTCCATCAGTAATGCAGGAATTCAGTATGGTGTTGGTGACAGCTTCCACTCTCGCAGGCGTACGTTCAATCAGGTGCTGGAAGGTTTCTTGGGGAATGCTGCACTGAAGAGAGGTATCGACGTCGGTCGGTGAGGCCTGGCACGAAGTCGGCGTTCCAAAAAATCCCAGAAGTGTTCTATAGGATTCAGGTCAGGATTCTGCGCAGGCCAGTCCATTACAGGGATATTATTGTCGTGTAGCCACTACGCCACAGGTCGTGCATTATGAACAAGTGTTCGATCGTGTTGAAAGATGCAATCGCCGTCCCCGAATTGCTCTTCAACAGTGGGAAGCAATAAGGTGCTTAAAACATCAATGTTGTCCTCTGCTGTAATGGTGCCACGCAAAACAACAAGGAGTGGAAGCCCCCTCCATGAAAAACACGACCACACCATAACAGCACCAACTTCGAATTTTACTGTTGGTACTACACATACGGGCACATGACGTTCACCGGGCATTCGCTATACCCACACCCTGCCATCGGATCGCCACATTGTGTACCGTGATTCGTCATTCCACACAACATTTTTCCACCGGTGAATCGTCCAATGTTTACGCTCCTTACACCAAGCGAGGTGTCGTTTGGCATTTACCAGCGTCATGTGTGGCTTAAGAACAGCCGCTCGACCATGAAATCCAGGTTTTCTCACCTCCCGCCTAACTGTGACAGTACTTGTAGTGGATCCTGATGCAGTTTGGAATTCCTGTGTGATGGTCTGGATAGATGTCTATCTATTACACATTACGACCCTCTTCAACTGTCGGCAGCCTCTGTCAGTCAACAGCGAGGTTGGCCTGTACGCTTTTGTGCTGTTCACGTTTCCACTTCACTATCACATCGGGAACAATGGACCTAGGGATGTTTAGGAGTGTGGAAATCTCGCGTACGGATGTATGGCACAAGTGACACCCAATCACCTGACCATGTTCGTAGTCCGTGAGATCTGCGGAGTGCCCCATTCTGCTCTCTCATGATGTCTAATGGCTTCTGAAGTCTCTTATATGGAGTACCTGGCAGCAGGTGGCACCACAATTTACCTGATATGAAAAACGTATGTTTCTGTGGGTGTCCAGATACTTCTTATCACATAGTGTAGCTCTCTCCAACTTCTGCTCAGTTCTCACTTACATTCAAACGATCACATGTGCAAAGCTGCAGGGTGGCAGCACAGAGTCTGAGGGGCATTTGCAAGATGCATAGGGAGTATCTAAAATTTTACTGTAGCAGATAGGTTGGAAAAAGGTGACTCGTTTCGAGATAGGAGAGTGCCAGAAATACGATTCACTAGTGGCTGTAATCATTAAAGGACTTCTCCATAAGATCCAACGCAGGTATGTCACTGAGTGGAAAGACTTGATTCCAAATTACAGACATCATTTCTACCGGAAAGCGTAGAACTAGAGATCAGAGAAGCTAGTGTACAATTCTTATGACCTCGATCAGCATACAATCTACTGCTTGTGACCCATCTCAATCAACCACCGCCTATAACCCAGTGGACATATCGCCGAACCTTTGACGTGGCATCATGACAGAATGCATTACAAATACTGGAGAAATATCTAGCTGTGGCATGAGGGAGTTTCAAATACCGGCTTCATACCGCATTCCTTAGCCGAATCACTTTCTAAATCTGGTGATTTTAGTACGAGCTTAAACCCGTCGGCGACGTGTAACCGCACACTCCGGCGATCACCGTTTATATTCAGTGTCGCGGTATTTGTGTGGATAAACTACTTCATTCCGAGATAATACCATACCTCGATTTATAAGGTTTGTATAGTTTTTGACATGGATATCGTTAGCAATATTTGTGAGCACCTGTAGAACAAAGACCGCTTGTGACAGTAACATAGTTGTTGCAATCGTATTTTTAACATCTGGCGGCTTGTAAGATGGTTAATCTTTCTAAGACACTGTGGTACCACTCGCAAGAGAAACTTATGAGACATGTCCACTCATCGCTGATTTTTGTTCAGTATTGTTTCATATCGCCAGCAATCAGTTATTGGCAAAGTATTATGCTTACAAGGGAACCTCCCCATCGCACCCCCATCAGATTTAGTTATAAGTTGGCACAGTGGATAGGCCTTGATAAACTGAACACAGATCAATCGAGAAAACAGGAAGAAGTTGTGTGGAACTGTGAAAAAATAAGCAAAATATACGAACTGAGTAGTCCATGGGCCACATAGGCAACATCATGGAGAATGTGAGCTCAGGAGCGCCGTGGTCTCGTGATAGCGTGAGCAACTAGAGAACGAGAGGTCCTTGGTTCAAGTCTTCCCTCTACCGAGAATTTTACTTTCTTTACTTTTGCCTAGTTATCTGTCGGTTCGTTCATTGACGTCTCTGTTCACTGTAATAAGTTTAGTGTCTGTGTTTTGCGACCGCATCGCAAAACCGTGCGATTAGTAGACGAAAGGACGTGCCTCTCCAATGGGAACCGAAAACATTTGATCGCAAGGTCATAGGTCAACCGATTCCTCCACAGGAAAACACATCTGATATATTCTATACGACATGTGCGTCACATGACAGGAATATGTTGTCGATCCACCTAACTTGTACACTTGGCGAATGGGTAAAAAGATTCTTCTACCTTGCCCGATTTAGGTCTTCTTGTGGATTTGATAATGACTCCCAAAAAAGTGATGAAAACATAAGAGTTTGTCACATAAACTGAAAAATAAAGAAATTAAACTTTTCACTCGATGGAAGATTTGAACTAAGGACTCTCGTTCCGCAGCTGCTCACGTTACCACGAGACCACGGCGCTCCTGATCCCTTAGTGTCCTTGATATTGCCTATCTCTACTCAGTTTGTATATTTTGCTTATTTTTTCACAGTTCCACACAACTTCTTCCTGTTTTCTCAATTGATCTGTGTTCAGTTTTCAAGGCCTATCCACTGTGCCAACTTATAACTAAATCTGAGGGGGGTGCGATGGGAAGGTTCCCTTGTTAGTAGTAGGGGATGCGTGATAGGTTTGCCTTGAGAATCAGGATTATAAAGTATGTGTGTGTGTGTTCTGACATGTTGAAAGAAAGTGACTATGTCCTAGCGTAAGGAAGGTATGGCTATGACGTGGAATACTGTGATAGCCAAGGCAAAAATATGTCAAGTCATAAGAATGGTACAGATATTTCTATTTCCAGAGCCACAGCCGTCATCAGGGCGCATTAACGATATTTCACTCATTGTCGAATGTCGTCCAATTGAGACGGCGATGGTAATTTTCAATTGTAAGTACAGTGATAAAATATATATGTTGCCTTTTGCTAGGACGATGCTGCCTGGGGGTCCGTAGCGGGCGGCGGCGGTGGGTTGTGGCGGGATTGATTCACGTTTCCAGCTAACGACAGGAGCTGTCCGAATGGAAATGGAAATGAGCGTATGATGTCAGTGGCCGGGAGTTACCAGGTGGGAAGTTTGGCCAGCAAGTGCAAGTCTTATTGAGTGGGACGCCACATTGAGCAATTTGCGCGTCGACAATGAGGATGAAATTATGATGAAGACAGCACAACACCTAGTCCCTGAGGGAAGAAAATCTCCTGCCCCATCCAGAAATCAAACCCGAGCCCCCGTGCGTGGCATTCCGAATGGAAAGGCCTGTTGGGATGCAGGAATGTACCTGACCTAACCGTCTCGTCCTCTAGACGTCCGAATAGCGAACTAATACTCAGTATGCATTGGACAGTCTTCGTGATCGCATGTATTCCCCATGTAAATCTGAGAAGATTCAATATGCACGTGTGTTTGCGCTGGACAATTACTCCCTCCCATGTAAATTGTCTGGTTCACTGCTTCTGCACATTACCCATCTTCATTTGGTTGAGAAAACATCGATTGTACGAGGTGCATTCAAGTTCTAAGGCCTCCGATATTTTTTTCTTATTAACTACTCACTCGAAATCGATGAAACTGGCGTTACTTCTCGACGTAATCGCCCTGCAGACGTACACATTTTTCACAACGATGACGCCATAATTCCGTGGCAGCGGCGAAGGCTTCTTTAGGAGTCTGTTTCGACCACTGGAAAATCGCTGAGGCAATAGCATCACGGCTGGTGAATGTGCGGCCACGGAGAGTGTCTTTCATTGTTGGAAAAAGCCAAAAGTCACTAGGAGCCAGGTCAGGTGAGTAGGGAGCATGAGGAATCACTTCAAAGTTGTTATCACGAAGAAACTGTTGCGTAACGTTAGCTCGATGTGCGGGTGCGTTGTCTTGGTGAAACAGCACACGCGCAGCCCTTCCCAGACGTTTTTGTTGCAGTGCAGGAAGAAACTTGTTCTTCAAAACATTTTCGTAGGATTCACCTGTTACCGTAGTGCCCTTTGGAACGCAATGGGTAAGGATTACGCCCTCGCTGTCCCAGAACATGGACACCATATTTTTTCAGCACTGGCGGTTACCCGAAATTTTTTTGGTGGCGGTGAATCTGTGTGCTTCCATTGAGCTGACTGGCGCTTTGTTTCTGGATTGAAAAATGGCATCCACGTCTCATCCATTGTCACAATCGATGAAAAGAAAGTCCAATTCGTGCTGTCGTTGCGCGTCAACATTGCTTGGCAACATGCCACACGGGCAGCCATGTGATCGTCCGTCAGCATTCGTGGCACCCACCTGGATGACACTTTTCGCATTTTCAGGTCGTCATGCAGGATTGTGTGCACAGAACCCACAGAAATGCCAACTCTGGAGGCGATCTGTTCAACAGTTATTCGGCGATCCCACAAAATAATTCTCTCCACTTTCTCGATCATGTCGTCAGACCGGCTTGTGCGAGCCTGAGGTTGTTTCGGTTTGTTGTCACACGATGTTCTGCCTTCATTAAACTGTCGCACCCACAAACACACTTTCGACACGTCCATAACTCCATCACCACATGCCTCCTTCAACTGTCGATGAATTTAAATTGGTTTCACACCACACAAATTCAGAAAACGAATGATTGCACGCTGTTCAAGTAAGGAAAACGTCGCCATTTTAAGTATTTAAAACAGTTCTCATTCTCGCCGCTGGCGGTAAAATTCCATCTGCCGTACAGTGCTGCCATCTCTGGGACGTATTGACAATGAATGCGGCCTCATTTTAAAACAATGCGCATGTTTCTATCTCTTTCCAGTCCGGAGAAAAAAAATCGGAGGCCTTAGAACTTGAATGCACCTCGTAGTGTGTGTTGTGTACATCTAGCAGACACGTGTGCATCTGGAAGACACGTTTGCTCGTTCTCTAGACATCAGAAACACCTTAGTTGACTTTGTAAATTATATGGATGATTTGGAATCTGTTATATCACCGACATTAGTATTCGCGAATAGAAATGTCAGTTTCCCCTGTTTTTTTTCTCACGTTTTCATGTAAACGTCTTCACAGACAAGAAAAGTTTCTAGTAACTCAGTGGTTTACAGCACGCTCCATCTCGCTAAAGTTTAGGGTTTCTAGATAAATAATTTCTGGTCTACATCTTCGGAATTAAACGGCACAAGCGATACTGCTATGCATGTGATATTGTTATGTGCTGGATATCGAGAAGCATCACGTAAATTGTATGATATTCTGGCAACCCATGTGAAATTACATATGTTCTTCTAAACCCAGAGTCTGGAGATGTAAGTAGAAAGCAAGCAAGTAAGCAGGTTGGAGCCACAAACAGTAACGCCTTTGTGCTGAGGGGATCCCAACCTAGACTTTGTACAACAGTTCAAAGAGAGAGTTTGGTCTGCTGAGAGTGCTCTGGTCATGTGTCGGGCCTGTGGGTGTGTGGGGGCAGATGACTTGTGACCATCAGGTGCAGTAGATGACTGCTGATCTCGCGGTAAATATCTAGTGCTGCGAGGAGTATATATGGTGATCGGCTTATGCGGTCTGTCTTGGCACTATATGTACGAGTGTCTGACAGTCTATAGCTATATGCATGATGTAGAACGGGCGGTTTTGTATGGCATAGGATACGGATTGTGTGTTTATTACATCGACATGGTACGTGGTGATATATTTACAGGTTGGAGAACAGTTTCATGCTGTAATATTCAAGCTTCTGTCCGCAGTGGCAGAGCAGTGTAATTGAGCAAGTGTCTTTCCGTATTTGACGATCTGTAGATCACTATTGCATGGTTTAGCTGTCAGTGCAATATGGCGACCTGTACAAAATAGTTTTGCTGTTGAAAGTCTTGTCTGCAGAAAAAAATGGCGAATATTGCTCCCGCACCAGCAGCAGCAGTTTGGTGGGTAAATTCAGTAAGAGCCAATCAGAATGCTTAAATTATTCACAAGACAACCTTTGTGCTGGGGCGTAGGAGCCTCTACACAGCAGTGAGAACGTTTACCGTTTTGGAGACGTTTGTTGACAGCATGACGTCACGATTTCCAGGAAGGGTAACATGTGATGGACGGAGTGCCTCGTTAGGACCATCAGGAGGAATGCATTCGGCGTTATTCTGGGCTATTTTCGTCCTGTCAGGACAAGAATTTCCATGCAGACAAGCTGAGACATCTTGAAAACTCCTACAACAACAAAAAAAGCCACCGTTAACTATTTCTGCGACACAATACGATTTCCGTGAGGGGCTCTGCTGTTAGGAGGATCAGGAAGAATGCATTTGGTGTTATTCTGGACTATTTTCATTAACAGTTTCTGAAAACATTGCAAAAGATATCAATAGTGCGTCCAGAGGAAGACCTGGTTGTTATTTACATAGACACGAGGCATCAGTATTACACTGACAGCCTTTTAGTTACGCCTGCATGGGTGAGTCACTATGCAGTCATCTCTCACTTGGCAATTAGGTCTCCGCTGAACCCAGAGTCTCAAAGCTATGCATCATCGATGGTAAACACGTGCGTGGCTAGATGCATCTCTGATGTCCTGTTAGGATCGCTAGGAAGAATGCATCCTATGCTACCCTCGAAAGCGTTGCAAAATATCTCTATAGCGCGTCCAGAGGGAGACTTCGCTCTTATTTACTTACCATGTATTGTCAGTATTACATTGAGAACATTTTAGCTGCACTTGCGATGGTGACTCGCTCTGAAATTAGGTCTTCGCTGGACTGCGTCGCACCAGCGACGGTGGTTAGGTGAACACATGCATGACTGGAGGCATCTCGCAGGCGGAACCGACATGCTCGCACTACCTGCACATGAGCGCCTTGGGGCCTCTATAGGGGACAGTTCGCTGATACGTCGCAGTTGAATTTCTTAACGATAGTTCGAAAGCATTTATACATGTGATGTGTGTTTGTGCACTGAATTATATCGCCAATTTTATGTGTAGTGAACGTGTCTGTTGCATTATTTTGTAATCATGTCTGTGGGCTGTGTTATGCATTATTTCAACAGTTTACAACCAGTGAGCGTGTTTGCATAGAGTTTTACAAGCATTATTTTGTCAATTTACGAGTTGTTTCCATATCTGTACCGCAGTGTACTGCATTATTTAGACGATATACGAGTAGTTTGTAGGTCTGCAGGCTATGCAATGCATTATTTCAACAGTTTGCAATTAGCAAGCGTGTTTGCAGAGCATTATACATGCATTATTTTGACAGTATGCGAGTTGTTTGCGTAGCTGCACAACATGTATTGCATTATTTCGATAATTTACGAGTAGTTTGCAGGTCTGTAGGTTCTTTATTGTGATCCCAAGGACATCAATGTGAATGTTTCGTATCAGTATAATAGGTATACTATGTGAAATCCGTCGCTAAAGAAATTGTTCCAAAATATATAAAGTACACTCCATCCTCTCTCCAGCAGCTGGACACAGATGGAGTCCTTTTACCACCATTTTTCCCCAGACCGCCATTGGACGACAGCGCCCTCCAGTGGCAGTACTGTGTACTAGGTCAGTTGGACTGAGGACCTCGTGGTGAACACGAACTGTTTAAATAACACAAACTGTTTAAATAAACACTGGATGCAAAATAAAGGCTTACGTCCATCCTATCCAGCAGCCCAGCACAGGCTGAGTCCTTTTCCCGTCCATTCCAAGGAAGAGGTTGTGGTCAGATGATTTAGGTTAGTGGACGTAGCCCAAAAGACCTATTTTTCACTGAGCGGGGTGGCGCAGTGGTTAGACACTGCACTCGCATTCGGGAGGATGACGGTTCAATCCCGCGTCCGGCCATCCTGATTTAGGTTTTCCGTGATTTCCCTAAATCACTCCAGGCAAATGCCGGGATGGTTCCTCTGAAAGGGCACGGCCGACTTCCTTCCCAATCCTTCCCTAATCCGATGAGACCGATGACCATGTTGTCTGGTCTCCTTCCCCAAACCAACCACCAAACCTATTTTTCCGCCATATTCTTAGGTTAGTGGAGGTAGCCCAAGTGCCCTTTCCCAGCGGGGTCAGGGATTTTCTCTGCCTCGTGATGACTGGGTGTTGTGTGCTGTCCTTAGGTTAATTAGGTTTAAGTAGTTCTAAGTTCTAGGGGACTGATGACCATAGATGTTAAGTCCCATAGTGCTCACAAGAGAACCTCCCCATCGCACCCCCCTCAGATTTAGTTATAAGTTGGCACAGTGGATAGGCCTTGAAAAATTGATCACAGATCAATCGAGAAAACAGGAAGAAGTTATGTGGAACTATGAAAAAATAAGCAGAATATACAAACTGAGTAGTCCATGCGCAAAATAGGCAACATCATGGGTAATGTAAAGAGAGGAGCGCCGTGGTCCCGTCGTTAGCGTGAGCAGCTGCGGAACGAGAGGTCCTTGGTTCAAGTCTTCCCTCCTGTGAAAAGTTTAATTTTTTATTTTCAGACAATTATCAAAGTTCAGGCACTCACACATAATCAAATTCGCTCTCCAATATTCCAGGACATGTTCAGATTTCCTTGGACATATACAGGATTTGATGGTCTACACACGGACAAATTTGAAAACGTTAAAAACGTATGTTCTGACAGGGGAAAACTGTGCGACTGTGAAACTGTTGCATTCATTTGTTGCAGTTTATGTGACAAAATCTTATGTTTTCATCACTTTTTTGGGAGTGATTATCACATCCACAAGGAAACCTAAATCGGGCAAGGTAGAACAACCTTTTTACCCATTCGCCAAGTGTACAAGTTACGTGGGTCGACAACATACTCCTGTCATGTGACGCACATGCCGTCACCATTGTCGTATAAAATGTATCAGACGTGCTTTCCTGCGGAGGAATCGGTTGACCTATGACCTTGCGATCAAATGTTTTCGGTTCCCATTGGAGAGGCACGTCCTTTCGTCTACTAATCGCACGGTTTTGCGGTGCGGTCGCAAAACACAGACGATAAACTTATTACAGTGAACAGAGACGTCAATGAACGAACGGACAGATCATAACTAAAAAAAAAAAAAAAAAGTCACTTGAGGGAAGACTTGAACCAAGGACCTCTCGTTCCACAGCCGCTCTCGCTAACCACGGGACCACAGCGCTCCTGTGTTCACGTTAATCATGGTGTTGCCTATATTGCACATGGACTACTCAGTTTGTATTTTTTTTTCATAGTTCCACACAACTTCTTCCTGTTTTCTCGATTGATGTGTGTTCAGTTTTTCAAGGCCTATCCACTGTGCCAACTTATAACTAAATCTGAGGGGGGTGCGATGGGGAGGTTCCCTTGTCAGAGCCATTTGAACCATTTGACCCAAGTGCCCTTTTCCCCCATGAAAATTCGCATTTCCCGCCGTTTTCTGGGGGAGGGGAAGGGGAGGGGGTCAGGTTAGTGGAGGTAGCCCAATTGACCTATTATCCCGCCAAAATATTAACTTCCCACTTCAGCACATAAACTTTCGTAACTTCAGCACATAAAACATCATTATGACCTTCCTTCAAAAATAATTCACCAATATCCACTGATACACACACAAATTCATCAACAGCTAAGCCGCCCTTCTTAACCTCCTTAACAACTTTCGCCGTCACATTATCACTTGAAACATCATCACCTTCATCACTATAATCGTTACCGCTGGTTAGTACCTCTTTAAAATTTCCTATACCATCTAACTCCACCAAATTCAGCTCCACCTCACCTCATTTGGCACATAGAATCTTTCATTGTATTAACATTCACACACTCTTTCGTCACAATTCATAAAAAATCATTTAGCCCTAAATCGTCGTCATCGCCTTTATCATTATCTTCCATTGTCTTAGGATTTCGTCTTTTACATACGATCTGATTTGCAAATTTACCTATTTGATTCTCATCTGTTAATAATTTCATTTCAAAATTCTTACACCTTTCTGCCGATGTATTAACACCTTTCACATTACCATTTACTTGCGTCCTATTCATCGCCGGTTTATTTTGTCATCTCCGGACCTGAGATGCGGCGAAACTTAGTTTCCCGATCTTCCATTACGCTGGTTCATTTCGTCAAGTCTACTTTCTTGGTGTCGCTCCCTGTCACGAAAGCATCCATTCCCATTACCCTTTTGAATTTTATCATTGGATGTGTTCCTGCTACCGTTTCCCCTATCAAAACTGCTGTTTGCGTTCCGTTGATAACTTCCCAGGTGTCTTTCATAGCAGTTACTCGGACTGTAGCTATGATTTCCACTCTGAAAACTATTTGTCTGCTTACTTTGCGGTTTAAATTTCAACGCCCATTCTAAATTTTCTACAAAGTCCAAAAATCCGTCTATTGAATTGGTAGGACTGTGCACTAGATCACACCACAAATTTTCCGGTAACCACCTTTTCAACGTCGAAATTTCAGTAATGGACGTTTAACGTGCATTAATCTCGCAAGTTCACGTTTACAAAATTCTAGCGTCGACCCATTCGCGTATTTAAATGTTGGCCCGTACAGAAACTCATTTTGGAGTCGCGTTTGCTTCGCTTAACTCCAGAACTTGTTCAGGGAACTGCTTTGAGATATTTCGTAGGTAGTGACCGTATCACTGTGTATCTTCGCCCACGATTGCAGCTCACCTTCCAAATGTCTTTTCAGGAATTTTATCTTCGCCTCGTTGGACATTCCCCTTATAAAACCACGCTTGCATTCTGCTAGAAAATTTACTGGGTGATATTTCCTGTGGTCTGCAAAAAATTTGACCAATCTCGAGTTCATCTACGGAACACTGATCATTGTAGAGGTTTGATGTGCAGCTAAAAAATTCATTTCGCTTTTTATTTAATTGATTCGCTTTTGAACTTCACTATTTTCAATTTTAATGCCAGATTCTACTTATTCCTTTATTATATCTTCTTCTTTCTCCCCTTTGCCAATTCGAACGGATAAGTTGCAAATATCCTCTGTCGTCTCAGCCATTAGAGCATCTTGCCTATCCATACAATTTCTTACGTTCCCTCCCAGATCTGCCTGCAACTTCTCCACCTTATCACTGAAATTTTCCTCCGCTTGATCTACCTTAGAGTCAAGTCTCCCAACTTCATCATAAATTTCCCCACTTCATCTCGAATGGTTTTTAATTTTCTGTCTATCAATTCCTCGATTCCACTAGCCATTTTACCTACTTCGTCTTCACAACCGAAGCTATTTCGGATTCAACCCAATCAATTTTCAAATTTGCGTCAACCATATCGGTTTTAGCAGAGTCAATTTTTAAATTTACGTTACCCATATCGGTTCTAACAGAATCTATTTTGGATCCCATATAGGTTTTAACAGAATCAATTTTGGACCCCAAGCCTCTTATCATTTGCATTAATTGCGGCATCATGTCTCCCCCAAATTCATCTCTCTTGCCTGATTTCGGACTATTTGCCCTACTAAATTCACCGTCGATCACGCTCTTCCGCTCCGACTTCGGGCTAAGCGGCTCGCTGGTATTTTCGGACCCACACAAACTGGCCGACTGCTTAATGTTAGCGGCGTCTATTATTGGCAATTGAACTGCAGAATCGTACATAATCTCGCTATCAGCGCAGGTACTTATCTTTGTCGTGCTGGATCCTTCTGCCATGGTATTGCTGCCGATGTTGCAGTTGAAGCCGACGCTGAAGATCTCCTTGTGATGTCGCCTCTTCTTCCGCGTTACTTATTTATCACTCCCAACCACTGCTAAATTCGGTGTACACAACTGTTGCAAGATTCGTGGCTCAGAGCCCCCACGCAAACTGCCTAAACTGCCACAGCCTTGGCACCTATATCACAGATTGTCGCTAACTGCAAGAATTACAATTGTAATTTCACAAGTATTAAAGAAACGTAACGTCCAGTCCTGAACCGATCTCACAGTTAACTTTTTCGAGAGGTTCTGCCTATCAAAGTTCAGATAATACTTTTGGAAACACTTTGCAGAATTCAGATCCAATTCCAAACTTTCCAGAGTTCATATTCCGCAACTAACACTTACCCAAATCCAATCTTGTTTCAAAACTTTGCAAGATTCTTATCCCTCAACTAACACTTTCCAAGTTCATATCCCAGACGAGCCCCCAATTGCGAGCTAACATCCCAAAGATGTTCGGGCTCACATGCCGTTCCTCTTCGTCGAAATGTCTTGGCTCAAACTCGTCTAGGGGTTGAACCGCACGTGTCGCATTACTCGCCCTAAATTAGACACTTGTGACCCTTCGGTTAAATTGGATGGCTGAAGGCAAGTTTCAGAAATACAAAGTTAACATAACATTTAATAACAGTAATAATAATATCGGGAACTAAATAAACAACCCATAAATGATGTAGGCCACTCAAATGCAATTTGGTTAGAATAATGTTTATTCAAAAAGCAAACTAATAGCGAAAGTGGTCCTATTTAGAGTTACTGTTACACTCTAGCGCATATCCATTTGACACGGTTCGATCATTCACAGCCTCATCGCAAAATACAAGCTATCTACACGGAAAGTTAGAGTTCACACCAGGCGGCGGCTGCTCACCGCTCAGAGACTAAGTCCCACAATACCACACAACGCGAAATTTTCTAAGTCGTTTCACATCCTAGCTGCCTAAAGACCGACCTTCCGCTTTCGCGTCTGCATCCGAACTGTTTTCTTTGGTGTCTAGACCAGCACTGTCCCTCTGCCCGTCCCCGGCCGCGTTTCCCGCGTGCAGAACATACTTGCTAAACTGACTAGTGCAGTTCCCTTTCCTGAAGCCATCCATCTGATTGGCTACAGGTTATTCTACATTATTCCACATTTTAACATATTTAAATAATCGAAGCTTGACCGCTTTCACGTTCTAAATAAAGTAACAATAATATCCATTACATAATAAACGTTAAATTCTTTTACATAAAACCAATACAATTTCCCTCTTACCTTTGAATGCCACGGCCAGTAGCCTTGCACCAACGTGCTTTCAGATAAATAAATAAAGAACAAAAGTATGCGCTAAACTTTACAACAAATATTCTATTACCTAATGATTCAATATGGTGTCATGTTGTCATCGTTTAATGTGTTTTGTGTGGAGGAAATGATGATTTGATGCATAACTGAAAATACTGATAATTTAAATTTACTATATCTTTTAAACAAATAAAGTTACCGAGTCGACATTTACAACGTTTGTCATTTTAATGATGCGCTTCTATATGAAATGTCGATCGTTAAGATCGACCAAAGCGTTCAGATTTTAGCATTCAGGTCTTGGTTACAAAACTCGTTAATTTCATTTTAACAGTAAATAATAAAATATTATATATATGGTCAATATTCAACTTTTATTGGGATCACCATGAAAATTTATGAAGCATGGCAGATTACAACTACTGTGGCTTGATTCCCTGCATTATTACAGAATTAAATAGTTTTCATAAATGTTTCCCTTTAAGGCTGATCTTAGGTCCACCATATTTAACACTCCTACGTCTCCTTGGACACAAACGGCTTCTACTAGGCCTCCCTATGACGTAGGTTCTCGTCTGTCTCACTCACACAATGCAGCACTTAGGCTGCAATAGACACTAGACGCCCCGTGAGTTTCCCCATCTCTTGGTGAATCTGCACCCTTGGTGCCACGCGGTCCTGGACGACAGGGTTCGTTTCACAATTACTGTAGGCTGACTCTTTCGGCCATTTATTTAAATGAGAGCACAATGAGCCATCTTGAATAACTTTGGCAACAGTGCAACGAGGGGTGGCGCCGGCCTTGTCCCACTACTTACGGTCATGAGCCTAGGAGAGGCACTGCAGTCGGTGTCAGTCGGTTAGCAAAGGCACTTGCTTCGGTCATCTGTTGCCGTAGTCCATTAACGGCAAATTTCGTCGCATGTCCCACATTGATTTCTGTCGTTATTTCATGAAGTGTTGCTGGTCTGTTAGCACTGATAACTCTATGCAACCACCTCTCCCCCTGATTGTTAAGGTAAGGCAGCCGACCCCCATCTTGTCTGTGGTGAGAGGTTACACCTGAGATTTGCTATTCTCAGGACACTCTTTACACTGAGGCTCTCGGAATATTGAATTCCCTAATGATTTCCGAAAGGAAATCTCCCATGCGTCTAGCTCCAACTACCATTCTGCGTTAAAAGTCTGTTCATTCACACTGTGCGGCCATAATCACATCGCAACCCTTTTCACATGAATTACCTGATGAGAAATGACAGCTCCGCTAATGCACTGCCGTTTTATACGTTGTATACGCGATGCCATCTGTATATATGCATGTGCTATCCCATAACTTTTGACACTTCAGTGTACAGGTATAAACTATGCAATTGATCTTGTCTTCGAGGACAGAAAAGCTTTGTGTCCATATACATTAATTTCTAGGTATTTCAGCAAATGGACATGTCACCCATACCACAGTGCTGGCAGTGTGTTTTTATTTTTTGGCGGCCTGATACTGTTGGAGTTAAATCATATATATGCCAGTGAGCGTGTCTGTGAGATGATGGAGTCACTCAAACAGCCTTTATGTTTAATATGCCCTGAAATTTCATCCAATTATTGTCTTTGTCATCTGTTTGTGCTGAAAGACCTATGTAAACGCCATGTTAAGCAATTACTGCAGCTCATTATTTTAACAAAAATAAGCCAATCTTCTGTGTTAAAGAATTTCCACAATGCCGTATTTAACAACATATAGATTCCTGCTTGTATCTACTGCAAGTACCCTGATGATGATCACATCTCTCTATCATTACTTACAATTTCGTTGATTCTTCCTCAGCAATCCTAAGACATACACGGAACCCAGATAATTAGTACATTGGGACTAATTCTTACCAAGCCTCTTTCCTGCACTATTAGTGTGTGACGTAGCTGTAAGTGTATTTTACACCTTTAAAATGCTGGATATCAAGATTAATCTTGAAACCACTTTCCTGTTTCTCATGCAGTGTTTTTCTATATCGTTAGAAAGTAAGAGCTGCAACAATGGCCCATCAACGATAGTATCATTGAAGACAAAGCACAAAGTAGTTAATATCGAAGTCACTTAGTATAAAACCTTACAATGCACCACGTAAGTATCTAGACACATACTACTGGACATTTATAGAAGGAGTGCAGTCCAGTTGAAATGCCTCTTATTTTGGCTTTAACAACTACTTACTGAAAATCTTCTAGCCAGGTGCATTTGGGGACTTTAATTCTACCTCTTATTTCCTGCATAACACCACTCGTTAAACATTACGCACCTTCTGGGGTGTACACTGCCAGTTCTCCCGCTCTACATCAGTAGTGTCATGGTGAAAGCCTAACCACCACGATGGGATCACTAAATATGCATTTTTTTTAGGTATACATTGGTCAACTATGATCGTTGTATTACATGTCCGAAGAAACAGGCACTTTGGCGACTACAGCTGTTATTAAATACATGAAATGTATTTGCAGTTGCGAATATGGACAACCATTAGCTGTATAATGGAATGACAACAGTAAAAATTTGTGCTAGACCGGGACTCGAACCCAGATTTCCTGTTTATCGCGAGCGGTCGCCTTACTATTTAGCTATTTTTTTAAATGTCATTTTGCACGTTGTTGTTCATTGCATTTGTCCGGGGTGGACGACCCATGATGCCTGTTCAAGTTCGTCGTTGATCCATGTACTCATCTTTTTTATTACAGAGGGCAGCTAATCCTTTGACCAAACACAATTCTTTTTAATCTCAGTTTTTTGTTCGCTATTGGTCGTTGTATTTGTTCAGGGAGGATGTCCCATGACGCTTGTTCAAGTTCATCGTTTATCCATTCATTCAGAGCTAGCCCTCTGACCGAACACACTGAGCTACCATGCCGGCATATAAGCGGTGGTGGGTTTCGATCCCGGGACCGAGGAAAACTGCTAAGGTCATCTGTCCCTAGGCTTACATACAATTTAATCTAACTTACACTAACTAACTCTAAGGACAACACATACACCCATGCCAGAAGGAGGACTCGAACCTCCGACGGGGTGCGGCGGGGCATTTGGGCTGCCCGGAGGCGTGCTCGGATGGCCGAGACGATTTAGGTAACCATTCTAGAGAAGTGGAGTCGAGGCCTCCAGATGTGACACGTCTCGGACGCGTACCGTGCCGAGCAGCGCTCCGCCCATGTGTTTGATTACTCGCTTGCATGAGGCACCGCAATCATTGATGTGGTTTAGAGCTGTGACTAGATACGGCGTTATCTTACAGGCAGGCGACGGTGCAACTCAAGTTCGACGAATCCCATGCGCCTCCAAAGGCTTATGAAATCGAGCGGTTTTTGAGAGGCGACGTGCATGTCGATCCCTACGAGCTAACAGGCATCAATCCGTCTATCATTTCCAGTACTGTCTATCTCAAGATGAAGAACGAAGGGGCGTGTGGACCTAGTATGACGTTCCAAGACATAGCGTTGGGAGTGACATGGATAAAATAGGAGCAGAACGGGCACACAAATGAGGTGTTTGCAGAAGCCTTTCAGCGACGTCATCGGCTCTGGGTAAACATTAGTGTAAGGCCTGTTAACACTGATCTGAACAGGATGCTCCAGACACCAGCAAAATCTCATATAAGTGTTGTTACAGTTGATGCTATTGATAGGTAGGGATACACTACACATGGCCTGCACCTAAATAGGAAGGGGAAAGATAAGTTAGCTTCTATATGAGCAGATACTGCTGAAACGTACCCTTTGGAAAATTTGTGAGTTACAGTGCTGATAAACCTCTTACATTTTTTGATTTTTAAACAGCTGAGCAAAGCTGAACGTACTCAGCCATTTCTCTCTTTACTTATTCCGATCATCACTAAACTGACACACAATATTTTTAGCGCAACGCAATCTGACTTTCAATAATCCCTAGAAAAGGCTGGCCCTGACTAACAATAACCTATACCTTTCATGAATCACTTACCTCACAAAAATCTTCGTTACTCGAACTACTGCAATACAGCGACCGCCACTACTGCCAGCTAAATAAAAGATTCTAACTACTGAAGGCACTAACTACTGCTAGGCATAGTTAGCAAATGAAAGATTTTGATAGAGAACAAACAATGTATTTACCTTAATAGTGCTCAAAAGTCATTATATATATATATCAGTTCATGACATCCAGTCTTACAAATTTACTGTCTCTGATGTACACACGTCCAGATCATCCGCTCTCAAAACTCCGCCATCTCACTCCCCACATCCACTACTGCTGGCGGCTCACCTCCAACTGCGCAACGCTAAGTGCTGTTCACATCCAGCTGCCCAACACTACAATAGCGAATATTCCAACAAGCCACAGACTTCACACACCGCAGTCAGTGGTTTTCATATAGAGTGCTACGTGACGTTACCAACATAAAAACCTAAACAGCCTACTTACATAGCCCCCATGCTCCCCACAAAAAAATTTGCAAATTGTTTTGGACAGTGGCCAATACAGATTTGAAAATTTTTTTCATAATTACAATAACGAAGAAATCAAATGCACACACTTATCGATACAATGCTGGTCAAAAGCTATAATTTTCTCACAGTCCATAAAGGCAGTCCTGATCATTCATCACAGTATTAATTATAATTTTATGGACAGAGTCTGAGCACTAAAAGAAAGTGCACACGGAAGTAGTGGATTTCCATGCAGTCTTGAAAAAGTAGTGTTGTCCTTCCAACAGAAAGATAATGCTCACTCTTGACATGCAGACAGGTAATGGTCCACAACAGAGCAAACCCACAGCAGAGTCAGTCTAAGTTAAAGCATATTGGTAGGTAGGTCATAACAGAGCAGACCACTGTAGTCCTGGTAGAGGTCACGCTATTGGTGGGTCACCAGAGGTCCAGACAGGTCTTTTTAGGTTAAAGCTAAATTCCAGACAGACAACAATCAAGAAAAATAGAATAAAAGAAGCTTCATGTGCAGTAAATAGGGATAAGGCTAAGGGTAGTATCAATTTACTTCATCAGGATATCAGAGGAATGAAAATAAAATAGATGAGCAGTTAGTCTGTTAGATGATTTCAAAAATAAGAATGAGATTCATATACTTGGTCTGAACACCATGTAACTGTGGAGATGGAAAGCATCAGCATAAATGCGTATAATTTAGCATCTTACACTTTTATATCTAGCATGGATAAAGGAGGAGTTGAAATTTACACAAAACAAGGATATTAATACAGAACTGTAGAAGTAAGCAAATTTTGTGCTAATCAGCACTTCGAAGTTTGTGCATGTGAACTGCAGCTAGATAATGTAGTGTTGATATTAGGAACAGTGTACAGGTCGCCATTAGGAGATTGGGAACCATTCATAAAAAATTTTGACTCCCTATTATGCTGTCTGTCAGACAAAAGGAAGAAGTTGTTAATCTGTGGTGATTTCAATGTAAACTTTCTAAGCAATTCTGATAGGAAAAGTGAACTACAAGTGTTATTAATGACATATAACTTAGAATCAGTTATCACTTTCCCTACATGTATAGCTCAAGACAGTAGCACTCTAATAGGTAATCTACTTGTACAGCAAGAGGATGTAAAACTATCGCATGCTTTTCCTGTGATAAGTGGATTATCTGACCATGATGCAAAATTGATTTACCTACAAAATCTAGCAGGGCGTACAGTTCAGAAACTATTAAGTAAAAGTGTAAGGTTGTTGAACCCGGTATCTATGGAGAATTTTAGAGAAAATTTAAGAAATGTTAATGGGGAGATGTGTAACAGCCAAATGCAAATGATATATGTGACATATTTCTTGATAAATTTATGCCCCTTTTGTACATTGTTGCCAAAAAAATTACTAAATGCAACGCCAAACATTTTTAAAAGAAACCTTGCATTCCTACAGGTATAAAAGTGTCTTCAGAAAGGAAAAGAAAACTGTATGAGACAGCAAGAATTAGTAAAGGCCCAGAAATAAATGTGAACTATAAAATTCTTGTAACATACAGAGGAAAGTTGTCAGAAGATCAAGAAATATGTATATTAGAGATGAAATTAACAACTTGAGCAATAAAATCAAATCAATATGTAATGTTGTTAGAAGGGAGACAGCAAAAGTAACCACTAGGGTAAGTAGTATTAATACTGAAAAGAATGATACCAACAGTACACAATTAGCTAAAGTATTTAACAACCATCTCTTAAGTGGAGGAGAAAAAATTAGTGAGAACAGTTCAGAAGAAAAAGCCAAGCCGTATGAACAAGAGTCAGTTTTGAGAAATCTTATACAGATTAATTTTTACCTAACCTCTCTCAAAACAAGGAAAATCATTAAATCCTTGAAAAATAAATGTTCTATTTGAGTAGATGACATTAAAACAATGTGGAGCAATGACAGCTGATGGTCTGAGTCACAAATGTAATGCATTGCTAACTCAAGGTATTTTCCCAGACAGGTTAAACTACGCCATTGTCAAGCATCTCTACAAAAAAAGGGGACACCACAGATGTCAATAATTATCAGCCAGTATCCTTGCTTACAGCATTTTCAAAAATCGCAGAGAATGTAATGTTCTCAAGAGTGGTTAGCCATCTCAACAATAATGGGATACTTAGTAAATCACAGTTTTTATTTCAAAAATGCTGTTCCACTGAGACAGCAATATACAGTTTCACTGCCAACATAACAGAGTCTTTAAATAGTAAAATGTTATCAACAGGAATTTTCTGTGACTTATCCAAAGCATTTGATTGTGTGAAGCATAACATTATGTTACAGAAATTACAATTTTATTTTATAAATGGAACAGCATATGAATGGTTTAAGTCATATCTACAGAACAAGAAGCAAAATGTTTCTTTACATGGTTTTAGTGATTTAAGGAAGTTTGCCACTTCATATACATGGGGCGAAATTACATTAGGTGTTCCACAGGGTTCGATCATGGTTCCCCTTCTGTTCTTGATATATATGAATGACTTCTCTTCTTATCTGAAACAAGAAGCTAAACTGACACTGTTTGCTGATGATGCAGGCATCATTATTAATCCAGTAAAAGAAACTCCAACAGAAAAAGATACAAATAATGTCTTTAGAAAAGTTATTAATTGGTTTTCTGCGAATAGGCTTGCACTGAACTTTGGAAAAACACAGCAAATCCAATTTTCTGCTGCAAGGAGTACATTTCTTTCAATAAATATAACACATCAACGGAAGTCAGTAGTCAGGGTAAAGTATAAGTTTTTGGGTGTACGTGTAGATGAGAATCTCAATTGGAAAATTCTTATTTTGGATCTTCTAAAGCGACTAGGTACAGCAACTTTTGCCATCAGAATAATTGCCAATTTTGAGGCTGTAGAAATTAGTAGGCTAACATATTTTGCATACTTCTACTCTCTGATGTCACAGGGAATAATATTTTGGGGTAACTCAACACTTACATAAAAAGTATTCACTGCTCAAAAGAAAATGATTAGAATAATGTGTGAGGCTCATAGTTGCACATCTTGTAGGCATCTGTTTAAAAGGCTAGGAATTGTTACAACAGCCTCACAGTACATTTACACAGTAATGAAATATGGTCTCAACAGTATGACCAGTTTGAAAACAACAGTGACATTCATGATTATAATACCAGAAGAAAGAAAGACACTATCCTCTACTTAACCTATCTTTGGCACAAAAGGGGTAAAATATGCTGTTGTAAAACTTTTCGATATATTAGACAGATGAAATAAAATGTCTGATAGACAGCAGTAATAGTTTCACAAATAAATTGAAATCATATCTCCTTGACAACTCCTCCTATATCATAGGTGAATTCTTGAATAGGAATAAATAAATCTATATGTATAATATATGCATTTTGTGCCATTTAAGGGGATGGGGAAGGTAATAAAAATTTTAAGCTTTAAAAAAATCTTCATTCATGTGTGCATTTCTTATGCAATTGACTTGTTCCACATGATAATGGTTACCATGAGACTGATCAGTGGAACATATGACTAACTAACTAACTAACTAACTTCACCAATGGCTACCACTTTCTCCATGCTGATGGTAATGTCAGCACTGTAACTGTGAACCATGTGGGTATCAGGGTGCATACAGTGTGCATTTTCGAACTGCTGTTCGAAGTCATGGCTGGGGTTGACTCATGTCCACAACCACGCACATACACTATACCTACAGATGACATGACTTGCATTGACTACAGCCAGCACCAACTTGACGGGGACACTGCTTCAGATTGTCGCGCCCCGAGATCTTCGACGGCTGATTGCCTTGGGCCACATAGCTCCATCCCTCGCCCACATCCGAGATTTCCTGGTCGAACTGAGTTACATTACTGAGGATCTACCGGCGACGAGAGCGCCAAGCATGAGAGACTGTTACCGCCTCTATCAAGCACGACAACTCCACAAGAAGGTCGAACAGCAGCACCTGACAATCGACTGGACCAAGATGTGGACCCCATACTTTCCCACATATGCTTGTTCCTTGTGCTACATGGTGGTGAATGGAAAATTAGCCACGCGCTAGCACCTATATTCCACCCATCTTACAAACGACCCTTTGTGACCGCACTGCAGAGTCATCAATTCGAATGCACACCGCTTGATGTATGCTGCAACGGGCAGCTGCTGGGATCTTACGCAATGTTTTCTGGCGCTCCTGTTGAGGCGACAGCCGGAGTTTATCATGCTGGACGAACTCCTACGCCAAGACACTGTTTACTTTCCCACTGCCAGAACGAACGCCATCAACTGACTGAAGGGCATGGTGCTGTATTACGTTTTGCAAGCCGCACCCGAAAGCACTCTCAACTTGCAGTCTCATGTGATGACGCCTCATGAGATGTCCCACCGCCATACATTGTACTGGACACGACGAATTATTTAGGCACATTAGTCGAGGTTCCTCCTGCCCATTGTAGATTTATGAGCACTAGAAGGCACACTTGGAGACGATTCATGGAACATGATTGATCCTCCAAGGAAACAGTTTAGAGGGAGTCCCCCTTCCATTAATTTGCAAGAAGGCGACATGGAAGCTTCTGATGGCGGTAGAAGGATCCGGTGGAAAAAAAGTAAAATAATAATACATAAACAAATGTGTTCAAATAAAGTTATCTTGATCCTGTAAGGCTCCTTTCCTTCATCTGGCTCTGGAAGGGCGAGAACGGGACGCTGTGGTCAGGCCTCAGAGGGCAACACCTGTCGCCTTTGCCCCTGACCCTCCTCTCATGGTTCTATTTTTAAAAAAATTTAAAAAAATGAAAAATAAAAAATACGTTTAAGTCACCATTCTAGAAAAATAGAGCATCTTGGTTTAAATCCTGGTCCGGCACCAATTTTTACATGTCATCGTTGCATTTATTGCCCATATGTAGCTGAGATCAAAAAATTTCTGTCTCTAGTATGTACATACATATATCATACAAATTGTGTCCGAAAGAACAGACACCGCAAAACAAATATGCACACAAGATATTGTTTGAAAGTCTGAGGTTCAGAGCAGCCATGAGCAGACAATACGCTAGATATAAAGTTAGAACTTTGGCAAGATGGGGTCGTGCATTGATATGTTAGTACATCATTTCGCTGAAATTAGCAATTTCATTAGTATAAAGTGCATTTCTTACCACAAGAATCTGATGAAAGGTGTAAGGGTATGTCCTGTTTTGCATGTGTGGACGCACTTTGCGTGTGTGGGGAACACAGTTTCACTAAGTGAAACTCGTTGTTGTGGTTTCTCTTACTACAATCCAATGGAAACAGCAATTGCAACATGCTTCGAAAACCACGAAGTATCTGTGGAAAGTGCTCTTCATTGTACGCTTTCAGCAGCGAAAAAGTATGTTTGGGACACTGAAGACGTGCTACTTTTGTTTTGTTGTGGAAATGTACGTGACTTTGTGCATAATGACGGTTCCTGGACGCCAAGAAGATCGTCTCGGTTACAGTGTAGTGATACACAATTCATTTTGAAGATTAAAAATGGATTCCAATTCATGGATTCGAATTAATCTATTTCTGACTCACTTTTGTCAACCACGACTGATGGTGGAATGGTTTCTGTAAGGGCGCCTACGTTGCCAAAACGTAAAGTCGTAAACGAGTGCAGCAGGGAAACACGTCGAAAAAGACGCGCGACATTGTCATATTGCCTGACAGCCATGGAAGTGGTATAGCAGTTATTGTAGCTAGTAGTGAACGTGGTTTGAATGTTGTGAGTGTCATAAAATTCAATGCTCCCTCAAAGAAGTACTGAAAGCCTGTGAGGAATTAGCTTGTAGTGTCGCTTGTAGTGACTGTGTCTGAATTGGAGGCGAAAATGATGTACGTAAGGACGAATGCACATGTGCTGAATCTGTTATTGAAAGTTTGCAAAAACACCAGAAGTGGAGTTCATCATTGAGCCAGATAGAAGACCTGGAGGAGCAAATAAAACCTGAAATACTCAATTTTCAGTATCCCACCTCAAAACATCAGTTATGATGTGGCGAAGTGTGAGTAAAACTGCCACAAGTCTCTATTCTAGAGGCTTTCACATTTTAAGCTATAATATCCAGAGTCTGAGAAATAAATCTTTTGAACTCGAAATTGTAGAAACAGTATTAATTTGTGTTTGTGAGGGACAAAATGCCATACAGATGTGTGGCCAAGTGTAAAGGCAATTACCGTACAGGCCTGAAGGTGCAAGTTTTTTCGTTTCCGAGGGAAGAACAGTTGTTAGAAAAATGGAAGCAGGTTAACCCCAGGGAAAATTTAACACTCAGCAAAACATCAAAAGTAAGTCATTAACATTCCTTTGTGATTATGCCGTAGTATTAAGTCAGAAACGTGAAGCATAACCTCAAATCTATGCAACTCCTAGCACTTACTGTGTTAATGTTTTGGCAGCATGTCACTGATTTAGAGCACTGAATATATGGGGTTTATTATTATGTGAACCGAGCTGCTCATAGAAATCCAACAAGGCATTGTGTTAAGCAGTTTTAGATATTTAGGCCTGTTAGCTTTTCAACATGTTTACCATGCAGTTGCCATCTTTAACTGTAATTACAAAGCATTCAGGGACAGTACTATCATGAAAAATTTTATTAACAAGATGGGGCATTGGCATTCTGATTTCTACAGTTATACATTTTAGAACATTGTTGTTGAGCCCATGACAGTCCTCTGCTATGGAGCTGTTGAGCATGTTTTAACTGAGTAGATAATGCCTGTAGCAGTGATTGTTCTCCAAGTGAATCTTTTATTTGTTTTACTCTGTGACCACAAAAGGAAGGAACCCACATCGCATGTATCGCCACTTTGTAATGCAAGTGAACTTTCAGAAGTCACAAAGTATTCATTGAGAGTCTTACAGTTGATGGTGATAGTGATTTCCTCCTTTCCTGCGTTTATTTCAGTTTTTACCACATTCCAGGCTGCTTTACAGTTGTTTTTCGAATTTAAAATGTGCTCCTCATTAACTTTGATTCTTTATGCTTTAATTTCGGATATGAAGGTTTTTCTTAAGCTTATATAGTTTCTCTTGTTCTCACAACTATCAGCAGTTATGTCCTTCAGCATGAGTAAAATATCCTCATTTTACTGTGTTCCAGTGTGCACCATTTTTTGTATGTTTTCGTTTGTGAGTATTGCACCTTTTACAAGCAAGAAAGCAGTTACTGTATAGTGCATGTTTCATGATAGAAAAGAATGTGAAGAAGCATTCATTAATATCTTTCTCACTGCTTAGTACTTTGGTCAACTCAATTAATTTAAAGTCATTTCTCATTCTTTTAGTGTTCCCTTCATTTATGCCGGCTGGTGTGGCCGAGCGGTTCTAGGCGCTTTCTGGAACCGCGCAACTGCTACGGTTGCAGGTTCGAATCCTGCCTCGGGCATTGATGTGTGTGATGTCCTTAGGTCAGTTAGGTTTAAGTGTTCTACGTCTAGGGGACTGATGACCTCAGATGTGAAGTCCCATAGTGCTTAGAGCCATTTGACCCATTTGAACCTTCATTGATAACTATGTATATGTTATTAGTAACTGGAATTATCAGTAGGCAGGTCTCCAATTGAGCCATATGCCATAATGGTCGAACATTCCTAATTTGATGATGTCACATTCTAATTAATTTCTAATTGTCAAGGCATGCTCACTTTGTAGTCGGTTTTTTATTTCAGCAATAAAAGTTCGTTGATCTTAACATATTTAGGAAACACATCACATTATTTTCTCTTATTTCTCGGTAAATATAGTATGAGACAAAATAATTTGTAATGCTTATATTTGGTAGTTATTAAAGTTAAAGTGGATAATTTTTTTTGCAAATGTTTCTTCATCAGAAGCTGGTATTTAGTAAAGAGATACAACAAGAAGTTTCTGAGTGTGTAGTGCCATAGCAGAGGCTTCAAGAATATAACTTGTTGCTAGTGAATAACAATATGGCACAAGCTTATTTCTGTACTTTTATTTCAGTGTTTATTCACACATAGAATGCTGTGAATAATTTCATCCAACCAGTATTGGAATTCTGTAACTTTACTACTCAAGGACTGTACAGTCATAGGTAGACCTAACAAAATTAGCTAATTTATGCTGCAGTGAAGTACAGTGTTTACCCTGGGTCTATGATTTTCATTTGCTTTTAGTGTCTCTTTTCTACTACATTCTGATGTTCTTTGTCATGGCCAAGACGAATCTATCTCTAGCTTGATCAGTTGTTAACATTTCCTGGTCAGATTTTGGAAGTTGAGGCACATGGTCATACTTGCTAGAGCAGGTTAATTTATTATTTTCCATGTTAAGTTTGTTTTGGGTCAGTTTTTATGAATGAACTGATCTGAGAAAGAATGTGGTAATCACAATGCTTAAGATATTTGCAAAAAAGGAATAAGGATTTCAACATGCTTTTTGAGTAATGAGACTTGGGAAAGAACAGGTAGCCTAATATGAATGGTTGTACACTGAGGTCATTATGATAACTCAACTAATTGTTCATAAATGTTTACCAGAAATATTTATAATATGTAATAGTCATCATTTACAAATATGATAGTTTCTAAAAAAAACTATTTTAAACTAGTCCTTCAGTATTATTAGTTCTTTATGAAGATTATGTTAATCAGTTCTGCATAGTTATCATGTAAGTTATTGAATACAGGTACGTGAACAACATTTTCACTCTCATGAAATTATAAGAACATTTGAAGTTAACAGAAGAAAAAGTGAAGTTCCTCGCATACTCACCAGACCAAGTCTGCTTTCAACAGCAGTTCCATCTGTTTTCCCAAATTGCCCTCATTATTTGAGCAAACCTGGAAGCTACAGGGTTGGTCCTGAGGTAAAGAGACAGAAACTTGAAGAGCAAATATTCAGGCAGCTGTTCAGGACAGTCTTAAGGAAATGGAAATATGTTTAAAAGCTCAGTCCACTGCATCACTGTGTGGGTGAAAGGCCAGATTTTCAATGTTAGAATTATCTGATATGTGGAGTATCATCATAAAACCTACATCTGTAATGTTTGCTAACATTCAAACAGTTTCTGCTCCTGTGATAAAATATTCTGAGCAAAAAAAAAGTTAGGCCTAAATGGGGATAATTTTTTAACAAGGTTTCAAGCATTGTTGAATTAGATGATCTGTTAGACTGTGTGGAGGAAGCTGATATGCAGATTAATTCAGGAAATAATAATATACTCCGTCATTCATGATATTTTCTGTTTATCTTACAGTATTTCTCCATGTGCTTATGGGTTTAGTTGGGATTATGGTTTTTTTGTAGGCCCTCATCCATCAACAGTTCAAAGAGTGTGTTCTGATATTAACTTAGGCCCCCAGAAAGAGCGATGTGAAAATCATTTTTCTCATATACAAGAGCTAAACTTAAATTTCTTAAACCATATGAATATCATGTCAACCTTCTAATAGATGAAATACACCTGAAAGAATTACCCTGTATTCCTCATAACTATTATCTTATCGAAAAACACTCAATATTGAGTCAGACTAGGTTAAAGCAACCAATGGTGTCATTCTTGACACCTTAGATTTTTATCTTTTTTTAATGTTTGCTCCAACCATAATTACTTTCACAGTCTGATGAGCTGTAAAAATACAAGCAGTGCGAGTCCCACTAGCTCCAGCTATAATACAATTGTTTGCCTGTAATACAGTGAATTTTGAGAATCCAATTTGATTTGAAATGTTTGTACACTTCTCTTAGGTTTCTTAAAACTATTCTGTTTTGAACACACGTAGGCTTGCCATCACCAACTTTTCCCAAAGATATATAGTCCTGTTTGTCAGGCATTCACCTGCTACTATTGTCATTACAATAAATCTCTTTCACCTACAGAACTGTTTTAGCAGACAAGGGCTGTCCAGGCTTAGGATCAGGAGTAGAGTGTATGCCCTTTTCTTCCACTACTTTTTTTTCTTACCATTTACTTGCTTACTCCAAAGTCTTTCTATATGAGTGCACTGCCAAATTTTTCACTTTTACTAGAAATGTGAAACTTATCTTTAAACTAATCAATTATTTCTGACTGTGTATCATGACAGCCACATGTTTTCTGATATTTACCTGTTTCTCTCTGAAAGAAGGCTTTACTTAACTTTAATGTAATTTTATTACCTTTATCTTTGCAATATTTATTTGACTTGATACATTTGTTTATTACTGAGGTCTTCCATATTGAAGCCAAAGAATAGGTCAACAAATCCAAGCCTTCTTCAACATCAACAAACTCAGGGTCATCAGTCATGCTACAACTCAGCTGGACCTTTCCATAAGATTCTTCGGTTTCAGTTATCAGTAATTCAGGTTTTCTTTCCTTGATAATTTCTCTCTACAAATGGTTCAAATGGCTCTGAGCACTATGGGACTCAACTGCTGAGGTCATTAGTCCCCTAGAACTTAGAACTAGTTAAACCTAACTAACCTAAGGACATCACAAACATCCATGCCCGAGGCAGGATTCGAACCTGCGACCGTAGCGGTCTTGCGGTTCCAGACTGCAGCGCCTTTAACCGCACGGCCACTTCGGCCGGCAATTTCTCTCTACATGAAGTGCAGATTTTCATTCTTTCTTCAGTACCCAAGTTCAGATCAATCATCCAGTGTGAGTTTCTTAGCCGGCCGGAGTGGCCGAGCGGTTAACGCCGCTACAGTCTGGAACTGCACGACCGCTACGGTCGCAGGTTCGAATCCTGCCTCGGGCATGGATGTGTGTGATGTCCTTAGGTTAGTTAGGTTTAAGTAGTTCTAAGTCCTAGGGGACGTATGACCACAGCAGTTGAGTCCCATAGTGCTCAGAGCCATTTGAACCATTTTTGAGTTTCTTTTTAAGGGATTACAACAAGATTTTGACCTCTTTATATCCATAATGTATGTACTTAGGAAATCAAAGAAAGATAAATCACAAGGATCAAAAAGATGAAACCTGTAATAGGTATAAAAATGTAAAATTCATTAGTATAAATTAAATTAGTGCATTAATTATGAAGCAACAATTTTTTGAAATACCATTACACAAACCTAGGAATGCATAGCAGTGAAGTTTGGTGCTCGAGTCCTCAGCCTGTAATGAATCTTATTGCATTCTGTGTAAAATGCCACTAGTGGTGTTTCAGAATTTGGGAAAGGTTGCTACACAAAGCTTGACTTGTGAATCATGTGTTGCATTGCAGCAACCTGCTCCTCTTTGCCCCTTCAGTGCTTTGGTAACTTTGTTTCAAGAATTGATCTCTACTGAAGTTCATTATTGTGTCAATAAAATTTAAAAGATTGTTTAATTATTTTTATTGGTAGCACCTCTTTTCTGCTATGTTAGTTGTAATTCATTAATTGTAAAACAAACAGCTTTAGACACTGGTCTGACATATACTGAAGATATCTCGTAAATAAGGTGAAATGGGTCTGGGTGCACAAGTAAAATAAAAAATACTTAAAATGCAGCTTGCAGACGGCATTTTCCTTTTAAACTACTGCAGTTTATATACAGCTGCTGCAAAAAGGGCACCATGAATAACGTTTTAGTAACATTTTAACTTTAGTTTTATGAACCATAATTTTATGAAACCACCTGCAAAAGTGATATAGATGGCAATGCAAATTTCAGTAAAATTAAATATATTTCAGTATGTTGCCGGCCGCGGTGGTCTAGCGGTTCTAGGCGTGCAGTCCGGAGCCGCGCGACTGCTACGGTCGCAGGTTCGAATCCTGCCTCGGGCATGGATGTGTGTGATGTCCTTAGGTTAGTTAGGTTTAAGTAGTTTTAAGTTCTAGGGGACTGATGACCACAGATGTTAAGTCCCATAGTGCTCAGAGCCACTTGAACCAATCAGTATGTTCCCATTGGAATACTATCGTAAGATTTAGCACACACATTACAGATAGTGTATAAGAACCTTCATTTTTTTTAAAAACAAAAAAATTTATTTTGAAATTTTAAGAATTAAAAAAGTTGGTTCTGGAAATTAAACGTTTTCCTGAATCTAATCTGTTCGAATCTAGACTATCGGTGGTTTATGCTGATGATTGGCTATCCATTTCAGAAGGCTAAATACTGTGCACAGCAGAGCTGGAGCCATTGTGACGGTATTAGTGCACTCAGAATCACTGTAATGTGCAGTTGCCCTTCTCTGAACTGCTCTGCATGCTGCTTTAATTGCTCATCTGAAATGCGGCCTTCCTGCGTGCCAGTGAATTGATCCAGGGAATGGATTAGGTCAGGTTCTAAAGTTTGATGTTATACTCAGGGCTGACATCTGGTCAATACAATTGCGGTTGTGATGTGTACAATTGTCCGCAGCTCGTGGTCTTGCGGTAGCGTTCCCGCTTCTCGTGCACGGGGTCCCGGGTTCGATTCCCGGCGGTGTCAGGGATTTTCCCTGCCTCGAGATGACTGGGTGTTGTGTCGTCTTCGTCATCATCATTCATCCCCTTTACGGTCGGAAGAAGGCAATGGCAAACCACCTCCACTTGGACCTTGCCTAGTGCAGCGGTGCGGGTTTCCCGCCTCGTCCCCTATGCTCCTCGGAGTATGGGACCTCATCATCATATGTACAATTGCGTGATTCCCGTAATTGTGGCTGGCAGATGGAAGGTTTGCCCTGTTATGTCGTATGTAATCCCACTGACTAATAGCCCACTTCTCTTCATTTCAATCCGTGGCTCCCATGAACTTCCCCTTCTCGAAACATCTCGCTACTGGTAATACGTCATCATAAGATGCGTTAAATCCAGTGAAAACCTGCTTAATGTAAATGCAGGCTGAGTTCCCCAATATCAATCAGACAATCTATATTCCATTCTGTGTGGCTAAGAACAGTATGTGCTCAGGCTTGTCAGCATTACCATGATCGGACATACGGTGGCCATTCCCCTTTGACAACGCTGTAACTCCTCTTATGTCATTACTGCATGCCTGCTACCATATTCCGAAATCAAAAATATCCTGCAGATCCTCACCTGTACGGACCTTCCGAGAACTCCCCACTTCACTGAGTATGTGTGAATGGCTTAATCCTTAAACTGTGCATGCCTTCCATTTACGAGGAATCGGATTAGAATATATAATCGTGCTTTGTGAGTTTTCACTTCAGCTGTTGCTATGTGGTAGTTGAAGGGCATATTTTGTCTACTGGGTTCCATAAGTCAGGTGGTAGCTCTCTTCGTGTTTTCTGTAACCCCGACAAGTATTGTTGAGGTTGTTGTGACGTAGCAAGACAGCCACGCCACGGAAGTAGCCGAACGGCACGCGTTTAGTTCACGCAGGCAAGAGATAGGTCTGTAACAGGATACGTAATGAAGGCTATAAAGAAAAGTACGTAACTTCTGGAATACTTAACTTTAATCCATCCTTGTTGTATACATCGCTCTTGACGATACAAGTGAGACTCCATAGATACATGCAATGTTACTAATAGCGCCTTGCTAGGTCGTAGCCATTGACTTAGCTGAAGGCTATTCTAACTATCTGCTCTGCAAATGAGCGAGGCTTCGTCAGTGTGCATCGCTAGCTACGTCGTCCGTACAACTGGGGCGAGTGCTCGTCAGTCTCTCGAGATCTGCCTTGTGGTGGCGCTCGGTCTGCGATCCCTGACAGTGGCGACACGCGGGTCCGACATGTACTAATGGACCGCGGCCGATATAAAGCTACCACCTAGCAAGTGTGGTGTCTGGCGGTGACACCACATTCCTCCCCCGCAAATCGGCGAACGGTCGTGTTATAAGGCTTCCGCCCGCCGTGGGGAGGACCCCATGTTGACGTATGCGATGAGGTGGGGAGCCTAACAACAGGCGAGGCTGTGCCACCCGCACCCGGCCATTCGGTCCGAGGGGATCTAGGAAACGCCTGAAAACCTAGTCCAGGGTGCACGTCAACATGCGGTGTATGCGCCCGTAAAGAGACAGGAGGGGCCGAAGGGTCCACCTCCATTGCGTCGGGGTATCCGACGCGCGATGACGTCATGTGGTCCGGAGTGGGCAAGAGTTCCATGGCGGAGGACAGCTGGTCACGGGAAGCGATCGGCGGCGCGTGACCCAGGGAGGCGCTTGGCGGCTGCTGCGAAGCGTCCACTGCGGGCGGCGCCGGCTGGAGGACAGGCGGCGGCGGCGGAGGCGGCAGCGGCGCGTCGCCATGGGGCAAAATGGAAGGCATCGTCGGGAACACCTGGGGATGAGGCGAGCCAGTAGATGGGTCCCCAGGGCGCTGACCGGACGGCACCGTCGCTGAAAGCAGACGGGGAGCGGCAGAACCCGTGCGACGACAGAGGCGCAGCTGATTGAGATGCCGACGCATCTCACCAGAGGCCCCCAAAACCAAATACATCGCGCGGCCGAGGCAGCGAAGAATGCGCCCTGCGAGCCAACGCCGCGAACCTCGATAGTTGCGATAGAATACAACGTCACCTGGAGCAAAAGCAGAAGTCTGCCGCTGCACAGGAACCTTATGCGGCGGGTGCAGCAAAGACATCAAGGTTCGATGAGGACGACCGTGGAGCAACTCAGCCGGCGAGCGACCATCTCGGGGCTGAGAGCGATACGATGACAAAAAGAGCAACAACGCGTCCTCCCGAGAATGCGACTCTTTGAACTTCAACATCTGTGACTTGAAAGTCCGGACCAATCGTTCAGCGGCACCGTTTGACTGAGGCGAAAAAGGTGCGGATGTCAGACGTTGAACACCATTGGCCTTGCAGAAAGACTGAAATTCTGCAGACATGAATTGTGTGCCATTGTCGGAAACAATAGTCTGCGGAAGACCGTCACATAGCCGAGAAACACTGGCGGAAGGCACAGTCTGATTCACTGATAGGACCTGATGTACAATAGACAAGTTAAACAATTGAAATAAATCTAAACCAAACAAGTTCACTGCAGTAGAAGAATGAAGAACGTAAAATGACACAAGTTTTGTTTGTCCCTTATAGGTTGCAAGAAGGCTGCACTGTCCTAACACAGGGATATTCTGATCTGAATAACTATTTAACTGAACATTTGCGGCACGCAACAGAGGTTTGCCCAGTTGTTTGTACGTGTCGTGATTGATCAATGAAACAGCAGCTCCGGTATCGAGCTGGAATGCTATCACGTGGCCATGAATGTCCAAATCTACAAAAAGTTTATTGACCGGCTGACGACAAGAGCGACTGTCTCGTGCAATTTGAACTGATACGGGTACAGCATCACTTGCTAATTGCCGTGATTTCCGGCGACGTCGACGCACACTTTTTGTGGGACAAACACAGTCACGGTTAGAGAAAGTGGCACTGGACGAAGTGGAATTAACTACATGAATGTCCATGGGCGAAGGATCACGAGCCTGAGCATTCTTGGTTCGATTCCGGCGCAAAGCAAAGGGCCTGGAATGGTTGTGATTGTCTGATCTGAGCTTTTTCTGGCAAACACTTTGAACATGTCCTTTCTTATTACAGAAAAAGCAAATAGCTTGGCGTGACGGGCAATTGTCACGCGAATGTCTAGTTGCACACCGCGGGCATGATTTCAATGCATTTGTATGCTTGCGCAGCACACGTGGAGAGCTAGGCGGCAGCTGCGCGGACGAGCGCGAGGGCTGTTTATCGGTCCGTGCAGCGCGCCCAGCGGGCCGGTTAATGTGACACACTGCCGGCGAAGTTTCAAATGATTCCTGTGCAAAGTCAAGTGTGTCTTGTCTATCTAATATGTCTATCACTTGCTGAAGGGAGGGATTAACTAGTTTCAAAATCTGTTCCCGTATACGAACATCAGAAACGTTCTGTGCAATTGCATCACGTACCATTGTATCTGAATAAGGGAGTCCACATTCACACTCAAAAGCACAATCCCTTGTAAGGCCTTGCAATGTTGCAACCCACTCCCTATTAGTTTGACCGGCCGTACGTTTTGTACGAAAGAAAGTATACCTTTTTGCAACTACATTAACTGATTCCTTGAAATAGGCGTCTAAAGCAGACAAAATTTCTTCTTAGGACAGAGTTGCTACGTCGCGCCGGGGAAATAATTTCACTATCACATGGTACGTTTGCACCCCTACACACGCCAATAAATGAGGCTGCCGCTCGTTACCTTGAATTCTGTAGGCGGCGAGATGAAATCCAAACTGGCGTGACCACTCCGTCCATGTTTCCTTAGCTGGGTCAAATTGCCGGAACCTGGGTGCAACAGCATGTTGTGGCTGCGGTAGCGGTGAAGCGGCGGCTGCCGCATCGTTTTGCAGTGCACGTTGACCCTGGACGAGCTGTCCAAGGGCATCCAAAAACACCTGCGTCTGCTGATTCTGCAAGCGATAAAATTCGGACAGTACATCTGGAGAGTGTGGCGAAGCCATGACACAAGTAAATCAAGTAAGGATAAAGAAGAAAATCTTTTTAATCGTCGTCGCCAACTGTTGTGACGTAGCAAGACAGCCACGCCACGGAAGTAGCCGAAAGGCACGCGTTTAGTTCACGCAGGCAAGAGATAGGTCTGTAACAGGATGCGTAATGAAGGCTATAAAGAAAAGTACGTAGCTTCTGGAATACTTAACTTTAATCCATCCTTGTTGTATACATCGCTCTTGACGATACAAGTGAGACTCCATAGATACATGCAATGTTACTAATGGCGCCTTGCTAGGTCGTAGCCATTGACTTAGCTGAAGGCTATTCTAACTATCTGCTCTGCAAATGAGCGAGGCTTCGTCAGTGTGCATCGCTAGCTACGTCGTCCGTACAACTGGGGCGAGTGCTCGTCAGTCTCTCGAGACCTGCCTTGTGGTGGCGCTCGGTCTGCGATCCCTGACAGTGGCGACACGCGGGTCCGACATGTACTGATGGACCGCGGCCGATTTAAAGCTACCACCTAGCAAGTGTGGTGTCTGGCGGTGACACCACAGAGGTGACAGAAGATAAGCACGTTGTTGCCCATCCAGTGTGTTATAGATGGCTTCTGGAGCGCCGCAGGTTTCGAATCCGCGCCAGACGGCATGGACCACTAAAGGTCTCTGCAGCTGTCGCGCCGTGAGCGCTGGCTGCGCGCGCTCCTGGCCTGCTTATAATGTGAGGGCGCCACGGTGGAGCATATGGTCCCAGCGGCAAATAGCGACGTACCCTATCATGTACACTACTGGCCATTAAAATTGCTACACCATGAAGATGACGTGCTACAGACGCGAAATTTAATCGACAGGAAGAAGATGCTGTGATGTGCAAATGAACGTACATTGGAAGCGTGTGTTCGTCATCGCCATACTGGGGTATCACCCTGCGTGATGGCATGGGGTGCCATTGGTTACACGTCTCGGTCACCTGTTGTTCGCATTGACGGCATTTTGAACAACGGACGTTACATTTCAGATGTGTTACGACCCGTGGCTCTACCCTTCGTTCGATCCCTGCGAAACCCTACATTTCAGCAGGATAATGCACGACCGCATGTTGCAGGTCCTGTACGGGCCTTTATGGTTACAGAAGATGTTCGACTGCTGCCCTGGCCAGCACATCCTCCAGATCTCTCACCAATTGAAAACGTCTCGTCAATGGTGGCCGAGCAACTGGCTCGTCACAATACGCCAGTCACTACTCTCGATGAACTGTGGTATCGTGTTGAAGCTGCGTGGGCAGCTGTACCTGTACACTCCACCCAAGCTCTGTTTGACTCAATGCCCAGGCGCAACAAGGCCGTTATTACGGTCAGAGGTGGTTGTTCTGGGTACTGATTTCTCAGGATCTATGCATCCAAATTGCGTGAAAATGGTTCAAATGGCTCTGAGCACTATGCGACTTAACATCTGAGGTCATCAGTCGCCTAGAACTTAGAACTACTTAAACCTAACTAACCTAAGGACATCACACACATCCATGCCCGAGGCAGGATTCGAACCTGCGACCGCGTGAAAATGTAATCACATGTCAGTTCTAGTATAATATATTTGTCCAATGAATACCCGTTTATCATCTGCATTTCTTCTTGGTGTAGCAATTTTAATGGCCAGTAGTGTATTTAAGCGCGTGCCTCTCGCTCAGCTAGGCAGTCTGATATTCGCGTCAGTCTATCGGCATCTCACCTACAAACAGCGTGTTTACTTTGCTTGTTTCCGTGTATGAGTGGACGTTATTGATTCGTGAGGTTTCCGCTTGTGACACCGTTGCTTCTTGCGTGTTGTTGTTCGTAGGGTCGTCAGTCGTTGTTCGTGTCCGTCCTTTCCCGTTCGTCCGTTTTGTTTGTTTGCGGGCCGCTCCCATTCGGTCCCACCGCGCTTTCGTTCTCGGCAACCCAGTTTGACACTACCCCTCGCGAGTCACATAGGTTATCCGCTAATGGTTATAATAGCTTCGTCAGTACAATTTCCTTGTCCAGTACTTCTACCCTCGCTTGCAGCACTCAAATTACTATTAACTGCGTCTTCCGATGTCCTAGCGTAGTCCGTGACTCTACCTATCAATTTCCGTAACAGCCATGTGTTAAGCACTTCATGCTTCAAATTCGTTATCTGTGTAGTGTGTCACTCTTCTGGCGGCTTACTTCCCTTTGCCAACTTTTTTATTGCTTCCACAGTTTCATTTAATTCTCTAATGTCGTCCTTATCTGCCGTCCCAAGTACTGTTTTCCAAATTGTCCCTCCAGCATCTAACCACCCTGTCTTCCACTGTGTATGTGGCACAACTTCCACTACCTGTCTCATCTGGTCTCACAGATGCTCATAGTATCTGTTCAGTTTATCGCACTCCCTTGACACTTACTTCAGCATCCCTTGTTCTTGCCAATTTGTCGAAGTCCGTCGAATACTTCTTCCAACTTCCTCACTTCATTCTGCATATCCTATACGCTAAAAACTAACTTCAGCGTCCACTGATGGCTGGTAACTGTCACATCGACTTGCCTTCATAACGGCTTTCTTCGTTCCAAGTACTCGTTTTGAAATGCCTCCGCCCCTATCCAGGTAATGGGATTCAATACTGCTATGACTCGGATTCCTTCCATTCTTACGCATCCTAACCTGCGGGCGGGGACTAATGTCATCCATCCTCCTCCCAGGCATTAGACTTTTTGTATCCACATCATTAGACTTTTTGTATCAACATTGTGCCAAAATTGACCATTGGCAACGTACAATAAAACTGACTGGGATGCCATTCTAGCTAGGGGAAGCTTTTGCCACTGTAGAACGCCGGCCGTGGTGGCGGAGCAGTTCTAGGCGCTCAGTCCGGAACCGCGCGACTGCTACGGTCGCAGGTTCGAATCCTGCCTCGAGGTTAGTTAGGTTTAAGTAGTTCTAAGTTCTAGGGGACTGATGACCACAGCTGTTAAGTCCCATAGTGCTCAGAGCCATTTGAACCACTGTCATGAAGGACGTCTACCTATGGGACAAATCAGCTGAACTATGTATAGCTGCACTAAGGCTTGATTCGCAAGACTGTGTGCCAGGTTCAAATGGCTCTGAGCACTATGTGACTTAACTTCTGAGGTCATCAGTCGCCTAGAACTTAGAACTAATTAAACCTAACTAACCTAAGGACATCGCACACATCCATGCCCAAGGCAGGATTCGAACCTGCGACCGTAGCGGTCGCTCGGCTCCAGACTGTAGCGCCTAGAACCGCACGGCCACTCCGGCCGGCTGTGTGCCAGGTGCCACTGGAAAATTGCTTTGGGTGAATATGAAGCCAAATCTATCTCTGGGTAAGTTGGCTGTTATCACTAGCAAGTTCATTCACATACAATAAAAATAAAAGAAATATCCTTACGCCAATATAACTTATTCGCTACTATTCTATGCATAAGAAATATATAAAATAGAAATCCTTGGCAAACACTCCTCATCTTCTTGATCTTAAGGCATACGGTACTACTTGCACTGGCTGGTGTACAACTGAAAGATCCCAGTACATCGATTCCAAGCATTTCAAATGGTTTTCATGCTTCTGGTAGCCTCTGCAACAGCTCTTGCTTGTGATTCAAGTCTGCTCGCTGTGGACACTGCATGCAGTTCCTCACGTGCTGATCCACATCTACTTTCCTATTTCTCCACCAATATCTATCAGCTACTCTCCAGTTTCAAAAAATGGTTCAAATGGCTCTGAGCACTATGGGACTTAATATCTTAGGTCATCAGTCCCCTAGAACTTAGAACTACTTAAACCTAACTAACCAAAGGGCATCACACACATCCATGCCCGAGGCAGGATTCGAACCTGCGACCGTAGCAGTCCCGCGGTTCCGGACTGCAGCGCCTAGAACCGCACGGCGACCGCGGCCGGCACTCTCCAGTTTGTTGGCCTGCACACTTCATGACCAGATAACATGTGACGATGAGCTTTCTTTAAAATCTTTTCCCTAAAATTCCCCTGTATTACTGCCTGCAGCCCTAGCCTCGTTTCCTTGTGCAACTGTGACTGCGTACTGTTTACAGTCACTGTCAGTCCTCTGTGCTGCCTGCCATTCTGCAGACTACAACTTTCAGCACTGCTATCTTCCTGCTTAATGCATCTGCATTGCTATGCATCTTCCTGACTTGTGTACTACTTCATAGTTGTACTAGTTGAGTCTCAGCGCCCATCTTCTCAGCCTGCTAGGTGCATCATTCAGTCTCAATAACCATTTCAGAACAGTGTGACTGGTCACCATACGATATTTTTCTCGCAAAGATAACATCTAAAATAGCTGACACTATAAATGAGGCTCAACATCTTTTTCTCTGTCATTGGAGAGTTGTTCTCCTATTCATTCAGCTGTCTTCATGTGTAGGCTACAGGATGCTCTTCATCATTAATATTCTGCCTTAGAACACATTCCAAAGCATAATTAGCTGCTTCACACAAAAGGATAAATTCCTTCTGAAAGTCTGGAAGTACTACACTGAAGCTCCAAAGAAACTGTTATAGGCATGCCTATTCAAACACAGAAATACGTAAACAGGTAGAATGCGGCGCTGCGGTCGACAACGCCTATATAAGACAACAAGTGTCTGGCACAGTTGTTAGATCGGTTACTGCTGCTACAATGGCAAGTTCTCAAGATTTAAGTGAGATTGAACGTGGTGTTACAGTCGGCGCACGAGCGATGGGACACAGCACCTCCGAGGTAGTGATGAAGTAGGGATTTCCCCATACGACCATTTCACGAGTGTACCGTGGATATCAGAAATCCGGTAAAATATCAAATTTCCGACATCGTCGCGGCCGGAGAAAGATCCTGCAAGAACGGGACCAACGACGACTGAAGAGAATTGTTCAACGTAACAGGAGTGCAACCCTTCCGCAAATTGCTGCAGATTTCAATGCTGGGCCATCAACGTCAGCGTGCGAACCATTCAACGAAACATCATCGATATGAACTTTCGGAGCCGAAGGCCCATTCGTGTGCCCTTGATGGCTGCATGACACGAAGTTTTACCCCTCACCTGGGCTCGTCAACATCGATATTGGACTTTTGATGACTGGAAACATGTTACCTGGTCGGAAGTGTCTCGTTTCAAATTGTACGTTTACGGGTATGGAGACAATGTCCTGAATCCATAGACTCTGCATGTCAGCAGGAGACTTTTCAAGCTGGTGGAGGCTCTGTAATGGTGTGGGGCGTGTGCAGTTGGAGTGATATGGGATCCCTACATACGCCTCTGACAGTTGACATGTACATAAGCATCCTGTCTGATCACCTGCATCCATTCATGTCCATTGTGAATTCCAGCAGCATGATGCGTCACCCCACACGTCCAGAATTGCTGTAGAGTGGCTCGAGAAACACTTCTGAGTTTAAACACTTCCGCTGGCGACCAAACTCCCCAGACATGGACATTATTGAGCATGTCTAGAATGCCTTGCAACGTGCTGTTCAAAAGAGATCTCCACCTCGTACTCTTACGGATTTATGGACAACCCTGCAGGATTCATGGTATCAATTCCCTCCAGCACTACTTCAGACAGTAGTTGAGTCCATGCCACGTCATGTTTCGGCACTTCTGCGTTCTCTTAGCACTTGCAACCTACATCCTCAATTACCTGCTCGGTGTATTCCAATCTCTGTCTTCCTCTACAGTTTTTGCCCTCTACAGCTCCCTCTAGAACCATGGAAGTCATTCCCTGATGTCTTAATAGATGTCCTATCATCCTGTCTCTTCTCCTTGTCAATGTTTTCGGCATATACCTTTCCTCACCGATTCTGCGAAGAATTTTACATTGTCGAATGCTTTTTATAGGCCCACAAATCCTATGAACGTGTCTTGATTTTTCTTTAGTTTTGCTTCCATCATCAACTGCAACTTCAGAATTGCCTATCTGGTGCCTTTATCTTTCCTAAAGCCAAACTGATCGTCATGTAACACTTCCTCAATTTTCTTCTCCATTCTTCTGTATATTATTCTTGTTAGCAACTTGGATGCATGAGCTGTTAAGCTGATTGTACGATAATTCTCGCACTTGTCAGCTCTTGCAGTCTTCGGAATTGTGTGGATGATATTTTTCCGAAACTCAGGTGGTATGTCGCCAGACTCGTACGTTCTACATATTAACTTCAATAGTCATTTTGTTGCCACTTCCGCGAAGGATTTTAGAAATTCTGATGAAATGTTATCTGTCCCTTCTGCCTTATTTGATCCTATGTCCTCCAAAGCCGCCGGCCGGAGTGGCCGTGCGGTTCTGGGCGCTACAGTCTGGAGCCGAGCGACCGCTACGGTCGCAGGTTCGAATCCTGCCTCGGGCATGGATGTGTGTGATGTCCTTAGGTTAGTTAGGTTTAATTAGTTCTAAGTTCTAGGCGACTGATGACCTCAGAAGTTACGTCGCATAGTGCTCAAAGCCGTTTTCCTCCAAAGCTCTCTTAAATTCTGATTCTAGTTCTGGATCTCTCATCTCTTCTAAATCGACTCTATTTCTTCTTCCATAACATCATAGAGGCCTTCACTGTACTCTTTCCACCTATCCTCTCTCCCCTCTGCGTTTAGCAGTACGCACTTAATGTTACCACTCTTGCTTTTAATTTCACCGAAGGTTCTTTTGACATTCCTGTATGCTGAGTCAGTCCTTCCGACAATCAATTCTTTTTCGACTTATTCAAATTTTTCATGCAGCCATTTCGTTTTAGCTTCCTTGCACTTCCTATTCATTTCATTCCTCAGCGACTTGTATTTCTGTGTTCCTCAATTTCCCTCAACATTTTTGCACTTCCTTCTTTCATCGATCTACTTAGAATTTCTTCTGTTAGCCATGGTTTCTTCGTAATTACCTTCTTTGTACCTATGTTTCCCTTTCCAATATCTGTGACTGCCGTTTTTAGAGATGTCCATTATTTTTCAACTGAACTGCCTACTGAGTAACATCTATAGCCTCAGAAAACTTCAAGCGCATCTCGTCATTCCTTAGTACTTCCGTATCCCGCTTTCTTCCTGACTAATCTCTTAACTTCAACCTACTCTTCATCGCTACTGTGATCTGAGTCTGTATCTGCTCCTGGGTACACCTTACAATCCAGTATCTGATTTCGGAATCCCTGTCTGACCATAAAGTAATCTAACTGAAATTTTCCCGTATCACCCGGCCTTTTCCAAGTATAACTCCTCCTCTTGTGATTCTTGAACAGAGTATTCACTATTACTAGTTGAAATTTATTGCAGTCTTTCTCCTCTCTCTTTCTGAACAGAGTATTCGCTATTACTAGTTGAAATTTATTGCAGTCTTTCTCCTCTCTCTTTCCTTGTCCCAAGTCCATATTCTCCTTAACATATTCTTCTACTCCTTCCACTACTACTGCATTCAAGTCTCCCATGACTATTAGAGCTTCATCTCCCTTTACGTACTATATTACCCTTTCAATATCCCCATATATTTTCTCTATCTCTTCATCTTCAGCTTGCGACGTCTGCATGTACACCTCAACTATCGTTGTCGGTGTTGGTTTGCTGTCGATACTGATAAGAACAACCCTATCACTATACTGTTCACAGTAACACACTCTCTGCCCTACCATCCTATTCTTAACGAATCCTACTCCCGTTATCTCATTTTCTGCCGCTGTTGATATTACCCTTTACTCTTCTGACCAGAAATTCTTGTCTTCTTTACATTTCACTTGACTGACTCCTACTATATCTAGACTGAGCCTTTGCATTTCCTTTTTCAAATTTTCTAGCTTCCGTACCACATTCAAGCTTCTGACGTTCCACGCCCTGATCCGTAGAAAGTTATCCTTTCGCTGATTATGCAATCTTTTTCTGATGGTCATCTCCCTCTTGGCAGTTCCCTCCCGGGGATCCTAATGGGAGACTATTCCGGAATCTTTTGCCAATCGATAGATCATCATGACACTTTTTCAATCACAGGCCACATGTCCTGTGGATACACGTTATGTGTTGTTAATGCAGTGGTTTCCGTTGCCTTCTGCATCCTCATGCCGTTGACCATAGCTGATTCTTTCGCCTTTAGGGGCAGTTTCCCACTCCAAGGACAAGAAAGTGCCCTGAATATCTTTCTGCTCCTCCGCCCACTTTGACAAGGCCGTTGGCAGAATAAAGGTGACTTCTTAGGCCGGAAGTCTTCGGCCGCCAATGCTGATTATTAATCAAAATTTAAGCGGTGGTGGGTTTCGATCCCGGGACCGAATATGTTTTTATTACTAATCAAAGACGCTAACCCTTTTTTTGTTGATCTCATTTTGTTATATATTGTTCGTTGAATAAGTTTCTTACCTCGATTTCTGGAAAAGTATGCGCCTTCGGACCCCATACATGGTGATGAAAAATGCTCTATTTACAATTATCTATCGATCCCGCCAACTTTCAGTCGATCGCTCGTCATAACCTTTAGGGGTGATTTTCTCAAAAACGCGGGGGTGTTGACCCAGAATATCTTAGATTCCTTCGTTTTAGGTTGTACACAAGCGACCTACCAAATCTGAGCCGAATCGGTTGGCCGTGTCTGAGGCCTTCCCCTTGTAAGCCAGGAAAGTCGAAATAAGTACACTCCTGGAAATTGAAATAAGAACACCGTGAATTCATTGTCCCAGGAAGGGGAAACTTTATTGACACATTCCTGGGGTCAGATACATCACATGATCACACAGACAGAACCACAGGCACATAGACACAGGCAACAGAGCATGCACAATGTCGGCACTAGTACAGTGTATATCCACCTTTCGCAGCAATGCAGGCTGCTATTCTCCCATCGAGACGATCGTAGAGATGCTGGATGTAGTCCTGTGGAACGGCTTGCCATGCCATTTCCACCTGGCGCCTCAGTTGGACCAGCGTTCGTGCTGGACGTGCAGACTGCGTGAGACGACGCTTCATCCAGTTCCAAACATGCTCAATGGGGGACAGATCCGGAGATCTTGCTGGCCAGGGTAGTTGACTTACACCTTCTAGAGCACGTTGGGTGGCACGGGATACATGCGGACGTGCATTGTCCTGTTGGAACAGCAAGTTCCCTTGCCGGTCTAGGAATGGTAGAACGATGGGTTCGATGACGGTTTGGATGTACCGTGCACTATTCAGTGTCCCCTCGACGATCACCAGTGGTGTACGGCCAGTGTAGGAGATCGCTCCCCACACCATGATGCCGGGTGTCGGCCCTGTGTGCCTCGGTCATATGCAGTCCTGATTGTGGCGCTCACCTGCACGGCGCCAAACACGCATACGACCATCATTGGCACCAAGGCAGAAGCGACTCTCATCGCTGAAACGACACGTCTCCATTCGTCCCTCCATTCACGCCTGTCGCGACACCACTGGAGGCGGGCTGCACGATGTTGGGGCGTGAGCGGAAGACGGCCTAACGGTGTGCGGGACCGTAGCCCAGCTTCATGGAGACGGTTGCGAATGATCCTCGCCGATACCCCAGGAGCAACAGTGTCCCTAATTTGTTGGGAAGTGGCGGTGCGGTCCCCTACGGCACTGCGTAGGATCCTACGGTCTTGGCGTGCATCCGTGCGTCGCTGCGGTCCGGTCCCAGGTCGACGGGCACGTGCACCTTCCGCCGACCACTGGCGACAACATCGATGTACTGTGGAGACCTCACGCCCCACGTGTTGAGCAATTCGGCGGTACGTCCACCCGGCCTCCCGCATGCCCACTATACGCCCTCGCTCAAAGTTCGTCAACTGCACATACGGTTCACGTCCACGCTGTCGCGGCATGCTACCAGTGTTAAAGACTGCGATGGAGCTCCGTATGCCACGGCAAACTGGCTGACACTGACGGCGGCGGTGCACAAATGCTGCGCAGCTAGCGCCATTCGACGGCCAACACCGCGGTTCCTGGTGTGTCCGCTGTGCCGTGCGTGTGATCATTGCTTGTACAGCCCTCTCGCAGTGTCCGGAGCAAGTATGGTGGGTCTGACACACCGGTGTCAATGTGTTCTTTTTTCCATTTCCAGGAGTGTATATTCCAGGGTAGTGCAGCTCCCTTCTGTTCCTTATTTACATAAAGGACATACACACCTTAGAAATGAAGGCAAGATCGTGTTGTTTGCAGATGATGCTAGTCTCATAGTGAGTGATGTTAAGGCAAAAATGTTCAAATGGCTCTGAGCACTATGGGACTTAACATCTGAGGTCATCAGTCCCCTAGGACTTAGAACTACTTAAACCTAACTAACCTAAGGACATCACACACATCCATGCCCGAGCAGGATTCAAACCTGCGACCGTACCAGCAGCGCGGTTCCAGACCGAAGCACCTAGAACCGCTCGGTCACACCGGTCGGCTTGATGTTTAGGAATCTCTGTCCACAACAACTGATCAAGTCCTCAGGTCGTTGCATTCATGGTTCAGTGCCATTAGGCAAACCTGTAATGTGAAGATAACATATTATATACAATTTCCAAAGATGAATCAAAACCAAGATCTTCATCTGGTACTGTGCAGAAATGAGTTACAAAGGGTATGATGCACAGAAGTTTTAGGAACATTTGTTGATCAAGACTTAAATTGGAAAGGCCATGTAACTAATAAACTCTCCCAGAGCCTCAGTACTGCATGTTTTGCTCCGAGAATTATTTCTAAAGTTTGCTTCTCGGATGGGACTAGAATGGCTTATTACGGTTACTTCGAGTACCTCGTAGCTTACGAAATATTTTTCTAGGGAATATTAATACTCGATTAAATCAAATTTTTACACTGCAGAACAGGACTATTAGAAAGTTCTCACATAGTTCTTCTGGGATTCAGTACAAGTCCCTATTTTTAAAAAATTGTGTTTGCTTACTGTATCCTCTTTGTACATACACAAATTTGTGTTGATGGCAACAACTAGACTTGGAAAACCAACTTCGATTACTACTGCAAAACAACTTCGGTTACCACAGTCGTAATATTCGCAACTGTGGGTCTCTCCATATTGAACAAGTTAGAACAATTCGTACTCAAAGACATGTGAGCCACTCTGGTGTTATCCTTTATAGTATACTGTCAACATACATACAGATGCTGGAGATGGAAGAGGTTTTTAGAGCAGAGTTAATATCATTCCTTGTTGAGAGCTGTTTTTACATTGTAAATGAATATGTTAGCTTACAGGAATACTAGGCCCTCGTTTATTGATTAGTTCTTTCGAGTCTGTTAACCGATGTACTACGTATGCTGTGTTTGTCTTTGCAATGGAATGTTTGTGCTATTAGTTTTCTGTTTCCTCTGTTTCAGGTGCAGTGAAATACACCTCCTCCGAGAAGGTATCTGGTGCTAGCCCACTTGTGATGGATGTAGTGTCAACAAGTTTTTGTGTATTAGTGCATTACACTTCTTAACAAGTTGCATAAAATGCTCGTGTGTTTTTATTTTTTCAGGGGTGTTTTACGTCGAAGTTCCATGTTTTACTTATATCATTGATTTATTTATTGTGGATGTTGTATTTTAAGTAGTGTTATGTAATGTGTTAGTGTGTTTTCACTTTGTCAGTAGCATTTTTATTTTAAAAATTTCTTGTTCTTTGTATATAATCACTTTACGTCTTGTGCATTTTACGGTCATAATGTAGATAATTTGTATGTGATTCCCCTTCCAATCATGAACCGAGCGAGGTGGGTATGCCAGTTGTAATGCATTTGTGAGGAGCTGGGTTTTCCGTGGTTTCCCGTAAATTGCCAAGGTGAATGCTGGGATGGTTTCTTCGATTAGGCCACGGCCGACTTCCTGCCCTATTCTTACCTAAACCTATCCTACTTCGTTATTTTTTATATATATACTGTTGTACTGAATGGTCTATGGACAAACGAATAAATAAATAGATAAAAATAACAAATGAATCCGAAGTACAGAGATTACTTCATGCACAAATAATTTTCATAGAAAATGGCCATATTACACCCTAAATAAAAAAATCTGTTGATTCACATCAGCACGACGAGGAATGTGACATCAAATAAAATCGTCAGACAGTAGGAATCCACAATGTGAATCGGGATGTATTCAAGCCACAAACCCGTCTGAAAATATCCTCCAGTCGTTGGGACGAAACGTTGGTTTACGCAAAACTAATTCATGAAACCACTGCCATTGTAGCCTGGAGAATTTCAATAAATGTAACAGTTCCAGTAGTGATTTCTCACATTAAGGAAGTACTCAAGGTCTTTTCAAGCTGCTATTTTCTCCATGCATATGTTACGTGAAAAGAGGCACAAGAACAGTGAAGCATCTCATTTATCAACATTACTCTTTTGTTAGATATTACATTAATAAAAATGGGTCTGTAATATATGTGTGTCTGCTGTCGATGTACGATTGTTTTCATCGTGTATCTGGCACGTCGTTTGAAGCACTCTCTGTCTCTTTCTCTGTGACTCGTTCTGTCTATCGCTAGTTCACTAACTGTGATGTCTCCTCTGTAAATCTTCAGCTGTGTTGTATATTCATTAAAACCTGTTATCAATCTGCTACTACCCTCTGTATGCGGGAATCTTCTTGTGGCTAGTTTTTGATGTAATCTGTGTATGAATTTAAGAAGGGTTAATTCTGTGTCTGTTTTATTGAGAGATGTTAGTTGACCATTGCATAGTCAGCGTATGTGGAATGTGAGCTGTTGAAACATTGTCCGTTTGGTGGCGTGCTGTCTCTCTTGTTGTGAGAGCTGGAGTCTTTCTGCCTGTGAACACTCACATATTGTTATTTACTTTCGCACTTGCTGTTACTACATTTTCTATATGTCTGCTGCGTCCAGATTTACATCTCAGTAAATTAGCTTACCACGCCTATTTTCATTCTCCGCTTTCGTATGGCATCGTATTCTGGGGCAACTCATCATTGAGTAAAGGAGTATTCATTGCACAAAAGCGTGTAATCAGAATAATTGCTGGAGCTCATCCAAGATCATCCTGCAGACACTTATTTAAAGAGCTAGGGATCTTCACTGTAGCCTCACAATATATATATTCACTTATGAAATTTGTTGTTAACAATCCGAACGAATTCAAAAGTAATAGCAGTGTACATGGCTACAACACTAGGAGAAAGGATGATCTTCACTACTCAAGGTTCAATCTAACTTTGGCTCAGAAGGGGATAAATTATGCTGCCACAGAAGTCTTTGGTCACTTACCTAACAGCATCAAAAGTCTGACAGATAGCCATACAGCATTTAAAAGGAAATTAAAAGAATTTCTTAATGGAAACTCCTTCTACTCATTAGATGAATTTTTGGATATAGTAAGTGGGTAATTTCCCCAACCCCCACAAAAAAATATTACGTGTCATGTAATATTTTGTGTAATGTAATATCTTGTATAGACAACTTTTATTAACCTGACTCGTTCCACATCATTACGAAGTGTCGTATTCATGATCTATGGAACAAGTACTAATCTAATCTAATCTGTGTATCTTTGATTCGTTTATGGTCAGGGCCGTTTCTACCAAGAGGCAGACTACGTAGCCGCCTAGGGTGGAAAAATTTTAGGAGCGGCAAATGGCGGAAAAAATTAATTTCAAATCAAACAGCGGAAAAATTGAGCAAATCAGAAGGAAAAAATGGAAAAGAGGAAAAATTAAAACACCGAATCGTTTTCAAAAGCACACGGAACAATTGCTTAATAAGTCTTGAGACACTTTGACAAAAGAAACACATTGCCCGTACCTACCTCAATACTAAAGTAGCCGCTGCCGAGTACGAAACGGAAACAAACATGACCTGGACAAGTGCGCTGGTTTGCGATCATTTTGCGACTTGGTACCACATCTCATTCAGTCCATCTTTTTTGTTTTGTTTTGTTTCTGCAAGCCATTTTCTTGGAAGTAAATTTAATAAGTAATTGATGTCTAATTTGGTTGCACTGGTGTATTCAGTTGTGTTCTAGTTTAAAATGTTTAGCAAATTCTTCCTGTTTTAGTTGTGGAAAATTTCAAAAACTGAGGACAGAAAAGAAGAAATTGAGGACAATTCCTGTCCTCAAACAGTTTCAAAGGAATTTAGGACAAAGCATGAATACTGAGGACTGTCCCCAGAAAACGATAATGCCGGGTCACCTTAATTTAATGATTAAAAGTGTAATAGGAGATTTACATTGTTGTGCCGTTAGTAGTGGAGGGTTGGGGCATTCGGGAGACCGATGGTAGTAGTCATTTTTCATTTGTCGTCTAGGGCGGTAAAACCCCAAGCAGCGTCCTTATTTATGATATATGATTTTTGTGGTTTGGCATGTTTGTATGTATGCTTCTTGTGCATAGAATTGCTCTGAATATCCATTTCAAACTTTTATCCTGGAACATCTACGGTTTGGTTATATTCGTTGTAGGCGATGTTTGCCGTGAGGATGATCCTTATAACATTGAGGGCAGTTCTATTTTATCGTAAATTCGAGGTTTGGTTTGTTGTTTCAGAGCTTTACTGTTGAGAAATAGGATTTAGCTGTGTAAAGTTTGCAGGATCTCCTTTTTCTTCTTGGATGTGTTGCATATTTATTACAAGTGTAAAATTCTTAGTCTAACTTTTCCATTTGGTTCAAATTATTTTAACTACACTCCAAGGATTTTTCTTGTTCTTCATAATTGTGAAAGGGGAATGATATACACTGATGAATCTCGTTATTTAAGATTTTCGTTAATTTTTTTTCCTGCCCTTATACCTGGGATCCCCTAGGCATTGCCCCGGATGTCCCGCCCCAGTCACGCCGCCGGATATAACTTAGTAGCAGAAGAAACTAGCCTCCACGTGGCGAATCTGAGCTCACGGTTTTGGTTGTGTGTCTCTTGCTGCTAGCCGTACGCCTGTGCCTATCGATCGCAGCCTCTGTGACCACCGTAACGTTCTCCCATCAGCTTCGCTACCCTGAAACAGCCTCTCGCGTATTTCGAGGAGGCTCCACGCCGTATTCTACCGTGCCTTGACAGCAACATTGCTAAAATCCTCAGACTATATCCTCTTAGGACGTTTTCCATAGCGCCACAACGCAGATACATTTGCTTTCTTTAAGGCCGAAGTATCTCTTTCATTATTATTATAGAAAAATATGTTTCCGGTTCAAAAATGAATGTCTGCCGACCACGGTAGCGGTGGTACCCAAGATGAGTTGCCAAGAAGCAAACAGTTACGCCTGACGCGGCTATGGCTGTAAATTTTAATGCCTATGTTCTCCGTTTGTATAGATTTTCGACAAAGTGGACAACACTCGGTCCGCTAAGGCAACTAACGTGGTCCTTTGTCTATGTACAACCACGTTCCGTTGTTAGCTCGCCGTGGAAGCACGAAAGGCGACAATGAAAGATACACTCCTGGAAATTGAAATAAGAACACCGTGAATTCATTGTCCCAGGAAGGGGAAACTTTATTGACACATTCCTGGGGTCAGATACATCACATGATCACACTGACAGAACCACAGGCACATAGACACAGGCAACAGAGCATGCACAATGTCGGCACTAGTACAGTGTATATCCACCTTTCGCAGCAATGCAGGCTGCTATTCTCCCATGGAGACGATCATAGAGATGCTGGATGTAGTCCTGTGGAACGGCTTGCCATGCCATTTCCACCTAGCGCCTCAGTTGGACCAGCGTTCGTGCTGGACGTGCAGACCGCGTGAGACGACGCTTCATCCAGTCCCAAACATGCTCAATGGGGGACAGATCCGGAGATCTTGCTGGCCAGGGTAGTTGACTTACACCTTCTAGAGCGCGTTGGGTGGCACGGGATACATGCGGACGTGCATTGTCCTGTTGGAACAGCAAGTTCCCTTGCCGGTCTAGGAATGGTAGAACGATGGGTTCGATGACGGTTTGGATGTACCGTGCACTATTCAGTGTCCCCTCGACGATCACCAGTGGTGTACGGCCAGTGTAGGAGATCGCTCCCCACACCATGATGCCGGGTGTTGGCCCTGTGTGCCTCGGTCGTATGCAGTCCTGATTGTGGCGCTCACCTGCACGGCGCCAAACACGCATACGACCATCATTGGCACCAAGGCAGAAGCGACTCTCATCGCTGAAGACGACACGTCTCCATTTGTCCCTCCATTCACGCCTGTCGCGACACCACTGGAGGCGGGCTGCACGATGTTGGGGCGTGAGCGGAAGACGGCCTAACGGTGTGCGGGACCGTAGCCCAGCTTCATGGAGACGGTTGCGAATGGTCCTCGCCGATACCCCAGGAGCAACAGTGTCCCTAATTTGCTGGGAAGTGGCGGTGCGGTCCCCTACGGCACTGCGTAGGATCCTACGGTCTTGGCGTGCATCCGTGCGTCGCTGCGGTCCGGTCCCAGGTCGACGGGCACGTGCACCTTCCGCCGACCACTGGCGACAACATCGATGTACTGTGGAGACCTCACGCCCCACGTGTTGAGCAATTCGGCGGTACGTCCACCCGGCCTCCCGCATGCCCACTATACGCCCTCGCTCAAAGTCCGTCAACTGCACATACGGTTCACGTCCACGCTGTCGCGGCATGCTACCAGTGTTAAAGACTGCGATGGAGCTCCGTATGCCACGGCAAACTGGCTGACACTGACGGCGGCGGTGCACAAATGCTGCGCAGCTAGCGCTATTCGACGGCCAACACCGCGGTTCCTGGTGTGTCCGCTGTGCCGTGCTTGTGATCATTGCTTGTACAGCCCTCTCGCAGTGTCCGGAGCAAGTATGGTGTGTCTGACACACCGGTGTCAATGTGTTCTTTTTTCCATTTCCAGGAGTGTATTTTCGCGAACAGATCAACTTCTTCTTTTGGCATCACGCAGTTTATTGGCGATAAGAAGTAGAAAAGAGTGACAATTTTGACGGCGAAGGCAACAGTCATGCTTTCAAAATATTAAACCTGAGTATGACGGTGGTGTGTGAATTACAAGAGGAGGGAAACGATACGAGGGGAGTGAGACTCGAATATCTACCGTAAAGAAGTATTAAATTGATAGTACACACGCGCGCGTTATTAGACAGAAATTTTCGCGATACTGTGAAGAATATAAGAGATAGCCCGGTGGACGTTTCACAGCTTCCTTTAGACACAACATTACTTAAGGTTAGAAAAGGAACTCTGAGTAAAATTATTATATCTACAGGACTATACCCACGTAACTGTGGAGGTAAAGGCAAAACCTTCGTCAACCGAAGGTTGATTTGGTCATGACAACGCTGGACTAAGCACAGCCTAGTAGGAGGTAGTATGCCGCTCCCCTCCACTGGTCTTTGAAGACTCGTCCAACATATTATAGGGGGCCTACGGTCTAAGGTGGAGTCCGCACTGCAGTGCAGTTTGGCATTCTTCACAGATTGGGTGTCCCAGAAGCTATGCAATTGACAGAGGATCTTAAACTGAGTACTTCGAAGTAAGGAAATTATGGTCTAAAATGAATATTTCGGTGCTTATTGACATAAACAACTGCCACCTTACAGGAAAAACTTGGGCAGATAGAACTGTTCAAAGTGAAACATAATTCACTGACCGAACTGTACGCTGGATTCAAAATCATTTGGCTCCATTGCCTACCCATTTGTTTATGACAGGTATGTAATGGTTCTGAGCACTATGGGACTTAACATCTATGGTCATCAGTCCCCTAGAACTTAGAACTACTTAAACCTAACTAACCTAAGGACCTCACACAACACCCAGTCATCACGAGGCAGAGAAAATCCCTGACCCCGCCGGGAATTGAACCCGGGAACCCGGGCGCGCGAAGCGAGAACGCTACCGCACGACCACCAGCTGCGGACACACTTTTTCTACTCACTATATCCTTCGCAGTGTGCATTTCACGGGCAAGTTGGCGGTTACACATTCATTAATCTCCTTCCACACCAGTTGCTAAGACTCTACTGTGCGAACAGTTCTTGGCCAGCCCCCCGGGGCTTGAGCTACGGATTTGGTTGTAAATTTTTATTCACGGTGATAAATTTCTTATAATTAAGATGATGCCTGTTATTATTACTTTTCTCTGTACATTCGTTCGGTATTCCGTGTACTACTCCATTAAACGCATTTTTGTAAATATTTGTATCGAGTAATACTCTGCCTTTGACAATCAGTCGTGAACTGCAAAAAGTGGTAAACACACCGCTGACAAATCACAGACATAACCTTCAGTGCGGTGGGTAGGTTTATGAAATTTAAGCAGTTTACAGATTAGTCTTACAGGCATTGTTCGTACAAGACCACAATCAACATGAAACATTCAATTCCAAGTATTAATTTCCTGTCTCAGAGTAATCAGTTTAGGTTCCTCCATCCTCTGTATAATTTTGGTACCCTAACGATTTGGGACACCTTGTATTCAAATCATTCCCATAAGTGAATGAACTGGCAGCGGCATAAAAAAGTCCTCGGAGTGAACACTGCACCTTGACATTTGTAATCTGACTCTGTAGCTACTAAGAAGGGATGCAAAGTTAGCCATTACAAAAAAAAAGCTTAGTCCCTACAACTGCACTTCAAGTTCTTTATCTTATCTAAATATAAAGCTTACTTACAACAAAAGCATATGGGTTACAGCCAAATTTTGTTATGCTAGTACTCTAATACATGCAGCAATAGCGATCGAAACTCTGTTTGCGATATTGATGTAGGTATCATATGTAAGTAAAACTGTCACGCTGATGTCAAATGGTTCAAATGGCTCTGAGCACTATGAGACTTAAATTATGAGGTCATCAGTCCCTTAGAACTTAGAACTACTTAAACCTAACTAACCTAAGGACATCACACACATCCATGACCGAGGCAGGATTCGAACCTGCGACCGTAGTGGTCGCGCAGTTCCAGACTGTAGCGCCTAGAACCGCTCGGCCACTCCGGCCGGCACGCTGATGTCAGAAAAGTTTAGTTAGTCATCAGTCGATTATCTGCAGGCTACCAAACGATAAAACAGCCTCAGGATCTACACTCGTGAGTGCTTGAATCTGAAGGAAGAAAGACCAGGTTTGAATGTTCCATCGATTGAGGGCTCACTTGAGACAAAACACAAGCTCTGTAGAGCTTGTGTAGCCGTACAAGGCGCCTGACCTCGATTCTGTTCAGCATATCTGGAATTTATTGAGCGAATTATGCGTGTGGTGGCCTTAGTCTTGACCAGTCTCCATGAGATGTGGCCAGTGGTTTAGTGGTGGTAGATCAGTAGATCAGGGGGCTTCCATCGTGTCTTGATGTGTCACTCCACCACCACGGCAAAACAGGGCGCTACACATCGCATGGCACATCTGTCTAATTCAGCAGCTTTCGGTCTATTAACTTCCTTTTATGCAGCTCTACGTAGGTAGATCACGTTTTATGATAACTCTACGTTACCAGAAGAATGAGACAGGTGGATCCTAAGATAAATGATAGTGAAGACCACAAGTCCAGAGTGTAGCAAAGCGTAGACAACAATCCCAGGAGCATTCTAAATCAGGAACGTAAATCATGCAAGTTAAAAACTCTACTGTTCAATGGCGCGTTACTAAATGCTTCAGTAACTAGCGAGTGACTGGCTGGCAATAGCCGGGGTGCGTTATTTAGCGGTAGATCGACAGAGGGCGGCGCTACCGACGTGCTTGCGCAGCTCCTGCGCCTTGTGCGGACGCAAGCTGTGACTGTCACCTGGAGCTCGATTCTTCCTATCGATACTCTGGCTGGATGGGGAATCCGAATTACCATTGGATACTAAACCCTTCCTCCCTTCAGTCGATACGTAGGGCCGAAAATGGGCCAGACTTTGTCGACTTCGCCGAAGGAGGGGAGAGAGAGATTCAGGAATTTCCATGAAATGCTCTCGCAGTAGGTCCCCAGCGTGAACGGCTGGACTGGGAGGCGGCGCCATCTGTGGGGGTCCCAGCCAATCGACAGAGGCTGGGGCACAGCTTGGGCCAGCCTGCAGCAGAGTTGGCGCGGTATGTGGTGGAGACTCGACCAATGTGTCAGTCTCCATAGTCCCCAGAGGCCGATAATGCAGAGTAGGTGGCCACCAGTAATGGAGGTGGAAGCTGGAAGTCTCATAGATGGAGGAAGGGGCTCTATCTCCATTGGCTCCCATCGCTGGTCATTGTTGAGGCCAGAGGTTGTAGTGGTAAGAGACAAGCCTGTGGGCCCACTTGTCACTGAAGTGGTTGCAGATGGTGTGACCAGTCAGTGGTCGAGGGGAAATGGGGGGCAGTGCGTCACAGTACGCCACAGATCGTCATCTGTCCTGTTTCACCAGTCTGCCCAGCCTACAATGTTGACATCCGTAATGAAGGGTGGTAATGTTCTGGCTGATCAGTGTATGTCTCAAGAACTTGACACTTGGCTCATAGTCAAGACGACTATGCAGACCATGGACTTGGAGCCGCTCAGACAACATCTGTAGGCTGCTCAGGTGCTGCACCCATGTGGCCCCCGTAATTAACAATCCTCTAAATAACTAACACAACCGAGCGAGGTGGCGCAGTGGTTAGCACACTGGACTCGCATTCGGGAGGACGACGGTTCAATCCCGCGTCCGGCCATCCTGATTTAGGTTTTCCGTGATTTCCCTCAATCGCTCCAGGCAAATGCTGGGATGGTTCCTCTGAAAGGGCACGGCCGACTTCCTTCCCTGTCCTTCCCTAATCCGATGAGACCGGTGACCTCGCTGTTTGGTCTCTTCCCCCAAAAAACCAACCAACCAACCAACTAACACAGCTGTGGTTACCTTGGATGAGTTGCCCAAGATATATCTGCAGTATTGCAGGAGCTCTTGCGTCCCCAAATAGCAACCTGTTATACCAATACAGCTGAATGGAGTATTAATGCTAAAAACTGTTTTGTCTGAATATCTACAGGCAACTGAAAAAAGCGTCAGGGAGCCACATTTGCTTGAATATTAACGGCAGACTTAGAATCACCTCAAATGCAAAGTGATCCGTTAGATACCTTACTATGACCATGGGCGTGGAGAACTGGCTATCTAGTTCTACTGTAATCTGCTCGTGCATGGAAAAAGGCAGAGGCGCTGGACGAACTCTACAAGACTTAGCCACTAGCGATTGCTTTAAGGATACGTGGGCCTGAAATCGTGCTGCACAACCTAATGAAGGTTCAAACAGCTGCTTAAATTACGCACACAATGTATCAAGCTCCATGAATTGGATCACAGTTGAAACTAGATTTAGCTGGCCCTAAACTCGAAAACCAAAAAGTGTAAAGGTTGCCAATGCGACTGCATGTGTTTTCATTGATCAGAGACACAGCCATGACTGTGTCCAGCTGGAAATCCGTCATCCTCCCATTTACGTGTAGTTGCAATTTAAGATGCTGCATCCCCCTAGCTGCCGTCATGGCCTGTGACAATATAACGTGTAGTGTGGTGACGGCTGAAGATGTTGACATACACCGGTCGAGACAGACTCTCACGAGGTGTCCTGGTTTGTGGAATTTAAGACAGATGGTATCACGGAAGGGGTAGTGACACCGTTGATGCTGTGGGCTGCAGTCTGGGCACGATTTGACGGCACAAACTTTTCTGGGTTCTTTCGACAACAGCGGGAAGGAAAATGTTGCATACGTCTCCATCTGCTTTGACACATGCCGACAGTGAACAAAGCGCTTTTGTTTGTGCGTGTCTACCGACGATGAGGGCAGGCGATGGCTAGCTGCTGCACTGACTATTGAAACCCGTGTTGCTGAACTATCGGACAAACAGGTGCTTGGTAAATCGGATAATGACGTTGATTGGAAGTCATCAGTTGACAGGGGAGCACAACGGCGACTAACAGTACTAACAACGTCGACAACAGTGGGATCGTGAAACATAGCTTGTACTGACGCAGTTAGTTACTTCGTGATGTGTCGCTTATGCCACATCTCTGCCTACATCTTCTTGCATTTTGTTGTTACGTTCTAATTTAGAATGTGGAAATATTTTGGTCGCTGGAAGCTAGCAAGAAGGTAGGATCATTAGGCGTGCCCAACTCACTAGACGCCATATGGTCTTAGAGCTTGAGAACGATGGGGTGAGTGGAAGCTGTGTCGCTCTGGACCGTAGAGAGACAGCAGGGATTCACCTGTGAGGCCAGGTGTCAAGAAGCTTATCTTTCATTAGTTCTACCTACTGTTTAATGGTTATTATACATCTCCATCCGTGCTACTAATGTTAGTCGCACTGAGAACTTGTTAAAAATAACTTATATCACTTTCGATTCTCATTCAGAGACTAATTACAAATTTCAGTTACTATTGATAGTAATTGGTGGATAAGATGAACCAATCGTAAGCCCGCCCTGAGCGGACAGGTGCCAAACTTTTAAGACAGCTTGCTGCTAGTGTACTATAGTGTTCCAACGAGGTAATGAACGAGTGCGTGTGTGAAATGTGATTGTTGTTAAAAATTGCCTCGGATGATATTCATGTGCGATCTTGAGTTTATATCAGGAGTTTATGATTGGTTTTCTGACACCCAACGTGTGATTTAGTGCGTGAAGTGCGATTTCGCGTAAAAACTGAACAGTTAGTTAAAAATTGTCTCGGAAAACATATATGTGCTCTCTCGTGTGGATTCTAAGATGGTGTGAAGCATTTTTTGTGCTTTTTTTACGGTGTTCAGGAATTACTGCTTAGTTTCCATAAACCTTACTGCATAAAGGACAGACGTTAAAAAATCGTTACTTGCGCTTCAAAAGAATTTTTATTTACAGAATGATACTCAAATGATGTTGCCATTTTACAAGAGTTATGCTTGAAGACAACTTCTCCCAGGCGACGGCCGTTTCCAGCGATGCACTTCTCTAGTCACTCTCGGAAATTAGCTTCCACTCTCTCCAAAATTTCTCTGTCAATTTGAACGAGTTCCACACAAATTGCTTCCTTCAGTTCTTCAAGTGTACGTGATTTATGCTCGTATACGTGTGACTTGAGGTAACCCCACAAAAAGTAGTTGCGCATGGACACGTCTGGGGAACGAGGAGGCGAACTAATGTCACTAAATCCGGAAATGATGCGACCACGAAAAACAGTCCCAATAGCTTCCATTGACATTCTTGCTGTGTGAGCTGCGGCCCCGTCCTGCTGAAACTAAAATCACAGGATAGGAATACGTTTTCTTCTTCGTGCAGGTAGGAACAATTCAGTGATCATCTGTATATAACGTTCCGAGGTTACAGTTACAGCGTTCCCGTTATTGTCTTGGAAAAAGTGTGGACCAGTAACATCTGTACTGGTTACAACACACCCCAACAGTCACCTTAGGACGATGTAATTGTCTCTCATGAATTAGTTTTGGATTTTCACTGGCCCAATAACGACAGTTCTGCTGATCTACCATGCCGTTCAAATGAAAATAAGCTTCATCACTCATAAACAAAATAATGTGTTCAAATGTGTGTGAAATCATATGGGACTTAACTGCTAAGGTCATCAGTCCCTAAGCTTACACACTACTTAACCTAAATTATCCTAAGGACAAACACACACACCCATGCCCGAGGGAGGACTCGAACGTCCACCAGGACCAGCCGCACAGTCCAGGACTGCAGCGCCTTAGACCGCAAAATAATGTTATTTTGCTCAAGGATGGCCTCCATTTCTCGAGCAAAATTTAGCAGTTGTACATAATCTCAAGGGTTCAACTGTTGCACCATGGCCATTTTTTAGGGATGAAATACTATATCAATATGCAAAATACGTCTTACTGAATCATTACTTAGGAGCATTTCAACAGAATGTCTCCTAGCAGATCGACCAGAACTACGGAGTATGGCTTGCCGAACTCTTTCAACATATTCTGCAGTACGTACTGAGCGAGGAGCCCCTAGTGATTTTCTATTCATCACTGTTCCTCGTAAATGAAATGATTCAGCCCAACGTAAAATAGTGTTACAAGTGGGAACACCGTAATGTCTCGCAAGATTGAAATGGCGACGAAAATCACGCTGAACTGCAACGTTAGACTCATTGTTACGCACAAAACTGGCATATGCAAACACACGATGTTACACAATCCACGGCTCCATGACCTCGACTAAACAAAATGGCAGGAGCTACCAAACACGTGGCCATATCAGTCCTCCCACACCTACTACCTTAGCATGAATACTATCTGTTCTAAAAACGTCCATTCTTTCTACCTCATCCTGTAGTAGACTGGTTCTAGTAGTCGTTTTACTAATTTAGTGATTGTATAAATAAAACCAAATTAGTTGGGATCCTAACATTTCGCAATTTTCATTATAGCAACATTGAAACATTTATATTTGCTTCTCTATTATGCACTGTTTGTTGATGCACATTAATGCCTGCAGCTGGCGGAGAAGAAACCTATTGGGACGATTGTTGTGTCTAGGAATCCTGCATACTCGGTTCGTTGGACAATCGAACGACTCATATTAATGAGTTTTATTACAACAAGACAATTAAAATACTTAACTTTGATGGATGTGTCGCAAGCAAAGGGCGACATGCAAAATAATCAGTCTTCTTCAGAATAGACAAACACAAGTCTGTGCCACATAGAGATTTCTAATGATCGATGCTACTATGCATCGGCTAACGAAGTGGCTAACGACGAGGCTGCTATTGAAGAGGTCTGCCACCAGTCGGCGCTGCATGGTTCTTCACCTAGGCTGCTGTAGCGTTGTCGTCCTGGAGGGAGGCCGGTCAGCGTGCGATTGGCTGACCCCTTCTCACAGTCGTCTCTTCTCTATAGTTCCCGACTGGCGTGCTGGCGCTGACTTTACGCCGTAACATTCCTCGCCCCCCCCCCCCCCCCCCCAAGCGGCAGACCGTCATTGTATATGGAGCTCGACAATGGGGAGGGGGGAAGTGGGAGGCAGGAGCGCGGACGCTCTGATAGACCGGAAGCTGTGGCCGCTGGGGACGTCAGAATCCAGTCACACCCCGCCATCCGGCCATCGCCCTGGTGGAAACGTCCCCCCAGAAAATGCCCAGAAGGGTACGCGTCCACCTATTGAGGCCCATACCAGGATATACACTCCTGGAAATGGAAAAAAGAACACATTGACACCGGTGTGTCAGACCCACCATACTTGCTCCGGACACTGCGAGAGGGCTGTACAAGCAATGATCACACGCACGGCACAGCGGACACACCAGGAACCGCGGTGTTGGCCGTCGAATGGCGCTAGCTGCACAGCATTTGTGCACCGCCGCCGTCAGTGTCAGCCAGTTTGCCGTGGCATACGGAGCTCCATCGCAGTCTTTAACACTGGTAGCATGCCGCGACAGCGTGGACGTGAACCGTATGTGCAGTTGACGGACTTTGAGCGAGGGCGTATAGTGGGCATGCGGGAGGCCGGGTGGACGTACCGCCGAATTGCTCAACACGTGGGGCGTGAGGTCTCCACAGTACATCGATGTTGTCGCCAGTGGTCGGCGGAAGGTGCACGTGCCCGTCGACCTGGGACCGGACCGCAGCGACGCACGGATGCACGCCAAGACCGTAGGATCCTACGCAGTGCCGTAGGGGACCGCACCGCCACTTCCCAGCAAATTAGGGACACTGTTGCTCCTGGGGTATCGGCGAGGACCATTCGCAACCGTCTCCATGAAGCTGGGCTACGGTCCCGCACACCGTTAGGCCGTCTTCCGCTCACGCCCCAACATCGTGCAGCCCGCCTCCAGTGGTGTCGCGACAGGCGTGAATGGAGGGACGAATGGAGACGTGTCGTCTTCAGCGATGAGAGTCGCTTCTGTCTTGGTGCCAATGATGGTCGTATGCGTGTTTGGCGCCGTGCAGGTGAGCGCCACAATCAGGACTGCATACGACTGAGGCACACAGGGCCAACACCCGGCATCATGGTGTGGGGAACGATCTCCTACACTGTCCGTACACCACTGGTGATCGTCGAGGGGACACTGAATAGTGCACGGTACATCCAAACCGTCATCGAACCCATCGTTCTACCATTCCTAGACCGGCAAGGGAACTTGCTGTTCCAACAGCACAATGCACGTCCGCATGTATCCCGTGGCACCCAACGTGCTCTAGAAGGTGTAAGTCAACTACCCTGGCCAGCAAGATCTCCGGATCTGTCCCCCATTGAGCATGTTTGGGACTGGATGAAGCGTCGTCTCACGCGGTCTGCACGTCCAGCACGAACGCTGGTCCAACTGAGGCGCTAGGTGGAAATGGCATGGCAAGCCGTTCCACAGGACTACATCCAGCATCTCTACGATCGTCTCCATGGGAGAATAGCAGCCTGCATTGCTGCGAAAGGTGGATATACACTGTACTAGTGCCGACATTGTGCATGCTCTGTTGCCTGTGTCTATGTGCCTGTGGTTCTGTCAGTGTGATCATGTGATGTATCTGACCCCAGGAATGTGTCAATAAAGTTTCCCCTTCCTGGGACAATGAATTCACGGTGTTCTTATTTCAATTTCCAGGAGTGTAGAAAGCGTCGGCTGCTGCTGCGTGGGCGGGTCCAGCTCCGTCGGTAGGACGAGAGGAGCCGGAAGAGACGAAGGCTCTGTAATCCATGCGGTCGTCCCGCAGTGTCGTGATGACACGTTCTGGCGGCTGCTGTCGCCGCGCTGTCCTCGGGATACGTGAATCTGGGGGAACACATTGTAAATCACGCATTGCACAAGTATGTGCCGAAAAAGTGGGTTACGGACGGAAAAGACCCACCGTGGCTTAACAGCGCAATTCGGAGAATGCTCAGGAAGCAAAGTCAGTTGCACTCGCGGTACAAGAAAGATCGGGAGAATGAGGACAGGCAAAAGTTAGTAGAGATTCGTGCTGCTGTAAAAAGAGCGATGCGCGAAGCATTCAACCACTACCACCGTCATACCTTAGCAAAAGATCTTGCTGAAAACCCAAGGAAACTCTGGTCTTACGTATAACCGGTAAGCGGGTCGAAGGCTTCCATCCAGTCACTCACTGATCAGTCTGGCCTGGCAACGGAAGACAGCAAAATGAAAGCTGAAATTTTAAATTTAGCATTTGAGAAATCTTTCACGCAGGAGGATCGTACAAACATACCGCCGTTTGAGTCCCGTACAGATTCCCGTATGGAGGACATAGTGATAGACGTCCCTGGGGTTGTGAAGCAGCTGAATGGGTTGAAAATAAATAAATCGTCAGGTCCTGATGGTATTCCAATTCGGTTTTACAGAGTGTCCTCTACTGCATTGGCTTCTTACTTAGCTTGCATTTATCGCGAATCTCTTGCCCAACGTAAAGTCCCGAGCGACTGGAAAAAAGCGCAGGTGACGCCTGTATATAAGAAGGGTAGAAGGACGAATCCTCAAAATTACAGAGCAATATCCTTAACATCGGTTTGTTGCAGGATTCTCGAACATATTCTCAGTTCGAATATAATGAATTTCCTTGAGACAGAGAAGTTGCTGGCCATGCATCAGCACGGCTTTAGAAAGCATCGCCCCTGCGAAACTCAACTCGCCCTTTTTTCACATGATATCTTGCGAACCATGGATGAAGGGTATCAGGCGGATGCCATATTCCTTGACTTCCGGAAAGCGTTTGATTCGCTGCCCCACTGCAGACTCCTAACTAAGGTACGAGCATATGGAATTGGTTCCCAAGTATGTGAGTGGCTCGAAGACTTCTTAAGTAATAGAACCCAGTACGTTGTCCTCGATGGTGAGTGTTCATCGGAGGTGAGGGTATCAACTGGAGTGCCCCAGGGAAGTGTGGTAGGTCCGCTGTTGTTTTCTATCTACATAAATGATATTTTGGATAGGGTGGATAGCAATGTGCGGCTGTTTGCTGATGATGCTGTGGTGTACGGGAAGGTGTCGTCGTTGAGTGACTGTAGGAGGATACAAGATGACTTGGACAGGATTTGTGGTTGGTGTAAAGAATGGCAGCTAACTCTAAATATAGATAAATGTAAATTAATGCAGATGAATAGGAAAAAGAATCCTGTAATGTCTAAATACTCCATTAGTAGTGTAGCGCTTGACACAGTCACGTCGATTAAATATGTGGGCGTAACACTGCAGAGCGATATGAAGTGGGACAAGCATGTAATGGCAGTTGTGGGGAAGGCGGATACTCGTATTCACTTCATTGGTAGAATTTTGGGAAGATGTGGTTCATCTGTAAAGGAGACCGCTTATAAAACACTAATACGACCTATTCTTGAGTACTGCTCGAGCGTTTGGGATCCCTATCAGGTCGGATTAAGGGAGGACATAGAAGCAATTCAGAGGCGAGCTGCCAGATTTGTTACTGGTAGGTTTGATCATCAAGCGAGTGCTATGGAAATGCTTCAGGAACTCGGGTGGGAGAGTCTGCAGGAAAGGAGGCGTTGTTTTCGTGAATCGCTACTGAGGAAATTAAGAGAACCAGCATTTGAGGCTGACTGCAGTACAATTTTACTGCCGCCAACTTACATTTCGCGGAAAGACTACAAAGATAAGATAAGAGAGATTAGGGCTCGTACAGAGGCATATAGGCAGTCATTTTTTCCTCGTTCTGTTTGGGAATGGAACAGGGAGAGAAGATGCTAGTTGTGGTACGAGGTACCCTCCGCCACGCACCGTATGGTGGACTGCGGAGTATGTATGTAGATGAAGATGTAGATGAAAACACAGAAGGATCACCGTGCACATGACAATAACGAATTTGATTTTGATGTCGACGCTGCAATCCGTCTGGGCCTGAAATGAGCTACAGGAATGCGCCAAGTCGACGAAGGACCTCGCCTCGCGCCCACCATCTGCTGCCGCTAAGAACACTGAACGATACAGCGCTGTGTCTGCAATCTTTGTCAAACGCTAGTGTGAGAACCAACGCACCTTCTGCAGCGCCGGTGAAGACATCTTGTACTGTAAGATCACCGGTAATAAACATGATTCCAGATAATACTGTTTCGCTGACGCCGTAGGGCGTTGACAGCCATCAAACCAGCTGCCGAGCTCAACCTCCTATACCAGTAGCGTCATCACCTGACCCGCTCAGCCCGCACGCCCACTAAAAATCCTGACCCGAGGGGTGACTGTTACGGTGTGAACCTCGAAAAAAAAATCTACAGTCTATGGAGTGAATGTTCGCCAGAAATATACATCGAATAGGCTTATGCGCACTGTCTCTTTGGAGAGGAAAGGTGCTCTACTGATTCAGTTTATTGGCCGAGGTACAAAAACCGAACCAAACAAACAGCGTGGGATTTTGAGTTGTGGTGTGGTCCACATGTTGTCGAAAATCATTTCGGGAGCTCTTGACAAGTTTCAGATCATCCTTTGTACAGCCCAGACATGGTGTGCAGAGACAAATACATGTTTCTTAATGTAAAAGTATGGCAATCTGCGTCACTTCTAGTAAATGAAGAGGAGCTTTAAGGAACGTCATCGAATCATGTTTAACGTCACTGGCGTCAGAGTTCTATGATGAGGGGGTGTACAGCAGCTCTAACAAAGCTACAATCAGTACGTTAATGTCGCAGGAAATCATGTTGAGATGTTGCTTCAGACTGTAGCTTTCACCCTAGAATACGATGGTGGGGCTACTGTATTCCCCACTCGCTGTCTTTTAAATATTTCTGAGAGATGGCACCACTTCGTTATTTGCGATTCCAGCTAATCTTTGGGATGCAGAGACATATTACCAAGCAGATGCAGACTTGTATAAACTAGCTGTGTTTCACTAACATCACTTTTTCAGACACCACCTAATCCAATATAGTGTAACTGTAAATATTTCTATAGTCCGCCCCCGGTAGCTGAGTGGCGTCGGCACGGTAGCTCAGCGTGTTCGGTCAGAGGGTTAGCTGCCCTCTGTAATAAAAAAACTGAGTTAATCGATCAACAACGAACTTAAACGGATGTCTTACGACGTCCGCCCCGAGCAGATGCAACGAACAAAAGCGAACAAAAATGAGTTAAAGAAAAAAAAAAGTGGTCAGTGCGACGGACTGTCAATTCTAAGGGCCCGGGTTCGATTCCCGGCTGGGTCGGAGATTATATCCGCTCAGGGACTGGGTGTTTTGTTGTCTTCATCATCATCATTTCATCCCCATCGACGCGCAAGTCACCGAAGTGGCGTCAAATCGAAAGACTTGCACCAGGCGAGCGGTCTACCCGACGGGAGGCCCTCGTCCCACGACATAATAATAAGAAGTATTTCTATACACATTTACTCTTTTTTATGTGGATTCTTATAGCGGTATAAAACTGTACTAGTGCTCCATGCAGTATCCAGACAGCTGTGTTTCTAAATTATCACACCAGCTGCTGGCGCTATGCTTTCGAAAGATCGGTTATCAGTAAATGTCTCATGTGACATGCAGTGCGACCGCACAAATACAGAGCACTCGCAACAGCATATAAACAAATGACATTCCGTGCAGACGAGGGAGAATCGATGGCACCAGCTTCCTGAGTGATTATTTTGGAGTGAGAGGTTACTAATTGTATGTAATATTATTTGCGGCATATATAGATAAATGCCAGCACGAAACTATTGTCTCATCCGATGTTTTAAAAATGTTTGCTTCTATACTGATTTCAAATAACAAAACTTGCTTTTTGACGATCGAAAGCTGTCGATGTCGTCGACTTGTAGGCGAGTTAGATTTTGAATGGTGGTGCAGATACAGATCATCGACGATACAGAACCTGCTAGATTAGAGCGTAAACAGAATGTACTAGATTATCGAATGCAGTGCAGGAGTGTCATGATGAAATGGAGGAGGTGGCACCTACACTACAATATTCCTTAGCTGGAAGAATTTAAATGTGCCTACATCCGTTACGGAACTGTATTTTCGTATGATCTTGCTATAACATGAAACAATTTGTGAGCTGTCGGTAGCTCTAATCCAGCTATGCCTAGTTTAGAATTCCGGTTTTCTCAGAGGAGACATTTCGAAAGAAGGCATACGGTGATAAAGACGCCTATATCGCTAGCATTGTAAAGTGCACCAGTGAATGTAGTGTTACTCTGTGCAACGTAGAAAAAGTCTCTGCTTTGAATTTCTAGCATGTTCTTTACATGTAACATTCCATCACAGTAAACCACTTAGACAAAGTGTGCTATTTCTGGTCTACATTCCCCCTGTACTACTACCAGGCAGGTGTTAACCATCATGGGTATATCTATACCAGATGCATATTCTGTCAGCTATTTTTATAGCTAATCCATTCCCCTTAATACTATTTCAAGTCTACAAACATGTTATCACACTTCTGGAGCATGGTCTTCTTGTCGTGCTATCTAAATTTCACTGTCATTGCAATACAATTATAAACTTCTAGTCTAGTTACACCACAGTGTGTGTGTGCTGCATCATCACTATTAGGGTGTCTGTTTTTTAGGCACCCGCCAAATTTCAATCGCTGGACGTTGAGATTTACTGAGAAGCCTCATTTCCTGTTTCTCATGCGCCATTACAGCAGTAAGAGCCCCGACAACCTCTCATCTACGCCAGTGCCACTTAAGAAAAAGAATAAATCGATTACGATATGTGTCATAAGGATTTGTCTAGGTCTATTCAGTACATTGCATCAAATAGGGGGTTCGTAATATTACCAAGTATCCTCCACCCTGTTGTACGACTACTAAACTACCGAGCGAGGTGGCGCAATGGTTAGCACACTGGACTCGCATTCGGGAGGACGACGGTTCAATCCCGTCTCCAGCCATCCTGATTTAGGTTTTCCGTGATTTCCCTAAATCGTTTCAGGCACATGCCGGGATGTTTCCTTTGAAAGGGCACGGCCGATTTCCTTCCCAATCCTTCCCTACCCCGAGCTTGCGCTCCGTCTCTAATGACCTCGTTGTCGACGGGACGTTAAACACTAACCACCGCCACCACCACCACGACTACTAAACTCTGATTTAACATCGTCTAACAAAACGCCTGATTACGAGTAAAACGATTTTACATAGAATAGCAAAAACCACTGGGAAAGGTGGTGCTGTTGCCAGCCCTAGTTCTCAGTGCATCACTGCAAATAAACGTTTCCCAGTCTGGGATCAGTCTGCTACATAGGAAGGAATCCATCACAGTAAGACGTCTGAAAAAAAAAAAAACGAATACTTGGCATGTGGTACTTGCGTCTTCCAGTGCAAGTCTTATTGTTTTAATCTGGTATGGATTATTCCTCCGAATACTGTCTTTGCTTCTTTAACTCTGTCCTGACTGACGTGGTAGGTTTGTATGATTACCACAGGGCAGCAAAAAACCATAGAGAGTTTCTCAATATGTCTTAAAATCCGTTAATGTAGATTTATAGTGTATTTCCGTGAGGCTACGTAGTTTATGAACCAGACATTCGGTGAACATTGCAGGGTATGTATAAATTAATGTCATGATGACATATTCTGGAAATGGCGGTAGATATTAACGTAAAATACTTCTGTTGTTGTTGTGGTCTTCAGTCCAGAGACTGGTTTGATGCAGCTCTCCATGCTACTCTGTCCTGAGCAAGCTTCTTCATCTCCCAGTACCTACTGCAACCTACATCCTTCTGAATTTGTTTAGTGTATTCATCTCTTGGTTTCCCTGTACGATTTTTACCCTCCACGCTGCCCTCCAATACTAAATTGGTGATCACTTGATGCCTCAGAATATGCCCTACCAACCGATCCCTTCTTCTAGTCAAGTTGTGCCACAAATTTCTCTTCTCCCCAATCCTATTCAATATTTCCTCATTAGTTATGTGATCTACCCATCTAATCTTCAGCATTCTTCTGTAGCACCACATTTCGAAAGCTTCTATTCTCTTCTTGTCCAAACTACTATGACATAGAAAGATCTGCAAAATGACGGAAAAGTTGCTTAAGTCAACCATTACACACAATACAGCTTTATACCTACTGATTCTTACAGAAGTATCACTCTATGACCACCTAACAATGACGACATCCATTTGTACTTCCTCGCATAATGTTAATAACACAGAACACAGTGAGTATTATCATCCCCTCTGCAATACGCCGCTCAAACTGACAAAGCTGTCACAACGCTCTGAACCGGTGTGGATCACGTAACGGGCGTACACATGGCGTGTGCATCACAGGGTGTGGCTATACTCATACACTACTGGCCATTAAAATTGTTACACCAAGAAGAAATGCAGATGATAAACAGGTATTCATTGGACAAATATATTATACTAGAACTGACATGTGATTACATTTTCACGCAATATGGGTGGATACATCCTGAGAAATCAGTACCCAGAACAACCACCTCTGGCCGTAATAACGGCCTTGATACTCCCGGGCATTGAGTCAAACAGAGCTTGGATGGCGTGTACAGCTACAGCTGCCCATGCAATACAATACCACAGTTCATCAAGAGTAGTGACTGGCGTATTGTGACGAGCCAGTTGCTCGGCCACCATTGACGAGACGTTTTCAATTGGCGAGAGATCTGGAGGATGTGCTGGCCAGGGCAGCAGTCGAACATCTTCTGTAACCATAAAGGCCCGTACAGGACCTGCAACATGCGGTCGTGCATTATCCTGCTGAAATGTAGGGTTTCGCAGGGATCGAACGAAGGGTGGAGCCACGGGTCGTAACACATCTGAAATGTAGCGTCCGCTGTTCAATGTGCCGTCAATGCGAACAAGAGGTATCCGAGACGTGTAACCAATGGCACCCCATACCATCACGCTGGGTGATACGCCAGTATGGCGATGACGAATACACGCTTCCAATGTGCGTTTACCGCGATGTCGCCAAACACGGATGAGACCATCATGATGCTGTAAACAGAAACTAGATTCTTCCGAAAAAATGACGTTTTGCCATTCGTGGACCCAGGTTCGTCGTTGAGTACACCATCGCAGGCGCTCCTGTCTGTGATGCAGCCTCAAGGGTAATCGCAGCCACGGTCTCCGAGCTGATAGTCCATGCTCCTGCAAACGTCGTCGAACTGTTCGTGCAGATGGTTGTTGTCATGCAAACGTCCCCATCTGTTGACTCAGAGATCGAGACGTGGCTGCACTATCCGTTACAGCCATGCGGATAAGATGCCTGCCATCTCGACTGCTAGTGATACGAGCCGTTGGGATCCAGCACGGCGTTCCGTATTACCCTCCGCAACCCACCGATTCCATATTCTGCTAACAGCCATTGGATCTCGACCAACGCGAGCAGCAATGTCGCGATACGATAAACTGCAATCGCGATAGGCTACAATCCGACCTTTATCAAAGTCGGAAACGTGATGGTACGCATTTCTCCTCCTTACACGAGGCATCACAACAACGATTCACCAGGCAACGCCGGTCAACTGCTGTTTGTGTATGAGAAATCGGTTGGAAACTTTCTTTATGTCAGCACGTTGTAGGTGTCGCCACCGACGCCAACCTTTTGTGAATGCTCTGAAAAGCTAATCGTTTGCATATCTCAGCATCTTCTTTCTGTCGGTTAAATTTCGCATCTGTAGCACGTCATCTTCGTGGTGTAGCAATTTTAATGGCCAGTAGGGTATTTTCACGTTCAATCGTATCCGTTCGTCCGGACAACTTTTATTTGCCCCACCTTGTATATAGTAGAAAATATTTAGAATAATGATGACACTGCAGCTGCCGGCACACTGCTCACAGCGTCAGAGTGCAAGTGCATATCGAAAGCGGTATTTCGTAGTGCCGACTTCTGCATGGCATGTGCATGCATAAGCACTTGTGCTAACGATTCTGCATTTCCATTTTTTGGCAATGAAAAGAGTATACTTTCCGGATGAGTTGTGTACATCAGTTCACATATTAAATGTTTGGAATTTTACAGTATACAGAGAGGCTTGTATTGGAGTATGGCAGCAGGCTGCCATGGACATTCTCGTTGGTTTAGAGTATATACACGAAGCTTTGTCAGCTACAGCTGGCCATTTTATATCCTCTTTACTTCGGCCATCATCAGTTATTTTGCTGCACAAATAGCAAAACTCATCTACTACTTTAAGTCTCTCGTTTCCTAATCTAATACCGTTAGCATCGCCTGATTCAATTCGACTACATTCCATTATCCTTGTTTTGCGTTTGTTGAGGTTCATCTTACATCTTCCTTTCAAGATACTGTCCATTCCGTTCAATTGCTCTTACAAGACCCTTGCTGTCTCTGACGAAATTGTCCGCCGCTCGTGGTCTCGCGGTAGCGTTCTCGCTTCCCGAGCACGGGGTCCCGGGTTCGATTCCCGGCGGGGTCAGGGATTTTCACCTGCCTCGAGATGACTGGGTGTTTGTGTTGTCTTCATCATCATCCGGGAAAGTGGCGAAATTGGACTGAGCAAAGATTGGATAATTGTACGGGCGCTGATAACCACGCAGTTGAGCGCCCCACAAACCTAACATCATCATCATCATCATCCCATCTGACGAAATTACAATGTCATCGGCAAACCTTAAAGTTTTTATTTCTTCTCCCTGAACTTTAAGGCCTTCTCCAAGTTTTTCTTTGGTTTCCTTTACTGCTGTACATTTCTAATAACATCGGGGATAGGCTACAACCTTGTCTCACTCCCTTCTCAACCACTGCTTCCGTTTCATGCCCCTCGACTTTAATAACTGGCGTCTGGTTTCTGTAGAAGTTGTAAATAGCGTTTCGCTCCCTATATTTCAACCCTGCTACCTTCAGAATTTCAAAGATAGTGTTCCAGTCAACACTGTCAAAAGCCTTCTCCAAGTCCACAAATGCTGTAAACGTAAGTTCGCGTTTCCTTAACGTATCTTCTAGGAGAAGTTGTAGGGTCAATATTGCCTCACGTGTTCCTACATTCCTCCGTAATCTAAACTGATCTTCCTCGAGGTCTGCTTCTATCAGTTTTTCCATTCTTTTGTAAGGAATTTGTGTTAGTATTTTGCAACCATGACATATTAAACTGATTCTTCGGTAATTTTCGTATCTTTCAGCACCTAGTCACTTTGGAATGGGAATTACTACATTCTTCTTGAAGTCTGAGGGTATTTCGCCTGTCTCGTACATCTTGCACACGAGATGGCAGAGTTTTGTCATGGGTGGCTCTCCCAAAGCCATCAGTAGTTCTGATGGCTACTCCTGGGGCCTTATTTCAAATTAGATCTTTCGGGGCTGTGTCAAATTCTTCTCGCAGTATCATATCTCCCATCTCATCTTCATATACGTCCACATCCCGTTCTGTAACACTGCTTTCAAGTACATCTCCCTTGTATAGACCCTCTATTCACTCCTTCCAGCTTGCAGCTTTCCCTCCTTCGCTTAGGACTGGTTTGCTAACTGATCTCTTGATATTCATACAGCCGCTTCTCTTTTCCCCAAAGGCCTCTTTAATTTTCCTGTAGGCGGTATCGGTCTTTCTCCTAGTGAAACATGCTTCTAAATCCTTACATTTGTCCTCTAGCAATTCCTTCCTAGCGATGTTGTACTTCCTGTCAATCTCATTTTTTAAACGTTTGTATTCCCTTTCGCCTGCTTGATTTGCTGCATGTTTAAATTTTCTCTTTTCATCAGTTAAATTCAATATCTCTTATGTTATCCAAGGATTCCTACTATGCCTTGTTTGTTACCTATTTATTGGTCCTCTGATACCTTCATTATTTCGTCTCTCAAAGCTACCCACTTGCCTTCTGCTGTGTTCCTTTCCCTTGTTTTAGTCAATTGTTGCATAATGCTCCCTCTGAGGCTCTCAAAAACCACAGGTTCCTTCAACTTATCCAGGTCCCGTCTCCTTAATTTCCTACTTTTTTCGAATTTCTTCAATCTTAATCTACAGTTCATAACCAATAAATTGTGGTCAGAGTCCACATCTGCCCTGGAAATGTCATACAATTTAAAAATCTGGTTCCCGAATCTCTGTCTAACCATTATGTAATCAATCTGAAACCTTCCAGTGTCTCCAGGTCTCTTGCACGTATACAACCTTCTCTGTGGTTCTTAAACTAAGTGTTGGCGATTATTAAATTATGCTCTGTGGAAAATTCTACCAGGCGGCTTCCTCTTTCATTCGTTTCCCCCAGTCCATATTCACCAACTATTTTTCCTTCTTTTCCTTTTCCTACTATCGAATTATGGTCCCCCATCACGATTAAATTTTCGTCTCATCTACATCTACATCTACATCTATACTCCGCGAGCCACCTTACGGTGTGTGGCGGAGGGTACTTATTGTACCACTATCTGATCCCCCCTTCCCTGTTCCATTCACGAATTGTGCGTGGAAAGAACGACTGCTTGTAAGTCTCCGTATTTGCTCTAATTTCTCGGATCTTTTCGTTGTGATCATTACGCGAGATATATGTGGGCGGTAGTAATATGTTGCCCATCTCTTCCCGGAATGTGCTCTCTCGTAATTTCGATAATAAACCTCTCCGTATTGCGTAACGCCTTTCTTGAAGTGTCCGCCACTGGAGCTTGTTCAGCATCTCCGTAACGCTCTCGCGCTGACTAAATGTCCCCATGACGAATCGCGCTGCTTTTCGCTGGATCATGTCTATCTCTTCTATTAATCCAACCTGGTAAGGGTCCCATACTGATGAGCAATACTCAAGAATCGGACGAACAAGCGTTTTGTAAGCTACTTCTTTCGTCGATGAGTCACATTTTCTTAGAATTCTTCCTATGAATCTCAACCTGGCGCCTGCTTTTCCCACTATTTGTTTTATGTGATCATTCCACTTCAGATCGCTCCGGATAGTAACTCCTAAGTATTTTACGGTCGTTACCGCTTCCAATGATTTACCACCTATGGCATAATCGTACTGGAATGGATTTCTGCCCCTATGTATGCGCATTATATTACATTTATCTACGTTTAGGGAAAGCTGCCAGCTGTCGCACCATGCATTAATCCTCTGCAGGTCCTCCTGGAGTACGTACGAGTCTTCTGATGTTGCTACTTTCTTGTAGACAACCGTGTCATCTGCAAATAGCCTCACGGAGCTACCGATGTTGTCAACTAAGTCATTTATGTATATTGTAAACAATAAAGGTCCTATCACGCTTCCCTGCGGTACTCCCGAAATTACCTCTACATCTGCAGATTTTGAACCGTTAAGAATGACATGTTGTGTTCTTTCTTCTAGGAAATCCTGAATCCAATCACAAACCTGGTCCGATATTCCGTAAGCTCGTATTTTTTTCACTAAACGTAAGTGCGGAACCGTATCAAATGCCTTCCTGAAGTCCAGGAATACGGCATCAATCTGCTCGCCAGTGTCTACGGCACTGTGAATTTCTTGGGCAAATAGGGCGAGCTGAGTTTCACATGATCTCTGTTTGCGGAATCCATGTTGGTTATGATTTGTATTATCTAAGAACGTCATAATACGAGAACACAAAACATGTTCCATTATTCTACAACAGATTGACGTAAGCGAAATAGGCCTATAATTATTCGCATCTGATTTATGACCCTTCTTGAAAATGGGAACGACCTGCGCTTTCTTCCAGTCGCTAGGTACTTTACGTTCTTCCAGCGATCTACGATAAATTGCTGATAGAAAGGGGGCAAGTTCTTTAGCATAATCACTGTAGAATCTTAAGGGTATCTCGTCTGGTCCGGATGCTTTTCCGCTACTAAGTGATAGCAGTTGTTTTTCAATTCCGATATCGTTTATTTCAATATTTTCCATTTTGGCGTCCGTGCGACGGCTGAAGTCAGGGGCCGTGTTACGATTTTCCGTAGTGAAACAGTTTCGGAACACTGAATTCAGTATTTCTGCCTTTCTTCGGTCGTCCTCTGTTTCGGTTCCATCGTGGTCAACGAGTGACTGAATAGGGGATTTAGATCCGCTTACCGATTTTACATATGACCAAAACTTTTTAGGGTTCTTGTTTAGATTGTTTGCCAATGTTTTATGTTCGAATTCGTTGAATGCTTCTCTCATTGCTCTCTTTACGCTCTTTTTCGCTTCGTTCAGCTTTTCCTTATCAGCTATGATTCGACTACTCTTAAACCTATGATGAAGCTTTCTTTGTTTCCGTAGTACCTTTCGTACATGATTGTTATACCACGGTGGATCTTTCCCCTCGCTTTGGACCTTAGTCGGTACGAACTTATCTAAGGCGTACTGGACGATGTTTCTGAATTCCTTCAACTATCTGAATAACTTATTTTATCTCATTATACACTACTTCAGTCTTCCATCACCTGCAGAGCTGGTTGGCATATAAACTTGTACAACTGTGGTAGGAATGGGCTTCGTGTCTATCTTGGCTACAATAATGCATTCACAATGCAGTTCAGTTTATCCACATTCCTTTTTCTGTATTCATTATTAAACCTATTCCTGTGTTGTATTTATAAACCAGTATTCACCTGACCAGAAGTACTGTTCCTCCTGCCACCAAACTTTACTAACTCCCACTATATCTAACTTCATCCTATCCATTTCCCTTTCTAAATTTTCTAACCTACTTGCCCGATTAAGGGATCTAACATTCCACGCTTCAGTCCGTGGAGTGCCAGTTTTGTTTCTCCTGATGACAACACTGTCCTGAGTAGTCCCCACTCAGAGGCCCGAATCAGGGACTGTTTTACCTCAGGAATATTTTACCCAAGAGGATGCCATCATCATACAACCAAAGAGCAGAGCTGTATGTCCTCTGGAAAAATTACAGCTGTAGTTTGCCCTTGCTTTCAGCCGTTCGCAGTATCAGCAAAGCAAGGGCGTTTTGATTGGTGTTAAAAGGCCAGATCAGTGACTCATCCAGACTATTGCCTCTGGAGCTACTGAAAAGGCAGCTGCCCCTCTTCAGGATGCACACGTTTGTCTGGCTTCTCAATAGATAACCCTTCATTGTAGTTGTACCTGCGGTATGGCTATCTGTATCACCGAGGCACACAAGCCGCCCCACCAATGGCCAGATCCATGGTTCATGCAGAGGGATCGAATAATAACACTCGCAGAATCGAATTATAAAACTTAAAATTACATGAGGGGTAGTTGATTGAACTAGCACACCACTGGCCGAGACATCAGCGCTCTGCCGTCCCACAGTGATTGGCAGACACACAATGACGTCGACAGACACCCATGACGCCACTGACCTTAGGGGTGGGGGAGGGAGAGGGAATTCCAGGAAATAAGAGAGTGGAAGGGAATTCCACGAAACACATTGCGATTCCAGTGATGCTGATGCTGATGTTAGCAGTTTGCACCAGAATGCCCACTGATACCCTACTTACTATATGTTTTATGTACTGCTTGTCAAAGTTAGTTCTTGGGACATGATACGCTCTCAATCTCAAGGAATCAGTTATATGAAAAGCGTTAATTTGTAATCTTCCGTGGGATAAATTTTTGCCATCGCCCATGTTGGCACCTAAGTGGGTGCTGGTCGTATGTAAACTTTCCCAGGACGGCAATTCGCAGCTGCTCCTCGAATATCGAATTGAATACATGAAGACAACGTACTTCATTCACGGACTCTAAGCGTATTGCAAGGTCTTCGCACTCTACACCAGGTGGTTCATTGATAGTGACCGGGCCAAATATCTGACGAAATAAGCATCAAACGAAAAAACTACAAAGAACGAAACTTGTCTAGCTTGAAGGTGGAAACCAAATGGCGCTGTGGTTGGCCCGCTAGATAGCGCTGACATAGGTCAAACGAATATCAACTTCGTTTTTTAAAAATAGGAACCCCCATTTTTTATTACATATTCGTCGTAGTACGTAAAGAAATATGAATGTTTTAGTTGGACCACTTTTTTAGCTTTTTGTGATAGATGGCGCTGTGATAGTCACAAACGTGTAAGTACGTGGTATCACGTAACATTCCGCCAGTGCGGACGGTATTTACTTCGTGATACATTACCCGTGTTAAAATGGACCGTTTACCAATTGCGGAAAAGGTCAACATCGTGTTGATGTATAGATATTGTGATCAAAATGCCCAACGGGCATGTGCTATGTATGCTGCTCGGTATCCTGGACGACATCATCCAAGTGTCCGGACCGTTCGCCCGATAGTTACGTTATTTAAGGAAACAGGAAGTGTTCAGCCACATGTGAAACGTCAACCACGACCAGCAACAAATGATGATGCCCAAGTAGGTGTTTTAGCTGCTGTCGCGGCTAATCCGTACATCAGTAGCAGACATATTGTGGGAGAATCGGGAATCTCAAAAACGTCGGTGTTGAGAATGCTACATCAACATCGATTGCTCCTGTACCATATTTCTATGCACCAAGAATTGCTCGGCGACGACTTTGAACGTCGTGTACAGTTCTACCACTGGGCACAAGAGAAATTACGGGACGATGACAGATTTTTTGCACGCGTTCTATTTAGCGACGAAGGGTCATTCACCAACAGCGGTAACGTAAACCGGCATGGTATGCACTATTGGGCAACGGAAAATCTTCGATGGCTGCGACAAGTGGAACATCAGCGACCTTGGCGGGTTAATGTATGGTGCGGCATTATGGGAGGAAGGATAATTGACCCCCATTTTATCGATGACAATCTAAATGGTGCAATGTATGCTGATTTCCTACGTAATGTTCTACTGATGTTACTACAAGATGTTTCACTGCATGACAGAATGACGATGTACTTCCAACATGATGGATGTCCGGCACATAGCTCGCGGGCGGTTGAAGCGGCATTGAATAGCATATTTCATGACAGGTGGATTGGTCGTCGAAGCACTATACCATGTTCCGCACGTTCACCGGATCTGACGTCCCCGGATTTCTTTCTGTGGGGAAAGTTGAAGGATATTTGCTATCGTGATCCACCGACAACGCCTGACATGCGTCAGCGCATTGACAATGCATGTGCGAACATTACGGAAGGCGAACTACTCGCTGTTGAGAGGAATGTCGTTACACGTATTGCCAAATGCATTGAGTTTGACGGACATCAATTTGAGCATTTATTGCATTAATGTGGTATTTACAGGTAATCACGCTGTAACAGCATGCGTTCTCAGAAATGATAAGTTCACAAAGGTACATGTATCACATTGGAACAACCGAAATAAAATGTTCAAACGTACCTACGTTCTGTATTTTAATTAAAAAAACCTACCTGTTACCAACTGTTCGTCTAAAATTATGAGCCATATGTTTGTGACTACTACAGCGCCATCTGTCACAAAGCGAAAAAAATGGTCCAACTAAAACATTCATGTTTCTTTACGTGTTACACGAATATGTAATAAAAAATGGGGGTTCCTATTTTTTTAAAAAAACGCAGTTGATATCCGTTTGACCTATGGCAGCGCCATCTAGCGGGCCAACCATAGCGCCATCTGGTTTCCCCCTTCAAGCTAGACGAGTTTCGTTCTTTGTAGTTTTTTCGTTTGACGCTTATTTCGTGAGATATTCGACCGGGTCACGATCAATGAACCACCCTGTATACATATTTTCCTTCTAATCTACTATCAAGAAAAAGAACAATTTCAGACAGCAATAGTTCAGTATGAAGCATATAATTAACTAACTTGCTTACGAAGCGAGGAAACTAGTTGAAATGTGTGTCTTTTGGGCCACAAACTTGAACTGAATAAGGCTGTATTAATTTGAAAAATGATGAACAATAATTGTGAAGCATCGGCGTGTGTTAAGCCCGACCACGTGCGCTAAGTTCCTCGGTACGACTTGGAGCAAATAGCTATCGACGTCTGCCGCAACGGCCACCGCAGTGATGCTGCAGCAGGCGCCGCGTCGCCTCTCAGTGGAATTACTGCGCCCCGCCTCCTTCTGCATGCAGAAAATGGATGCAACGTTAAATAAAGCATAAATTAGTCGCTGTTTCCCTTTCCGGAATATCGATCCCTGGTCTTGTTTCTTCCGCTCGGTTCTAAAGAGGTGTCATTAACAATTGTCGGTGTTCCATGCTATTATTAATTCCATCATGCCCTATAGTTTTCCTTTTTATATTTTACGGAAAACTTGCGCAGTTATTTTCGGACCTTGTCACTGATGACGCAGTCTAATCTTGTGAATTCCTTAAGATTCCAAAAACAGTTCATTTCAGTCTACTTTTTCTTATTTCATCCTTGGTTTTTCTTATCAAAGTGGAAAGTGTGCTACAATCATCTTTTTTCAAAGCAAACAAAGCAATATGAACTGAAATGCGAGGGCGTGTTGAAAAGTAATGCCTCCGAAGTCTTTGTGTGAAAACTCTTTAAGCTTTTTAAATAAAAGAAACGTCTTTAACATTCTAAATCTTTATTCTTCATGTTTTCATTTTTCTTTAACAACATAGTCACCCTGGCGACGAATGCATTTCTCCCAACGAGAGACACGTGTATTGATACCGTCACTGTAGAATGTTTGACTTTGTTGGCGCAGCTACAACTTCACCTCTGCTTGCACCGCTTCATCACAATCGAAGTGAAGTCTTAAAGAACACCTTAAAGTTTTGGATACAGGGGAAAATCGAATAGCACCAAGTAGGGACTGTATGGCGTATGATCAATGACAGTGAACCCAAAGTGTCGGCTTGTTGTAGATGCAGCGTTAGTGTTTGGTGAGGCGTAGCGCCATATAACGATCCTGCCTTGGGGGTGGTTAAGTGGGAGATGTGTCTCAGAGCTGGATAGTGACAGATGGTGACGCGAGACTGGACGTGCACGTAGTTTATGTATCAGCCGATAGAGGACAATATTGGATAGGGGGACTGTGATTTTAGTTTAGATTGTGCCCCCTAGAGTGCACTAAAGTAATAGAATGTTTCTCATAAACTGTTCTAGTATTTTCATAAAGTATTATGTCTTTTTGTGTATGTAAAATGTTATAAATGTGTTTTAGCAGTATGAATGATGCGTGAGTGTGGTTTAAGATTAATATGAAGATAATTGTTTAACGAGTTATGTAGTAGGATTTAGTGTGGGAACATTTCGAAGAAGTATGGATATGGACAAAGGGGATTTTTGTGGAATAGATTTGTAAAGTAAGTTTATGGTAAAGGGAAAGTTAATTCAGGCATAAATAACAATAGTAAATAACTTTGTGCATAAACAAAACTTCAGCATGTTAGACAATTCATCATCATCATCATCATCATTTAAGACTGATTATGCCTTTCAGCGTTCAGTCTGGAGCATAGCCCCCTTATAAAATTCCTCCACGATCCCCTATTCAGTGCTAACATTGGTGCCTCTTCTGATGTTAAACCTATTACTTCAAAATCATTCTTAACCGAATCCAGGTACCTTCTCCTTGGTCTGCCCCGACTCCTCCTACCCTCTACTGCTGAACCCATGAGTCTCTTGGGTAACCTTGCTTCTCCCATGCGTGTAACATGACCCCACCATCTAAGCCTATTCGCCCTGACTGCTACATCTATAGAGTTCATTCCCAGTTTTTCTTTGATTTCCTCATTGTGGACACCCTCCTGCCATTGTTCCCATCTACTAATACCTGCAATCATCCTAGCTACTTTCATATCCGTAACCTCAACCTTGTTGATAAGGTAACCTGAATCCACCCAGCTTTCGCTCCCATACAACAAAGTTGGTGGAAAGATTGAACGGTGCACAGATAACTTAGTCTTGGTTCTGACTTCCTTCTTGCGGAAGAAAGTAGATCGTAGCTGAGCGCTCACTGCATTAGCTTTGCTACACCTCGCTTCCAGTTCTTTCACTATGTTGCCATCCTGTGAGAATATGCATCCTAAGTACTTGAAACCGTCCACCTGTTCTAACTTTGTTCCTCCTATTTGGCACTCAATCCGTTTATATTTCTTTCCCACTGACATTACTTTCGTTTTGGAGATGCTAATCTTCATACCATAGTCCTTACATTTCTGATCTAGCTCTGAAATATTACTTTGCAAACTTTCAATCGAATCTGCCATCACAACTAAGTCATCCGCATATGCAAGACTGCTTATTTTGTGTTCACATATCTTAATCTCACCCAGCCAGTCTACTGTTTTCAACATATGATCCACAAATAATATGAACAACAGTGGAGACAGGTTGCAGCCTTGTCTTACCCCTGAAACTACTTTGAACCATGAACTCAATTTACCGTCAACTCTAACTGCTGCCTGACTATCCATGTAAAGACCTTTAATTGCTTGCAAAAGTTTGCCTCCTATTCCATAATCTCGTAGAACAGACAATAACTTCCTCCTAGGAACCCGGTCATATGCCTTTTCTAGATCTATAAAGCATAGATACAATTCCCTGTTCCACTCATAACACTTCTCGATTATTTGCCGTAAGCTAAAGATCTGGTCCTGACAACCTCTAAGAGGCCTAAACCCACACTGATTTTCATCCAATTGGTCCTCAACTAATACTCGCACTTTCCTTTCAACAATACCTGAGAAGATTTTACCCACAACGCTGATTAAAGAGATACCTCTGTAGTTGTTACAATCTTTTCTGTTTCCATGTTTAAAGATTGGTGTGATTACTGCTTTTGTCCAGTCTGATGGAACCTGTCCCGACTCCCAGGCCATTTCAATTATCCTGTGTAGCCATTTAAGACCTGACATTCCACTGTATTTGATGAGTTCCGACTTAATTTCATCCACCCCAGCTGCTTTATTGCACTGCAATCTATTGACCATTTTCTCCACTTCCTCAAATGTGATCCTATTTCCATCATCATTCCTATCCCATTCTACCTCAAAATCTGAAACATTACTGATCGTATTTTCACCTACATTGAGCAACTCTTCAAAATATTCCCTCCATCTGCCCAAGGCATCCTCAGGATTCACCAGCAGTTTTCCTGACCCGTCCAAAATACTTGTCATTTCCTTCTTACCTCCCTTTCGAAGACTGCTAATTACACTCCAGAATGGTTTTCCAGCAGCTTGACCCATAGTCTCCAACCTGTTTCCAAAGTCTTCCCAAGATTTCTTCTTGGATGCTGCAATTATCTGTTTGGCTTTGTTTCTTTCTTCAACATAACTTTCTCTGTCTACCTGAGTTCTAGTATGTAGCCATTTTTGATACGTCTTCTTTTTCCTTTTTCAGGCTGCCTTGACTGTGTCATTCCACCAAGCTGTTTGCTTCATCCTACTTTTACACACTACTGTTCCAAGACATTCTTTAGCCACTTCTAGTACTGTGTCCCTGTACCTTGTCCATTCCTTTCCCAATGACTGTAATTGACTACATTCAACTAACTGGTACCTTTCTGAGATAGCTGCTATGTACTTGTGCCTGATTTCCTTATCCTGAAGTTTCTCCACTCCTATCCTCCTACATATGGACCTGACCTCCTGCACTTTCGGCCTCACAATCCCAATTTCACTGCAGATTAAATAATGATCAGTGTCATCAAAGAATCCCCTGAATACACGTGTGTCCCTCACAGCCTTCCTGAATTCCTGATCTGTTATTATATAGTCAATGACAGATATGGTTCCCCTGCCTTCCCAAGTATACCGGTGAATGTTCTTATGTTTAAAAATGGAGTTTGTGATTACTAAGCCCATTCTGGCACAGAAATCCAAGAGTTGCTTCCCGTTCCTGTTGGCCTCCATATCCTCCCCAAATTTACTCATAACCTTTTCATACCCTTCTGTTCGATTTCCAATCCTGGTGCTAAAATCACCCATGAGCAGAACACTGTCCTTGTCCTTTACTCTAACAACTACATCACTGAGTGCCTCATAAAAACTATCCATCTTATCTTGATCTGTCCCTTCGCAATGCGAACATACTGACACAATCCTAATTTTCTTGCTAGACACTGTCAAATCTATCCACATCAGTCGTTCGTTTACATACCTTATTGCAACTACGCTGGGTTCCATTTCTTTCCTGATGTAAAGCCCTACACCCCATTATGCTATTCCTGCTTTGACTCCTGACAGGTAGACCTTGTATTCTCCCACTTCCTCTTCTTTTTCGCCCCTTACCCGAATGTCACTAACAGCTAATGTGGTGTCACCGCCAGACACCACACTTGCTAGGTGGTAGCTTAAATCGGCCGCGGTCCATTTAGTGCATGTCGGACCCGCGTGTCGCCACTGTGTGATCGCAGACCTAGCGCCACCACAAGGCAGGTCTCGAGATACGATAGAGCACTCGCCCCAGTTGTACGGACGACATTGCTAGCGACAATACGGACGAAGCCTTCCTCTCATTTGCCGAGAGTCAGTTAGAATAGCCTTCTGCTAAGTCCATGGCTACGACCTAGCAAGGCGCCAATGGTAACAGTGCATGTATCTTACGAGTCTCATTTGTATAGTCAAGAGAGATGTATCACAAGGAGTGAATAAAGTTAAGTATATTCCAGCTACGTACTTTTCTTGCTACCATTCAATAGTTATCCTGTTCCAGAATTCACGCCCGTCTGCGTTAGATAGCGTGCCTATCGGCCCCCTCAAAATAACACTGTGTCGGCACATCTGTCGACACATCAGCTAAAACGTCCAGCCCCATCTTACTTGCAGCCTCTGCCAGCTCTACCTTCTTCCCAGAGTAGCACCCATTGATATTAATAGCTCCCCATCTCATTACCATTTGTTTGCCAAGTCGTATCTTAGGACTCCCTGGTTCGTCAGTTAGAGGTGGGACTCCGTCACCTCCAAAGGTCCGAGGCATTTTGCTCTGATTGTTGCCAGCATCGTATTTAAAGTACCAGGGAAGCAGGTTGCTAGCCTTACTTGCCCCGAGTCCCATTAGGTATTACCCCTAACGGTTGAGGGACTAACCGGTGGATTTGGTAGTCTTTGCCGTATGAGCACAAAGGTGACCACAACTCAGAATATGTCCGAGATGCCCTGCCTTATTCCAAAGTAACTGGTATCCCGACCGTCGGGACCACTTACTTGGCCACTCATACGTTGCCCGTGGTTCATGAACTAGGACATGACTACAGGAACCCACACCATGAACCAGAATTAGATAATTACGTCGGTAAAAAGTGCAGTCGTGAGGTTTACTATTTTGCGATTGGTTATGGATGAAAAGCGCGGACTGACGAGGGAGAATGTTGTTTTGCTATTGGCTGTTGCGTAAATTGACCAATGGTAAAGAAATATTCTTCGCGCGCTTTTCTCTGCTGGAAGAGAAGACTTAGAGTGTTCTAGAGAGGAGTCGAAGCCTAGCCATGAAAGAGATCGGACGTGTGCAGTAGTAGTTCCGATGGAAATGATAAGTTGCCGGATCTAGCAGTGTTTCATACATCAAAAGTGTTGGAAAGTGACGGCATAATTATTCCGATGTGTGTGTAGAAATTTCGGAATTTTTAAGTGAATTTTGTGACAAAAAAGATATATATTCCGCGTGGCGTATTGAGCAGGTCGGTGGCTAAAAATTGTGACTGCATTTGGTACCGACAGACTGTATATTTGGCGAACATTATCGATCTATTTTTGTAGCTATTACGTTTTCGGAAAATGCAACACCATAAACTTGCTAACGTGAGTGACTGTGTTAAGATTAGCACGGGCTTGGCAGTGATACTTGTTCACCTAAGTTTCAGAATATATTAATTGAGGACAAAATTTCCAACCTTTCAATTCGTGTTTCTCCCAAAACGTAGATTAATGACTTAAATTACAGCCTGGTTCACGTCGAAGTACAGTAGGTTTCACTAGGCTTTCCTACTGATGATCTGGTGAGATAATGTTCACAGGTAGGTGCAGGTTCGTCGTAAAGGGACGGAAAGAACCGCGCCGCCGTACTGGTCTGGCATTGTCATGCTGAAGCAGAGGGTGCTCCATGTGTGGACGAACCCTTAGAACTCGACACTCGATTATACCACGCTATTTCTGAAGCATCGACGTAGTAACATTACACACCGCCGTGTTACAGCCTACAACTCGAAGCTGTGTACCAGCAGATGGCTGCAAATATCTAGACACTAAGAATAAAGATGTAGAATTTGACAACTTTTGTTTTATTTAAAAAACTTTCAGCGTTTTCACAAAGAAAATCAGAGGCATTACTTTCCAGCACGCCCTCGCAGTAAGATATGGATCAAGCTGAATCAAGGAGACAATAAACGCAATGTTTTCAGTCGGCAGTAGCAGAATACACATGAACTCGGAAGTGTCTGAACAGTCACGTAAAATATTTTAGGAATTTTGTAAGAATAGTGCTCTTTGGATCCGCAGAAATAACAATGTGTAATAAGCAAGATACCAAGGACGATATTTAATTTTTTTACATAAAAAATAATGAACTTTTTCTGTTCATTCGAATCACAGCTTAGTTTGCGTAACAGCGAATGAAGTGCATTGTTAATTATAACAACAGTTATATACTTTGCTGAAGTTCCTTACAGACTGTAGTTACATCCATAGTTGATGTACTGCGGGTGTAATAAGCTGTAAATCGATATGTAACCTGCTATACTAACGTATCGTGAAATCACAGAGGACCGGCTGACCTATCGGAGGGAAACGCGCTGAGAACGTAAGTTACTAAGCAGATAATATCAGTACCTCTTTAGATTATTCGTGAAAAAGCTACTGTTTACAGAAATACTTGATTACTTAAAGAAAATCGGCGCATTACTCCAAGACTGATGGCTATATAGAAGGAAATGCAACGTACAGCTATTAAGTAAACGAGGAACAACGTGGTTTGATTACAAAGTCAATAATCACTAATCAGCTACATCAAACGGACTCGGCCTGGCTTTTCCAAGCGATCTAAAAGGGCACGATCTTGTGAATAATACAACGGAAAAATAAAATGTGCAGTTTGTTGGAAAAAAATATAACGCCTTCTTATTTTCTTCTTTATTTATCGTTCCAAGAGCGGAGAGACGCTTCAATAATGGTCGGATATTTCACATGAAGCAATACTTGTAAAATTCTGAGTGTCAGTCTTCACAGCGAAGTCTAACGACATGTATTTGTGTCCACAAATCAAGGAAATATCACAAGAATAACTCGAAAATGTGATTATCTTATCCAAAGTGTAGAACACATAATACTGCTTCACGACGAATGTATGTACAAATAAATATAGTAAGAAGTCTAATCTATTGCGAGGGACTTTTGTAGACAATATAAGGCGTGTGTCACAAGAAAGCCTTTCCACTTGGCCTTGAAAATCTGTGGTTAATCTCACACATTTTTCAGTATCGCTGAAAGGCTATTGAAAAGCACGTTTATGAAATTGTAAACATTGTGTATAGTGTTCTCTGAATGAAAATTGCTGTTACTTTTGAATGAGTCTGTGATGGAGTATGTGCACAGGGATGACAGAGTTAGTATTTCGAGACAGTTGAACGTCGGCGTACATGAGGGCGCCAACTGGCAAAGAAAATGGGTCTGCCAATCCTTCTTTGTTAAAGCAAACAGTTGTCCGCAAATATCGTGCGGTATGGAATAATGAAGTAAAATAATAAGAGTTAGACTGGAGTGCTAAATTTGCATCTGACTGCCTATGTCCACGTACGACCTATATTAATAAAAGTTTCGCCGTTCCAGGCGTGTAACAATTCAGTGGAATGATCCACCACAGCCGGCCGCTGTAGCCGAGCGGCTCTAGGCGCTTCAGTCCGGAACTGCGCTGCTACTATGGTCGCAGGTTCGAATCCTGCCTCGGGCATGGATGTGTATGATGTCTTTAGGTTAGTTAGGTTTAAGTAGTTCTAAGCCTAGGGGACTGATGACCTCAGATGTTAAGTCCCATAGTGCTTAGAGCCATTTGAACCATTTTTTGACCCACCACAAACAAAGGATAATTATCTCACACTACACGGGAAATATTCATTGCATGAAAGCAAAAGTGGCACTGCACTATCAATTAGTAAAATAATGATCACATTTTCACCTTACCTTCCGAGTATACCAAGAGAACTACAGTGAGGTGACAAAAGTCATGGGATAACTCCTAATATCGTGGCCGAGTGGTTCTAGGCGCTACACTCTGGAACCGCGAGACCCCTACGCTCGCAGGTTCGAATCCTGCCTCGGGCATGGATGAGTGTGATGTCCTTAGGTTAGTTAGGTTTAACTAGTTCTAAGTTCTAGGGGACTAAAAATGGTTCAAATGGCTCTGAGCACTATGGGACTCAACTTCTCAGGTCATTAGTCCCCTAGAACTTAGAACTAGTTAAACCTAACTAACCTAAGGACATCACACACATCCATGCCCGAGGCAGGATTCGAACCTGCGACCGTAGCGGTCTCGCGGCTCCAGACTGCAGCGCCTAGAACCGCACGGCCACTTCGGCCGGCTCTAGGGGACTAATGACCTCAGAAGTTAAGTCCCATAGTGCTCAGAGCCATTTGAACCAACCTAATATCTTGTGGAGCAGTCTTTACCCGGCGTCGTGCAGCAGCTGTACGTGGCATGGACTCATCAAGTCGTTGGAAGACCCCTGCAGAAATATTGAGCCGTACTGCCTCTATAGCCGCCCATAACAGCGAAATTGTTGCCAGTGCAGGATTTTGTGCACGAACTGACTGTCGATTAACCGTCCCATAAATGTTCGATGCGACTCATGTCGGGCGATGTGGGTGGCCAAATCATTCACTCGAACTGTTCAAAATGTTCTTCAAACCAATCGCATGTGATTGTGGTCCGGCGACATGACGCACTATAATCCATAAAAATTCCATCTATATGAAGTTAGTAACTTTTCTCGAAAGAACAGATACTATTGATGACCGTGCAGCTTCTCTAGAATAAAAGATAATTAATTGAAACCATCAGCTGCCTACAGGTGTTGTTGATATGCCTCGATGGGGACAGCTGAAAATGTGTGCCCCGACCGGCACTCGAATGCGGGATCTCCTGCTTACATGGCAGACGCTCTATCAATTTTTTTTTTTTAATTTCATTTTGTTCGTTTTCGTTCGTTCTATCTGCTCGGGGCGGACGTCGCAAGACACCCGTTTCCAATTCGTCGTTGATCCATTGACTCAGTTTTTTTTTTATTACAGAGGGCAGCTAACCCTCTGACCAAGCACGCTGAGATACCGTGCCGGCATTCATCTGAGCCACCGAGGACACAGATGAATAGCGCGACTGCAGGGACTTATCCCTTGCACGCTTCCCGTGAGACCCACATTCCCAATTGTGCCCAATTTACATACTTAATGTACCCAACAGCTATTTGCCCATCCACTCATTGCAAGCGCACACTAAGGTGACGATTCCCGTAAGAGTTCGGGCAACCTGTGCGCATTCGCACAGACGAAGGTCAATAGCTGGGTAGCCTTTAACTATGTATATGAAGATAGTAGCTTCTCTCGAGAGAACAGATACTATTGATGACCGTGCATCTTCTCTAGAATAAAAGATAATTAATTAAAACCCGCAGCTGCCTACAGGTGTTGTTGATATACCTCGATGGGGACAACTGAAAATGTGTGCCCCGACCAGGACTCGAACTCGGGATCCCCTGCTTACATGGCAGACGCTCTATCCATCTGAGCCACCGAGTACACAGATGAATAACGCGACTGCAGGGACTTATCACTTGCATGCTTCGAGCGTCTGCCATGTAAGCAGGAGATCCCGGCTTCGAGTCCCCGTCGGGGCACACATTTTCAGCTGTCCCCATCGAGGTATATCAACAACACCTGTCGGCAGCTGAGGGTTTCAATTAATTATCATTAATTCCGTCGATGTTCGGGAACATGAAGTTCACACATGGCTGCAAATGGTCTCCCAGTAGCCGAACATGACCATTTCCAGTCAACGATCGGTTCATTCCATGCAAACAAAGTTCACACCATTACGGAGCCACCACCAGCTCGCACAGAGACTTGTTCACACTTGGGTCCATGCCTTCGTGGGATCTCCGCCACACTCGAACACTACAGCCATCTCTCACCAACTGAATCGTGACTCATCTGACCAGGCTACGGTTTTCCAGTCGTCTAGCGTCCATCCGATACGGTCCCGAGCCGAGGAGAGGCGCTGCTGGCGATGTCGTGCTGTTACCAAAGGCACTCACGTCGGTCGTCTGCTTCCATAGCCACATAAAGCCAAATTTTGCCCCACTCTCCTGACGGGTCTCTCCGAAGACCAGTTTGGATTCCGGAAAGATAGAGGAACCAGAGAAGCAATATTTGCTCTAAAACTAATAATAGAGAAACGACTAGATAAGAACCTGAAAACATACATAGCTTTCGTAGATGTAGAGAAAGCCTTTGATAATGTTAAATGGGATAAGATGTTTGAGGTACTCAAAAAAGTAGGAATAGACCATATAGAAAAATGATATGGAACCTGTACAAAAACGAGACGACAGTTATCCGTGGACGGACAAAACAAGAAGAGGTGCAGATACGGAAAGGTGTCCGACAAGGTTGCGCACTATCCCCTGTTATCTTTAACGTATTCATTGAAGAGGCGCTGAAAAAAGTAAGGGAAAATTCACAGACAGGTGTAGTAATTCATGGCCAACGAATAGATATGATAAGATATGCCGATGATATAGCTGTCCTGGCTGAAAGTGAAGAAGATCTTGTAGTCCTACTGAATAGAATGGATAAAGTTATGGGTGAAGAATATATATGAGAATTAATAAAGCAAAAACAAAAGTAATGGCATGCGACAAAGGAGATCAAGTGAAAGTCCAAGTTCATGTAGGCAATGAACTGCTCGAACAAGTTGATAAATTTACTTATCTGGGCAGTAATATTACCAGGGATGGAAGGAGCAAGGCAGAAGTGAGAAGTAGAATAGCTCAAGCAAAGGCTGCTTTTAACAAGAAGAAAAACATATTAACATCTAAGAACATCAGCCTTGAAACCAGGAAAAGATTTTTGAAATCATATGTGTGGAGTGTGGCATGCTATGGGTGTGAAACATGGACTCTCGGGACAGAGGAACAGCAGAAGCTAAATTCTTTTGAAATGTGGTGCTATAGACGCATGCTCAAAATAAAATGGATCGACAAGGTCACAAACGAAGTGGTTCTGGAAAGAGCAGGTGAGAAGTGAAGCTTCTGGAGTTTCATTGTTAAAAGAAGAGTGCAATTTTCAGGCCATCTATTAAGACATAAAGGACTCCTGAACACAATCATAGAGGGATATGTCGAGGGAAAAAGACCAAGAGGAAGACCACGACTGAGGTACATGGATCAAATCGTGAAAGATGTGGGATGTAACACCTATAAAGAAATGAAGAGAAAAGCTGAAAGACGCACAGAATGGAGACAAGCTGCCATTGTAGCTGTTGCAAACCAATCCTTGGATTGACCACTACAGAAGAAGTCCTGACGGGTACATTCGTCATACGTCCCACATTGATTTCTGCGATTATTTCGCCCAGTGTTGCTTGTCTGTCTGCACCGACAACGCCACGCGAACGGTTCGGTAACTGAAGGCCGTCGGCCACAGCGTTGTCCGTGGTGAGAGATAATGCCTGAAATTTGGTGTTCTCAGCACACTCTTTACACTGTGGATCTCAGAATATTGAATTCTCTAATGATTTCCGAAATGGAACATCCCACATGTTTAGCTCCATCTACATCTACATCTACATGACTACTCTGTAATTCACATTTAAGTGCTTGGCAGAGGGTTCGTCGAACCACAATCATACTATCTCTCTACCATTCCACTCCCGAACAGCGCGCGGGAAAAACGAACACCTAAACCTTTCTGTTCGAGCTCTGATTTCTCTTATTTTATTTTGATGATCTATGTAGGTTGGGCTCAACAAAATATTTTCGCATTCGGAAGAGAAAGTTGGTGACTGAAATTTCGTAAGTAGATCTCGCCGCGACGAAAAACGTCTTTGCTTTAATGACTTCCATCCCAATTCTCGTATCATATCTGCCACACTCTCTCCCCTACTACGTGATAATACAAAACGAGCTGACCTTTTTTGCACCCTTTCGATGTCCTCCGTCAATCCCGCCTGGTAGATCGTTCCCTTCGAGGTGATTCATAATGTTTGAATACAGTATATGCTCCAAAACCCTACTGCAAACCGACGTCAATGATATAGGTCTGTAGTTAGATGGATTACTCATACTACCCTTCTTAAACACTGGTGCGACCTGCGCAACTTTCCAATCTTTAGGTACAGATCTATCGGTGAGCGAGCGGTTGTATATGAGTGCTAAGTAGGGAGCTATTGTATCAGCGTAATCTGAAAGGAACCTAATCGGTATACAATCTGGACCTGAAGACTTGCCCGTATCAAGCGATTTGAGTTGCTTCGCAACCCCTAAGGTATCTACTTCTAAGAAACTCATGCTAGCAGCTGTTCGTGTTTCAAATTCTGGAATATTCCATTCATCTTCCCTGGTGAAGGAATTTCGGAAAACTGCGTTCAATAACTCCGCTTTAGCGGCACAGTCGTCGGTAACAGTACCATCGGCACTGCGCAGCGAAGGTATTGACTGCGTCTTGCCGCTTGTGTACTTTGCATACGACCAGAATTTCTTCGGATTTTCTACCAAATTTCGAGACAATGTTTCGTTGTGGAACCTATTAAAGGCACCTCGCATTGAAGTCCGTGCCAAATTTCGCGCGTCTGTAAATTTTAGCCAATCTTGGGGATTTCGCGTTCTTCTGAACTTCGCATGCTTTTTCCGTTGCCTCTGCAACAGCGTTCGGACCTGTTTTGTGTACCATGGGGGATCAGTTCCATCTCTTACCAATTTATGAGGTATGAATCTCTCAATTGCTGTTGCTACTATATCTTTGAATTTGAGCCACATCTCGTCTACATTCGCATAGTCAGTTCGGAAGGAATGGAGATTGTCTCTTAGGAAGGCTTCTAGTGACACTTGATCCGCTTTTTTAAATAAAATTATTTTGCGTTTGTTTCTGGTGGATTTGTAAGAAACGGTATTGAGCCTAGCTACAACGACCTTGTGATCACTAATCCCTGTATCAGTCATGATGCTCTCTATCAGCTCTGAATTGTTTGTGGCTAAGAGGTCAAGTGTGTTTTCGCAACCATTTACAATTCACGTGGGTTCGTGGACTAACTGCTCGAAATAATTTTCGGAGAAAGCATTTAGGACAATCTCGGAAGATGTTTTCTGCCTACCACCGGTTTTGCACAAGTATTTTTGCCAACATATCGAGGGAAGGTTGAAGTCCCCACCAACTATAACCGTATGAGTGGGGTATTTATTTGTTACGAGACTCAAATTTTCTCTGAACTGTTCCGCAACTATATCATCGGAGCCTGAGGGTCGGTAGAAGGAGCCAATTATTAACTTAGTTCGGCTGTTAAGTATAACCTCCACCCATACCAATTCGCACGGAGTATCTACTTTTACTTCACTACAAAATAAACCACTACTGACAGACACAAACACTCCACCACCAATTCTTTCCTGAACACCGTCTGAGACTTCGTAAAAATTTCTGCAGAACTTATTTCAGGCTTTAGCCAGCTTTCTGTACCTATAACGATTTCAGCTTCTGTGCTTTCTATTAGCGCTTGAAGCTCAGGGACTTTCCCAGCACAACTACAACAATTTACAACTACAATTCCGACTGTTCCTTGATTCAAGCACGTCCTGTATTTGCCATGCACCCTTTGAGATTGCATTCCGCGTTCAAAGTCTGTTACTTCTCGTTGTGTGGCCGTAATCAAGTCGGAAACCTTTCCATATGAATCACCTGAGTTCAAAAGACAGTTCTGCCAATGCACTGCTGTTTTATACCTTGTGTACGCGGTACTACCGCCACCTGTATACGTGCATATCGCTATACCACGATTGTCACCTGAGTGTATGAATTACTTCAATAAAACAACTTTAGCATATATTCCGAAAAACATATTTACATTCACTGCGCCTCGTGATATTTAACTATCCATAATGTTAAGTCGAACAATATCAAGTTCAGTTTTAATTATTCTGGCCTGCTGCAACTAAAAGTACTACGTGAGTCAGGAATGGATACTGACTCTGATACATTCATACATTGTTCCTCATTCTGCAGAAAACATCGGCAGGCGGGTTGTGTAGCACCGTTTGGTTCCTTAATAATCGCTTTGCGCCTCCACTTCCTGCACGTTGGTTAGCCCTATCACTGTTTCCCATAGTACGTAGCGCTGCGTGGTGTCTCGTGTCTGGTGACACGAAGCATATTTTGTACAAACATTAATGAACGGATCTTCTCTACTTGCTGCCCCTCTTCCATCACTCAGTAAACTTTTTCATTGCAACAACATAGCGCTACTACTTAAAAAGGGAAAATATAAACGCGCACGTACGGTGCATACACTACTGGCCATTAAAATTGCTACACCACGACGATGACGTGCTACAGACGCGAAATTTAACCGACAGGAAGAAGATGCTGTGATATGCAAATGATTAGCTTTTCAGAGCATTCACACAAGGTTGGCGCCGGTGGCGACACCTTCAACGTGCTGACATGAGGAAAGTTTCCAACCGATTTCTCATACACAAACAGCAGTTGACCGGCGTTGCCTGGTGAAACGTTGTTGTGATTCCTCGTGTAAGGAGGAGAAATGCGTACCATTACGTTTCCGACTTTGATAAAAGTCGGATTGTAGCCTATCGCGATTGCGGTTTATCGTATCGCGACATTGCTGCTCGCGTTGGTCGAGATCCAATGACTGTTAGCAGAATATGGAATCGGTGGGTTCAGGAGGGTAATACGGAACGCCGTGCTGGATCCCAACGGCCTCGTATCACTAGCAGTCGAGATGACAGATATCTTATCCGCATAGCTGTAACGGATCGTCCAGCCACGTTTCGATCCCTGAGTCAACAGATGGGGACGTTTACAAGACAATAATCATCTGCACGAACAGTTCGACGACGTTTGCAGCAGCAAGGACTACCAGCTCGGTGACCATGGCTGCGGTTACCCTTGACGGTGCATCACAGACAGGAGCGCCTGAAATACTGGCGTATCACCTGGCGTGATGGTATGGGGTGCCATTGGTTACACGTCTTGGTCATCTCTTGTTCCCACTGACGGCACTTTGAACAGTGGACGTTACATTTCAGATGTGTTACAACCTGTGGCTCTACCCTTCATTCGATCCCTGCGAAACCCTATTGAGAACATCTGGTCAATGGTGGCCGAGCAACTGGCTCGTCACAATACGCCAGTCACTACTCTTGATGAACTGTGGTATCGTGTTGAAGCTGCATGGGCAGCTGAACCTGTGCAGGCCATCCAAGCTCTGTTTCTTAATGCCCAGGCGTATCAAGGCCGCTATTACGGCCAGAGGTGGTTGTTCTGGGTACTGATTTCTCAGGATCTATGCACCCAAATTGCGTGAAAATGTAATCGTATGTCCGTTGTAGTATAATATATTTGTGCAATGAATACCCGTTTATCATCTGCATTTCTTCTTGGTGTAGCAATTTTAATGGCCAGTAGCGTATGATACGACCGGTACACACTTTATGAACGGGAGAAAGGGGGAGAAAGTGTTTTAGAAGCTCTTGAGAAAGGTAAGTAGCGATACATTTCAGTACATGTAACTTCTCGTCAGACTAGCAGCATTGCTTCAGAAAAGGAGTTTCAGCAGGAGACACGATCCATTCTTATGTGTGAGTCACGTTACAGACACGAGGTAACCTTTTGATTTTACAAAAACATTTGTTTGTGTGGACCATTCTCAATTTTTGCGTAGGTTCATCCTCTGTGGAATAAGGGGGAAAGCTCAACAATGGTTCCTTTCCTGTCTAGACGATAAGAAATAGAAGACGAAAACAAAGAGAGAACAGATTCGGATCTAACTGCATACTGCAAAATGATGCCATAGGGATCCGATCTGGATCCATTGTTTTCTTTATACATATCAATGATCTGTCACTAAATATGAGAGATGACAAATTTCTATATTTGGTGATGACAAAAGTACCATTTTGAAAGCTGTAGAATGAAATACTTACGATTTATCCAATATTGTAATGGGTAACATCAGTGTGTGATTCGCAGAAAACGTATGTTTAAAGGCTTTCAGAAATAACTGCAACCAGTCGTCTTTCGTGATGCTTCAGTATTTAGTATACCGTGACCGGTTTCAAGTCGTCTAGCGACTCATCATCAGATGGTACATACCTTTAATGATTGTTTGTAGCATTGTGCGGGGTCGTATAGTTGTGGTAAGATGGTTAAGCTATAACAAAACATAGTGCACATAGTTTCTTAAATTACGGTTGTAAAAGTGAAATTTTGCTATCACAAAATGATCACTAAAGTTAATCATTTGAATTTTTAGCACTTATGACTAATGACAAGCTTTTTAAAAATTATCGCATCTAGGATCTCGTAAAGTACTTGAGTGCGCTTGCCTTTGCTATAAGAATAATCTCATTGCCTTTATGTACTGGATCTGTTGCCCATTATCGAGGATTTTTATTTTAGGTCTCTTTTTATCGAAGGTTCACCCGAGTCAGATTATCGGAATCGATGTTTAACTTGAAGTGAGCGCTCTGGAACTGGAGGTTTGACTTATATAAGTTAAATCGAAACTTTCAGGCCCTAAGTGGGGTTACTATCAAGTGTTTTAAGCTGTGTAGGAACTAACTGTACATATGTCTATTGGTAAACGAGCTATCGAGAAGGTGATACCTTTGTTGACAGCTAAAAGAATTCCGATAAAAGTAAGAGAATATATGTCGAGGGCCTTTGGCATGAAGATTTTGTGAAAACCGCTCTGGTAGTAGTAGTAGTAGTAGTAGTAGTAGTAGCAGTAGTATATTCACCCGTGGATCACTTTTATAATGATATTGGCGTCTCATGATATTACAATTTAACAACAAAAATAACATACTTCATATATACAAACATTTACGGACTAACTGGTCTAATTTGACAAAGATAGAGCAGGTAGTTGACCGTTGTCTTATAGTAGGAACCATACCGGCATTTGCTTGCAGCAATTTAGGGGAATGATAGAAATCGTAAATGAAGATGGCAAGGTGGAAATTGGAACCACCATCCTCCCGAATACTAAGCCAGACTGTTTAAACAGTACAACCTCATTCCGCTTATCCCTAGTCCATTTACCTAAGAATTACCAAAGAATGTAAAGATTACACGACAATTAGTTTTATATACCAAATTACAAAGGCTGTGTGTAGGCTTCTACTCTGAAAACAACTGAGGAAAACATGGGAGATTATCAATTTGGTTTCACGAAAGGAACTTTGGAGTGTATTATATGGCGATGAATCATGGGCAGTCATGCTTAAAGTGAAATGAACTGACAAAATGAGGAATGGAGAAGCATATCTGAGAGCGGGAGATGAAAGAATAGGAGTGGAAACGATAATAATGAGAGAAATATATTGACGGGGAAAGACGTTGCTAAAAAATTGACTGCAACGAAAAGTCGTCGAGGGAAAGATTGCACGGAAGAGAGGTAAGGTTAGATTCTGGATAACGTTAAAATGGACAAAGATCAAGGAAGTGGCACAGGGTAGAAGAAAGAGGGGAGTTTCCAGTCTTAAGATTGATATATCACAGAAGAAGATTAAATGACAGACACTCTGCATCCACATGTGAACATAATTATAATATTTACTGTCCTCTTTGCGCTATTATTAAATACCATGTGCGCCCTGAATAGATGTGCAATTCGACATCAGCATTTCTTCATAAGGACAATGATGTAATTGTTTCAGCTCCTGCGATGCTTTGGTAATTGTCTCCTAACCTCCACAGAGCTTGTATGATTGTTCACGTTGCGGACTTACTCTGTGGATGCCTATAGCCTAATTACTACTGTACTCTCTGCGACCAGTTCACGAAAATGCTCGAGAGAAGTATTTGCATGTTAGTTAACAACAAATCCAAGGATGACAACAACAGCTTACACAAGGCATCAAGGAATCGTCACATCTGTAGTGGAGGAAAGTACGGGAATGAAAGTTGAGGTGAAGTTTCGAATAAAGTAAGCAGTTTCAAATGGATTGCAGTAGTTACACAGAGATGAAGAGATTGTAAAAGGGTAGACTAGCTTGGAGAGCTGCATCCAACCAGTCTTCTGACTGCAGACCGAAAGAACACAGAGGTAAGAAGTTAAAGTTGGTTATTACATACTTCACGTAATGCAGTTCCAATTTGTGAATCATTGTGAACACGACAGCAACAACACAAGGGAAAAACCGAAATAATGATTATTACATAATGTTCGTAATGCAGTTACAGCTTTCACACGGCAGCGAGATATTTATTCGGAAATGCTGAGTTAACTTAAAAGCAGGCGAGCAGCACAAGTCACGCGCCTGAAGGCCGCAACCTCGATGTAGCGCGCCCACGCAGCGCCTACCGTAAGAATTGCGAATGCAGGTTGTGAGTGTGGGGCGAAGCGCAGACTCTCCCGCGCAGGCTGTGGTATCGACGAATGCCTCAAACTCAGGCCTGCGCAGTTCGCGGCGAACGTTTACGAGGGACAGCTTCACCATACTCCCTCTCCGTGTCGCTATTCCTCTACGCTCTTATGTATAGAAACAAGCACAGTCGACTGCTACAAATGGTTTGTCCTTTCCTCTTTAAGAATGTGGCCTTATTGTTAATGATTCTTCTGGAAGTAAGGTCCTGTGACGAACTGGGGGCATTACATTTACAGGTTAAAGAAAGAGTAACGGCGCACTGCAGTGATAGAAAGTTCGCTTTAAGAAGCTCCACAGGGCTAGGAAACAGACTTCATTTTCTGCACGCCACTTCAGAGACCCCCACAACCTTATCTGTATTGGCAAATCACGGTAGTCTACGTCAGAAGGTTCTTTTATTGTACTGCTCAATTATAACTTACCTGTAGTGAAAAATATGTAAAAATCTGCCAACTGGTTGCATAGATTTTCTATATACCTTGATCAGGTTTCGTCACCTCTAAGGGTGACTTCATCAGAAGGTAAGGTGATTACCTGTGTTTAGGATCTTCTTTCTGATGTCTTTGTACTTTCAGACAGCCTTTGATACATGGGCGGCTAAGAAGCGTACAACTTTTAACATGGCTGACGTTCAAGCACAATGTTGTACGCTTCTTACCCGTCCATGTATCAAAGGCTGTCTCAAAGTACAAAGACATCAGAAAGAAGATCCTAAACACAGGTAATCACCTTACCTTCTGATGAAGTCACCCTTAGAGGTGACGAAACCTGGTTAAGGTATATAGAAAATTTATGCAAGCGGTTGGCAGATATTTACATATTTTTCAAATTTGTGTATACGGTTGCTGCAAACGTCAGCCATGTTTAAAGTTGTTACCTATAGTGCATAGATGCACACTGTAACGACGAATGAAATCTTGTACCAAAGCTAGGATTCGAACCCACATATCCTTCTCCCTAGGCAGACGTGCTAACCACTTCGCCACGTTGGCACAGTGGCTTTATTCCCTGCACGGGCTGCCCTTGCACGCCTACGCCTCCCTCCCCTTTCCTAATTCCCATTCACACTTCAGCTCACTTGGTATTCCCCTAAACTCTAACAGCACTGCATCGGGGGGGGGGGGGGGGGGGGCGGGGGGGGGGGGGGGGGAGCTCCAACTGTATTGGAATAGCACCTCAGCATCGAATGAAGCTGGGGATCCTGCATGATGCTAGGGTAGTTAGTGCAGGTGTGCAAAACCACTATACGTGAGTGGTGTAGTGGTTAGCACATATGCTAGTGAGCAAGAGACCTGGGTTCGAATCCCGGTCTTGTACAAGTTTTCATTCGTCGCTTCAGTCTGCAGATGTACATGACAGGAGGTTCAGACTTGTAAAGGCCTCTGGGACCATAGAGTTTCACTTACATATAGGACTATAAAGTTTGTTGTTGTTGTTGTGGTCTTCAGTCTTGAGACTCGTTTGATACAGCTCTCCATGTTACTCTATCCTGTGCAAGCTTCTTCATCTCCCAGTACCTACTGCAGCCTACATCCTTCTGAATCTGCTTAGTGTATTCATTTCTTGGCCTCCCTCTACGATTTTTACCCTCCACGCTGCCCTCCAATACTAAATTGGTGATCCCTTGATGCCTCAGAACATGTCCTACCAACCGATCCCTTCTTCTAGTCAAGTTGTGCCACAAACTGCTCTTCTCCCCAATCCTATTCAGTACCTCCTCATTAGTTATGTGATCTACCCATCTAATCTTCAGCATTCTTCTGTAGCAGCACATTTCGAAAGCTTCTATTCTCTTCTTGTCTAAACTATTTATCGTCCACGTTTCACTTCCATACGTGGCTACACTCCATACAAATACTTTCAGAAACGACTCCCTGAGACTTAAATCTATACTCGATGTTAACAAATTTCTCTTCTTCAGAAACGCTTTCCTTGCCATTGCCAGTCTACATTTTATATCCTCTCTACTTCGATCATCATCAGTTATTTTGCTCCCCAAATAGCAAAACTCCATTACTACTTTAAGTGTCTCATTTCCTAATCCAATTCCCTCAGCATCACCCGACTTAATTCGACTACATTCCATTATCCTCGTTTTGCTTTTGTTGATGTTCATCTTATATCCTCCTTTCAAGACACTGTCCATTCCGTTCAACTGCTCTTCCAAGTCTTTTGTTGTCTCTGACAGAATTACAATGTCATCGGCGAACCTTAAAGTTTTTATTTCTTCTCCATGTATTTTAATACCTACTCCGAATTTTTCTTTTGTTTCCTTTATAGCTTGCTCAATATACGGGTTGAACAACATCGGGGAGAGCCTAAAACCCTGTCTCACTCCCTTCCCAATCACTGCTTCCCTTTCATGTCCCTCGACTCTTATAACTGCCATCTGGTTTCTGTACAAATTGTAAATAGCCTTTCGCTCCCCGTGTTTTACCCCTGCCACCTTCAGAAATTGAAAGAGAGTTTTCCAGTCAACAATGTCAAAAGCTTTCTCTAAGTCTACAAATGCTAGAAACATAGGTTTGCCTTTTCTTAATCTAGCTTCTAAAATAAGTTTATGTTTTGAAAAGAACCATCTGATTTTTCAAGGGTATACCTTCGCCCTATGTGCACAGACAACCTTGGGGTACTTTCCAGAATTACGTTTAAGATCGCCCGCATCTCGTGGTCGTGCGGTAGCGTTCTCGCTTCCCACGCCTGGGTTCCCGGGTTCGATTCCCGTCGGGGTCAGGGATTTTCTCTGCCTCGTGATGGCTGGGTGTTGTGTGCTGTCCTTAGGTTAGTTAGGTTTAAGTAGTTCTAAGTTCTAGGGGACTGATGACCGTAGCAGTTAAGTCCCATAGTGCTCAGAGCCATTTGAACCATTTTTTTACGTTTAAGATCAAAGTTTTCATTTACCAATTACCTTTCATAAATGTTCAACTTGCCCGCCACCGGATGCACGACAAACATGCAGGCGGTAGTCAGACTTGTCCCATAGTTCTGCGAACATGTCTGGAGAAACCGCATTGACCGTTGTTGCTATAGGACGTAGCATTTTAGCCAAAGTTGTCGGAATTGGAGGCATGTAAACGGAGTCTCTCACAAACCCCACAAAAAATTCTGGTACCGCGGGATCAGGCGACCTTGGAGACTAATGCTGCAATGCGAGATCCTCACCCCCCTTACGGCTGACTCATCGTTGAAGCAATTCATTGTTCAGAAACTCTTTGCAATGGGGGTGCCAGTGCGGTGATGTTCCGTCCTGTCGGGAAAAAAATGGGGCCTTTTATTGTAACTCTACAATGAACGAATAAGCGACCGAGCTAGCTATCTAGCAGCAACCATACGAGCGAGAACCCCACGAAACGATAACTTACACCTGGCGTCAAGTTAAGCCTTTAATCTTGATGCGTAAGTTCAAATTCACCCAAAGTTTATATCTTCATTCAAGTAGAAGATATAGTCTTGTGATATGGGTTGAATCCTTCTGAAACACAGTGCTGTTAGCGAGTGGTGTGTGGGCAAAGTGACTGCTTAAATTCCTGTGTGTGATCTATTATTATAGTAATTGGATGGTATGCAAGAGAGGAAGAGATCTACCTAAAGAAGAATGCTTGTCCACCGATCTTCTAAGAAGGCTAAACCGAACGGGCTATTCTTTCGTAACTTCTATGCGAAGCTAGTTAGTTCCTTCATTTTGGTTCTTTTTACCTCCTGAAGCAATCTGTCAAAGATTTATTACCAGCGACCGCTCGCTCAACACTTTTGGCGATGTGGAAAACTCCATGCAATTATAAACATGAGGCAATCCTTCTGTGGCCACACGAACTGATTTGATTTTAGCTCTATGGAAGGATGAGTTTAGCACACTAACAAGTGTTTCCATAAGAGTAATAATGAGGCCTGGAAAAAATTCCACTAATAATACGGTGAGAGCAGGGTAGTAGACGTCTAACGGAAAAAACACTGATAATATGGGGACAGCAGAGTAGTAAACGTCTAACGGGACAAAATCCGTCAGCAGTAGGTAGTCGGAAATGCATCGCTGCGGAACTTCAAATGGTTCAAATGGCTCTGAGCACTATGGGACTTAACATCTGTAGTCATCAGTCCCCTAGAACTTAGAACTACTTAAACCTAACTAACCTAAGGACATCACACACACCCATGCTCGAGGCAGGATTCGAACCTGCGGAACTACGGCCATTAAACGGCAGCCATTCAGTGACGAAATCGCAAAAATGTGTGCATTTAGTCTAGACTCTAGACTTACCCCAGATAATATTTGTTACGCTGTTGTGAGTTACTGGTTTATTATCTCAAGATTAACAACCAAAGCTAGGAAACTTTCAATTTCTCTCCGCGTCTGGTTACATTTTACACTATTTTACTGTGATGTTAACTGGTTAAAACTTGAGCGACTATGCGAGAAATACCACATCCCCTGCTATTAATTTTTTTAAAATAATAAGCTGCACAACAGAAACATCACTGCAGTAAGTTAGTATCAGGTAATGTGGCAATGTAAGGTGCATTGTTTTTTAATACAAATATCTGAAGGTCGCATTGTGAGTTACCTCCGTGGTCAGATAATCTGCCCTTCCCTTGCTCTACTGACAATGCTGTAGAATCGCTCTGAACCATTAGTCGTACAAGGAACGGTTGTGTTGATAAACTACGTACTTGGACACATGGGTGCTTACAGGATTTTGTTTCGGGAGGGGTCCTGTCTCCATTTTATAAGAAAATAATTCACTATTTAATTTCAGACCATATATTTACTCTCGATATTATGCAAACAATCAAACGCTGAATGTCTGCTAGTACTTACCTTTAGCAAGGGTTTGTCGGTCGTGGCCGTTTAGAAAAGTGATTCGCTGCTTCCTCGGAATCACACGGAACATTGCGATGCACAGATAGATAATCAAGACTACTCATTTTATTTTGATTTTTATTGTTATTAGCTACGTTTTTAAACGTTTTAGACTCGAAAGTTGCCGTTCAAAACTGGAAGGGAGACTAGAATATAGGGCAGAGTTCTAATATTAGGAAAAAATGCGTGTTATGTGTCTCTAACACCACCATAGTATTAGGGAGATTGGAATGTGGGGCAGAGTTCTAATATTCGGGAAAAAAAAGTGAGTTACATGTCTCTAACACCACCAAAGGATTAGCTGGTCTTGTATTTGGTTCTTTTTCAAGCGTTTTTTTCCAAACTGAATATTTTCTAGTTGTAGATGAAGGCCCTGCTAACATGTATTGATAAAATTTCACGGGCTCTAGTACATCTTCAGTACATCAATTTACACATTTTCTCGGAATTATGCTATTTTAATTAAATTTATATGGTCCCTAAACCTGTCACAGAGCTAGTTTCTGTCAGGATGCAGAAAGGTATTACTCTGGGTTGCTAGCAGCACTGTTATCTCGATATTTCATTGTGGACACAAACCTCGGTACTGTTATAATTACTTCGACTTCTCCTACGAGGTTCGAAGCCTTACTAAAATTTTTTGAGTTCTTTATCCCTAACCCGTATCATTTCTTCTAAGACATTGCACACATTGCTAACGTATTCCAATGCTACAGCAGGATCATAGGTAACACATTGAACTGGTCTTCAAAGCAAAACGATTAATGAGAAGATCTTTTTCCGGTAGTACAATAGATACAATGAACTAAGTACGAGTGACTGGACTTAAAAGTTGGTTTGCTTTTTGAGCAGTTCTTTTACTATCCCACAACTTTTAACAGTTGCAGAGAAAGTAGTACAACTAAAATTATTGCCGGCCGGTGTGGCCGCGCGGTTCTAGGCGCTTCAGTCTGGAACCGCGCGACCGCTACGGTCGCAGGTTCGAATCCTGCCTCGGGCATAGATGTGTGTGATGTCCTTAGGTTAGTTAGGTTTAAGTAGTTCTAAGTTCTAGGGGACTGATGACCTCAGATGTTAAGTTCCATAGTGCTCAGAGCCATTTGAACCATTTTTGAACTAAAATTATTTCTCTAAAGCTCAGGATTGCCTCATGTTTATAATTCCATGGAGTTTTTCCACATCGCTAAAACTGTTAAGCGTGCGGTCGCTCGTAATAAATCTTTGACAGATTGCTTCAGAACATTATTATGTTTAGCGGAACTCGTAAAGAAATTCCGGTAGATTGTGGTTTCCCTGTGTAATTCCGGATAGCCTGCAGAGAACATGAATCAGCTAAGGTTTGATTTAAAGAGTGGGCACAGAAAATTGCACTGCAAATTAAGCTGAAGTCGTCGCAATTTATGATGGTCCCCTGGACATTACAAGAGGCGCGGCACGTTTCTTAATGGGGTGTGTAATCATCACGGAAAGCAGTGCGTGCTCTGCAACGTGCTTCCATGCTGGCCAGGAGGTTGTTCAGGCGTTCTTGTGGTAGGGCGTCCCATTCCTCCACCAGCGTGGTTGGAAACTGCTGGATGATCGTTGGTGGATGTGAACACACTGCAGTGCATCTCCCCAACGCATCCCACACGTGCTCCAAGTGATTTAAGGAAGCCCAGTCCATTCGCCGTATACCTTCTCGTCCCAAGAGCTTCTCCCGCTGCATTGTTCTATGCAGTCGGCCATTGGGTATTCTTTTCACACTAAAGTTTGTGGGTCGCTACTCCGTCGTACCCTTACTAACCAAAAATTCACAATTAGCACAGAGGTTTCAGAAGTTTAAAATTGGGTAATATTAAGTTCATCAGACCACACTCTACTAAATCTACAGCAAGTATAAACATCAGGAGGTCTTTACGAATCATATTTCATTGAAAATTAATATACTGAGTGTGGAGTCACCGCAGGACACCACACTTGCTAGGTGGTAGCCCTTAAATCGCCCGCGGTCCGTTAGTATACGTCGGACCCGCGTGTCGCCACTATCAGTGATTGCAGACCGAGCGCCGCCACACGGCAGGTCTAGTCCAGAGAGACTCCCTAGCACTCGCCCCAATTGTACAGCCGACTTTGCTAGCGATGGTTCACTGTCTACATACGCCCTCATTTGCAGAGACGACAGTTTAGTACAGCCTTCAGCTACGTCATTTGCTACGACCTAGCAAAGCGCTATATTCAGTTACTATAATTACTTAAAGAATGTATTCTGAACAGATAATATTGTGAATCATGTACCATCAAGAGCGACGTTCATCATTAATGGATTAAAGTTACATATCAAACTAATTTCGTCCGCTTTCTGAATTCTCATTCTTTGTCATGTTCCAGACATCACGTCAGTATAGTTCTTCCCTCCACACGCCAGCCTGCGTGAGCTAAAACGCGTGCATTTCGGCCTCCATTCGTAACACGATGTTGGCTCTTCTGCTAACACAAAACTGAGCACACAGAGATAGTTGCTCAATTCTTCCGGTTGGGATGAAACCGAATGGCTACTGCTGAGTAGTTGCTCTTGCAAACAGCATCCCATACGAGCAAACCAGTTGCGTCTTTACCTGTGGTAACTCGTACCCGCACTCAGTTTAAAAAGAAAAACTCAGTGGAGTCACAGGGTCGAGTCATGCACTTCTGTTTTCATGTCCGGCAGCTAATCCGCTGCAAATATTAACCTGTAGCTGTGTTCCTGCGGTCAAGTAGTCTAGGCATTGGCTAGAATTATAAGTTAATAACTTACACAGAAAAAAATAAAAGTTAAACGAATAATTTAATAACAAGCGTTCTGTTCTAATGTGTGTAGCTGATGTACATACAGAAAATTATGTTGAATAATGCTTGTTCAAGAAAGAACAAATAAACGGGAAGTAGTCCTACGAAATTCAGTTAAAATACGGACAGCAAATATCCTTATCAAATACAAGAAAGTTACGTTGAGAGCGTTACGAGAATGTAAGCAAAATCCCCAAACTAAATAGTCGTCAAAGATACGCGGAAACTAAGTCCATTTCGTAATCACAATACACGAAATATTCACCAGCTCAAGACAGTTCAGAGTTCAGCGTGACGATTCACAAACTGACACATGCCATACACAGAATAGCAACTCATACAATAATACAAGGAGAAAAAGTTAAGAGTCCTACACTGGAGTACATTCAGACCCTCGAAATATAAAGTCCCTTCAGAAGTTAAAGTGTGGTAGCGGCCGTTCACCACCCGGAACAAATCACCTAGACCACTGAACCACTCATATTACCATAGACAGGTCTGCCTTCTTGCTGCACTCGAATCAGGTGTCTCAAATCGCTCCCTTGAGCTATTCACTCAAAAAGCCCTAGTCTCCACTTGACTCCCATAGTGTTCCACGCTGTTTGCCTTTCCATTGGCTGAAGGCTGTCCCCACCAAAAATACATTGTTCTTAAGCCCTATAGACATGATCTGTTTCAGCATGACAACTTCCTGGACTAAACTATTATATTACAACAATATTCAAGCAAGGAAATGACATTTCGTCATACTCAGATCATTTACAATGAATATAATAATAGTTCGTTCATAAATAAATAAGCCAGCATTCTTACACAAGTGTGCTCATGATAATGACAATAGACTGTGATTAAATATTGTTTAAACAATTATTTATATCTTCCTTACAGAAGTGACCTTCGGTTCTCTTTTCAATAGTGGTGTCCGCTAACACAGTGACTGACCACCTTTAAATTAGCACAGTTTTTTAATAGCACTTGCAATCAACATTTAAGTAAAGTTACTTGCAAACTAGTAAACTTTTCAGTAAATAAAAACGCTAGTCTGACAAAATATAGGGTACTGATGCTGTGTTCACTTGCTGTGTAAATATACAAAATAAGATGTTCTGACATGCAGTAGCATAATAATAAAGATATAAAAGACATAATAAATCAAGACATAAGATAGGTACAGTTACATAGCTTTCAGAGAGGATAGCATAGTGCAGTGCTACCGTATGACATACTGTATGTTGAATTTCGCATCAAGAATTTAAAACTTGTTAATTCAGAGGTTCATTGTGAAATATGTATTCACTGTGAAATATTAGCTTCTGTAATTCTAAAGGTATTGAAAAATTGTTGTGTCACCGGATGTGCCTAATTTTTCTGAGATCACCGGTGTATTCAAATTTGCATTAATATTCGACCATAAATTGTTATAGATTCTCAATTACCTGTAAGAAGCCATCTTTCAGCTCGTCTGACAATCTGTCATTTCTTGGAGCACTGTCTGTCCTCCTAAACATCAAAATTCCCCGTTCCGGGATTTTCCCTATTTCTAGCCAAGACTCTTTTCCTGCGCCTGTTCTCGCCAGCCTCTGGACTGGTCACAGCGCTTTGGCGGCCCTGGGGCTGTCTGCCAGGGCTCAGCCGTACATCTTACCTCGTACCGGTACTGGGCGGTCAATTAACTCGCCTACACAGTGTCTGCCGTCTCATCAGCAAGGATGGTGAAACACTTAGAACTGTTTACTCTGTGGACAATTTTTTCTTCTATATCACCTTGTACTTTGTACTATCTGGTTTGGAATACTGGCCCTGATGTACTGTACATTCTGAGGACCATTTTAAGGTACATTTCCAAAACTAAATTGCTAGCTTCAGATTGGAGCCTCAGGAGAAAAGGGAAATTCTCATTATTTAATATGTCTTCATTTCCACAATCATGTTTACTGCGAAGAACCAGTTCCTGCTGGCCACACAGAAAAACAGTTTTCACAGCTGACAGAATAGCTTTCCAATGATTAATATTTTTATGTGCCTTTTCGCTGTTCTACTGATGCACAACAGGTTTTTTCTTTACTTCTGCTACCTTCAAAAAACAATCAGAACATTCAACACAGTTTAGAGAATATATTGTCTTTGCCTGACCAGAACAATGTTTCATAGCTTCCTCCCACATAGAGTACAGGCGAGTTTCTAAAAGATCCAACTGTTTATATTCACCTTTCTCCATACCATCTGGTTTAAGACAGACCGCAACATTTACAAAACGCTCATTGGTTATGTTTAGAATACGCCAAGCACACTGATTAATTTCTAAAGTGACTGTTACAGTAGCACCACTGAAGTCAATTAATTATCATCTTCATCAGTTACAGTTATTTCCAAGTCCTAAATTTTATTCTGAACTGGAATAAATACAAGATAATATTTCTCACGAATTATTGGCACACTAAATTCAGCATTAGACTTGTATGGAATAATAATGTTAGTTTCTCAATGAAAGTAATCAGTATGATTCACAAACATTCTATCAGCCAAATTAAAATTTAAGTTGGTTAATTCAAATGAAATGATTTTAGGAACATCGTTAGCAATGATCGTTTCATAGAAAAAATAGTTTGGCCACTAAATCCAAGCAAAATGCCAATACTATCATTTACATCCGTATACAATTTAACATCGCTCTCAATAATAAACTGTATTTAAAATTTCACCTGCCTAAATGTGAATAACTGACTTTTTTGAATGAGCAAATTGCTCTAAGCTTTTAAAAGTGTACTGACCAACAGGAATTACTACTGTCTCTCCATCACAGTACAATTAATTATTTTTCAAAGTAATATTTGGACTTGAAAATGTATAAAAACCCACCACCACAAGATCACTGTAGCTGTTTCTAATAGGTACAGTCAATATTTTTCTGAGAGCAGATGACTTACCACTTAATTGAAATAGGTGACTCGTTTGCTACTAATAAAAATATTGTTGATTAAATGAAAACTAATTGGGAACCAAAAATAAGAACTGCAGATAAGAAATAAAAAAAACAAGCATGGCAAGGTTTCGCCTAATTCTATTCGATGCACAACCAAAAATAAGAATTGCAGAGTAGAAATCAAAAACCAAGCATGGTGAGCACTTCCCTAATTCTATTCGGTGTATAATAGGGCTAAGCAGATGTGGAAAAACAAAATTAATGATTGACAATTATATTCGAGCTCTGAGATGGTTAAACTGAAATAAAATTAATCGTCAGTATGTTTGCTTTAAAAGTTTAGGTCATAAAAGTTTCGATCATATCACTGGATCAATGTCAAGATAATTTGCTTGTAGTATTCGATGATTTCATTCTAGAAGGACAGAATATGGTTAGAGAATATTTTACTAGAGGTAGATACAAAGGAATAGAATCTTTTTATTTAGCTAGGACATATTCAAAAATAACAAAATAATTAGGAGAGAGAACTTAAATATTTTAAATATGTTTATATGGGTTGATACAAATTTAATTTAGATTTACCAAGAGTTTGTTGGTGACATTTTAAGGTTTGATGCTTTTAAAGAATATTGTAATAAATGCTGGAATGATCAGTTTGGAATTTTTACAATAGATACGACTAGAAAACCCAATGAAGGAAAGTACAGACGTCAAATTATCGATTTTCACGGTATCATAATCTTAAAAAATTTTGTTAATTGTTTTGTCTATAGTAAATGTTTGCAAAATATGACCATCTGCAAGGGCTTAGTATGCAGAATGTGTAAGACCCAGAAGTTATTACGAAAGTTAGACGAAACGGAAAGAAAAAGAATGAATTAAAAGACATATTCAAAAAATGGAAAGAACTACCAAGAACAGAATATGAAAAATATAAAAAAGAAGATAACCAGTTATTGATACGATCGAAGAGGTAAAACATGGAATAACAGCTTTAGCAGATGATGTTCTGAAAGGTATTGGGGTAAACAGAGAAGCTGACAAACAAATGACCCCTTATGCACATCACCATGACATTCCCCATACAGAGGAATTTGCAGATATACCACAAATTAAAAAATGATGATAATGGTAGTAGAGATTCTTCCCCCTCCCTCCCCCCCCCCCCCCCCCCCCCGAAACATGGACCTTGCCGTTGGTGGGGAGGCTTGCGTGCCTCAACGATACAGATAGCCGTACCGTAGGTGCAACCACAACGGAGGGGTATCTGTTGAGAGGCCAGTCAAACGCGTGGTTCCTGAAGAGGGGCAGCAGCCCTTTCAGTAGTTGCAGGGGCAACAGTCTGGATGATTGACTGATCTGGTTTTGTAACACTAACCAAAATGGCCTTGCTGTTCTGGTACTGCGAACGGCTGAAAGCAAGGGGAAACTACAGCCGTAATTTTTCCCGAGGGCATGCAGCTTTACTGTATAATTAAATGATGATGGCGTCCTCTTGGGTAAAATATTCCGGAGGTAAAATAGTCCCCCATTCGCATCTCCGGGCGGGGACTACTCAAGAGGACGTCGTCACCAGGAGAAAGAAAACTGGCGTTCTACGGATCGGAGCGTGGAATGTCAGATCCCTTAATCGGGCAGGTAGATTAGAAAATTTAAAAAGGGAAATCGATAGGTTGAAGTTAGATATAGTGGGAATTAGTGAAGTTCGGTGGCAGGAGGAACAAGACTTCTGGTCAGGTGACTACAGGGTTATAAACACACAATCAAATAGGGGTAATGCAGGAGTAGGTTTAATAATGAACAGGAAAATAGGAATGCGGGTAAGCTACTACAAACAGCATAGTGAACGCATTATTGTGGCCAAGATAGACACGAAGCCCATGCCTACTACAGTAGTACAAGTTTATATGCCAACTAGCTCTGCGGATGACGAAGAAATTGATGAAATATATGATGAGATAAAAGAAATTATTCAGGTAGTGAAGGGAGACGAAAATTTAATAGTCATGGGTGACTGGAATTCGAGAGTAGGAAAAGGGAGAGAAGGAAACATAGTAGGTGAGTATGGATTGGGGCTAAGAAATGAAAGAGGAAGCCGCCTGGTAGAATTTTGCGCAGAGCATAACTTAATCATAACTAACACTTGGTTCTAGAATCATGAAAGAAGGTTGTATACATGGAAGAAGCCTGGAGATACTGACATATTTAAGATAGATTATATAATGGTACGACAGAGATTTAGGAACCAGGTTTTAAATTGTAAGACATTTCCAGGGGCAGATGTGGACTCTGACCACAATCTATTGGTTATGAACTGTAGATTAAAACTGGAGAAACTGCAAAAAGGTGGGAATTTAAGGAGATGGGACCTCGATAAACTGAAAGAACCAGAGGATGTAAGAGTTTCAGGGAGAGCATAAGGGAACAATTGACAGGAATGGGGGAAAGAAATACAGTAGAAGAAGAATGGGTAGCTTTGAGGGATGAAGTAGTGAAGGCAGCAGAGGATCAAATAGGTAGAAAGGCGAGGGCTAGTAGAAACCCTTGGTTAACAGAAGAAATATTGAATTTAATTGATGAAAGGAGAAAATATAAAAATGCAGTAAATGAAGCAGGCAAAGAGGAATACAAACGTCTCAAAAATGAGATCGACAGGAAGTGCAAAACGGCTAAGCAGTGATGGCTAGAGGACAAATGTAAGGATGTAGAGGCATATCTTACTAGGGGTAAGATAGATACTGCCTACAGGAAAATTAAAGAAACCTTTGGAGAAAGGAGAACCACTTGCATGAATATCAAGAGCTTTGATGGGAACCCAGTTCTAAGCAAAGAAGGGAAAGCAGAAAGGTGGAAGGAGTATACAGAGGTTCTACACAAGGGCGACGTACTTGAGGACAATAATATGGAAATGGAAGAGGAAGTAGGTGAAGATGAAATGGGAGATATGATACTGCGTGAAGAGTTTGACAGAGCACTGAAAGACCTGAGTCGAAACAAGGCCCCAGGAGTAGACAACATTCCATTAGAACTACTGATGGCCTTGGGAGAGCCAGTCCTGAAAAAACTCTACAATCTGGTGAGCAAGATGTACGAGACAGGCGAAATACCCTCAGACTTCAAGAAGAATATAATAATTCCAATCCCAAAGAAATCAGGTGTTGACAGATGCGAAAATTACCGAACTATCAGTTTAATAAGTCACAGCTGCAAAATACTAACACGAATTATTTACAGACGAATGGAAAAACTGATAGAAGCCGACGTCGGGGAAGATCAATTTGGATTCCGTAGAAATGTTGGAACACGTGAGGCAATACTGACCCTGCGACTTATCTTAGAAGAAAGATTAAGGAAAGGCAAACCTACGTTTCCAGCATTTGTAGGCTTAGAGTAAGCTTTTGACAATGTTGATTGGAGTACTCTCTTTCAATTTCTGAAGGTGGCAGGGGTAAAATACAGGGAGCGAAAGGCTATTTACAATTTGTACAGAAAGCTGAGGGCAGTTGTAAGAGTCGAGGGGTATGAAAGGGAAGCAGTGGTTGGGAAGGGAGTGTGACAGGGTTGTAGCCTCTCCCCGATGTTATTCAATCTTTATATTGAGCAAGCAATAAAGGAAACAAAAGAAAAGTTCGGAGTAGGTATTAAAATACATGGAGAAGAAATAAAAACTTTGAGGTTCGCCGATGACATTGTAATTCTGTCAGAGACAGCAAAGGACTTGGAAGAGCGGTTGAACGGAATGGACAGTGACTTGAAAGGAGGGTATAAGATGAACATCAACAAAAGCAAAACGAATGTGGTCGAATTAAGTCGGGTGATGCTGAGGGAATTATATTAGGAAATGAGACACTTAAAGTAGTAAAGGAGTTTTGCTATTTGGGAAGCAAAATAACTGATGATGTTCGAAGTAGAGAGGATATAAAATGTAGACTGGCAATGGCAAGGAAAGCGTTTCTGAACAAGACAAATTTGTTAACATCGAGTATAGATTTAAATGTGAGGAAGTCGTTTCTGAAAGTATTTGTATGGAGTGTAGGCATGTATGGAAGTGAAACGTGGACGATAAATAGTTTAGACAAGACGAGAATAGAAGCTTTCGCAATGTGGTGCCACAGAAGAATGCTGAAGATTAGATGGGTGGATCACATAACTAATGAGGAAGTATTGAATAGAATTGGGGAGAAGAGGAGCTTGTGGCAGAACTTGACTAGAAGATCGGTTGGTAGAACATGTTCTGAGACGTCGAGGGATCACCAATTTAGTATTGGAGGGCAGCGTGGAGGGTAAAAATCGTAGAGGGAGACCAAGAGTTGAATACACTAAGCTGATTCAGAAGGATGTAGGCTGCAGTAGGTACTGGGAGATGAAGAAGCTTGCACAGGATAGAGTAGCATGGAGAGCTGTATGAAACCAGTCTCTGGACTGAAGACCGCTGGCTGTCGTGGCCGTGCGGTTCTAGGCGCTTCAGTCCGGAACCGCGTGACTGCTACGGTCACAGGTTCGAATCCTGCCTCGGGCATGGATGTGTGTGATGTGCTTAGGTTAGTTAGGTTTAAGTAGTTCAAGTTCTAGGGGACTGATGACCTAAGATGTTAAGTCCCATAGTGCTGAGAGGCATTTTTTTTTTTTACTGAAGAACACAACAACAACAACAACAACAGTAGAGATTATACAGGGTGATTCAAAAAGAATACCACAACTTTAAAAATGTGTATTTAATGAAAGAAACATACTATTACCTTCTGTTATACATCATTACAAAGAGTATTTAAAAAGGTTTTTTTTCACTCAAAAACAAGTTCAGAGATGTTCAATATGGCCCCCTCCAGACACACAAGCAATATCAACCCGATACTCCAACTCGTTCCACACTCTCTGTAGGATATCAGGCGTAACAGTTTGGATAGGTGCTGTTATTTCTCGTTTCAAATCATCAATGGTGGCTGGGAGAGGTGGCCGAAACACCATATCCTTAACATACCTCCATAAGAAAAAATCGCAGGGGGTAAGATCAGGGCTTCTTGGAGGCCAGTGATGAAGTGCTCTGTCACGGGCTGCCTCGGGTAGTTTGGTTTTCAGCCTAGTCAACAGCGCCTCAAGCGAACAAATGTACAACTAAATGAAACTTTATAGCTCCCTTAATTCGCCGACAGATAGTGCTTAGCTCTGCCTTTTGTCGTTGCAGAGTTTTAAATTCCTAAGGTTGTAGTATTCTTTTTGAATCACCCTGTACAATAAGTGTTGTTGATAAAGCAGCTGCTGAAGCAGGATGCTATCTGGAGAATGCTACAGCAGTCACTGCTTTCAGGCTGCACCAAATCTATGACTACCTCCATTTAATATAATGTTTTTTATTTCGAATATTTTTTAGCTGAATTAAATTTTACACATAGTAAATGAGTTGCTGTTACTTAGTTGATTCATGTATTGATAAAATTTTTGTATTCTTCATGTATCTATTTTCTCTACTATTCATTATCTGCTTACTTCATATCTTTATTCAAATCTTTTATAATGAAAAGATGAAGGCAAATGAAAGCTGTATCTTGTAAACAAAATTTAATGAATTCAAATTACCCGAAGATAGTTATATGATACACTCCACTTGTATATAATTTTTGAACTCAGTATTTATTGGTTTATCAATTTGTAAATTTTTTTAACTCAAACAATTTTGCTTTGGTTAGAAAATATCCAGCAAAATCGCAAACAATTTTACCACAACAACAAAGATAATTAGCATTTCCTTTTTTCCGAAATGTAATTTTTTTAATATTGTCTAGTGTCGTCTTGATAATTAATTATATGAACAAATTTTCAATTTACCAAATTCTTTCTCACAATGTTTCTTGATTCCTCTTCCTTCAATAGTAAAATGATGTGGTTTTAATTTTTTACATTTTTTCAGATTTTGCCTAAGTATTTCTAACAGTTTGTGGTCCTATTGTATTTACTACATAATAATTTATTTATATGTAATAAAAATTGTGTCTATTAAATGGAAGAATGATGTCCAACAAGTGTAAAAATTGTGAGTTGGAGAACTGAATTGATGACTTTCATTCACATGAATATACAAAGGTTAAGTACTCACATGTATGTAAAGAATACGTCAGCAAATATCAGAAAAATAAGTATAATGAAGTGATGAATATCATAAAATATTATTATTAACAAAAATGATGATGGGCAGCAAATAGGATGTAAGAATGTGTTAGCTCTCACGGAATTAAATATTTGGTATTTTTTGCTTAAATCCTGCATCTAGAGCCATACAAAAAATAAAAAAGTGATGTGTAAATGTGGAAAAGAAACAACTAAAAGACATCTCAAAAACATTTGCTGTCATCCAAACATCTAAAATTAACTGAAAATGAAATTTAAATAAACACTAGGTTTGCTATTTTAATTAATTTATGTGTAGGATTGCTTTACTTTATTCTACATTTTTTCATTTTCGCAAACCTAATAAAAATTTTTCTCTATTAAATGGAGAGCGAATTGAGAGATTTTACAGTCACTCTACATCATGATGTTTGCAGGAGAAATAATTTAACTACCTACAGCAGTTTAAGAAAAGATAGCTTAATTAATTTAATTGCTTCACATAATTTATCGATCCCTACTAATTATGCTTCAAATTTCAATACCATGAAAGGAATTCAGGTAAAAGCTACAGCTAAAAATCTTGGCATTAGAAGCTACAGCAAATTAAGGATATCAGAGTTAGTTAATTTAGTTGTTTTAAAGCCTGCGCGGCTAGCCGTAAAGTCTAACGCTGGTCACAGGAACGAATCCTCCCGGCGGATTAGTGTCAAAGGTCCGGTGTGCCGGCCAGCCTGTGGATGGTTTTTAAGGCAGTTATGCATCTGCGTCAGCGAATGCGGGCTGGTTGCCCTTATTCCGCCTCAGTTACACTATGTCGGCGATTGCTACGCAAGCACTGTCTCCACGTATGCATACACCATAATTACTCTACCGCGCAAACATTTGGGATACACTTGTCTGGAATGAGACGTTCCCAGGGGGTCAACTGGGAGCCGAACCGTACAATAACCCTGGATTGGGTCTGGAGCGGCGGTGGGGTGAGTGGTCTGCTGTAGCCTGTTGTGGGGTTGTGTACCACGAGCATCAAAACCGATCCAGGGATTAGTGAACATAGGGCTGTCGTAGCAAGATTGAATATTGTAATCCCCAAATCCTCGAAAAATAAGCGAAAAATATACATATTCAAAAAAGCATATAAAAATTCACTTGACGCCTTCCTGCGAGACAATCTCCATTCATTCCAAATTAATAATATAAGTGTAGACCAGGTGTGGCTTAAATTCAAAGAAATAGTATCGGCAGCAATTGAGATATTTATACCAAATAAATTAACAAACGACGGAGCTGATCCTCGTTGGTACACAAAACAAAACAGGTTAGAACAATGTTGCAGAAACAACGAAACAAACATGCCAAATTTAAACAGACGCAAAATCCCCAAGACTGGCGATCCTTTACAGAAGCTCGAAACTTAGCGCGGAGTTCAATGCGAGACGCCTATAACAGTTTCCACAACGGAACGTTGTCTCGAAACCTGGCAGAAAATCCAAAGAGATTCTGGTCGTATGTGAAGTATGTTAGCGGCATGAAACAATCAATGCCTTCTCTGCGCGATAACAATGGAGATTCTATCGAAGCCAGTGCTGCCAAAGCAGAGATACTAAATACAGCTTTCCGAAATGCCTTCACAAAAGAAGACGAAGTAAATATTCCAGAATTCGAATCGAGAACAGCTGCCAACACGAGTAACGTAGAAGTAAATATCCTCGGAGTAGTGGTTCAAATGGCTCTGAGCACTATGGGACTTAACTGCTGAGGTCATCAGTCCCCTAGAACTTAGAACTACTTAAACCTAACTAACCTAAGGACAACACACACACATCCATGCCCGAGGCAGGATTCGAACCTGCGACCGTAGCGGTCGCGCGGCTCCAGACCTTAGCGCCTAGAACCGCTCGGCCACTCCAGCCGGCTCGGAGTAGTGAAGCAACTTAAATCACTTACTAAAAGCAAGTCTTCTGGTCCAGACTGTATACCAATTAGGTTCCTTTCGGAGTATGCTGATGCATTAGCTCCATACTTAACAATCATATACATCCGCCCGCTCGACGAAAGATCCGTACCCAAAGACTGGAAAGCTGCACAGGTCACACCAATATTCAAGAAAGGTAGTAGGAGTAATCCACTAAATTACATACCCATATCGTTAACGTCGATATGCAGCAGGATCTTAGAACATATATTGTGTTCGAACATAATGAATTACCACGAAGAAAACAGTCTATTGACACTCAGTCAACATGGGTTTAGAAAGCATCGTTCTTGTGAAACACAACTAGCTCTTTATTCACATGAAGTGCTGAGTGCTATTGACAAGGGATTTCATTTCAGATCGATTCCGTATTTCTGCATTTCCGGTAGGCTTTTCACACTGTACCACACAAGCGGCTCGTAGTGAAATTGCGTGTTTATGAAATTTCGTCTCAGTTATGTGACTGGATCTGTGATTTCCTGTCAGAGAGGTCACAGTTCGTTGTAATTCACGGAAAGTCATCGAGTAAAACAGAAGTGATTTCTGGCGTTCCCCAAGGTAGTGTTATAGTCTTATAGGCCCTCTTTGTTCCTTATCTACGAGGGTTATTCCAAAAGTAAGGTCCGGTTATAAAAAAAAAAATCAAAACTAAAATGTTTTTTCAGAACAATTGTTTTATTTACATTCCTTACATCTTTATCTATTTTTCTACATAACTTCCATACTTATTTAAACATTTGTCACATCGTTGAACAAGCTTTTGAATGCCCATGTTATAGAAATCGGCCGCCTGTGACGATAACCAGTCCTTAACTGCTTCTTTCACTTCATCATCTGTGTCGAAGCGCTTGCCGCCGAGAAACTCCTTTAAGTAACGGAACAGGTGGAAATCACTTGGCGCCAGGTCCGGACTGTAAGGAGGATGGTCCATCTGTTCCCATCCAAATTTCTTGATCAGAGCTTGCGTTTCATTTGCAGTGTGGGGTCTGGCATTGTCATGCAACAACAAGATTCCAGACGACAAAAGACCACGTCGCTTATTCTGGATTGCACGTCGAAGTTTAGTCAGGGTAGCGCAGTAGGCGGCTTTATTAATCGTTGTTCCTCTCTCCATAAAGTCGACTAACAATACTCCACGTCTATCCCAGAACACAGTCGCCATAACCTTACGTGTTGAGATTGTCTGCTTTGCCTTGACCTTGACTGGCGATGACGTGTGACGCCATTGCATTGACTGACGTTTAGACTCTGGAGTGATGTGAGAAACCCATGTCTCATCCCCTGTGACAACATTGTCTAAAAGACTGTCACCTTCCTTATGATATCGCTCCAAAAAATCAAGAACAAAAGCCATTCTTTTCATTCGTTGGGGCTCAGTAAGCAGCCTGGGAACCCAACGGGCACACAATTTGTGAAACTTCAAATGTTCAGACACAATTCTGTACAAAGTTGTTCTACTCACATTCGGAAAATGCATGTCTACGTCTGTAATAGTGAATCGGCGATCTTCACGAATTTTTTTGTCAACCGCATTGACCAAATCGTCTGAAATCACTGATGGTCGGCCACACCGTGGGTCATCGTGCACATTATCCCGTCCTTCATTAAAAGCTCGCACCCACTTGCGCACTTTACTGTCGCTCATTATGTTAGGACCGTACACTTCAGTAATCTGCCGATGGATTTCCGCCGCTGAATTGTTTCTTGCAGACAAAAACCGTATCACTGCCCTTACTTCACAATCGGCGGGCTGATCAATTGTCTTAAACATTGTAAAGTGACACTGTGAACTACACTCAGCAACAGTAACAAAGCGAATGGCGGCGTTTGACGCGCAAGGCTTGCCGGGAGTCGGCGCGCATGCGTGTTTTGTCATTGGCGCCAAATTTCAATAGTTACGGCGAATCGGACCTTACTTTTGGAATAACCCTCGTATATAAACGATTTGGGAGACAATCTGAACAGCCGTCTTCGGTTGTTTGCAGACGACGCTGTCGTTTATCGACTAATAAAGTCATCAGAAGATCAAAACAAACGGCAAAACGATTTAGAAGAAATATCGGAATGGCGCGAAAAGTGGCAGTTGACCTTAAATAACGAAAAGTGTGAAGTGATCCACATGAGTGCTAAAAAGAACGCTTTAAAATTCGGTTACACAATAAATCAGTCTAATATAAAAGCCGTAAATTCAACTAAATATCTAGGAATTAGAATTACGAACAATTTAAATTGGAAAGAACACTCAGAAAATGTTGTGGGGAAGGCTAACCAAGGACTGCGTTTCATTGGTAGGACACTTAAAAATGTAACAGACCTACTAAGGAAACTGCCTACACTACGCTTGTCCGTCCTCTTTTAGAGTACTGCTGCGCGATGTGGGATCCTTACCAGATAGGACTGACGGAGTACATCGAAAAAGTTCAAAGAAAGGCAGCACGTTTTGTATTATCGCGAAATATGGGAGAGAGTGTCACAGAAATGATACAGGATTTGGGATGGACATCATTAAAAGAAAAGCATTTTTCGTTGCGACGAAATCTTCTCACGAATTTTCAATCACCAACTTTCTCCTCCGAATGCGAAAATATTTTGTTGACACTGACTTACATAGGGAGGAACGATCACAAAGATAAAATAAGGGCAATCAGAGCTCGTACGGAAAGATATAGGTGTTCATTCTTCCCGCGCGCTATAAGACATTGGAATAATAGAGAATTGTGAAGGTGGTTCCATGAACCAAAAAAAAAAATGGTTCAAATGGCTCTGAGCACTATGGGACTTAACTGCTGTGGTCATCAGTCCCCTAGAACTTAGAACTACTTAAACCTAACTAACCTAAGGACATCACACACATCCACGCCCGAGGCAGGATTCGAACCTGCGACCGTAGCAGTCGCGCGGTTCCAGACTGTAGCGCCTAGAACCGCTCGGCCACTCCGGCCGGCTTCGATGAACCCTTTGCCAGGCACTTAAATGTGATTTGCAGCGTACCCATGCAGATGTACCACTAAGGGCTACAGCGGGAACGAAGCCTCTCCGTCGTTTCTCTGTCCCCTGTTCAATACATACATAAATACATAGTTATGTTACAGGAGCTCTCTCTTCATACAGAATTATTCCAAAAGACTAAATCGAGACCAAAACGTCTACCTAATACAAATTACTTCTTCAGATTTTATGACGATATTTTCGAAAATTCTCGACCACAAAGAACAGAAAATAGCAGTGAGACTAAATCAAATATTTCCATTCAGTAGTAAACTATTTGAACAAGAAAATGGGGATGAATCACCGAAAAAACAGTTATTTGATATTAAAGAAGTAAGATCAAGATGTAATGAAAAATTTAAAGCGTGGTCTGTTAACTAACGAGTTGTCTGGTCATTGGAAAAACAGAGAACATTCTGATGGACGTCAAGTGCTCAAGTAAACACACTAGCCGACCAAAGCGCCCTCACTACCACGTACAATAATATTGTGGTTTACTACTACCTCAGAATCAATTTTTCAAGTAGTTTTTCAACACAAAACAATTTTAATACGCATATGCAAGGGAAAACATCGTGTATACCGTTTTAGAATGGAGAATTCTCTATGACATTGCTTACTTTATTCATTTTAAAATACAGTAAAGGTCGGCGAATTACTAACAGGGGAACCTCCCAATCGCACCCCCCTCAGATTTAGTTATAAGTTGGCACAGTAGATAGGCCTTGAAAAACTGAACACTGATCAATCCAGAAAACAGGAAGAAGCTGTGTGGAACTATGAAAAAATAAGTAAAATATACAAACTGAGTAGTCCATGTGCAAGATATGCAACATCAAGGGGAGTGTGCGCTCAGGAACGCCGTGGTCCCCCTGGTTATCGTGAACAGCTACGGAAGGAGAGGTTCTTGGTTCAAGTCTTCCCTCGAGTGAAAAGTTTAATTTTTTATTTTCAGACAATTATTATCTGTCCGTCCGTCCGTCCGATGCGAGGTAACTGCGCCGTAGTATGGGGACGCTACACCTAAACAAACATCGAAACACACGACGCACATGCCGTCACCAGTGTCGTATAGAATATATCAGACGTGTTTTCCTGTGGAGGAATCGGTTGACCTATGACCTTCCGATCAAGTGTTTTCGGTTCCCATTGGAGAGGCACGTCCTTTCGTCTACTAATCGCACGGTTTTGCGGTGCGGTCGCAAAACACAGACACTAAACTTATTACAGTGAACAGAGACGTCAATAAACGAACGGACAGATCATAACTTTGCGAAAATAAACTTTTCACTCGAGGGAAGACTTGAACCAAGGACCTCCCGTTGCGCAGCTGCTCACGCTAACTACGGGACCGCGGCGCTGCTGAGCTCACATTATCCTTGATGTTGCCTATCTTGCCCATAGACTACTCAGTTCGCATATTTTGCTTATTTTTTCATAGTTCCACACAACTTCTTCCTGCTTTCTCGATTGATCTGTGTCAGTTTTTCAAGGCCTATCCACTGTGCCAACTTATAACTAAATCTGAGGGGGGTGCGATGGAGAGGTTCCCTTGTAAGCAGTTTGAAAAAACACTTCCACATCGAAAAATACGTGATGTATCTGCAGTGACTAGTAAGAGGTGAGCGAAATGCATATCAGTGTCACCAAATTATCACAAAACGTAAAAGTCTGTTTTACGTGAATATATAAAAATTGCATCATAAGTTTTCATAGAAGTTTACTGACTGTGTTTACTGATATTACATAATAAAACTTCGAGCATTAGGATGACCTGCCTGTCGCCAGAAATCCCAAAAGCTACTCCTAATCTATTCTTCGTGCAATTGCCTCTCTTATTTCCTTCTCTATTTTACCTCGCATCAACGTTAATAACTTGTCGTATAACGCAGGACTCGTCGGAAAACAATTTATGAAATCTTTCTGGTCCGTGGTTATGATTTCAGTCAGTAAATTAACATATGCCCAGTCGCTCCCTTTTCTTCAATCACTCTTGGACTAATTTCCTCTTTTCGTTGTTTTCCTTTGTTTACAAGCTGTAGCTAAAATAACTGTAGCACACGCTTTAGTACGGGTGTTCGACGTCTTAACTACGTAAAACCGCGTTGTCAGCTGACAATGTTTCTCAATGTTATTGATAGTGTGAGGTCGTTTCAATATATTAAAGGTTTGACAAAATAGTATTGTCAATAAGTATTGAACGTGTGCAGGCCCCTTAGGGAATGAGCGTGCCGGCAGAGCGAATCCCTCGGGCTAGCGACACTGAGCTCTGCAGTGGAGCATCCGCTAACGAGTGGAAGACACCACGACTCAGGAGGGACGGAAAATGGAGAAAGGAGCCACAGCTCGAGATGAGGAAGGGTCTGAACTCTCGAGAGACACGGCGCTCGCCGCCGAGCTCTCCACTCCGTCCCCTGCACACAGCACTCGTTCAGTCCCTGAGTAGAGTCAATGACCGGCGACCCCACCGGTTGTTGTGGGCTTCAGGGGGGAGTTCAACGAGTTGTACCACACGGTGACCGCGCAGATTTCACGGTCACAACATAGCGTAGCAGTATCTAGTTCAGTCTTAAGGGCACCACACGCGAGCGACAGATCGCAGCGATACGTCGCAGAGCAGGCCAGTACCTAAATAAAAAGAAAGTTGAGGCTTACGAAGTTTCGTTAATAGATTGACTGGAGTAATGTTGGGATTATTGAATCCCGTTCTTAGAAGCTAGCCGCGCTGGAAAAGTGCTGCGTCGTTCCGATGAAACACTTTCGTTGCCGCGCGGGGTAGCCGCGTGGTTTAGGGCGCCTTGAACGGTTCATGCGGCTTCCCCGTCGGAGGTTCGAGTCCTCCCTCGGGCATGGGTGTGTGTGTTGCCCTTAGTGTAAGTTAGTTTAAGTTTGATTAAGTAGTGTCTAAGCCTAGGAACCGATGACCTCAGCAGTTTGGTCCCATAGGAACTTACCACAAATTTGCAATTTCCAAACACTTTAGTTAAAAGACATCAAATCGAAGTTTTTTAAATGTAGGCTGTTTCAGAAGATATGTACTTAATTACAAACACTTATTTCATTACTTAACCATTAATTAACAGTTTTTTTTAATTAACTTCTTACCAGAACGCAAGCAAAACAATTGCAAAACGCGAGCAGAAAAAAGGAGATAAGTTTTAGATACTGCAACATTCCGCAATCTTTTTCATTCCATCCTTAAGTATGTACTATTCTCTTCTCGAATCAGCCGTAAAAATCCAGCATTTTTAAGCGTCAGTTTCAAAATGCTGAGAAACGGTTACGAAGAATCAAATGCTGCGGATGATTAAGAGGACACAAATATCGGTGAAGAACAAGATGAAGAAGGAAATGAAAGCACAAGAGGAAGAAGATTAAGAAGACTTATAAAACTGTCAATTTTTGTTATTCATATCTATTTTGTAATAAAGTTTACCACTGAAATTATAAATATTCACCGAAAACATTTTTTGTCCCCTTCAATAATTTTTTCCAGATGCTTTTCGTCATGTGGATGCGTCTTTTTTAATTTTTCAATTCTGATACGAAAATCGTTACACAAGGGTCAGACACCACATTATACCCATTTTTGGTCATACTGGAGCAGATATTGGACTTTTGGTCAGGTTTTCGTCGTTCTGCCTACAACTCGTCGTATAGACATGTCATCGATTCGTACATCGCACGTGTGTAGGCAAATCGCAGCGATCGGTCGGTGATTGCTCTGGTCACATGAAAATTCTTGGCGGTCCAATGAATCACGGAGTGTGACCTACTTCGACTCGTTTGTTTAAATATTAAGCATGGTTTGCAGTTTTGTTTCGTTTCGCATTCCCCACGTTGTGTGACAACTCCATGTTCGAATTTGTAATTATTCAGGGAGTACGAACCACTCTGAGAAGAGAAGGTGAGGAAGGGCTTGCCATTTATGTTAAGAAGTAATACAAAATACACCCCCCGATTTTACTATGATTAGCATTTTGAAGGTTGTGCTGCAGAAGTACACTGAAGCGCCAAAGAAACTGGTAAAGACATGCGTATTCAAACACATAGATATGTAAACAGGCAGAATACGAAGCTGCGGTCGGCAACGCCTATATACAGTATGACAACAAGTGTCTGGCGCAGTTGTTAGATTGGTTACTGCTGCTACAATGGCAGGTTATCAAGATATAAGTGAGTTTGAATGTGGTGTTATAGTCGGCGCACGAGCGATGGGACACAGCATGTCCGAGGTAGCGATGAAGTGGGGATTTTCCCGTACGACCATTTCACGAGTATACCGTGAATATCAGGAAGCTGGTAACACATCAAATCTCCGACATCTCTGCGGCCGGAAAAAGACTGAAGAGGATTGTTCAACGTGGCAGAAGTGCAACCCATCCGCAAACTGCTGTACATTTCGATCCTGGGCCATCAATAAGTGTCAGCGTGCAAACCATTCAACGAAGCATCATCGATAAGGGCTTTCGGAGAAGAAGGCCCACTCGTGTAACCTTGATGACTGCACGACACAAAGCTTCATGCCTCGCCTGGACCCATCAACACCGACATTGGAATTTTGATGACCGGAAACATATTGCCTGGTCGGTCGAATCTCGTTTCAAATTGTACTGAGCGGATGAACGTGTACGGATATGGAGACAACTTCATGAGTCCATGGACCCTGCATGTCAGCAGGAGACTGTTCAAGCTGGTGGAGGCTTTGTAATGGTGTGGGTCGTGTGCAGTTGGGGTGAAATGGGACCCCTGATAGCGCTAGATACGATTATGACAGGTGACACGTATGTAAGCATCCTGTCTGATCACCTGCATCCATTCATGTCCATTGTGTATTCCAACGGACTTGAGCAGTTCCAGCAGGACAATGCGACACCAAACACGTCCAGAATTGCTATGGGGTGGCTCCATGACCACTTTTCTGAGTTTAAACACTTCCGCTGGCCACCAAACTCCCCAGACATGAACATTATTGAGCATATCTGGAATGCCTTGCAACGTGCGGTTCAAAAGAGATCTCCAACCTGTCGTACTCTTACCGATTTATGGACAGCCTTGCATGATTCATGGTGACAATTCCCTCCAGCACTACTTCAGATGTTAGTCGAGTTCATGCCACGTCGTGTTGCGGCACTTCTGCGTGCTGCGGAGGTCTTACACGATAATAGGAAGGTGTACTAGTTTCTTTCGCTCTTCAGTGTAGAACTGGTGGGAAGCTGACAGTAATAGTGCGATATACTGGCCTCCATCTGATGATTTTGAGTTATTTATGAAACAGTTACACACATTACTAAGGTCTTTATCTTTCAAATGGAATGACGTACAATAACATTATAAGGACAATTTAATTTAAATGTTAAGGACAAACCTATTATGCTACTATACTCCGGTTCTTGTTATGTTATATAATCTGTTTCTCCCTCATTCAGTTTGTAACAAGAGTTAGGGTAACGAGCAGTGATTCTATTGACAACGTTTCTATACATGCATCGAGATTGCAAAACAAATTGTGCAAATACTTACAGTAAAGTAAACTAATGTCTAATGATATAAATAGCTTGGAAATGACGAAGGGCAGGTTCAGCCGCCTGATTTGGAAAGGTGTTTTCTATCCTTCGCAGCCGTTAGTACCTTTCCTTCGCGAAGTGTCAGTGCTGCATGTTGCTTAACTCTTAAACGTAGGTGATTGTAATGGGCTTGTGTGTAGTGTGGTTCATGTATGAGTTGGGTGATGATGAGAGAAGGTAGAGAGTGAAACCCAGTGCTGGCACATAACTTACTCTTCTCGAACAGCACCAAGGGGCCCGCTGTACGTAACGCCCCCATCCGACGAACGGATCCCATCAACAGCATCGCATGCCCTTACTCCATGAGACGCTGGGTTTGGAATTTAATCCAAGACATTAGCACCTAGATTGACCACGAGACTTGAAGCCAAAACCTCCCCCCCCCCTTCCCCCACCACACTGCCGTCAAGACGAAGGGACAAACTGCCAACCGCGCACGACGTACTCGCTCATTCAAGTACAGCCACACCCGACTGTGCTTAACTACACTAGTAGTTAAAGTACAAGACTAATGAACGAAAATGGAATTGAAGACCAATAAATGAAAAACGGACTTTGTCGACCACACTGGAAAGATGTACACAATCCACTTGACGTCAGTGACAAATGTAATATATTCTGTAAAGTATCCTACAGTTCCCAAGGAAAGCGTTTCAGGATAAGTTTAATAAACTAAAATTCCTGTTTTTGTTTTTTATTTATTTTTGTTACAAGTATTAGTTTACAGAATGTATGAGACTGGTGATACATCATGAGACTTTCGGAGAAACATCATCCACACAATTGCGAAGATAGCAAGAGCCGACAACTGCGAGAATTATCGCACAATCAACTTAACAGCTTATGCATTCAAGTTGCTAACAAGAATAATAGACAGAATATTGGAAAAGGAAATTGAAGATGTGTTAGATGACGATAAATTTGGCTTTAGGAACAGAAAAGGCACCAGAGAGGCAGCTCTGAAGTTGTGGTTCATAATGGGAGCAAGACTGAAGAAAAATCGATACACGTGCATAGGATTTGTCGACATGGAAAAGGCGTTCGACAATGTAAAATGGTGCAAGATGTTCGAAATTCCAAGGAAAATAGGAATAAGCTGCAGGGGAAGGTGGTTAATACACATTATGTACGAAAAACAAGAGGGAACAATAAGACTGGACGACCAAGAACGAAGTATTCGGGTTAAAAATGGTGTAAGAGAGGGATGTAGTCTTTCACCCCTACTGCTCAATCTATATATCGAAGAAGCAATGATAGAAATAAAAAAAAGTTTCAAGAGTGGGACTGAAGTTCACTGTGATAAGATATCAATAAGATTTGCTGATGACATTGCTGTCCTCAGTGAAAGCGAAAAAGAATTGCTGGATGTGTAGAATGGAACGAACAGTCTGCTGAGTAGAATATGGGTTAAGAGCAAATCGAAGAAAGACGAAAGTAATGAGAAGTCGGAGAAATGGGAACATCGAGAAACTTAATATCATAATTGGGCATCACAAGAGAGACGAAGTTAAGGAATTCTGCTACCTAGGAAGCAGAATAACCTATGACGGATGAGGCATGGAGGACTGAAAAGCAGACTAGCACTGGCGAAAAAGATATTCCTGGCCAAGAGAGGTGTACTAGTATCAAACATAGGTCTTAACTTGAGGAAGAAATTTCTGAGAATGTACGTCCAGAGTACAGCATTGTATGGTAGTGAGACATGGACTATGGGGAAACCAGAACACAAGAGACCCGAATTCTTTGAGATGTTGCGCTACAGAAGAATGTTGAAAATTAGGTGGACAGATTGGATAAGAAATGAAGACGTTCTCCACAAAATCGGTGAGGAAAGGAATGTAGGCATCAGGGAGTAATTTCCTTGGTACTAGAGGAAGCTGTAGATGGTAAAAACTGTAGAGGAAGACAGAGATTGGAATATATCCAGCAAATAATTGAGGGAGTACCGTGCAATTGCCACTCTGAGAAAAAAAGTTTGGCACAGGAGAAGAATTTGTGACAGGCAGGCTAGTAAGAAGACTGATGACTCAAAACAAACAAATAAATTCGTGTAGATACGGAAATCAACTGACACTGCTTGTAAACATAGCAGTTAATTTTCCATAGCAAAACATGTCGACCTCGACTGCAGTGATACCGCTTGCGAGGATGCTGCGATCCTTCGCTCGTTTGTGGGGCTCTTCAGCCACAGTTTTGCCCCTCTGAACACGTTGTATGACTAGGGGTCCAGGTGACTGGTTCCCTCGCTATGCAATGTGTCACCTGGCGTGCTGCAGTGTGCGACAGGGAAAAATAAAAATCACTACATAAAAGTATCAAATGACGATATAAATTTTCAATATCTTTCATGTTTTTTGAGATACAGAAATCTTCTTAAAAGACAAAATGTTCAGTAGTTAAAAACAAATTAGAGTTTGCTTATTGTTAGCATATGTGCGAGTAGGGGGACAAGGGTGGTGTGGCCCCACTCTCCATTGTTGCCAGTGGTATCCCAGATGGCGGCGACGACGTCATCCAAGATGATGGCCTGTAGACTTGGTAACAGCGCATGACGTCATCCAAGACGGTGGATTTTGGCTGGAAGATAGGTCAATTGGGCTACCTCCACTAACCTAACGTCCCCCTCCCCCTCCCCCAGGAAATGTCGGGAAGTTCAAATTCCATCAGGACAATGCAACACACCTGTACTAGCCTACGAAAATGGCGGGAAGATAGGTCACATAGGCTGCCTCCACTAACCTAAGTCATCCGACCGCCACCTCTTCCTAGGAACTGGTGGGAAGCTTGAATTTTGGTGGGAAGATCAGTCAATTGGGATATCTCTACTAACCTAAGTTAATGGTGGGATAGAAAGGGCAATTTGGCTACCTCCACTAACCTAAGTTATTCGACCGCCACCTCGTCCTAGGAAATGGCGGGAAGAGGACTCGACCTGTGATGGAGATAAGTCTTTATTTTACATGCACCATTTATTTAAACAATTAGAGGCAGCACCACCATCAAGTGTAATCGCCATGGAGTCCAGAGTCCAACTGACCTAGTACACAGTACTGCCACCAGAGGTGCTGTCATGCATTCTGTGAGGTAATCCAAGATGGCGGCCTGGGGTGCGGTGAAATGGCAGGAAAAACCTTGGTCACCGTGGAGTCTAAGAGTCCAAATCACCTAGTACACAGTACTGACTCCAGAGGGCACTGTCATCTATTCTGTGATGTAATCCAAGATGGTGGTCTGGAGTGGGGGAAATGGTGGGGAACAGTGTGGTCGGCAGGGGGGCCAGAGTCCAACTGACCTAGTACACAGTACTGCCACCAGAGGGCGCTGTTGTCCATTCTGTGACATAATCCAAGATAGTTGTCTAGAGGGAAAATGACTCAGCCTGCACTGGGCTGCTGGAGAGAGAGGAAGGAGTGTACTTTATTTATTTTGGAACAATTTGTTTAGGGATGGATTTTAGATAGTATATTTATGACACTGATACAAAACACACACTCTGACATGCTTGGGGTCACGCCACACAGCCTACAGACCTCTAGACTACTCGTAAATTACCGAAATAACGCTCTGCAGATACGCAAACAACTCCTAAATTACGGAAATAATTTCAGTACACAGCACACAGACATGCAAACTCCTCCTAGATAACGCAGTACACTGATGTGCAGACACGAAATCAACTCATAAACTGTCCAAATAAAGCATAGCACAGCCTACAGACCTGCTCGCAAAATAATGCAAGAGACACGCAAACAACGTGCGCAGGCACCGCCCGCCACCCTCTGTCCACTGGTCCACACAGGAGGCTACCGCACACGCTCCCAGAAGTCGGGATGCACTGTCAGCTGCCAAGCCACGTACAAGTGCCCATTCGGGTCCCTCAAGGATGATACAGCGGCATCCCTTTCATACTTGACACCTGAGAAATTCCTCTCTAAATACGTGATCACCTAGGCACCATTGCTGAAGCGACTGGACAGGAGCGAACACCTATTTGCAGAGTGCAGATGCTCCAAGGGCATGCGCACATCGACACCACCACGAGCCACCACCAGGTGCAAGCCAGTGCGAGCCATTGCTCTCATGCCGCTGCTGCAGGTGAAAGTTGGGTCTGTATTCAGGTATACAGTTAGAGATCTTCGAGTGTTATACTGACATCACAGATCTCCAAGGTGCGCTCATGCCAGTCCCATACATGAGATGCCTCTGGTCAGCACTTGTGTTTACTGTCGCTGACGCGATGCCTGTGGATACTGATGTCACAGAATAGCACAGGGTGCATTGTTCCTAGCGATACTTATGGCACATGCCAGCTGCGTCTAGCCATGCACGTGTACACAGAGTGGCTGTCGCATCGCACGAAATGTTCGTCCTTCTATCAACATACATCTCAGAAATGTTAAACGTTCTCATCATTAAAAGCCTGTGCACACTCGCAATAACACCATTAATAATAAAAGCATTCTTGTTGTTGGGAAAGAGAGCACCACCTAAGCACAGGCGAGAGGAAATCAGAACAATTACGCAAAGAGAATTCGAAGGACTGTCATACAAAAGAGAAAAAATGTTGTGACTTGGCAAGACAGCCAAGTCACTATGTGAGGATGCCGAAAGGCACGCGTTAAGCTCACGCAGACTGGCGTGAGGTCTGGAACAGTTAAGGGAATTTATAGTAGTAAATAAAGTACGTAGTTGATGTAATACTTAAGTTTAATCCATAATTGGAGAACATCGCTCTTGTTGATACATTAATAACAATCTCAATATAAACTGGTAATGGCGCCTTGCTAGGTCTCAGCCAATGACGTAGCTGAAGGCTATGCTAACTATCGTCTCGGCAAATGAGAGCGTATTTGTCAGTGTAGCATCGCTAGCAAAGTCTGCTGTACAACTGGGGCGAGTGCTAGGACGTCTCTCTAGACCTGCTGTGTGGCGGCGCTCGGTCTGCAATCACTGATAGTGGCGACACGCGGGTCCGACGTATACTAACGGACCGCGGCCGATTTAAAGGCTACCACCTAGCAAGTGTGGTGTCTGGCGGTGACACCACAAAAAATTGCTGGAATTTTCGGTATCCTACATCTACAGACCACGAGATGTCCTAACGCTACAGTGGCGGATGAGTGATGGCGTCCCCACCAGAGATGGATGGTCTGCTTCAACTTGTCTTTGAACACTTGCTTTCTCAGAACTTTCTGTACATACCTTGCCTCCATCTTTTTCGAATCAATTTGTAGACGCTCCTATGTCCAAGCACAAAGGATGTCTTGTGAATGAACAGAGCATTATGATTGTATTTTGTACAGATCACAATGCACCGACAATTAAACCCTGCAAAGTGACCTACAGATCGTCAAATATGGAAAGACTCTTACTCAATTACACTGCTCTCCCACTGAGGACAGGAGCTTGAATATTAGAGTGTGAAACAGATCTTAAACCCAGTAATATATCACCACATACTGTGTCGATGTAGCAAACATACAATTTGTATCCTGCGTCATACAAAGTCAGTCCTTTTACATCGTTTGTACATATACCTTGAAGACAGACAGCACCATATACTCTCCTGGTAACAACAGATATTTCCCTGCGATGTCAGTGGTCATCCGCCCCCAACGTGTAACCAGAGCGCCCTCAGCAGACCGAAGCCACCCTCAGAATTGTTCTACAAATTCGGGCTCGTTCCCAATCGGCAGAAACGCGTTACTGTTTCTGGTCCTGACCTGCTTGCTTGCTCACTTTTTCTACACCCATCTCCAGACTCTGGGACTACAAGAACACATGTATTTTCGCATTGTTTGCTATAAAATTATACCATTATCACGGTACTTCTCGATATCAAGCGCACAGCAGTATCCTACCAATCTCTCGCACAACATAATTCCCAAGATATAGACTGGAAATTATTTCTCTACAAACCCGAAACTTTAGCTGTGTGGGGTGTGCTGCAAAACCACTGACTAACTAGAAACTTGTCACATCTGCGAAGACACTTCACCGGAAACTCGAAAAAAAATAGAAAAAACTGTTATTTCCACTCACAAATAACGATGTCGGTGATGCAGCAGATTCCAAATCATCCCTATAACTTACACGGTCAACTAAGGTGTTTCTCATGTCTAGAGAAACGGCAAACGTGTCTTCCACATGCTAGATGCACACACCACAATCGATGTTCTCTCAATTAAATAAAGGCGCGAAACGTGCAGAAGCAGTCAACAAAACAATTTACATGGGAGGGAATAATGGTACAGCCCAAACACACCTCCATATTCAATATTCTCAAATTTCCATGCGATCACAAAAGCTATCCAACACATACTGAGTATTAGTTCGCTATTCGTCCGTCTAGAGGACAACACAGTTAAGTCATCTACATTCCTACACTCCATTTGGACAGCTCCTACCGTTAATGGAAAACGTGAATCATCCCTGCACAGGCCACCACTGCTGCGCGCCAAGCACGCACAGGTAGAATCATCATCCTAAGAAATCGGTCACATGTATATTTTATCCCTGTACTTACAACAAAATGTTATGATCACGGACTCAGTTGAACGACATTCGACAGGGAGCAAAGTATCGGAAATACACCCAGTTGACGGCTGTGGCTCTGGAAACAGAAATATCTGTACCATTCTTATGACCTGACATACTCTTCCCTTTGCTATCACAGTACTCGAAGTCAAATCCATACCTTCCTTACGACTGGACATAGTCATTTCCTTTGCACAAACCCGTACTTTATAAGCCTGATGCTCAACGTGAACCTATCACGCATCCCCTACTACTAAGTATTATACTTCGTCAATAACTGATCGCTAGCGATACGAAATAATACTGACCGAAAATCAACAATGAGTGGACATGTCCCATAAGTTTTTCTTGCGAGTGCTACCACTGTGTCTTAGAAAGAGAGGATAAATCGTCTTACAACCGCCAGATGTTAGAAAACCCGATCCCAACAACTACTGTATGTTACTGTCACGAGTGGTCTTGGTCCTACATGTGTACACAAGCATCCATGCTTAAAGATATATCGGCTTTATAAATCCACATATGGCATACCTACGAATTATGTAGTTCTTCCTGATCAATACTGAGACTGTGATCGTAGGAGTGTATATTATCAGACCAGCAGTCCTATTACGCATAGCCCACAATGCAACCTCGTCATAAAATCGCTGAATTTTGAAAAGTGATTCGGCTAAGGAATGTGATATGAAACCGTTATTTGCTACCCCCCCCCCCCCCCCCAATGCCACCGCCACTAGATATTTCTCCAGTATTTCGAATGTATTCTGTCTCAATACCATGTCAAATGGTCAGTGATATATCCACTGGGCTATAGGTAATGGTTGCTTGAGAAGGATCACAAACAGTAGTAGATGGTGTGCTGATTGAGGACATAAGAAATATACATTGGCTTGTCAGATCTCTAGTATTACGTTATTTGCTCGAAATGATGTCTATGATTTGGAATCAAGTCCCCCCATTCAAGCACATACCTGCATTGGATCCTATGGAGAATTCTTTTAATTATTACAGCCACTAGTGAAACATATTTATGGTACTCTCACGTCTCGCAACGAATCACCTTTCTTGATCCTATCAGCTACAGTAAAACTCCCGCCTCCTTTTAGGTAACCCCTATGCATCATGCAACTGCCCCCGTCAAACTCTGCACTATCATCCATGCAGCTTTGCGCACGTGATCGTTCCAGTGTAAGTCGGAACTGAATAGGTGTCGGAGGAAACTACACTACTGGCCATTAAAATTGCTGCACCACGAAGATGACGTGCTACAGACGCGAAATTTTACCGACAGGAAGAAGATTCTGTGATATGCAAATGATTAGCTTTACAGAGCATTCACACAAGGTTGGCGCCGGTGGCGACACCTACAACGTGCTGACATCAGGAAATTTTCCAACCAATCTCTCATACACAAACAGCAGTTGACCAGCGTTGCCTGGTGAAACGTTGTTGTGATGCTTTGTGTAAGGAGGAGAAATGCGTACCATCACGTTTCCGACTTTGATAAATGTCGGATTGTAGCCTATGGCGATTGTGGTTTATCGTATCGCGACATTGCTGATCGCGTTGGTCGAGATCTAATGACTGTTAGCAGAATATGGAATCGGTGGGTTCCGGAGGGTAATACGGAACGCCGTGCTGGATCCCAATGGCCTCGTATCACTAGCAATTGAGATGACAGGCATCTTATCCACATGGCTGTAACGGATCGTGCAGCCACGTGTTCATCCCTGAGTCAACAGATGGGGACGTTTGCAAGACAACAGCCATCTGCACGAACAGTTCAGGACCATGGCTGTGGTTACCCTTGACGCTGCATCACAGGCAGGAGCGCTTGCGATGGTGTACTCAACGATGAACCTGGGTGCACGAATGGCAAAACGTCATTTTTTCGGATGAATCCAGGTTCTGTTTACAGCATCATGATGGTCACATCCGTGTTTGGCGACATCACGGTGAACGCACATTGGAAGCGTGTATTCGTCATCGACATACTGGCGTATCACCCGGCGTAATGGTATAGGGGTGCCATTGGTTACACGCCTTGGTCACCTCTTGTTCGCACTGATGGCACTTTGAACAGTGGACGTTACATTTCAGATGTGTTACGACCTGTGGCTCTACCCTTCATTCGATCCATGTGAAACCCTACATTTCAGCAGGACAATGCACGACCGCATGTTGCAGGTCCTGTACGGGCCTTTCTGGATATAGAAAATGTTCCACTGCTACCCTGGCCAGCACATTCTCCAGATCTCTCACCAACTGAAAACGTCTGGTCAATGGTGGCTGAGCAACTGGCTCGTCACAATACACCAGTCACTACTCTTGATGAACTGTGGTATCGTGTTGAAGCTGCATGGGCAGCTGTACCTGTACACGCCATCCAAGCTCTGTTTGACTCAATGCCCAGGGGTATCACGGCCGTTATTACGGCCAGAGGTGGTTGATCAGGGTACTGATTTCTCAGGATCTATGCACCCAAATGGCGTGAAAATGTAATAACATATCAGTTCTAGTATAATATATTTGTCCAATGAATGCCCGTTTATCATCTGCATTTCTTCTTGGTGTAGTAATTTTAATGGCCAGTAGCGTATATCTACCACCTCCTGCAATCTGTGTAGAAACAGGCAAAGCTGAGTTACTGTGACAGAACTGTGTTTTGACCATTCGACAGGAACGAAGCCCGCCCCTGCAACACGAGGTTGGATAAAAGACAGTGTAGGAACTGGGGGAAGGACGTGGATTTTGCTACTGAATTGTAGTGCTTCACCAAACTACAAGCATGTACTATAGATCCATGTCCCTCAGGGCTGATTCACGTCTAACAGTCCAACATTCTATCATCGTTACTCTATTCCATCCACCAGAGAAAAATAACGAAGTATAAAAGCTCCACTAACTTCATCCGATAGAGAACTCCATAAGATTTTTACTGCATCTCTCTCCTCCCTCCTCCCATGTATCGAAAACAAATAATGCATGTGTGCCGGCATCGAGCACATGTGACGATCCTATTACATATACAGGTATTGATCCACTGCACAGACCAGTTTAAAGTATCAACACCTGTACTGTAGGAGGATGACTTTATCCCACAGACTATACTGTAACTCGTAAGAGACGCTCCCTGTGACCCTCTGTCGTTGTTTCAAAAAATGGTTCAAATGGCTCTGAGCACTATGGGACTTAACTGCCGTGGTCAACAGTCCCCTAGAACTTAGAACTACTTAAACCTAACTAACCTAAGAACATCACACACATCCATGCCCGAGGCAGGATTCGAACCTGCGACCGTAGCAGTCGCGCGGTTCCGGACTGAGCGCCTAGAACCGCTAGACCACCGCGGCCGGCTCTGTCGTTGTTTGAAACATTGTTTTTTTTCTGCTGTAACACGCTTTGTACACTGACATACATTTTGTTTTTCTGTCACTGACATTAATATGTTCTAATCCATTGCCTCTCGCAGAAAACTAGACGTCATACTGTGTAAATCATGTTGTTACTGCTGTTACCATAACATTCCACGCACACTGGATGATTTTAAATAAAAGACAGTTACAACATAAGGAAACTGGAAGAGTTTAGTGGCGTTGAGGAGAGTTTCCAAACTGCTGTCCGACAATGATTGACGACCTCTACATTTAAATTCATCTGTCACAGTGGCAGATCAGCTGATGGCTCTGCGTTCCATTTCGGCTGATTTCTCAAAGTGGAGTCATGTATGCAATCACTGTTTCGGTGCTATCCAGCCCTAGAAAATGTTATCCCGCCACCAAAACTCTTTCTCCAACTCAAACAAGCGATGTCAGTCAATCATTATGTGGTAACCAACAGCGAGCCAATGGACGGATGGGATGGAAAAGACATCCTCGATGTACTCTAATAATAAGCATCACAGTTGATAGTGCGAACAATTTGAGCAATTTTCAGTAATTTCAACACCGAGCAATGCTGCGACAGCATGTTTCCCAATTTCAGTATCATAGCTAAACCGCCCCCCTCTCTACTTTGGGAGTATCATTGCAAATGTAGATAGATGACTGTGCAGTACGTCCATTCATTGTTAAGTGTCGAACACATACATCAACAAAGTATACCAGACAGCTCTCTACACATTTCTAACGCCTTGAGCATAGTGCTTAATTTACGGTCTATCTCTATGCCGATGGAGGTCACAGAGCATTCTCACAGTCTTAGGGTAAAATTAGAGACTGAGAGACCCCTCACACTGTCACTGACCAATACGCCCTTGCAGCACCATTATCGATTTAATCTTCAACCGACCAGAAGTCGAACGCTACATTCCACGTCTCGTGAATGAATGGAGCTAGCCAAGTCCTCGCCTATCCAGGTACACAAGATTTCACCAGATGCATCCATGTCGAGGAGGTTAGCACCCCTTATCGGTGTATAGTAACAGATTTGAAAGTGTTGTGACGTAATAGCATGCGGTTAAGAAGAACAAGAAATGGGTGATTTTTATGCATGATGGAGCTCCAGACGGATGGAGTTCGAAGCATTTTACATAAATCAACTACGCTATCAATTTTAAAGTACTGTTCTAGTGTCTGGGATCAGTACCATGAGGGTATTGGTAAGAGAATATAAACACATGCACTCCTAAGGCTACAACATTCCGCACTTAAAACGGGCTGTAATGTTAGGTCGCTCGAGTTTCTGACCTATCAGTCATGTGGAATGTAGCGCTGTTAATATTCCAACAGAAGAAATATTTTTCCAGCTCATGACATACATCCTTCTTGCAGGTTTCTCTACGATAAACTGTGGTATGGAACCGTAAAATGAGAAAACTACTTCCTTAAAACAGTGGCTCTTTGTTATACATGCACAATATAGCTTTCCAGAGATGTATAGCGTCCACTGTCCACATCCGATCACGGTTGAGAAATTATACGATGCCCACATCAGTCCTATATAAAATGATCGTTATTAATGGAGAATACCTCTTACAAGGAAACAAAAACACAGTAGCGGCGTCTGACATGTGAAATTACAAGACATGTCGCCACTAACTTTGTCTGGGGATGGCTAGCACCGGAAAAGTGATCGCATACATGTGTATATGACTGCACTATGAGGAATCAGTTGAAACAGAACGCAGAGCCATCAGCTATTCCGTCGCTGTGATTGAAGAGTTTAAGTGTAGAGGTCGTCAGTCACCTTCAGACTGGAGTTTAGAAAATCTCCACAACGCCGCCAAACTCTTCCAGTTTCCTTATGTTGGAACTGCCTTTTATTTGAAATCATTCAGTGTGTGTGGCGTGTTATGGTAACGGCAGTAACAACATGATTTACACCGTGCGACGTCTAGTTTTGTGCGAGAGGCAATGGATCAGAACACGTTAATGTCAGTTTAGAACCAGACACAGACCTCGAAGTCGTGGCGAAAAAGCAAAATGTATGGCAGTTTAAACCGCGATACAGCAGAAAAATGTTTCAAACAACGACAGAGGGTCACAGGGAGCATTTCTTGCGACTTATAGTATAGTCTGTGGGATACGGTCACCCTCCTGCAGTACAGGGGGTCTGTGCAGTGGATCAATACATGTATATTTAATAGCATCGTCACATGTGCTCGACGTTGGCAGCCATGCGGTATTTGTTTTCGATGTATGGGAGGAGAGAGATGCTGTAAAAATCTTATCGAGTTCTCTATCGGGTGAAGTTAGTGTATCTTATATAGTTTGCAATTTTTCTCTGGTGGATGGTACAGAATAACGATGATAGAATGTTGGGCTGATAGACGTGAATGGGCCCTGAGGGACGCGGATCTGTAGTATCTGTTTGTAGTTTTCAGAAGCATCACAATGCAGTAGCAAAATCCAAGTCCTTCCCCCAGTTCCCATACCGTTTTATATACCACCTCGTGTTGCAGCTTCAGGCTTCGTTTGGTACTGACCTTACACATCACGCACAGTTGACGGGCACAGTCCTGTTGCAGTAACTCAGCTTAGCCTGTTCCTATACAGGTTGCAGAAGGTGGTAGATATAGCTTTTTGCGACTTTTACTCAGTTCATACTTACACTGGAATGATCAAAGGCGCAAAGATGCACGGATGGTAGCGCAGAGTTTGAGGGGCAGTGGCAAGATGCATAGGGACTACTTAAAACCAAGCTGGAATTTTACTGTAGCTGATAGGTTCCAGAAAGGTAACTCGTTTCCAGATATGAGAGGCTAGAAATATGATTCACTTCTTGTGGCTGTAATCATTAAAGGACTTTTCCATTGGATACAATGCAGGTATGTGGTTGAATAGAACGACTTGATTCCAAATCATAGACATTATTTCTACCGAAAGCTTAGCACTAGCGATCTGTAAAGCTAGTGTACATTTCTTATGACCCCAATTATCACACCATCTACTACTGGTAGTGATCCTTCCCAATCAACCATCGCTTATAACTCAGTGGATATATCGCAGAACCTCTTACATGGCATTGAGAGAGTATGCATTATAAATACTGGAGAAGTATCTAGCGGCAGCATGAGAGAGTAGCAAATACCAATTTTATACCACACTCCTTAGCCAAATCACTTTCAAAATTCGGTAATTTTATTACGAGGGTGCAACGTAGGTGACATGTAACCGCACTGCTGGTCTGATCATATACACTCCTACGATCACCGTCTATATTCAGTGTCGCGGTATTTGTCTGGGAAAAATACGTCATTTGGAGGTAATGCCATACCTCGATTCATAGAGCCAGTATAGCTTTTAACGTGGATACTTGTGTACACATGTAGAACAAACGCTGCTTGTGACAGTAACATACAGTAGTTGTTGGGATCGGGTTTTTTAACATCTGGCGGTTTGTAAGACGATAATGCCTCTCTTTCTACGACACAGTGGTAGCACTCGCAAGAAAATCTTATGAGACATGTCCACCCATCGCTGATTTTCTCTCAGTATTGCTTCATATCGTCAGCAATTATTTACTGATGAAGTATCATACTTGGTAGTAGCGGATGGGTGATATGTTGCACCTTGAGCATCAGGCTTATAAAGTATGTGTTTGTGTTCCAAAATGTGCGAAGGAAATGATTATGTCCAGTCGTAAGGAAGGTATGGATTTGACATGTAATACTATGATAGCAAAGGGAAGAGTATGTCAGGTCATAAGAATGGTACAGATATTTCTATTTCCAGAGCCACAGCCGTCAACAGGGTTTATATCCAATACTTCGCTCGTTGTCGAATGTCGTTCAATTGAGACCATGATCATAACATTTGATTGTAAGTATAGCGATCAAATATGTTTGTAAGCGACTTCCTAGGAAAATTCTTACTAGGAGTGCTTGGCGCGCCAGCAGTGTCCTGTGGCGGGAATGATTCACGTTTTCCATTAACAGCAGGAGCTGTCCGAATGGAGAAGCCTGTAGGGGTGTAGGAATGCAGCTGACTCAGCCATGTCGTCCTCTAGACGGTCGAATAGCGATCTAATACTTAGTTTGTGTTCGACAGGTTTCATGATCTCGTGGAAATTTGAGAACATTCGATATGGACGTGTGTTTGCACTGGATCATTATTCCAACTCATGTAAATTGTCCAGTTGACTGCCTCTGCACATTTCGCGCCTTTATTTCGTTGAGAGAACATCGACTGTGGTTTGTACGTCTAGCAGGTGAAAGATGGGTGGAAGACATGTTTACTGGTTCTCCAGACATGAGAAACACCTTAGTTGACTTTGTAAATTATAGGGATGATTTGGAATCTGTTACATCACCGACATCGGTATTCGCGAGTGGAAATATCAGTTTCCTCTATTTTTCTCGAGTTTTCACGTAAAGGTCTTCACAGACGGGATAAGTTTCTAGTTACTCAGTGGTTCAAGCACACTTCTCCTCACTAAAGTTTCAGGTCTCTAGAGAAATAATTTCCAGTCAATATCTTCAGAATTATGTTGCACGAGCGGTACTGCTATGCAAACAACACTGCATTGAGCTTGATATCGAGAAGTATCACGTAAATGGTATAATATTCTGACAAACCATGTAAAAATACATGTGTGCTTGTAATCCCAGAGTCTGGAGATTGGTGTAGAAATGAGCCCGTCTTTGTACAACAGTTCGGAGAGTGACTTTCGTCAGCCGAGGGCGCTCTGGTCATGCATCTTGTGACCGATAGGTTAGTGGAGCTAGCCCAGTTGACCTTTCTTCCCGTCAAAATTTGAACTTTCTGCCATAACGTCATTGCGACATTGCCATATCTATCGCCGCCATCTTGGGTCCGCCATCTTGAATAAATCTGGCGACAATGAAGAGTGGGGCCATACTCTCTTTGCTCCACTACTACTGTGTTGTGGTTAAAAAAATTTTGTAAACAACCCAATTATAACGTCGTTTGAAGAAGACCTGAAGTTCAAGTAGGCACTGCTCGCCAAAATGACATTTTTATTAGTTTTGGAATGAATTCATTTCAGTGAAAGCCATGTTATAGATTTGCGTCACATCAAAAATGAGAAAAGACGCTGTAATGCCGAAGTGTGGCTGTGCTACACAGGATATAATTTTTACTTTTTATCTACACATTTTATGAGTTTTGAAAGTAGCAATTTCTTTTCCCCATCCCAACAGTATGTGTTTCGAAAATACGGTAAGAAGTGATGGGGCTCTTGTACGGCAATAGCTGCTTATATGGCTTCACTGGTACATTAATACTGAATATTTCTGTTACTTGACTCTAAAAGTACTATGTTTTAATGAGATCGTATTGTCTGCTTGGACAGTACAGGTTGTGCTGCAGTGTCGAATATCATTAAAGTGCATATAATCATTTCATTTTTTTGCGTACATTATCGTCAGAGAAATTGTTCATTCTCGCCAACTGGACGTTGCATTTCCAAACAGAAGCTACTATATGTAGTTCATTTCATCCCAATGCTTATTCATAATGCAAAACTTAAAGTATGGCTACTGTCTTTTCGAATCCTGCCTCGGGCATGGATGTGTGTGATGTCCTTAGGTTAGTTAGGTTTAAGTAGTTCTAAGTTCTAGGGGACTTATGACCTCAGCAGTTGAGTCCCATAGTGCTCAGAGCCATTTGAACCATTTGAACTGTCTTTTCAGTGGCGTGTTACCAAAACAGTTACCTTTGATGCAAGTACAGTTTATGTGCACGAACATAAAAAAATGTATGTATTTTTATTGTTATTTTATATTCAATATTACGCTCTTCATCATGATCAGAGGCAACCGTTTCCTGTTATTACTGATAAATACGAAAGTTGTTTAAGAATAACAGAAACATATTTTATATAAGCTGGTAGAGGTATTGAACCAACCTTTGATATGTCTTTTTGGTGTTTTTTTTTCAATATTACATTTTAGAAAGGAAACTGCTTTTTCTAGCGCTATGTGACAAAACTGATTTTTTTTATTTTGCTACAACATCCTTCTGTTTCACGTTACAAATAAAGAATTTACGAAAAAAAAAACAGAGTTAAACACTAACAGTTTCAAATTTGTTATAAATACTGTTCGTTTTTAAGCAACAGACAGCAGGACAACTATGTAGAACACGACTGTTTCTTAGGTTACGTGGCCATTTATATGCCATCATTCAGTTTTTAGACGGTTCACCGCTTCCGTTTTGTAGGGGAATTTAGTGAGACACCAATTGAATACGCGAAAAAATCGATCGTAGTTAAGTAGTGCCCTACAGATACCAAGCGAGGTGGCGCAGTAGTTAGCACACTGGACTCGCATTCGGGAGGACACCGCGTCCGGCCATCTTGATTCAGGTTTTCCGTGATTTCCCTAAATCGCTTCAGGCAAATGCTGGGATGGTTCCTTTGAAAGGGTACGGCTGGCTTCCTTGCCCATCCTTCCATAATCCGATGGGACCGATGACACCGTTGTTTACTCCCTTCCCCCAGATAAACCAACCAACCAACCCTATAGGCATGCAACACACCTAACGTGGATTTTTTAGTTAATTAACCAAGAATACTAGGAAAACTACCATGGTCCACGCTTACTTATGACAGCCTCTGGTAGATTTACAACTCTACTTCAGTGTGAAGTCAACATGGCAGAAAGCATATCTATGGAAACTTATAGTGTGCTTCTAACTGAAATTTCCAAAGTTGTGGCAGAGTTACAGGAGAATACATGCAGATTTTGTTAAAGATTATAAACACACAACCACAACCCAGAAACAAATGTGGCTAACAGGTCCAAGTTGAATGTTCCAAGCCTCATGATCATTCCGCTTTACAGAACGTCTCACTTTTTTTATGATTGTTTCTGCCGAGCTGTTTGCTACAAAATATTTAGTCCAATCGATTTCTACAAGAACGTATTGCGATCACAAGGTGCGAGCGCGGAATTGTATCAGACGCTTTCTGGGACTCAAGAACCTAGGCTTACGGTTTGCCTTTGCTATGCAGGCGAACCCTAACTACATCAACAAAATTGCAAAAGTTGAAGCAGGGATATTTTCTGAGGTTTGGTTTCGATAAACAACTAACGTGAGCGTCTCCATCATTAGTAGGCGGTACTTTAGGCACAGAAACATGCCTTAAAATCTGGGCTGCCAGGTGTTTGGTTGTTTACCGTACTATTCGGTGTTTCAACCTTGTGATCATTGTTCGGTACCGAAGTATGAGTGGTTCGATGCTTTAGAATTCCTTTCATATTATTAATTTATTAACTGATTCGCGAAATCAAGTCAGTAAACATTTGGTAACTCATACATATGAAAATACTTTCAGGCATTAAAGGTGGTGGGGTTTGAAGACGACATTGACAAGGAAACTGTATACGAACAGATCCGTAAACTAAATAAAACTTTGGAACCATTACAAAGTCAAGCTTCTACGTCCACAATTTTTTTTTATGGAAAACGTTTACAAAGGAAGAAGAAACAACTAACATAAAAACACATTATAAAAAAGAATATGGCGGTTACGTGCAGCAAACCAGCAGTGGTAAGAGTCTTCAGTCACAGGAGTTATTTTTAGTCTGACGCTAGAAACAAACTGAGAGTCAATAAGGCAAAAGCAGAATTATGCACTCGCTGTAATTTTTAGTTTGCAACATGCAACGACTCTTATCAAAAATTAAAGGTAACAAAAATTTGTTGAAAGTTGAAACTAGCAACAATAAATATGATTTTAATATTTACTATGAGTTTACTGTGTTCACCATCAGTTCAGCAAATCCTTTCGCCAGGGAATGTTCGGTTATTTTGTCACCATAACCCTTAACGTCCCAGGTGCGGTCTCACAGACCGCTAGCGTTTATTGTAACTCTGTTGATAGTGCATAATGGTGGGGTTGTCTAGTTGTTCTTCCCCGAAGCTACCATGGTTTCCTTTCTCAGTAGCCACTTCAATGTGACGTGGACCTATACTATTACCGCTTCTTTCCAGTTAGCGGTCTTTGAGACCGCACCTGGGACTTTGCGGTATGGATTCAGTAGCCAGATTCATGTTTAACGGATCCTGACTTTGAGAATACTGTTTTAAAATGGTTTGAGGACAGTTTAGGAACCGATGTTCGAACGGATAGTGACAACAAAACTGAAAGTGAACACAATACAGCATAGGAACAGTGCTTAAGTGAAGACGAATTTGCCGGCCGATGTGGCCGAGCGGTTCTAGGCGCTTCAGTCTGGAACCGCGCGACTGCTACAGTCGCAGGTTCGAATCTTGCCTCGGGCATAGATGTGTGTGATGTCATTAGGTTAGTTAGGTTTAAGTAGTTCTAAGTTCTAGGGGACTGATGACCTAAGATGTTGAGTCCCATAGTGCTTAGAGCTATTTGAACAATTTTGCAACAAACAATAAAAGTATAGCAAATAGTAAAATTTGCAGCTGAGGGTATTTGAGTTTTCTTAGCATTAACATCATCACGTAATGTTACGTTCATTTTGTGTAGTTTTCTATTTAAATGCACTTTTTTCATAAAAATAAACATTACAATTTATTTGAATATATATATTTTTTCTGATATTAATGTAACCTTTTACACAAAATCTGAACTTTTCCAGTGCAATTGCTGAATGGTTTTTATGGCTATTGAAATGCAGTGGTCTCTCAGATCGCACATGGGACAGTGTGTAACCAAAAGATAACCTGGAAAGCTAAGGGTTAATCTGGCAACCCTACTTACAATACGGCCTAATGCCCAAACAACTAAAATCATAGAGAATGAAAATACCTGCTATGTAAGTCTATATTGTATGAGCTTCGAAATGTTGTCGCTGTTGCTTGTGTTCAGGCACCCCACCCGATCTAGTGGCGCCCACTACACTAAGCGACTTTAGCTCCTGGTTTGGTAGCAGCTGACTAATGTCGGTGTCCCCTAAAGTGAAGGGTACGACATCCACGCGATATGGCTGCGCGTGGGCTCCCTCGGCGTCAGAGACAAGTTGGCTGTTCCCTGTTTAAAGCTGCAGCCGGGGCTGACGTCACCAGCGGCCACTCCCACGCCTGTCAGCCCACTTCCCGGGCAGCGGCGCGTGCTTTGTTGTCTGCACACCAGCCAAGGGAGGCTGCTTTTCGCAAACCGAGCGGGTTTCGCCTTATAAGTAGCGCACTGGGCGGCGGAATGTAAGACTTCTTAGAGATGCCGCAAATATCGAAAAATGTTATGAAATACAGCATCGATACAGTAAAAATTTAATCAACTTCACCGAAGAAGGTGATTACATAGGTAATCAGGTATAGCGTGTGTCCACTATACAGGGTGATTCAAAAAGAATACCACAACTTTAGGAATTTAAAACTCTGCAACGACAAAAGGCAGAGCTGAGCACTATCTGTCGGCGAATTAAGGGAGCTATAAAGTTTCATTTAGTTGTACATTTGTTCGCCATTTCAGCCAATAAAGTTTTTGGTCCCTTTTTCTTCGAAGGTGCTACTGTAACTGGACTACAGTATCTGGAGATGTTAGAGAATTGGCTGTTCCCTCAGCTCGAACAAAAAGCACAACAATTCATATTTCAGCAGGATGGAGCGCCACCACATTGGCACTTATCTGTCCGTAACTACCTGAACGTCAACTACCCGAGGCGATGGATCGGCCGCCAGGCAGCCCGTGACAGAGCACTTCATCACTGGCCTCCAAGAAGCCCTGATCTTACCCCCTGCGATTTTTTCTTATGGGGGTATGTTAAGGATATGGTGTTTCGGCCACCTCTCCCAGCCACCATTGATGATTTGAAACGAGAAATAACAGCAGCTATCCAAACTGTTACGCCTGATATGCTACAGAGAGTGTGGAACGAGTTGGAGTATCGGGTTGATATTGCTCGTGTGTCTGGAGGGGGCCATATTGAACATCTCTGAACTTGTTTTTGAGTGAAAAAAAACCTTTTTAAATACTCTTTGTAATGATGTATAACAGAAGGTTATATTATGTTTCTTTCATTAAATACACATTTTTAAAGTTGTGGTATTCTTTTTGAATCACCCTGTACTTTCGTTGTCCAAGGCCGGCCGCGGTGGTCTCGCGGTTCTAGGCGCTCAGTCCGGAACCGTGCGACTGCTACGGTCGCAGGTTCGAATCCTGCCTCGGGCATAGATGTGTGTGATGTCCTTAGGTTAGTTAGGTTTAAGTAGTTCTAAGTTCTAGGGGACTGATGACCTAAGATGTTAAGTCCCATAGTGCTCAGAACCATTTGAACCAACCGTTTGAACTTTCGTTGTTTTCCTAAAATGAGCTCAAAATGTCATAGATATATAACAGTGTCTTCTTGCTATGCCAATGTGGTGCCTTTGTGGTGCACAGTCAACAGAAATACTGGTGTGTAGTCGAATTACAGTACACCCAGATATTTCATTCGTTTTACACCGTATTAAAATCCTTACACCGATGTCAGTCTTGCCAACAACCTTTCCTGATGTATAATTTCAAATTTCTTGATGAGAGCTGTGACTGATACTGACGGATTAAAACTGTATGACGGATCGGAGCTCGAACCCAGAACCTTGACTTTCGTGGGCAGTGGTTTTACCGACAGAACTATGATACAGGAGGAGTACAGATGCGTATGGCTGAGAACCATTAAGGATTGAGTGCTCTGGAGGAGTCATTTAACCAACAATGGATCTCAAATGGGAATATAGCCGTAGGAAGATCTAAAAAATGGCTCTGGGCACTATGGGACTTAACTGCTGAGGTCATTAGTGCCCTAGAACTTAGAACTACTTAAACCTAACAAACCTAAGGACATCACACACATCCACGCCCGAGGCAGGATTAGAGCCTGCGACCGTAGCGGTCGCGCGGTTCCAGACTGTAGCGCCTAGAACCGCTCGGCCACTCTGGCCGGCCATAGGAAGATCTGTATAACAATAAAGAAGATGAAAATTCCTGGGAGATTAAAACTATGTGCCGGACCGAGACTCGAACTCGGGACCTTTGCCTTTGGCGGGCAAGTGCAATACCATCTGAGCTACCCAAGCATGACTCACACCTCGACCTCATAGCTTTACTTCTGCCAGTAGACCACTTGCCCGCGAAAGGGAAAGGTCCCGAGTTCGAGTCTCGGTCCGGCACACAGTTTTAATCTGCCAGGAAGTTTCACATCAGCGCACACTCCGCTGCACAGTGAAAATCTCATTCTGGAAATAAAGAAGATAATGCTGGCACCTCTGCTGTACTGCAGAGTGTAGATCCCGCATTCCCTTTTAACGAAGAAGATACTGAACACATACAGGTGTAGATACGTATGGCTGGGTCTAGTGCTCTGGAGGAGTCATTCAACCAACAGTGGATCTCAAATGAGCATATAACCATAGTAAGGTCTATATACATTCTAAGATGAAAAAAAGACACACCATGAAGGGACTACCCGAATGGGACGGAAATCGGCAAATGCGATGTACATGTACAGACAAACAAATGATTACAATTTCAGAAAAATTGGATGGTTTATTCAAGAGAAAGAGCTTCACAAATTGAAGAAGTCAATAACGCATTTCTGGCCGGTGTGGCTGAGCGGTTCTAGGCGCTTCAGTCTGGAACCGCGCGACCGCTACGGTCACAGGTTCGAATCCTGTCTCGGGCATGGATGTGTGTGTTGTCCTTAGGTTAGTTAGGTTTAAGTAGTTCTAAGTTCTAGGGGACTGATGATCTCAGATGTTAAGTCCCATAGTGCTCAGAGCCATTTCAACCGATAACGCATTGGTTCACCCTGGGCCTTATGCATTGATTGACAGACTTGTTGTATGTCCTTCTGGGGGATGCCGTGCCAGATTTTGTCCAATTGGTGCGTTAGATCATCAAAATTCCGAGTGGTCGGAGGCCCCTGCCCATATTGCTCCGAACGTTCTCAATTGGGGAGAAGTCTGGCGATCTTGCTGGCAAAGACAGTGTTTGGCAAGCACGAAAAGGAGGAGTAGAAATCCTCGCCGTGTGCGGGTGGGCATTATCTTGCTAAAATGTAAGAGCAGAGTGGATTGCCATGAAGGGCAATGAAACAGGGCGTAGAATATTGTCGACATGTCGTTGTGTTGTAAGTGTGCCGCGGATGACAACTAATGGCTCCCTGCTATGAAAAGAAATGGCACCCCAGACGATAATTCCTGGCTGTCAGGCCTATGGCGAGCGACAGTCAAGTTTGTATTCCACTGCTGTCTGAGGCGTCTCCGAACACATCTTCGCTAGCAATCGGTGCTCAGTTCGACTCTACACGGATTTCCACAGCTTGTCTTTGTGCTTGTCAAATACTACCTTGGCCAGCAAGACCGAAGGATCTCTCCCCAACTGAGAAAGTTCGGAGCATTATGGGGAGGGCCCTCCAACCAGCTTGAGACTCTGTAGATCTAAAGTGCCAATTGGACAAAATTTGACACATTATCTCTCAGGAGGACATCCAACAACTCTGTCAATCAATGCGGAGCCAAGCAACTGCTTGCACAAGGCCCAGATATGGACCAACTCGTTACTGACTTGCTCAATTTGTGATGCTCTAGCTCTTGAATAAATCAGCCAATTTTTTTCTGAAATCTTAGTCATTCGTTTGTCTCTATGTGTACATGACAATTACCAATTTCCATGCCATTAAGATAATTTCTTCGCTGTGAGTCGGTTTCTTGCGAGTGTATAACACGGCCCAAACTTTCAGGGTAGCCTTAGTCACTCGTTCCAAAGACGTGTATAACTTCCTTTTGGTACTATCACAGGATTTAATTTTGAAGGATGTTTTCTTGTAGATAGAATTTCTTCTCGTCCTTTCTAAAACACAGTCAACGGCTGTTGCCAGGGTTTTGGGTGAATAGATCAGACACGCAACCAATGTCCTGCTTCAGGTTAAAGATGTTCGATTTCGTTCAGGGCAGGGCTTTGTAATGACCAGTCATCCACGTCCAAGCGATTTTCTTCGAATTTCGTTTCAGTATTTATCACTTCATGCGCGCGATATTTCTCACGGCAGTATACAATAAATGTTGCCACGATGCCTGTAAGGCGGGTAAAGATGTTATTTGGGTCAACATCTCGTAGAAAGCAAGAAAAAAAAAAAAAAAAGGGTCTGAGCACTATGGGACTTAACATCTGAGGTCATCAGTCCCCTAGAACTTAGAACTATTTAAACCTAACTAACCGAAAGACATCACACACATCCATGCCCGAGGCAGGATTCGAACTTGCGACCGTAGCGGTCGCGCGGTTCCAGACTGTAGCGCCTAGAACCGTTCGGTCACACCGGCCGGCCGTAGAAAGCAGCTGGTCGTCACACTCTCTGTCACACGAGCGTGACAGAACAGGTTTTAAAAGTTGCAGCGACCCCATTCAGTAGGGAGCGAGTTACTATTTCAGACCACTTTAATATTTCGTAGCTGCGAGTTTAAATAGACAAAGCTAAGGACTTAGTTGGGTACCTTCTCAATGACATGCTGATTTTCAGCCTGACCCCGGACGCAGACGAGCGTTCGAGATGTACACTATGTGATCAAAAGTATCCGGACACCTGGCTGAAAATGACAAGTTCGTGGCACCCTCCATCGGTAACGCTGGAATTGAGTATGGTGTTGCCCCACCCTTAGCCTTGATGACAGCTTCCACTCTCGCAGGCATACGTTCAATCACGTGCTGGAAGGTTTCTTGGGAAATGGCGGTCCATTCTTCTCGGAGTGCTGCACTGAGGAGAAGTATCGATGTCGGTCGGTGAAGCCTGGCACGAAGACGGCGTTCCAAAACATCCCAAAGGTGTTCTATAGAATTCAGGTTTGGACTCTGTGCAGGCCAGTCCATTACATGGATGTTATTGTCGTGTAACCACTCTGCCACAGGCCCTGCATTATGAACAGGTGCACGATCGTGCTGAAAGATGCAATCGGCATCCCCGAATTGCTCTTCAACAATGGGAAGCAATAAGGTGCTTAAAACATCAATTTAGGCCTGTGCTGTGATAGTTACACCCAAAACAACTAGGGGCGCAAGCCCCTCCATGAAAAACACGACCACATCATAACACCACCGCCTACGAATTTTCCTGTTGGCACTACACACGCTGGCGGATGACGTTCACCGGGCATTCGGCATACCCACACCCTGCCATCGGATCGCCACACTGTGTACCGTGATTCGTCACTCGACACAACGTTTTCCCACTATTCAATCGTCCAATGTTTACGCTCCTTACACCAAGCGAGGCGTCATATGGTTCAAATGGCTCTGAGCACTATGGGACTTAACATCTGAGGTCATCAGTCCCCTAGAACTTAGTACTACTTAAACCTAACTAACCTAAGGACATCACAACATCCATGCCCGAGGTAGGATTCGAACCTGCGACCGCAGCGTTTGCGCGGTTCCAGACTGAAGCGCCTAGAACCGCTCGGCCACACCGGCCGGCAAGCGAGGCGTCGTTTGGCATTTACCGGCGTGATGTGTGGCTTATGAGCAGCCGATCGTCCACGAAATCCAAGTTTTCTCATCTCCCGCCTAACTGTCGCAGTGGATCCTGATGCAGTTGGGAATTCCTGTATGATGGTCTGGATAGATGCCTGCCTATTACACATTACGACCCTCTTCAACTGTCGGCGGTTTCTGTCAGTCAACAGACGAAGTCAGCCTGTACGCTTTTGTGCTGTACGTGTCCCTTCACGTTTCCACTTCACTATCACATCGGAAACAGAGAACCTGGGGATGTTTATGAGCGTGGAAATCTCGCGTACAGACGCGACGTGACACCCAATCACCAGACCACGTTCGAAGTTCGTGAGTTCCGCGGAGCGCCCCATTCTGCACTCTCACGATGTCTAATGACTACTGAGATCGCTGATATGGAGTACCTGGCATTAGTTGGCAGCACAACGCACCTAATATGAAAAACGTATGTCTGGATACTTTTGATCGCATAGTGTATGTCGGGCAAGGCAACTAGTGTGACGTCAAAAATTCGTTGTGTACCCCCTATTTCCCGTGCGTCCCGCAATTGGTCTTCTAACGTTCTGCTAAAGAAAAACAAAGTTCCTAGACGGAGTGTAGCACGCGCCATACCCAGTGCGACCGACGACGATCATAGGGCAGTCGGTTGTTGTGTCGTACTGCAGGATAACGGGAGACGCTACAGCATGACACATCGCTGGTTCCTGTTATTACCATTACCACAATCACGAACAACTGAGCATCTACCCAGCGTGTAGCAACCGTTTCGCCATGGTTGCACGTCTTACATGAACTGCAAGAGACTCCGTAAACATCGCGGATCTACTTTGATCGCACTGCCTCTGACTTACTGGCACGCTTCTGCTCGATGTCGTCCCAGGAGCAGAGCTGACGTCAGGTAGTGTTGGGTACTGGAATATGCTCATTGGCATTCAAAGGTAGCAAGCATAAAAAGTATTAAGAAACAGTTTGAGAACTTGCAAAGGAGTCTCATGGTAGGGTGTGCTGAGACATAGGTGTTAAGAAGAAAGTTCAATATGTTGTACCGCCTCCGATTTAAATAGCACTGAAGTTAGCCGACTAGGTCGTTGTGTGCAAGGACGGTGTTGCCAAACCGAACAAGAAATCAATATAAAAATTGGGCGCTGGATAGTAGTATCGAACCCGAGCCCACAACTCAGCAGTCTCACGCGCTACTATCTACGCTATGAAAACCACTGACATCAATGATATCAGCTTGAGTAGCAGAATTTTGTCTGACAGTCATCGATCATCTTCGGAAATCTTATTTACGCAATCGATCTTCAACGTAAGCATTCGTTTAGCTGCGAATCTAACAAGGGGAGGCCGCCAATTGTGAAATTCAGATTCGATTCATACTGCGCATAATAAAAGCTCATGGCCAGAGGTGTAATGTGGCAAAGCACCAAGATGCACTTCTCAGCCGTTGTCGAGAAAATCGACAGTTAAAAGAAACCGTTGCGGTGAAATACTCTCTACGATTAGCAATTTTCTACAGCGTGGTGGTGCAGCGGTAAGCGCTGGGGTTCGTAATCCGAAGGTCGCCGGATCGAATATCGTCCCATGCAACTTTTTTTTTAGTATTTGTTTTTTGTAATTCATATATATATACATATTTATATGTATATATATAATTCCCGGCACTCAGTTGCAACAATTATGCATATAATAAGTTGTTGAAAGTCGTTTGTCGTGGAAAAACTGGCGACTTCGAACATCATCATTATGTTTTCCTCAAACAAAGTTGTATTTCACAAATGTTATTAATTGTCTTCATAATGTTAACCACGTATAGTTAACGGAAGACGTAGAAACGAATACGTATAGCGTAAGTCAAACGTTCGAATTCGAATAGAGACCCCACGAACACAAACTTGCTGTGGCAGGTTTGAAATATAAACTCCGTTACTCGCTCGTTACACTTGAAGGACAGATGTTGAATGGGCCGAAACGAGCCGCCCCATAACAGCGTAGTTGCCTGCTAACTTCGAAAGAAGGTAGATGCGGTCCCTAGCGCAACTTATAACATCGTCGAAAATCAGTGCGGACGTGAGAGCTTTGGTACACCCTGTTAAACAAACGGAAAAATGGAGGCGGTACAATTGGAGAGCGATCCGCCTTCACGAACATACATAAGCAATTCATTAATAGTTTATATATATATATATATATATATATATATATATATATATATATTTGAATTGCAAAAAACTAATAATAAAAAAAATATTGCATGGCGCGAGATTCGATCCGGCGACCTTCGGATTACGAACCCCAGCGCTTACCGCTGCACTATGACGCTGTAGAAAATCATTCGGCGTAGAGAGTATTTCACCACAACGGTTTCTTTTAACTGTCGATTTTCTCGACAACGGCTGAGAAGTGCATCTTACTGCTTTGCCACATTACACCTCTGGCCATGAGCTTTTATTATGCGCAGTATGAATCGAATCTGAATTTCACAATTGGCGGCCTCCCCTTGTAAGTGCAAAGAGGTGCGATAGGACAACGACGGAGGTACGCTTGACACACACCTCTCACAGCAGTGACCGTAGTGCTATTTCTGTGACACTACTGTTCGGTTTGTGGAAACCAAACGGAGCAAACGTTTGGAAACACCGTCTATGGACGGCTGCTCGAATTTGAAAGTGCAAGGGTTTAATTGGTTAAATTCAAAGCTAATTAAATCGGAAACAGCGCAACATATCAAATTTTTTTCTTAACAATTATTTCTCAGCACAACCTACCCTGCAACAACTTTTCAAGCTTTTCAGACTGTTTCTGACCACTCTGTGCAATACAGACAGAGCTGTACCAAGCTGCCATGGTAGAACTGCAAAGCTGCACCCCCCCCCCCTTTTTCAACCCTACCTCCTTAAAAACTAACATTCTGCAATCTTTTCTACATAGATTTAGAACGTTTTGTAATTTATAACGCAGGTTTAATTAAAATGAAGCGAGATGAAATGATACAGAAGCTGTGCCGTGCGTGCTACCACAACGACGGAGTATTTGTGAAGAGAGAAGACTAGCCCATGGTTCCTGAAGTCGGGCGGTAGCCTTTCCAGCAGTTGCAGGGGCAACAGTCTGCGTGGCTGATCTGGCCTTGCGTCATTAGCCAATATGGTCTTGCTGTGCCAGATCTGCGAATGGCTGAAAGAAAGGGGAAACTACAGCTGTAAATTTTTCTCTTTCAAGAGCATATTGCTCTACTGTATGGTTAAACCATGGTGGCATCCTCTCGAATGAAGTATTCTAGAGATAAAGTAGCTCTCCCATTTGGAACTCTGGACGAGATCTACTCAGGAGGATGCTGTCATCAGGAAAGAAAAAACTCGCATTCTGCGGGTCGGAGCGTGGAATTTTTGGTCTCTTAATCGAGTAACTAGGTTAGAGAATTTAGGAATAGATAGGTTGAAGTCAAATGTATTGGGAACTAGTGGAATGCTGTAGCAGGAAAAACTTGGCTTTTTGTCAGGTCAGTACAAGGTTATCAATACAAAATCAGATAGGGGTAATGGAAGAGGAAGTCTAATAATGAATAAGAAAAAGGAAATGCGCGCAAGCTGCTGCGAACAGCGTAATGAATGCATTTTCTTAGCCAAGACAAACACAAAGTCAGCAGCCACCACAACAGTACAAGTTTCTATGCCTACTAGCTCTGCGGGAGATTGACAGAATATACGGCGAGAAAAACGAAATTATTCAGATATTACAGGAGAGGAAAATTTAATTGTGGTGGGTAACAACAATTCGGTAGTAGAAAATTAAAAAGGGAGAGATGGAAAAGTAGAAGGAGAGCATGGGCAGAAGGAAAGGAGAGAAAGAGGAAGTTGCCTGAACGAATTTTTCACGGAGAGTAACTGAATCATAGTCAATACTTCGTTTAAGATTCATGTAAGAAGGCTGTATATGTGGAGGAGACCTAGGGACGTTCGAAGGTTGATTACACAACGGTAAGACAGAGATTTAGAAACTATATTTTAAATTGTCAGACATTTACAGGGGAAAATTTGGCCTCTGATCACAATTTACTGGTTTTGAACTGTAGACTGAAACTGAAGAAACTGCAAAAGGTAGGAAATTCAGGAGATGGAACATGAACAAAAATTGTTGCGACCAGAGGTTTTTGAGAGTTTCAGGGGAGCATTAGGCAGTGTTTAATTAAACCAGGGGATAGGAATACAATAGAAAACGAATGGGTAGCTGAGAGATGAAATAGTGAAGGCAGCTTAAGATCACACAGCTAAAAAGACAAGACCCAGTAAATAATCTTGTGTTAACAAAGGAGATACTGAATTTAATTGAAAGAGTGGGCGGAAGAAAATGCTAACCCACAAGCGCGTATTTTGCATTAGTACTTGTTACACGTTTGGCTAAATTTAAAGACGAGACCATAAATACAATAACACATAGTAGTTTGTATAACAGACAAAATTTGATAGCGGTACATACGGATCTGCTTCCTGTGAGAATGTGGCGCATTTGAAAGCACAACAGACAATATGACCAGATTAACCCTTACTAAATTGCGGGTTAGCACTTTCTTCTGCCGATTCCTTCAATTGACGAAATGAAAAAATATCAAAATGCAGCAAGTGAGATAGGCGAAAGGGAATACAGACGTCTAAAAATGAGATTGAAAATGCAAAAAGATTAAACAGGGAATCGTAGAGGACAAATGCTAGGCTATAGAAACATATATAACTTGAGGAAAGATAGATGTTGGCTATAGGAAAATTAAAAAGACCTTTGGAGGAAAGAGAAGCAACTGTACCAATACCATGAGCTCAGGTAAGAAGCTATATGTATACTTAGGGGAAAAGAACTTGAAGACAGTGTTATAGAAACGGAAGAAGAAGTAGATCAGATGGGAGATATAATGCGAGAAAAATTTGACAGACCTGATTTTAAACAAGGCCCCTGTAACAGACGACGTTCCCTCAGAATTATTGCGATTCTTGGAAGAAACAGCTATAACCAAATTGTTCTTCCTAGTGTACAAGATACATGACACGGGCGAAATACACTCAAACTTCAGGAAGAATCCCAAAGAAGGCAGGTGTTGACAAATGTAAAAACTAACAAACCATAAGTGATGGTTGCAAAATATTGACAAGAATTATTTACAGAAGAATGGAAAAACGTGGAAGAGGATGGCCTTGGGGAAGAACAGTTTGGGTTGTGAAGAAATGTAGAAACACGCCTGGCACCACAGACCCTACGCCATCCTACATTACTAGAAGACAGTCGAAGAAAGGGGAACCTATGTTTGTAGCATTTGTAAATTTAAAGTTTTTGACGACTTGGACTGGACGATACTCCTCGAAACTTTAAAACTAGCAAAGACAAAATGTAGGACCCGAAAGGCTGAGCTGACACTGAAGTCAGGCTGCAAGTATAAGAATCAAAGGAAATGAAACCGAAGGAGTGATTGATAAGGAAGTGAGACAGGGCTGTAGCTTATTCCCCATGTTATTCAATCTGTACACTGAGCAGGCGGTGAAGAAAATCAAACAGAAATTTTGAAAGGAAATTAAAGTTCAGGAATAAGAAAAGAATTATGCGGTTTACTGACGACAATGTAATTCTGTCTGAGGCTGCTAAGGATTTGGAAGAGCTGTTGAACATATTGTGTCTTGGAAAAAGATTATGAGATGAATATCAATAAAAGTAAAACATGGGTAATGGAATGTAGTCGAAGTAAATCAGGCGGTGCTGAGATAAGTGGGTTATGAAATGTGACACCACAAGTAGTAGATGAGTTTTGTTACTTGGGCAGCTTATGATGACCGAAGTACGGAAGAAATAAAATGCAGATTCATAATAGCATGAAAAAAATTCTGAAATAGTGGTATTTATTAACATTGCATATAAACCTATATGTTCATAACTCTTTTCCGAAGGTATTTGTCTGGAGTGTTACCTTGTATGGAAGTGAAATATGGACGGAAGGCAATTCAGACAAGAAGAAGCCAGAAGCTTTTGAAATGTCGTGTTACAGAAGAATGTTGAGGATTAGATGGGATAACAAATACATCGAAATGGAGAAAAAAGAAATTTAGGCTCAACTAGACTAAAGGAAAGGATTGGCTGGTAGGACACATACTGAGGCATCAAGTAATAGTCAGTTTGGTAATGGAAGGAAGTGCTGGGGGAAAACTGTAGAGGGAGACAACGGTTTGAATCCAATAAGCAGGTTGAAATTGATGTAGGCTGCAGTAGTTACCGCAGAGCTGCAGAGGCTTCCACATGACAGACTAGCATGGGGAGCTGCATCGAATTAGGCTTCAGATTGAAGACCGCAACAACAGACGAAAAACACTACTTACAACTAATTAAATGCAGTATTGCTGTAAATAAATTACAAATTGGGTAAATTTTCAAAAAAATTAAAAGTAAAATAATCTATGTTTTTTTATGCAGCTACTGCACACTGACTTTACTACGATGCACAATAAATAACATAATTATTTTCTTTGCTATTCATAAATTATTAATACAGCATAAATCACTAATTGGATAGGAACAAAACAGGTTACAGTGATGAGACGATATTCCTTCCCAAAAATTATGTTTTTCTTGTAAGTTTAGTTTCCATTTCCTTGCTTTGAGCGAAACAAACGCAGCGAAGTCAAATTTAACAGCTGTGTCGTATTCTGTAGACAAGATAGTTGAATTTGACATTCTGCTTGACCTATAATCGACCTTCAGTGGCTGTTTTAACATCTTTGATTTGTTGGAACTGCGTTGAAAAGATTGTGCAATTACTAGAATTGTCATAAACGTCCTCAAAGCTATTTTGATGTTTGGATAAGCATCTCGTAATCCATGCTTTGAAAAAATGTTCAAAATATCCAGATGAGTAACTATGTCGATGCTCTTCGCCGGCTCTATCTAATGAAATTTGAAAGCCGTTTTTTTTTTTTTTTTAACTAGTTCAGCTGTACTGATGTTTCTGCTAAATTTGACATGTAAGCATACTTCATATTTTTCAAAACAAGGTACAGAGTCTTCATTAAACCGTTGCTGATAGGAAATTAAAGTGCGATGAAATGTATGTTACATGTAAGATCTGTTTCCCACCTCACTTCTTATTCCATCAGATAATTTTAAGCACTCTATCTTAAAATGTTTCGCTCCAGTCCTCAGCTGGCAGAAATCGGCAAAATTTGCAAGTTTCCAGTCAAATAGCACATTTACTTCAGCACCCACTCGCCAGCCTTTGAGATCCTACAACACTGTAGCGAAGTTACTGCAAAAGCACCATTGTTGAACATGAGCTAGCTGCTTAGTCAGCATCGGGATGAATCAAGTGCGCTGTTGACAAATAACCCATGTGACGGCTGTTCTATAGTAATCACTTCTTTATGATGCTAGTTGGACGAACTGACACTGTGACAACAACGTGCGTTTAGTCTCGGGCCGAGGGAGAGGCTTCTTCTGGGGAGGCAAAGGTAATATACAAATTGAAGAGAAATCAGACGGCAAACAGAATCTTCGAAGGACATAAAACGGAGGCAGTAACTTAGAAGAGAGTGATACAGGGTCGTCGGTTATCCAATCTGTACAGTGAAACCGAACAGAAATTTGGAAACGAAATTAAAGTGCGGGTGGAAGAAACCAAAGCTTTAAGGTTTGATGATGACACTGTACTCTACATCTACATATTTCGGAAGCCACCGTACGGCGCATGGCGGATGATACCACGTACCACTGTCAGTCATTTCCTTCCTTGTTCCACTCGCAAATAGAGCAAGGGAAAAACGACTGTCCATAAGCCTCCTGTCCTAACCGGGGTATCTGCCCCAGACGGCAATATCAGGGGACGCCAAATTCGTAATCTTGAAGAAAAAAAATCCTTATTTCACAAAGCGCCTAACATCCGTCGCACATTGGTCTATCGATTATTCATATGATTTGGAACACATCCATGTTGGTCTTTGAACATTTTTGAACGATTCTAAGTTGATTTCTGATCGTATCATAAGTTGATTTATGAACGCGTGCATAGTGTACATGTTGTCTCTGTCAGGGCAATCCCCGTTGCATCAAGAATGGGTGTGCGAAGATCAGCGTTGTGATAGTTATACTAGCGAAATCCACAGCTTCAGACTACCAGAGTGGAAATAAACGACTAACAGGAATAACAGGAAGAAAGATTACATATTATCTTCTCGGTGCATCGAAGAAAATGAAATTTTGACACAAAATTCTTGCCAGATCACTACATTACTAAGGGTCAGTTGTATAGTCCCTGGTTAGCAGCCACTTAAGTTCTATTCTTGGAATAGCGCGGAAAATATGTTGTACGAACGCGTAATAACGCCTAACCGCAGATTAAACGCGGGTGATTCTGGCAATATTAGCGAAGTTAAACAGAGAATAAGTTTTGACAGTGGCAGGAATAGTTATAGAATTAATGATGACAAGATTGTTTGCTACAACGAGGAAGGAAAAAGAACGGCGACATCACAGAAATTGTATTGAAGAGTATAACGATTCAAAATTTATATAAAAATTTCGTACTACTACTACTTTTCGACGTCGTGCTTAAGAAACTAGAGCTTATGAACGAAATGTGAAACTGTTTCCTAACATAAAACTTTTTGCTTGTGGTAGGCGTAATAGGCATTGATATTGGTACTTCGTCAATTACATTCTGTCGTGTTATTTGTGTAAATGAGGTAGATAAAAATGACCATTTGTGCCAAAATAGTCTCGCTTATTTGGCGTGTGTTACAACTGCTGCAATATTAGAAAGGCCTATTTCGTTTTAACTAGCAGACAGTGACAAAATAGACGTAATCAAATCGAGAAACCACACCAGTCTTGGGTACGATTCGTATTAACAGCTTTTTGAGTATTAGACAACGACATTTTGATTTTTCATATAGCAAAACGTTTGACGAACTTTGATGAGGTAATAGAGTCTTTCGCAGAAAGGAAAGCACGGGGGTGTAAAGCTGAAGCGAGATTAGAGAGAAAAAAATGTTGCGACCTATGGATTGAAGAAATGTGTACTGTCTTGCTTGTCTCTTGCCTTTACTGGTTTTATGTTTCCTATATTTAAATTTATGTCAGACAAAAGAGAAAGTTAATAGCTAATATGCAATAAAGACTGCAAATTTTCTGAAGAGTTCTTATTCTCCAGGTCACAAATCATCCCACCCAGTATTAATAGTGAGTTTTTTCTAAGCGGGGGTAGAATGTGAAACCGGCTGACTGGAAGCAGGAGAGGCACCACAGGACATTTTAATTTCGTCTGTTCTGAATATAGGTTTGACGGCTTCGATTACAAAAAATACACATTTGAATTCCACAGAGCGAAATACAGTGATGTGCGATAGAAGAATGCTGTTTGAAGAGGAGTGGCACTGCACTTTGGCACACTTATGAGAAAATAACATGTGTTACATTTCCTCGAACATATATGTTTTATATTTCAAACTCTCCATAAAGCAGTGCGCTACAAAATGATCATGTTTTTTTTAAAATTTTTGACTTATTATCTCAAACGCACAAGTGGGCGGGACGGGGGGGGGGGGGGGGGGCGACAATCAAATTTTTGTCCTGGTTCGGAAATACCGTAAATCCGGGGCTGCTCGCAAGCTATTACACGTTTTTCAGATTCTGAAAACTGGCGAAAATTGTTAGCCCATCCACTCCTCTATGCGAATTGTGTGTCCATCACCTTGGTAAGGTTAGCCTCGAGGAAACATCTAGCTATTACCTTCAGACCTGGGTAGGAGAGGCGCAATGTGCGCAATGCACTTCTCACGACGTTTTCCACGGACAGATCTAGGACCAGCTGTAGTTCGCATTATGCCTTCAACTCAGGCACGAAATATTTGTATGACACCAGCAGGAGCCATGGTATCACGCTGCAGAGCTGTGGGGCACAATCCTTATGCTCTACGTCTGCAATGGTGATGCGATCACGTAGTAGTGCGTTAAAAACAATAGAGTAAGCACTCCACCTCCCATACATATTTAAATTTTTGTTCCAGCTTTCCCCCCAATTCCCACGTTCCATTCTAAGATGTATCAGAAAATACGATGTTAAACAATTATTTTAACAAATATTCTCCGTTAAACAATATTTACCAAGCCTTTTTTATTTAATGAAAAACACACCCCTGCTTATGTCTTCTGTAAGCACACTAACGAATGATGACATCTTTTAATTGATTGAACTCTGAGTTCAAGGTGGAACGCTGTATACAGTATTAACAAAACACGTTTTTTAGCTGTGATTCGCAAATTCCGTTATTACTGTACAACCTAGGTTTCAGGTTATAATCCCATTTTCTAGTACATGACTGATCCCAAAGATGAGAACTGGGTAAAGACAAACAAGTCAACATTTTATTCTGTCGATTCATCACTTAAACTATAAATGTTATCTCTGTTGACGATTTTGACAAGATTACATCTGGATTTGCAAAATTTGTTAGTACAGCGTTTACAGTAACTGTGTCTAAACATACGACAAAAAATGGTACAAATGGCTCTGAGCACTATGGGACTTAACATCTGAGATCATCAGTCCCCTAGAACTTACAACTACTTAAACCTAACTAACCTAAGGACATCACACACATCCATGCACGAGGAAGGCTTCAAACCTGCGACCGTAGCAGTCGCCCAGTTCCAGACTGAAGCGCCTAGAACCGGTCGGCCACAGGCGCCGGCTAAACATACGACAGAGTAGAGCTATGTACCTGAATGGATCTTTTGTAATGTATGGAGTGTAATATTGGCTAATGGGGGAATTAATTCAACCGAGCATGTTCATTCAGTAACAGATGTTGGGGTACCCTCATCTGTTTCTTTCCCTCTATGTGTAAGACTTCTACATATGTATTTGTGATTTTCATTTACGCAATGTTCAGCAAAGGATGCATCTAGCCTCATTAAGGTCTAATTTCTATGACGTTCTCTGTGGGACTTGGGTGGGGCTTACAAGATAACTTTCGAGAGTTGCCAGTCTTGCTCTATTGGATAGATTGGACGGTCAATCTGCACTAGACTCAGACAACACCATAGAAGTTGGAGATTAAAGAAGCCAGATTCATCTTTTGCCGAACATTGCGTAAATGAAAACCAAAGATAAATAATAGATCTAAAATACTACGCATAGAAGTAAAAGACGAAAAGCTCACTCAGTTAGAAATTTTAGGAATTAAGAAACAGGTGAGGGTTTCTCCACATTTAATATCGAATAACAAACTAAATTCTACTATTCACCCCTTTTGGACAATATTGCAGCCACTTCATAGAAGAAGTATCTTGGTGCTTTCAATCACATAACAAAAATTCCATTCCTGTACATAGCTGCTCTATTCCATTGTATGTTTAGCGTAGCTTTTATAAATGAAGTCTGTTTTTATAAGTGAAGTCTGTTAACCCGAATGTAATCCTGTCAAAATTGTCAACAGAGATAACTCGTACAGTATAAGTCAGTAATCGATAGATTGAAAAGTTGACATGTTTATCTTTGCCTTGTTCTCATTTCTGGGGACAGTTACGTAATAGAAAATATCCTTGTAACCCGAAACCTAGGACGTACAGTTATAATGAAGTTTGTGAAACAAGGCTAAAAAGTGTTTCATTTAGTTAAGACAATAATCAAATCGCTCCATTACGTGAATTGTATTCGCATTTGCGATTATGGAAAAACCATCAGCTGTACAACGGAATGACGACAAAAGAAACCCTCTGGCCGAACACGCTAAGATACCCTACCATAAGACATTCCGAGCGCGACTCATGACCAGGCTCAAACTTTCACATGTTGTGATCCATGTGTCTACAACCAGTCATGTGTCTACAACCAGTCATGTGTCTACAACGTACTTCTATTATGTACACTACTGGCCATTAAAATTGCTACACCAAGAAGAAATGCAGATGATAAACGGGCATTCATTGGACAAATATATTATACTAGAACTGACATGTGATTACATTTTCACGCAATTTGGATGCATAGATCCTGAGAAATCAGTACCCAGAACAACCACCTCTGGCCGTAATAACGGCCTTGATACGCCTGGGCATTGAGTCAAACACAGCTTGGATGGCGTGCACAGGTACAGTTGCCCATGCAGCTTCAACACGATACCACAGTTCATCAAGAGTAGTGACTGGCGTATTGTGACGAGCCAGTAGCTCGACCATCATTGACCAGACGTTTTCAATTGGTGAGAGATCTGGAGAATGTGCTGGCCAGGGCAACAGTCGAACATTTTCTGCATCCAGAAAGGCCCGTACAGGACCTGCAACATGAGGTCGTGCATTATCCTGCTGAAATGTAGGGTTTCGCAGGGATCGAATGTAGGGTAGAGCCACGGGTCGTAACACATCTGAAATGTAACGTCCACTGTTCAAAGTGCCGTCTGGGCATGGGTGTGTGTGTTTGTGCTTAGGATAATTTAGGTTAAGTAGTGTATAAGCGTAGGGACTGATGACCTTAGCAGTTAAGTCCCATAAGATTTCACACACATATGAAAGTGCCGTCAACGCGAACAAGAGGTGACCGAGACGTGTAACCAATGGCACCCTATACCATCACGCCGGGTCATACGCCAGTATGGCGATGACAAATACACGCTTCCAATGTGTGTTCATCGCGATGTCGCCAAACACGGATGCGACCATCATGATGCTGTAAACAGAACCTGGATTCATCCGAAAAAATGACGTTTTGCCATTCGTGCACCCAGGTTCGTCGTTGAGTACACTCCTGTCTGTGATGCAGCGTCAAGGGTAACCGCAACCATGGTCTCCGAGCTGATAGTCCATACACGTCGTCGAACTGTTCGTGCAGATGGTTGTTGTCTTGCAAACGTCCCCATCTGTTGACTCAGGGATCGAGACGTGGCTGCACGATCCGTTACAGCCATGCGTATAAGATGCCTGTCATCTCGACTGCTAGTGATACGAGGCCGTTGGGATCCAGCACGGCGTTCCGTATTACCCTCCTGAACCCACCGAATCCATATTCTGCTAACAGTCATTGGATCTCGACCAACGTGAGCAGCAATGTCGCGATACGATAAAACATAATCGCGATAGGCTACAATCCGCCCTGTATCAAAGTCGGAAACGTGGTGGTACGCATTTTGCTCATTACACTAGGCATCACAACAATGTTTCACCAGGCAACGCCGGTCAACTGCTGTTTGTGTATGAGAAATCGGTTGGAAACTTTCTTCATGTCAGCACGTTGTAGGTGTCGACACCGGCGCCAACCTTGTGTGAATGCTCTGAAAATACGATACGGCAGCGCCTGTGTTGTTCAGACATAGAATACAAATTTCCTTTAGACATTAATGCATATCCGAAGGAACAGGCACTGCAGCGCTTACAGCCATTATGAAATACGTGAAATATTTTCTCATTTACGGATATGGACAACCACCAGCTGTATAATGGATGACTACATATGGAAGGCGAGAGGCCAAGATCCCAGCTGCCGACAACGTCGGCGTCCACTTTTCGATCGTAAGTAACACGGTCTATGTACAACTTATTAACGACGCTACTTGCAACGGGGTTCTTCGAGACATGAAACAAAGACTACGCTTCTGCCACGAAGACGGAAATCATGACTACGTCGAGGTTGCTCATGTCGGGCTGGGACTGTGGACTATACTCATATTCGAACTATCCTTCGAACTTCCGGCGAGACGTCGTGGCGGCGCTCCACCCCTATGGTACGCGAACACGTGGCAGAAAAGCAGACCTAATTGAAGACGTATCTACTCCTAAACGGAGTATGCCAGGTCTGCATTGAACTCCGACGGCACGTACCATCATACGTCCGAGCTGGAGGTTGCCGGGCTTTAGTTATTTATGACGCCAACCTAAAACGTATTCCAGATGCAGCAGAGGCCATTTACGTTCCGAGTGCCTCCAGCGTCGTCTCACACAACGTCCATTGCAGGTCGTGGCTCCTCCACCAGTGCCGACAATCCTCCCAGTAACTAGCTTATTACCGAGCGAGGTGGCGCAGTCTTTAGCACATTGGACTCGCATTCGGGAGGACGACGGTTCAATCCCGCGTCTGGCCATCCTGACTTAGGTTTTCCGTGATTTCCCTAAATCGCTCCAGGCAAAAGCCAGGATGGTTCCTTTGAAAGGGCACGGTCTACTTCCTTCCCCCTCCTTTCCTAATCCGTTGAGACCGATGACCTCGCAGTTTGGTCTCTTCCCCCAAACAACCCAACCCCAACTAGCTTATTGCGTCTCCGTCTGCCCAGACGCAACGGACCGACGTTGTAGTATCGGAAGCATCCTCCACAGACTGACACCGAGCTTATGAGTCACTCTGGCGAGTGACATAACTCCATCCAACGCCATCGATACCACCGGACACTGCATCACCGACAGCAGGATGGCAATCGATGCACAATGCACTTATTCTCCCAACGGAAACCTTTGTGCTGGCGAGGAGTGAGTCGATGCTATCGTCCGACACGGAAGGCCACACACGAAAACAGCGTTCTCAGCAACGCCGAAAGCGACGCCGTAGGACCACGGTGGAACACAGGAGGAAGAAAAACTGCTCCTGCAGCACGCCGACCATGAGGCTGACACCATTCCCTCCTGACTCCACCCCTGTAGAGCGGAGAGCAGGGCGGGCGGAATCCATCTGCCAGTCCTCTGTGGCGAACAGTGATCGACAGGAAGGTTCCAATACTGCCTGCGAAGCCGCCTGGTCCCTCTGTATCAACCACTATGATCTTATGGAATATGAAAAGAATCCAGTACCCACATCGTGGGCCGAGGACATCGAGACTGAGCAGGACCCCGAGATGGGGCCCAGTGATGTCTGAACGACATCTGGAGGACCACAGTCGGAGAGTTGTTTCGTCTCTCGCAACGAACGCTTCTCTCCACCATCAGTGTGGATAAACCTGCCCAACTACCCCGTCGGGATCACCACCCGGCCACGACGAATGTCAAAATGGTTACCTCTCTTGCCAAGATCCAATCCCTGAAAGAAAAATATGAGCCACAGGAGTCGACTTTCCATTCTTGCAAGAAGTAAGAATGACCGCGTTCCCAAAATTTATGGCTACACGACGTAGGTAACGCCAAGTGGTCCCAAGACAAAGGCATGGTTATTTTTGTGCATGATTGTATCAAAGCCACCGACATCACGTATCTCCACTACGCACGAGGATTAGGGGTCACGGCACTTGAAAACCGATTCACTAACTTTTATGCACCGTTGGGCACCACCAACTGCTGTAATCGGTCCAGGTTCTACTCTGCTGATATTACCCCATTCTGGGATGATACAAACACAGCATCTTCACTGGCGATTTTAATTACGTCATTTATCCCAAGGACCAAATCCCGCACTACATGCATTGTCCAAAACTATGTATGCTGAGTCACAATCTCCACTTAGGTGACACTTGGGAAAATATATATGGCGACAACTGTGGACACGCATCTTACCATTATTCAGCGAGCCGACTGGATCGTATATATGTGTCACAGGGTCTTACACAGGGAGTGGTGGCATCCGAACGACGGCCTTTGGCCTTCTCTGATGACTGAAGCTACATTTGCACAATGCATCTGCAACCTCAACAGGTCTGGCATAGTAAAAGCCTTTGAAAGATTAATTTAGTACACCCCAGGACCCGGACTGCCGTCGGCAACTCGGAACAACGCGGTTCAGCTGTGAACAGCCTCAATCCCCATACCACTCGACTTTGCCGTGGTGGCTCGTCTGTGCTAACCTAGAAATCTGCAAGACAAAAAAATGGCTCTGAGCACTATGCGACTTAACTTCTGAGGTCATCAGTCGCCTAGAACTTAGAACTAATTAAATCTAACTAACCTAAGGACAGCACACACATTCATGCCCGATGCAGGATTCGAACCTGCGACCGTAGAGGTCGCTCGGTTCCAGACTTTAGCGTCTAGAATCGCACGGCCACTCCGGCCGGCCCAAGACACTTCTGCAGTTTTGCAAGGACACAGCTGCGTGGCATCGGCAGACAATGGATTTTTCCTATGCAGTGGTCAGGGACGTCGATGCTCTACCCCCATCGATGGACAGACAACGACAATAACACCGAATCAAGGCTCACAAATTATTGTTGACAAAGTGCCGCTTAGAAGGCGCCATAGTCCTCTGGCGACGACACAACCAAACAACCACCATGCACCACATTGTGATGGACTTGCGCCGACACCGCCGACAGTTAATCGCACGCCTTGCGATGCAAGAACATCCATCCTGTACAACCCAAACAACCATAATGAAAGCCATGGAGGATCATTTTCGTCATCTTTACCAGTAAAGAGCCATAGACGACGAGGCACTGCAGAAGCATTACAATAGGTGACATGCACTACCGACAGGGCAATGACGGTGACATTAATGGAAGCAGTTTCGTCTGAGGAAATGGGGGACCCCTTAGGGTCAAATGGTTCAAATGGCTCTGAGCGCTATGGGACTTAACATCGATGGTCATCAGTCCCCTAGAACTTAGAACTACTTAAACCTAACTAACCTAAGGACATCACACAACACCCAACCATCACGAGGCAGAGAAAATCCCTGACCCCGCCGGGAATCGAACCCGGGAACCCGGGCGTGGGAAGCGAGAACGCTACCGCACGACCACGAGATGCGAGCGGGGACCCCTTAGACAAAGATGAGGTCAATATGGTCCGATGGATTACCAGTCGAGTTTTATTGGACTTTCCATGACATCAGGATGCCCCACTGTGTTACAATGTACTGAAAACTCATGTCTCATTCCCGTATACAAGCTAGTAGGATGGCAATGGGTCATCGACTATCAGCCACTTACTATGTTGAAAACCGAATACAAGATCTTCGCCAGGCTTTTGGCAGGCCACATTAAGAAGACATTGCCAGTGATTCTCGCCCCAGAAAAGACGTTGTAAGAGAGAGATGCCAACACACTGATGACCAGCAGCGACTGTAGGAAGTTAATAGCGATCGCTTCAGCATGCCGCCTGCAAGTGGCGATCGTCTCTATCGATTTCATTCTGCCCTTAGATAGGGTGCACCATAACTTCTTCATACAGCTGATGGACTGTATGGGATACCCCCAAGGCTCATAGATACCCTGCAGCACCTTCTGGCAGCAGCCAGTTCTCAGGTCCAGGTCAACAGATAGATGGTGGGCCCAATACCCATCAAGATGTCACTATGACAGGGCTGCCCCCTTTATACCTACCTTTATGCAATCGCACTCGAGCCACACCTTGGGGGGGGGGGGGGGGTCTCAACCACAGGCTAACTGGCATCACCCTACGGGACATCACCTTCTGCTCCAGGTCGTATGCCAATGACCTGCTACTGCTCGTTCTTTCCAGCCTACTAAACTGGATCGTGCTATATGGACAGGTTTCGTTCGGGCTGTCTTCTTAACAAGTCGGCGGCGCTGGATGTCAGACGCTGTCTTGGGACAGGTGCTGTCGCCCCCATCCCATCAGTTACTGAACTGAGACATTTGGGAGTCAATGTTTATGAAGGATGTGCACGGAACGACCACAGAAAATCATCGATGGTTACTACAGATTTTACATGTGATGGTGCAGCAGAACTGGTCCCAGAAACTGAACCAGCTGCAACGTGTAGAATACCTGAACCTTTATGTGGCATCAAAACTCAGTCATGTGGTCCAGCTTCTCCCCCTTCCATCGGCGATAGGTCGCGGACTTCAGGCAGCCATGGCTATTTCCTATATGCAGGACATGTACTTAAACTACATTATGACACTCTCACCCTCAACCTATGCAATGGAGGGCTACGACTGGTTATCATCCAAGCACAGGCTGCTGCCCTTTATATGAGCAATATGTAGAAAAGATGGGACAGTCAACACTTCTCCTTCATGTATTGTCTGTTGGAGGTCCTGATGCCAGTCTTTCACATTCTGTCAGTGTCAGTGGCGCACGTTGCGGCACAGCTCTCCCGTCTATCGACAATCATTCTGGAGTACAGGTGCGTGGCCTCGGATCTCCCAACTATGCACTTGCAAAAGGTGAAAGATTTTTACACCATCCTTCTGCGGGCAGTTCTATGTAAAGTGGTATAATCCAAGAGTAAGGGGACAAGGCCGTTTGTGGGCCATTTTTTTAGTGCAGGTTGCCTACATTAGGGGCAGGTATGCACTCAGGAGCAAACCTATTGTTCTCCTTTGATTGACAGGTACTTAAGCTATTGTTCTCCTTTGATTGACAGGTCCTTAGCCTATTGTTCTGTTAAGTGGTTTTCCATGTCACTGCACTTAACCTATTGTCCCTCCCACCCCCTCCCTCCTCATGAAACCCCCCACCCCTCGCTGCTACAGCTACACTTCCAGGTCTGAGTTAACCTGTTGTTCTGGTAAGTGCTTTTCCATGTCACCCCCATTTCCTTTTGATTGACAGGCACTTAACCTATTGCCCCCTCCAACCCCCACCTCCCCAACCTCACTGCTACAGGTACACTATCAGGTCTGAGTTATTGGAATAGCCCTCCATCTCACTCTTATCAATTTGATTGACCACTTAATTAAATTGATCAATTAATTAACCCCTCTGGTGGAAAAGTGCCACCATTGGCATTGTATGGAATATATGGAAATTGGTGGAGAGGAAGGATCTCATAACAGGAAATTCAAGGGTATATTGTTTATTCATTAAAAAAATCTGTTTTTGGGGGTTGGATTTCTCTTGCTCATCATTCCCTACTGTCTGGAAACACATAGGTCTTGTAAGAAGAAAATAAATGGAGCAAACATGATGCATAACCTAATGTTTGGCACTGTACTCTGGTTGTGTTAACCTAATGTTTGAGTCTTTGTCGGCACTTAACCTATTATTCTGTTAAGTGGTTTTCCATGTCACCCCCATTTCCTTAAAATATTCTACCGCCATTGGTACCAAATTAAGTAATTAGTTATGTCCTCCCACCATTTTCTGGTTTACTTTTCGAATTTCACATGCTTTTGAACAGCATTTCTGGCGCATTCTTCTTTTCCACACACACCCTTAAACTTTTGTACTGTGTTTTACATAAAAACTATGCAAATTAACCTAGTGTTCTGCACTTAACCTGCTGTTCTGCTCCATGTCACCCACTCACGCACTCCCTCACATTAACTACTGTACCGCTAACACCACATTGATTAAAAAATTTATGCAAATTAATTAAATCGGTATTCTTCACATGTATGGTGTAGTTTTCCTTCATTCGCGGCATCCTATTGGTTGGTGAAATCGATGGAATCTAGCATAAACAAAAGATTGCTAATAAAAGACACATCCCGCCACTCGACGTCCGACGCCGACGCCGCCCCCGCCGTGGCCTCTGCCGCCACCACGAGCCACCGCCAGACGCAAGCCAGCGCGAGCCATCGCTCTCACAACGCTGCAGGTGAAAGTTGGGTCTATTTTCGTGTATACGGCTAGAATTCTTCGAGTGTTATACTGACGTCACAGAACTCTAAGGCGCGCTGACGCCTCTGGGTAGCACGTGTCTTTACCGTTGATGACAGAATAGCACAGAGTGCATTGTTACTTGCGCGACATTAGAGACACGTCTAACCATTTAACTGCCCACCGTGACTGACGCAACGCCGCGAAGTGCGCGCTTCTAGCTACAAACCCTCACAAGCCCATCTAACAAGGTTCTCAATCTTTTACTGATGTCACATGACTATGTAAAAATAAGAATCTAGTCGACCCCGCGGAAGTTGTATTGTGTCCCAGACATGGTTAACGCTCGCTTTCTTAATGCCTCAGCTTGTATGCATAAAAATTCTTGCTCCAACAGAACCTGTTTACGAAAATAGCACAGAATAACGTCGAATGCAGTCTTCCTCAAGGACCTAACATGGTACCCCGTCCATCACGTGTTACCCTTCCTGCTTTCGACACACACAAACGCTCGCTCCACTATGTAGAGGCTCCTATATTCCAGCACAAAGGATGTGAATGACTGGAGCATTATGATTGGCTCTTATCGAATTTACCCGCCGAATTACTGTTGCGGCCGGTATCGAAGCACCTCCCTCCTTTCTTCCTTCTGCAGACGAGACTTTAAGCGGTTAATTTACACAGATCTCCATATTACACTGGCAATTAAATTTTACAAACTACCATACATATCGTCAAATACGGAAATACTCTTAAAAAAATGGCTCTGAGCACTTGAATGTGATTTGCACAGTATCGATGTAGATGTAGACTGCTGTTGCCCAAGCAACCTTCCAGCACGTGATTGAACGTATGCCTGCGAGAATGGAAGCTGTTATCAAGGCGAATGGTGGGCCAACACCGTATTGAATTCCACCATTACATATTATCTCCTGGGGGGTAACGGGATAACGACAGGAATAGCATCTGGCCATGCCTTAAATTCATGACCCGAACTCCGTTTATAACAATGAAACCTTGCGCTGATGAATGAAAAAGGCACAAGAAAAAGAAGAAGTCTTCAGCTGCCAAAAGAATTTATTTTCCCATGCTTAAAATTGCCTCGAAAGTCAGTGTTGTATGTAGGAACAATATTGGCCTTAAGATGCTGTGCTAAGGGACTCTTATGTTTATGTACTTAGGGTCTGAAAAGCTTTTCAAATGTCTACACGTGGTCATACCAGGAGAGTAAGTTCGCTGTTGGTGCAAGAAGTAGTGTGGATTCCCAGTACTTTGTTGTTCAATAAACATTTAAGTTATATTGTATGTGGGTCTTGCACAAACATTACAAATATTCTGTCACATTACTATTGATGTGCTCAATTCATGGGTTGGTGGAATCTGCATGCGACATGCGTTGTGCGTGAGACATAGAGATTACATAAATGTTGTTTGATAGCGATTAATAGCTCGACATTGGCCAATAACAAATAAAATTGAGACTGTATAGTCCATTATGGCCAACGTTTTCCTTTGAAAAATTTACTGAGGTTGTGGACAGATGTGCAAATAAAATTATGATCTGATAAATGTTCCTCTATTTTTTTCCTCTTTAATCTGTGCTTTGTACCCTGTTTTTCATATATGATCAGGATCAATCTCTGGTAGTTCCTATTCTTTCTGATGCTTCTCATTTTTATAGCAGAATTTTGTGGTCAGCAGTATATAAGGCGTTTGATAGACCTGAAATATACCTGTTACACTATCATCCTTGTCTAGTGCATCAAGCATCAATTTTCTAAATTGTACTATGATTGATTCTGTAATGCTACAACTCTAAACTGGCTACACTGAGGAGACTTTGTTTTTTCAAGCAATTAATTAGTTTGTCTCTTGTAACTGATTCTATTGTTCTTGAAAATGACAACAGTAATTTATCTTGAAACTTCCTGGCAGATTAAAACTGTGTGCCGGACCGAGACTCGAACTCCTACCTAAGCACTACTCAGGACCCGTCCTCACAGCTTCAATTCTGCCTGTTCCTCGTCTCCTACTTTTCAAACTTCCCAGAAGCTTTTCTGCGAACCTAGCAGAAGTAACACTCCTGGAAGAAAGGATATTGCGCAGACAAGTTTCATATCAGCGCACACTCCGCTGTAAAGTGAAAATTTCATTCTGGAAACATCTTCCAGGCTGTAGCTAAGTCATGAGTCCCTAAAATTAGTATGTTACAACTGACAGTCGGCTGAAATCGATAGTTAGTTAGTTTGATGTTCCGTGAGTCATTTGCATGAAAAATCGTAATGTCATTTTACAGTCACATCGCAAAATAATTTGTAGATATGGCTATTTGCCATTTAGTTGTGGTGACAGTCTGACCTGTAGCGTGGATTACGGGGTATTTTAACACGAGTCTGATGAGCAGGGCTGGGGAATAACCCAGTTACACCTTAACAACCACTGATTTCAACAACCAAATTAGCAGCCAACATTGACAACCTACTTGGGTCCGTAGAGTATACGCTTATTGCAGATATGCACGGATGAAGGGGATACTTCTTTCACAGCGCTCTGAAACCATTGATATCCACGCCTTCTGACACAGGTGGATTTCAATCCGCTTGTAGCGGATAATTTCGTTATCGCTGAAGTATAATATTCGTGGAGTCCAGCACCTACTACTGCGGCCTTAGTAGAAATGGTAAATATCGGCAATAGCTCCCTTCGATTCACAACTGCCATGAGGACCACCAGTGTCAATCTGCAGCCTGACTAGTCAACTAAAAAGCTGCTAGCCTGAGATGCGCAGCAATTAAAACCACATTAATATATAACAAGCAAAATCTGCAACAACATCAAGCATACCAACAGCTGCCTGGCCAGTCTGTGCAACATTTAAAACCCGCGAAAATTCAATCAACAACTATAACAACTCAAACGAGCTCAACAACTGCCCAGATGATCTGAGCAGCATCTAAAACCACTGGTAAATTTAAACAACAAATGCTACAAAGCTAACGAATACAATGGCCGCCCACCTGATCTGTGTAGCACTTAAAACTCACGATAATTCAATGAACAACTCAAATTACTGCCCAGCTGATTTGAGCAGCATTTAAAACCATTAGTAAATTTAAACTACAAATTGCCACAAGCTAACGAGCACAGTGGCTGCCCAGCTGATCTGTGCAGCACTTGAAAACGACATAAAAATTTAGTCAACAAATCAAACGAATTCAACAGCTTCCCAACTGATCTGTTAAGCACCTAAAACCACTGTAAATTTAAACAGCAAACCGCTACAGAGCTAACGGACACAGTGGCTGCCTAGCTGATATGTGCAGTACTTAAAAGCACATGAAAGTTTAATCACAACTGCAACACTCCAAATGAATTCAGTATCTGCACAGATGATCCGTGCAACACTTAAATCCGCATCAACATTTGATCCCAAGACCAAAGCCACTCAAGACATCAAGAAACGGAAAAGTCAGAACAACAACCTCAAGGTGACCCACAGGACAGCCCACTGAAGAACACCCGCGAACAACATTCCACCTCCGTGCCACCGCCAGAGGTCCCCTTCGCTATGGAAGATGACATTGTCTGCTTACCCTGTGCACGACAGATCGAACCTGCTTGTCCTTCAAACTAAAACTCTGGCTAACTCAAGCCAAAAGGCGAGATATATGCTCATGGCAAGTACCATATGGCAGAAATCCCCCCTTTCTATTTGTGTGCCCAACAGCTTACGGACTCTCAGCCTGGCTGACTTAGGTGCCCTAACCTGCCATATCTATCTTCAGCTGAGAAATAAGTGCCCAGATTGTATCACCGTAGTTCACTCTCAGCAACTGAACTGTGACAAGTGTTAAGATACTGATCGTGTGAAACAGTCCTCTGAATCATAGTAGCAGCTTCTTCGTGATCTTGTCGACTACCCTGCTTGTTGCCTGATAAAATAACAAAGACCACACCTCCCACACTACACGGATTTACCGGCCATCCTGCAATGTACTTCTTAGCTTGCTCTCAATGTGCTCTATGGATGTTAACCTTAGCTGCCTTCGACTAATGTACAACTTCACCAGCACTGATCTCATCTGGCAAAAAATCCTCTACGCCCCCTAGGTTGCTGAGAGGCGAACTGACAATAAAGATATACAGCAGTTGGGCAGGAGTTGCTCAAGAGCTTTGTGCATGGCGCTGTAACAGGAGAACATGAGCCATTGCAACGATTGATCCCACTTACTTTGACTATCGCGATGATAAACGATCAGGACTTCCTCAAGGTTCCAATTAATGCTGTCAGCATACAAGGGGTTTGTGTAACACGGGGTGGTTTTAATGTGCTTAATACCAAAACCAAAACAAAAATTTATAAAAAGAAGGAAGCGAAAGGCAGTTACACTGTCTCTAACCAGCGCCCTACTAGGCGCAAGCACAGCAAATATTTGTTGCAAACCCTGGACTGCTGCTTCGGCAGTAGTACCTCTAGTGGGAAACTGCCATATGACTCTGGAAAACGCATCGACCCACACCAAAATATACTTGTAACCATTACGAGCCCTGGGCAATACCACTACGAAGGCCGCATATGATTTTTCCAAGGGGGTTTGTTCTGAGGTGAACGCCAGAAAACCTATCTTAGTGTTTTGCATTGGCTTACTCGTTGGCTTACTCGTTGACAATTTCTTACTCTATCCTTGATGTCTCTATCCATTACTTCCTAAATAAACTCACTGCGAATTTTTCCCAGGTTCTTAAATAATAACCCGCTTACTGGACATTCAAGAAAATATTTTAGTATCTAGGAAATTAGCTCCTTTAATGCCACCACCTTAGGCTTTCCATGAACTCCTGCTGTACAACACAACACATGTTCCTTAAGTGAATAGGGTGGCATAAACTGACCGCTATGTATCCGATCATTAATTGTCTTAATGGCTACATCTTGGTCTTAATACCTTTTAATCACTTAATACAATGACAGAAAGTCCGTCAAAATTAAATTAACTTGCTCAGGGTGAGAGGGCTTATTTGGTAACATATCCCATTCAGTTGTTTGCTGATTAACCAACCTACTAATATCATTGGCAAGCCGAGTTTTAGAGACCTTAATGAGCACAAACACAAACCCAAACGTTAATATTCAGGTAGCGCATTGCGCTATTTGCCTGTTACTACAAGGCCCAGGGTGCAACTCAGGGCTGCTTTTCGGTCTCGAGTTGAAACGTGGTATGTTCGATACAACAACGAAACTTCTCCAGTGCGAAAAGAGCCACCAGCACCCCAAGCTCATAAACCAAGAAATTCCTCTCCATATCAGATAACCCTCTCGATATGTATGCAATTGGTTACTTACTTTGATCTCCTTCCTGTAATAACACAGCTCCTAGGCCATATACACAAGTATCCATTACTACAATTAAGTTTTTAAAATTATTTGGGCAATTCCAATATCACAGCCAATGCCCATATTTGCTTAAGTGCCTGAAAGGCATCTTCTTGTGACATACCCTGCTCAAACGTCTGACCCTTTCATTTGAGGTGATTCAGCGGGGCTGCTTTGTGGACGAATTGAGGGACAAATTTCCTAAAAAAATTTGCCGTCCCATAAAACTGGAAATGGCTTTGACATCAGTAGATCTTGGACAACTCACAATTCCTTCTACTCTCTTGGGGTCGATAACTACTCCCTCTGCACACATTATATGACCAAGAAACTGAGTCACTCTCGGTGCAGACTTCACCTCGTCTGGATTAACAATCAACTGAGCGTTATATAGTCTACCAAAGAATTCGTTCAAATCATCCCTGTGCTCCTCCATAGTCCTATTAAACACAAGCAGATCATCCAGGTAGTGGAACACGAACTCGAACTTAATATCAGAGAAGATGGTGTCCATGAGCTATGATAATACTGCCATCCCAGTGGCCAAAACTAATGGTTTCATTGTAAATTCAAATAAATTCCAGTCTATAATAAATGCGATAATTTTCTTAGAGGCCATATGTGAGGGGATCCGATTATAGGCCTTGTCCAAATCAAGTACTGTCAACGCCGCTGCATCCTTTAATCAGGTGAAACATAAATGATGATCAGGTAGCGGATTAAGCTAACTTTAATCTACAGCTAGTCTTGAACCTCCACCTTGCTTTGGGTCTAAAAATATCGGCGACACATAAGGAGATTTGGACAAAGAAATGACCCCTGCTGTAGCATCTTCTCAGTGTGGCCTTTAAACTCCTTTAGTCCGGGTGGAGATAATCGATGTGGCGCCTATCTCACAGGCACTTGATCTGTGAGCTCTATCTCATTTTCCAGTAGTGCAGTGATTCCCAACTTCCCTATCAATACATCACTATACCTCCCCCACAGTTCAAGTACTCGCAGCCTCTACTCATTACTTGAATGCTCCAAATCATTTAGTGCTACCTAACTTACTGGTGTTGCTTCCAGTTCCACCTCAGGAATATTTCCTTGTCAGCTCGGTTTGCATACTACAAGGCTCACACAACTGATACCTGAGATTCTGAGCAAATCTGAAGTAATAACTATTGTCTGTCCAGTTGACAACTACCCCTATCTTCCTTATCACACCTGAGCCAATAATAAATGGAGTTGACAAATTGGCAATTATCCTAGCCCTAACCTTCCATATATAGCCTTGTATTCCTACCCGATAATCAACACCCCTCGGTCATTCATCTGTTTGTTGTCGGCTGCCGCTACTTACATGGGTTCCTCTTCAGCTTTTCTCCATTTCAGAGAACTGCCTGAATTAAATCCACATGACACTGCCTGAATCAACCAAGCCACAGACTGGGTCATTATTAACATAACAACATATGTATGGCAACTGCTTAGACTGTCTAGACTTCATGGTTGTAACTTACCCAACGTGCTCATCTCCTCTAGGCGCTACTCAGGATGACTGGTCCAACTGTCATTGTTCCATTTCCCTCCCAAGATGGACTGCAGATGTGGTATTGTCACGTGCTCTGGCTTCTGTAGTTCCTTTCTCTCTCCTTCACGCATTGAGATAAGAAAATCCTTGCATGTGGTTAACCACATCTTTCAAGGTAACATAGAGCGAGGTGGCGCAGTGGTTAGCACACTGAACTCACATTCGGGAGGACGACGATTCAAACCCGCGTCCAGCCATCCTGATTTAGGCTTTCTGTGATTTTCCTAAGTTGCGTCAGGAAAATGCTGGGATGCTTCGTTTGGGAGGGCATGGTAAGTTTCCTTCCCCATCCTTCCCTTATCCGACAGGACCGATGACCTCACTGTTTGGTCCCTTCCCCCAAATCAGCCAACCAACCAAGGTAGCATAATCATACCGCTTTTCACAAAATACCGCTCTCTGTCTGTCCTCCAGCCGCATACTCTCAAGAACGTGCTGTACAACTTTCGACTGACTAAATTCTAGGCACAAAACTCTAGCTCCCGACTTAAAATTGTCTACATAGTAGGTGAACAGCTCCTGGGGACTTTGCTCGTGCAAATGATGAGTTCCTGCAACGCCCTATGAGGACAAGGTTTCACCCTGGATAATGATATTTTGTACCCTCTCCAACAAGCCCCCATCAACCTCCATATCTAATATTCCTAACAGTTTCTCCTGTCAGATGTTTAAGGCGACACCCTTCTCTTCCGGGTTTATCCACAAAATACAAGAACTTAACTGCCTGCAGAATGGAACTTAGTGAAAACTCACCCACCTCCTGCAAAACGTCTTGAAGCAGATTCAACAACTTATTGAAATGACTAAACTCAGTATTCCCTACTGTTTTATCTATCAAACCCTTCACTTCTTTCGGCTCTGAGATAAAACTAGCACGTCACAGATACAACCTGAAACACCTGTCTTGCAGTTTCACCAACTGTGATCTATTGGAAGCGATTTATGTCACCTACAACAAATTCTTAATTCTGCCCCTTTAATGTTCCAGCTTCGCACAAAGCCTCCAAACTTAACCTGCAGATGGAACACTACTAACCAACAGATCACAGCAAATATCAAGCTCCTTCAATCCTTTCTCAATGACCAGAAGTGCAGATTCTAGCTCTCGGTTTTCCTTGGGGAACGCTACCAGTGCTTTTGATCCATCCTCCTTCACCTGCTCCAACATCTCCAAGGCAGTAGCCTGGGGTTTAGCCCCTCTAATTGTAATTTCATACATCGATTCCTCCTTACGGAGATAACTAATGTCTCGAATCGACCTTGGTTCCATCTTGTGAGTTCAAGTAGCTTCACAATGACACAATAACACCAATTAAACCAGTAATCCTACCGACTCTGACTGCAGCGAATAGGCATAGCCCTGTAACACAGTAATCATGTTCTGTGGCGTACCACTTGTGACCTGAGCTCGCTCCCATGAGCAGTTCTTGAGTGGAGGGCTGTGGAATTATTCAAATACTCAACCCATTGAGTCACTAGAGCACACACTAATTGCAAATATGTATGGCTGAAGGATATACTTGTTTCACAGCATTCTAAAACTATTATTATCCACACCTTGCGTCCGCCCCCGGTAGATGAGTGGTCAACGCAACAGGCTGTCAATCCTAACGGCCCGGGTTCGATCCCCGGCTGGGTCGGAGATTTTCTCCGCTCAGGGACTGGGTGTTGTGCTGTCCTAATCATCATCATTTCATCCCCATAGACGCGCAAGTCGCCGAAGTGGCGTCAAATCGAAAGACTTGCACCAGGCGAGCGGTATACTGACGGGAGGCCCTCGTCACACGCCATTATTATTATTATCCACACCTTGCGACGCAAACGGATTTTAGTCCGCTAATAACGGACTATTTCGTAATCTCTGAAGTATAATTTCCGTGGAGCCCAATACCTACTACTGTGACCTTAGGGGGAATGGTTTTATTGGCAATAGCTCCCTTCAGTTCACAAGTGCCATAAGGTCCACCAATGTCAACCTGCAGCCTCACTAATCAACCCAAAAGTTGCTAGCCTGAGCTGTGCAGCAAGTAATTCGCATTAATGTATGCAGCAACATCAACCATGCCAACAACTGCCTTGCTAACCTGTGCAGCACTTAAAACCCACGAAAATTCGACCAACAACTACAACTCAAATGAGCTAAGGAGCTGCCCAACTGATCTGAGCATCTACATTTGCACCTACGTAGATACTCAGCACGCCACCGTACCACTTATTTCCCCACCTGTTTGGCTCACAAATACAGCGAGGTAGAAACGACTGTTTGTACACCTCCATATGAGCCCTAATGTTTCGAATACTCTCATCGTGGCCCTTAACGCGATGTACATTGGCAGCAGTAGAATTGTTCAGCAGTAAGCTTCAAATGCTGACTCTCTAAATATTCTCAATAGCTTTTCTGGAAAAGAACGTCGCCTTCCCTCCAGAGATTCCCATGTTGTAGTTCAGGAAGCATCTCCATAACACTTACGTGTTGTTCAAACCTACTGGTAACAAATCTAGCACTCTGCCTCTGAACTGATTCGATGTCTTCCTTCAGTCGGACCTGGTATGGACCCCAAACAGTCGAGCAGTACTCAAGAATAGGTTGCACTAGCGTCCTATCTGTGGTCTCCCTTATAGGTGAACCACTCTTTCATAAAATTTTCCCAATAAACCGAAGTCAACCATTTGCCTTTCCCACCACAGTTTTCACATGCTTATTCCACTTCATATTGTTTTACAACGTTATGCCCAAATATTAAACGACTTGAGTGTGTCAAGTAGGACACTAGTAATACTGTATCCGAACATTGCAGGTTTGTTCTTCCTACTCATCCGCGTTAACTTACATTTTTCCATATTTAGGACTATCTGAACATACACCAGCGCATCATCAGCAAACAACCGCAGATTGCTGCGCACCGTGTCCGCTAAATCGTTTATGTATATAGAGAACAACAGGGGTCCTAACACAGTTCCCTGGGGCGCTCCTGATGAAACCCCTGTCTCTGACGAACACACACCATTGAGAACAACATACTGGGTTCTATTATTTAAGAAGTCTTCGAGCCACTCACATATCTGTGAACTTATTCCTTATGCCTGTACCTTCGTTAACAGCCAGCAATGGAGCACCATGTCAAATGCTTTGCGGAAATCTAGAAATATTAAATCTGACTGTTGCCTTCATCCATGGTTCTGAGTATTTCATCTGAGAAAAGGGCAAGGTTTGTTTCGCATGAGAGATGCTTTCTAAAACCGTGTTGATTCGTGGATATAAGCTTCTCAGTCTCACGAAAGTTTATTATATTCAAACTGAGAATATGTTCAAGGATTCTGCAGCAAACTGAAGTTAGGGATATTGGTCTGTAATTTTGAGGGTCCATTCTTTTACCTTTCTTATACACTGGAGTCACCTGCGCTTTTTTCCAGTCTCTTTGGACCCCCTGAAATCAATGGTAAATTTAAACAACAGACTACCACAAGCTGCTGATCCACAGCTGATCCCTACAACACTTAGAACCATCTTAACATTTGAATACAAGTCCAAAGCCAATCAGGACATCCATCAAGGAATTCCCTTCAAGGAACGGAAAAGCCAGCCCAACAACCCTGATGAGGCCCACAGCACAACACACCAAAGTGCACTCGCCAACAACCTTCTGCGTCTGTCCCAGCGCCGGGACTCCACACGTCCCCTACCATATGCGAGAGACCATTCCTTGCTTACCCTGCATGCAACAGTTCGCACCAGCTGGTCTTTCAAACTAAACCTCTAGCCAACCTGAGTCGGAAGAAGAGATATTTGTGGCAAGTGCCATAAGGCACACTCGTTTAGGTTGAAATCACAAATAAAGGCTGTGGTAACTGACTGATCTGTATGTAACTTAATGTTTATATCTGCGACATGTTTAATCAGTCGAGTTCAGCAGAACTCCAGTTGTACCCTGTTCATAATAGTTCCTTATAAGAACTGTCCATAGTTAGCAAGAGCGACTAAACTAAAACTGGAGGTACAAAAGATTTACAGGAAGGTGTTTCTTTCTTCAAAAAAGCCACAAATGGGATGCAATAACTTGTTCTGCATAACCGAATGTTTAGTCCAGAGATATTTCTGCACAACGTTGTCTCACACAAGGAGGTTAGAATAAAGGAAGATGGCATTACCTACACTGAGAACAGCCAATGGCTGAAGCCAGGGGCAGTGCAGTCTGCCATACTGTTAACACCTTAAAACCTTGTGTGTAATCTGTCATCTCTACTTAGTGTCACTAAACTGATAGTCAGATCTAAGTATGTACTTAGACACATAATACTTTTGCGGAGGAGTACTCATACTGACAACTGAGATCTTAATTTGTCAATGTGAAATTTCATTGATTAAGCAATGACTATGCCATGGCAAAATGTCCTATCATTTTAATACCAAACGAATTATTAGCTGCAATAATTAACAGTACAAACAGCACAAGAACATTTCGACCATTTCACTACCAAACTGTACGATTTTCAGAATTTAAGCACTAACATGATGCTTTTCAGTCAGAGGAAGAGGACACCATTGCATGAAAATTATTGATAAAGCATAGGTGCATTTGGGCATTAGGCCTACCACTAAAATCAAAAGTTTACAGTTAAAATCAAGTAAAGCTTATCTTTGTCTTTCTGACACATTTTTTCCATTTCTAAGAATGTGTAGGACATTCTACACACTATCTATTTTGACTTATCATTCCCATCACGATTCCAAATATATTCAGTTATTATGTGTGTAAAAAGGAATTTTGACAATAAATGAGTTATGTACTTGAGTGATCGATTTATATGCCACAAAAGAGCGTTTTGTGAAATTAAATCTTTATTTCATTTTCACAAAAGAAAACAAACTTGCAACCTATTAACCAATGCACTTTATCACAGGTATAGTCACTGTCTTTCGAAGATTATTATATTACTGTGTTTGAATCCATTTTTGTTTATATGAGAATTTTCACTGCGTGAGCCATGCTGGACTGTTATATCGAGTGCTTATCGCTGACTATTGATGTCGCATATTGGCACTCAGGCTCAGAAATGAAGCCTTGTTTAGACACTTGCTGATGTCTTCATTAACCACTAAATCATTGAAATTGTGTAGATATAGATATTGCTCCACTTGTGGAAGCAGGGGCCCCAGCACACTTTGTTATCAATTAGTTATTGTTCTATGATATGACAAGCAAGTATAATATAACCCTGACATAATCATATACTCTTACAGAATAAAGTTCAAGCATTGATGCAGAGTATCACATTTTGTAGGAATGACAGAACATGCTGTCTTGGCAAACTGACATGAAACTTCATTCACACTGAATACGCTGTTAAGCACACAATACTTTTCACCTATGTACATATTCTCCTGTAAGGCTTTTATCACATGATTCAAATGATTATTTCGATGCTTAAGGGGACAGTTTGGCTGTGATGAAGCTTTATGTTCTTCCTGTCTACTTCAAACACAGTGTACAATTTTCTCTTGAAATGAACAACAGTGTCATGAGGTGGTGCATCTGGACAGACGAGAACTTCTTTTGTCAACACCAGAAGACAAAAAGATGTATGTAATTAGCTCTACATGTCAAAGTTTTCGATGCACGTAAATTATTATTACTTTCCGAAACAGTAGTTCCCAAACTATAGGATACTATTCCAATATAACAATTATCACAGAGTAGAATAATCATTTATGCACAAAATAATACACTGAAAATTTTAAATGAAAAATTGTTGCCTAGTCACAATATTCACTCACTGGATTATCTCAAACATCAACATTTAGTATAATATATAGTGTATAGACGCCTGTTGTGACACCAGTTGCCTGCAGCAAAGGAAAACAAGTTTAACATCAAATTCTATCAAATAAATAGGTATCATACACTGAAACACTCAATCATTCATGAAAAATTTGGTGCAGCTTGCTTTCTGTATGTATGAGAGAAGTGATGAAAGAATAACAAGGCTCTGATGCGAACAAATGACGTTGAAGTTGATCAAACTGGGCTCCATGGAAAAGCTCTGATCACATTTTGCTGTATTTTACTTTGTTTCGTGGCAACCCCATGATCAACAGGCTGTTCCTTGACTCTCATCTGTGAACTTGCATATTGTAAACAAGTGAGCATAACCATCGAAACGAATAGTTCGTATTTCAACCAAAAGTATTATTGCGGTTGCAGTATTTACCCGTAGAAAGTAAGAGCAGACCTTTCACTTCTGTTAAGGCATCTGCGGGTAAAACGAATAACCGTTTTCACACGACAATACCCACACGCTACTCGAAATATTTTGGTCACAAGTATATGGCGGAACGCGTAAGTCTTGGGCTGAATGTTTTCGCTGTTGAAGCAACTCCATAGATTGTAGCTTCGGTGGTCGCACATGTATGTCTCTGATATTATTTGAGACTGCTGCGGCGTTACCATTATCTTTGGACGTAGCGGCGTTCGCACTGCGCAGTCGTCTGCTGGGTAGGTGGGGTGTGCTGTGTGCATGTAGTGGTCGGGATTGCGTATTGACTGCTGTTAGCTAGTAGGCTGCATATACCGGCATTGCTGTATTCTCTTCTGGACACTTAAGTGGATCTCACTTTTTGCTGCTACTAGCTCTACTGCCGTTAGAAAGATACTTGATAGCCATGAGTACGCCGGTGAAAAAGGTGCCGCTACATCTTCAGGTTAGTAGACGAAAATATTTATCTTTACAATTACGTTTCGCCCTTTTTCTCATTTTCTTTTTTTACCGTCTGTGCATTGTAGCCTGTTGTGCCACAGTTCCGTAGAAGCAAGAGATTTTAATACACCGCACGTACATAGAGATACGTAAAAGGCTAGAAAATAATTATTTAATACGATAAATAGAATTTATTTGAACATTGGCTCAATATTAAGTAAATTTAGAGATCGCTACACCGTTTTCTGTTCCCCAGCTTTCATGCAGTATAAAGTTGTCATTTTTGTTTATTCGTTATTGTTAGTGAATTTCCATTGTTGTGTTCTGATCATAGGGTGTGGTAGTGTAGAGAAAAAAAAAAAAAAAAAAAAAAAGGACGTGTATCTGTAATCCTTTGTTACCATTAATTTATTACAGAAAGAAAGCTGTAGAGGGCTGTATTCGTGTTACTGTATAGTTTGTTTGTTAATGAATTCCGATTTTTCCCTGTGTGCGTTGGTTTAGCCGTAAGTAGCATGTCTTATTTTGACGTATGATTTAAATCGATATCAGTTTTGTTCGATCATCACTTGCCTGCCCAATCACTGTATGTGCAATCTTTTCAAAGGTTTTTTTTAAATTTTTTTTAATAATTTGTGGAAAAGACGTAGAGTAACTGTGGGAGAGACAAACTTTGAGTCTCACAACTGCTATAGTAGACGACGTTTATGAACAACTGTGTTGTATTTTTGGTCCAGTTTCATAGCTACCGTCGTCGTATTGTTGCACTTCAGTCCTGATTTTCCAGTCGTAGTTAGCTTCTCGAATACAATTGAAATACACTTTGAGGATTGCGCATGTATTATTCCTCCAGCTTAATCATTGTGGAAATTTGCAGCACGTTTGCTTTCGGTAGTATTATTAATGGCAGTGGAGGTGTAATGATTTGTCCACTGGACTCAAAGGTACTCGTGTCGTGTATATCTAATCATTATGATGCCAGAGGTTAAAGAAGAAAATACTTGCAGAGCTTCATACGTCATATGGCTCCCTTGCGTGTAACAGCTAGTAATCCACAATATTACATATTTGTACCATGGTAGGCTGTTACCTGCCTAATCACTGGACATGATGTAACATGAAGGGGCTGTATTGGAAATGAAACATGTATTCCTCACTGAAGTTAAGATTTACTTTTGATTTTAGTAGACTTATGATTTATACAAATTATTGTACACCTATCTGAAACCACTCATACTGACGTGTAAGTAAATAGCAATGAAGCATTCTCTTGAAGACTACACTTGAAATACTTGACTTTGTTCTCTGTGTGGTTAGCAGTTAGTTGGGAATGCTTGTTTGTAAAGCAGTTTTCCTCAGTGTTTAGTACTGGTGTTCTAAATGTAAGTTTGTTATACATGAAAAATAATTTATATAAATTTATGAACAAAAAATTATGAAAGTAAATTGCGAAGGACCTAAATTTGTTGAGGTAGTCGGTTCTCATTGGTGCTGCCGGTTGTTTCAGCCCCAGTAATTTAATTTTGGAAGCACCAATGTAGTATCATGTTTCTCCATATAGTTTATTGCCACCACTACAGTAAACAGCTCACAAAACATTAATTTATTGAAGCAGCTTGCCAGATTATTGTTGTAGGATGTGAGCATTGACATTTCTACAGGAAAAACTTTAAGGCAACAGCGTGAAATGTGTATTTGTCACTGTTGACTATGTTGTTGTACGTGACTGGGATTGTAGCCACGTAGGGCGTAATAATGACAACCTACCTGATATACTAAGTGCTGTGGACTGATAATATTTTAAATACTAGTAGCACCAAATACATTGGAACCACAAATTTGCCAGATCTTGTCAGGGAAAGGGGGCATAATTGGCCCTGAATGTTCTGGTGTGATTTGTAGAGCCGGGGAGTTGTTATTGAAGTTACAGTATTAGTTATGAAGTACTGTCCATTTTACAGTGTACTTAAGCAGATACTGTTCTTAGGTTTGATAAGTTGGTAGTGGAGGACTTCATTTGTGCTGATTTTATCCGTGAGTATTGAACAGGTATTTGGAAAGTACATAACACAATAATGAAGTGTCACATATTCACATACTTGCAGAGTTTCATAGGTCATATGTGCAGTGCAGTGATTCACGGAGCAGAGAAAATATTGCACTCGTGGGTTTATGTTCAAAATTGACAACTGCTGTTGTAAAGACTTCAATTTCCAGATACCATAGTTGGTGTTATTTCCAATCACCTGTTTCCTGCTCTGGAAACAATGAATGAATTGACACATAGAATCAACTCTTAACCCCCTGTCTGACTCACCAGAGCAAGCAGATTATTGACCTGTGTGATGTAACCCGCTATATTCTCATGGTTTTCTGTAAATTCATTTTTGAATTCCCTCTATCTAGGCTAACTTCATAATTCTGCTTTACTGTTGGGGAGGGAACTTAGATGTGCAACGGCTGTTTCACATTGATATTTTCTGTGTGTTTTTTTTAATCTGTTCTTTAGCTTTTGTTATTAAGTAGCTCTCTCTCTCTCTCTCTCTCTCTCTCTCTCTCTCTCTCTCTCTCTCTCTCTCTCTCTCTCTCTTCCATGTGTCACAGTGTTCTGTTTACTTGAAAAGACTGTCAATGTAAAGTACCGGTGAGGTAATATGCAGATGGTTTGCTTTGTTATTCACAGAGTATGTGATAGGATATAAAAGATGGCTGCTCGAAATCATCCTGAAAAGACAAGGCAGGTGCTTTGCCAGAGTAGATAGTTAACTGAACTTTGTGTTATTTCACTGCATGATCTCCTCCCATCTTGGATAACATAACTTCTGTTTTGTAATAAGTGGAAGGGAGTATGTGTTGTTACTTCATCATTTGTAATACCTTATTCATCCACTATATTTCACTATAATGATTCTCAGTAAACAGTGGCAGATACTGTGTTGCAGTCTCCTGATTTAAGTATAACTTAAGTTGGCAAGTAGGTATTGTTCTGTTGATCATGTTGGTATAACGCATTTCTTCTGTGGCTGAACCGAGTAAGAATGCTTGAGGGATAATTAAATTAAAATTTTATATTTAGTATAACAATATTGGACATATCATATACATTACAGAAATAATATAGACATTATGAAACATTAAAAAAGTATGATAGGATTGGGTGAGAATAGGGCAAATGCCCTAATGAAATGAATCATTCCAGCATTCACCTTAGCAACTTGGAAAACCATGGGAATCCCTCCCGAGTGCGAGTCCAGTACATTATACATGGAAGGTGGCACCACATTGGACTGAATGTGATGAAGGTTCTCTTCTGATGTCTAAGGCAGTTTCTATAGATTTCAGTGGTGGAGGTGCTCAGTAAATGTTATGTTTTACAGTATTTTCTCAAAAGTAGTGAATCATTAAGGGATATGGGTTATAGCTTTGTCTTTATACTATGTGAAAGATTGTCAGAAGTGTTGCTGTGTCATAAGTTGGCCAAGTAATAAACTGGTTAGTGTAAATAGCCAAATTTATAAATTGTCGCATTGTATGAAGGAAAAAGTTTGTATTTCTAAACTAAAAATCTTCATTTTGTGTAGAGGTCTTGGCAAGACCACCCATTACTATATTACTACTGTGATGTAAAACTATACTCAGAAGGCACCTTATGGGATGTGGCTAATGATATTCCTGGTACCACTATCAAGGGAATCATTCCAGCATTCACCTTAGCATCTTGGGAAACCACAGGAACCAAAGTCAGGATGGTTGGATGGGGAATAAACGCCAGTCCTCCGGAATGTGAGTTCAGTACATTTTTGAACTCCCCCTGTCTAGACTAACTCCATAATTCTGCTTTACTTTTGGAGAGGGAACATAGTTGTGCAGCCAGCTGTTTCACATTGATATTTTCTGTTTTCCAGAAATGTTTTGCTGTTATTAAGCTTTCATTATAAATTAACTTCAGTTTCTTCTTCCTCTTCATTCCCTCTCCCTCCCTCCCCCTCATGTGTCATTCCTTCTGCTGTTCCATTTGTGAATGTGTGGTGGAAATGTCTGTCACAAAGACTCTGTATGAACTCTACTGATTCCTTTTTTGTGAGTGGGAGGGATCAATATATTGCCTGACACTTTCTGGAACATATGCTGTAAGAATTTCATTAGTAAACTTCTCCACAGCATGTCTCTTGTAGTGTTTATCACTGGAGTTTGTTGAGCATCACTATAATGTGTTTGTGCTTACTAAAGAAACACGAGACTGAATGTGCTGACCTTCATTGTATCTGTGTCTCATCTGTTAATCCATCTCCGTAAGGGTCGCAGACTGATCAGCAATATTCAAGAATTGTTGAACAGGTGTTGTAAGCCACTTCTTTCATAGATGATTTAAATATCCTCAGGATTCTTCCAGTGTCAGTGTGGTATCTGCTTTTCCTGTAATTGGTTTTGTCATTCCACTTTAGGTCCACTAAATGTTGTAAGGGACTGTAAGTCAGTGAAATGAAATGAATACCGAACTAAGTTCTTGGTTGTAGATCAGAAATGTTCGTATAATGAGTGACATATTATTTGATTCAACTATCCTAATTTGCATTTCCTGTGGTTTTTCTGAAATCGGTGTGCGTTATTCATTTTGTTATTCTGGTATGGCTTTGCACTAACTGCCATATCTGGTAAGCTAAATCAGTGCTTCCAGAATGCCGAAACTTTTTACATTACGTGTAAAACTTAATTTCTACCTTTTCACAGAATAGCAAGCTTTTCCTTCCTGTGCACCATATTAGATAGAAAAGTATTTCCTCTACATGTTCCATAAGCAACCTGACGTGTACGGTGGAGGGTACTTCATGTATCATTGTCACTTTCGCTTTTCCTGTTCCTATCACGAATAGTGCGCGGAAAAAACGAAAGTTGGTGTTCCTCCATGTGAGCGAGAATGTCTCTTAACCTTCGTTGTCTTTTCTCGAGGTATGTGTAGACGGAAGAAATGTATTGACTCTTCGAGGAATGTAAGCTGTAGCACTTCTGTCAGTAAACTGCTCCATCATGCCCACCACCTTATAGCGTCTGCCATTGTGGTTGGATGGTCATCTTCGTAGTGCTTACTAAACGATCCTGTAGGTATTCTGTGTTTTGTTTGTCAGTCGCACCTAGTAAGGCTGCCAAACTGACGAGCAATACTGAAGCGCTGTCGAACCGGGGTTTTGTAAGCTACACCCTTCGTGGATGAACTACACCTGAGGATTCTTCCAAGAAATCGATGGCATCTGCCTTTCTTACCAATAGTTTCACGTTGTTGCTCAATTTAAAATAGCTCGGTGCGTATCCTCCCAGGTATGCAGTAGATATGGTCGTTTCCAGTGATTGTTAGGTAATCTTACCACTGTCCAGCATGTTGCATTTGTTTTAATGGTTAATGAAAACCACCTTAGCTCTATTATTACAGATTCATTGTTTCACGACCGGTTTCGTTCTTCGTACATCCTCAGATAGTAGAGTTGTGCTAGAATCATGATATAAATGGCTTGGTCGTCGTAAAATACAGAACGATGCACATGATACGTACACTCGGCAGTCTAGTGAACGCAGCATGCCATGTTCGCCATATTTAAGGTTGGTGATCATTGTCTTCGGATTTGGCCTTAAACATTATAAACGACGGCCAGATCTTTATTTAACGATTTGAGCACATCTCGGCACACTGAAGATTTCCTAAGAACGAAACCGTTCGTTACACAATAAATCTGTAATAATAATGTTGAAAAGGTTTTCATTAATCATTAAAATTGTCAGTTCAGCTGTGGTATTCAACGTGATAAGCTCTTTACGTTTGATTCTGTTGAGGGTCAACTGCCAACTCGTGCAGCCGGCATCGATCCTCGGCAAGTCTTCCTGCATTTTGCTACAATATTCTAACGCTGCAACTTCTCCTTATGCTACAGCAACATCCTCGAATACCTGCACGGGGTGCTTGCGGCGTTGGCCGCGTAGTCATTTGTATATATTTTTTAGCAGTAATTGCCCCATAACACTGCCTTCTAGCATACTCGAAGCAAAAGATTTCTCATCAAAGAATGTTCTGTTGCAACGAACTCTTCGATTCAGTAACAAAGCAGATCACATATTCCGTAAACTCGTATTTTGTTCATTAGGCGACATCGAAAGCCTGTCGAACTCAAAAGGAACACGGCATTTACCATGAGTGCCAGTATCATCTGCTATTTAGCTCTTGGGAACAGAGCGAGCTAGGATTCATACCATCGTTGTTTACAGAATCTAAGTTTTTTCCCTTCAGAGCAGAAAAATTGTCTCCAGAAGCTCGTAACACCCATAAAATGTATTTTGATAAAATTCTACAATGGATTGGCATCAGCGATACGTAAGTGTCCCGTTAAAGGTGTAGTTACCTTCCTTCTGTTGAGCGCTTTTAGCTGATTTACCATACCGCAGTCACTTAACTGGATATGCCACACCCATGTGTTACTGCGACTACTGAAAAGCGCATCTGCAGTACGACCTCCCTCGGTGGAACAATTTCGAAAAACGGAATTTAGTACTTCTGCCTTCTGTCATCCTTCTTTTCTGTGCATGTATGTTCACTGATGACTGGACAGATGACTTTAATCTGTTTATAGGTGTAACGTAATACCAAAGCCTCTTAGAATTTCGCGTCCGTTTTTTAGATAGAATTTTATATCAGAGTTCGTTGAACGTTTCACATCATTACACCCCTACTGGCTTGGATTAGTTTTTGTTTGTTCACAGAGCTCTGGTACTCTTTCGTTTCGGAACAGTTTTCTAATTGAAGCGTATTGCACAGCAGAAATACGTTCCCACGTTTCGTAACATTCCTATTGACACCCGTCGTCAATGATGGACAAGGGCGTGATGATTACGGGTTCCCTACCAAACGCAGGGATCGCACTAGAAACTCCCGGCGTATGGCGAGGAGTACGTGCCTGTTGTGGCTGGGGCATGGGAACTTAAGGTGGCGACCATTAGTTACGTGAGCGCAGAATGGAGTGTGGGAGGTCGGGAAAATATCACAAAATCTCATGTGAAGGGGATGGCGGCAATGAAAATGTCACATCAACTTTTTAAGTAAGAGGATATGTTGTTATAACGGATAAGACTTTGTTTTATATAATTAATCCCGAGAATAGACAATACTTAAGTGTCCACCAGTCTTCATGACCTCTTTGAACAGAACCGAATGCTTTACAGGTGTGCATGCCCGGAATTCCCCGATTTAGTGTCAGATTGCATTCGGGGGGTTCTTTGCCGCACCAGTCGAAATCGCAGCATGTCAGTCATGACATTCTGACAATGCCAATGTTAGACGGCATGCCGAACACGAGATGCATGTGCGAGCAAGGAGTTAATCGTTTGTGGAAGGAAGCTAAGCTAAAGTTCACCAACAAGAATCCTCGTAAGTGATCATATAAATCGAGAGATTGAAAAGCTTCATAATCTGAAAGTTGAAAGGAAAGTACAAATAATGTTGTCTTTCATCTACTAAGTAAGTGAATGTTCAGACACTTTTAATGTATGTAATATACCAATAAAAGGTCATTTTTAGGGATCCGTCAAAATGGTTAACACCATTTTCGTGAAATATCTCTGTCCTATCTGTCTGCCCATCCAAATACTACTCAGTAGTTTTAATTGTGTGTTTGAAACACTGTTTAATACTTTTTATAAGTAAAACACGATTTTATTAGTGTGTTTTAAACTATGTTTATATACAAATAAACTTTCATTTTTACGTCCTTTGACACAATTACGGGGCAAACTTCATGTGAGGAGGCGGTGGGGGTCCCACCACATCTCACTAAGAGGGAAAGGGGGTCCAAATTTTAAAGAAAACAGCTCAAGTAGTTAATGGACGTCCCCTTACCTGACAAGGTAACAGTTGCTTTGGCTGGGTCGTGTCTGTGGGGAGTACTCGTGTTTGGAGTGGGTGGCCCAAGGCGGATGACTCGCGAATGAAGTGGATCAAACTTTCTTCTGCTGTTGGTCGCATGGCCCCAGTAGTCTCATCTGAAGGAAAGCGTTACTGAAATACAGAGCAGTATGACCCCATAATATTTTCGTACCTGGCTATGCTGCGGGAGGAACGTAGGGCTAACAGGAATGGGAGAAATACGCCCCACAATACTTAATTTGATGTAGAACTAACAGGGACTCCACAAAACCATTATTCTTTGTTGAACACTGTGAGAGGTTTTCGCCAAGGCTGTTATGCTGCTGACAATTTGGTCTACCTAGAATCTGCTATTCGGTCAGCTTTTGCCCATAGTCAACAGCTTATTGCTTGTGACACCATATGGCATCCTCATGTCCTCATTACCCTGCAAAAATGGGGTCTCTATGACCCACTCCTGATTCTTGCTCAGAACTTATTGTCAAACCATACATTCTGAGTTCAAGTTGGTGCTTTCCGCAGAGAACGCAAGAGAATGGGGTCCACAGGGCTATTTATTGAGTATGTTCCTTTCTCTAGGAGCTGTTAATGATCTAGCTGCAGCTGTGAAATCTGCAGTGTAACCCTCTCTCCATGCTGTCTATTTTTATTGCTCCTCCACAGTGGATGTTGCTGAACACCAACAGCAGGGTGCCATACGAAAGATGCAGTCCTTTGCTCTCAGCCATGGCTTTGTTTCCAGCTGCCAACACATGTTCCATGCACTTCTGTGACCATCATACTGTCCGTCCACTAATAGAACCAGTTGCTCATTGTGATAGAATCTATCGCTTTTTGGGACTAGTCTTCAATGCCCAGTTGATGCGGCTTTCAAATCTTTGCCAACTTAAGCATATGTGCTGGTCGCACCAGAATACTGTTCACTGCCTCAGTAGCACCAGCTGGCACGCATACCACTCTACAGTTTTGCATTGTAGCAAAGCTCCAATCCTGTCCCATCTTGATTATGAGGATCTGGCATATGGCTCGTTATTGCCTTCAGCATTGGGGATGCTGCATCCTTTTGTACTAACCCTGTGAACAGCTTACACACGGTAGCTGGGGTCCCTCCACTACACATCATGAACTGCTGCTGCTCTTCACCTATACAGTATACATTCACTGCCCGCCCCCCCCCCCCCCCTCCCCTCCCAAGCATTTGAACTACTTATTAGGGAGATCCGCCTCCCACAGCAGACCAGAGTTGCGAAGGCAGTTCGTGTACAGTGTCTCTACTGTAAACTCCAGCTTGCCCCACAGTTGCCTCTTGTCAGGGAGCAATTGCGTATGCCCTCATCGTGTGTACCCTGTCCTTGTACCTGTCTTGACATATCCTTTGGACCAGAAGACTCTGTTGACCCCATGTTTTTCCGCCACCTGTTCCTGGCCGTCCTTGATGCATATCTGGGTCTGGAAGTGGTATACATTGATGGCCCTGTGGTCACCAGAGGAACCGGTTTTGCCTACACACATGCAAGGTGCCTTGAACTACACTCCATTCCAAACATACGCAGTTTATTCACTGCAGAATTGGTGACCATTGCTCGAGCTTTGTCACATTGGTTCTTGCACCAGTTAGATGTTCTTAACTGGCAGTGACTACCTAAATAGTCTCCAGGCTATCAACCAGTGCTACCCTCGACACCCTTTGGTTGTGACTATCCAGGATCTCCTTTCTGACCTCCATCAAGCTGGATGGTTGAACATCTTTGTCTGGAACCAGGTTACGAACGGATCCCAGGGAAGAAACATGCTGACTGGTTGGCCAAGTTGGCTATGAGGATACCGACTTTGGAGATATGGTACTGGAACAGGACCTTTGGTTGGCTGTGCTGTGAATTGTTGGGAGCTTGGCACATGGATTAGTGTGCCCTGGTTTCTGGGACAAACTGTGAGCAACAAAAGGGACGGTGACTGTGTGGCAGTCTTCTCTTCATGCTTTGCACAGGGAATCTACCATACTGTCAGCACCTCCTGCGGGTCCGGGGTTAGAATAGTCCCGAGGTATTCCTGCCTGTCATAAGAGGCAACTAAAAGGAGTCTCACACATTTTGACCTTTATGTGATGGTCCCCTGTAGAATTTGACCTCCATTTTTCAAAATTTTCCCAAAGAGTGAGGCAATTAGGGAAGGGCGCCTTACATGGTGCATCATGTCCATCACGCGCTGAGACCTATCGCATCCTTTGTCGATGTGGATCTGCACTTCTGCTCGTACTCCAGCTGTTGGGTGAGGTCACCATCCAGGGTGGATATTTTTCCATCCACTGTGCAGTATCGTTTTCTATGCTGACAATGATAATGGACTTGTTTGCTTGCTTGCAGCTGATATCCAGCACGGTAGCCAGTTCATTGTGGTGGGGCTACATGTACCCTGTTGGTATTAGCCCCATGACCACACAGGGATCACTCTGTGGATGTCTGTGCCATTAACTCCCCACATATACCGAGGAGTAGATCTTGTAACCCTGGATCATTGGGACTCCCGGCAATGACCATCCTGCCAGGTGGCCTTTGCTGCAGCTGGGTGGCGCCCGTGGAGAGGGCTCCTGGACAGAGTGGGTGGCATAAGGGGGGATGGCACGCGATGAAGCGTAATACATCATCTCTTCCTGGTGGTCAAACACCAGCAGTTTCAAAGCATTCACGGGCTCAATTCAATGCACAGAAGTACGGTCCCAAATCGTTCCCCTCCCTGGCCACACCATGGGAGGAACGTCAGGCTAAGGATGGCAGTGGCTCTTATTCGCCCCGGTGCCTTGTACATTAGTGAGCTGATGTGGAATCTTTCATGACGACATAGCCTCAGTTTTTTGTTGAGCATATAGAGGACAAGTTTGTGGAGGTGGAGGGCTTGTCCAAAATGAGATTTGGGTCAGTCTTGATCAAAACAGCAGCCTCTGTCCAGTCACGGGTGTAACTTGCTTGTGACAAGCTGGGGGAGGTTTCTGTAACCATCACGCCCCATGAGAGCTTAAATATTGTCCGTTTGAGGGATAATCAGGTTGCCACCAGTGCCTTCATCTTGGCCTTCGAGGGTGATACATTACCCGAGAAGATCAAGGTGATGGTCTACCACTGTGATGTAAAGCCCTATATCCCTCCCCCAATGCGATGCTTTAAATGCTGGAAGTTCGGCCATATGTCTTCCCGCTATACTTCCAGTGTCACATGTCGAGATTGCGGATGCCCATCACATCCCAATATTCCATGTGCCCCACTTCCCATCTCTGTCAACTGCAGAGAGCACCATTTGCCTTGCTCGCCTGACTGCAGGATTCTCCAGAAAGAAAGGAAAATCCTGGAGTACAAGACCCTGGACCAACAGACCTACACTGTGGCTAAGAGGAAATTTGAGCACCTACATCCTTTACATATGACATCGTCTTAAGCTGCTGCTACAACAGTTCCAACCCCATCAGATCCACCAACCTCTGTCACCTCTCAGTGCCGGAATACTACACCTGCCCCCTTGATGGTGGGGGCACTTCCCTCCCTGTTGCTCCTGCACCACCTACTTTGGGATCAACAGCCCCCCCGCCCCCAACCATCGGGGATATCAGTCGCCACTTCTGCGCCAGAAGAGCGTAAGTCTTCTTTGGCTCCTCTTGCTAGGAAGGGGTCCCTTGGGTCACTCCCTTCCCAGGTTTCTGCTACTGTGAAAGATGACACCCGCCAGTGGCTGAAGAGCCCTGAAGCAGCTGGTTGTAGGGCTACATGCTCATCCTCAGTCCTGGAAACTGAATCAGTGAAGTCCTCCTAGCCAGGGAAACCAAAGGAGCAGTGAGAGAAATTCAAAAAGATCCTCAAAACCAAGGGAATTGCAGTGCCACCCACACCACCGCTACCTACAAGCTCTGCACCTGTGGATGAGGTGGAGATTCTGGCGTCCACTGAGGACCTAGATCTCGCCGGACCCTCAGACACAATGGTTGTAGACTACTCAGGCAATAAGTTTGTGGCAGCAAGTGACCCTGAGGCATAAACTGCCTTCCCAGTCTCTTGATGACGTCATCCTAAGGTGGAATTGCGACGGTTTTTTCCACGTCCTCACTGAGCTATGGCAACTGCTAAGCATTACACCTGCTAACTGCATTGCCCTCCAGGAAACTTGGTTCCCGGCAATGCAGACCCCTGCCTTCCGCAGCTATAAGGGATATTACAGGAACCATAGCGACTATAGTCGTGTGTCAGGTTGAGTTTGCGTTTGTCCTAAACTCAGTATGTAGTGAAACTGTGCCCCTTGAAACCCCTCTTGAAGCTGTGGCTGTCAGAATTAAGGATGACACAGTAAATAACTGTCTGCAATGTATATCTTCCTCCAGATGGTGCAGTAACCCTGAATGTATTAGCTGCACTGATTGATCAACTCCCTAAATCTTTCCTACTTTTGGGAGATTTTAACACCCATAACTCCTTGTGGGATGGCACCGTGCTTACTAGCCGAGCCAGAGATTTCGAAACTTTACTGTCTCAGTTCGACCTCTGCCTCTTAACTATTGGCGTCACCACACATTTCAGTGTTGCTCATGGTAGTTATTCAGCCATTGATTTATCAGTTTGTAGCCCAGGACTTCTCCCATCTATCCACTGGAGAGCACATGACAACCTGTGTGGTAGTGACCACTTCCCCCCCATCTTCCTGTCACTGCTCCGGCATCAGGCCCTCGGACGCCTGCTCAGATGGGCATTAAAAAGGCAGACTGGGAAACTTTCACCTCTGCTGTCGCCGTTGAATCTCCCCCACATAGGAACATCAGTCTGATGGTTGAGCAGGTGACAACAATCCTTTGACTACAACAATCCTTTCTGCAACAGAAAATGCGATCCCTCGCTCTTTGGGGTCCCCCTAGTGAAAGGTAGTCCCTTGGTGGTCGCCGGAAGTTGCTGAAGCAATTACAGAGCATCAATGAGCTCAACAGTGGCATAAGGGGCACCCTTCCCTGGAGCACCTCATAGCCTTTAAATGGCTCCATGCTTGCATTCGCCAACTTATCAAATGACGGAGGCAGGAGTGTTGGGAGAGATACGTCTCGACCATTGGGTGCCATACGTCACCTTCCCAAGTCTGGTCAAGAATCAAACGTGTTTTCGAGTATCAGACCCCAACAGGTGTTCCCAGTGTTAACAAAAATGGTGTGTTATCTACCGACGCAATTGCGATTGTTGAGCACTTTGCTGAGCACTGTGCTCGAGTCTCTGCGTCGGAGAATTAACCCCCAGCCTTTTGCACTCCCCATCAGCAGCTAGAAGGGAAAGTCCTCTCGTTCGCTACATGCCACAGTGAATCCTATAACGCCCCATTTACAGAGTGGGAGCTCCTCAGTGCCCTTGCACATTGCTCCGACCAGTGCCCTTGCACATTGCTCCGACACTGCTACTGGGCCAGATCGGATCCACAGTCAGATGATTAAACATCTCTCATCTGACTACTAGTGACATTTCCTCATCACCTTCAACCAGATCTGGTGTGATGGCGTCTTTCTGTCGCAATGGCAGGAGAGCACCATCATTCCGGTGCACAAACCCGGTAAAAACCAGCTTGATGTGGATAGCTATTGGCCCATCAGCCTCACCAGTGTTCTTTGTAAGCTGCTGGAATTTATGGTGTGCCAGCAGTTGGGTTGGGTCCTGGAGTCACATGGCCTACTGGTTCCATGTCAAGGTGGCTTCTGCCAGGGTCGCTCTACCACTGATAATTTTGTGTCCCTCGAGTCTGCGATCCGAACAGCCTTTTCCAGATGCCAGTACCTAGTTTCCATCTTTTTTTACATCTTTTTTTTATTTATGAAAAGAATATGACAGGAGCTGGTGACATATCTTGGCCACATTATATGAGTGGGGTGTCCGTAGCCTGTTCCCTATTTTTATCCAAAATTTCCTGTCGCTTCATACTTTCCGTGTCCAAGTTGGTGCCTCCCATAGTTCCCCCCCCCCCCCCCCCCCCCCCATATCCAGGAGAATGGGGTCCTGCAGGGCTCTGTATTGAGCGTAACTCTATTTTTAGTGGCCATTAATGGTCTAGCAGCTGCTGTAGAGCCATCTGTCTCACCTTCTCTGTATGCAGATGACTCCTACGTTTCGTACTGCTCCACCAGTACTTGTGTTGCTGTTCAGTGCCTACAGGTAGCCATCCACAAGGTGCAGTCATGGGCTCTAGCTCACGGTTTCCAGTTTTCAGTCACAAAGTCGTGTGTTATGCACTTGTGTACGTGTTGTACCATTCATCCGGAACCAAAACTTTACCTTAATGACGATCTGCTCACTGTAGTGGAGACACATCTATTCTTAGGACTGGTTTTCGACTCCCAATTGACGTAGCTTCCTCACCTTCGTCAGCTTAAGTGGAAATGCTGGCAGCACCTCAATGCCCTCCGCTGCCTGAGCAGCACCAACTGGGGTGCAGATCACACTATGCTGCTGCAGCTCTACAGAGCCCTTGCTGAGTCCTCCTGGACTATGGGAGTCTGGTTCATGGTTCAGTGGCACGCTCAGTGTGTCAGCAGTTGGGTTGGGTCCTGGAGTCACATGGCCTACTGGTTCCATGTCACGGTGGCTTCCGCCAGGGTCGCTCTACCACTGATAACACACTTGGCCTAGTGCACCACTGTGGCGTTTGCCTAGTGACTGGAGGTTTTAGGACAAGTCTGGTGACCAGCGTCCTGGTGGAGGCCGGAGCCCCTCCATTGCAGGTTAGGCATGCACACGTGCTGGCCAGTTAAGTTGCACACATTCATAGTTTTCCTGCGCATCCGAATTACTGTCTCCTCTTCCCACCCATGGCAGTTCATCTCCCGCATCGGCAGCTGAAGTCAGGGCTCCCAATTGCAGTTGGTGTCCGATCCCTTCTTTCTGAACTGTAGTCCTTGCCTTTACCACATATACTTGAGGTCCATTCACGTACACCTCCACAGTGTACACCTAGGCAGCGGCTTCGCCTGGACCTTTCACATGGCCCTAAGGACACGGTTAACCCCACGGCTCTCCGCTGCCACTTCCTCTTGATTCTTGACATGTACTGAGACTATGAAGTGGTTTACACTGACAGCTTTATGGCTGATGGTCACGTCGGCTTCGCATACGTCAATGGAAGACATATTGAACAGCATTCCTTGCCCGATGGCTGCATTGTTTTTACTGCAGACCTGGTGCTCTTGAGCACATATGTTCATTCCCTGGGGAGTCATTTCTTCTGTGTACTGACTCCTTGAGCAGCTTACAAGCAATCATTCAGTGCTATCCTCGTGATCCTTTGGTAGCTGTCATCCAGGAGTCCGCCTATGCCCTGGAATGGTCAGTCGTTCAGTGGTGTTTGCCGGAGCTCCACGTCACGTTGGAATCCCAGGCAACGAACTTGCTGACAGGCTGACCAAACAGGCTACCCAGAAACTGCTTATGGAGATCAGCTTCTCTGTAACTGACCTGCATTCATTACTACACTGCAAGGTTTTGCGGCTTTGGGAGATGGAATGGCATAGCCTCAGTACGCACAAAAATTAAGTGCTGTTAAGGAGGCTATGAATATGTGGAAGACCTCCACGTGGGCTGCTTCTCGCAGGGACTATGTGGTTCTCTGTCGGCTTTGCATTCACCACGCTTGGGAGACACATGGCTACCTCCTGCACTGTGATGACCCACCTCAGTGTCAGTGTGGCACTCAGCTGACAGTGGCCCATATCTTGGTGAGCTGTCCTCCTTTGGCTGCCCTGTGACTGACTCTTCAGTTACCGGACTTGTTGCAATTAATTTTAGTTGACAATGCCTCATCGGCTAATTTAGTTTTGTTTTATATGTGACAGTAGGTTTTATCATTCTATATGTTTTCACACATGTTCTTTGTCCCTTTGTGTTCTCCACTCTAATGTTAGGCTGGATGTTTTAATGTGTCACAGAGTGGCTAGCTTTTCCTTTTTATTCTCGTGGTCGGCCAGCCACGGTCGTCTGCTCTCTTGTTTTTATCCCTTTTATGTGTTGCTTGCTTCTCTCTGTGGTTTTCTTTTCCTGTTTTGTCCATAGTAGTGTTGGTTTCCCTGTCTTTCTTCTGGTTCTTCCATTCTCCTGTTATTGTGCTATACGTCTCCTTTCTTTTCTTTCCCTTGTGTAATTATTTCACTGGGAACAAGGGACCAATGACCTCACAGTTTGGTCCTTTCCCCTCCTCCTCTAAATCAGCCAACCATTCTGTCAGCTTTGCATTAATCACACTAGACACTCCCTGGCCAGAGCCTACATCACAAGGATTCACCGTGCTGTCAGTGTGGTATCTGTCTGATGGTGGCCCACATTCTACTGGACTGCCCTAATTTGACCACCTTAGGTCTAAACCTTCAACTTGCTAACACACTGCCTTTGGTGCTAATGGATACTGCCAAAGTGGCTGAGCTTGTTTTACATTTTACCTGTAAAGGTTGTTTCTGCTACTCCCTGAGGTAGGGCATATTGGCCCTGTGAGATGCTTGAGGGATTGGAGGAATGCTCTGTCACGTGCCCCAAGCCAGAGCATTCATAGCTGCCCTTGCTCAGTGGACTGGCTTGGCTACTACCATTCCCACATTTATAAATCTTCTTATTCTTTTACATATATATCATTGGATTACTGTCGCATCATTGTTCTCTTTCCTAAGACTTTATGAACTGGTATGCATTGCTAGTTTTCTTGTGGAAATGAGGAAGGGTGGGGAAACACAGGACAGATGCAGACGGTGTGTCTCCCATCGCATAACATGTTCCCAGGGCCTCCAGATGCTTTTTGAGCAGAGTAGCTTGCCCATCTTCATCCCCTTACTCTTCTTTCACTTCCACTTGTTTCTCTCTCTAGGTTTTATTGATTCTCGGTTACATTAGAGTTCATCAGGATTTGTCCTTTCTCTGTGAGTTCTGTTCACGGCTTAAGGCATATAGGATGGAAGAACTCGTGACTGTGCCGTTCGGTCCCATTAACCCCACTAGTTAGATCAATCTTAGATGCTTTTGTAGTTATCTAATACTAAATTAACGTATTGCCTCCAATATACATAAGAGTGATACTTTCTTTAATTAATGGGCCCGATAATCTCCCATCTGAGAAATCAAATTGGTTTTCAGATCGATGGAGATGTTTTGCTTCTCCAAAAAGATCAATATGTGCGTGCACCATGTCCTGTGCCACTCTAGTATCCACTTACTGTGGGTAATGTACACCTGGCCTCTTAAGGAGGAGGTGGTTCTAAAATTCTCCAACCGATAGTGGATTTAGAGGAAACGGCATCCAAGATTGTCACAGAATCTTCTTAGCCGCTGGTTTAAGACCTCCACTCAGCTCCAAATCAGAGGACAGGTGGGATTGATACTGCAAAGGTGCTCAATCATCCACTTAATGCTGGAGCTCCGAATGAGGAGCAAGCCTACCCTCTACCCTCTGCACTTCTCCCTGGCAGACAGGGCGTCCTCTGTGCTGGCTGAGATGAACTATCAGCTGTGGGCAAGACCTCAAATCTGATTTAATGAAGAAAAGGAAAACCACGCTGTGAGTGCCTACTTTTTCCTCCCGGCCAGAGATTCGCTGTTTGCCATTCACCCTCAAGTGAGTGTGAGCTGATGAGATTGAGTGCACCGAGAGGTGCAGCAGCAGCAGCAGCAGGGTTTCCAGGTGACACTAGATACCAGAGGTGCCATAGTTTTTGGCAGTCAATGAGATGTAAACTTAATTGATCATTTTATTTGCAAAATAACAACTCTAGTACTTTGTCATATTTAATCTCTTCAGTTTCTCAGTCAAAACCAACTTGCAAATTATTGACCAGTGTCATTTATCATAAGTTTGATTTACTCTCCTTCAGACATAATTATTCTCATGTATTTGACTAATTTTGTTTTTGTGGGCAAGATCATTCAACACTGTTCTTGCATTAGCCATTCTAGTCTGTAAATGTAGTTTCACAGAAACTTTTATCACCGACACTAAGTGACTGTCAAGTGGCAATTGATCTTTCAGGGTGGCACTCAAGTTTAGAAGTACAGGCTTGTTATGCACTTTCACGTAACTTCACGAACCGTGAAATCATTATGGTGCTATGGACATAAATGTTCCACTCCTAGCTGAAACAGAACACTTCATGGTAGTAATGCCTACATCCACCAGTATCTTCCTGAGATTTATTTATAGCCAGTGGTTCATAGATTACTCCAACGGAGTGTGTCTGAATGTCTAGTTGAAATAATTGAATGAGATGGTCGTCAGACTAATGCTCTCCTGTTCGGGTAGGCAGAAATGACCATCGTAATAAAATAAGAGAAATAAGAGCTTGAACGGAAAGATTTAAGTGTTTCTTTTTCCCCACACGCCATTCGAGAGAAGTAGTATGAAAATGGTTTGATGAACCCTCTGCCAGGCACTTAAGTGTGAATTGCAGTGTCACCATGTAGATGTAGATGGGGGATCCATTAATTTAGTAAATTTGGCACTAGCATTACACCCCATGAAAGTTATTTCTAGTGCAGATGCTTCCTCTAGAGCATCAGTTACTAAATCGATGAAAAGTTGAGTGGCAAGTGAGACTTTAATTTTTTTTCTTAAACCAGTTAATGTTGCTTGTGCATAACTTTTATAGTTAAATGAATACTCTCCCGAAGCATCCGTAGTACCTAAATGCAGCTGCATGAAATTGTGTTACTGTAAGAATTAATTAATTTGTCCTTATAAGTGTTCCGTACCAACTTCTTGTGGATCCAGGAGAGGTAACACTGAATTGTTTGTCAGTAACACCTAAAGCAGTACATAAAATTGTAGTTCAGGAGACAACCAGGAGACGGTACCATGACAAGATTTGGTGCAACACAATTGTGTGTTGAAGATACAGCTTTGTTATCTGTAGACTCTGGAAGAACAATCTATTTCCTAAGTTAGCTTTTTGGGTTCCACTAATATGTGCAATTAAAAATTATTCAGCAGGAAATTTCCAGCTGCTATTTATGTCCACAAGGAGTAGCACCTCTGCCTTTTTTGATACCGACAGACTATCTGGATCAACAGCAGAAGTTGTCAACGTATCTGAGGTATCGATGCCCGTGATGCTCTATAATACTCTACATACTCCCTTACTGCCATGTCTTCCATTATCCGACCACAAAGGAGAGGGTTATTTGAATAATGTGAGGCAGCTTTCACTTTGAAAAGTTCAAAAATCTCACATGTGAAACCAGGTCCATACTTGGACACCATTTGCTTATTGTTATGGGATGTGGCAGGCAAGTGTTAATGCAAAGCTGTGTCATAGTTTCTAGGAACAACAGAATTTGCAGCATTGGGAAACTAATGTGACAATAACTTTTAATTTGTATTTGATATGCTATTAAGCAATTAAATACTAGTTTCATCTATGTAACTTTTATTCTGTAAGGCTTTTATAACCTCATTCAAATTATTATTTCGCATCTTGAAGCGACAGTTTGGTTTCTGAAGAAGCTTGATTTTCTTCCTGTGTTGTATTTTTCTTCACATAGTGATCAGCTGTCTTGACATGAATAATGGGGTTGTTATGACTAGTTTCTGGAGCAGTGGTTCCCGACCTGTTCTTCAGACCTGTAAGGATTCAGCCTTCACTCTCCAGGTTATCTACTGCTGCTGCTACTACAGCAACATAATTAGAACATGAATCCTCTTTTTGTCCCTTCATTTGTGACACTATTTTTAAACACAGTTAGCAGGCGAAGCATAAGCAGGCTGAAGGAGCTCCATAGTAGAAATTTATTCAACTAAAAAGAGCTCCACAGGAAAAATGGGCTGGGAACCACAGCGCTAGTGGTTTGACACACAGCGTGGACAATACTCTCCTGGGGACTCGATGACTGTTCATTCAGATCTTCGTAACGTCCTGCAGATAGGTAATTTCCTGCGTTCCTTATTGCAAAATATGCCTGTGTTTCGGAAACTGCAGCACTTGCTCTAGAATTAAGCATGCATTCAACATATTGTTAGACCTATGGACCTAAACTGGAGTTATTGTGGCATACAATGGAGTTGGGTTATTCATAAAAACGTCAATAGATTTCAGTGTGACAACAAAAACAGTTAACCATTTGGCTGTAGCAATTCAGTTGGAGAATGGTCCCATAAACATCTGTTTCTCAGCAGAGTAAGACATAGCTCACAAGGGAACCTCCCCATCGCACCTCCCTCAGATTTAGTTATAAATTGGCACAGTGGATAGGCCTTGAAAAACTGAACACAGATCAATCGAGAAAACAGGAAGAAGTTGTGTGGAACTACGAAAAAAATGAACAAAATATACAAACTGAGTAGTCTATGTGCAAGATAGTCTACATCAAGGATAATGTGAGCTCAGGAGCGCCGTGGTCCCGTGGTTAGCGCGAGGAGATGCAGAACGAGAGGTCCTTGGTTGAGGTCTTCCCAAGAGTGAAAAGTTGACTTTCTTTATTTTCGCCAAGTTATGATCTGTCCGTTCGTTCATTGACGTCTCTGTTCACTGTAATAAGTTTAGTGTCTGTGTTTTGCGACCGCACCGCAAAACCGTGCGATTAGTAGACGAAATGACGTGCCTCTCCAATGGGAACCGAAAACATTTGATCTCAAGGTCATAGGTCAACTGATTCCTCCACAGGAAAACACGTCTGATATATTCTACACGACACTGGTGACGGCATGTGCGTCACATGACAGGAATATGTTGTCGATCCACCTAACTTGTACACTTGGCGAATGGGTAAAAAGATTCTTCTACCTTGCCCGATTTAGGTTTTCTTTTGGATGTGATAATCTTTCCCAAAAAAGTGATGAAAACATAAGAGTTTGTCACATAAACTGCAACAAATGAATGCAACAGTTTCACAGTCGTACAGTTTTCCCTGTGCTCTGTCAAAACGTATGTTTTGTTTCGATGTTTGTTTAGGTGTAGCGTCCCCATACTACGGCGCAAAAAATGGCTCTGAGCACTATGGGACTCAACTGCTGAGGTCATTAGTCCCCTAGAACTCAGAACTAGTTAAACCTAACTAACCTAAGGACATCACAAACATCCATGCCCGAGGCAGGATTCGAACCTGCGACCGTAGCGGTCTTGCGGTTCCAGACTGCAGCGCCTTTAACCGCACGGCCACTTCGGCCGGCACTACGGCGCAGTTACCTCCCATCGGACGGACAGATAATAATTGTCTGAAAATAAAAAATTAAACTTTTCACTCTAGGGAAGACTTGAACCAAAGACCTCTCGTTCTGCAGCTGCTCACGCCAACTACGGGACCACGGCGCTCGTAAGCTCAGTCTCCTTGATGTTGCCTACGTTGCGCATGGACTACTCAGTTTGTATATATATATATATTTCATAGTTCCACACAACTTCTTCCTGTTTTCTCGATTGATCTTTGTTCGGTTTTTCAAGGCCTATCCACTGTGCCAACTTAACTAAATCTGAGGGGGGGGGGGGGGGGGGACGATGGGGAGGTTCCCTTGTCAGAAACAAAAATTGGTTAAATTACTTCATACTATGTTGATATTATTTGAAAGTAGAAGCAGCTGCAGGGATGTGCAGACTAGGCTTTCTGAAATTCACTACAGTGATCATATGAAAACTTGCTGACTGACAGTTGTGCAGTTATTGAAAACCGCCGGGAAGCAATATATCTTAAACTGTAACCATTCACTGTATGTTCAGGTGGTTAAGACGATGCTCCTTGAATTTTGCATTGTCAGGAACTGGTCTTCCACAGGACTTCCAGTAATGTGGGTGACCATTATCCTTCTTTCTTGGTGTCTGCTTAGACGGCGATGGCATGTTGCAGCTGGACAACTGTCCGTGTCACAAGGCCGGAATCGTGCTACAGGCGTTTGAGCAGGATAATGAACTCGCGATGATTTCTTGGCCACCAAATTCGTCTGAGTTGAACGTAATGGAACGTGTCTGTGGCGCTATCGGGCGCCAGATCCACGGCCGGAAACCATCGACCCGTAATTTATGGGAATAGCGCGACCTGTGCGTATACACCTGGTGACACAAAACCTCCAGAAACGTACGAAGCACTCGGCGGAATCCATACCACGCACAATCGCCACCGTATTGCATTCCGGAGGTGGAGCAGGCGGCTTGTGGCGTCGTGGAAATGCTTTGAACATATTGTCACAGTCTTTTCGTCGCAGCGTCTTGAGCAACAAGCTTTCCCATGCACTTTGTTTCAGGAATATATTCTAAACATAAGTTTGAAGCGTTTAGTTAAGTAGTTTTCCTGTGGAAAGTCTCATCTGTCTTTATGCATCTGCTTTTGTAGGCAACCCAAGTAACCATTTTTTACTCAAATTTGTGTTACATATCCATAGAGTGTAACCTCTTTGGCATCATCGCTACGGCAGCCTGAAGCGTGCGGACCGAAGCAAACGCAGATACTTACCTTTTTCGGACAGTTGCCAGTTCTCACTGCATTCGCATACAACAGGCGCAGTCCCTATCCATATTTATCAACGTATAACTAGACAGCAAGAACCAAGGTACAATAAGATACAATAAGACTACTGCCCATGCGCTGCTCCTGGTGATTACTACACTAGGCTAACGCGGCACTAATGCTCGCAAAATACGCAGGCACCTAGGGGGAAAAAAATTAACACTACTCAACAGAGATAGTGTTCACGTCTTCACAGAAGTACGAAAGAAAGACTAAAGTAAACGCTCTTTCCTCAGTGACTGTAGCGCTACTGAAAGCACCACGGAAAGAATCGAGGTACTTTATGATGAAGAGAGTAGACGCCTTGTTGTGTGTCTGACTAGCATCATACACGGCCGGCCGAAGTGGCCGTGCGGTTAAAGGCGGTGCAGTCTGGAACAGCAAGACCGCTACGGTCGCAGGTTCGAATCCTGCCTCGGGCATGGATGTTTGTGATGTCCTTAGGTTAGTTAGGTTTAACTAGTTCTAAGTTCTAGGGGACTAATGACCTCAGCAGTTGAGTCCCATAGTGCTCAGAGCCAGCATCAAACGCAGCCAACTACTGCACAAGGCGATACTGATAGGTATCTTGTGTCCAAAAGTTGCTATATGAGAATGAAGCAGTGGAACGTACACCTGTTGAAACTTCCTAACACAAAAAATGTATGTGCTGTACCGAGATCCTGGGAAGAGTCCAGGTGTCTGGAATCCAGCACATAATTTTAATCTGCTGAAAACTGTGTGCCTTATTCGGAAACAATCTTGTTCCATTCAGTGAACTAAAATGCCGGCAGCGTTAGTCGTACGTTTAGTGATACGCAGCAGTATACATAGGTTTACTGAATAGGACCTCCTGTACTGGTTCAATGAATGCAGTTGTAGAGTGGCATAAAGACAATATGCTGAGGTGTACCTGCAACGACAGCACCCGCATCACAGTACTTTCGCAGCTATCCGTGGGAGCATTTTTCAGTTACTGTGTTTCGTATTGTACGTTTTGATGTCCGCATATCACAGGCTTCTCCACTGTTGGGAAACACACTGACAGAAAAAAATTGCAACACGAAAAAATAACGTAGAGTAATGAAATTTGGGGAATACATTTGTCTAGGTAACATATGCGTGATCAACACTGCAAGATCATAATTAAATATAAGCGTAAGATAAACCATTGCAAATTGAAATGCTGGTAAATTAATAACCAGTGTAACCGCCAGAATGTTGAATGCAAGCATGAAAACGTGCATGCATTGTGTTGTGTTGTACTGGTGCAGTATGTCAATTTGTGCGATGGAGCCCCATGCCAGTTGCACGTAGTCAGTCAATACAGGGGCGGTTAATGCTATTTGTGGATGACGCTGGAGTTGTCTGATGATGGCCCATATGTGCTGTATTGGAGACAGATCTGTTGATTGAGCTGGGCAAGACATATCGACGCTCTGTAGAGCATGATGGGTCACAATAGCGGTTTGTGGGCCAGCGTTATCCTGTTGAAAACACCCCATAGAATGCTGTTCATGAATGGCAGAACGACAGGTGGAATCACCAGATCGACGTACAAGTCTGCAGTCAGGATGCGTGGTATAACCTCTAGAGGGCTGCTGCTGCCATACAGAATCGCACCCCCAAACCAAACTCCCAAGTGTGGGTCCAATGTGTCTAGCGCGCACACAGCTTGGCTGCAGACGTTCCGCTGGCCGCCTCCTAAAAAACACACGGCCATCACTGGCACCGAGGCGGGACCGGCTTTAATAAGAAAACACAACAGACCTCCAACCTGCCCTCCAATGAGCTCTCGCTTGACATCACTGAAGTCGCAAATGGCGGATGTTTGTGGTCTGTGGAATGGGCGTCTGGCTCGGACCTGCCCTTGAAGTAACAGATTTGTAACAGTTCGTTGTTACTGTGGTGCCATCTGCTTCTCAAACTGCTACTAAAGATGCAGTAAGATGCGACAGAGCCATATGCCGAATACAGTGGGCTTCCTTCGTGGTTGTGCCACGTGGCCTCCCGAAGCCTGGTCTTGTTGAGACTGTACGTTCTCATGACCACCGCTGCCAGCAATCAGATATAGTGGCTACATTCCGACCAAGCCTTTCTGCAGTATCGCAGAAGGAACATGCAGCTACTATTAGCCCTATTACACGACCTCGTTCAAACCCAGTGAGATGCTGATTGTGCCACCTTTGTCGCCTTAAATGCCTTCTTGACTAACATCTACTCACCACGACCAAACTCGAAGGTAACTAACGCTCCCAACAGTTACAGCGCGTATTTAAACCGAATCTGATTCGCATCCTCATAGTGGCGCTACTAGCGCCACTTCTACGCGACGGGCGCGAAACTTGAATAAACACAATCTTTCAGATGTCGAAACACGCCTACAAACTTTCGTTAATGTCGCACAACTACTTTTTAGTGTTGCGATTTTTTCCGTCATTGCATCTATACATGAACAAAGGCACCTGGGAATAACAAATCATAATTAAATATTATTCTTTAAGGACTCACCGGCGACGATGGGTTCATTATAGCCGGCCGGCGTGCCCGAGCGGTTCTAGGCGCTTCAGTCTGGAACCGCGCGACCGCTACGGTCGCAGGTTCAAATCCTGCCTCGAGCATAGATGTGTGTGATGTCCTTCGATTAGTTAGGTTTAAGTAGTTCTAAGTTTAGGGGACTGATGACCTCAGATGTTAAGTCCCATAGTGCTCAGAGCCATTTGAACCATTTGGTTCATTACACCAAAATATTAAGAACATCGTGTTTCTAGTCGACCTATATTTTTATGTACACCAAGCTTTTTGTATACACATCACTTATAAACAAGTTAATCAGTTTAAAAAAAATGCTTGTACACCATTCATACTTAATTGGTCACTGCTTGTATTACACGTGCGCGAACGTAAATATTCACGACCTCCTGCAGAAGAGAAATAGTTATCTTCACTATGAAATTAGAGCAGTGCTCAAATCACTGAATCGTTGTAGTGTTAAAAGGTCTTTCTGGCTGCCAAAGTCACAACTGGTGACACAAACCTTTGGTAAACTTTTCGAATATTCTTCTCCTTCAGTTCACGGAATTAGCAGGAATTGCTTGAATGATTATGGCGGAGTTTTTGTGATTCGTAGTTTGTTTCCCACCGAGGACAATAGCAAAAAAATAAGGCTGCTGTCATGTCAAGTTGTGTTCACTGTGACTTCACTGAAAAACATAAACTGGCGTTGGGACTGTGAGTGCGTCCGCATTTTAACGGTGGGTCAGTCGGTTGTAGCAGGGCGGGTGTTGGAAAGCCAAGCCACAGGTGTTATAACCATTAACGCCGGCTTTTGTTATGCGGGTGCCGTGCCCGCAAAACTCCCAACACCTGGTTTGCTCGTTAGGAGCCAGTGTGGCCAACCTCTCAGAACTATAATTTCGTGTTCCGCATTGCAGCCTGCCGGAATATCAACCTAGTTTTATTACACTGTCACTACCGATTACATGCTGTTGGTGACATCGATGATTAGCATCCTAGTCATACCATCGATGGTTATGAAAGTTTTAGTTCTTTTGCACCAAACAGATCACTGTAGCTACCAGCAACCGTATTCTTCTTGTCCTAATAATGGCTTCTACGTAAGAGATGTCAGCACCATCTGTTCTGCATCTACTGGAACTTGACAGTTGTTCTTTACCATACAGTAAGCAGCAAACTAGAGTGGCAGTTGTTGAATTTGCGTGAGTTACAAGTACTTGTTTGAGTGTGGCAACAAAGAATTTGTTTCAGGAGCTGCCGTACGGAGGTGGAGATGAGTATAATCCGCAATGGCGTGTGCACCCAATTTAATAATTTCTCTGGGTGACCTGTCAGCAATAGTAAATTTGCTAAATTTCGATGTGTGGCGTAGCTCTGTATTGGGTGGAAACCAATACACAAGTTGAAAGGCGGAAGGAGGTGGGGATATTCCAAATTGATTGCCATGATCAGAACTGTTGAAACTTGTTTCTAATAGACAGAATCTTTAGTGTACGGGAAGATATCATCGTTGAGTGACTGTGGAAGGCTACAGTATGACTGACAGAATTTCCAGTTGTGTGGATGATAGCATGTTTTAAATTTAAAAAGTGTTAAGTTCATGTGAATAGGAAAAGCAGCGCTGCTTCGAATACAGTATTAGTGGTGTGCTGCTCGACACAGTCAGTCGATTAATTATCCTAACAGTAACACTGCAAACCGATATGAAGTGGAATGAGCACGTATGGGCGGTAATACGGAAAGCGAATGGTCGACTTCGGGGTTATTGGGCGAGTTTTAGAAAAGTGTAGCATATCTAGAAAAGAGTGCCTATATTTATGCAAGCCGTACTCTCAAATTTTGGGATCTCCACTAGATCAGACTGAAGGAAGACATGTAAGCAGTTCAGAGGCGTCCTGCTAGATTTGTTACCGGTTGATTCGATCAACACGGAAATGCTTCGTAAACTCAAATGGGAGTTCCTGGAGGGAAGACAATGTTCTTTCCACGAAACAAGATTGAGTAAACGCAGAGAATAGGCATTCGCATCTGACTGCAGAACGATTCTACTGCCGCCAATGTAAATTTCACGTAGGGACTGCGAAGACAAGATACGAGTAATTAGGGCGAGGGAGGCATCTGAGTCTCTACTGTCGTTTGCCCCTAGCTCAGTTTGCGAGTGGAATAAGAAAGGAAATGATTAGTAATGATACAAAGCAAAAACTACAGCATTGCTGTGGATGGAGCTACTGTAACAAGTGCAGTTTATATCGAAATGTTTCGGGAATTTGTGAACCAGTTGGACTATGACGAACTTATCCTCGGTTGGTACCAACAGGATGCCGCCACATGCCACACGTCTCGAGTGACCATGGCTGACATCGAATCATTTTTCCCCGACAGAGTGATTTCGAAAGGACTGTGGTCACCTGATTTAACACCACCTAACTTTTTGCTGGGGGTTAGCCTAAAGGCAGTGTCTACAGGAACAAGCCACACAACTTGGAACATTTACGAGAGAATATCATCCGTGAAATCCAGCCAGTGACACAAGAGGTTCCGGCAGCAACATTCGAGAATCTGCAGCGTCGTATGCAACTGTGTTTACAAGTCGAGGGCTGTCACTTCCAGCACCTTTTGTGATTGACGTTTATTTCCCCATGAACAAGATATGACATGTTCATTTCATATCCTGATTTTTATTTAAAGCCTCTAAGTATAATTTAAGCAATTGTTGTTTGTGAGGCCTCTTATGAATGGGACACCCTGTACCGTGTTTCAACCTGTCGCATGTAGCAGTGGGAGGGGAAAATAACTGGCAAAAGTTTTCGCTCGCAGTACGTATGATTTCGCCCTCACTGGGAAATGTCAGTTGGCCTTGTCGACATTTGGAAAACAATTTGCTTCGTAATGTAGGATACACCAGCAGCAGTAGACAGTGTGGCGCAGGTAGTTTAAAGCAGCGGCTCGTGGAATGAGTAAGGAAAGAGGAGTTACGCTGCAATATTTCCCACGTAAATAAACTTTCACTGAATAGTGATAGCATTATTTTCTCAGGCACAAATAAATGCATTGTAGTTTGTGGTAAAGCAGTTAAAGTTAAAGCGGTCAGACACTGGACACAAAAAATTGTTGCACATGCCCTGAAATAAAGGATTACTTCTTATTCTCGGCGCGAGCTATGCAAACGGCAGAGTCGTTATTTACGATATGTTATGTGTAAAGGGTATCAAAAAATTTTGGAGAGTAACACGTTTAAAATGTGTGTTAAACACGGAACGGAATCTATTTTTTACTGTAGAGATTAAATAGTAACAGAAAATACAGGTAAAGTGCGAAGGCATGATTACAATGGAAAATCCGTGATGGTTCCCCGAGAAGGAATTTTGGAATAGACTGCACTGTAAAGAGGTTTTGAAGTTGAAGCCAGTCGTGAGGATTTGATGCAATCTGCTTAAAGATAGACATGCAGACTTAGTATAAAACATTTTCCTGCATATATGGATGCCCTACGGTTTTCATCTTTATTTGTTCAGTGTTTAATGTTGTAAATGGAAGTTTAATAGAAAATTCCTTTGCGTTAAAGGGCCCTAATACAGCACGTAACTTCTCGTACGAATTCACGAAAATCTCAAAACTGCGACACTTTTTACTTTGCATAAATGCTTCTTGTGCATATAATTTTTCAATGTCGTTAGACATGGAACGCTTAAGATTTATCACATCTGTGTTTGTTCTTGTCTCTTGGAAATGTAGTTCCATTATAGTTGTCGTTTTTATGATTATGATTGATGAAACTGTCAAAGTTGTGTACCATTACTTTCATTCATTAATGTCATATTAATAGTTTGGCCGGCCGGAGTGGCATTGCGGTTCTAGGCGCTACAGTCTGGAGCCGAGCGACCGCTGCGGTCGCAGGTTCGAATCCTGCCTCGGGTATGGATGTGTGTGATGTCCTTAGGTTAGTTAGGTTTAATTAGTTACAAGTTCTAGGCGACGGATGATCTCAGCAGTTAAGTTGCATAGTGCTCAGAGCCATTTGAACCATATTAATAGTTTGTATCATTCTGTATTCTTCTGTGAGAGATCGCGCAGTGGGTAAGCCTGGAGGAGCGGGAATCAAATCCTCGTCCTGCCATCCAGGTGTAAGTTTTCCGCGTTTTTCCTAAATGACTTGGGTCGACTACTGAATTAATGCCATCCCCAAATCACGTTGGTAGACTGATGAGTTAGTCTCACGGCAGTTTCTTCACTTTCTATTGCTCCAGCTTATGTGCTTTGTCTCCAATAACCCCTCGTCGGCGGGACGATAAAATATAACCTGCTTTCTTTTCCACGAACTACGCAGAAGTTTCTCAAAAGGCACTATGTGTAAGGTACACTGGTCCTCAACATCAAGATTGAACACCCCATTGCTTTAGTGGGCATGATCCTATTGAAGGTGACATTTTGTTACTGTCCTCAGAGCTCTGAAAGAACTTAGAGGGTGACAACTATTGAACTACATGAAATAAAACATCGTAACTTCTGAACGGTTTGAGTTAGGACGTTCAAATGGCTCTGAACACTACGGCACTTAACATCTGGGGTCATCAGTCCCATAGAACTTTAAGAACTACTTAAACCTAACCAACCTAAGCACATCACACACATCCATGCCCGAGGCAGGATTCGAACCTGCGACCGTAGCGGTCGCGCGGTGCCAGACTGTAGCGACTCCTTTTTGTCAGGCAATATTAAAGACAAGGTATACAGCAATAACCCCAAAACCATTGCTGTGCTGAAAACAGCCATTCAGGAGGTCATCGACATCATCGATGTTCCGACACTTAAGCGGGTCGTGCAGAATTTCGCTCTTCGTCTGCGCCACGTCATCGCCAAGGATGACAAGCATATCGAACATGTCATAACCAAAATCTGAATATCTGTAGTGACGCTTACATGTTGAATAAAGTGAAAGAAGAAAACACCGTAATTTGTAACTAATTTAGATTTTTTTCATATAGTTCACTAATTGCCACACTGTATTTAGCCAGCTGTAATTGGACATAGTTTGATGTGGACTCCTCATCGCGGAACAACTCACAACACAAGTCACTGAGAGACATGAAAGAAGAGATAAGTGAAAAAAATCTAAGACGTTCTTCCTAAACCTTCGGAAATAGAGTACTATTTGGGCACTCCTTAATGTTACCACAGACTTCTGAAAAACGGAATTCCTTCTTCCGTGTCTCACCCAGTTATACTTAAAGTTCAAGGCTATTTGCAACAGATTGACGGCGCTAGGCACCGTCGATACGTAGGCTCTTGTAATTTCTTTCTTTGCGAAAACGGATTGTCTTTTCCCGCGGTAGACGTTGTCTTCGTCAATCTTGTTTGTCGTTTACTTCAATTTCGGCCATATTTCTGTCATTACCCATGCAGACCCGCAATCTGACTATGATGTGAATGTTCGGGAGATAACTACTGTGGACATCGAAGGGGCCCCATTTGCCGTGCTATTTTTCTTGTTTACAGCTTTCATAAGAATGCACTTGTTACGGGAACTAGATAGGAGCGCCCAGGTTGACGCCTTCTTCCTTTAGTTCCGGAAGAAGCTCGATGAAGTTCCTCACTGTTGCCTAACGGACCCTATAACAAACCAGCTTTGCGACTGAAGATTTCCTAGCAAGTGGTTATCAGCCCGTCGTTCCCAACAGAGAGATATTCTGGCTCAAAAGTAACTTCGGGCTTATTCCAGTGGAGTGTTACAGGATCTGTTTACGTTGTATGCACGAGGACGTGCTGAAAAGTAATGGATCTCAATTTTTTATGTGAAAACTCTTAAAACTTTCCAAACATTCTAAATTTCTTCTTCTTGTGCAAATAATACTGCCCTGACTTAGCCCCAACCGATTTTCATGTTTCCAAAACTTAAAGAATACCTTCGTATACGTCTCATTGTTATTGATGAGTGGTGCAAGCAGAGGTGAGGTCGTGGTTTCATCTACAAAGTCAAAAATTCTACAGTGACGGTATCAATAAACTGGTCACTCATTGGGAGAAATGTTCATCGCCAAGGTGACTATGTTGAGAAGTAAATGTATAGACGTGAAGAATAAAGCAGTTGAATGTTAATAAAGTTTATTAGCTTTAAGAATTTTTACATTAAAAAAAATTCGGAAGCCACTATGTTTCAGTACGCACTCTTATAAATGAGTATAGAAAACGTGTATAGAAAATGTAGCGTATTGCTCATAAATAGACGGAAATTCTTGTTGCTGTATGAGAACACGAGTGCCGAATAATCACATCCAGGGGTATGCGCAGGCTTTAGAGTGGAACGGCCACATGTAGCTATTCGCAGGAAAGGCCGATGCCGGGCAGATTCATTGGAAGAATCCTCATGATTTGTAGTCAGCCACGTAATATGTTACAAAACCCTCGTTGGATCTTTACTGGAATACTGCTCGTCAGTCTGGTTCCCGGAAAGGATGGATGCCGGAAAAGAAGATCCAAAAAGGAGCCGTGCGTTTCGTTACAGGTTCGTTTAGTAAGTGCGAATGAATCACGGAGATGCTTCTCAGACTCCAGTGGCAGATGCTACTAGAGGGTTGTTGTGCATTACCCTAAAAACTCAACCAGTATATTGGTTCCTCCTTGTTCAGTATGTTTCCTGAAAAACCATGCAAATAAAAATTGATAGATTAGAGGGCAAGTTGTACCCACGCACCATTCGCGACTGGAATAGGAAAGAAGGGACGTTTCCTCCGCCCCACACCATGAGGCGGCTTGCGGAGTATAGATGTAGATACATGCGGGAAAAGTCGTAAGTTTCGGGCAGTTCTTGTTTTCTCTTTGCATTTATCACTGACCACGGTTTTAAATTGTTCTGTAGGCATAAGTAGTTGTCCTTGGTAAGGAGTGACAGGCAGTAAATGCGTACACGTAGGCAGTAGAAGCGTTGGCGCTACCCGGCAGCACGCAGCAGTATAACGGGGCACACCGGTATTTTTAACTGCTTCCGGCAGCTCACCTGAGCCCACCCGTTGCTACAATTTGTCGAGCGAGCACACTTCCGTCTATTTTCTTATACTCTCCACCAGACAAACCCTTTTTTCTCTATTTCATTTCTGTCGTTCGTTTGCTGTGAACGTCTTGATGCGAGGGGAGAGTTTCGGAAGCAAGACGTTTATTTCTGTTTACGTTATGCATACGGCAAACGCTGCTGTCGTGTTCGGGGAGATAGATACGGAGAAGACTCCCACTTTTTTGAACATACAGTTGATGTTTGATGTGTTACACAGGGTATTTGGAAATTCTTTGTTCAGGTTTCTACATTCGGAAATCGCACTGGGTAGATAATGGATTATTGGAGCCGTGTCATTTCCGTGCAAGAGGAACGAACACACAATACAATTTGTTCCGCTCTCCCTACATCTCTTGCGTGAATGAGTGACAGTAGACTGCAGGCAATTACTAATTTATGACCAATCTTGGCACAGTGTTAAGGTAGATGTGAAACACACAGCATCCTCATATCTCAAGGGACTCACACAGTCTACTCTTCCCGTGAAGGGCAGCATCCTTTTGCACAACAATCTCATTTTTAATCGATTATAAATGCGATAATTGTCAGATTTAAAGTAAATTACTTTCAACCAGCACAAGGATCAACGTGGGACACACTGTTTTAACACTATTCTGGTTATAACTTAATTTAAACATGTTTAAAAAAATAATAGATCGAAAAGTAGTTTTTGTCATGATAAATACAATACTTTCACGAACAGATTTATTAGTCGATAGGGTTTAAGAATAATTGTGATGGGGCATGTCACCCACGGACCTTACTGAGTCCATGTTTTCATATGAACACAGTATTTTCTAAGTTACGTTTTTGCTTGAAGGACGTTAAATGCGGGAAAAGTGTAACAGATCAGTAGCAAAACATAATTATTCTCATGACAATGAAGAACATGAAATATCGCATACAAATTTCGGCCATGAAATTTGAAGATCCCTTTGACATACCATATAATAATGTTTCTTTTCTTTTTTACATTCAGTAAACTTTGCTGGGACACATACGTCCCAATAGGTATAAAATATGATGTACAAACCAGTAGAATTAGTGAGGAGTGTAGTATTGTTTCGAAACAATGTCTAAAATATATAAGGAAACAGTAAATTCAGATATTCTTGGAATCTAGATGATTTGATTTAATTTTCGTGAAATAGATACTTGGTGCCAGCCAAGACATCTGCAACAATCCGCCGCATTGGCTTCACTGTCATTGATCATCCTCCATACTGCCCTGACTTTCCCCATACGATCTTCATGTTTCAAAAACTTAAAGAATATCTTCGTATACTTTCATCGATTGTGATGAAGTGGTGCAAGCAGAGGTGAGGTCGTGGCGTCATCAACAAAGTCAAAAATTCTACTGTGACGGTATCAATAAACCCATTTGATCGCTCACGGTCTTTTATGTATCAAGCCCATGATCCCTAGTATTTTTCTGCAAGTTCTGGAAGTTTCGTGCTAGGTAGCAGTAGACAGATAAGACATAGACGCTCCAATGCTCGAAACTGCTTTTTACTGTAGCGAAACGTAACTGCCCCATCAACCACGAAGGAATTCAGTGTGTGTTCTACATCTACATTTATACTCTGCAAGCCACCCAACGATGTGTGGCGGAGGGCACTTTACGTGCCACTGTCATTAGCTCCCTTTCCTGTTCCAGTATAGGTCGAACGAGTGTTTCGTAATCCACCTCCTTTGTTGATGGACTACATTTTCTAAGGACTCTCCCAATGAATCTCAACCTGGCACCCGCCTTACCAACAATTAATTTTATATGATCATTCCACTTCAAATCGTTCCGTACGCATACTCCCAGATATTTTACAGAAGTAACTGCTACCAGTGTTTGTTCCGTTATCATATAATCATTCAATAAAGGATCCTTCTTTCTATGTATTCGCGATACATTACATTTGTCTATGTTAAGGGTCAGTTGCCACTCCCTGCACCAAGTGCCTATCCGCTGCAGATCTTCCTGCATTTCGCTGCAATTTTCTAATGCTCCAACTTCTCTGTATACTACATCATCATCCGCGAAAAGCCGCATGGAACTTCCGACACTATCTACTAGGTCATTTATACATATTGTGAAAAGCAAAAAGTTTCCAAACGTTCCCCCCCCCCTCTTTCTCTTTAACATTTTCATTTCTGGCCTTATCGCTCGTGTGAGGTCACATGTCCAAGTTTCCGATTTTCTTTCCTTCATTTCCCTAACTGTTAGATTAGCCTATCGCCACAAAATCATAACATAGCATCCGCTTCAGTAGCAGAGGTCACAAAGGGACGCTTGTGCTCAGTTCGGAACTGGCGTGACCAGAACACTGATAACCTTGCATACACAAACGCCACAGAGTTAATCTTACTTAGTGTTGTAGGCCTAAGAACAAGTTGCAAAGAACGGTACTAAGCCCTTTAGGACACTGCCGTTGAGATACGTGGTGTTCCGGCAGCGTGATCAGCCGAATTTGGAAACCCCAGTGGCGTGACTGTCAGAGGCGGGGGTGGGCCGACGATCGATAGGGCGGTGTCACGTGGCGCCGTGTTCTCTGGCGGATACCGACCTCTGTCCTTGCAGTCTCTCGTCACCTTTAGCGAGCAAGATTTTCTTTGTGGCGGAATTGAAAAAAATTGACTTGCTTAATTTTACGTGCCCGGGACAGTACATGAAATTATTACAGTACTGGTAGAGCGTTAATAACGTACAGAGAGTAATTACATACAAAGTATACAGTTCAGATATAATTCAGTAAAGTAAAAGACATAAAGTAATAACAATAAAAATACGTTTATGGATTTAACAAATGCAGACGACGATAAATAAAAATGAACAAACAGTAAGTATTGGCAGTTTTGAGTGCTGTTTTGTTAGTGCAAGGAGATGACCAGTAGTACAAGTATACGGCAGGTTCCTTGCAGAATAGGAGATGTAGGTCCTGCCGCTTACAATGGCATAGTTCGTCACGACTGCTGAGGCCCCATTTCCTGAGGTTGCCTTTTCAGCAGCTTCTGTGTACCGTAAGGCAGGTGTGAGCCTCCGGCTGGTTTCTCTCAGACATTCGCTCGGTGTGCCTCAGGCAAGGACTCGCGCCAAAGTTCCGCTCGGGGAGTTCCAGTAAATGAAGGAATTGCTGCTACTGCCTGCATGAAGCTCTTTCTTGATCTGAGCCCCGATGTTGTGGCTTGTGTCCAAACATAGGATGTCTGGGATCAGTGTCTTCTTTCTTCTTCTTCTCCACTTCTGCAGGTGCTTTCTTGCGAATACTTGGTGGTGCTATATACCCATACTTTTACGGGCAGGAGTAGGTTGTGGACAGCCTGTCACAATGCGTCCAGTCTCGTTCAAAGCTCCATCACCTGTTAGGCATGTACAAACTTTCGCCAGACTGGTGCAGAATATTCCGCTGCAGAGAAACAGATCCAGGGCAGAGATTCGAAGCACTTTCGGTTGAACGCTCCAGGTGGTACCTGTCAGTTTACGGATGATACTGTTCCATACAGATACATCGAGCAAAGAAAATTAACTGCTTTCAAAGTACGCGAATCGTAAACCTTTTATCTAGCGTATATTTATAAGGGACTGCGCTTAAACGAGTGTTGTGAAGTGTTTTATAAAGTGGCTGCAAATGCAATCTCTACTTCAGAGGAATTCGCTAAAAATAAATACGCATGCAGTTAACAATTCGCAGAAGATTACTGGAGACGGCACATGAAGCCGAAACGACTATTTTGTTAGCAATAAAAATATTTCTTATGTGTGTATACTTAGCTGGTTTAATTTAAAGTAAAAGCACTTCATTATTCCGGAAGTTACGAGTCGTTAAGACATTTCGTCCCTGATTCAGAAGACGTCATCTCGAGTGGCAAAACAGATTGCAAAAAAAATCAAATGGCTCCGAGCACTATGAGACTTAACATCTGAGGTCATCAGTCCCCTAGACATAGAACTGCTTAAACTTAACTAACCCATGGACATCACATACATCCATGCCCGAGGCAGGATTCGAACCTACGACCGTAGCAGACGCGTGGTTCCGGACTGAAGCGCCTAGAACCGCTCGGTCACAGCAGCCGGCAAAAGCAAATTGCAATTTCACTCAAAAGACGAAAGGTGATTGGAATACAGCTAAGTGGTTTTGACGTGCTGTGACTGGGCTGCTCGATGTTAAAGGGCCTAGATAAAAAGCGCTAATTAAACGACAGTGAAATTTCGTGCCATTGTTACATCATTACTCATTTTGTGCAGGTAGTCAAATAGTAGACACACCTCGCAAAATGTGGCTAGAATATTGTTGTAACTCTTTGGAAAGATGAGAGAACCAAATTTTGCCAACGAAGTTTGTTGACTAAACGTTCTGTAGTCAAAATGCTGAAAATTTAGGCCTTTTGTCAGTTTTTTCAAAAGCTGCTTATTGTCCTCCTACTGCTTTGTCATTTCTGTTTTAAAACAGTCCAAAATTCTACAAATTTGATTGTATCTTTTTTTCTGCATCGAATATCAAGGGCGCTAGTTCGTCAAAAGATATAAATGTTTCAAATTTGGTGCAAAAGGTAAAACAGCTATTTTTTGAGCACCTTTATTTCAGTTTCTGTGTATATAGTGGAAATATACAGTGTATTGGAACTGAACATATAACTTTGCGGTATCCAGTTGCTTCGTTTACAATCGGGTGATTCCTGGGCATTCGTCCATTGTGATTCGTACAACAGTCGAAGTTGAGCTCTAGTGCATTTCAGCGCTGACTCATGCACATTTATAAACAGCGCACTTGAGGTGGATATGTGAGTCACTTCCGACATCTTAATGGGCCAAGTTCCTCGGTGTCACCAGAAAAGCCCTGTTCATAATTAAGAATAAACCTGATGTAAACATGACGCTTCCTATTCCTCCGCGTTTGCTTGAATCTCATTGCTTTCGTTTCACGTAGAGCGGAAGCAAAGTTGCCTAGTAAGATCATAACACGCACATAGACTGAGCGATAATGCGGGACAACAGCTTTACCGGGCATTAACTTGGACAGTACTGGCCAGGCGGCTGGACCAACTTAATATGCAATGATGTTAGCATTTACAATTCAGATGTAAAAAGAGGCGAACAAAGCTTCGAACGTCATTTAATTTTTAAAGAGAATGAAATAATAATTGGGAAAACTCCAGCACTACCGCACGTTTCTTACTTGACCAGCGCACGCTTCTTAGGTGCCAGACGGAAAGCATAAAATGCTCTCATTCTCACCCAACATAGCATTCTATTTAGAAACAAGAGTGATGAGAATTCCTAATTTAAACACAGGGTAATTTTTCTGAGCGAGCTATGCGTGATGCCTATTGCAGGGATTTCACCGTATTGTTGAATACTGAAGCCGCTGAAGGTACTACACTACTGGCCATTAAAATTGCTAAACCAAGAAGAAATGCAGGTGATAAACGGGTATTCATTGGACAAATATATTATACTAGAACTGACATGTGACTACATTTTCATGCAATTTGTGTGCATAGATCCTGAGAAATCAGCACCCAGAACAACCACCTCTAGCCGGGCATTGAGTCAAACAGAGCTTGGATGGCGTGTACAGGCACAGCTGCCCATGCAGCTTCAACACGATACCACAGTTCATCAAGAGTAGTGACTGGCGTATTGTGACGAGCCAGTTGCTCGGCCACCATTGACCAGACGTTTTCAATTGGTGAGAGATCTGGAGGATGTGCTGGCCAGGGCAGCAGTCGAACATTTTCTGTAACCAGAAAGGCCCGTACAGGACGTACAACATGCGGTCGTGCATTATCCTGCTGAAATGTAGGGTTTCGCAGGGATCGAATGAAGGGTAGAGCCACGGCTCGTAACACATCTGAAATGTAACGTCCGCTGTTCAAAGTGCCGTCAGTGCGAACAAGAGGTGACCGATACGTGTAACCAATGGCACCCCATACCATCACGCCGGGTGATACGCCAGTATGGCGATGGCGAATACACTCTTCCAATGTGCGTTCACCGCGATGTCGCCAAACACGGATGCTAACATCATGATGCTGTAAACAGAACATGGATTCATCCGAAAAAATGACGTTTTGCCATTCGTGCACCCAGGTTCTTCGTTGACTACACCATCGCAGGCGCTCCTGTCTGTGATGCAGCGTCTAGGGTAGCCGCAGCCATGGTCTCCGAGCTGATAGTCCACGCTGCTGCAAATGTCGTCGACTTGTTAGTGCAGATGGTTGTTGTCTTGCAAACGTCTCCATCTTTTGACTCGGGGATCGAGACCTGGCTGCACGATCTGTTACAGCTATGCGGATACGATGCCTATCATCTCGACTGCTAGTGATACGAGGCCGTTGGGATCCAGCACGGCGTTCCGTATTACCCTCCTGAACCCACCGATTCTATATTCTGCCAACAGTCATTGGATCTCGACCAACGCGAGCAGCAATGTCGCGATACGATAAACCGCAATCGCAATAGGCTACAATCTGACCTTTATCAAAGTCGGAAACGTGATGGTACGCATTTCTCCTCCTTGCACGAGGTATCACAACAACGTTTCACCAGGCAACGCCGGTCATCTGCTGTTTGTGTATGGGAGATCGGTTGGAAACTTTCCTCATGTCAGCACGTTGTAGGTCTCACCACCGGCGCCAACCTTGTGTGAATGCTCTGAGAAGCTAATCATTTGCATATCACAGCATCTTCTTCCTGTGGGTTAAATTTCGCGTCTGTAGCACGTCATCTTCGTGGTGTAGTAATTTTAATGGCCAGTAGTGTAATTACTACCAGTCGTCCGGTAATCTCTTAGCCCATTCCTTATCTGAATCCGAGAAATACATTTTAGTTCGGAAACTGTCATCTGCTACGGTGATAGCGAGTCGCTTAACAACAGAATCCACGAAGCCACCAAGGCGCTTCATTTTCTCCTCCACTTTTATGACTTACCGTTCTGTTTCCCGCCAAGTTTTGGCGGTGACGTGTGAAAAAGCTGCGTGCGCTATTCCAGTACGTCTGTCATGTTAACAGTCGTAATGGTACAGTGGCAAATGTAAAAATGCAGCATTTGTATGGTATGCTGGATATTGTGAAAATGATTGTTTTTCACTTTTTTACGACACTTATCACTCTGGTTCGTGTAAGATTACACTTGTGGCATAAAACAATTGACATATTTGGTTTTTCATTTTTGCCCTAGAAATTAAATTGTGATGTTTAATTTAAGGAACTTTTGTTAAGAATTCTTCATAAAATATCGATAATTGTTGTTGTTGTTGTGGTCTTCAGTCCTGAGACTGGTTTGATGCTGCTATGATTATGTTGTGCTCTGTGCAAAATTCTACCAGGCGGCTTCTTCTTTCATTTCTTAGCCCCAATCCATATTCACCTACTATGTTTCCTTCTCTCCCTTTTCCTACACTCGAATTCCAGTCACCCATGACTATTAAATTTTCGTCTCCCTTAACAATCTGAATAATTTCTTTTATTTCATCATTCATTTCTTCAATTTCATCATCATCTGCAGAGCTAGTTGGCATATAAACTTGTACTACTGTAGTAGGCATGGGCTTTGTGTCTATCTTGGCCACAATAATGCGTTCACTATGCTGTTTGTAGTAGGTAACCCGCACTCCTATTTTTTTATTCATTATTAAACCTACTCCTGCATTACTTCTATTTGATTTTGTATTTATAACCCTGTAATCACCTGACCAGAAGGCTTGTTCCTCCTGCCACCGAACTTCACTAATTCCCACTATATCTAACTTTAACCTATCCATTTCCCTTTTTAAATTTTCTAACCTACCTGCCCGATTAAGGGATCTGACATTCCACGCTCCGATCCGTAGAACGCCAGTTTTCTTTCTCCTGATAACGACATCCTCTTGAGTAGTCCCCGCCCGGAGATCCGAATGGGGGACTATTTTACCTCCGGAATATTTTACCCAAGAGGACGCCATCATCATTTAATCATACAGTAAAGCTGCATGCCCTCGGGAAAAATTACGGCTGTAGTTTCCCCTTGCTTTCAGCCGTTCGCAGTACCAGCACAGCAAGGTCGATAATTAAGAACTTATATTCGAAACGGAAACACGAATTTCGCTTTGCAATGTGTAATTAGTAACAAGAAGACGTGCATATTCATAAAAAGTGATTTTAAATTACGAGCTGTAGGTATTTCAAATTGAACAAAAAATGAATAAGGCGGTATTTGAACCAGCGGTCCGCGAACTGTTGGGGAAATCAGACCTACCGTGCGACGGTTACAATGGATGCCCGTTGTGTTGCGGTAGCTGCAATATCTGGTCAATTAGACCAGTACGTGAAGCAGTGAGATTTTGTGTGGATCCAGCGTGACATGATACCTGTCATCTGCAAGGGAAAATGAAAACACTGACTGTGTGCAAAGTATTAGACAACCAGTAATTTGCATACAAAGCATAGACTGAGAAGACTGCATTACTGCATTGCATTGTCTGGCGTTCTTTGCTGTTCCGTAATTAATCTCGATATTTCACACTGCATTTAGACATAAACCACAGGTACTGGAAATACATTTCGACTCACGGTGCACGTATCATAAAAGTAAGGCAGCGACGTATTTCTTTATTCGCCGTAGCACTACAAAGCAAGCAGCTGTTCCAGAATTGCTGTGAGAGAGACTAAAGAAAGCCGCCTCTATCGATGCGAGTTAGGCTTTAGAAAACTAAAGGGCACATGGTTGCTGTCAACATTGCAACAGTTTATTAGAAACTACGTGACGTTTATTCTGTACCAAGCTGCAGCTAGTTAGTTTGTGCGCACCTACAGCATCATGAACAACAGAAAGGAAAAATCAGGTTGTGGCCTTTAGATCACAAATTCCTTCTTCCAGTCCTCCTTTCCAGTCGGTGAAGTTCTCTAGATAGCGTTTGAGAAACTGAGTCTTAATGGCTCTCTTTATACCATTGAAAAAGCCCTCGTGAGTAACCGTACGGTTACTGTTCTCAAAGGCAAATGTAGTGTGAGGGTTTGAAACCTACTGAAACCACTGCTATATCGGTATCAGCTTTATATTATTTGTCCCAGGTGCGCAGTGAAATCCTTGTCTCAAAAATATGTTCCTTATTTTCCAGCTTAGATGCGTTTTGAGCAACCTTTTAAATCCTTAAGGCCTGAATAAATTTCTAGATGAAAGATAAAAATCAAAAATCGTGATGCTTTAGAGGTACCCGAAACACTCGGGAGAATGGTGCACTTGTCAGAAGCGTTGATAGCTTCATGAAGAAACAGCATCAACCGGCACTGGCATTAAACACAATTAACCTTCCAGTAATTAGCACAGCATTCTTACAATGAGAATTCGCGACACTCGGTATTAAGGGGTTAAAGACGATCGTGTAACTATATGGAATCTACTAGAAACAAGAAGAAACGAAATTGCTTCAGAATATTAAATGGGAGAATGGTGGAAAATACGTACAGATGAACAGAGCTCTTAAATTGAACGTTTAGTTTAATAAGTTGGTATGGTGAGCCGATTCTAAGACTTCAAAAAATCCTCCTGAGGTGGACAAGTTGAACAAAACTAAAAATAGGAACAGAGGTTTTTTCGCATGATAGAAGTGTGTATTTAATATAGTGTTTGTAGGAAACTTTCAAATTAAACATCTTTTGCCATTTTCGAAGATTTTTAAAATCAGAAATATATTTGTACAGAGATCGTTAAAAGACAGTTCCCTGTTCTCACTTTGTACTGTAGCACATGTTTAAGTGCATCCCCTCCTGCTATAAGCCAGTCGTACCCATCTTCGTGCACTTCAGGTATACTGGCTCTTTGATTTCTCATCGTAGGACACTTGATTTTCCTTCAATATATCCGTCTTATGACAGGTTTAGCTTGAGGCTTTGTATCGTGTCCTGTTCTGATTATCTTCCTTCATCCTTTTGCATGTTAGTCTTGTTCTGATGCCATCCATTATTCCAGTTCGCTTCCTATCTCATCTTTTCATTCCTTCCACTTTTCCCTCTATAATTCGTGACTGCAGACAGTTCCTACGCAGTGTATATCACACCCAATATTTTTTCTTCTTTCTCATCGCTTCCAATTATCTTCTTTCTTCCCCTATTTTCTTCATGACTTGTTCGTTCGTAAGTCTGTCAGTCCTCTTCACCTTAAGATTTCTTCATAGATACATTTCAAAAATTTCTAAGTAGCTGTCTTCTTTATTCTTAACTGCCCATGATTAATACCTGTATAAAACTACACTCCAGACAGAACATTTAACAATTCTTTTCCTCAGCTCCGTTGGAATTCTTCTAGACGTTAGTAACTGCTTCACATTTTCAAATATTCTCTTTCCCATAGATATCTACTTACTTCATTCTTCTGTACAGCTTCCATTCCATGTCAATAATGTTCGCATGTACAGAAAGGATTTTACTTGTTCTTTTATCCGTTAAGGAATAAGTTAACTGGAGCTTCCTTCTTGCTTATTCTCATCACTTTTGTCTTTCGTATATTTGTTAATTCCATACATTCCGTAGTGCATGCCCCCTCTTGCAATACTCTTAGACATATTGTGCAGTCCTTCTTCTGATTACGCCAACACTGCTCCTCGTATTTTATAGTCTGTATCCTTTCTCCTCCAATTACAGTTTCTCGTGCACCCTCTATGGCCTTACCTATCAGTTCTCCGTAGGACGGAAACACAAAAAACAGAACACATTACTATGCCTAATATGGTGTACGAAAACCTTCAGACATTCTTCCTACAAGTTAGTGGCAAACTCAGGTAACGATGATGGTGGATAGCTGTTACGCACGCTTCTCTCCAAAGGAGCCCACAAGGGCTCAAAAATATTGAGGTCTGATGACTTTGGTGAGCATGGGAGATGCGACTATTTATCCTCGCGCTCACAAAACCAGTCTTGGACGATGCGAGCTGTGTAAACAGGGGCCCTGTCATCTTGGAATGCAGCATCGCCATTGGGGAACAAATGTTGTAACATGAGATGTGCCTGATCATCTAAAATGGTCCCATAATGTTTCGCAGTAATACGACCTCCCAGACTATCCATGGGGCCTATGGAATGCCACGATATGGCTGCCCAAATAGTCACCGAACCTCCGCCATGTTTCACTCTTGGGACGTAAAAGGGGCCAGAATTGGGAAACAATGTAATCAGACTCATCTGAACAAATTACATTATTCCATTGCTCGATAGTCCAGCTTTTATGACTTCTTTTTGCGGACATTTGCATCTTTGGTGAGTGGTTTCAGAATTCCAGCGCCCTGCAATGTGGAGCTCTCTTTGTGTTGTTTCGGTGCTGTCAGAGTTCTCGAGTGCGACTTTCAGTTCTGCAATGACTTATGCAGCTGTCGTCTTCTTATTTTTCCTCACAGTCTTCTTCTACGAGTGTGTCATGATCATTCAACACACTGCACTCGTATTCGGGAGGACGACGGTTCAATCCCGCGTCCGGCCATCCTGATTTAGGTTTTCCGTGATTTCCCTAAATCGCTCCAAGCAAATGGCGGGATGGTTTCTTTGAACGGTCACGGCCGACTTCCTTACCTGTCCTTCCCTAATCAGATGAGACCGATGGCGTCACTGCCTGGTCTCCTCCCCGAAACAACCCAACCCCGATCACTCAACACACTTCCGTCCGCGTTGTGTCTTAGCAGATTATGATTTTGCGTTTTTCCTATATGCGTTATAAAGTCTCGACACCGTATTTCTTGAACAACAAACGCTTCGGCTACCTTGCCTACGGAAAATCCACCATATGAGCGCCAACCATTTGCCCATCATCTAATTCATTTACCTGCGACAAAGTGCACTTAGAGCGACACAGACTATTGTTCTGACCACGACCGATACTTGCAACGTATTGAAGTCATTGAACAGGAGCTGTTCGTGGTCAAGCACATCGTCACAACCTGCAGACTTGGCTAGCGTTTGCATTTATGTTAAAGCATGCATTTCTCTGTGTATCCATATTTTTGTTCAGCCCCTCCGTTTACTGGTACAGTGAACTACACAAATCCGTAAGCTTCCGTATTTTTTATCAAGGCTTTTATTGAGGATGGTAATAATTGAGTCTTATTTTAGTCGTTTAAGTTTTACGGAATTCATAATTGGAGATAAATAACAAACAAGGTTAGGGGTTAACCGTGTGAACAAGCAATCAGTTATGAAAATTTCTTCTTTTATCAATTCGTTGATGTCAATCAAGTAATGCGATTACTGTGGCTCAACGTCTTCCCATCTTGGAATTTAGAAATGAATGTACGTCTCTTGGAATTTTTTGTAACGAGGACGTAGATTCTTGGCTGTCTGGTAAGGTTCCTGTCATATGTGGGCAGGGGACTTTCCAGTTCGACAATTGTCTTAGAATTTGGCCTGATGACAGCCGTGGTGGGACCTGCCGAGCAGTAGGTTAGATATGCCAGTTCCGAAGGATCTTTACCGTATTGGAGAGGTTAGACGTCATGCGAGTTTGAATTCTGAATACGAAGTTCTTTGTAGAATAAGTAGTTGCGTTCTTGCAGACGTTCGTCTTCTCGTTATCTGAGAGGTTTTCTAGTCTCTATACCATTCATCAAATGCCATTTTCGTTAGTGACTATGCCGTGGCCAATTCAGTTTCCCCGGCTGGTAGTCCACTGGTAAAGACATAAAAATTCCGACGAACCTTACTGCTGTCGAAAAATCTTGGAGTGACTTTCATAACAGTGTTGAAAATGAGAGCACTACTTATGAATTGAATAAATTGGTAGCAGAAACAATTTCTCTTTACAAAACATAAAATAATTTAAGCACATTTGCTGCCCTAAAAAAATTGTTTCCTGTGTGAAGTCTTCCGAAGTTCTCAGCACCAGCGAACTTACTTGTTTACATAAGATTAATGCAACGTTTCTAGAAGCTTCCCAGACCATAATGGTGAAGCTTTAGGAGCCCTGTTCAACAGAACTAATTTTATGCGAACCTTGCAATTGAAATTCTATAGTTGGTTTAGTTCTCTACGTTGTCAAATATATTCCATGAAATGTAAGTAGTACCTTGTAATTCGTTCGAAAAGCAGGTATTTTACACGAAAAATCTAGGTCGAATAGTTTTCGAGAAAGAAGACAAATATGGTAGGTCTGCGACTCCCTTTTTCTAGTCCCGGCTGAACTACGTGAATGGTACGTATAGTGAGCATTAACCTCCTTCGCTTCTTTTCCGCGACCTGATTGGAAACCAGTTTCAGCTAAGTACGGTTGCCGCTACTGGACTGACGGCTGCTGCTGTCTACTTCATGAGAATGATTTTTAGCAACAGAAACCTGTTGTCGCCGCCAACACCTCGTTCCCAATTGAGAAACGGTATGCGGCAGAGGTGCCCTTCTCTGTCGGCAGGCTTTGCAGTGGGTGGTCAGCAGTTTCATGAAACATGTGTTTGGAGAGAGCGATCGACGCTGGCTGCACGCCGTCTCAACACTATAAACGGTGTGCTAGTGACATGCAACAGCTATGGGTTCTTAAGTCTTTCAGAAAGCATTTCTTCGTACATTTTTTGACTAATGTTGCGAGTTGGGTAGCAAGTTTATAAAACACTATTATTTCAGGAATTCTCTGCAGCAGTTCTGTTGCCAGCCCCGTTGTTAATCTTTGTTCTCCGTTTATATTTTCTGTAAGAAGTCCCTCAAAGCAAATTATTCTAAGATAATTTGGTTGTTGAGCAGGTCCTTCTTTGCCATGTTAGACAGAGCAGCAGCTAACACACTTTTTTTTATCAAATTCTTGTCGCGTTTCCAGCCGGACCAAGCTGTAATCTGAGCACAATATTTCAGCGGTACACCTGGCCGCCATCATTGGGTGAGAAAAGCTACGCTGCTCTCGCCGATAACTGATTCCACTCGCAAATGACTGCACCTTTATATGCATCGGAAGTACAACAGCGCTTGCGCTGGATACAGTGCGCACGCGCTCAATCGTTCCTGCTGTCCCCTGGCGTAAACGAGTTGCAGCGTCTCCGGTGGTGAACGCTGTTGAAAACGATATATCTTTACAAATCATTATACATAGCCGGCCGACTCAGATGCCATTGTTACTTCATGTCTGATAAAACAGGATTTCACGTTTTACGTAGCGGATATCCATTATCACGATTAATGAAATTATCTGCTAGTCTGATTTCAACAGATTCCTTTAAACACAATCCCGATACCGAGAAGCATTTGCAACTATTTGCGTCTCACTGTATAGCATCCTGTGTCCCTCTGAAAGGCAATGCTCAGCCACCGCAGATTTATCTCGTTGTAATAACCGCGTATGGCGATGTTAAATACATCTGTCGTTGACGGTACGAATAGTTTGGCCAATGTAAATTTTCACGCACTCACACGGTATTTTGTAAACGCCAGACTTCCTGAAACCTAGATCATCTTTGACAGAGTCAAGAAGTTCTCGGATCTTTAGCTGGCGGACGAAAAACACTTCTGATCTCATATTTCTTCAAAAGTCTACCTATGTTGGCGGACACATTCCCAGCATACGGAAGAAAAGCTACAGACCTAAAGGTGTCTTCAGAAGGTTCAGATAGAAGTCCAAACTCCAAAGCACGTCGGCTTTGTCCGTCCGTATAGCCGTTATTATTGAACACGTCCTTAAGATGTTGCAGCTCCTGTGGTAAATTTTCTGCCTCCGAGACAGAAAAGAAGACGGACCTCTTGGATACAGGGTTTACAGGAAACCGACTCATACCGACAGGTATTTACATGCTACCAGTTGCCATGCAGTTTTTCAACGTATAGGAGTCCTTCGGACCTTGGTTAAACGAGGATATGCTGTCTCGGATGCGGAAAATTTACGACAGGAGCTGCAACATCTTAAGGACGTGTTCAATAATAACGGCTATACGGACCGACAAATCCGACGTGCTTTGGAGTTTGGACCTCTAGCTGAACCTTCTGAAGACACCTTTAGGTCTGTGGCTTTTCTTCCGTGTGCTGGGAATGTGTCCACCAAAATAGGTTGACTTTTGAAGAAATATGAGATCAGATGTGTTTTTCGTCCGCCAGCTAAGATTCAAGCACTTCTTGGCTCTGTCAAAGGCGATCTAGGTTTCAGGAAGTCAGGCATTTACAAAATACCGTGTGAGTGAGGGAAAACTTACATTGGCCAAACTATTCGTACCGTCAACGACAGGTGTATTGATCATCATCGCCATACGCGATTATTACGAGATAAATCTGCGGTGGCTGAACATCGCCTTTCAGAGGGACACAGGATGCTATACAGTGAGATGCAAGTAATTACAAATGCTTCTCGGTATTGGGATTGTGTTTTAAAAGAATCTGTTGAAATCAGACTAGCAGATAATCATTAATCGTGATAATGGATATCCGCTAAGTAAACCGTGGAATCCTGTTTTATCAGACATGAAGAAACAACGGCATCTGAGTTGGCCGGCTATGAATAATCATTTGTAACGATATACCGTTTTCAACAGCATTCACCATCGGAGACGCTGCAACTCTTTTTGAGCCAGGGGACAGCGGGAATGATTGAGCGCGTGCGCACTGTATCTAGCGCATGCGCTGTTGTACTTCCGATGCATATAAAGGTGCAGTCATTTGCGAGTGGAATCAGTTATAGGCGAGAGCAGCGTAGCTTTTCTCACCTGATGATGGCGGCCAGGTGGACCGCTGAAATATTGTGCTCAGATGATAGTTTGATCCGACTAGAAACCCGACAAGAATCTGATATACTAATACGCCGGGAAAGTCTACATAGTCAACACACTTTTTTAAAAATAAAATTTATTGCAGTCAAAACTAGCGTAAATATTTCTGTGGCTATACCAATTTCTATAAAATAGTTATTTCCAATAGTCCGTGGAATGCGCCTTGGCCCTAAGATTGCGCCGTAGTGTGTCAAATGGTTCAAATAGCTCTGAGCACTATGGGACTCAACATCTGTGGTCATAAGTCCCCTAGAACTTAGAACTATTTAAACCTAACTAACCTAAGGACATCACACACATCCATGCCCGAGGCAGGATTCGAACCTGCGACCGTAGCGGTCGCGCGGTTCCGGACTGAGCGCCTAGAACCGCTAGACCACCGCGGCCGGCCGTAGTGTGTCGGGTGCCACGATATGTGCCAGGCTCTTCTCAGTAGAGTCTACTGGCAAGACTGTGGCAGATATGACGTGGGCGTTTGAACAGACATTTATGCGAAACCTTAGGTTTTCGCTCGGATAAGCGGCTTTTTGCAGGTGGCATAAGACAACTAAAATTTTATTGTGTTTAGCAGTGTGGTGCACGCGTTGAGGTCTAGGACACGTTTTACTTGAAATTGGATTTAATATATGCTGAAAGACTAAAGCTGTTAATTTGAGTTAATCTCAGGTATTAACCCTTTGCATGTCGATCCAGCCAAACCATTAGTAAATCGAAACTTCGGGGCAGACTAAAACTGTGTGCTGGACCGAGTCTCGAACTCGGGACCTTTGCGTTTCGCGGGCAAGTGCTCTACCAACTGAGCTACCCAAGCACGACTCACGACCCGTCCTCACAGCTTTAATTCCGCCAGTACCTCGTCACCTACCTTCCAAACTTCACAGAAACTCTCCTGCATACCTTGCAGAACTAGCACTCCTGGAAGAAAAGATACTGCGGGGGCGTGGCTTAGCCACAGCCTGTGGAATGCTTCCAGAATGAGATATCATTCTGGAAGCATTAGTTAATTATTTAAAAGTCGTATGCTAAACATTACGTTGGAAACTAACACTGCTGTGCCTTAAAAAGCATAGCCATGTTACGGGGGGTCTGCTCATGTTCTTTTTCTAGCCCGACAAGGCGCTCGCTCAGGCAAGGGTATAGGTCTGTGTGATGTATACGAGATGAGATCAAAATGTAACGAATTTTTTTTACAGAATCGTTATTTATTCATAAACATCAACTTTGTCCCCTTCAAAGTAATCCACCTCAGATATCACACACTTGTGCCAGCGTTTTTTCCAATCTTGAAAGCACTTCTGGAACTCACTTTTCGATATTGTTCTGCTCCTTACGCGATTCTGTTTTTATCTCATTAAATAGTCGAAAAACGATGTCCTTTGATGGTTCTCGTCAGCCTCGGGAGTAGAAATAAGTCGCAGGGGCTCATGTCAGGCGAATACCGTGGGTGATGTTTTTGTTTTTTGCCAAAAACTCACGGACAAGAATTGAGGTATGAGCGGGAGCTTTATCGTGATGCAATTTCCACTAGTGGTTTTGCTAAAATTCAGGTCGTTTTCTTCGGATTGGTTTACGCGAACGGTGCATAACTTCTCGGTAGTTTTCCTTATCGACCGTACGACCATAAGGCAGGAACTCAGGATCCACTATCTCTTTGTAATCGAAGAAAACAGTGTGAAGAACCGTCGCATGCATGTGATCGAACTTGTCTACTTTTTGGGTGTTGGTTCTGCAGGCAGTTTCCGTTGGGACGATTGGGCTGTGGTTTCTACATCGTACCCGTATACCCATGTTTCGTCACCTACTGTAACCTTCTAAAGAAGTTCGGGATCATAGTCGCCTTCATTCATACAATTTCTGAGCGATACCTACGTGACGTCGTTTTTGGTCCAAATTTAACAATTACAGAACAAACGTTGGTGCTACATGTTTCATGCCCAGAACGCCCTAAAAACGTGCTTGGTATGAGCCATCCCGGCGTCAACAGCATGGTGATCCGACGATTTTCTTTACTTCTTCCACATTGTCGTTAGTAACTGATGTGCTAGGGCGTCCAGAGCGGTCGTCGTCTTCAACGGCCGACATTCTTCGAAACGTTTATTCTACTCGTAAACTCTTGTCTTACAGTATATTCGCCATCTCGATTGCGGCTCTGCACATTATCCCATTTTTTAAGCAAAATTTAATGCAAATTTTGTGATTTAGTTTTTTCGACAGTAAAAATTTACCGAGCACTCGAAAACACGTATAACGTTTTCGACTGTCAGCAGTAAACTAAATATTCAAAACAGCTGAAAATGCAAACATACCTCAGGAACATGTGTACCAAAAAGATAATTTTGTTTTAAATTCGGTTTATAAAGCCCGCAAAATTAAAAAAAATATCCCGTTACATTTCGATCACACCTCGTATACAGGGTGGCTATAATTAAACTTTCGCTGCTTGAGAGGGACCACATGAAAAACGAGTGATCGTTGGGCAGTGAAACTTTGCGAAAACATTTACGAGGACGTGCGGAATAAATTACTGAAAGAAACACATTTTAATTTCCACGTGAGAGGGTAACATTTGCTGATTGCATACTATGTTCACGGTTTAGGTTACAAACATCCTCAGTGTGACGACCATCTACATCCACGACAGCATTCAAGCGCACTAGAAATACCATTTGACAGGAACGGCGAACCATTGGAAGTTCAGTTGTCCTTTGTGCACTGATTGAAGATTACACATTGCGTACTTCTTTCTCAGCAGTGGTGACTTCTTTGTGGCCCAAATGGCCTCGGTCCTTTCCAAGGAATAATTCCCAAATCGCCAGATAATACGAACTTAATTTCAAATAATGTTCTTGAACCCCGATGCGGAAAGAGGACCTCTCCGTATTCCTTTAATACGTCGATACTCGCGAAGAAGCCGCACAGGGTTGCCGTGCGGTCTAAGGCTCCTTATCACGCTCCGTGCGGCTCCCTACGTCGGAGGTTCGAGTCCTCCCTCGGGCATGGGTCTATGTGTTGTCCATAGCGTAAGTTAGTTTAAGCCAGATTAAGTAGTGTGTAGGCCCTCAGAAGTTTGTTCCCATAATACCTTACCACAAATTTCGAAATTTTACTCACGAAGAGCAGCGGCACTATTGCTGTTTTGACAGAACAGCTTTACGAATAAAGCCCTGCTCACCTTGTCCAGATCCATATTGACTGTCTGCAACTATAATTCAGTGATGCTTGTATTTCAACCTTAGGTCAACGTACCAGTATCGGCGCCTATGTTAAAACGTGATACTACTAACAACGCAAATCCTGCAGCGTATAGTCTGAACATCATTTCTATAAATTTGGGTACCCATACGGTAAATGGTTTTCCGTCTACACCGGCTCAAGTTCCGAAAATGTAGTTATAACCACTGTGTATCCCGACAGTTTAACGTGAAGCCCAAACCACGGCGAACCATGTTATTTCTTAGTCACGCTAAGTATTTTCAGCAGTGAGAACGAAGCTAATCATTTGTAAAACTTACATCAATTGGTGATAGAACTCTATGCCTTTTCGTCTTCTTTCTTCCATGTTGTCGGAATTCAGAGACGTCAGGTGCGCCAACCCTGTGCTGCTTCATAAAAGTTCTGGGTATACACTCCCGGTATGCATGTACAAATTTTAAAGTAAAGTTGGTACATGTAAGTAGGGTGTGTGTACTCCGAATTTGTATCCGGGAGCACATGTCTACAGATCTAGACTGATTAATGCGCCTGAAGATGAAACTACCGAAACAGTTAGCGCCTAAATTAAATACCAAACAATACCATTGAAATTAAAAAAAAATTATAAACCACTTCCAGCAATGCATTTTGAGTTAGCGCTGCGATGGCTACGACGAAGACTGAGTACAAGAAGTGACTAAAATAAAACCAACCAAAATTATGAATTCTCGGCACAAGGCAATATTAAATTAGTTTACGTAAACAACTTGTTTACTGTCAGGTTAATTTCTGTTCTCGCCGGTTAGGTTTCGTACATAGCTAAAATCTTACTACCGTTCTTAATATTATTCTAAAAATATTTTGGACACGAAATTGCAGTAGAATATCTCTGGCGTGGTAAGAATGTTGCCGTTCCCAAACGCAACTGTAATATTACTTCAAGAAATTCTGAATTTTTCTGAACTTAGAAAAGAGCAAGGCTCTCTTCTCAATCAAAACGCATTGTCACCTCTCCCACCCTCCCAAAATATTCCCTTTTTTTTCCAAACAGGGACTAGGTCACGGAATTCACTGTACAATAGCAGTGTACTTAGAACTCAAAATTGTTGATTACGTCTCACTCCAATTACTTGTAACGTTTTTTTGAATTACCAAACTCGTAAATATGTATTTATAAATTTATTAGACTTTTGTTAGACGAGACTTTTAAGTATCATTAAAATTTGTACTTTTCACCCGACTAGTTCCTTCATAAATTAATGAAACGTTTAACTTTTAATCAAATGATGTTCTGTGCCTTCATATTCATGCAAACAGTGTATAAATATTAATAAAAAATTCACTTTGTTTACCTCATGTGTGTAAAGCATACACAATTTAGTTTTGGCTCATTCATGTGAATTTGGCACTTCGAAGTACGGGCAGTTGCCCTAAGTCAAGTGAAGTAAAGCAGATAAACGTACATATTGCTGCTTGTGAGTGAGATATGTAGGTCAATGCTGGGATAGTTCCACTAAAATAAGGCCCTACATCTTCAGTGGTTCGTCACGTCTCTGACGATACGTCTGTCGGCTTCATCCTCAAAAATAAGATATACTGAATTTTACATCTATGTTTTGTGTCTGCAATTGTTATGCAGCACATCACCGTATTTTATACAGCTAAAGACTCCGAAATCGTATGCTAATTAATCGAATGTGTCGTCGTAACCCATTTCATATGTAAGTATTCTGTAGCAAAAAATATCGAAATACTGTCGCATTATGGATGCTCTTTCACTCACTCTACACGAAAATGACAGACCTAGGTGGTGCAGTGTTCAGCACATTGGACTCTGATTTGGGAGGACGACGGTTCAAATTCCCGTCCGGCCATCCAGATTTAGGTTTCACGTGATTTTCGGAATTTGCTCCAGGGAATACTGGTATTGTTCCTTTGAAAAGGGCACTGCCGCTTTCCTTCCCCATCCTTTCGCAATCCGGGCCTTTGTTCCATCTCTAATGACCGCGCTGTCGACGGGCCATTAAGTTCTAAATCTTCTTTTCTTGCTAAACAAAATCACCGTTGTTGAAACTCTATTTTGTCAGTGCCGAATTTTTCTAAAGTACATAAAGAACTGTGCTCGTATTGCTTTAGAATATGGGGTTACATCCTGGCATCGCCGCTTTGACCGTGAAGCGTAAGGACGAAGGGGATGCGGGATGGGAAAGGAATTGGTGACTGATAATACTTAAAACATGGAAGTGTGGCGGTTAGCTTCCTTTATTTTCATGTCTCAAGGAAACTGCAAGCTGCTCTCACCATCTTTTATTCTGTAGGGAAAACATTGTTCATCAAAGTGGCCCAACTTTCGGTCAACTTGTCGAGTATTTCAGTAAAAAGTTCCCCGTCCTTGCGTGTATTGCCTGACAGTAAGTTCAGTCAGTTAGTGGGGTAGTGAATGTCCCTCCTTTCCCTCTACATCTACTTGATTACTCTGCTATTCACAATGAAGTGCCTGACAGAGGGTTCAATGAACCACCTTTAAGCTGTCTCTCTACCGTTCCACTCTCGAACGGCACGCGGGAAAAATGATGATGATTATTTCTCCCTATGTAGGTGGGTGCCAACAGAATGTTTTAGTAATCGGAGGAGAAAACTGTTGATTGAAATTTCATGAGAAGATCCCTTCGCAACGAAAAACGCCTTTGTTTTAATGATTGCCACTCCAATTCACGTATCATGGTAGTGACACAATCTCCCCTATTTCGCGATAATACAAAACGAGCTGCCCTTCTTTGTACTTTTTAGATGTCGTCTGTTAGTCCCACCTGATGCGGATGCCACACCGCACAGCAATACTCCAGAATAGGATGGACAAGTGTGGTGTAAGCAGTCTCTTTAGTTGACTTGTTGCACCTTCTAAGTGTTTTGCCAGTGAATCGCAGTCTTTGGTTTGCTCTACCCACAATATTATCTCTGTGATCGTTCCAATTTAGGTTATTTGTAATTGTAATCCCTAAGCATTTAGCTGAATTTACAGCCTTCAGATTTGTGTGACTTATCGCGTAATCGAAATTTAGCTGATTTCTTTTAGTACTCATGTGAATAACTTCATACTTTTCTTTATTCAGGGTCAATTGCCACTTTTCCGCACCATACAGATATCTAAATCATTTTGCAAGTGGTTTTGATCATCTGATGACGTTGCAAGACGGTAAATGACAGCATCATCTGCAAACAATCTAAACGGCTACTCAGATTGTCTCCTATGTCGTTAATATAGACCTCACCATCTCATATTCAATTTCTGCAGCAAATTTGCTACCTTTGTGATAAATTTGTCTTATCAGATCCCATATTTTACGTGTTTTCAAAACGGTGCAAGTTATTAGACGCTACACTACCATGGTATCCATGATCCTGTTGGAGATAGTAAGCTCTTGCGTTTCACTCTTGGTATAAGCTAACCCAGCTGCTGTATTTTCCAGTTTTTTCGACTCACCCATAAAAGCGTACAACACACATAAAGCACGGTAGTGGGATGTTAAAATGTTCCTTGGCTAAATAACGTGCATTTGTAGCCAGCTGTGTAACGTTACCGATTTACTTGCTGTTGTTCTGATATGGGTGAAACACCGTTATAGTGCTTAATGCTGGAGTACTACATGCGTTGGAGATGTCGATGACATTGCATTTTGTAAGGCATGCAAAAATATGACATCCTGGTAAGCCATATCGCTCCCAAGGGTTTCAGACTAAAGTCATTTGACATCCACTGTCCACTAAATTTCACCATGCATTGCACTCTTTATCTATGCGGATACACGTCTTTTCTGAATGCTTTGAGTTGTCAACTTTTCACCATTAGGCCGTCGCCTGTTTTGAATATTTTGGAATTCACTAGAGAATCTAATTGGTGTATGTACCATCCATTCGTGTGGCTACACGTCCTGACCACTTCCATTTTCATTACAGTTATAATTACACCTTCCAGTCCGGAATAATTCATTTCTCTGAAGTGGAAGACATGATTGTAACTATAATGAAGAGGAAATGGAGATGGACGGGACGTGTAGCTAAGCTATAGAGTGGTGCAATGGACCAGAGAAGCTACAGAGACAGGAGACACGCAAACCGCGGTGCGATACCGTATTTACATAGGAGCTGAAAATTGGCAGATGTAAAAATCACTTCAAATTCCAGAAAGCTGGTAGAAGCGACTGGAGATCTAACGGAACCATACGATTAGTAATATCGATAACTTGGAACATATGTTGGAATTGGTGGGACGCCATGGCTCTGACCTCGGGTGATCGCTTCTACGGAAAATCGAGTGTAAAGGTTGTGATTGTAAGAAACGGCCACACGATATTCGGCGACTTTTGGCAAATATGGTTAAGCAACGCCCTGAGTTGAGTGGTAGTAATCACTGCTTTAAGCTTGAAGGAGCGCGAATTGTAGACAGTAATAGTAGTCGTTTTCCGTGTTACATGCATGAAAGGAACTAGAAGGAACCTTCGCCAGAAGCATTAATATATTTGTGTTCGTCCACAGCGCATAGCGACGCGGTCTTCGGTCACAGTAGTTGCAGCCCACACGCTTCGTCCTGTCAGCGCCAATAACACCAGTGTGACGTCATACAGTTACAGGCCAAAGGTCTTGCATTTCGACATTTGAGCTCGTGTTACAATCTGATGGCCTCTAAGCAGGCGATGGTGACATTAGTGGTAGATGTGGCTTTTCGTTAAACTTGTTTCTGTTCGCCATGCGTTGATTCGCAGAACTACCCCCTTAACAGAGCATCTTACCGATTACACTTGCACGGTTTATACCACCTCCTCTGATATATGTTTTTAAACGTCTGTTATGCGTATATACGATGGTAGTCACAAATTTTTATTATTACCTCGAAAAAATCAAACTACAACCATAATAATTGGCTAAGATGTTAGTCCTCTGCATGTCCATCCTTCAGTGCTACCCATTTTCCAGCTTGGATGCCTTGTCGAAGACTTCTGTTGCAGAAGTCTGCATTTTGGCTGTTCAGGAAAGTTCCACCTCGGAAACTACATCTCCGTAATTTTGGAAATAATTGCCACATAATGGTTTCTTTATCGGTTAAATGAGGAAGAACTCACTGGTTATAATGGCAGAAGAATAAGTGGAATGAAACAAAATTTGGTAGCCCAAAGAAGCAGCGTCAGTTGGCTGGTTGGTTGGTTGCGTATTCCATTGATCAATCGCACGGGACGGTAGTCGTTATGATGTGTAACGTGTCAAGTGCACAAGCAATGCACATATGAAACAAGATTTTTTACAGAGTTAAAGATTAATATTTCTATTATTTACCCCATTACCTTAAATGGCACAAAATGCGTATACTATATTTATAGATTTATTTATTCCTATTCAAGAATTCATCTATGGTATAGGAGGAGTTGTCAAGGAGATGATTTCAATTTATTTTTGAAGCTGTTACTGCTGTCTGTCAGACATTTTATTTCATCTGATAATTTGTCAAATTTTTATAGCAGCATATTTTACCCCTTTCTGTGCCAAAGATAAGTTGAGCAAAGGATGGTGTAAGTCTTTCTTTTTTCTGGTACTATAATCATGAATGTCACTGTTGTTTTTAAACTGGTCCATGTTGTTGAGAAGAAATGTAATTAGTCAGTAAATGTACTGAGAGGCTGTTGTAAGAATTCCTAATCTTTTAAAAAAATGCCTACAAGATGTGCGACTATGAACCACACACATTATTCTGCTCACTTTCTTTTAAGCAGTGAAGACTTTTTGTCTAAATGTTGAGTTACCCCAAAATATTATTCCGTATGACACCAAAGTGTAAAAGTATGCAAAGTATGTTAGCTTACTAATTTCTGTATCCTCAAAATTGGCAGTTATTCTTATTGCAAAAGTTGCTGAACCTAGTCGCTTTGGAAGATCCAAAAGATGAATTTTCCAATTAAGATTCTCATCTATATGTACACCCAAAAACTTAGTATGCTCTACCCTGTCTACTGACTTCTGTTCATATGTTATATTTATTGAAGGAACTGTACTTTTTGCAGCAGAAAATTGGATGTACTGTGTTTTTTCATGTTTAGAGCAAGCCCATTTGCAGAAAACCAATTAATGACTTTTCCAAAGACCGTATTTGCATCATTTTCAATTGGAGTTTCTTTTACTGGATTAATAATGATGCTTGTATCAGCAGCAAACAGTGTCAGTTCAGCTTGTTTCAGATAGGGAGGTCGTTCACATATATCAAGTACAGAAGAGGACCCGTGATTGAATCCTGTGCATAACTGTTGTGCGCAGAATGAGATAGGGGTTGTTGTGGAGCAAAAACACCACACTTCATCTGCTATAATTAAAGTAGCAGTTTCAAAATGCTGTAGAAGGAGAACGTTGTTCAAAATGACGTCAAGTTTGAACCTATTATTGACGCAGAGGGAAACGTCATGGAACGAAAAAAAAATAACGAAAATTATACCAATAAATGTTGCTGCAAGCGTCTTAACATAAATGTGGTTGGCTACAAATGACAGATCAATCGCAATACGACAGCTTTTGTTTGAGTTGCACATTACACAATCCGTACTGTCCAAAGTGCATAACTCCACAGGTTCGACAATCAACAGTTGTGGCATTGTTCAATAGGTAAGCCCATTCACCACGGCAAGGTCGTACCACATCGGACGGGGCAAGTCGGTTTTTAATCTCTTGAGGCCAAAAACCGTATAAAAAGCAAAATGACATCGATTTTTAATTGGAGTGAGACTGGCGCGAGACATGTTCAATATGCCGTCCACCGTCTGGCGCAAGTTGAAATCGAGAAACAGCATGTTCCACTAGATCGGAGTGTCTCGGGGATCACGTTCAGAATGCGTTGCGCAGTGCGTACCTTAAGTTCAGCTATGTTTGCAAGTGGAGCACTGAGCACATCTTTCACATAACCCTACAGTCAGAAGTCACTTGGATTAAGATCTGGTGATCTGAACAGCCAGGCTTTACGGAAATGACGGCTGGTAATTTTAGCATTTTCGAAATGCCTCTGCAGCAGCCGTTCCACTGGCTGGGCAATGTGCAGAGGAGCGCCAGCTTCCTTAAAGGTGATCCTCACAACACATGCACGCTGTCGAAGGGTTAGAATGACGTCGGTGCGCAAAAGACTCTCATCGCAGTTACCAGTGAAGGCACCGGGAACAGGACCTACAGGACTCATCTTCCCCCAAAAATACGGCCACACGATAAACGATGAGTCAACCCTCAGCATACAGTCACCTTTACAGAATGAAGTGATATCGGATTATGTGCGTGCGGATTTTCAGTTGCCGGTATTGTGCATTTCTTGGAGATAGAAATGAGCATCGTCTGTTCAGAGAATATTTTATGGCTATAGTCTACTTCCGTACGAGCAAGGAATTTCAGAGCGAATGTTTCGTCTTGCTGGCTGGTCGGCAGGAAGCAATTCCTGGACATGGGCGATTTTGTAGGGATAGCAATGCAGGATGTTACGTACGTTTTTCTGCACCGTGCATGCAAGCATGTCCGTGCAGCCCCAAAGTCGGTAACTCTGTCTGATCGAGACATCTCTGTGACCTATTCCCTTGCGGATAACAGCACCTCCCTCTGTCTGAGGGAGAAGAAGAAGCAGGACTCCAAGGATGAGGCTTCCCCAGCATCCTGGGGCTCTTTGCCTCATCCTCCTCACTTCGAATGAGACCCAGTTTTTATGGATGTCACCCCATCCTCGTCGTACGACCACTGACCCAGTGATATGACCTTCCCTTGGCCTCTTTATGTCCAACCTGGATCCCCCGACACGATAATCCACTGGAATTGCAACGTATGTTACCGTCACCTACTGGAAAGACAACGTGTTTTCTCTTATTCCGCATTCTGTCTTGCTCTTCAAGAAACGCACTTCCATGATGACTGCTCTCCAACGTTTCGTGGTTATCGGGCATTCTGTTGGAACCGTGACAGCCATGAGAACATCTGTCCTTTGGTTCGCACCGATCTCAGTAGTGACTGGAGCCCCCTTTGTACCAACCTGGAAGCAATAGCGGTACGATTGTAAAATTACCGTTTGCAATGCCTACCTCCCTCTGGGTAGGCCACTTCCTTATGTTGGACTACCTACCTTAACACAGCAACTTCTACCCCGTTTCTCCTCGTGGACTTCAATGCACACCATCCCCTGTGGCGAGTGCCACTTTAACGGGTAGGGGTCTTCTAATTGAACACCTCATTACAGATTCGATTTTTGTCTCCTACCTGCTTCAGCGCTACTCGTGGCACCTTTTCTGCTATCGACTTCACTATCTCTTTCCCTGCTTTCGTGATTTCACTACACTGACCACCCCATGACGATGTTTGTGACAGTGACCACTTTTCGTTGATTCTATCGTTCCCCTGCCGCTACCAGGGAGACAGTCCCCAGCGTTGGATATTTGGCAGAGACTGTTGGCCTTTATATACGTCTGCGGTACACTTCAGCACTTCTCTATCGGATTGAATTGACGCAGTCGTGCAAGACGCTTCTGACGCTACTATGCCTGCCGCTGGCACTTCTATCACCATATCTACTGGTCCACCTCGTGGTCGACCGGTACCATGATGGACCAAGGATGTAGCAGTCGCTATCCAGGACCGCTGACGGATGCTACATCGATTTAAACGACATCCATCACAAACCAATCTTACCACTTTCAAGAGTCTCTTTTCCGCCCCAGGGTTGTACGCCTATTCCTCGCAGGTTTTCAGCATCGGCCTCCTCTTCCTATCTCGCTACCTTCCTCCAGCAGAAACGCCGAGTTGAACAGAATCCTCTCTGTTTCAACCCCCACCACGCTGAACCCTATAATAAACCTTTCATTGAATGGGAATTCTTGCAGGCTCTTACCTCTTTCCATGACACGGCCCCAGGTTCAGATTCCATCCACAATGAGATGATCCAACACTAGGACGTTACCCAGAGGCAGCATCTACTCAGGGCCTTCAGCCGCGTTTGGCTCATGGGTGTTTTTCCCTCGCAGTGGCGAGACAGCATAGTTATCCACAGTCCACAGCTCGTGGTATCGCGGTCACGTTCGCGCTTCCCGAACACGGGGTCCCGGGTTCGATTCCCGGCGGGGTCAGGGATTTTCACCTGCCTCGAGATGACTGGGTGTTTGTGTTGACCTCATCATTTCATCATCATTCATTCATGAAAGTGACGAGATTGGACTGAGCAAAGGTTCGGAATTTGTACGGGCGCTGATAACCGCGCAGTTTAGCGCCCCACAAACCAATCATAATCATCATAGTTATCCCTGTACTTAAGTCTGGGAAGAATCCAACGTCTCTCCACAGCTACCGACCGATTAGCCTGACGAACGTACTTTGTAAAGTGCTCGAGAGAATGTTTAGCTTCTGATTATGTTGGGTACTCGAACGTTGGCACCTTTTGTCCCCGTATCAGTGTGGCTTCCAGGAAGGACGGTCTACAACTGACCATTTATTGAAGTTGGAAACAGCAGTCCGTCTGGCTTTTTTTGAACGCCGACGCGTTATCGCGGTCTTCTTTGATCTACATAAGGTATAAAGCACGGCTTGGCGCCGTCACATTTTAGTTACCGTTCCTGACTGGGGCTTTCGTGGCCCCATTCCGATTTTTATCCGCGAGTTTTTATCCCACTGACTCTTCCGGGTTTCAGTTAGCACTTCGCTCAGCACCCATCGGATCCAGGAGAACAGTATCCCATGGGGTACTGCGTTGTCACAATCTTCCTCATCACCATCAATGGGCTTGTGACCTCTGTTGGTCCCCTAGTTACCCCGGCGTTGTGTGTCGACGATTTTTACATCTGGTGCAGCTCACACTTGGTAGCTCGCAGAACGCCAGCTCCAAGGCTCCATTCAATGGGCCTCTACGTGGGCCCTTTCCTATGGCTCAATTCGTTTAAGCACCCAGAGCCTAGAAGTTGTAGTCAAGTTTCTAGGGCCTTCTTTCTGATAAAAAGCTGATGTGGCTGCCCCATATTCGCCACCTGAAAACTACCTGCATGGGGAAGCTTAATGCTCTCCTCTTTGCCCACACATCTTGGTGTGGAGACTGTGCTGCTCGTCTCCATATTTACCACACTCTGATTTTATGCACACCAGATTATGGTTGTTAGGTTTATGGCTCAGCATCACCTTCCTCTCCAAAACTACTTGACCCTGTTCATCATTATGGGATGCGTTTGGCTATCAGTGCCTTTCACACTAGTCCTGTCGACAGTCTCCTTGCAGAAATGGGGATTCCTGACCGATTACAAGGTCTGAAGGTCTGTCACCCCTATGATACTTTGACCTCCACCATCTTCTATACTTCACGGTTCTACAACGGTAGATAAGATGGGATACACTTATATGGCTCCTACTCACATGGAACACCGTTTACTGATGGGATCATGTCGTGTGATTGCAGCAGAGCTGCTAGCCATTAACAGGGCCCTCCATTTTGTTACTCAGGCCTCCCTCCATAGTGTTTTAACGTGTACTGACTCAACGAGCAGCCTGCAGGCTATAGACCGATGCTACTCTTGTGAACCTTTGGTCTCGGCTATCCATGACCTCTCTGTCATTGGCCATGCCACCAGCTCTGTTATCTTTCTATGGGTCCCAGCTGCCCAGTGAATGATGTGGCTGACCCTTTGGCTAGAGAGGCAGATACTTACCACATTCTCTTTCATGATTCCAGTTGCAGATATGCTGATCCACATCAAATCTCTTTTTCCCCCAAGGGTGGAATGTCATCTGATGCGCAACTGCTCTCAGTAATAAACTCTGTGCTATCACGGAGACTACTGCAGTTTGGCGCTCTTTCTTCTGCTCCTCTCCGTAGGATTGCACTGGCTTATGCCCTCTACGCATCGGTCATACCAGGCTCACCCACTGTTTCCTCCTGCTTAACGAGTCAATCCCACAGAGTGGCTGTGGAGCCAGACTTACGTTATACCATATATTGGTGCAATGTCCTCTTCTTTTGGCCCTTCGTACTATGTACAGCTTTCCAGATTACGATCCACGGATTGTTGAAGCTGATCCTCAGTTTCCTGCGTGAAACTGGTTTTTATTTTCAGTCATAAGGTTTTGCTTTACTCCTGGAGCAGGGGCAGGGTGGTTGTGGTTCTGGTTGGGGCCTCTCTTCGTGTTTTATGAGTCTGAGACCCATGACCACTCCCCTTGCAAATACCGCTCTTTTACCTTTGTTTTTCCAGTTTTTAGATTAGGCCTACCGTTTCCTGCCGTCTACTGTGTAGTTTGATCCCTCTGACTGATCCGTCCACTTTTAGTGGACATGTCTATCTTACGCAAGTAACTTACGAATCGCGGGACTGATGACCTCGCCGTTTAGTCACATAACCCCCCCCCCTCCTCCGTCAGTCAGTCACTCGCAGTCATGGCCCAACGTTCGGGCAATTCACTGCGCTGTTTGCACACCACCGCTCGATCCCACCTGCAGTGGTGTGACCACATTTTCGACAGACGTCTTATCACCCGTTTTCCTCCCTCTGCCACATTGCAGTTCTAAAGAACATGTCTTTCGGAATTTTGTTATCCTCTTCTCCAGACCCTTAGACATAGGACCAAGGCTTTCTTGATACCCTAGAGTGTCCAGAACTTCTGCAGGACTACTGGCGCACAGTCACCATTCTTGTAAAGGAGCTTTACCAGCAGTACGCGATCCTTCATGGAGACAGTCATGTTGGGCGTTTCAGATGCAAACAAGGAAACAGCCGTTTTCCGCGCGTCTGTTGTGCGTCTTCTGGCAAAGTGTAACGCTCGACGTGTAAATACCCAAACTTGATAGATCCAGTATTTCGATGGTAGGGAGTGAAAACGTTGTAACTCCATTTGTCTGAAAACTTCGTTGTGCCAGTAACTCAATTATCAAAGATATTTAAAAGTGCATGGGTTTCTTTAATCCGTCAATAACTAAGCATCTACTATATAGTTGCACACGTCGCGACATTATCTGTATTTCTTTATATACTTTTAAGAAACTTTTTTGTTTCTCCTGTAAAATTAAATAAAACGGAATTACAAGGTTTCCATTGCCTACCATCGGTTTTGAGAGTGAGCTCTTAGTGACGTACAACGAACTTTACACAAAATTTCAAATCTTTACGAAACTTTTTCTCGCGAAAGAAAATAAGTTTATTGCTTACATTTTCGTTGTTCCTACAGTAAAACAGCCGCATCAGGCATGACATTGTACTTTACTACATCTTGACTGCTGAATCTATTCGCGACACATTTTGCAGGCAGTATTCACATACACCACTGACTCTACCTGCGAAATTATATCATTGCACGACACATACTTTAGGAGATACAACGTTATAACAACGAGCTGCGTGAAAACGAAAATACAGGGCGAAATTCGCCGGAGATATAGGTGAACTACGTTTGCAGATATGTGTGAAATATGTTAAATATATGTGACATATGTGTGACATACGGGTACGCGAACAAAAGCATGGGTAAACAGCACCTCCTAAACCGCTGGATCGATTTCAACCACGCTTGGTACAGGTACTACTTACTGTCTGGAAAGAAATACGGTGCGCGCGATAGCCAGCAACCTTCTATTGATGTAGGGATGAAAGGGAAGAGGAGGAGATGAACAGAGTGGGAGACGGAGAGGTGCAGGAGACGGATAGAGAGGGAGGAGGGAGGGGGGAGGAGGTGGTGCTGAGAGTGAGAGAGAGAGAGAGAGAGAGAGAGAGAGAGAGAGAGAGAGAGAGAGAGCAGGTGGACGGAGAGGAGAAGGAGAGGAGGTGGTAGGTGATGGACTAAAAGAAGATTGGAATCAAGGACCCCATTACTAGCCTGCTCTGCCCATTCCTTGTTGGGGACAGAGGTGGACTATATTGGTAATTCTTACCAAGAAGGCATCGCTTACTGCAACGCGTTGTGAGTATACTATACATGTTACCACGTGGCTGTTTAAGTCTGGGTTGAGCTTCAGGGCAACCACCCCGCGCACATTTTGTGAAAGTGGAGAGCATTATGCTTAATTTCGTGTTACGATCTATAAATAACACTTGCTTTTAACGCTGTGTCACCAAATGTCGCTTACCGGTTTTCCACCAAGTTGACTTCCAAAAACTCGCCGCGCGTGACTCTGACGACGACGACGACGACGACGACGACGACGACGACAGGACTCAGACGTCACACACTTTTTTGAGAACCTCCCGACCTCCCCCTGCATTCTTAGACGAAATTCTGTGATAACGTGCACCACCATTCGGCTCCTTCATTCTAAAATTAATATCGAGAGGTCGCTTACATTTACGCAAAAATCTGAAAAAATGGCGTGCAAGTGGCCGTGAGTCAGCCAGCTTAATACTGTTTCTATGCCAGAGTTGGTCAGTTTGCACGGTACTGCCATACAATGACCATCTACCAGGAATATGCTCACACACTACTCTGTGGTATTTAGATTTTGTGTTGCACATTTCCGGTATTTACTCTGCTTACACTCATAAATTTAACTTTCATATTTCTCACGTTTAATACTGGCGTTAGTCATACATTGTCAATATGATGTATTGGCAATGTATTATTGTGGTCACTCGTTGGCATGGTGTTGTTTATGCAGACAACTAGTTTGCACAACAGGAAATACGTTCGATATTTCTCAAGGAAAGTGGTACTGTTTCATAACATTAGAGTGATCTGTAAATGGTCGTCATTTCTATTTCTGTAGAGTGACTACTGAGTGACTGAGTGATCAAAGGTGACTGCGTTCTTTGAAAGCGTGATGTCCAGAAGAAGACTACACCCCTGGCTGCAGATTTCAGTCGAATGGTGTTTTACATCCACTTTGCAATATGTACAGTCACTGAAATGAAATAGTATTTAGAGGCTGAGATATTCCGGTTGCTTGTTGTCTTTTTGAATACAGTGATAACTGCTTTCGCAAAATAATGCACCTGGTACCCATTACAATATTTTGTGGTGGGCTGAAAGCGCACTATGGTTTGTTACACTGCCTAGGCCGGCCGGTGTGGCCGAACGGTTCTAGGCGCTTCAGTCTGGAACCGCGTGACCACTACGGTCGCAGGTTCGAATCCTCCTCGGGCATGGATGTGTGTGATGTCCTTAGGTTTAAGTAGTTCTAAGTTCTAGGGGACTGATGACCTCAGATATTTAGTCCCATAGTGCTCTGAGCCATTTTACACTGTCTAGCGTGGTAGCCTGTGTGTGTACACTTATTTCCCACGTACATGGCTGTTTCCCTGTTTCGTCCTACGCAAATAATGAAATGAAATAAATGGACGTAATCAGAAGAAAGGATACGGTACAGACTTTTTCCCTTTCAGTAAAGGCTTAAAGACTTACAAATGAAAAGAACAAAATTGTGAATGTCCTACAGCAGGGGCAGTCACCCTTTATCTACCGTATAAAGTAGGTAATTAACTTTACTTTATAAAATTTATACAGCAGAATTGCAGCAAGATAAAGCATACAATAATAATAATTACTCACCCAAACACTTACGTCAAAATTTTACGAAAACCTAATGAAAATATGTTTAACCTCCAACAGTCTACCGACCACAATGAAACCTGGAACGCCCATTAGTGGGCGGTAGGGACTAAGTTGACTACCACTGTTCTACAGCATTAATTTATTTCGTTACCCGGCTTTCAGGCCATCATCAGACTATGATTGTTATCATAGGATACACTTTTGGTGAACAACATTGAAAATATATTTCACATGGAGAGTGAGGTGTAAACACAGAGTAAATGTCATCTTTGACAGTGCAGTAGTAACGCAACAGTAAATGTTAAAGCTGCCCAATAAATGAACGTCAAGGGAATAAACCGGAAAACATGAAACTTTCTAGGTTAAGTGGGAGCCTGTGAGGACAAGATATTGGGGTGTGGAATGTATCTTTTCGTGTACTCGTCACATAACTCCAACAAAAAACACGCGAAGGTACGATTCACGGATATTCAGCTCTGATGTCCTTCCAGTGTTGGCAGTGCTGGTGGTGTGCTGTCAGGACATCCGGCCGCACAAACATCTGCCAGGAACCATGGTTGAGCGAGGGCCTCACTGCCCAACAGCGAGGAGCAGTAAACGTTGCGCGCGAAGTTCGCACTCATTCCGCAGTGTTTAATATCAGTATTTTAGCGAGTAGTTGCGCTTTAAAAAAGTTTTGTTAAAATTGCTTGCTCAGAATAGCCTGGAAAAAATCACTCTCTGCATTCCGGTACGTGTGCAACAGAGCCGCAGAAGCAAGTGATGCAGGGAAATGGGTGGTGTGGTCCCAGCGGCATCTTGTGCTGTGACCGGTAAGCTCAACTTCATAGTAAATAAATGAAAACATGAAAACAAGGCCCAATTTTTCTCGCCGCAACATCAACTTGAGAGTTTGAACCGGGGAATTGGGTTTGTCGTACCGCCGCATTCGGTATCGTATGGGGGCATGCTGGTGCGCTAGTGATGCGTGAGTGGAACGACTGGGTAGAAGAGCCGTAAGTGGGTGCCGGACCACGCAGTGTGACGAAAGCATCGGATGACCGACATCTTGCCCACGTGTCCTTAACGGATCTAATGGCTTCGCCCACGGAGTTGACTCGAGGCAGGGCAATGCAACGGGTGTGGACGGTGCCGTGATCTCTACCTCAGCTGCCGCTCTCTGGGCGTGCCGTTCAAAACCTTCGTGTTTCGTTCCGTGCCTGAAACCGTAACATCAGTGTCACCAGCATGTCTGTTGCACAGACAGATTTAAAGGGGAATGGAAATGGAGTCCCATGCTTCTTGACAAAACGAAGAACGATGCGGGAGACCCGCACCGCCGTACTAGGCAACGTCCTAATGGAGGTGGTTTGCCGTTGCCTTCCTCCGAACGTAATGGGGATGAATGATGGTAAAGACGACACAACACCTAGTCATCTCGGGGCAGGTGAAAATCCCTGATGACCCAGCCAGGAATCGAATTCGGGACCCCGTGCTCGGGAAGCGAGAACTCTACCGCAAGACCACGAGCTGCGGACAAGATTTAAAATACTTTGAATAATTATGAAGCAATTACGGGCTAAGTTGGAAATTTATGGAGAACAAAAAAAAGTTTCAAAACTTTTACTTTACTTAGACATTCTGTCGTGCCGAATATCACCAAGAGATACAGTAGGAAGTTCCTTTGAAAGGGCACGGCCGATTTCCTGACCCATCTGTGACACAATCTGAGCTTGTGCTCCGTCTCTAATGACCTCGACATCGACGGGACGCTAAACCCAATCTTCCTTTCATCTTCCTTGCAGTAAGAATCGATAAATTAGGTGCTAAGTTATACAAATCTTTAAATAGTGATTCGTAAAATGAAGTAACGTAAGCGACGCTGAAGCATCTTCAACGATGTTTGACTTCGTTTGTTCAGACATACCACTACACATAATAAAAACTGGGTGTATGCTAAGCAGGTACTTTTTAAGCAGAAGTTGATATTAACGTGTGCATAGTACTTCTTCCTCTAAAGTGACCTACATTTTTAACTGTATTCATATCTGAAGTGATGCATTGCCTACCAGCATTTATTTCCATTCAATTCGTGAAGACACATATTTTAAATTCGTCAGTGTTTCTTTGGTTGGTTCAAATGGCTCTGAGCACTATGGGACTTAACTTCTAAGGTCATCAGTCCCCTAGAACTTAGAACTACTTAAACCTAACTAACCTAAGGACATCACACACATCCATGCCCGAGGCAGGATTCGAACCTGCGACAGTAGCGGTCGCGCGGTTCCAGACTATAGCGCCTAGAACCGCTCGGCCACCTCGGCCGGCAGTGTTTCTTTCCACAGTATGTTAAATGTGAAGTTTTTGGGGACATTATCTGCACTTTTGGTTACTGTGTTGTCTATTTCGACAACTGAAATACGTGTACTAGGTGACAAAATGGATTTCGGGGATAATGTTGCAATTGCTTGTCTATATGCTGCAATATATACACAGTAATAATTCTGGAGCTGTATATTCACTGTTGCTGTTTGTAGGATCAAAACCAGTGAAGAGACTGTAAAATTCGTAGCGTATGTGAAAGGCGGAATTATTCTGGATATGTGGGCCTATTCTGATGAAGTATTGCAATCTCGTGCTGATCTCCCAGTTCCTTTGCAGTAAATGAAATAACGTTGACAAGCAGTAAGTAAATAATCCTTAACCACATACAGGCTGATGGAAAGTTCTGGCCTGACTACAGTAAGGCGAGTGATAGATGACAGGAACGTGCAGGCACGCTGAAGTTGTGCATCCAGGCAGTACCGAGGTCATTGGACGATGCCCTGTGCCGCGGGTTGCGCCGCTGAAACGCGTACTATTGCGTCAGTTTAATGTCCAGAAACGAAAACGTTTGAGCCTGTCATTTACGTATGAATCTCATCGCTAGCGTGCAGGGCGACAAAATTTATTTTCAGATGAATTCCGCTTCAATCTCCCTTATAGTGACGGCACTAATGTGCGAACCAGAATCTGTCAGTCTGCATTGGTGAGCGCCGTAGATGGCAAACGCTGTGATGGTGTGGTCTGTGTTCTCGTGCGATTTCAAATCCTGCGTATAGAGGTAAATTTAAACAGCATGCTCAACACCACAGAGGTTTTGGGGCTTAAGGCGCAGTCCCTCTTTCGGACAATTTCGCAAGCCATATGCCAACGAAACAAAGCGAGGTCAAATGTTACACAGAATATCCTAGCATTTGTCGGCGGTCTTCCATTGGAGTTTATCTATCATCTCCGTAACGCTTTCGCGATTACTAAATGATCCTGTAACGAAGCGCGCTGCTCTCAGTTGGATCTTCTCTATCTCTTCTATCAACCCGATATTCAAGCAGTGGGTGAAAAGGTGTACTGTAACGTACTTCCTTTGTTTTCGTATTGCATTTCCCTTAGGATTCTTCCAATGAATCTGTCTGGCATCTGCTTCACCGACGATTAATTTTATATGGTAATTCCATTTTAAATCACTCCTAATGCCTACTCCCAGATAATTTATGGAATTAACTGCTTCCAGTTGCTGACCTGCTATATTGTAGCTAAATGATAAAGGATCTTTCTTTCTATGTATTCGCAGCACATTACACTTTTCTACACTGAGATTCAGTTGCCATTCCCTGCACCATGCGTCAACTCATTGCAGATCCTCCTGCATTTCAGTACAATTTTCCATTGTTACAACCTCTCGATGTACTACAGCATCATCCGCAAAAAGCCTCAGTGAACTTCCGCTGTTATCCGCAAGGTCATTTATATATATTGTGAACAGCAACGGTCCTATGACACCCCCCCTACGGCACACCTGAAATTACTCTTACTTCGGAAGACTTCTCTCCATTGAGAATGACATGCTGCGTTCTGTTATCTAGGAACTCTTCAATCCAATCGCACAATTGGTCTGATAGTCCATATGCTCTTACTTTGTTCATTAAACGACTGTGGGGTAGCGTATCAAACGCCTTACGCAGACTACCTGTAACTGTGATGTCTTCTATCCAACCATCAACTGTCTTTCCCCATTTCTCTTTAACATACACATAGAGAATATTATTGAGATATGCTCAGTTAGAAAAGTGACGTTTGTGGTGGAGGAAAGAGAATAGCATATATATAATTTGCGGATGAGACATTACTAGCAGGACCTGAAAGTAGCCCAAACAAAATGTTAAACGATATGATTCAGCCTTGTAAAGAATATCGTATGAAGATCAGTAAGAGAAAACCGAAGTGCATAGTGATTGGCAAAGGAGGTAAAATATTAATATAGAGCAAATTAAAACTACCTAAGTGACAACTTTCTAGTACCTTGGAAGCATAATAGCGGAATAACTTAGGTACCACCAGATCAAAGCCCGAACTGCGCTGGCTTTCCCGTCTGAACTGCCGGGTTAGAGTTGGAATGGAGCTGTAGACATAGCTAGAGCGTTCGCTGTAACTTGTCGGCGCCGAAGGACGTCGTATGATTAGTTAGACAGAATTAGCGAGTTTCTTTTTGAGTGCAGTTTGTCTTCACCGTGAAACTGTTGCCCGTACAGCTCGTAATGGAACTAAAGTGATGCTCGTGTGTGGGCCGAAAATAAACGGTGTAGCATTTACTAGGGCCATAGGATAAGAAATGGTGGAAATGACGGAGTCACAGCTACATTAACACATCGTAAATTTGTTAACTTTCTCATAACAAATTTGCAACCTTGCTCTATCCAACGAAATCGCTTAAAATTTACACGCAGTCGAAACAACGAGAAAATTAATGAAGCTAGATCATGATAATTATTCTGTGCAGGAATCCAGAAGTAAGCAGACTTTCAATGCTCAAATAACTAAACATGACACTTATTCAGGAACTTAACGTATCTACAGGAATTAAAATTTACTTAAATTATTTAAGGGGCACAAGAATGCGAGATGTACTCTCAGCAAAACCACTACACTGGTAACAAGGAGTTGTACAGAGCTCTTTACACTTCACTTAACTCGCAAATAGCCATTCGAAATGGCTTGGTATGGCACCAGCTAGTGAACATAGAATAGAAATAAAATTTGGACCGGTTCCTCCCCTTTTGCGTATCTTGCTTAGGTTCGAGGCTCTGCGTCGGTATGTGCAGTATTTATATCATCAGCCTTATATAGTTCCTTCATATGACAGAATACGATATCTCATAGTGTACGTGAAACAGTCCAGTGGTAGAAACAAGCACGAGAAAGATATACTACTGACGAACGCGCCCTACACAAGCGTGTTATGAACTGTGTGCACGAAAGTGTTGAATCTCCAGCTCACGTAGCACATGAAATGTATACTAACAGTTTCGTGAGCTATAACAGTACTCCATAAGAATGGAAAATCAGGAAATGGCGACGCAACCATCAGTAAACAGTACCTGAAGGAACTGGTGTCCGACACACAATTTCTGTGCGTCCGGCTTATTCACATTCCATAAGTGCACAGTACGTTCGTGCCAAGCATACACACTATTACTCGGTGCGTTAGACCAAGGTCCCTTCCGCTTAGGCACAGCCAAGTAAAGACAGAGTTTAACCGTGTCGGGCATTCCTTCAATCGACGAAAACTTCCTGCGTACTCACCCTACTCATTCTAATTTGGCGTCGCAGTCTCCCCATTTCCTCACTGCGCTCGCGCGGATAACCCTTCCCTCTGTCAGACAGGTCAAAGCAGCGTCGATGGGGAATATGGCCAACCTAGAATAACAGTTCGGGTGTCGCCAACCTAGGCCATAGTGCCAAATACGGCACAACGGTATAGTTCAAGAATTCATCTACGTCTAAGTCATACTCCGCAAGCCACCTAATGGTGTGTGGCGGAGGGTACTTCTCGTAACACTGAGACGTCCAACCCTGCTCCGCTCGCGAATAGCGCGTGGGAAAAAAGAGTGTCTGTAAGCTGTTGTATTAGTAAGTTTCTCGAATTTTCTCCTCGTGGCCATTACGCGAGACATATGTAGGGGCGAAGTGATTCGTTGTACCACTCTTCCCGGAACTACTACTAGATACTTTACGGTAGGTACTGTTTCCAGCTGTTTGTCATAAATAGTCTAGCTGTACAGTAGTGAATTTCTTTTCATATGTACAGGGATATTACAAATCATTGAAGCGATTTCATAAATTCACTGTAGCTCCATTCATTGACATATGGCCACGACACACTACAGATACGTAGAAAAACTCATAAAGTTTTGTTCGGCTGAAGCCGCACTTCAGGTTTCTGCCGCCAGAGCGCTCGAGAGCACAGTGAAACAAAATGGCGACAGGAGCCGAGAAAGCGTATGTCGTGCTTGAAATGCACTCACATCAGTCAGTCATAACTGTGCAACGACACTTCAGGACGAATTTCAACAAAGATCCACCAACTGCTAACTCCATTCGGCGATGGTATGCGCAGTTTAAAGCTTCTGGATGCCTCTGTAAGGGGAAATCAACGGGTCGGCCTGCAGTGAGCGAAGAAACGGTTGAACGCGTGCGGGCAAGTTTCACGCGTAGCCCGCGGAAGTCGACGAATAAAGCAAGCAGGGAGCTAAACGTACCACAGGATGGTGCTCCACCGCACTTCCATCATGATGTTCGGCATTTCTTAAACAGGAGATTTGAAAACCGATGGATCGGTCGTGGTGGAGATCATGATCAGCAATTCATGTCATGGCCTCCACGCTCTCCCGACTTAACCCCATGCAATTTCTTTCTGTGGGGTTATGTGAAAGATTCAGTGTTTAAACCTCCTCTACCAAGAAACGTGCCAGAACTGCGAGATCGCATCAACGATGCTTTCGAACTCATTGATGGGGACATGCTGCGCCGAGTGTGGGAGGAACTTGATTATCGGCTTGATGTCTGCCGAATCATTAAAGGGGCACATATCAAACATTTGTGAATGCCTAAAAAAACTTTTTGAGTTTTTGTATGTGTGTGCAAAGCATTGTGAAAATATCTCAAATAATAAAGTTATTGTAGAGCTGTGAAATCGCTTCAATCATTTGTAATAACCCTGTACATTTATTTACGTTCAGTGTCAACTGCCAGAGCCTGCATCATTCATAAATTCTCTGGAGAACACTCTGCAAAACGTTACTATCTTCTGCCGTTGCTACTTTGTTATCGACAACCACACTTTCTGCGAACGGCCTTAAAGAGCGTCCGACGTTTTCTACTAGATCGTTTATATGTACTGTAAACATTAACGATCCTGTAACTGGCCGTGAAGTGGCGTTTGCTTGGCATGACAACCAAAGAAAACCTCCAGTACCGCTTTAATATTTACTCTGGGGCAATATACTGACTCATGGAAATAAACTATCATAATGCTCACCTAGAAGCAGGGAAAAGGTCGTTCACACATAAGCATTTACCATATTATAGTCTACATGGATTGCTACGGAAAGGCTAGAGACAAGAATCTTCCTATCTCTGTTTTGGAATTCGAAGCTGTATCAGTGCCTTCAAGTATGAATTAAAGATGCAGCGGTCTTCTCTGGACAATGTAGCTGTGTTGCAGGTGTTTCACAATTCGTTACACACTTCTAAAGGTTGTAGAGGGGACTTAGTAGAGCAAGTTTTATATAATTCATCTCCAGAAACGTCATCCAGCAACGCTGAGCGTCAAAATTACAGGCGTCGGCGCCTGTAAATGTATGTATGTACAGGGTGATTTCGTGATGTCAGCTTTCAAGGGGATAAATGTATCCATTTGAGATCAGGGTCCCTGGTCCGGAAACGCACGAGACGAAAGTTACAAGCGAAAATCATTCTGATACCTCTGACTGCGGAATACATGTACCGGTCCTGCTGTTGCTGAGAATGTAGGGTATGCATCTTTTAGAGGTGGCAGTGTGGCCCTAGACAAGAAAAAAAAAGTCCGGCACACATGGGCTCTAAAACTCATACCTGAGAAGCTGTGAGCATTTGTTCATCTTTGCTGGTTTGAAATACATCGCCTCTGTTGAACAAGTGCTCATAGCTGGTAAGCTATGCATTTTAGAGTCCATGTTTGCTATAATTTCTTTCTTACTTTGCTCCATACTGCTACCTCTGAAAGTTGCATACCCTACATTCTTAGCAGCAAGAGTGCCGGTAGGCAAACATATTCCACTGTCAGAGGTATTAGAATGATTTTCTCTTGTAACTTTCGTCTCGTTAGTTTCCAAACGAGGGACCATTACCTCAAATTGATACATTTATCCGTCTCCATCATCCTTGAAAGTTTGTACTATCATCACGGAATCACTCTGTGTATACATACATTTACAGGCGCCGGCGCCTGTAACTTTGAGGCTCTCTAGCGTGGTTGGATGACGTTTCTGGAAATGGATTTTGTAAAATTTGATCTACTAAATCCCATCTAAGCCTTGTAGAAGTGCGTAACATGAATTATGAAATATACTGTACGTGACTCGTATGGTAATTACATTCACCGGGCGTTCGACACCATTTGGATACACCATATGGTGGTTCAGAAGCACGGATTGGTTTCACATGATTTCCTTATCAATTAAAGGAGATACCTATTTGCAAAACGCTAATTTAAATACAGAGTCTAAAGTGAGATCTTGGACAAATTCTGTAAACAGAAGATCGTCCCCAGAGGAGTGTTTTAATAATAATACTTCTTGTTTGGAGTAGCCATAAACAGGATGTAGTCATAAGTTCTGTGCAATACGCAATGTTAGAGAAAGATTTAACAATTTTCTCGTAAACTACAGTGGCACTAAAAAGGCTAGAGAAACTAGCGAATAAAACAGGTTTTAGCTTTTTGCGTAAGGAAGTAAGTTCTAACCATTGGCATCCTGTTCTTAAAATACCGAAATTCCAGCAATTCTTTGTCAATGAATATGTGAAGTCCTTGGCTTCATAGAGGTACTCGATGGAAAACTGATATAGCTGCTTCACTTGAAAAACCTGACAATAAGACGCCCTAGCTCCGAAATTTTAAATATCTGACCAGAAAGAACTACAGGCCAGATACATCTTGCCTGTTGCAATTTTACGGGAGCTTCGGTCCCGTTTCTTTTCCGTATTAATTACACGCGTGTCTGTACGACATTCTTACCTTACTACCCTAGACTTGTTGAATCTTAAGGGAGTCAAGCTAGCTGTTCTAACTTATAGAACAAACTGTGTAGAAGCTGAGAAATCTTCAGCCATGGTGCAAAACACCGAAAAGCTCAAAACTTAACACTTAGTCACAGGGCTTGTACTCGCATGGATCGCGTGTAAATCATTTGCCCACGAGCTACGCACCAGCTTGGAGTTGGAGCAAAATAGTATCACAGACTGACGCTGGCACACACGAATGACTTGACTTCATATTGGGACAGATTTCCATCTTTCTTAGTGGTAAATTCCAGATTCAGCTTTTCATTTAATGGGGTATGAAAGTATAGTATTCTAGACCAGTTTTAATTTCATGGTATTTTAAGTGAAACCAACAATTTGGGATAATGTACACTGCGGGGTGAAAACCGAGGGATTCAGGATTCGTGTATTAAATGGATACACACACTGAGATTTACGCAGGGAAAGTACATTCAGTGTACAAAATCAAGAATGGTTCAAATGGCTGTGAGCACTATGGGACTTGACTTCTGAGGTCATCAGTCCCCTAGAACTTAGAACTTCTTAAACCCAACTAACCTAAGGACATCACACACATCCATGCCCGAGGCAGGACTCGAACCTGCGTCCGTAGCGGTCGCGCTGTTCCAGAACCGCTCGGCCACCCTGGCCGGCAGTGTACAAAAGATTGCTTACCAAACACTCGTACGATCCGCAGTAGAATATTCCTCGAGTGTGTGGAACGTATCTCAGATAGGATGAACAGGGAGGATATTCACGGCGTACGAAGGACAGCACGAATTGGTCACAATTTTGAATGACTCGTGGAAGAAAGTCTCTGAAAACTAATGACAATGTTGACAAGCCCATTAAATGTAAAACCAACCGAACAGCCCGGATAAGCGAATCAGTGGCTGAGTAATAAAGAATGAATAAAACGAAAATTGTAAAGAAATCCCACACTTACTTCGGACATTGGCAAATGAACACTTTGTCATGATGGTGACAAACTGTAAGGGCCTCAATCATTCCGTCCCTAGGTATGACGAGGCTGACACTGAAAACATTTCGCTTCACGAAGTGAGGGTCTAGTTTTCCAGTGACATAATCGATTTTTAACATAATTTTCTTCAGTGCATAGAAAATCCGTACTGTTCGTTTGGTTAAAAGTACGAGACGTAAGAGTTCTACTGTTATTGCATGCCCCAGTTCAAACTTCGTTTGGCAGTATTTTAGAATTAACAGCAGTAATACAAAGTACGGAAGGTATCCATCATACCCAACGAAATGAAATGACTAGCCTACTACCTGAACGTGCTTACACTCATATAGTTTAATATTTAATTTATAGCCATATTATGAAGAAGGTTCTTCATTTGACTTTGTTCTCAGCTCTGTCTTTCACATTAATAGGATAAAATCCGCAGTAAAGCTGTGAAATATCATGCAGCGATGACTCTAGCTCCGCCAAGAGTGAAAACTCCGAATGGCAATTGGTAAACGACTGGATGTCCTTTGTAGGAATACTTGAACCGTGCCTTTTAAACAGTAGCCGGGAAGTGGCCGTGCGGTTAAAGGCGCTGCAGTCTGGAACCGCAAGACCGCTACGGTCGCAGGTTCGAATCCTGCCTCGGGCATGGATGTTTGTGATGTCCTTAGGTTAGTTAGGTTTAACTAGTTCTAAGTTCTAGGGGACTAATGACATCAGCAGTTGAGTCCCATAGTGCTCAGAGCCATTTGAACCATTTTTTAAACAGTACCATACAGTTCCCAAGCATTTGTAGATGAAGAGCGCAGGTAACAATAGTAAAGTCCCAATAACTGTGCGAACGTAACGGTCAGGAATGGCCAACAAACGAAGTTCTGCTTTCTCTTGTCGTATGAGCCTTCACATTACTCTTCCAGAATATCCCGCGTTGTTTCGTAGGTTGTTGTACACTGTGTCATGACAAAACGAACCAACGTTTCGGCAACTATTGCAGGCGACCTTCATCAGGATATATGATACTGGTGGATCGATACCACTTGAGCACTAATCTAACTTCCACTGACGAGCCGAAACTTCATGGCCACATGCTTAGCGTGTTAGTGCACCTTCAGAACGCATTACAGCAGCGATTCTTCGTGGCATAGCTTCGACAAATACTTCGTAGTTTTCCGGAGGCATGTGGCATTAGACGTATACGCACAGGTCATGCAATACCTGTAAATTACGAGCCGGTGGTTTGTGTGCTCGCACGGACCTGGCGCCCGATAGCGTCCCATCATAGTCAGAGTAGCCGAATTTGGTGACCGGGCCATCAACACGAGTTGACTACCGTGCTCCTCGACCACTGTATCACCACTCTGTCGTTGTGACATGGTTAGTTATCTTGCTGGAAGATGCCTTCGCCATTGGGAAGGCATCTTGCATGAATGGATGCTGGTTATCCGCAATAATGTACACGTAGTCCACTGTTTTCCCGTTGGCTTTGATTACTGCCGCAGGTCCCATGGAAGCCCAGTATGAATGTCCTTATACATAATAATGCCCACACAGACCAGCGTCCGTGGCACGGTGCATGTTTCGAGCAGCCGTTCATCTGTGGTGACGGCGTGTCCGGACGACCATAGACAGGGTTTAACAAGGAACGTGATTCAGGCGATAGTTTTCCATTGATCCACGGTCCAGCCTAGATGATTCCATGCCCGCTGCAGTCGTAATTAACCATGTCGTTGGGTGAATATGGCAACACGTAAGGGTCGTCTGCTTTGGGGCCCCATGTTCAACAATTAGAGCTGAATGGTGTGCTCTGGAACACTATTACTTGCCCCGGGAGTGTACCCCGTCGTCGGATCTGCCACCGATCGTCGCCTATCCTGCTTCACACAGCGGGCAATCTTCGCGGCTGCGCGTTCCGTGATGAAGCGTGGACGTCATACACGTTGTTTGCCTACTCGTGGTTTCATAGCCTTCAACCGTTTTTCATAGTTTGTTCACGACAGTAACACGCGAATACCCGATCTCCTTCATTGTGCTCATTCCCAGGTGTCGGACCATAACAATCTAGCGTTTGTGAAAGTCGCTTATGGCAGTTAATTTCCTAGTTCGGGGTCCGTATCGTCGTTAGAATGATACCCAATTCGTCTCTGCTCCACTTACGCAGGGTGTTCGGAAATTATCGTTACAAACTTCTAGGACTTCTACAGGGGAGTGAGTACATAATGGAAACGCATGTCCAGAAAAGTACCGTTGTGCTACAGCCTTTCGAAAACATGTTTACTGGGTAGGTGCGCAACAGGGTAGTCACGGTGGTGGGTGCTCATGACGGATCGGCTGATGGAATTTGACGTCTTTCCTACCCCTCTGACCTGTTTCGAGCCTCAGTCAAGTGTCTTTGAGTGTTTGAACAAAACGGTGTACACGTTTGCAGAATACACCGACATAATCCTACCTCAGCAGGCGTGACTGGTGCTCCAAGGAGACGCCGCACACCCGAATTGGAATTTTGTGTACACTGATTAAGTTTCTTTGTTTCTTTGGTTATTAGTGAGTGTAACTGTAAAATAAGTGATGTACTGTGTCACGACTAGTAAATTGATTGCAAAATCGGTCGCATTACTAACGTGCTTTATAGTTTCCTTCTCGCTTCACCGAGCGAGGTGACGCAGTGGTTAGCACGCTGAACTCACATTCGAGAGGACGACAGTTCAAACCCACGTCCGGCCATCCTGATTTAGGCTTCAGTGATATCCCTAAGTCGCTTCAGGCAAATGCCAGATGGTTCCTTTGAAAGGACAGGGCCGACTACCTTCCCCAATCTTACCTTATCCAATGAGACCGATGACCTCACTGTTTGGTCCCCTCCCCCCTACCTACCTACCTACCTACCTACCTACCTATTTCACATGCCCGCAGTGCCCCAGGCGGCAAGTTCCCTCCCTTAAACCAGCCATCCAACCAAGCTGCTCGGTTCACTTTCCCGCAATGCCCCAGGCTTCAGGCCCCCTCCCCCGAACCAACCAGCCAGCCAGCTAACCAACCAACCTACCTGCTCGCTTGACGTGCCCCCAATGCCCCAGGCGGCATTCAGTCTCGCGGTGGACCCTCTTTCGTGTTGGCGAAATTGGCAGGTTCGACAGTGTCCTGCTGCATCCATATCATATCTCACAATATTTCAGAAATTCATGTGGTAGTCATCATAAAGTGAGAATGCTGTTTGCTAAATTCGCCTCATTTCCGGCGAGATTTAGCAAACAGTATTTTCGCCGAAAGATGGTAACCAGATGGACCGCGAGCATATTGCGTCAAGATGACATTATGATCCAGCTGCACGCTCGACAAGAACATGATGAATTAACACACCAGGGAAGTTTACATAATAGCACTAACGTTGGCATTTTGAGAGCGATTGACGATGCAGCCGGATGTCCAGGCGGTTGTGCAACTGTTGTCACTTTCTTCGCTCTATACAAGAACCCGTATTAAGTAGGATAACGCCCACATACATACATACAGCACTGCTGTCCCTTGGCTGCCAAGATACGCTGACTAGTCATTCGCCGGATGTATGATTCACATCCACACTCCACAAGCTTTCTTACGGTGTGTGGCAGAGGGTGCTCCGTGTACCAGTGTCACTTCCCCCTTTTCCCGTTCCATTCGCGAAGTAAAGTTCTATGTACTGACTTGGCAGAAAATCCTAAGAAATTTTGGTCTTATGTCAAAGCGGTAGGTGGATCAAAACAAAATGTCCAGACACTCTGTGACCAAAATGGTACTGAAACAGAGGATGACAGACTAAAGGCCGAAATACTAAATGTCTTTTTCCAAAGTTGTTTCACAGAGGAAGATTGCACTGTAGTTCCTTCTCTAGATTGTCGCACAGATGACAAAATGGTAGATATCGAAATAGACGACAGAGGGATAGAGAAACAATTAAAATCGCTCAAAAGAGGAAAGGCCTCTGGACCTGATGGGATACCAGTTCAATTTTACACAGAGTACGCGAAGGAACTTGCCCCCTTCTTGCAGCGGTGTACCGTAGGTCTCTAGAAGAGCGTAGCGTTCCAAAGGATTGGAAAAGGGCACAGGTCATCCCCGTTTTCAAGAAGGGACGTCGAGCAAATGTGCAGAACTATAGACCTATATCTCTAACGTCGATCAGTTGTAGAATTTTGGAACACGTATTGTGTTCGAGTATAATGACTTTTCTGGAGACTAGAAATCTACTCTGTAGGAATCAGCATGGGTTTCGAAAAAGACGGTCGTGTGAAACCCAGCTCGCGCTATTCGTCCACGAGACTCAGAGGGCCATAGATACGGGTTCACAGGTAGATGCCGTGTTTCTTGACTTCCGCAAGGCGTTCGATACAGTTCCCCACAGTCGTTTAATGAACAAAGTAAGAGCATATGGACTATCAGACCAATTGTGTGATTGGATTGAGGAGTTCCTAGATAACAGGACGCAGCATGTCATTCTCAATGGAGAGAAGTCTTCCGAAGTAAGAGTGATTTCAGGTGTGCCGCAGGGGAGTGTCATAGGACCGTTGCTGTTCACAATATACATAAATGACCTTGTGGATGACATCGGAAGTTCACTGAGGCTTTTTGCAGATGATGCTGTGGTGTATCGAGAGGTTGTAACAATGGAAAATTGTACTGAAATGCAGGAGGATCTGCAACGAATTGACGCATGGTGCAGGGAATGGCAATTGAATCTCAATGTAGACAAGTGTAATGTGCTGCCAATACACAGAAAGATAGATCCTTTATCATGTAGCTACAAAACAGCAGGTCAGCAACTGGAAGCAGTTAATACCATAAATTATCTGGGAGTATGCATTAGGAGTGATTTAAAATGGAATGATCATATAATGTTGATCGTCGGTAAAGCAGATGCCAGACTGAGATTCATTGGAAGAATCCTAAGGAAATGCAATCCGAGAAGATAGGAAATAGGTTACAGTACGCTTGTTCGCCCACTGCTTGAATACTGCTCAGCAGTGTGGGATCCGTACCAGATAGGGTTGATAGAAGATATAGAGAAGATCCAACGGAGAGCAGCCCGCTTCGTTACAGAATCATTTAGTAATCGCGAAAGCGTTACGGAGATGATAAACTCCAGTGGAAGACACTGCAGGAGAGACGCTCAGTAGCTCGGTACGGGCTTTTGTCAGTTTCGAGAACATACCTCCACCGAAGAGTCAATCAGTATATTACTCCCTCCAACGTATATCTCGCGAAGAGACCATGAGGATAAAATCAGAGAGATTAGAGCCCACACAGAGGCATACCGACAATCCTTCTTTCCACGAACAATACGAGACTGGAATAGAAGGGAGAATCGATAGAGGTACTCAAGGTACCCTCCGCCACACACCGTCAGGTGGCTTGCGGAGTATGGATGTAGATGTAGATGTCATGGGAGGAACGAGTGCTGGAAGTCTTCTGTGTGGGCTCAAATCCCTCCAATTTTATCGTTGTGGTCTTTTCTAGGTTGTTGAAGCCTGGTGCGGTAATAAGGATCGTGTCATTACGCCTTGTAACACGTTCACATGAGAGAGAGAGAGAGAGAGAGAGAGAGAGAGAGAGAGAGAGAGCGCTGTGTATACCGATGATAGTAACGGTATTTTATGTTATGTGGCTATTCATGACACACAAGCCATCAATCAAGCCATTAATCTTCGAATGTTACACCGATATCAAGGATGGCTTAAGAAAGAGAGGGAAGGAAAATTAATACCTTAAAACAAAGTTTCATATTGCTTCAGAGACTGACATCAAGGAAGTCGAAATGACATAACTGATCAATCATCTCAGTTTGAACTTTGTCTTGTTGACAACGATGTTGCCGATCTGTCGCGATGCAAAAAGCCTTCCGGGAATTATTGTCGGGAGACACCGGAAAGTTATATGAGCTACTTAAATCACGTGACCCGCACCTGCTTTTGAAACTGTCTTCTCGCGCGTGAACCGAACGTGTGGTAAAATGTTTCCGCGTAGAATGTTGTTCTCCACAAAGGGTACAAAATTGACGCAAATTGAATATTGATAGAGTGTACAAAATAAACAAGGCCTTAACTGTTGTGTGGTTAATACAACTTACCAGTTTCAAGCGTGTTCCAGATTATTTTATATGCTCTACGTAGGCCATGCGATACTCAGAAACCGGTGGAATATTCGTGCTACCGTAACAATGTTTCTCCCAAGCTCATTCACTCAGTTTTTACAATTTCAGTGAGTCATACTTGACATACTTGCCGCAGTCATTTCCCCATTCACTCAGACAACAAAGCAAATGAAAAAATATCGCGCAGAAAATCAAAGAATAGCGGCAGCCTAAAATTGAAATAATGTAAATTTTTTTGTATTTCTATCAATGTCGTTTACTTCGTTAGTTAAAGATCAGGCGTTTAGTGAAGGTTCTTCACTGATTTACGCACAAATTATGTTAACATGTCAGGAAGTTATTTCTCAAAGAAAGTCTGTAATTATTTGCTTTGGGTAAACATGTGTACTGCAAAAGTTACTTTAACGTAATAAGCTAATTATCCGTACCGCTGTTCACAATCATCCTTACAAAATGCTGTACAAAATTTCACAATTTATTAGAATTCTCTGTAATAATTGATAGAAATGCTTAGTTGTTCACGGCTTGAAGGGCAGACTGATTCACGCGTGAACATACGTTACCCTCAAGAGTGCCAAATGGTTCCCAGGGGTCCATGACTCGCTGCGTGTGGCAAGAAAGCTTCTGTCTGATTCCCTACGGACGATTTACACTGAAGAGCCAAAGAAACTGGTACACCTGCCTAATATCGTGTACGGCCACCGCGAGCACGCAGAAGTGCCGCAACACGACGTGGCATGGACTTGACTAATATCTCAAGTAGTGCTGGAGGGAATTGACACCATGAATTCTGTAGGGTTGTCCATAAATTCCTAAGCGAACGAGGGGGTGGAGATCACTTCTGAACAGCTCGTTGCAAGACATCCCAGATATGCACAGTAATGTTTTTTTCTGGGGAGTTTGGTGGCCAGCGGAAGTGTTCAAACTCAGAATAATGTTTCTGGAGCCACTCTGTAGCAATTCTGGACGTGTGGGGTGTCGAGTTTCCTGCTGAAATTGCCCAAGTCCGTCGGAATGCACAATGCACGTGAATGAATGCAGCGGATCAGACAGGATACTTATGTACATGTCAACTGCCAGAGACGTATCTCGACGTATCAGGGGTCCCATATCACTCCAACTGCACACTTCCCACACCATTACAGAGCCCCCACCATCTTGAACAGTCTTCTGCTGACATGCAGGGGCCATGGATTCATGAGTTTCTCAGTAACCGTACAGGTCCATCCGTTCGATACAATTTGAAACGAGACTCGTCCGACCAGGCAACATGTTTCCAGTCATCAACAGTCCAGTGTTGGTGTTGACGGGTCCAACCAAGGCTTAAAGCTTTGTGTCGTGCAGTCAAATGGTTCAGATGGCTCTAAGCACTATGGGACTAAACATCGGAGGTCATCAGGACCCTAGACTTAAAACTACTTAAACGTAACTAATCTAAGGACATCACACACATCCATGCCCTAGGCAGGATTCGAACCTGCGAACGCAGCAGTAGCGCGGTTCCACTCGGAAGCACCTAAAACCGCTCGGCCACAGCGGCCGGCGTCGTGCAGTCATCAAGGGTACACGAGTGGGCCTTCGGCTCGGAAAGCCCATTTTTGAAGATGTTCCGTTGAATGGTTCGCACTCGGATACTTGATGGCCCAGCATTGAAATCTGCAACAATTTGTTGTCACGTTGAACGATTTAATTCGGTCGTCGTTGGTCCCGTTCTTGCAGGATCTTTTTCCGGCTGCAGCTATGTCGGAGATTTGATTTACCAGATTCCTGATATTCACGGTACACTCGTGAAATAGTCATACGGGAAAATCCCCACTTCATCGCTACGTCGGAGATGCCGTGTCCCATCGCTCGTTCGCGGACTGTAAGACCACGTTTAAGCTCACTTAAGTCATGGTAACCTGCCATTTGTAGCAACAGTAACCGATCTAGCAACTGCGCCAGACACTTCTCTTATATAGGCCTTGCCGACCGCAGTAACGTATTCTGCCTGTTTTCACATCGCTGTATTTGAAAACGCATGCCGATAGGAATTTCTTTGGCGCTTCGGTGTATACCGCTGCGCGTCTACGCTCTTGAGACAGAGTTTTGCATCCAAACCGGAAGCAAACCGGGTGACATCAAACAAGAGCTAGGCACCAGTGACGGCGAAGAAGCAAAGGGGGAAAGCACGCGTGTGGGAGAGTAGGGGAAGAGGAAGTTAGCGGGAGTGGCTGGTGTGTGTGAGACGGGTCGTCGGCCGCGCGCGTGCGCATTAGCTGGCCTGCCCTTTTGCACTCACCCCCGGAAGTCCACATCCGTCGACTTACAAGGCGGATAGCACAGCGCACGCATCACCCACCGTGACGGACATCGGACGCTCACAAGGGAAGCATATATCCAACCTTGTTTTGCTCATCCTTGGCGCGATTGAGTACATACTTGGATTAACAAATACTGCTCCAGTACGATTTGTGTTTTGGAGAAATAGAGGTTCAACGTCTCACGAGCCTGTTGAGAATCGCACGAGAACGTCAGCCGTAAAACAGCGGCGTCAAGCGCCCCCTGGACGGTCAGTAATATTGTGGCTAGGTTGCTCAATAATATTGTGCAATGCTGCTGTTCGGAGTGTCAGACAATAAAGACGATGCTGCTGTGATGATTGCTCTACTTCGTTTCAAACGGAAAAAAAGTGGATGGGAAAATTGGTTTAAGGGGCGTCAAAAATAACTCACGGAATATGTTGAGAGAATTGAGGCTGAATAAAAAAGAATATCATATCTTTGTATAAACAGATATTGAGTGGATAAAAATAAATTATATGGGATATAGTAAGTTTTTTGTGTCACTTTTACAATTCAGTTCTTTTGGCATGACATGTTTTGAAACTAATCAATTCATTGCGATATCGACCTTTTCCGCGATTGGTAAACGGTCCATTTTAACACGGGTGATGTATCACTAAGCAAATACCTTCCGCACTGGCGGAATGTTACGTGATACCACGTGCTTATACGTTTGTGACTATTACAGCGCCATCTATCACAAAACGAAAAAGTGGTCCAACTAAAACTTTCATATTTCTTTACATACTACACGAATATGTAATAAAAAATGGGGGTTCCTATTTTTTAAAAAAGGCAGTTTATGTCCGTTTGACCTATGGCAGCGCCATCTAGCGGGCTGTTCAAGTTTGATTCGTTGATTAACGAAACATTGGAGACAGTTGCAAAGTTTTGTCTAGACGCTTTAAGACAGCTGCAAATCCCATAAGGCAGATTAATCACTTTTTGTGGAAACAATACCAATATTAACTTCGGAAGGCTTCATCGACGCGGCCAGCAGAATGGGTTTCACCAAATTAAAAAAACAACTAGGAAAAAATGTAGAAGGAATTGGATGCCCTGCCCATATTCTCCACAACACTAAACAAGCGCTGCTGGAGCCTTAACTGTCTACATTGAAATAATCGTAATGAAAATAATTATTTATTTTTCAATAAACACGGTGAAGACAGAGAAACTGAAAGTTCTGCTTACACGTTGTCAATCAGACTCTTCTATGTCACTCAAAAAGAAGATAGCTGCTCGCTAATGCCCGCAGCTCAGTGAATTCTTAACCACCTACAATAATTTAAGATTTTTCAGTAGCGCGATCAGGAAATTTACTTCATGTTCCTGCAGTCTGACTTGACTCTGTTTGAATAAAATGTAAAAAGCGAGGAGAAGAATAGTCTCGATAATTGAAATAATCAATATATTAATCGACACTTAAAGATGTCTAAATGAAGAGAAGACTGCCAATTTTATTGGCATGCAAACCAAGATGAATCTGAACAGATTACAGAATAACACAAACCAAGAAATAATTTGATTTCGAAATTTGGGGAAGAGACAGTGGTTTTCTATACCGTAGCATTTGATTACTTAGGGAAATTGGCTATTTCTTTTAATAAATCTCAAGTATTTGATTGATGACGCTATCTGAAACCCCAGATTGGGTGATGATTGAAAAGGCTATTATATACCTAGCAAAAAATGGTGTGAAGAGTTCAGACGACAATTGTTTTTAGGAATATATGTATCTGAAGAGGTTTTTAGAAACTAAGCGTGACTCGGCAGAACGGAAGTCTAAAACACTCCGTGGAAGAAAGATGTATTTACTTTCTTAAGGAAACCGAAAATCCTGAACGCAAATGCTAAGTGCTAATTTTATGCGACTATTTGTTTTCTATTCCTTCACACAACGCCACTGTGGAAAGAGTATTTTAACTGGTGTCGTTCCAGCGGGCTGAATTATGGTTTACCAACTACTGCCGCAACAAGATCCATTTAATTGTGTTATAAATAAAAATTATAGTAAATAAATTTTTTACGTCATTTCTGCACCCGCATCTCGGAGTGTACAGACGAGGTCCCAGCTATATATGGCAACCGTAGGCATGTGGCCCTGTCATAGTGCTGCTTTCAACCACATTCGCGGCTGGCAGCAGCGGCTGTGTGACCTGCTGGCGCATTTGACTGCTGTGTGGCCTCTGGAGGCAGCTCTGCCCTATCCCTCTGCACACCCAGGCTGCTAATGAGATTTAGGTCGCTTCCACAGTGTGGTAGCTGACGCAGCAACAGCAGTCGCTACAGTGTGGCGTCCCTTGCCGCTGTAAACCGCGGCCTGAGCGGCACCCCCAGGCCGCATTATTTTAATACGCGCAGGAATGTATCGATAAATAAATGTTCATTTCAGGTCTAGCCAGGCATTTACGCTAACACTGCTGCTAGATAGCTGACGCTTACTTCGGAGCGAGATTTCGTATATAAGAGTACACTAATGTTTTTACTTACAGGATTTTTCCCAATATCTCTGTACAGTCCTACAGTATAGTCTCCCTGCTTCTCTATGACTGAATACAAAGTCTCAGAAGCTTTATTATTCCATCCAGGACACAATTATGAGTCGCCCAGCCTGGAGCAACTGAGATCGTGGTTGTACATTTTTCTGCGTAGGTTTTGGATGAAGTTACGATAATAACCTGCTGTGACACTTGCTCCACATGTTGCTCTCTCTTCATGATTCCTCGGTGATCGCAAGCAAAAATCAATTGCTTTAGCTTTGAGTGCGTCGAAATTGTTTTGGACGTGGAGAATCTGAAGCTCTTCACTCATTGGACTGTGATTTCACCTCCGGTTCAGTCTCTAATCCACATTTCATCACTAACGACAGACACATGAATCCTTGACCTCCACCGTGAGAAAGGTTGCAATGTTCAGGCGTTTCTGCTTGCCATCAGCAGTCAAACAGTGTGGGACCCATCTTGCAGAAATTTTTCTCTACATTGAATCATTTGTCAGTATACGGAATACTGATTTTAGGGGAATTCACGTGGTTTCAGAAAGTTCCTTACAAGTCGGACTGCGTTCTTCTTCTTCGAGAACATCTTTCAGAAGTTTCACACTTCGTTCATATGTTAGCGTGTTTGGCCTTCCAGGTTTGGATTATCGTCTATGCTCATACGAACACCAAGAAAACGATTAACCCAACGTGAAACTGTACCACTGTCCGCTGTAAACTTACCACAAATTTCCCTTAACGCACTGTGGATTTCTGTTGGTTTTTTCCGCGTAAAAATTGGTCGAGTCACGATGTAAGTCACAGTACTCGATACTTCTCCAGGGTCAATTTCCACCTCTCGCCAATTTTATCTTAGAGTACACAGCGAAAATACAAAAACACGGGCTTCTCCCTCAAACTCCTAACTCAATCTGACGTGATTTCCATTGTTGCATCAAACAACCCACAGTCATACCAACGTGTGCATTATTTATGACATATCCTTTTCATTTCTTCGAACCCAGGATTCTCGAAAACGCTGGAAACATCCATCATGGTAGAGCAACATTTCTTACATCTTATGCTGTGCCTTCTTGCAAGAGATTAGGGGAAACAGATGACCCGTTCGGTGTGTGCTTCTCTCGTAAAACCTATTAACCCTCTTTCACATCATCGCAAGTGGAAGTGAATTGATATTCACAGAATAATTTGTCAGTTTTCAGTTGTATTCGCCTTTTACCCATGAACAAGCATTTACAGCGGTGGGAAGGAATTGGGATACCAGAGAAAGTCTCGAAGCATGCAAACACTGCGAACGCTGTTGTTTGGCTTCAGTCGATACTACAGTAATCATATTCGCAATGCAAAACCTTGATATTCGCATAGGATTACTTTGTTTGGTGGGCGCGCTGTTGGTGGCGAAGCAAGCAAAGCGGCGTAGAACAATGAATCTTGAGTTTTCACTCAAGCCTGAAATGCGTGGTTATAGTAGTACACTGAAGTGACAAAAGTCGTGGGATACCTCCTAATATCGTGTCGCACCTCCTTTTTTTCCGGCATAGTGCAGCAACTAGACGCCGCATGGTTTCAACAAGTCGTTGGAAGTCCCCTGCAGAAATATTCAGCCATGCTGCCTCTATAGCCCTCCATTATTGCGAAAGTGTTGCCTGTGCAGGATTTTGTGCACGAAGTGACGTCTTGGTTATGTCCCATAGATGTTCGATGGGTAGCCAAATCAGTCGCTTGAACTGTACAGAATGTTCTTCAAACTAATTGCAAACAATTGTGACCCGGTGACATGGCGCATAGTCATAAAAATTCCATCGTTGCGCAGGAACGTGAAGTCCATGAATGGCTGCAAATGGTCTCAAAGTAGTCGAACATTATCATTTCGAGTCAATTATCGGTTCTGTTGGATCAGAGGACCCAGTCCATTCTATGTAAACACAGCCCACACCATTATGGAGCCACCATAAGTTAACAATGCCTTGTTGACAACTTGGGTCCTTGGCTTTATTGGGTCTGAGCCACACTCGAATCCTACCATCAGCTCTTACCAACTGAAATAGAGGCTCATCTGACCAGGCCACGCTTTTCCAGTCGTCTAGGGTCCAAGCGATATGGTCACGAGCCCAGGAAAGGCACTGTAGGCGATGTCGTGCTCCTAGAAAAGGTAATCGCATCGGTCGTCTGCTTCCATAGTCCATTAACGCCAGATTTCGCCACACTGTCCTAACGGATACGTTTGTCGTCGGTCCCACATTGATTTCTGCTGTTATTTCATGCTGTGTTGCTTGTCTGTTAGCTCAGAGAACTCTACACAAACGCCTCTGTTCCCGGTTGCTAAGGCCGTTGGGCACTGCGTAGTCCGTGGTGAAATTTGGTATTCTCGGCACACACTTGATACACAATGGACTCGGAATACTGAATGCCCTAGCGATTTTCGAAATGGAATGCCCCACGCGTCTAGCTCCAACTACCATTTCGCCTTGAAAGTCTATGGTAATCCCCGTCGTGCTGCCATACTCATGTCAGTACCCGTTGCACACGAATCACCTGATGGCAAATGACAGCTCCTCCAGTGCACTGACCTTGTGTACGTTATACTACCGCCGTCTGTATTTATGGATGTCGCTATCCCATGACCTTTGTCATCGCATTGGCTGGGCCCTTCTCGTCGAGACACTTTTCTCGATGTTGGAAAGAGCCGTCTGTCACATAGGCCATGCCATTGCGACTTCGGCGCCATCGCACATCAAACATTTCATATGAGGCGTTGAACAGCTATTGCCTAACCTAAAGTTTCGTGCTTCTGTGCAGAGTGACCGGACTAATTTTATTAGACCACTCTGTGCATGTGCTTTCCTAATGCTTGCAGGTTACGTATGTAATTGCCTCACATAGATGCAAATTTCAGTGAATTAACTGCCTTAAAAATGACACTCGTCGTTCACAACTGTCGCCATGCGAGTGCACCACGATTTAGGCGTAAAACACTAAAGTACAGAATCATATACAGTAGAGTCTCGATTAACCGATCTTCGCTGATCCGACCTGTGTTATCCGACCCCTTCACCGCGCCGGCCGTGCGCCAGGTTCGTCACTAACGTGTTGTTTGTTGATACTCAGTTCATCGTGCCGTCTGCTACTCCTCACTCCTCAGTGCTAACTTAGATCTGTAGTGGAGTGGACGCGTTGCACTTTATTGTAAAAATTTGTGGTGATGGCTTCAAAACGGAAAAAGGTGGTCGTTTCAATGGAAGAAAAACTTAAAGCTTTAAAAAGAATAGACAATGGTGAAACTTCATTAAAAGTGGCGCAAGATTATAACGTCGGGAAAACAACAGCTGGAGACTGGAAAAGGAACCGCAATGAAATTGAGAGGTGGTGTTCTCAGCGAGCAACCTCTGCTGTTTTGGAAGATGGGAAAAACATGAAAAAATATGATTATGAAAAAGTGAAACTTTGTTCCTATGGCTTACTCAACGTAGAGATAAAGGTGTACCCATGTTGGGACCTATTTTGCAGGGAAAAGCCTTAAAGTTTGGTAACGAACTAAGCGAAGGTGAACCTGATTTCACAGCTAGTGTAGGCTGGCTCGGTAGATGGAAGAAAAGATACGGAATTCGGTAACTTAATGTCTGTGGTGAAAAGCTTTCAGCAAATTTTGAAGCTGTTGAATTGTTTAGGAATAAACTTCACAAGGTACTGGACAGGGAAAACATAACAGACGATCAAATTTTTAACTGCAACGAGACTGGTCTCAATTACAAAATGTTACCGGAAAGAAACATTAGCGTCAAGGGCCGAAAAGGCAGCGCCAGGCTACAAACGTAGCAAAGAAAGAGTGACAATTCTTGCATGCAGCAACGCCACAGCAAATCTGAAAATGAAACTGTCTATGATAGGTAAGCCAAAAAACCGAGAGCACTTAAAATGTAGCTAAAAATGCTTTACCGATGAAATATTACAACCAAAAAATTCTTGGATTAGCTCAGACATTTTTAAAGAATGGGTTTTTTAACGAGTTCGGCCCACAAACTGAAAAGTTTTTGAAAGCCAACAACTTGTCCGGCAAAGCACTGTTGGTTTTAGACAATGCCATTTGTCATCCTAATGAAGATGAACTCCAAGATCAAGATATAAAGGCCATGTTATTGCCTCCAAATGTCACATCCTTATGTCAGCCTATGGACCAAGGGCCCTTAGAGACACTGAAGAGAAACTACCGCACAAACTTGCTTTCCTCCTCAGTTAATGCTATGGACAAGAGAGAAAACATGCTACAGCAGTTGCGCCGTCTTAATTTGAAAGATGTAGCTTATGACGTGGCCCAATCTTGGGAGAGTGTTGGAGCAAATACAATTGCAAAATCCTGGAAAATTTTGCTACAGGAAAATCAAGAAAATTCTCCGGGTAATGAAAATCTACAGCAGCAGACCGAACCAGAAAATACTACCCTGCTTTCATTGTTACGAAAAGTTCCGGGATGTGCTGGCTGACGCCACAGAAGTGACATAAATGAATGGATTGTCGAAGATGAAGAATTTGAAGTGACAGATGAAGAAATAGTCAACATGGTAAACGAGAAAGACGACGAAGAAGCGGATGTAGTGGAGGAAAGTGCGCCCAAGATTTCTCACAACGAAGGACACACGGCCTTAGAAACTGCTTTAAAATATGTAGATCAACTGTAGGAAACATCGTCTACCGGGGTTTTACTTCTTAAGAGACTACGTGATTGAGCGGCAAAAAATCTGTTCAGTCTAATTTGAGTTGTATTGTATTAAATGTTTAACTCATTTGGCCTACTTTAGTTTAATTTTTGTGTTCTTTTTTTGTATTATTTTCCGTGTTATCCGACCTTCCCGCTTATCCGACCTTGCCGCGGCCGGTTTAGGTCGGATAAATCGAGACTCTACTGTATAGACCGCGTTTTGCATGTCTGCTTGTTTCTTAAATATTTAGCAGTTTGTTACACATGGTATTTAAACGCAAGATTTTTAGGTCTACAAGAAATATGCCCATGCATAAAGTACACTGAGCATGTAATACAATGAAAAAATAGTTGTTGCATGGGCACTTCACTATCAGTATGAAAGCTATTAGTACAACTTGGGAACTTATGTAGGGATGAATTTGTACAAAAAAATGCGTTAATTTGGCGTGAGCGGTTAATATGGTTAATGGAGGAAATGTGGCACAGGGATTAAAATTTTAGGAGACGAAGGGTTGAATACGGAAAGCAGGCTCAACAAAAAATCGCCATAATTTTCGACGATTCAACCTGTAATTCGTGCATGGAGTTCTTCTAAATGCAATACTCATCTTACCGGAACTATAAATCTCACACTGTTTGCTAACGTCTGCGGGGAAACTCAAATCGTTCATGAAAGTAGTTTGCATACATTTCTCGAGTGAAGATCAACTGGAAAACTTTTAAGAATGCTGTACGTGTGCTTTTTGCCTATCTATCTTTCTGACGAACATTGATAAGTTGATAGCTCCCCAAGTGTTATACTACAATTCCAATTGTTTTGAGTTCAATTGCCAGAAGGTTTTCTGACTTTTTATTATTTTATTTTCAGGGATTCCACGAAGATTGCATCTCTGGCGATGATTTGTGGAAATTAGCTAATAAGCAGTTGTTCGGTTTCCACATTAAACCGTATCTCTCCCCCCCCCCGCCTTCCACCGCCCATCCAATCCTCGTTCTACTCCAACAAAGGAGTACGTCCCATCATGTCTCGTAATGTACTGCGGCGTTCAGATCAACCTTGGAGTTGACCGCTTCGCTTTAAGACGGAAAGACGGAAATCTCTGTTTCCACTTTATCACAGATGGTGCAGAAAAGATCCATGATCTTGCAAGAAAGTGGTGGAGTAACTTATTTAACTCAATCCATCCATTTCAGTGTAGTCTCTCATGATGAACTTACGCAGCATTTGCGTTGCACCGTCAAAAGCTAGACATTCAGTAACATGGTGACGGAAAGTCGCTGAGCGAGGTGGTAATCTAGTTAGGACGTCAAAATCGTGAGGAGAGTTCAATTCCAGACCGCGCTAGGCGAGTAAACCGACAGTGGTGTGGCGCGGGATTCTCACGCTAGTGCCATGGGGGGTACAGAATACCCCCTGTAGTTTTAAATATATTTTGAATATTTTAATCTTGAAATTAGTGGTTGTTCAACCGTAAGTTTTGTGTGTGTGTGTGTGTGTGTGTGTGTGTGTGTGTGTGTGTGTGTGTGTGTGTGTGTGAGATCCCTTGATGCCCCAGAGTATGCCCTACAAACCGATCCCTTCTTCTAGTCAAGTTGTGCCAAAAATTTCTATTCTCTCCAATTCTGTTCAATACCTCCTCATTAGCTGTGTGATCTACCCATCTAATCTTCAGAATTCTTCTGTAGCACCACATTTCGAAAGCTTCTATTCTCTTCTTGTCTAAGCTATTTATCGTCCACGTTTCACTTCCATACATGCCTACACTCATTACTATGAGTTAATGTTGTTCTATGTTATTAATGTATAGTGACAACAATGAAGTAGAATTTTATTTATTAATTATTAGTCACATAGCAGTTACAAATATTAATGCAGTACTGATGTTTTGTGCCAATAGCTATTTTTTTTTTAAATAATCGAAGTTACAATCAACAAAATGTTTTATACATGACAGCACCACAATACGCGCATTATGCGAAAAACGTTTTCATGATTCATCATCCCATTTATTCTTACTGACACAGTTCCTTTTTCCATTTAGTCGTGTCATCTTTTCCAAAGCAACAAGTTTCGCTAACCATCTTAATCTGTCTCATCTCCTTCCTACTCTGATGTGTCGTGATCACTGACTGAAACAGTTCCTTCTTCATCTCCACGTTTAGAATCAACTGGCCCCTCATAAAGTACATAATCAATCAATGCTAGCACTTGATCCCCGTCAGGCCCATAAGGATCCATCTATAACAATATTTGCTCTTTGTTCTTAATTATACGATCAAATGTATCTTAGGCAAAATACGCACAAATATTTAATCAAATAGCTACCTTGGCTTTTTCGTCTTGCCGGACGAGAGTGGTGTGTATGGGTTTCACCAAACACAGCAAGCTGAAACTTGATTCAACGGCACCCAACGAAGTTCTGTACACAACTAAAGTTACAAAAACACACTTGCGCCACTGTTGACATCTCGCAGCGACTACCTGGAACTACAAGTTAGTGTGACACGCCATCTAGCGATTAATTATAGAAATTCGTCATAAGGGATGGTACACCACACACCACTGCCGGATTAAAGGATGACCACTTGAACGGGGCTGCGGTATAACGGTACTCCTAAAGTTGCAAGCTTCTGACGATGTTGCTGTCAAAAGGTTGAAAAAAGAAAAGCTCGAACCAGTATTTAAATTTTCGTTATAGCACAGCCACTCGGGATATTGTACCGGGTGAGGTGTCGCAGTGGTAAGGCACTTGACTAATATCCAAGAGGACAGCGGTTCAGATCCCCGGCTGTCCCACTAGAGTTCGAGTTTCTCTAAATTACATACGGCAAATACAGGAATGGTTCCTTTGAAGAAGTGGCCGATTTCCTTTTCTATCCTTCCCCAGTCCAAGCTTAAGCTCCGTCTCTAATGACCCTAGTTTTCCTTCTTTCTTTAAACTTTGCTGCTGTCCCATTGAAAAGGTCTCACCCGATTTCCTTGCTAATTTCTGATTTCTAGCGTGTGCTCCGTCTCTTATCTTACTTTGCAGCCCGGAAAATATTTAGAACAGCCAACCCTATAAAGGTGAAGCGGTTAAAATGTAAGATGCTGTGGAGTGTTGGACATTGTCCAAATATCTCACCTGAAACCTCTAACATCTACTGAAGAACGTGTCACGACGTTAATACGTGTTGAAACGTTGAAGGCAGCTGCTTTTTGCCTCGTCGCTGACGTCAGCTGTGAGAGCTGTTAGCCGTCTACTCACGCTTATCGTATTACATGTAACGGATAGCTCACTACATCATGTTTGCTGCCGTTTATCTTGGCGAGTTTCTCTATCTGCTGTGAACTCCTCTCTTTCCGATAATATCAGTTATTGAGGTCTTTACGAAGCGACTCCTTTAAGTAATCGTTCCTGGTTTTAATGTCCCGAATTTTTCCTAGTTAACTTGGCGAATGTGTGATAAAGTGATTATATCGACTACTATAGCCTTGAGAGCCACGCACGTTCGAAGCATCTCGGTGTTAGAAAACGTAGATTTTCAGCGGGAATGTTTCTGGCTGGTTTGTTTGTAAATATCAGATTTCTGGCAGCACTAGCAGCCTGGCATAGTTTTAAAGAAATATCCGCGGCGCTTCGGATCTTATCGTCTTGTGCCAAAGGGAAACTGAAGAATCATCTCATTCAGTTAATACATTGTACAGGTCCAAAGGAGAAATGCTGGTTTTGTCGATTTACTCCACAGCGTTTTGAGATACAGCGACAAAAGGTTCTGCTGGCCCCAGTGTTTCGTATTCTATTTTAAGTGCAATTTACTTAATAGTTATATCACAAAACCTTAGAATTTTGGCTCAGTTTTCGCCGGCCCAAATCAGGAGATAGTGGGTGTTCGGTATATGAACAGATCTGTGTCCATGAGTGCAGAATTTCGGCAAACGATCACGTAGTCATGATGGAGCACAGTGTCTTCAGACCCCGTAGCTGTCCAGCGTCGTGTGAAACAGTAACGCATCCGTTGGCGCTCCGCCTGCAACAGAAATATGTTCAGTGTTGCGTGGTACATCGCTTAGGCTTTTAGTTAATTTAATGCCTGTTACTAGGCGTAGATACGTAGAAGGGTGAAGAATATTCGTTATTTCTGCCCTGAAAGCCTGTTCTTGAAGTTTACTAAGCGCGCCATATGTACGGCATCTTTGTTAGTGTCTCAAAGTTATGAGTTTTCAACATGTGTGTGGCTCTCGCTCGCCAAGCAAGCTAATGACTATTCGCACCACCATTTTATGTATACCTTTGATGTTTATAGGGATTACAAACATTGGGGTAGTACTCAAATAAGGGCTGTACGGATGTTTTGTACGCAATAGCTTCTGTAGAGAAACTACAACTGTAGAGGAACTACAGATTCCGAGTATCCTACCAGTACCACTTGGTTTACCTACAACTTAGCTTAGGTGGTCGTTCCTCTTCATATTTATACCTGACTGTAGTCGTGTATCGTTACCCTTCAAACAGAGTTGTGACTTCCTTGTATCATAAATGATGGTGTGGGATCCAAAAGGATACTTCCTGTTTTAGCCACGAAGAGTAATTTACTTCAATCATAAATATTAATTGATGAATTTCATATTTGCATATACCAGAACACAAAAATCAGTTCAACACGCACAACTCAAGATAAATCATCCAAAAGGAAAAAAAAGTTTATATAACCCAGTGTAACAGTGAAGTGAAACATAAAAATTCAAACTAGTTTATTGTATTAGAAATGAAATGGTAACAGATTGCTGTAAGAAACTTCCTGGCATATTAAAACTGTGTGCCCGACCGAGACTCGAACTCGGGACCTTTGCCTTTCGCGGGCAAGTGCTCTACCATCTGAGCTACCGAAGCACGACTCACGCCCGGTACTCACAGCTTTACTTCTGCCAGTATCTGGAAACATCCCCCAGGCTGTGGCTAAGCCATGTCTCCGCTATATCCTTTCTTTCAGGAGTGCTAGTTCTGCAAGGTTCGCAGGAGAGCTTCTGTAAAGTTTGGAAGGTAGGAGACGAGATACTGGCAGAAGTAAAGCTGTGAGTACCGGGCGTGAGTCGTGCTTCGGTAGCTCAGATGGTAGAGCACTTGCCCGCGAAAGGCAAAGGTCCCGAGTTCGAGTCTCGGTCGGGCACACAGTTTTAATCTGCCAGGAAGTTTCATATCAGCGCACACTCCGCTGCAGAGTGAAAATCTCATTCTGGAGATTGCTGTAAGTTGGACATACAGTGTGTGTAAAATTAGCAGCATATAAGAAACTTCACATATGAATATTGATACATAATTTTCCACAAATGTTCAATATTCATCCAAGTTGTTCTCTCCACACCCCTTACACTGGGGTAAAATGGTGATTGATCTATTTCTCTCTGGCATGGGGACACACAGCTATTTCATGTTCACTATTGTAAAAAGGATCATTTTCATCTTAGAGATAATTTGCATCGTTACCTTCATCTTCTTCTAATGTTTCCCCAGATAGTCCGGAAAATTTGGATAAAGCACTGAGGTACGTGAATGAGAGCTCACAGCTCTTGTATAATTGAAAACACTGAGTAAGCCAAAAAATAAAATCATATTTAGTTGATAAATAAATTTTGACCTTATGGAAAACAAACACGGTGTTGTGGGGTCAGTAACAGCTCCACCCAAACCTTATAGCTGTGCACTGAGCAACCGGACGGCTTGACAGTGCTTGTCATTTCTCTGCTGGTCGATTGTCAACTACTAACAAGGTATGAGAATGACCAACGGAGGACATGACTCCAAGCATAATTCGTTCCAGAATCTTATTCGTAGTGCGAAACACTCGTTAAGCGAAAAAATTTATCCCAGATAAATTAATGTAAAATACGATAATGCGTTCCATGCAGAAAAAGTACTAAAAGTTTTATCTTATTAATGCCATTTATCCAAAGAAAATTACACATACAGTTTATGTACGTTATTATTCAGGTACGTAACTAATTCTTTTTTACTAGGAAGCTATCTATAGTCATTTGTTTCTGCCGACGCTTCAACTGTTGGCGAAAATGCGACACAGCATTATCGTCAAATATATTTGTCGCGTAGCCACTGCTTCATTGGGGTGATGTACGATGCAACCGATTCACATGCTTTCAGCAGTTCTATTATTGCGGCAGATTATTTCTGCTTTGCGTTACCGGCTCCTCCTCGGCCTGTGAAACACACTGCGACTCTATAAGCTCTTCGGCGGTCATTTCTTGGCTGTGATCTTCCTCAAGCTCATAGATATTATTATCTATCCACTTCTAGTCCCATGCTCTTGGCAAAAGACACAATCTTGTTGACTGCAGTCTCCACAGGTTCTGACTTAAATGCCTCAGAGTTACATTCTACGACGCACTGCAGCAACCCTTCCCACGCCTTTTCGATCGTCTTGGCGCAGGCAACGATGCTGAAGTGATAGTTCCAAAACTCTGGTAGCTTCAGTCAACTCAAAGCAATGCTCGAAGAGTGCTTTAGCTTAGAGCTTCTTAAAGTTAGAAATAATCTGCTGGTCCATTGGCTGGAGCAACGGAGTAGTGTTGGGAGGTGGAAATTGGAGCTTAAGGAATTGAAATTCTTCAAGATGGTGGTCTTGCAGGCCTGGAGAATGGGCTGGAGCGTTGTCCATAACAAGCGTGACAAGGAGTGACAAATTCATCTTCAGCAATTATTTTTCACCGGAAGACCAAACACTTCATAGATCCAATCACGAAAAAGACCACGTGTCACGCAAGCCTTGTTGTTGGACCACCACATCACATTTAACCTGCTCTTCTGGACCTTACACTTCTTGAATGCTCGTGCAGTTCCTGAATGGTAAACAAGCAGCAGTTTAATTTTCAAATCGCCGCTTGCATTGGCACAGAATAGCAGTGTGAGACACTCTTTCGTTGACTTGTGACCGGGCAATGCATTCTCCTCTGCTGTCATAAAGGTATGCTTCATCGTTTTCCAGAATAAACCCGTCTCGTCACAATTAAAAACCTGTTGCGAAAGACAACCCTCTGAATCTACGAGTATCTTGAAGTTTCTGAAATTGTGTCCGAGCTAGTTGCTTCGTCGTGCCTCACAGCGCTGTGTTTACGTGTTCCTCTCTTTCAACTTCTCGAACCATCCACGACTTCCCTTAAACACTGCTTCGGCCGCTGATGATCCTGGCGCCTTCTTAACGAAGTCGGCAGAAATCATTGTCGCCTTCTCACAAATGATGATCTCGTTAATAGTATCGCCTTAAAATTGCTTTTCATTTATCGATATAAGGAGCAACCTTTCGACATCGTCGAGAATACGAAACCGTTGTTCACTCTGTCACTCTCTTTTAAACATTTATCTCTTTAATGTTGTATTTGTTCGTAAGGATAGTGTAAATAGTTGATGTAGACCGATTTATGTGCGTGCTAAATCAGCAACGCCCACACCACGTTCGCGTTTTTCAATGATTTTACATTACATAGCTAAGGTCATTTTCTTTCTCTTATGGTCGTCTTCCTGCGGCTTTATCTTCAGGGACATTTGTATCAAAATTTGCTTACGAAACAACAGTGTGTGAACATTGGAGAAATGTGTGATCACAAGCTGCACTTAGGTAGTAGCTGAAAGAGCGCCAAACCCAGACTGCAGTTCGAAATAGAGATTGTTATGTCTCTGTCGACAGTGAAAGGTGCTCATGTTGTTGAACGTTTCCCCCTGCCCGCGCAAACAGCTAGTGACATTACACTAAATCTTCGTCACTCATTGTGCGAAACATAGCTTGTTAAGCTACTTTTTTTTCAATATTTGTTTTGCTCGTTATGCTAATAGCGCGTTGTGGGAGGTGCTCGCTAAGCGAGGTTCCACTGTATACGCGTTAGTAAATTTTGCTCTGTGAAATACGCTATCGGAACGAGCTACAACTAAATATAAAAATAAAATGCTGCAGGATACTGGAGGACGGGATTTCTTCCTTACAGGATGTGTGTGGAGGCTCATGGGAGGAGGCGGTGTTTCTTTGTACAGGCTGGGCGCATCTGTCGGAGAGTTTTTTGTGCGCCTGGGAAGCGTGGGGCGTGCTTTCTGCGGAGTGCGGGTTCTCAGCAGGCTGCCAGGGCGCTTCCCGCGCTCCCACCTGGCCTCCTCACAACACACTAAAGTCCTTTTAATTATGCTTGGCTCTTTTCTGGGAGCAGAAGTTGGAATACTTGGGGCCGGTACGGATTTTCTCCGCCCTAGCGATATAGCATTGTAATAGGCATTCTGAATGCTGTGGTGGTAGCAGTGTGCGGCTTTGCCTCGCTAGGAAGCGGCGGGGCGTGTTCACCGCTACTCTCTGTCCCCTCCCCCCAGCAGCACATGTGCTCTTTCTTGTCCCATTCGACTTCTTGTGGCGAGTGAGTCTTATGCAGCGCCCTTGTCACTAGCGGTCCTATTTCTTTACATGTCAGCGCCAAACTGCGTGCTTTGCGAGAGCTGTCTGCTGTGCAGTCTTTCTCCCGAACGGTGAAATTGAAATCATGTGTTATAACTATGTGTTGTAGTTATAATAACCCGAAGTACAGTAACAGAATTAAGGAACTAGCTGTCGCAATACAGATTATTAATGACCAAAGCAAGATTCATAGCGGATATTCTTGACGAAGGTCGTACTATGTACAGGAGTGGACAAAAATATGGAACCATCGAGAGAAATGTATGCTTGAACATAAACGCAGATGCTAGCCTACCCCGCAGGTTGCGCTGTTGTATTGCACCTGTGCAGTGTTCTCAATACGCTGGAATTGTCTGTGTAGCTGTGTGTGCATTATGTCGGATCTTAGTGAAAGCGAATGTGGGCAAATTGTTGGTGCCCGTGGTGGGTGCGTCCGTAACCAAAGTAATTAGTGTTCTGTGTTTCAGAATGAACCGATCGAGGATTCATTACTGCACACAGGAAAAGCGAAAAAATATAATATGCTAAGTCACAACCGGGACGAAAGTGTGTGTTGAGTGACCGTGATAGACACTCGGTGAAGAAGATTGTGACGAAAAGTAAGAGGACGACAGCTGGGAAAGCCACAGTGGAACTGAATGTAGCATTCGCAGAACCTGTCAGCAACAAAACACGAAGGGAGCTTCAGAAGCAGGAAACTGCCGGGTGAACTGGAGTTGCAAAACGACTCATCAACGATGCAAATGCCCATAATAGTAAATCGGGTACCGAAGTCATAAAACCTGGGCTATAGAGCAATGCGAGAAAGTCATTTCTCTGATGACACGTGTTTGTTTCACACCGTTCCCAGCTTCGACCGAGTTCACGCCTGGCGTATACTGTATACCGTGATGAAATAGTGAAGGCAACAGATGATCAAATAGGTAAAAAGACAAGGCCTAGTAGAAACTCTTGGATAATGCAAGAGATACTGAATTTAATTCAGGAGAGGAGAACATATGAAAACGTAGCAAATGAAGCAGACGAAAGGTAAAAAAAAAAAAAAAAAAAAAAAAAAAAAAAAAAAAAAAGAGAGATTAACAGGAAGTGCAAAATGGCTAAGCAGGAGTGGCTAGAGTACAAATGTAAGGATTATAACTAGGCACCTGGGGAAAGATAGATAACACCTACAGGAAATTTAAAGAGGCCTTTGGGGAAAAGAGGAGCAGCTGTATGAATATAAAGAGCTCAGATGGAAAACTAGTCCTAAGCAAAGAAGGGAAAGCTGAAAGGTGGAAGGAGTATATAGATGGTCTATATAAGGGAAATAATATTGGAGGCAGTATCACGGCAAGGGAAGTGGGCGTAGACGAAGATGAGATGGGAAATATTATGGTGCGAGAATAATTTGACAGAGCTCCGAAAGATCTAACTCGAAACAAGGCCCCAGGAGTAGACGATATTCCGCCTTAGGAGAGCCAGGCATTCCAAAACTCGTCCATCTCGTGAGCAAGCGAAATGCCCTCAGATTTCAAGAAGAATGTAGTAATTACAGTTCCGAAGAAAGCAGCTGCTGACAGGTGTGAAAATTACCGAACTATCCCTTTAATAAGTCATGGTTGCAAAATGCTAACACGAATTCTTTACAGAAGAATGGAAAAACCAGCAGAAGCTGGCCTTGAGGAGGATAACTTTGGATTCCGGAGAAATGTAGGAAAACGGGAGGCAATACTGACCTTACGAATTACCTTACAAGGCAGGTTAAGGAAAGGCAAACCTAACGTTTATAGAATTTACAGAAAGCTTTTGACAGTGTTGTCTGGAATACTCTTTGAAAGCCTGGAGGTAGCAGGGGTAAAATACGGGGAGCGAAAGGCTATTTACTACTTGTACAGTAACCAGACGGCAGTTATATAAGTCGAGGGGCATGGAACGAAGGCGTAGTTGAGAAAAGAGAGAGAGAGGGCTATTGCTCATCCCCGTTATTCAATCTTTGCATTGAGCCAGCAGTAAAGGAAACAAAAGAAAAATTTGGAGTAGGAGTTAAAGTTCAGGGAAAAGAAATGCAGACAGCAGAGGACTTGGAAGAGCTGTTGAACGGAATGGACAGTGTCTTGAAAAATTGATATAAAATGAACATAAACAAAAGCAAAACAAGGATAATGGAATGTAGTCGAATGAGATCAGGTGGTGATAAGTGAATTAGGAGACGAGACACTATTTGGGCATCAAAATAACTTACGATGGCCGAAGCAGAGGAGATAAAATGTAGACCGGCAATTGCTTCTAAAGAAGAAAAATTTGAGGACCGATATAGACTTAAGTGTTTCGAAGTCGTTTTTGAAAATGTTTGTCTGGAGTGTAGCCCTGTGGATGTGAAACATGGGCGATGAACAGTTTAGACAAAAAAGAAAACAGAAGCTTTCGAAATGAAGTGCTACAGAGGAATATTGAAGATTAGAATGTGTAGATCACGTAACTAATGTGTAGCTACTGATTAGAATTGAGCAGAAAAGAAATTTGTGTCACAACATGACCAAAAGAAGGGATCGGTTGATAGGACCCATTCTGAGACATCAAGGGATCAGCAGTTTAGTATCAGAGGGAAGCGTGGGGGGTAAAAATCATAGAGCGAGACCAAGAGATGAATACCGTAAGCAGATTCGGAAGCATGTAAGTTGCATAAGTTCTTCACAGATGAAGCTCGCACAGTATAGAGTAGCATGGAGAGCTGCATCAGACCAGCCTTCGGACTGAAAACGACAACAATAAGAACAGCAATACCGTCTCAAACCTAACAATGCAGACTGCTCGCTGCCAAGAGTGAAACGTAGCGGGGTTTCAGTGATGATTTGGGCAGTCATCTTGTGGTATTCGTTGGACCCGTGAGTATTCTGAAAGGTTGCATTACGGCCTAGGATTATGTGGCAATTTTGGTTGATCAGGTCCATCCCATGGTACAGTGTTAGTTCCCCAAAGGCGATGCTGCGTTCCAGGACGACAAGACCCGTATTGACAAAGTCCGCACGTACAGGGCTGTTGTTTTGAGCACGAGGTTTTATTGTCGCAACTCCCCTCGCACAGCGAAGTCACCAGATCTCCATATCATTGAGTCTTTGTGGGGTACTTTGGAGAGAAGGATGATCGCTATCCACCTCCATCGTTACCTGAACTTGCCACTACGTTGCAGGAAAATGGCATGAGTCTCCTTTGAAAACCATACAGGACCTGTATTTATCCATTCGAGACGCCTGGAAGCTTTTTGAATCACATCGGGTTACCTACATCCTATTAAGCGTAGTAATGTGTTGTATTTTGGTGCTTCCATATTTTTGTTCACCTACTATACCTCAACACTGCTGAGACCTGAAATAATAGGAATAACCGTCCCCCAAACATCTCAAAACATCAACAGTTATTTGCATGAGAAAGTATATATAAATACGAACACGTCAAACAATGTTTAAAGGATAATAAATAGTCCTTACACTTCATCCTTCGTTTATCGTTTTCTTCGAAAGTGCCAAATAATATCGAAAGCCATTTTTCACGTTCAGTGACCTTATTTTTGCACTGTTGACACATTTTATTTATCTATTTACATTAATACTTACATGCAGTGTGGTTTTTTTTCTTTCTCAGTGGGTTATAAAATATATCTCTTGACATTGTTATTTGTTCACACTCGTGGGAGAACACTGCTAGTAAAACTGTGAAGTCCTCGTGCAACTTTTGCAGTGTTTCAAGAAAACAAAGCAAACAGTAAAATAAAGACTAAGAGGAAAACAAATTTCTGTATCGGGAGTGAGCCTCTCACGAATAGATTAACTTCCGATGTTGGCAGACGAAGCGTTCCCTGCGTCTGTGCATGTGCAGTCAGCATCATTAACTACTGTTTACCCCAGCTGAAGACGCTCCTCAAGAGGTTCGGAAACTAGTTTATGGGAACAAAAAAATATTTCAGAAGTGACTGGTCGCAGTTATCTGTAATTATGTTCATCACAGTCACGTGTTCTAGAGTATCCACAATGAATTAACTTTATGTACTTTGTTAACTATTCTTGAAATACAGGTTTGGCCGCCGAATTTTAGTTTCTATAATTCAAGTACGCTCCATGTACTCTTGAACGCCATACCGCATTAGAGTCTTGAAATTTTTCGGGCGACATAGTGCGCTTTGCAGATACTCTATATGAACTAGAATAATGATAGAACAACTCGACGCGCTATGAAGTAATCTGCTAACAAATTGAGCAAATTAAGAACAGAATGGCTCAAGAGGAACACTCACCAACTGCACAAGACAGAGACCAGTTAAATATGTTGGAAGAAGACTTTGCCCAGAAATGGAATACTTGAGAGGAGTTCGGCTTTGGCAATTTACGACAGAAGGAAAGGTTGAGAGAGGAAGATCGATGTTCTTGAGCAAAGTGATTTCGTGTGCAGTGGGGGAAAAGTGATTTTTTTTGTTTTTTAGAGAAACACATTTTATTTGCATTAGATGGAAAATAAATTTTGACGTATTTTCGCATTTGACAATATCGATCTTCTGGCAATAATCGTACATTGTGTGTCTGGCTAATTGGTAGACTACTACACCTACTTCCACTTTTAGTGCAAAAGGCTCTTACATAAGCAGTGGCCGGCGACTTAACATTTGCTCATTCTGGATACTTGAATAGGAGTGTGGTCTTTACACATTCGGATATTTTCTAGGCATTCCAGGTGTCCACTTACTTGGAGTGCAATAATGTTCCACTTGTGATCACTTAAGACTTTTTTCACACCAGTTGTCTCCACTGTATTGCAATACAGTAATGTTCCACCAGTGTTCACATCCCACTATTTCACATCCGACTATATTCCACAATGTGATCGATCTAGAAAGTTGTAATGAGTTTAACTCAACCATTAACTGATGTGGATAAGACATTTCAGCATAATATGTTCTTGTACAAACCCCTACCTCCTATTAAGGGTTCACTGATATATCCGTAAGGAAATCACGCTCACTCTATATCAAGAATGACGAAGGTACTCATAAACTGAGTTCACCGCGCTGCCGATAATGAAGCAGCCGGTTTACAGACACCATTCTTTCGGAAAGCCAATGTTTGAGTGTTCTAGCAAAATCGATTCATGCCAAACATGTAAATACGACAGCGAAAATTGTTTTTGAAAAGTTCAGTTTCGCCTTCCGCCTATTGCGTCCCATACAAACGAAGTGCATGTGCACCGCCGGGGACACAAGCACTATAACCCCCTTCCTTTCTCCTGCCTGAACTGGGCTAAGCGTGCTTCTTGTTTGTAACTACACGCATAAACTGTAATTTGCGAAAAGTGCATGCCATAGGGTACAATGTGTATCATAATGGCTGTTGGAGCGTGGGAAGAATGGTTGTACATATTATATTGTAAGATTGGCAATTCATGTGATCGATCTTTCCGAAGACTGTGAAAGCAGTGTACATGGGAACTATGAGAGCTTCCCCACAAAGAAACGGGATTTCGAAATTTTCTCAGTTGATATTCCGGAGAGAATAGTCTAGCAATTCAAATTTCTGAACTCGCCTGTGAAACAAAACTAAGACCATTAGTGCAATGTAAGAGCACCGTTCCGTTAGGTATAGCGAGATCGTTTGATAAACTATGTATTTTGTTGTAGAACGCCTGTATTCTTGGTGTCCTGCCTTTCACATATTTTTCCCACGACTGAAGCTTACTTTTCATTTCATGTCGCCGAAATCAGATATTTTCATAGTACCAGCCAACTTTCAGGCATACTGCAATGTCCTTAAGGGTAAATGTTATGCCTAACGGTGTTGTTAACTTCATTTATGAATAAACGACATGGGGTGTAATGTAACTACTGTTCGGTAAGCAAACTGAAAAAAATACTATGACGGAAATGTTTGGTTCTCGATGTTTTTTCTGTATAACTTTTCCCTGGCTCTGAAGTTCTTTAAATGGTTGTCCAGTTGAATATTCTTGTCGGTAATAGTTGTTTGAAAGTGCTCTGGTTACCATATTTGTTTCCTTCCGCTCTTGAGCACTTCAGTGTGTGAATACTTAATGTCATCACACATGAAAGTTAATATTGGTGCAGTAAATGTAACAGAACAAATGAAATAATTAGGTATTGTAGTTCCATGCTCTGCTGAGAGGAATTAGGCGTACACGAGGGAAACAGTGCACGTGCGTAAACAGGACTGTGAGCCGGGTTAACTGGATTACAAAGGATTTCGGCAGAAGCTTTTATGAGAGTTGCTTCATCTTCGGAAAGCAAATACCGAATGAAACGGGGAAGCAGTGTTCGTGCCAGACATACATGCGATTGTTTTGTGTCGGCACCTGTGGCCGAGCGGTTCTAGGCGCTTCAGTCCAGAACCGCGCGACTGCTACGGTCGCAGGTTCGAATCCTGCCTCGGGCATGGATGTGTGTGATGTCCTTAGGTTAGTTAGGTTTAAGTACTTCTAAGTTCTTGGGGACTGATGACCTCAGAAGTTAAGTCCCATAGTGCTCAGAGCCATTTGAACCATTTTTGATTGTTTTGTCGTGGCAGCAGGGCCGTTTCTACCATTATCCGAGACTAGGCGACAAAATTTTAGTGACGGTAAAGGACGGAAAAAATTAATTTAAACTCAAACAGTGAAAACATTGAGCAAATGGGAAAAAATGAAAGAGGGAAAATGAAAGCACCGAGTTGTCTTCAAAACGTACGGAACAATTACTTAATAAGCCTGTACTTTGACGAAAGTAAACACATTCTCTCTACCTACCTCAACACTAAAGCAACCGGTCCTGAGTATAAAACGGAAACATAAGACCTTGATTCATCTACATCGAGGGCTGGAGCAGAGCTCGTGCGCTGGCTTTCGATATGTTCCGACTTGATACCACACCTCCCCCAGTTCCTCTTTGTGTTTTTGTTTCTGATCGTATGTCCTGTCAGTTGAATTGAGTACTGTCCCCAGAAAATGAGGACGTCTGTCACCTTCGTTTAATGATTAAAAATATAGGAGATTTACATTGTTGTGCCGTTACATGTTGGTGGAGGGGGGGGGATAAACCGATTGTAGTAAAAATAAATAAATAAATAAAAAGAGAGAGAGGCGTCATTTCATTCTTCATGTCTCGCCTAGTGCGGCAAAACACCTAGCAACGACCCTGCGTAGCAGCAGATAAACATGAATTACTTTGCACTTAATTAAATTATACTGCACTTAATTTAATCATGTAACACTTTCATCACTTCCCACTGTCTTTAATTATGTAGCAGTTCGTATGGTTTAAGTTTCCCACCGCACCACAAAATTCGGGCCTGTGTTAACTACTCGGTTACTGGTATTGTGAACTCCAGTATTTGTCTTGTTACGAATGTTCGGTTTCTTAATTTTATTGAACGTGTTTTCGGTCTGAAACTGCATTTTCTACTTCACTGTTACTAGAGAACCATTCCATTCGAAGGGCTGTAGTGTACACTCACCTTGGCACAAAAGGACAACGCACACCTGTGGGTACTTGTAATGGTCGACACGCACGCTTAGAAAATGTTATCAGGAAGAAAATAAATTCAGTCGCGTTCACGTTAAGGAGCTTTTTCCTATCTGAAAATTGTTATCGCCCCGTTCATGAATAGATACAATGTTACAGGGAAAGTTTTTACCTGCAATACCGTTGCAGAAGTTTTACAGTTCGCCATATATTTTTTACTACGAATGTCACGGAAATTTCTTGAATTCTTAGCTAATGGCATTATTATTATAATATAGGTTCAGTTTCCACCCGCCCCCCCCCCCCCCCCCCCGTCCGACGTTCCCAGCCAGCACAGCCAGCATAATTTACGCGATTTCCCAAAATAAATTATTCATGCTATTGCCAGAACGCTGTTTTCAGTACAGCACGGACGATTGCTTATCTCCACGTTCTGCAACGGTAGCAGGACCACAATGTCGAACACCTCGTTAAATCTGCAATCCATTGCGCGTCCAAAAACAACTCATGACCATGCAGTTGGTCAGAGTTTGTGTTGTTACGTTCACTCTGTTCATCTGAGTTAGCCGTGCGTATCTGAGGAAAATACCCGCGGAGTATTGTTTACATATGGAGAATAGGAATAAATAAACAAAATCTGCAATACACAATCCGTATCCATCTCGCAACACCCAAGTCGTCAGTCTGCCTAAGTTTACTATGGCGCTCTATGCATCTAAAGCCAAAGGACGTCACGTTCGAAAATCTCGTATTCTACAGTGGCAGCGTGGTTAAAAAGAACAATTGTTTACATAACCGGCGCTCCTGGATTCCCATAATGTAGTTGCGAACACGGGGATGTTATGAGCTTCAAAACCAAACTATGATTACTGCTATGCTCCGTCTATCCCGAGACAACTGTATGGGTTTGAATGATCACAATTAGAGTACATGATTTGGCATTCCAGTGTGGTTAGTCCCTTCATAGATTTCCAAACGAAGATCTTGTAATTGTTACCTGGTAGTGATTGATGGTGAAGAAAATTACGTTAGCATTTGTTGCCAGGTGTGGACGGGTCGGACAAAGCGTCTCCTAACGAGGTCCCCTTTAAGAAGGCAACCCCTCTCCAGTCGACCGCACGCTCCGGCCGTATGTTATGACGTGGTCTCCATTAAGAAGACGCATCCGCCAGCACCCCCACTGCGGCCGCAGTAGACTGCGTTGATGCGGGTCTGATATTAGCCTGCGCCGGGGGCCAAAAATGCCGGCCTGACGCAGCAGTTAGGCTGCGCTGAGCCTCCCCAGCTCCTATCGGGTGCCTAAAAAGGTCCCAGGATTTGTTTACTTCACGTCAGCGTGCTTCACAGATGGGAGTTGTCTTTCTTGCAGACAATGGCGGTACGCGTTTTAAAACTCGGGGTACATGACGTCGACGAGGAGCACAGAGCGCACACGTCACGTCGTGCAAGTAAATCATGGATAAGACTAGACGTAGGGGGTGCAAGTGGAGGCAGGAATTCGCAACAGAGGGTAGCTTCATTTGTATTGTAACACTGAGGATAGTGCGTGAGCGTATCTGCAACTGTGGTAGCCGTAATTTTGTCTACGATGGTTGCAGGAGCAGTGTCCACATAAACAGATTCAACTAGAAATGTTGCTAAATCTTCGTTGGAGATTAGGTTGCTAATACGAATTTCTAAACTTGTTTGTGACACTGTCGCTGAAATAAACCCACAACCAACTGTGCAGGCCTTATCCTGTTACTGTTGCGGGCGAATACCACAATTTCCCGCATTACTTTATTACTTATTACGGAAGCGTTTGACAAGCGCTGTGCTTGAAGAAATACTAATCATTTTTCATTAACCTCCCCAATGAAAGAAGCCTTTCCATGTTTTACCCAAAACTGAACCAGTTATTTTTGCATTTCGTGTCGCCACACTTTAGTAGTTGCGTTTTATAATTAAATGTTGTCCGAGTATAGTACCAACCGGCCGTGATCTGTGCTACAGAAAAAGAGTATCCTTAAAAGTAGATGTTACGCACAACGATGCTGCCACTATAATTTACGGATATTTTAGTTATCCATTAAATAAACTAAAAGACTTACAGCTTAACGTTATTGATGTTTCTTTTAGTTGTATTTCCGTGTCCATTTAGTGTGGCTCTATAGTTTTTAGATTATTGTCCAATCGAATACAGAAATATGAATTAACTGTTTTTCAGGGCTCAGGTTACTAGTTTGAGTTTATCCTTCCACTCTTGATCGCTTTAGTATGTTAAAAGTTAACGTTTTTGAGCGCATAAGTGAAAACGGCGCAGTAACTTTCACAGAACAAATGAAAGAAAGGGGCTTGTAGTTCGTTACTCTGTGAGACATTAAGTGGTATGAGGGGAAAACGTGAAAGAACAAATCGCTTCATACTGGCTGTAAGACAGGTTAACTAGATTACCAGCGCTTGCGGCAGAAGCTTTGCAAATGGCGAATGAAGTGGTAGGTAAAATTAGCGGTCCTAACCCCAGCTGAACAATCTTATTCACTGTCTGCTTAAGTGAATTGCTTCTTTCGGTAAGGAGCATTAAGCATGACACTGCAGAAGATAAAGGAGTTTGGATTTGCTTATCTGCTAAGATTCCCCAACTACTTTTGCTGCTGTCAAATACCTTGGACAGTCTTGCTTCAGAAGAACTTGGAGAAACTTTTTATTTCTCCTTTCTGCATCTACATCTTCACGCTGCAAGCCACTGTGAAATGCATGGCTGGGAATATGTCCCATTGTACCAGTTCTCTGTGTTTTTCATCCACGGATGGAGCGCGGGAACAACGATTGTTTAAATGCCTCCGTGCGTGCTGTAATTAATCCAATATTGTCCACACGATACCTAAGGGAGCCATACATAGGATATACCGTTGTAGTGTATTACTAGAGTCATCATTTAAAGCCGGTTCTTGAAACTTTGTAAGTAGGCTATTCTTGGAATAGTTTGTCACGAAGAACGGAACTCGCACGCACTTGAAGACACTCTCCTGCGAGTCAAACAAATCTGTGACCATTCATGCTGCTCTTCTCTGTATACGTCCAATATCCCCTGTTGGTCGTATTTGGTACGGGTACCACAGACTTGAGTAACATTCTAGGATGCACGGCACGAGTCATTTGTAAGCAATGTCCTTTGTAGTCTGTTCGCATTTCTCCAGTGTTCTACCAATAGACCGAGGTCTATCACCCGCTCTACCCGCTACTGAGTCCGTGTGCACATTCCACTACATATCCCTACAAACTGTTACACATAGGTATTTGTATAAATTGATCGATTCCAGCTGTAACTCCCTGAGATTATAGTCATAGTATATTACGTTTTTTCGTTCTTGAAATGTGCAGTTTTACGTTTCTGAATACTTAAAGCAAGTTGCAATCTTTGCACCACTTTGAAATCTTATGAAGACCTGACTGAATATTTATGCAGCGTGTTTAAGGGAGTACTACATTATAGATTACTACATCACCTGGAAAATTTATGAGGTAATATTTTCCGCAAGGTCATTAATATACAACATGAACAGCAAGGGCCCCTAGACACTTCCTAGAGATACACCCGAAGTTACTTCCTCATCCTGCGATGATTGTCCATTCAAGATAAAACGCTGCGTCCTCCCAACCAAAAATATTTGATACATTAAACTGGGTGACAATTGCGGGAAGTATAATCAAAAGGTATGAGTTGCTTAGTAGGAACGCATGGTGCTTTCTTCCTGCATAGTGTTACCATCTTATGACATGCAGTCGTGAATCAGAGGAAACACTCCTTAAATATTTGTCGAGGCATTCATTCAAATGGAGCAATGTGGCGTAGTACGAAGTTTTCTACTGCTGTAGAAAAAGCCGACCGCTGGTTGTGATTACCAGTTTCAGTAAAACGAGTGTTAGCTGAGTACAATTTTATTGGCAGAGCTAAATTATAAAATGGATCGGCAGTGAAGTATTGCTTCCCTTTATTCCCCAGAAACACTCGGGAAAACAACTTTTTTCCTAAACCCTTTTATAGGTGAATGCTTTGAATCTCCATCCATAGGAAATCAATGTCCATTTACCTGACTATTTTATTGTGGAAGAAGTTGGAGTCACGAAGGGTAAGAAGAGGGCTATACAAAGGTCTTTCAGAAACTTTGAAGCCCACTGCAGCCTGATACCAGTCAAAACTCTCTACTGATCTATTTGGGCGTTTGATGAAACAGCCGTCTCCAAGGTCAGAGTCTTCATTGGCTGCCTCAGTGACTTGACTTTGTGAAGCAAAACAACCAACCTTTCTTCAAAGTCTGTTTTGAGAGAGTTGTGTACCACATATTTCATAATCACTCTCCGTACGGTGAAGTAAACAGGTGCCTTTCTCTTCTTGGCAAGCAGTTCGGGCATGCGACAAGCACTCCCCACTAGTTTTGCGACCTGGTCGGAACATCGTGGTAATGAAGCTACTAGTATAGCGAAATACGCCCGCCAGTTTAGACTGTCTTGGGCATTTGCTTCTATCACGATACACAAGTTGCCGCCTGAATATCTGCGAACACTGGCAAAGAGCAAATCATCAAATGTGCTCCTAAGTAATGGTGTGAATTAAAAGTGCAGTTGCAGTCGCTTCCGTTAACAGGCGTATATTCTTTGCCCATTGTTGCCCCATTGAGCTGTTGCTCGATATCGACTGTAAAACTATAACTTATCTTGTTGTTCTGGAAATCATTCCAATTAAAGCCTTTGTGGGAGATCTCTTGCCAAAGCGAAGATAGAAAAGGCGAGAGATCTGAAGTGAGGGGGGGGGGGGAGAAAGTGCATCATGATGTCAGATGTCTAAAATCATCCTTATTATGTAATATTCGATCACCTCCATATAGTTACAAAAGTTAAAAAGATGGACGTTACAGGAAAACTTACAAATTAACACGCATTTGACAAGGAATACAGGATTAGTTGTTAATGAACTTGAGCAATTTAATCTTGTACTTTGGAATATATAAAATGTCCGCAAGAGCAGGTACACGTTTGATTGTTCTGGCTTCATTAAAAACACTTATTTTTCGAAAAGTCGCAGTAGATTTTGCATACGTGGTAATTCAGCTTATTGATGCGATAGGTGCGCGAATATACACACAAACTGATTTAATATTACGTAGGAACGTAATTTATCCACGTTATAAGAATATAGAACAATAGTTGCGAGAGCAACACATTTTCATAAGGTAGCAGTCGCCGTTTATATAGTATCTTTGCAGAAAATATCTTTATTTCTGAAACGATGTGTTGTCTGTTGTTATGACTATACTTAATCTATTGTCGGGACAGTCAGCTTACCGCTTATGGCCTAAGAACACCGGTTTGTGACCATATAATTTGTTGCAGAGGAGCAAGAAATGTTTTTCCTGCTTTTGAGGGAGCCTCAAACCAAAAACGGAGCATGATATGTCTCATCGAAAACATTTCCTCACTTTCTTTGGTTTGTAATTCCTTGTCCAACACTTTCTAATGGCACGTAAATCTGATTCTTCATGTATTTACGGGATCCGAAGGCTTTCAGTATAATCTATTGCATTTTCCTAGGCGTTTTACTCTTCTCAAAAACTGTTTTACTCGATGTAAGTGTGAAGTTTTATTCCTTTATTTAGGTTCTAGGCACTTTCCTGCTCAATTTTGGACAGCCAGCAAGGAGTAGCATAATATTTCAATTGCTGCGTGGGCCATGCCATCAGTAAATATCTGCCCACTTTATCACTTCCCTCCTTATCTTTGTGTTATCGACGTGATGGTGTACGTGGAAAAGCGAACTGTTTCGCCTGTTGCCCAGATACATACGTTTGAGAAAAGTCTGCAACTTAGTTGGAAGGCGCGAATATAATCTGGCTATATTACTATTGGTACGCAGTGTGTTTGGAGTTTCCGGGGTATTTTTCACGATGTTTTCTCTAACTTAAATGAAACTGATTTGACGTGGCTGTCAGCACGAGAAAAATAGGGTTGTAATCGTAATTACTGACTTCACCTTCTATAGCTATGTCTTCACGCTACGAATAACAATGAAATGATTGTCTCTGTCTATATTCAACAAACCAATTTACGGTTGGTGGAGGATACTTCTGGTACCACCACCTTCTATCACCATTCCCTGTTTCCTTCGCGAATGGTACGTAAGAAGAGTGCGTGTTGGGCAGTCTCCGTACAAGATCTAATTTCTGTGATTTTCTCGTCGTGGTCACGCGAGACGTATACGGGAGGAAGTAATGCGTTGCCCAGCTCTTCTTGGAACGTACGCTCTGGGAATTTTAACAATAAACTTCTGCGTGATGCATAACGTCTCCATTTTAGCGCGTCTGTCACGCGTTCGTGGAGCATGTCCGTAACACTGATGAACCAAGTGTACGCCGCTTCCCGTGCTGGGATGAAACACGAAAAGAATGACTGGTAATATGTCTCTTTCGCACTTCCTCCTCCTCCTCCTCCTCCTCCTCACCTCACCTTTTCCAGTTTCTCTATTAGGGCAACATTATTATATGGTTTTACAAAATACATATTTACGCCAGTGACTGTAACTCTCTATTTCACGATTGCAATTTCGGCCTTAATTGCAGATTTTTGTGGCTTTATGTACAGCCACAAAAATCTGCACTTGATAATGGCCTACGGCGGAAATTGCAATCGTGAAATAAAGTGTTAGTCACTGCCGTAAATACGACGTCTTTTATAAAGTTCTACACGAATGTGAATCCATGTATAAAAAGTTAATTGTTATATGGGTTTTAGCGATGTTAGCGACGGTTGGTGGCTCGATGTCCTTCCTAAGCAACTCCCCCACCCCCGGAAGGAATCTATGTAGCCCATTTGTGTGAGACTAGAGAAATCTTATGTTCAACCGTGAGAACGTTTCCTAAATGTTTGCGTAGCGCGTATCTGAAGTGGGACATGGGTACCAGCCCAGTTTTTACCTAGTTCGATGTGGAAAGCGCCCAAGAACTGCATCAATGCTGGCCGGCTCATCAGCCCTCGTTAATACGCGGTGATAGATTCCATTTGTGGCAGGCTCGCTTCCAGAATTTCGGAAGCTTCGCGTCAACGTTCTCGGCTATTCGGGCCGATGTCTCTTGAGCACTGTTCTCTAATTTCATATTGGTTATATGTGGTAAAAGAGACTCGTAGGAGTCCATCTGCATCTGTAGTTCGCAAACCATCTTACGATCTCCGGGGAAGGGAGGGGGGCGCTAAATTTTGTGTCATAATAATTCACATCCCCCTCTTTCAGATTCCATTTGCCAAATGTAAGCGGGAAGAAACTGTCGACGCGCCTTTGTACCGTTGTCCTCATTACACGAGAAGAGTATTGGAGGAGGTAATAATTGATGATTCGTTTTTGGAAATCAGGCTTTTGGAGTTTCGAAATAGCGATACAGAGCACCCTTTTGTAGCTCATTTCCTGCAGTTCTTAGAGTATTTATGTAACACTTTCATGCTGACTGAATGAAACCATGACAAAGCGCGGAGCTCTTCTTTGAATCTTATCGACCTCTTGTGTTTCTACCACTTCGTAATGGTCCTAGACCGTCGAACATTATTCAAGAATTGGTCGAATTAGGGTTTTGTAAGTGATTTCTTTCGTGCGGTCTGGCATCTGCATTCCTTATGCTACACATATGTGGTCGCTGCATCTTACATAGCTGTGTGCGGTATCCATAGATGGTTGACGGTTTTCACTAATCGCTGATCGCGTAGTCAAACAACTGCCGATCGTTTTGGGTTTTTGCAGGCATTACTTTAAGATTCGGACATTTCGCCTTGAAAACAGATTGTTAGATATTCTAAACAAGTTTTCTCGAGAGCTTTATGGCGTTTCTTTCAGTGTATCGCCTAGCAGAGATCCTTTCAGCATTTAGTCTCTTTCTCTCGGCAAAGGAGTGTGTGCCCATTAGCGCTGAGCCTCTTGGTATGCGCTCAACGTCCGATCCGGTATGTATCGCATATACCTGAATAATATTCGGGTATAATCTGCACAGAAGCTTTTTCAGCAATATATTTCGTGCGCATAACGCTTTTTTCCAGGATTTACCCTAAATGGAAGAGCACAATTTACTTGCACTATCATCACCGTCGTCGTCCAGATAGCACCCACTACTGGATATACGTCTCCACACATTGTGACCTTCAGCTTTTCACATCCATGTTCGCCCTGTCTCATTCTTTACGTTGTTTCCCCATCGCCCATTAGTCGTCCTCTTGGTCATTACTTACTACGAGGAACCGAACACAGAATTTCCTTCGCACATATTCCATAATTTCGCCCAGCTGTATGCGCAGCACATCTCCAGTTCAGTTTGGTAACAATCGCTGTCACGTTCTAAACTATTTTCTTTTCTCGTATCAATTATTTCGTATTTCTGCCCCTTATTATTACGCCCAGCATGCACCTCCCCGCTGCTTGTCGTCAATATTTGAATTTTTTGCGCAAGTATTCACAATGTTACACTTCCTTAAGTTAGTACAAGTTAGTACTGGCAACATACACTAGTTATAGATTTCCCGTATTAAACAAGTTGGGATTTATATCTGAATACGGCATTTATTTTTAAAAATGAACTCAAAGCCAAAGAGTTCCATGGGCCACGCCGATACAACCCGGAAAAGTTCTCAGCAGTTGTATAATTTGTTTGTCTGCGCATCTATAGATTTCCGTCCCATTCGGATGATTCTCCCGTAGTGTGCCTTTTTGTTTTAAATAGTCCTTTTTTTTTTTAAAAAAAAATCTATATTACAAGAGCCATACGGGCCCGGCACCTGGCATGATGGTCTAAGGTGCCACTGGGTACATAACATCATCTCTGATTCGCATAGCCGTTTATTTAGACAGCAGGCGCTAAATTTGTGACGTGTTATGCCTAGTGGCTGTTCCGTATCTTAGAAATATCCGTGCCGATACCACGTTGTCTTTCAACAAAATAACCCAAGACCGTATGTTGCCCGTGCTGAGGATACAGAGGATGGTAGACTGTTACCCCGGCCAGCACATTCTTCAGATTTGTCAGCCACTGAAAACCATGTGGTCATAAGTTGCCGAGAGACTGGCATGCCACTGAACTGGTGAGCTCTGGCATATAATTGAAGCACCATCGAATAGCGTACCCATACCTCTCATCAAAGGTCATCTCGACTCAGTTCCTAGTCAAGCTATAGCCATTGGTACTGCCATAGGTGGCTGTGTGTTCTAAATTTAGCACCCTGCGTAGACCCCAAAGCATTTATGAATTTCAGCATGTCCTCTTTCAACTTTGCTGTATGCACACAACAAAATTTCGTTATTGGTACCCTTCCGTGTATTCAAATTTTATTGATCAACAGTATAAATGTTGAACTCTATCAAATCAACGTTATGATGGCAACAAACTATCTTAACCAGCGTTAGGTATTCTGGAGACTTCACTCTCTTTCGTGAAAGATTTTGTCGCGCTAGTAATTTTCAGGTGCCTATTTCAGGTGCTAAGACATACGTGTTAATATGTTTTTGTAAACACACTTCGATATTTTTCCGTCCGTTTGTTTCAACATTGATTTTGTTGCAGCGAGCGATATACCGCAGAATCTGCCTCGTGTTCCAGAAAAAGTGGCCGGCCGATGTGGCCGTGCGGTTCTAGGCGCTTCAGTCTGGAACCGCGTGACCGCTACGGTCGCAGGTTCGAATCCTGCCTCGGGCATAGATGTGTGTGATGTCCTTAGGTTAGTTAGGTTTAAGTAGTTCTAAGTTCTAGGGGGACTGATGACCACAGATGTTAAGTCCCATAATGCTCAGAGCCATTTGAACCAGAAAAAGTTCCAAATACTCGTCAGGTGACCACGATTTAGGTTTGGCGGTTTGCGTTAATCAGATAATGTCGGGATGATTCCTTAAAGGAGGTTCGAAAGTGGCATTCGTATCCTCCCCAATCCGAGTTTGTACTCTAATGACATCGACGTTGGCGAGAAGTTAAATTCTAACCTTCCTTCCTGCGTTTGTTTACCGTGATCATAGCATCGACTGATGTTGCAACGGTCACCGTGTAAACTGTTAAACACGTGTGCGGACACACGTAAATTTCCTTCCAATGTGTTTCATTTGTCTTCATATGGTCGTAATAATGCTGTAGTCGCCCTAGTTTTAAAAACAGTTTCCGATTGATCGGCGCATCAGGATGCTGGAGAATTAACCGTGGCGTCTGGCGGCAGATATGATAATGAAGTGAAATTCCATGAAATGAAATGCAATGAATCAAACTTTCATTGATACCCGTGTTTCCTCCTGTTACTCCCGAAAAGCACTTCCAGAAACCGTCTTGGGATTTGTGGAAGTAGCACCAGTGTCGAAACTAGTTCAATGTTGCTATTAATTGAAACAGTGGTCTAGGGGTAGAGTTTTTTACTATTAATTGAAATATCCTGGGTTCGAACCTAGCTTGAACAAAAATCAGCAGTGCAGACGAAAGCTCTTGACATCCAGTGTCCGTGTCAAAGAGGTTAGAGGAGCGGCCAAGCGCTGTAGGACAACCTCTTGCCCATGGGGTGGGAAACTGCCCCTAAAAGGCGGAAGAATCAGCAGTGATAACGGCATGAGGATGCAAAAGGCAATAATACACACAATGTGTACCCACAGGTCATGTGACATGTTTTTCAAAAAGTGTCATCATGATCTTTCCATTGGCAAACAATTTTGGATTAGTCCCCCATTCGGATCTCAAGGAAGGGATTTCCATATGGAGGTAACTATGAGAAAATGATTAAATAACCAGCGAAAGGGTAACATCCGAATCGGAGCGTGGAATGGCGGAAGTTTGAATATGGTAGGGAAACTAGAAAATCTTACAAGGGAACCTGAGGCTTAGCCTAGTTATAGTCGGAATCAGAAAAGGTAAATTTAAAGAAGGTAAGGATTTATAGTCAGGCGAATATAGGGTAACACCAACAGCAGCGGAAAATGGTATAACGGCAGTAGGATTTGTTATGAATAGGGAAGCAGGACAGATAGTGGTTACTGCGAACAGTTCAGTGATTAGGCTTGTTCTCATCAGAATCGACAGCAAACGAACGCGAACAGCAATAGTTTAAGTGTACGTGCCGACCGAGGTCATAAGCAGATGATGACGAGATCCAGAAAGTATGAGGACATTGAATGGGCAATTCAGTATGTAAAATGAGATGGTAGTCTATTAATGATGGGGGATTAGAGTTACGGGAGAATTTGGACTTCGCAGTAGGAAAGAGAAGAGAGACAAAGTGAGTTCTGGAATAAATTTCTGCTAGTAGTAGCGAATACACTGTTCAAAATCACAAGGGGAAGAGGTTTCCTTGGAAAAGACCTGGAGGTACTAGAAGATTCCAGCTGAATTAAATCATGTTCAGACAAATTCCTAAATAAGGTATTGGGTTCTAACGCGTAGCCAGGAGCAGTAACAGACTCGGATCCCAAGTTAGTGATGATGTAGAGTAGGCTGATGTGTAAGAAACTCATCAGGAAGAATCACTGTGCAAAGAAATGGGATACTCATCTGCTGAGGAATGATGAGATGCGCCTGAAGTTCTCTGAGGGCATAAATACTGTTAAATGAAAAAAAAAAAGTAGGCAATTCAGTTGAGCAGGAATGGATATCTCTAAAAAGGGTACTCACTGAAGTTGAATAGATAAACATAGGTACAAGGAAGGTAACTACGAAGAAACGTTGGCTTACAGAGGAAATACTTAAGTTGATCAACGACAGAAGTAAAAAAATCTGAGAATTTCATGTATATAGAAAGGTCACTTAGTAATGAAACAAACAGGTAGTGCAGGAAAGCCAAGACGAAATAGCTGAAGGAAAAAGCGAAGAAGTAGACAAAGAAATGGTCGGTGGAAGGACTGATACAGTATATACAAAAATAAACAGCAAACTTAGGTGAAATTAAAAGCAAGGATGTCAACATCAGGAGAGAATGGGTTGGTTCAAATGGCTCTGAGCACTTTTTGCGACTTGACTTCTGAGGTCATCAGTCGCCTAGAACTTAGAACTAATTAAACCTAACTAACCTAAGGACATCACACACATCCATGCCCGAGGCAGGATTCGAACCTGCGACCGTAGCGGTCGCTCGGTTCCAGACTGTAGCGCCTAGAACCGCACGGCCACTCCGGCCAGCAGAGAATGGGCATTACACTGTTAAACAAAGCGGCCAGCCGGAAAGAGTACATGAAGGCCTCTACGAGGAAAGTCTAATGACCTTACTGAGAAAGAAACTGGAGACGATATAGAGGACGTAAGGATCCAGTATTAGAGTCAAAGTTTAATAGAATTTTGGAAGACTTTCGATCAACTAAGAGAGTAGTGATAGATAACAATCCTCCGGAATTTCTAAAATCATTTGCGTAAGTGATCGAGCATTCAAGTTAGCGTGTAGAATCTGAGTCTGGACGAGACATACCATCAGACTTTCGGAAAAATATCATCCACACATCCCGAAGATAAGTGCGAGAATTGTCGCATAGTCAACTTAATGGCTCATGCATCCTTCTTGCCCACAAGATTGAAACGTGCAAGATTGAAAAAGAAAGTTGAGGGTCTGATAGATGACGATCAGTTCTGTTTTCGCTAAGGTAAGGACACCAGAGAGGCAGTTGGGACACTACGACTGATAATGGAAATAAAGTCTTTTTAAATAGTGTTAAATGGTGCAAGATGTTCGAATTTCTGAGAAAATGGGTGTATGCTGTAGGGAAAGGAGGATAATGTCCAATGTGTACAAGAACCAAGAGGTAACAATAAGAATGGAAGACCAAGAACGAAGTGCTCGGATTAAAAAACCGGTGTAAGAGAGGGATATGGTCTTTCGCCTCTACTATTCAGTCTATGCATCAAAGGACGAATGGCGGAAATTAAAGAAAAGTTCAAGAGTAGAATTAAAATCCATGATGAAAAGATATCAGTGATAGATAGGCTGTTGGCATTGCTATCCTTAGTGGAAAAGGAGAATTACAGGACGTATTGAATGGAATGAAGAGTCTAATGAGTTCAGAATATGGGTTGAGAGTATACCGAAGGATGACGAAAGTAATGAGGAACAGCAGAAATGTGATTACCGATGAACTTAACATCAAAATTGGGGATCACGAACCAGAGGAAATTAAGGAATTCTGCTACCTTGGAAGCAAAATAGCACACGGCGGGCGATGCAAGGGACGACATAAAGCAGATTAGCTCAGGCAGTAGGGCATCCCTGGACAGTCAGGGGAAGAAATGCAGTTCAGTACTTTCATGTTAACCACGGGAAACGTCAGAGACTGCTACATTTTTTTTTTTTTATGAAGACTCCAAAGAAATCCATAGAGATATTTGCCATGGTATAGGGAACATTACTGAATCTAATGTCTTTTTTCTGAATCAAGTAACTTCCTGCAGTTGACAGAATTGTAATTGCAGGCCTGCCATCAATAAATTTTATTTCAAAGGTCGAGGAAGGTTGTGCAAGATTGTTTTGGCAGTTTGTGACATGAAATGGGGAGCATGATGCTGTAGAAACGAAACATTTATTTCCTGGATGTTACCTACGTTTCTTGCAGTATATTTTGCCCCTGTCTGAATCTGCGGGGAAAAAGCTAAGTTACTTCTGTTGAGTTGGACAGAATAAGGGACTTTACAGCAAGATAGAGAGTAGAAACAAGATAAATTCTTAGGGAATACAGTTCATGAAATACTGGAAGAAATAGGAAGACCACAAAGGTTGAATTTGGAAAGTGATGCACAGCTTTCTTGTCACGTAGCGTTGACTATTTGCCCCGAAACTATTCTGAGAAAAATCTGTTCAGGCTGCGCTTAAAATGTTTTCGCTTAAAAAAATGCTCGTTTGCAACGGCAATGTATTTTAAAAGTTACAAACAAATTTAATCTCAGTCTGGATGAAAATCAGCTATACAATGAATTTTATGATTTCCTGAATGGATATACTGGACTTGATGAAACGGAAGCACAAGACTAGAAGCAGAGGAACAAAATTGACATCCTCTATTTCCAATTCTGTAGGTTTATATAGTACATATATTCAGTTTCTGCCAGTAACTCATTTACTGAAAGAATCTTACGTATGACGAAGAACCAGTGGTCAGAATAAAGAAATCGGATGTACATGGTCTTAGTGACAAAAGAATTATAAATAAAAGCGAACTTTTGTGACAAATTTGGAGAATTCTTCTCTTTCCGGAAAGAGAAAGCAGCAAAGGGCAGCACTAAATATACATTCAAAAATAGAAAACAGTGATCATTTACTGTTGGGCATTGTGTTAAAAGATTTTTTAAGCCTATATTTTTATCGGAACTTTGAATTGAACTTATAATACTGCCATTTTTTAAAAAAAATCATTTGATGTTTAAATAGCAAATCCATATATTTTTGTATTAAACACACAGTTTGAGCTAAATTTTGATGTGTTTAGAAATTATAGATACAGAAAATTGGTTATATTACTTATGATCTCTATTAACCTTTTCTTCATTTCGTATGATTGAGAAGTCGTCCAGCCCAAGGTTTCTTGAAAGGTGGCATCCGTAGTAGTAGCCGCCATGCTACCAGAGGGTGCTGTAGAAGGTAAAAGCTGTTGGGGAAGACAGTATCAGAAATTCGGAATACATCCAACAAATAATTGAAGACGTAGGGTGCTAGTACTTCTCTTGCATAAGAGAGAATTCACGGTAGGCCGTATCGAATCAATCAGAATACTGACTCTGAAAAAGTATGTATCTCGGGGGAGAAACTTTTGGTTGCAGTTTTTCGGCAGTGATACGAGGAAACATTAATGTTTTGAGTTAGGCTCAGAAGCTTAAAGTGAAGGCGATTCCTCCCGTTAAACCTGTGACATGCATTAAATCCTGGTACGACGTAAAATAATTTCCTTTTTCACGACATTTTCGGCTCTGTGACTGTTTTCTATTTTAGTTGAAGATGCACAGTGATAGATAACCTTCGCATTTTGCGTCACCCACCGGTAATATGATGATACATGGGAATAGGGCTGTGCCGATCAGTTAATCAGCAGCGTAGATTCACAGAGTAGAGCTGGATTCTCAATCGAAAATTCAAAACTATACCTCCACGGAGAGGAACTTCTAGTAACTAAAACAGAGGAGATATTTCAGTTTTCGTGACAGTTACATTCGGCCAAAGGAATTTCTGACAGTTTGAGATTTGTCATCGTGGCACGACATCCAACGAATATGGCGATCTCGTTGTTCACATCAATTTTGCGGCGTTTGCTTCTGCTCTGCGATACTGACACGTTCTTTAGCTGTATATATGGCTCGTTGAAAAATTGCAGTTCTCTGTTGGAAGGTACGGCACAGCATTATCCCACATAACTGACACGTCGGATTGTATTCCACTTATTACGCAAGTTTTAAATGTGGCTTATAAAATACATGAATCTAATATTTGTTGTACCGGTAACAAAGAAAAAAAACTAACGCACTTACTTCGTCCATTTTTCTTGCACAATGCACTGATTCTGAGATTTCTGTCTGTAACGTCGCCTTCTGATTGTTCCATTTTCTATTTTCCGCCGTCCAACCATCACATCGCCCATAGCTTTCTCATGAAGTGTTCTGCGCTAGTTCAAATCGTCTGCTAATGGAGACTGCTCGCATGAGTGTGCAGATGTGCTCTTTCCGCTAATGATGCCTGTTATTGGTTAGATTGGGCTGCAGTAACTCTGCCACATGTGGCACGGGTGGCGGGCAGACGCGAGTGGCAACTTTTATTTCTAAAACTCTTCCTTCCCGTTGCAGACTCACGCCGGTACTTCAACTGGCAGGGTTGTGAACGTCTTGTGCTCTTTGTAATGAAGAAGGCTGTTATTGTGGCCACACTGAGAGAAATTATTCTTTCCTATTGAGAAAAGATGGATTGGCTCAATGCATTTAGCAGTACAGTAACATTATGATGAAGATTCGTTCAAATAACTCGACTGTATATTCTTTATACATGTACACTTCGAATATTAGACGTGTTTCATGCAACTAAATTTAGATTTACTGGCATTGCGTAACTTAGAATTTGGAGATAAATTGCACAGTGTTGACTGCCAACGCGCTAGCTGTTTGCAAGCACTTGGACCTGAAACATGTCTGCTTTTGGAAGGATACTCGGCAGAATGCAGTCATGGTGGTTCATCTATATTTTGTCCGCCTATTCAGCTGACTGCTATGCAGCGGGCCTGGGTTCGATTCCCGCCTGAGTCTGAGATTTTCTTCGCCCGGGGACTGAGTGTTGGGCTATCATCATCATCATCATCATCATCATCATCATCATCATCATCGACACGCAAGTCACCCAATGTGGCGTCAGCTGTAAAGACTTCATCTCGGCGGCCGAACTTTCTCATGTGGGGACTCCTGGCCATCAGTGCCATGCGATCATTTCATCTATGCTTGGGATTTAAGCGAAAGGGCAGGAAATTTAAATGCCGTGTAGGACACATCCGGAGAAACAAAGAAGGTAATGGCTGTGTACATTCTTCTAAAATTCAAGACATACACGGTATAATTAAATGCCAGGAATCTAGATGTTCACTTCAGTAAGCAAAATGAGCATCCAAGTCACCTCATACTGGCCCCAGTTCAATAATATGAAAATGGCCATTAAATGTTTGTTGGGTGGAATATCCCATAGTTGGATTTGTCTCGAGCTTTCTTTTATTTTTGCCTCACCACCTCTCTTGAATTCTTCTTCCAGCCGATCTTCATGGTTGACTCTTCACATCAGGCACCTGTTGTCTCTAGTTAGAAACAATGGTCTCTAGGTGACATGAAAAGCTAAATCAACAATTTTTTAAAAATAAAACTACAGCCCTGTGACTGTATAGACAGTTTATTCTGTTGAACATTAGTAAATTCGACAGTGTGGCATTAGATAATGCTGCCTGCACATGTAATGACTGGTTTTGGTGATCCTTTTATGGGACAGTTACTGAATGTATGTCAGACATGCTTGTTCGATTCCTGCCAGACACTCAGTGAATATGTTCTCATCTGATCATGCTTAACGTTGTGGTGCTTGAAAATGGCCAAAGGCCAAAATTTGTTTGTTAAATAGAATAAACAGTCTGTATAGTCAAATGGCGAAACTTTCATTCAAACAGTATTGTTGCCGAATAAAATTGTTTAATTCAGACTTAAATTGCCTAAACGACATTAAATGTGCTATGCTGGGTTGTTGAATACATGTGTGCCCACACGTCTCCTTTCTGCATTAAAGTTAAGAGAGTGTGTGTGTGTGTGTGTGTGTGTGTGTGTGTGTGTGTGTGTGTGTGTGTGTTTTAGCATTGTTCATAAGAAGTGCATGTGCAATGTAGTTAGCAAGATGATATCTGGAACACAGAATCGTGTAACAGTTAACCTTTGAATCTGCACAGATAACTTGATATTGAGCTATAAGCTACGGAATCTAGTTATCGAACTGTAGTCCCATTCTGGTATGTTGTTCAGATGTACAAGGGTCATGTCAAAGGCTGTGCACTGTGTAAGGTAGAACTGAAGAAAATAATTTATTTTACAAAATATCTTTACAGGTCGTCACGAGAATCTCCATTCTTGCGTATGACTGCGTCCCAACGTTTTAGCAGCTTCTGTATTCCGTATAGGAAACCTTCGTTGTTGAGCTGTCTGATTACTCGGGTCACATCACTGGGAGCTTCGTCGGTTGTATCATAATGTTTTCCACGGGCTTGTTCCTTCAGTTTGGGGAAAAATCAGTCTGGTGGGCTCATTATGATGGTGGGTGGCGAAGTATTTCCCATCCAAATTTGTTGAGCTTTTTTCTCGCTGGTAGGGAAAAATGCGCTCTTGCATTCCCGTACAAAATGAGGACATCAGCAGCAAGCATGTCTGGCTTTCTTTGATCAATTTTAAGAGTGCAAAACATTATGCAGATACTGCTTGTAGTATGCGCCTGTTAACGACGTCCACTGGGGCACTCGGCTTTTAGCTATGACTCCATTCATGCCATGCGCAAAGATAATCACTTTCACATTTGATCCGTGGCGGCGGAATTTTTTTGTGTTTGGAGAGTCGGAACTTCTCCAGTGTGATGACTGAGACTTTAGTTCTGGGTTAAAATCTCGTATACAGGTACCATCAAATGCAACAATCCTTTTCAGAAACTGTTCTCCTTTTGCTCGATAACGTTGAAGCAATTCCGCGTTTTTTAACAATAACCTGCGAGGAGTAGTCTGTAGCAGTTGATGGCGTATTGAGTTGTCCTTGGTGCTTGCCCGACCTTCACGAAAACGTGCAGACCACCATGATACCGTGCTGCGATCCAGTTACACTATTCCTCCACACCTCTCTTAAACTGTTGTAAATTTCCGTTGGCTTCTTCCCGCGGAGGGATTCGATTTTGATGCAGACACGCCGGTCACTGCGCATAATCCGATCTGACTCTGTTTCAGCTTCCATTTTAAAAATGAATTGCTCACGACACAGCCACACGAACCACAAAACACACATACGACCGTCACGCCTAAAGTCTCTCTCACAACTGACACGATTTTGAAATCGACACACTGTAACGTCGCGCATGCGAAATTTGCAGAAATTACCCTCGTATTAAGGAGGACCATAAGTTGATATGGTTTCTTAGAGTCACGCAACTAAAACTTTTTTCTCTTTTTTTGCAGAGTGCCCAGAACAGGTTACTTATCAAGCATGGAAAGATTGTCAACGTGGATTCTGTGGTGGATGGAGATGTTTACATTGAAGATGGAGTAATAAAGTGAGTTCTATCAAATATGAAGTGTAGTGTCTAAATAAGTGTCAAAAAGTTCAAAATTTCAATGTTTGTTTTCTACAGGCAAGTTGGCAGCAATCTGATCATTCCTGGTGGTACAAGAATAATTGACGCTCGTGGAAAGTACGTGATACCTGGTAAGTGAAAAATCGCGTAGCCCTTCCTAAACAGAGATTCAGACATTTTGATTTCGTGGATATGGCTACTTATTGATGAGTAATTGTGATTTTTTTCCATTAATAATTTGGAGGCTCTATTAGAAAATTAGTAGTGTCAGCTTTTTCACCAATGAGGTGATATGCAGCATGAATACTATTGTGTGATTGGGTGGCTTAAGCGATAGCTATTTAGACTGCAGCATTTGTGGTTTGAAGCCTCATGTCATAGGTGTCCGCTGGCTGTGGAGAGCGGCAAGCAAAAATGCTGTACCCTCCACGGGACTCCCAACTCATTTGTGAGTACGTGTGTGATGAGTTCAGGGCCCAAGCCGTTACAATACTTCTTTCCTTATGGTGCAGTTTTACTCTCTGATTATGTCTTTCCTCAGGCTTTGTCTCTGATTCCCTACTGACAACCTAATTTGCTCATAGAACATAGATCATGGCTATTCCCACTTCATTCTGCACAACATATTTTGGTTAACTTACACTCAGTCCCCACATCTAGGTTTGACTTCCAACTTATTTTTTTTTTACAGAATATACAGGCCTTGTGGTGAAATTCACCCAATACCAAGCATGATAGCCTGTTGAGGTGGTTGGTCGTCAAGAACCACTATGTTGGTAGTCCCAACAAGCTGGGATTGCACTATTGATGCATGAGCTGCCACCTCTGTGCACATGGCGAGGAGTAGGTGCCTATCTATTTGGGGATTCCAGGCCAAGGAGGACTGGCCATCAAGCCATGTGATCTTTGCTCTGACTGGGTGGCACTCACAGGGGAGCCCATGTTCAGAGCAGGTGGCATCATTTCGGATATTTTGCATCATGAAATGACCAAAATTATCAGCTGGTGAATGCGAAGCTCCAGCACTCTCTTCAAACCGACAGCAAGACAGTGTACTAGTTAAAGATTCAAGGAACTTTCCCTCTTTGGCCTTACCATGGGAGGAAAACGAAACCAAGTAACATTCAGACACCTACTCCCCACAGTTCCTTGTTTGCTCGTGAATGGAGGGTCTTTCGTCTGTATTAAGCCAGTGTTGTTTGTATACAATACTGGAAACGTATTTCATGAACTCTCTTTACTTTGTAAATTACGAACTGGTGCCATCTGAATCTAAATTGCGAATTCTATCCAGTCCCGGCCGTTACTCTCGTTGGAGATATACCTATTACCATAACACCCCATAAGAACTTCAACATGATACAGCAGTTGATTTTTCACCAGATCCTAATGCTGCAAATGGATGAAGAACTATGTGAAAATGTGGAGAGGCAAGGGATCCACTTCATACATTGTGTATGTTTGTTCTAGCTTTTGAGTGGGGATTCACTTCGAGACTCCCCCATCCCCAAGGAGATCACAGCTCACATTTCTTGTGCAAGTGCTTGGCCACCACGGGCCCCCACCTCTCTTGCAGGAATCCTTCCCTTTCCGTGTTGCAAGTTTTGTATATCTACTATTCTTCCCCGCCGGCCGCAGTGGCCAAGCGGTTCTAGGCGCTTCAGTCCGGAACCGCGCGACTGCTACGGTCGCAGGTTCGAATGCTGCCTCGGGCATGGATGTGTGTGATGTCCTTAGGTTAGTTAGGTTTAAGTATTCTAAGTTCTAGGGGACTGATGACCTCAGATGTTAAGTCCCATAGTGCTCAGAGCCATTTGAACCCTCCTCCCCGCCCCACACATACTGCCTTCCCATTTGATGGTCGTCTTACTGCCAGTTGTACTTGGATTTGGTTTGTGATGTTGGACACTCATTTTCTTCCCATCTGGCATTCTACAGCTTTTCATTTTTAAGTGTATGGTCCCATTTCTTGGATTTCACCTACTATTTCTTTTCTGTTGTGCAGGACAGGTCACCCAGCATGGGGTATGTTCCCCCTTTGCATCTTTCTCTATTTGCATCCTTACTTTCTTGCAAAAGTAGTATGCCCAAAACCCAGCACGTTAACCATTCTGTTGTGTGTGGGAGAGTGGGGGAGGTGTCATCAAGTACCTGCACAGTGGTAACCTCCTGACTGTGCGGGGATCCCACTGTTGTTGCCTGAGCTGAAAACTTCTCGCACATGCCAACGAGTATGTGCCAATTGTTGCTGGGGCATGGTGAATCCAGGCAATGCTTTACTGGACAGGTAACTGTTTTTGTGTGTGGGTGGCACCTATGGGGAGAGCCCTCATTCAGTTCGGGTGACACCATGGCAAAACACTCACACATGAAGCGTGTTACACTTTCTACCACTGACAGCCGCATGGCCACAGCAGTCTCACCTGAAGGCAAGACTTATTAAACATGGAGGGATTTAGTCCCCCAAAATATTTCTTTCCCTGGCTGTGCCATGGGACGAACATAGGAATCAAGAGACAAGGGAGGAATACTCCCTCCAGTACATTTCTCTATGATCAATGAGTATTCCTTTTCGACTAAAGAGCCACTTTTCTTTGTTGAGTATTTTTTAGGACAGGTTTGTGAAGTAGGAGCGATTTCAAAAAATGAAAAATGGCTCTGTTCTGATTAAAACAGGTTTCCCTTTTGCTAACCTGTGACAAGCTGGCAGACATTCCTGTTACCATAACTCCGCATAAGTCTCAGTATGGTACGGGATATCATCTTCGATCACACTCTCCTTTTACAGATGCATGAGGAGTTGCGTGCCAGTTTGGAGCTAAAGGATGTGCATTTTGTCCACTTCCAGTGGGGACCAAAGGTCAATAGGGTTGATGCTGGAGCCTTCAATTTGGCCTTTGAAGGTGACTCTTTGCCTGAAAAGGTTACGATTATGATCTATCAATGTGATCTGAAACCATATATTCCCCTTCCCATCTGGTGCTACAAATGCACAAGATTCATGCACATGTCTTCACACTGCAATGCCAGCCCCATCTGTAGGAATTTGCACACGAATGCTCCCTGTGCCCCTCCCCCCATCTGTATCAACTGCAGGGATCACCATTCCCCCTGTTCTCTGGACTGCTTCGTCTACTGAAGAGAGAAGAATATTCAAGTATACAAGACCCTTGATCAACTCATGTATCAAGGGGTCAAAAAGAAATATGATTGTCTATATCACACTCACCTATGACGATGACACACACTATACCTATGACGACGTCATCCTCCCTAGTGACTGTACCATTGCCTTTCGTGTCTTCTATGTTGGGCCCTTGAGACTGCTTTACACCACCCGCTCCCTTGGTGATTGAGAGCTTTCGTCCTATTGCTTTCCTCACAACTTGTTTGGGGGCATAGACACACCACCTGTCACGGACGTCAGATGCCAACCACTGGTGGGAGAAACCGCACCCTGTTCCATCATCTCTTACCAGTAAGGGGTCCCTTTGGATGCTTGCTTCCCATGAATCTGCAGACCTGACCGGTGACTGAAGGTGCCACATGTTGCAGGACTTCTCATTCCTCCTCTGTCTCAGAATTTGGGGCATACAGACCCCCGCAGAAATCAAAATCATATGAGGAGGAGAACAAGATGGCCTTCAAGCAGGAGAATCTGGTGTCCTCATACCACTGGGCTCCACACATTCCGCATCTGTCTCCAATGCAGTGGAAGTGGTGGTCTCTGACCTCACCACACAGCTTGTTGATTCATAACCAATGTGTGTTAATGCTCTATGCTTATAAGTAGTGGCAGCAGGTGGCACTGAGGCATGACCTGCCTCCTTGGTCCCTTCGTGCCCCCACAGAATACTGATGGTGTGGTACTCCAGTGGTTTGTGTGTTCCCCCCCCACCTGGTTGAGCTATGAAACTCCCAAGAAATTCAGTTCCCAGCTATGTGGACTGTGGCTGTCGAGCTATTTTAAGAATTGCGCAGACATGGAAAGAGTGTCATTTGGTGACTGCACATATGTTCTACACTTGTTTTATAATGAACATGTGCAATTCTCTGACTTTGGAGGCTGTGGCTGTTCATGTGAAGATGTCTCTGTAATTTACTGCCTTAATGTGCATCTCCCTTTTGATGATGAAGTGCTCCTCAATGTCGTGTCTGCACTGTTTTTCAGCTCCCCAAATCCTTTCTAATATTGGATGACTTCAATACCCACAACCCATTGTCAATTGGAACTATGACCACTGGCTATGGTAAAGCTATCAAAACTTTGCTCTCAAAGCTCGATCTTTGCCTCTTGAATACCAGTGCACCCTCCCCCACCCCCCATTCTCTTCAGTGGGGCATATGGAGCTTATTTGGCCATTGATCTTCCCATTTGCAACTCTTGTCTCATCTCCTACCGTTGGAGTGTCAATGACAACCTGTGTAACTGTGATCATTTTCCGATCATCTTGATCCTCCCTCAATGTCACTTGTGTGTGGTGTTTCTAGATGGGCTCACAAAAAAGCTGACTGGGATGCATTCACCTATGCCATTGCCATTAGCATCCTGCCACATGGAGGTATCAATGATGCTGTCCAGAGTGCAATTGCAGCCATTCTATTGGCAGCTGACTTGGTATTTCCCTGAATGGTGGTGTGTACTCTGACCCAGGCACTGTTGCCGAACATTTTGCATTGCATTATGTTCGAACCTCTGCAGCTGAGAATTATCAGCCTGCATTTTGTACCCTGAAACAGTGGGTGGAGCAAATTAACATGCATTTCACTGCACGCCACCTGGAGCCGTATAATCCTCTGTCCAGTGAGTGAGAATTACTTAGTGCTCTATCCTTTTGCCCTGATATAGCTGCAAGACTATATTGCATCCACCTCCAAATGCTCATCCGCGGATTGCCAATGTCATGTCCATGCCATTTACAATCGTATCTGTAGCGAGTGTGAGTTCCCATGCCAGCAACAAGGAAGTGAGATTGTCCCAGTACCAAAACCAGGTAAACGCTACTGAGATGGGCAGCTATTGCCCTATTAGTCTCGTTAATGTTTGGTGCAAGCTGCACAAATGTATGGTTAGCTAGCAGCTGTGTTGGTACCTTGAATCTCGGGGTCTTTTTGCCCCATTCCAGGGTGGTTTTTGCCAAAATCATTCTACTGCTGACAGTCCATCTGCCAGGGGCTTGCTATCCAGTCAGCATTTGTCCAGCATCAACGTATTAAACACTTCTCTAGCCATTGTACTGTCCATTCACACTCAGAACTCTGTGTTGATGACCAATTGCTTAATGTGGTGGAGTCTTACTGCTTTTTGGGACTGTTCTTTGATGCCTGGTTGACGTTGCTTCACCATCTTTGCGAAATTAGACAAATGTGCTGGTCACACCATAATACTCTTCACTGCCACAGTAACACCAGCTGGGCTGCAGACCACTCTACACTCCAGCAGCTCTACAAAGCTCTGATCCTGTCCCATCTTGATGATGGGACTGTGGCATATAGCTCAGCATCACCTTCAGCATCATGGATGCTGGACCCTGTACACCATTGCAGGATCGTACTTTCAACAGGTGCCTTTTGGACCAGCCCTGTGAACAGCCTACATGCTGGGTCCTCTACCCCCACCCCTTTTCTTATGTGATGAACATTTGCTGCTCCCCTGAGCATGCAAACTACTGTGTCCTTTTCCCTGGTAGGAACCTCCACTTCACACGACAGAGACCCTAGTCTGGAATCGTGATTACAGTGTGCATACGAGGTCTTTGTTCTGAACTTCAGCTACCCCAGCGTTGCCTCTTATTAGAGAGCAATTGAATATGCCTCGATGGTGTATACCCCATCCTTGGATGGTGTATACCCCATCCTTGGATCTGTCTCGATCTATACTTTGGACTGAAAAACTGGTTTTTTCACATCCTGTTCCTGAACATCATTGATGTATTTCCACGTTTGGAAGATGGTATACACAGACAACTCTGCAATCAATAGATGAACTAATTTTGTCTACACACATGCAGGGTGTGGTGAACTATGCTCCCTGTTGAACAGATGCAGTGTATTCACTGCTGGATTTGTCATTCTAGCCCCCAGGCATGTTCGTTCTTGCAGTAGTGAGACATTCTTAATTGATAGGACTTGGAATAGTCTTCGGGCTATCAACCATTGCCACCCTCGACACATATTGGTTGTGGCTATCCAGGATCTCCCTTGTGACCTCCACCTAGCTCAATGGTTGTCAGGATCCCAGAGAATGACCATGCTGACTGGTTGGTCAAGTTGATAGCTTGTAACAAGTATTGGTTTGCCCTGGTTTCTCCGAATAAACTGCAAACAATAAATAGACTATGATCAACTGGTGGTCTTCCCATGGTCCTTCTCGCAGGTGATTTAATGTTTTGTTGGGTTTGCATTGACCACACTTGGCTGACCCACAGCCATATCCTCCAATGTGAGGATCACTCCACTGTTTGCATGTCAACCATCTGACAGTGGCTAACATTCTATAGGACTGCCTTAATTTCGCCACTTTACGATGAAACCTTGAACTTACTGACACACCACCTCTCGTGATACCAGCTGACGCCAAAGTGACTAATCTTGTTTTGCGTTTCACCCATAAAAGTAATTTCTGCTCCTCTCTGTGATGTAGGGCACATTAGTCTCTTCGGTCACATCATGGCTTGGAGATGTGCCCCATTGCCTGCTCTGACCCAGAGGATCCGTGGTTGCCCTTGCTTGATGGTCTGGTGTGGCTCCTGCGTGTCCCACGTTTGTAATTCTTATTATTTTACATCTGTCATTGGGTTACTGTCACGTTGTCATTATTTTCTTTCCTGTGATTTTATCAACTTGTTGATGTTAGTTTTCTTGTTGTAATGGAGCATGTAGATACACTGTTCAAATGCAGAGGGTAGATCTCTCATTGTATATCATTGCCCCTCTCCCACTTCCACTTGATTCTCAAATACAATCTGATTTGTTTGGATTGTCTTTTATTTTCTTATCTCTGGGGACTATTGCTGGCTTGACTCAGTCTTGAGTGACTGATGACCTCATAGTTTGGTGCTTTTAACCCCATCACCCCATCCAGCCCCTTCCAGAGGTCAACATCATGGTTTATCACTATGATAAGCTTCCTGGACCCAGAGAGACCCAGAGTGCCCCAGAGAGCTAAAACACTAAGAAGAATCGCTTCTCGGCTTTTGGCAAGATCGATGTGTAGAAGTCTATATAAAAGTATTAAATAAATATTACAAATATTTCCCAACATCCATGCTGTGCTTTTAATGCCATTGCTTTGGACGTATGTCTTCCCAGTGTAGATATGGCCTTCTTTGTGGAGGCTAGCCACCAACTTAAATGAAATTTAACCATGTGCTCTATGTTGCCTGTGTCAGTTGTGGGAACATCCACCCTCCCTGATCCCCAAAATTTGCTATCCTAACCAAGAAATGAAAAATCCAAGAACTGAAAACTGCTGGTCGCCTCTCTCCTTTTGAAGCTTGGAAAAACTGTGATACTGACTTTGGGTACTATGGCCAGGCTGTCAGTAGCACCTAGCATATTTACTTCATTGATTTCAGCCTCCAGTAAATCTGACCATGGGGCAATAGGCCCTCAACTCTTGTGATGTCTGTGGCAACCTCTTTGTGAACTACTCTCTGCACCCGTCTGAAGAAGCAGCATCCTCCAGTGGAGTCTCTTGGGAAGAGAGTTCCCTCTTGTGAACCCCTTCTCCATAAATCTAAGAGACAAGTGACCTAAAATCAGCCAGTGGCAGAAGAAACTTTGGGTTGTGGTTCGCAGGGCTGCACATAGTCGTTCCATTCCTATACCCACAGTGGATAAGCCCTCACAAGGTTTCTACCAACAAGAGTAGAGAAGAAGAAGAAGGGGAAGAAGAAGAAGAAGAAGAAATCATGGATGGGATAAGGCTCTTCCGGCGGCCATGTAGGCACCAGATTTTCGCCGTGCTGCTAGGCTTCAAACCAATGTTTGTTGATGTTGTTCCACCATCATTGGTGACAGTGATCCTGGAGCATGACCTGGCCCCCTGGCCCCACCTTGCCTAACCAAGACACCCTCTACTTGACAGTTGAATGACACTGCAGCACACTGGACTTGCATTCGGGAGGACGACGGTTCAATCCTGCATCCAGCCATCCTGATTTAGGTTTTCCATGATTTCCCTAAATCGCTTCAGGCAAATGCCGGGATGGTTCCTTTGAAAGGGCACGGCCGACTTCCTTCCCTGTCCTTCCCTAATGAGACCCATGACCTCACTGTCTGGTCTCCTGTCTCAAAACAACCCAACCCCAACACTGCAGCATATATTTCTATCACCTGCCAGAATTATGGCAACTAATTTCCACTCATTCTGCAATCTTAAACACACTCACACTTCACTGATGACCATTCTCCAGTTCTTGAGGTTACCATGCATTCTGTCTGAACTGCACTTGCTTTGAGTGAGCATCTGGAGGGGTCTGTACAATGGTTCACACAGATGTTACCTGTGTGTAGATTCTGCTCCATACCATCTTGAAAGCAATAGTGGTGTGAGTGCAAACAACCCAGGCAGTCACTATTTGTAACAACTACTTACCTTCAGTCAGGACACTTACTTACCTTGACATGACTGCCTTAATCCAGGAAATCCCCTCCACCCTTTCCTCCTCCTTTGTGATTTCAGTGTACACCATCCCCTGTGGAGGAGTACCACTTCAGCCGGTAGGGGCTTTCTGATTGACAAGCTTCTTTCCTGTCCTGACCTGTGTTTCCTCAATGACTGTACTCCTACCCACTTCAGTGCCACCCATGTCACCTTCTTGGCTGTCAACCTTATTCTCTCTTCTTACTATCTCATGGAATTGCTACAATGGTAGCTACACAATGCTCCTTGTGATAGTGACCACTTTTCAATAATCCTGTCATTGCCTGATTCATCAGTTATGTTGGGTACTTTGAAGAGCCAACTGGCAGTAGCATGCCTCTGCTGTCACTTTCACCACCTCTGACAGATTGCATTGATGAGGTTGTGTGGGAAGGAACTCCTATACAATCACCTGTGCTTATGGAACTGCTATCCCCTTTCTACAGACTCACTCTGCTGTCAGCTAGTACCATGGAAGGGCAGAGACATTGCAGCAGCTGTTCAGGATTGTTGAAGGGCTCTGCAGTGTTTAAAGCAATGGCCCACACACACACACACACACACACACACACACACACACACACACACACACACACACAATACCATCACTTTTCTGCATCTCAGCACTAAAGCTGACATGAACTGTGCATCTGAACTTTTAGCATGCCCCATTTGATATCATAGTGTGGAATAGTATGTTGGGGAGTCCTTCTGAACGTGCAGGACTATATCTGTTGGGTATTCTGAATGTGCATTTGAACATTGACCAATGAGATGGCACAATGCATGTCATTTCCGTTCAGTAAAGAGCTGAGAGTTGCCATATTGGCTTTTAGTTGAAGCCCTATGTATATGTGCCACTTCTGAGCACTAGCAAATTGAGGATCTCTCTCAAATCCATTGTTAATTGCATGATTCATTGTGATAAGAAAGTATAAGGGACAGGTTGAAGAAATCCCCTCATCCTTTACCCACACCACCGCACCAGATTAAATAATGAACATTTCATTGACTGGAAATTGCTCCAGGCTCTTGACTCATCACACAATGTGGCTCCAGGCCCTGATTAGATTCATAATCAAATGATCCAGCATCTGAATGTTACTCAAATTTTCCATCTACTCTGGGTCTTTGGCCATATTTGGCTAGACAGTGTTCTCCATTCACATTGGAAAGACAGTGTCATCCTCTCAGTCCTTAGATGAAACAAAAACCCAATAGCTATCAACAGCTACCAACCGATTAACCTCACAATGCCCTTCAAGCTGCATAAAAGTATGGTACTTGATGATTATGCTGGGTTCTCTAATTAGGGGGACAAAAGGCCCCCTAATCAATGTGGCTTTTGGGAGGGACAATCCACAGCTGACCGTCTGGTTAGGTTTGGAACAACAATCCAACAGGTGTGTTCTAAACACCATCATCTCATTTCTGTCCATTTTGACTTACATAAGGCATGCACCATCACTTGGCACCATCAAATTTTACTTACCATCCATGACTACAGATTTCAAGGCTCCCTACCAATTTTTATTGGTCAGTTTCATGCTGCTAGTTGTTTTGGGTAGTTGTTTCTCTAAATGTACCATGAGTCCTAGACAATGGCACATTGCTCTGTACCGAGTGCTTCTCTTCCTTATTAGCATTAGTGGGCTAGTGCCCTTTGTTGTACTAATGGTCAATTCCACACTCTGTGTCAGTGACTTTTGCATTTGATATAGCTTTCAATATGTTGCCTTGGCTGAATGCCAGATTCAAGGAACCATCCAAAGGGCCACCACTTGGACCCTTCCCCATGGTTTTTCTCCTGCAAAAACGTGAATCATGTCTTTCTGTTGTCATACCACAACCCATCCTTACCCAGAGCTATTCCTGTATACCCAGAGCTTGGATGTTGTGCACAGTCCATATTTTGGGGACTCCTCTTTAATATGAGGCTGATATTATTGCCCCATATTTGTCAACTAAAGACTAGCTGCATACATAAGTGTAATTCTCTGCTTCCTCATGCACACCTGTTATCTGTATTTACTGGGCACTGGTCTCGTCCCATTGGCGCTAAGATTACCAGGTTTATGGGTCAGCGGCACATTTGGCTTTGAAATTTCTTGCCCCAGTCCATCATCACAGAGTATGAATGGCCTGCGGTACCTTCTGGACAAGTCACGTAGAGTCGAAGTCTCTTTTCATAAGTCCTAATGGTGTCAACACTTTCCCACTTATTATGCAATCATCGTCATCATCATCTAAGCAATTTATAATCATGCAACTTATCAAATTCTTTTCACATACAAGGGGCATTTATCCTATGACCACCATCCTCTACTGGGATTACTAGTTATATGCACCTCGAGGCCCTTTGTTGACATCTCTGCCTAACCGTCTTAAAATGTGCTCACCATGTTTTTCTGCGGAGTCACCCTTGGTTATATCAAAGAGTCTACTGCTGCATGGCACTCCTTCTCCCATTCCTCCACCCACTCTTGTATGTCTCTGCATTTGTCATATTAGATCGACCCAAACTTTTTGTTTTATGTAAGCAGCGCCGCCCCCTCCATAGTAGTTGTGGAGCCTTACTGACCGTTGTTCGGTGTGTGTGTGTGTGTGTGTGTGTGTGTGTGTGTGTGTGTGTGTGTGTGTGTGTGTGGAGAGAGAGATCGTGGTTTTTTCCTCAGATATGAAGTCTTAAACTACCTTCGAGGTGGGGGTGGTTGTGGTTGTGGGCATCTCCTGCTACATGCTGATGCAGGGGAACCCTCAACCCTGCCTCTTTTCCATGTTGCTTCTGTGATCCCTCCTTTTCTGTGTTTTAATTGCTTTTAGGAAGGTGCCTCTTTCAGGAGTGGCACTCTGTTGACAAGTAGGTGCTATCCTCCTATTTAATACTTTGCCTATAATGGAACAAAAGGGGAGGGGGGTGACCGTGGAAGGGCCTGCTCCAATCACATGCAGAGCACCAGAACACGCCCATGTGTGGCCTTAACTGTTTCTCCCATATTGCGTTGTTGTTAATGGTCTAATTGATGTCCATTAAATTTTTAGCCTTGCACCTTTCACTGTTTTGCATCTCTTGACTAGAAGGCATTCTTTACTCTGTACCTGTCATTGCCCATAATTGGGGTGGCAGGGGTTGGATGCAGGATGAGTTTCTGTCAATATGGATGAGCCCAGGGAGATCACTTTGCTGCTCTGCCCTGTGTACCAGTCCAACCCATATTTTTTACTTCATTTTTCAGCACGGGCATCAGTATTGCGTTGAGTGCTTCGCTTTTATCATTCCTATTTTCCCCACCCAAGCACACTCGTAGTGGATGTCACTACCTCCAGATGAAAGAACCATTGAACGAGAGACTGGTGATCTCGCTGCTTAGTCCTTTACCCCCAATAAACCAACCCAACACCCTTGGTTTAGTGCCCAGACCACAAATTAGGACTGGTCTATTTCACGGACCTAAAGTTTGTCACCCCCATGACATTTTGATGTCCCTTCCTCTCACTTCTTCAGGAGTATATGTGTGCTACCATCATTTACACTGATAGTTCTAAATCCGTGGAGAGGACAGGGTTTCCTTTTGTTCCCCACTGGTCAAGAACAATATTTGTTGCCAGGAATCTGTAGTGATTTTACCTTGGAGCTGATTTCCAATAAGAGCCCTACATTTCATTAAACAGACCTGCGTCTATCATGTTTTAATTTGTAGTGACCCAATGAGAAATCTCCAGGCTAATGATAAATGTTACTCTTGCCACCCTGTCATATCTGCTGTTCACAATTTATTCTCTGATCTTAGTCATACTGCCCCTACAGTTGTCTTTCTCTCTGTCACACGTCATGTTGGTATCACAGGAAATGAACTGGCCAACTATCTGGCTACAGAAGCAATTAATAGCCCAGCATTCACTTTAATTATCTAAAGTGCAGCTTAGCAAATGCAAAGAAGGCCTTCCTTCACTTAGAGATGGGGCATAATCTGGTGGCGTAACTCAGGATTATCAAGGCGGCAACAGCTGTATATTGCCTCTCTTTCCACTCTTCCTGGAAGGAATCCACCTTCCTGTGTCACCTTCACATCTGCCATACCAGATTAATCCAGAGTTTTACCTTACATAACGCAGTACCCCACAATGTAGTTGAGGAGCCTTATAAAATATAGCTCGCACCTTGGTGGAATTCCCCATCCTTGTGGCTCTCCATGCTGTGGTGGTCTTCCAGATTGTTTGCCTCCAATATTGACAGACAATGTACAGACAGTCGAGTGGATGCTTTCTATTCTCCAAGAATGTTGTTTTAAGTCTGACATATAATATTTTAAACCATTTTTGGATTGGCGGCAGAGTGGTCGGTGTTGGAGCATCTTCCACTGCGTGCTGGGTGTGGGACCTTCAGCCCTACCTTCTCTACCAGCTCTCTTGGTCGTGCTTCTTATTCTGTTATTTAGTTGCTTTCAGATGCAGTTAGACCATTTTTGTGCTGCACCTTATTTTACATTTGAGGAGTAACACTCCGATGAAAGCAAGATCTTAAGGATTCCTTATCCTTGATACTAATTGATGATAAAAGAACAGCTTAACTAGCTTTTATGGCTCCTCAGAGACAGTGGGTGCTGTTCCCATCTTTTAACACTTTGACTACAACAGATAAGGTCTAGGATGGCTGCGAGAGGAACAGCCCACATCACACACACAGTTGGAGGGTACACCTAACTGGCTCACCCATATTCTGACTAATTTCTTTCAGCTTATTTTATTATTGTCAATCTAACCGATGTTCATTATGTTTCTAGTCTTATCCATTTTGCTACTATGAATCTCCCATCTTGAAGACGTTCTTTACTCTGAATTGTGTTAGCATGTTAAGAGGCTAGTGGGGGGGCAGATGCAGATGCAGGTGAGGTTTCTCAATCCGCACATGATCCCTGGTGGAGCCCTTGTCAACTCCGACACACATAGCAGACCATTTCATATACCGGGTGATCAAAAAGTCAGTATAAATTTGAAAACTGAATAAATCACGGAATAATGTAGATAGAGAGGTACAAATTGACACACATGCTTGGAATGACATGGGTTTTTATTAGAACCAAAAGAATACAAAAGTTCAAAAAATGTCCGACAGATGGCGCTTCATCTGATCAGAATAGCAATAATTAGCATAACAAAGTAAGACAAAGCAAAGATGATGTTCTTTACAGGAAATGCTCAATATGTCCACAATCATTCCTCAGCAATAGCTGTAGTCGAGGAATAATGTTGTGAACAGCCCTGTAAAGCATGTCCGGAGTTATGGTGAGGCGTTGGCATCGGATGTTGTCTTTCAGCATCCCTAGAGATGTTGGTCGATCACGATACACTTGAGACTTCAGGTAACCCCAAAGCCAATAATCGCACGGACTGAGATCTGGGGACCTGGGAGGCCAAGCATGACAAAAGTGGCGGCTGAGGCTGAGCACACGATCATCACCAAACGACGCGCGCAAGAGATCTTTCACGCGTCTAGCAATATGGGGTGGTTCTAATAAAACCCCATGTCATTCCAAGCATGTGTGTCAATTTTTAGCTGTCTATCTACATTATTCCGTGGTTTATTAAGTGTGGCGGAGGGTACCTTCAGTACCTCTATCAGTTTTCCCATCTATTCCAGTCTCGTATTGTTCGTGGAAAGAAAGTTTGTCGGCATGCCTCTGTGTGAGCTCTAATCTCTCTGATTTTATCCTCTTGGTCTCTCCGCGAGATATACATAGGAGGGAGCAATATACCGCTTGACTCCTCGGTGAAGGTATGTTCTCGAAACTTCAACAAAAGCCTGTACCGAGCTACTGAGTGTGTGTCTTGCAAAGATATGCAGGTTGTGTAAATGACAAACAACTAATAGTGATCCACATACATTAATAAAAGTATGTGCAATTTTAATTTGCTGTTTGTGTTAAACAATAAAATTAAACTTTTTTCGATGACTGTTGTGGTGTTCCTCTCGCGGCCCTATATGTACTAGCCGTTACCCCCTCCACCGTTCCTGTCCTGGTGTCTTCGGTGTGGCCAGCACGGCGGCTATTGGAGGTGGTGGGGGAAGCGGCGCCTGGGTCTGGACTGGGGTCTGCAATCTCCCTGCTGCTGCCGTCGGGGGCGGTCCTTGATCTCTGGGTCTGCATCTTTCTCTCCAGGCTGAGTGCAGGGTTCCAAGCCTGACTAAGTTGAAGGCTGCTGTCTTTATTAATTAGATCGTCCTGTAGTCGGTTTTCGATGGCCTCTTTAGTAACGCAGTCCCAGAAGTAAGAGGATTGACAGAGTATTTTTGTTTTTTTTTCATAGTCCATAGTATGGCCAGTCTTTATACAGTGGTCAGCCACAGCTGATTTAGTTGCCTGGTGTAATTCGGTGTGGCGCTTGTGTTTGCGGCTCCTCTCTTCTACAGTGCGGACTGTCTCCCCAATGTAATTTTCTGCACTGACAGGGAATTTGATAAACACCTGGTTTTCGAAGGCCTAGGTCACCTTTAACTGAACCCAGTAGAGTCAAGGTTTTTGCAGGGAGATCGGAATACACATTGTGTTTCCCCAGGATTCTACCGATTTTTCTTGAGGTATTTCCAACAAACTGAATGCACGCCAATGACATGTGTTCTTCTGTTTCTTCTTCTTGTTCTCTTGCTGCAGTCTGTCTGAGTGCATGTCTTATTTGCTTCTGGTTGTACCCACTTTTCCGAAATGTTGTCTCGAGGGGCTGCAGTTCTGCTGGAAGGCTCTCCTGATCGCAGATCGTTCGTGCCCTGTGAACAAATGTGCACAAAACACCTTCAAGCTGGGAGTTGTGGTGGCAGCTGAAGCCATTTAGGTACAAATCGGTGTGTGTAGGTTTTCCGTATACACTGTGTCCCAGCTTGCTGTCAGGTTTCCGTTTCACCAGGATGTCAAGAAACGGTAGGGCACCATCCTGCTCCACCTCCATCATGAACTGTATGTTGGGGTGCAGCAAGTTGAGGTGTTCAAGAAATTCATTTAAGCTGTCCTGTCCAAGTGGCCAAACAACGAATGTGTCATCCACGTAGCAGAAGAAACAAGTTGGTTTACGTTTGGCTTGTTTTCTGCCTTCTTCTAGAAATTCTCCATAAAAAGTTGGCTGCAACCGCTGAAAGTGGGCATCCCATGGCGATGCCATGTGTCTGTTCATAACAATTTCCGTCGACCAGGAAGTATGTTGAGGTGAGCACAAACTCGAAGAGTCTTTTTAGGTTGTTGTCGAATTTCTTGCTTATCAGATTGAGGGAGTCTTTCAGAGGTACCCTAGTGAAGAGGGACACTACGTCAAAGCTCACTAACAAGTCGCTATCCTGGAGCTGAAGTTCTTGTATACGTTGCACAAAGTGGGTGGAATTGCGGATGTAGTGTTCGCATTTTCCCTTGAGTGGGCTAAGGAGACCCATCAAACGTTGGGCCAGTTCATAGGTTGCTGCTCCTATTTTGCTGACTATTGGACGCGTAGGTGTCCCATCCTTGTGGACCTTTGGTAGCCCATACAGTCGTGGCGGTGCAGCCGCTCGTGGTCGATGTTTCTTGACAGTTTTTCAATCAAAGGTACTGCAAAGTAGTTCAACGGTTCTTCTTTAAAGGCGACTTGGCGGGTCTCCTTCTATCCTTCTGTACACTGTGTCATCGAGAAGTTCGTACATTTTTCTCTTATATTCTGAGTGCAGGAGCAGTACTGTAGCATTGCCTTTGTCAGTAGGCAAGACCACCAACTCAGGATCCCTGTGTAACTCGCGGATGGCCACTCTCTCCTCCTTCGAGATGTTCTGTTTCAGTGGTGTGGCCCTGGTGAGCACACGGCATGTTTCACGACGTATTTCTTCTGCTTCATTGGCTGGCAGTGTGTAGGTGGCCTGCTCCACACTGCTTATAATGTCCACAATCGATAGAGATGTCGGGGCGAAGTTGAGTCCTTTCTCGAGCACTGACATTTCTGCGTCATTGATCATACATTGGGGAGACAGTCCACACTGTAGAAGAGAGGTGCCGTGAACACAAGTACCACACCGAATTATACCGGGCCACTAAATCAGCTGTGGCTGACCATTGTATAAAGACTGGCCATACTATTGACTATGAAAAAACAAAAATACTGTCAATGCTCCTACTTCTGGGACTGCGTTAGTAAAGAGGCCATCAAAATCTGACTACAGGACAATCTAATTAATAAAGACAGAGGCCTTCAACTTAGTCAAGCTTGGAACCGTGCACTCAGCTGAAGAGAAAGGTGCGGTCCAAGAGATCAAGGACCGCCCCGACGGCGGCAGCAGGGGGACTGCAGACCCCACTTCAGACCCAGGCACCGCTTCCCCCACCACCTCCAGTAGCCGCGGTGCCGGCTGCACAGAAGACACCAGGAGAGGAACGGTGGAGGGGGTAACGGCTAGTACATATAGGGCGCCAAGAGGAACGGCACAGCATTTGTCAGGAACCACCTGAAGATGGCAGCGTGTATGTCTGCCAAAATATTGTGGAGAAATTACGAGGCTACCGGGTCGGATACCTGAGTACCGTTCAAATTGGAAGTACGCCGGGAAAACTTCAGATCGCAAAATTAAACTTTTCTCCACTACATTATAGTGTGTTTGGTATAAGTGAGATATTAGTTATTCAGTATGGATCCCTGAATGCAGTATATAGCGGCATATATTTTACAGCTGTTGGAGTACAGAAAGTAGCTGGTGCAAGGAAGTGTGGTCTCCTGTGGTGTAGGCTGATAGTGAAACTTATGTCTGCCTCAGAGTGTGGGACAGCATGAAAATGTTAGTGGGTACAGCATGCAAATGTTTCATGGTGGCCTTATAATCTTGCATAGTCAGATTGGATAATGTTCATCTCAGCTATTAAGTGTGCTAACCTTGAGCAAGTTCTGGTAGGTCTCTGCATATCATTGTGATGTATATTAGGTGACTTGAAGCTGACGGTCATCCTTATATGATAAGGACAGTCTACCAACAACTTAATCCATTAATGAAGGTTTCCTTAAAGTAGTGTCATCTGTGTGCTATGTAAGCAAGTAAATCAGCACACAAAGGTCATTAGTGATTGAAGACCAGACACGCAAATCCAGATGACTTGGAAACAGAGTCTCCCATTTAATGCACCATCTGTGGTAAGTTTTTTCTGCTAATGCTTGAAATTGTTGGTGGCAGCTCATGGTTTCCATATTCCCCAGTGCCTTGGCCAACTGTGGGAGGTGTTAGAAAATCACCAACATTCACCTGTGCATCTAATAAGCACCCTAGGTTGCATCCAGATGTGGCCAGTCCTCAAGTTCAAAGGCTTTTCAGGGGTCTTGGCTGTTCCAGTTGAGATATTGGACTGTAAATCTCTTTGGCGTCAGCATTCTTGTAAGGTGATGAGATTTCTCAAATACATCAGATGTTTGGCATTGTTTGTCAACCATGACAAATATGTCTACTCTCAATTGGTGGATGCTGGTTCCCAGTCCTGATACATAATTATGAATGCCACATTTTGTTAGGTATTATTATATTATACGGTGAGACACACATGGAGAAATCAATGTGCTTTCACTCTAATATTGGCAGTCATTAATGTGAATAGAAAGTTGAGGGGGGGTGGGGTGGGGTGGAGAAGATTATTTCTATGAGGTGTACTGTTGTACACCAGTGCTTTACATAATATACATGCAGATTAAGATGTATAGGTAAATTTTAACAAGACTTTTCACATTTCTGTTTGACGAGACCTTGGTCACAAAATTATGCCGTGTCATTGTGTTTATTGTATTTCATAAAAAGTACCAGTTCCTTAATGTAGATTTAGTTTCATGTGCAACTCCATCTTACAGAATAAGAAAATTTGATTTTCTAACTACTGTATGAATCATGAGGACAAATGTAAATGCTGGGGTTGTTGCAAATAAGTCAATACCTTTGTAGAGCTTTACAGGTAAATAAAGGAAATTAATGATATGTACTTCTTATTGCTTTACAGGAGGTATTGATCCGCACACGCATTTAGAAATTGAGTTTATGGGTGCAAAGTCTGTTGATGATTTCTACCGAGGGACAAAGGCTGCTATAGCTGGAGGAACGACTATGATCAGTAAGTGAATTGTCAGTTCATTATGCAGTGATGGAATTAAAATTGTGAATTGTTTTAACACAAAACTTTGTGTTCACAGTTGATTTTGCTCTACCCAAGAAAGGCCAGTCACTACTTGAAACATACCAGAAATACAGAGAATCAGCAGATGAAAAAGTCTGTTGTGACTATGGTCTACATGTTGGAGTCACCTGGTGGTCAGACAAGGTGTGTGTTTTTTGCATGTAGCACGTTGTTGTATACTGTTATAGTGTATAATTGTGGTATCTTTTGCATCATATCATCACCTATCCCAACAACTGTAGTCCAGAATGCGCAGTATCTTTCATGAGATAATAATGTTGAACATCCCATAATGGTGTTCTGCTGCACAAATAACATAGTAGGATTTCTTCTGTGTAGTTGTATATCTTCCCGTGAATAGCATCTCTTCTAACTGCTTTCCCCATTGTTCACGTATTTATCACTGTCCCAAATAATGGCATGTTCTGTGTATCCAGAAGCTACCATCTATTCCTTTGTTTCCATTACCATTTACTTGATCAAACAAGTGAGAAGTCTGTGGAACTACATTTTATATAATGCATCGTAGCATTCTACTTAGCAATTTCAACCAGTAAAAACAATTGTCTGTTGACAAATGTAGGACTATTGTCAAAAAGATCTCCCAAGGTAAACTGAGACATGAGGTCGGTGAACTCTCTGGTTAACCACTCGCATATACTGTTTCAGGAGTTGCGTAGATTATCTATTCTCTGCACGGTGGTTACATCACTGGAGTTGCATTCTGGAAGGGAAGAGCTCAAATTCCTTCCTATCCATCCAGATTTAGTTTTTCAGTGGTTTCTGCAAGTTAAGATGAACAAAAGGATGATTACCTTGTAAAGAATAGATCAGATTTCCTACCCTAGTGTTCCTTCCTTCCTTTGTTTTGTCTGAATCTTTACCCCTCTAGACAAGTTCTTCTACAGTAAAGCAGCAAAGATCTCCAAATGTTTAGTTTGTTTCAATTATCTCACTAACCTTAAAATAGGCTCGCCCTACGCTGTTGTCACTGTATCTATCCTTTCCCATTTTGTTCCTTCATTATCCATTTATTTATTCTTTCATCTATTAGCATTGTTATGTATTTTACCATTTCTTTTATTTTTGCCTAATCTTTTCTCCTCCACTCTGTTCCATTACATTTTTCCTTTAATTGTACTTACTTTCATTTCACCTTATTTTCAGACATATTCTTATCTTGCTGTCTTTCCTTAACTTTTTACATCCTGCTTGACTTCATATGCTTGTTGTTTCTTTTTTCTTTGCTAAGTATAATGGAAGAGAGTGCCTTTGCCTCTCATGTCGTCTTCATTTGCTATATCTTGTCCCATCGGGGAACACAATTCCGCGTGCTCCTTAAAGCACAAATTTTTTACTCAACTCTATTATACTTTGAAAATTAAAGGACTACTCTGCTGTACAGTGTGCCTGTCGATCATTGTTGATTTTTATCATCAGGTTTAGTGTCTCCAACATTGAAATGTATCTTTGTTGCAGTGTTTCCAATTTACGACTTACAAACATTTTCTTAATGGACTTATCTTAGCTGAAGCCTCTCCATTATAAGCTTCGCTAGTGCCTTCCTTTCCCAGAGTACATTATGTTGCAGTTTATTATTTGTATCAAAAATCACTATGTTATTTCCTCAAAGAAGTGCAATGTGCCTCTTGATATTTATCCTGTTAAAAGAACAGGTATGAGGTCTGTTCAGAAAATTTCAGAAATTTGTCTACAAAATTTTTGTACCCATACCTTTTACTTATTGTGCCTGGTATCCCTTGAAATACTCTCCTCCACAATTTATACACTGCTCCCAATGCTGTTTACACTTCCGGAAGCAGTCATGGTGCACCTTTTGCTGGATTGTGCGAAGTTCGGACTGTGAATTTTTTTTTTTATCTTGCTTGTCATTGCAAATCTTCGTCCTTTCTACAGGGTTTCCAACTTTGGAAATAAAGAAAAGGTCTGGAGAGCATGGAGGATAATGTCAGGATTTAATCACATGATCCAACTGAAATGTTATGTTCTTCTGTGATCTTGCAGACAGTCCAATCTTTGATTGGCATGAACAGTTTCTTTGACATTCCTGACACTAGCACCATCGGTAGACGTCGAAGGGCGTTCTGAACAAGGACTCCATCTGTTTTTAAACCGTGTGAACCATTCAGAACACTGAGTACAGCTTAAGCACTCATCACTATAGGCTGCCTGCATCATTTGGTGTCTCTCTGTAAAGGTTTTCTTGAGTTTTGTGCAAAATTTAATGCAGACGCATTGCTCCTCTGACTCCGCCATCTTGAAACTTGCAAACTGTGCAACACAATGTTCTACTCGAAACAGCACTGAACAGTAACTAACAGACATACAACTATGAAACTTCCAACAGCTACACATCAAACACAGGGGTGTGCAAGGATGCCAACTGAATTTCACTCCAAGGCACCATAGGCGCGAAATTATGAATTTTCCATAATTTTTTGAGCAGACGTCATATGCGTCACTGTGAATCGGTAAATATGCTAATAATGGATTATAGCACTTTTTGATGCAAACAAAATGTAATTTCAGCTGGTTACTTGCAACTGAGCACATTCACTTATAATATTTACACAGTACTTAAAACTTTGTAACATCTAAAGTGTGAGAAATCTGACAGTAAATGTGGCTCGTAGCACATGTCACTGGGAATAAATGTGTGTTAAGTAGCTGATACTGGTAGCACTCATCACCCTTTATGTGATCCTACATTACAACCTGTTATAGGACTCGTAGAACCAATATGGTGTTCATTAACATATGATGATTGAGATATAGAACACATGCATTTCATTCAAAAAGTCATGTGTTGATGTAATAGAAATACTGAATAATAGGCTTCTCGACAATACTGACTTTCTTAAAGTTCATCGCATTTCTGTAGCACATTACATGGGGGAAACTTAGTTCTATAAATGACAGTAATATTTAACATTTATACTGATAAAATGCGGAATATACTGGGTTGTCAGTTGCATAAATGTGTGTGTTTATGTATTCCAGGTTCGAGAAGAAATGGAAATTCTTTGTAAACACCATGGAGTAAACTCCTTCAAAACATTTATGGCTTACAAAGATGTTTTCATGCTGGGTGATTCTGAATTATTTGAAGTATTTGAAAGGTGTAAAGAGCTTGGAGCAGTAGCATTGGTTCATGCTGAAAATGGTTCCATCATAGCTAAGGTAATTGACTTACTGCCTAGATTGTATTTTACATGTACATTTCTGCTTGTTTTACTGTGGTAATGAAAACTTATGTATGTAACAGTGTCTGATGACACACAAAGTTTGATAAATGTTTCAATTTGTGCAATGCTTATTAATGAACTGTATAGATACTAGCGAATTTATGCTGACATGCAGGGCTTTCATAATGAAAAAATCACTGTATGATGTAGGAGAGAAAGCTGTGGCTTAGCATTTTGATGTAACAACCTTACAAACTCAAATATGTGAACTCCGTGTAATTAAAGTGTAGCTGCAGTATAGATTGCTTGCGTGTGAAAGAAACTGATTATTTGAAACAATTTTCTATAATTATTTAGTTAGTTACTTATCCAGTGGTTGCTGGTCCCAGAGGCCATGTGCTGTGTCAACAATCAGTCTCCTCTGCATTCTGTCTGTTGCTGTTTCCTTCCAATTGACTACATTCTATGCTTCTGCACCTTTCTTTATGGTGTCTTCCATTTGTTTGTCGGCCTACCCAGGGGTCTTTATGTTATAGCGTGATCAATGAATGCTTGCTTAGGAAGTTGGGTCTCTGGAATACAGATTAAGGACCTGCCCATTGGAGTCATTTGGTTTTTTGATACTGTGAAATATTGGACTGGTTCATGATCTCTCAAATGTTGTTATTCTTTCTTGTTCTGTAAGCATCTCTGTCTCTCACTGGGCCCCAGATTCTTCTCAACACCTGTCTTTCAAATTTTAAGTGTTTGCAGCTCCCTTTTTTAGCTTTCTGAACCATAAAGGACAATGGGGTGTATAACAGCATTGCAGATCTTCGTTTTCACAGCATGTGTTGTGGCTTTACACTTGAACATATTTCTGAGAGCATATAGACATCTGGAACCAGCATATAGACATCTGGAACCAGTAGGAATTCTTTCATTTACATCAATGGGTTCTTGATTATAACAATTGTGCAAACTTCCCAGTTACTTGAACTGATCAACAAACGTAAGTTAGTCTCCGTTAGCTGTGAAGTGCTCTTGTACATATTTAGTTCTGGCTACTTGCATATGTTAACTTTTTTTGTTTATTTGGTGAGTGGTCCTGCTTACTTGCTGGTGTGGTGACCCTTTTATACGCCCCCCCCCCCCCCCCCAAGATCTTGTTCACACTCAGTCACTAACGCTATGTCATGTGCGTAAGAAAAATATGAAACCTACCACCCTCAATTTGTAGCCCATCACACTCTCCAAGTTTGCTCTCACTTAAGACTTTCTCCAGCCTGAGGTTAAACAGTACACATGACAGTGCAACTCCCTGTCTGAGTTGAGTTTTTATGGGGAAAGGTTGTGCGTGTGCTCGTCCAGTTACTACTATCACTCTCAATTCACTCATAAATGCTCTAATTGTTTCAGTGAGTTTACTTGGGATTTGGAACTCCTTCAAGGTTTTATAGAGGATGTCTCAAATACTGTTGTATACTCTTCGGAAATCTATGAACAGTACCTGGATTTTTTCCCTTTTTTCCAATATTTCTTAAGAACTTGGGTAAGAGTGAACACATTGTCAGTGCTTGAACGGTTTGAACAGAATCCAGTATGATGTTCTCCATGATATTTTCTGCAAATTGTTTTACGTTTTCTAACTTAATTGTAGAAAGACTCTTGTACATCATGTTAAGTAAACTGATTCCTTGGCAGTTAGAGCAATCCACCTTGTTTCTTTTCATTTGTATTGGAAAAATGACTGTTGTCTTGCAGCTGTCTGGCAGCGCTTCAATCTTCGAAATAATCTGAATGAGTTTATACAGCTTGGTGTATAGTATGTTTCCTCCATCTTTTATTCACGATAATTGCTTTTGGTAATCAATGTTGCCATCTTCACATCATAAAATAGCAGTAGAAGTATTCTTTCTCATGAACTGGCAGGTACGTAACAGGCTAGCAATCTGATGCATGTCAAAACTAAAACAACTTTATACACAATTGTTCAGCACATGAGTCTTATGCCACTCACAACAAAGCACATTATTGCAGCTAGGGTGCCGCTAGTACAGCATGAGTCTTCTGGTCTGTTGCGTACCTTCCAGTTCGTGGGAAAGAGGGCTCTTACTGCTGTTTTAAGAAGTGTGCAACAATCTGTTTGTTGAGTGCTGAAGATTGTAACATTGATTATCAAAACAAGTTATTGAGAATTGAGGTTGTTATTAGCAATCTTGGCAAAGTAGTTTATCTTCTCAAAACTGTTATCACATATAACCCCCCCCCCCCCAGGGGGATTCAGATGAGTAAACTTAGGCTTTATTGCTTTTCACCTACCATTTGGCTTTCACTGTGTCCTCCACAGAGATGTTAATCTCTGTTTCATTGGTTTCTTCTTGGTTTTCACTGAAATGTAGTTCTGGATTAGGATAGTTGAGTAGCTCACTCAAATATTCTTTCCATTACTCTTAAGATTGATTCAGCCTGTGCATTCCTCATTAAACCATCTTCTTTTTCCCTGTTGTTCTCCCCCCCCCCCCCCCCCCCCCCCCCCCAAGCACTTTATTCATAGTGTCTGGCATGGGTATCTTCAAAGTGTGCCTCACTTCCTCCACATATTCTTCTACATCTGCATTTTGTACCACATAAAAAACAGTTGGTTATTTCTAATTCAAACACTTTTCCTTCTTTCTCACTGTTTAGTGTTGTCACGTCAAACCTTTGGTTTCCATTCTTTGTTTCCTTTCAAAACTTGAACTTTTCTTGGCCCCGCATTTTGAACTCGTTTATTTGATTTTCCATGCTCTTACTGATGGCAAAACATGTCTCAGATCCTCCTCCATAAAAAATCATACACACATCAAAAAAAGTTTTGCATCACCCCGGTTTCCTGAAGTCTGGAAGATAGACGTTGACTGTGGGTATTGCATCACAGACACAGTTCCTTTGGCTGTTCAGAGATGTCACTAAACCCGCCCAAAGATGTAAACAACCATTCATGAGCAGCACCTATTAAATGGAGGGGGTCCTACAGTAGATCGGTTCCAGCCATTTCACCAGGAACGAGGTACACGGCTCGTGTTGTCTGTAGTTCAACCATTCCTAGACAGTCAATACCACAGTTTGATCACGTCTGCGTTGTTACTTTGTGCCAGGAAGGACTCTCAACAAGGGAAGTGTCCAGGCATGTTGGAGTCAACCATAGCGATGTTGTTCAGACATGGAGGAGATAGAGAGACATCAACTGTCGATGACATGCCTTGCTCGGGTCACCCAGGGGCTACTACTGCAGTGGATGACTGCTACCTACGGAATATGGCTCGGAGGAACCCTGACAGCAACGCCACCATATTGAATAATGCTTTTCGTGCAGTCACAGGACAACATGTTACGACTCAAACTGTGCGCAACAGGCTGCATGATGCGCAGCTTCAGTCCCAACGTCCATGGTAAGGTCCATATTTGCAACACCACCACCATGTAGCATGGTACAGATGGACACAACAACGTGCCGAATGGACAGCTCAGGATTGGCATCACATTCTCTTCACCAATGAGTGTCGCATATGCTTTCAACCAGACAATCATCAGAGATGTGTTTGGAGGCAACCTGGTCAGGCTGAACACCTTGTACACACTGTCCAGTGAGTACAACAAGGTGTATGTTATCTGCTGTTTTGGGGTGGCATTATGTAGGGCCAACGTACACCTCCGGTGGTCATGAAAGGCGCCGTAACAGCTATACGATGTGTGAATCCCATCCTCCGATCGATAGTGCAGCCATATCGGCTGCATACTGGCAAGGCATTAATTTTCATGGACGACAATTTGTGCCCCCATCATGCACATCTTGTGAATGACTTCCTTCAGGATAACGACATTGCTTGACTAGAGTGGCCAGCATGTTCTCCAGACATGAACCCTATCAATCATGGCTGGGATAGATTGAAAAGGGCTGTTTATTGACGACGTGACCCACCAGCCACTCTGAGGGACCTATGCTGAATCGCCATTGAGGAGTAGGACAGTCTGGACCAACAGTGCCTTGATGAACTTGTAGACAGTATGCCAGGAGGAATACAGTGCAAGAGGATGTGATACTGGATATTACACGTACCAGTGTGTACAGCAATCTGGACCACCACCTCTGAAGGTCTCGCTGTATGGTGGTACAACAAGCAGTGCATGGTTTTCATGAGCACTGAAAAGGGCAGAAATGATGTTTATGTTGTTCTCTGTTCCAATTTTCTGTACAGGTTCTGGAACTCTCGAAACCGAGGTGATGCAAAATGTTGTTTGATGTGTGTAGTTTTCCTTTTTGCTTCACATACCCCTTCCCCTATCCATCTAGTTTCCTGCAGTGCTGCTGCATCTGTGTTGTAATGTTATCTCTGATGCTGCTACCATAATGGCCTCTGGACAGTTGAGGCTTCAGATGTATCAGGTAGCCATGATCAAATGATGTACCCGTTTTACTTGCCATGTTCATCTTCCAGTTAAATCTATCTGATTTCTGACACTGATTGATTGAATTTTTAACTTTATTAAATTTTTGTGGTGTAGGGTTGTCAACCTGACAGCCAGCCCCCCATCTGAACAACCAGGGACTCCTCTATTGGGATTGCCATACCCTAGGTAAGGGAAAAGCTTTAGGGTGCCAGACATTTGCCCTCAGACTTTCCGACAAGGGATAGGATTTACTGGCTTCACACACAGCTGCCATGCCTGCTAAAAACTCGATTTGGGCTGCCAATCCGTCTGTGACCCAATCTTGGCTCTTTGATAGAGAAGGTGACTGCCTTTGTGTATAGAGAGCGAGACCTAAAACACTTCTTTTTCCTGTTGGGTATGCCAAGGAGCTAAATGTCATCAGACATACCACTGAACATGCATGGTACATTGGAGGGTATGTAAGTAGAAATACAATGTGTCAACATCATACACATTCTGTCAAAGTGGGATAGTTAATGAAGGAGATAGTTAATGTGAGTGGGATATTGACTCTAGGGTCCCACAAATTTGGGCTTTGCATCAGAGCAGCAATGTGTGTTTATGCCTACTGTTGAAGATGTTACTGTGAAATGAGAATGTTAAGGAAGCAGTGATCCCAGTTATTTTTCTATTAGGCATAAGAAATTAGCTGCTGTGGATTGACAAACTCTAAACCACACTGCACGAACCAATTGCTGGGTATTCTTGTTGACTTTTAGAGAGATTCTGTTGCAACTGAGATACAGAGGCTATCAGCATAAAATCTCTATTCAGAGCTGACACAACTTTTTCCATGATCGTACCACAGCTCAGAAGACACTTTGGAAAAAAGAGTTTGGCACCAATGCTGTTGGTGGTCTGTGTAGCAGTGAAAGAACAATTTATGGAGTGATGAGTCATCACACACTGATCTGGTGTTCCACATGAGTGAGTTGTGGCAGTGAAATTCTGAGTAGCTGTTGTGATATGCTGCAGCTGCTTTTTTTTTAACTATTAGTTTGGTTAATGGTAAAATGAATGCAAGCCTTTAGAAAACACTTGAAACAGCAACATGATTTTTATGGTAGCAGCAATTTCGAGTTGAACCTTTTCTCTGTCACCGGGATGTTCCTGTCTGCAAAATAAAGGTCATCCCATAGTGATTTGACAAAAATTGGGTGGATATACTGGACTAGCCTACAAGTATTCCTGATCTGAAAGCTCTATTGGCCATCTCCAGGTTGTATTAGAATCTCAGTTGAATTCAAGGAAGTTCACCCAGAAACCCAACAATAAGTATTCATCATGCTTAAGTTAAATATGCATTACCCCAGAATTTCATAACAGTAGTGAAAGGTAGTCCATATGGAAGGAGTTCCGTGGTTAGCATAAGGATGAATAATGATTTGTATCTGGAGTTTTGTGGCCAGAGTCTAGTTCATGTCTTATGACACTCCAGCTACTTACATGTTGAGCATACTGTGTCCGCCCCCGGTAACTGAGTGGTCAGCGTGACAGACTGTCAGTCCTAAGGGCCCGGGTTCGATTCCCAGCTGGGTCGGAGATTTTCTCCGCTCAGGGACTGGGTGTTGTGTTGTCCTAATTATCATCATTTCATCACCATCGATGCGCAAGTTGCCAAAGTGGCATCAAATTGAAAGACTTGCACCCTGCGAACGGTCTACGCGACGGGAGGCCCTAGTCACATTTTTTGAGCACACTGTGTTTTGATGGAAGCAGCTATTTGTCTCCCCTCATTAGGCTGTGGACAGCTCCATATTACTATGTTACAGGTAAATTTGGAGCGATCACTGGGAAACAAACTAGGAGTCCACACTGTTAAACATTACACCTTAGAGCATTTGTTATCAAAATTTCTGTGCAAACAGCTCCCTTGACCTGAACATGAACACCCATGGCTCCTTTTACATGTGGGGTCCGACTTGAACAGGGGGGGGGTGGGGGGGGGGGGGGGAAATAAACTCAAGTTATTTATTTGGGGGGGGGGATATATATATATATATATATATATATATATATATATATATATATATATATATATATATATATATATAAATAATTTCTTTATTAACTGTTAACGTATTACATTTTAATCACCTTTCATCTTATTATGTAATATGCCTCTTCATTACCAATTCTTCAAATCTCCACACAAGACTGAAAATTGCGATATTGCGATCTTCATCTTTCTCCATGTTCGGTCACAATATATGTTTCATGTAGATGACAGCCAATGCTGATTTAAATTACCCCGCATAAATAGGCTGTTGCAGAAGGTGTAAAAACTAATGAGGCCGTGTTAACTACTTGTGGATTCTTCTCCTTCACTGAAGCAGTAATAAGGAAAGGTACTTAGATTTCAATATAGAGTTTGAAGAAATTATATTAAATTTCAGCCTCCAGTTGCATAAGCAAAGAAACTTTACCTAGGTTTCAGCTATAATAATGTAGCCTTCTTCAGAAATGTCACAATATAAAATTACATTAGAGTTTATTATAGAAAATAGTTCGTTACAATAGTTTGGACTATTAATGGCATTAAAACCATAAGCCACTGAAGTTGTCGTTCCATAAAAGGCAAAAGACACACAAAAAATGTACTATACGAAAGTATGAATGAACATTAATCGATAACATTATTTGTTAAAACAGCTAGAAATGTTGCTGGCAAATAAACCATAATAACTGAAGTTACAGTTCTGTGAGAGGCAAATGACATTATGTAGTATAAAGGAACCTTTTAATAAGAACAGGCTACAAGTTAAGATTAACAGTGGCTGAAATGTATGGAACTTGGCTAAGAATTAATGCTTGTGAATGATAATAAGGACAATTGTTTCACGCAGGTTAGCGGTTAGATATGTGATCAACAATTAATACATGGAAAAACCAGTAGGCTGTATGTCATAGCCAGCTGCTGATGACGTAGGTACTTTATAAAGTCTTCTACCTGCGTCAGCCTACTGGTTTTTCCATGTATTAATTGCTGATCACATACTGAATATCTAACCACTACCCTGTATGAGACATCTGTCCTTATCATTTACACGCGTTAATTCTTAGCCAAGTTCCACACACTTCAGCCACTGTTAACCTTAACTCACGGCCTGTTCTTATTAAAAGGTTCCTTTACACTATATAATGTCATTTGCCTCTCATAGAACTGTAACTTCAGTTATTATGGTTTATTTGCCAGTAACATTTCTAGCTGTTGTAACAAATAATGTTATCGATTAATGTTTATTCATACTTTTGTACAGTACATTTTTATGTGTATTGTCTTTTATGGAATGATAACTTTAGTGACTTATGGTTTTAATGCCATTAATAGTCCAAACTAATGTAATAAACTATTTTCCATAATAATCTCATTTAACATTTACTGGTTTTAAGTTTGTATTACTCTGCACACGCATGTGTGCACGACCACCAGCTGAGCTCGCTGCGTCGCTGCCCGCAGTGCCCAGTTACGACTCAGAGCCTGTGACCCACCGGTCTGGCCCATTGGTGTGACCTAATGGCAAAACATTAGTAGAACTGACGCAGTCTTATGAATATGTACTGTAGTACTAACATTTTAAGTTCCACAAGGTCAATATCTCGCATGTTTCAATTTAATTTAATTTTATATTGTGACATTTCTGAAGAAGGCTACATTATTATAGCTGAAACCTAGGTAAAGTTTCTTTGCTTGTGCAAGTGGAGGCTGAAATTTGATGTAATTACATTTTACAGTTGCTGACTGTTGCACCATGCTAAAATATTAAAGTTTGAAGAAATGTCAATAAATTGCCCTTATGTTTCCTTGGTAAGTGTTGATGGAAGTTCTGTAATGGAAGGATTTTTGATCCAGATGTGTTGATCAAAATTGTTGAGGCTTTCATGGTCACTTTTTGACAAATTTCCTGTTGACTTCTGTCTTGGTTCTTGTTGTTGATCTATTTGTTCTGGAAAGCACTTCAGAAAGTAATCATAGAGTTCATTTAAATGATCCACAAATGCAGACTTAAATCTTCACTCAGCTGGAAGTCATTGTCATCTAAAGCTGTGTGAAGAGCAGGGAAAACATAATGTATGTCTTTATCATATAACTTTTTCTTCTACAGCAGTAGTCTCTTCCTGAAGGCAAAATTGGTCTGACAGTTGCAGAATATTGGTTTCATTACCTTGAAGGGACACATCCAGTTAAGTGAGTGTTTGTGCAAAGATGTGTCTAAGGTACACCAGTTAAAAGACAGTCACTATCTATGACTTCTCAGATGTCAAATGTTTCTGTGGGTCAAGGAAAGAGTAAACTCATTACTGATTTCATACACACTTTTCAAGACATTCACACGTGAAAGCCAGTGGGAGTTATTGTAATGAATTAGGGAAATGTTGTCAGCTCCCATATCAGCATATATTTGTTCAAAACATCTCAATTTTCGTGTCTGACTTCACAGAAGTTTACTACTTCTTTCACTGAGCAAAGGCGGCCATGAAGGACAGGGCTTATGTTTTTTTTATGCTAGTGAAATGAAATGACTATATATAAATGTTGTCCAGGAGACCTTGTCTGGAATTGTTTGGGTTCCTGGTGCTAGTCTTTTTGATTTGACACCTCGTTGGCGATTTGTGCATTAATGAAGATGAGATGAACTTCGTGTCATCAGCCTAATAGCCAGCCATACTATGACCTATGTCTGTACACACATGTGCACCACTTTGACAATTCATGTTGTCAGTCATATCAAATATTCAATGAACAATAGTGTGGTCTGACAAAAACACTTTGGCAGCTGTCTCATGTATCATGATAATTCCCTATCTGGAACAACTGGTAAAATAAGGTCTACTAGTGTGGTGTGAGGTTTACTGCTCTTTACTACATGGTAAGAAACTTACCGTGATGAAAGAACAGTTTGTTTAGAAAGCTGTGTTTTGTCCTGTAATTTCTTTTAACTTGTTGGAAAAGTGTTCTTGTGGTTTGTTTAGAAAACCAGTATGATTTGACTCCAAATGTCATTTCACTTGATTAGGAAGCATGTTTTTGGTAGTTAAAACTATTAAACAAATGACATACTGTGGTTGCTCTTATTTCCGAAGGAAGGAAGGAAGATAGATAGATAGATAGACAGACAGACAGATAGATTGGATTTAACATCCAGTCAACATCGAAGTCATTAGAAACGGAGAACGAGCTCGGATGATATCTAGGATGGGGAAGGAAATTGGCCGTGCATTTTTAAAGGATCTGGCATTTGCCTGGAGTGATTTAGGAAAATCACAAGAAACCAAAAGCTAAATGGTTGGATGTAGGTTTGAACTGTTTTCCTCCCGAATGAGAGTCCAGTGCTCTAACCACAGTGTCATCTCACTCGGTACTGTCATAGAAATTGTTTTCTTTAAATGTTTTCCTCCTAGGACCTAGTCCTGCCTTTGTTTTGTGCTGGTGCAGCTTTTCTTAATTTATCTAAACTTGTCATGTGAAAGTTGTTGAGTTTTCTTCAGCATAGCTCCTTTTCATTATCCTCATCCTGTCATTTTCTTTGTTTGCATTGTAGGAAATATGCCTGATATAAAATTCTAGTAGCCGCATCCATCTAAAGTGGCCCTCTCACAGTCAGTATTTATTCTACAATAATACTGTGTCAAAATATTGCATGAAAGTGTGAGGTGAAGAACAGCACAATTTTATTGCACAATATATATGTCCAGGATGTATTAGTTAGAACTCTTCGTTCATAGTGATGTGTCAGCACTTGATGTAGACTAACATGTAATGCAGTTGCAATGCTGTATTCTGCAGAAATGAAAGTGAGAGGAAGTGGCAAGGGGTGAAAAAAGTGGCTTGGAAGGCATCTTGTAAGTGACCATAATAACATGCTAAGAGAACTTGCAGCATAGCTAAATGAATATCAGAATTTTTTAATGATGACTGATGTATCTTTCATTGAATGGGTGAACTTTTACAGCTTTGTACACAGAAAAGATACTGTTCATATACTATTGGATTTCACTTTCCACAATGCTGGAAGCGATCTGCAAACCTGAAAAGAATAAGATACATTATTGTAGAGTATCGGTGGGTAGTGCTGTTAATTATTTCTGCAATAAATAATTAAAGCTTCTAAAACTGACAGTCGCAGTATTCTCGCCATACACTTTTATCTAATGATTCTACAGCTAATTATTGAATAAGTATTAAATTTGTAGTCAAATTACCCTCCTGAATGCACTTCCACAGATAATTCCTTTCATATGTCTTTCCTGATGTGTTCATATCTGTATGGTGTCACTGTATCTGTTGTTTGCATGTCCCCAAATCACAAAGTTTTGGCAAGAACTTCTGTGTATTACACAATATCACCTGTACACTGTACAATATATGGCACAATGTATTGAGCAAGTGTCAATATTTGTAAAGCTCTGCAGTCCCCTTCAGTATATTGCACAAACTGTCAATACCATTCCCAGATGGTAAGTATTATTAAATGGTACTCAGTATTGTGCAATAAATATTGACTGTGTGGGGACTTTGTAAAGCATTTTACACCAGATTCTTTACCCAGTCCTCAGTATTTTTTTTCCACAAGTATATTATGTAGAAAAAAATTAATTCCAACATGTCATGTGCTAAATGTAAATTTGTGAATCATTTTGAGTATTAGGAATGACTGCAGGTGTCTGTTAGTTGTATTTTTGTGTTGTGATACATGGAGAGCTGAGGCTCGAGTAACAGGAAACCACAATTGTTACAGAAAGCACAACAATTGTTAGCTGCTGGCATTACTGGTCCTGAGGGGCACCAGCTGTCAAGGCCAGAACCAGTCGAAGCAGAAGCTGTTGGCAGAGCATGCGTCATTGCTAACCAGGTATTTTTATAGTATTTTAGGTCATATATGTAAATAACACATGGTCACCATTTCAGACGAAGATGATATTCCAAATAGCAGCACAATATTGTGTTTACTAGCTGTTATTGAGTTTGAATTTAGTAAAGTGAAACAAATAATTTTGTGTAAATACAATCAAAACTATCTCATAAGAGCATGTGTTTGCTATTGCCTGCTTTTCTGTGATTTTACTGTATACATAATGAACATTTTGTTGAAGATCTCTTTAGTATATTGAGAAGAAAATCTTATTCTTGACTGAAGATAAAATCAGGCTTTTTGCAGATGATGCAGTCATCTATGATGAAGTACTGTCTGAGAGAAGCTGTAAAAATATTCAGCCAGATCTTGATAAGATTTCAATGTGGTGCAGAGATTGGCAAGTTGCTCTAAATGTTCAGAAATGTAAAATTTGCACTTTACAAAACGAAAAAAAAAAAAAAAAAAAATAGTATCCTAGTAGGATTATAATATCAATGAGTCACTGTTGGAATCGGCCAACTCGTACAAATTCCTGGCGTAACACATCGTAGAGATACGAAATGGAATGATAACATAGGTTCAGTTGTGGGTAAAGCAGGTGGTTGACTACGGTTTATTGGTAGAATACTAGGGGAATGCAATCAGCCTACAAAAGCGATTGCTTACAAATCACTTGTGCAACCAGTTCTAGAATATTGCCCAAGTGTGTGAGACCTGTAGCATGTAGGACTAACGGGGGATATTGAACACATACAGAGGACAACAGCATGAATGGTCACAGGTTTGTTTAATCTGTAGGAGTGTCACAGAGATACTGAAGGAACTGAAGTGGCACTCTCTTGAAGACAGATGTAAACTATCCCGGAAACTGTGCCAACAAAGTTTAAAGAACTGGCTGTAAATGATGTCACTAGGAATATACTAAAACTCCCCAAGTATCGCTCACATAGGGATTGTGAGGTTAAGATTAGAATAATTACTGTACACACAAAGGCATTCAATCAATCATTCTTTGCATGCTCCACACATGAATGGAATGGGAAGAAACCCTAATAACGGGTACAATTAGACATACCCTCTGCCGTGCACGTCATGGTGGTTTGCAGAGTGTAGATGTAGATGTAGCAGATGGTAGAGACAAGAACAGAACTGCTGCAGTTTATGCAAATATCTTTTCTCTCTGCAAAGTTAATTGTAATGTTAAAACTGTAGAAGAAAATGGTCAATCACAAAGATTTTAGGAACGCAGAAACAAAATCTGACATCTGTGAGTGGTCCCAAAGTGTGTCCACTCACTTAGAAGAAAACAACTGTGATAAAATCAAAATATTCCATTACACAGGTGACTTGTGTAAAGATAAATTGTGAAATAATTTAGCCAACATGAAAATATTATGCTATAAAACTTCAATTATCTCAGGATGCTGTAGTACAATGCTGTGACTGCATCCTGTTTCCATTTTTTTGTGTCTGGGATTTAAAGTGGAGGGCTGGTATTTCAAATAAAAGATAATTTGCAGTCACCTCAGTAACTGAATGGTCAGTGTGTTTGACTGTCTCTCGGAGAACCCAGATTTGATTCTTAGTACTGTCAAGTATTGCTGCTTGGTGTTAGAACTGGAAGAGAGTGCATTCAGTATAATGAGGTCAATTTAGGACCTACTTGAAGATGTGATGGTTGCACTTTGTGAAAGCCAACATTATTGGCTGGGAAACACTGATGACATGTACCTCTAAACATGTGTACACATTTTGACAATCCCCTCCGCCTATTGTAGAATTATTGTTCACTGTTAGTTTTTGTTTTTATTTTCATCTCGTTCATGCCTAGCAAGTGTTTTTCAATATGTTGTTACCCTGTATTGCAAATAACTATGTATATCATTTCAGGTAATACAATAAAGGTAAGAGTATAAACACATTTACGCCATTCTAGAGTTAAGAGTTCATGTAATCAGTCACAGTCATTATTTTATTTCTAAAATTTGGAATATGTTGCTTTGGTAGACGACACTGTCATGTTTTACTTAATAAAAAAAGTATGTGCATGTTAGTAGTATTTGTGTTTTGTCACAGGAAATGTCTGTTCCTTCTCAAGAAAAGTATGCTAGTGGAATATGAAAAATTGACTCATTGACACAATGGTACCCACATAACATTGTATTCACATATAGTACAGGTTGATTGTTGTATCATCATAATCACAAGGTCATACATCTGTGGAGATATAGTGTTGGACAACTGTAGTTTTTTTGTATACCATCCTCTAGTTACAATGCAGTTCTGCAGTCGTGCATAAAAGACATAAATATAGAATTTTTGAGTTCAATCATGGACAATAATGTTAGACGCTAGTTTCACTTATTCCTTTTGTTTGTTTGTTTGTTTTTTGCCAGTAATGCAGACTGCATCAGATGCCATCTGCATCTACATACATATTTCCCAACCCACCATATGATTCATTGGCAGAGTGTATCTTGTAACACTACTAGTCCGTTTCCTGTTCCACTCACGAGTGGAGTGAGGAAAAAAGTCTATCTATATGCCTCACAGATTCATCTCTAATTTATCCAGCATGTATTTGTGGTCCTTAGGTGATACTTACAGGAGTGGGACAAAAATATGGACTCACTGTGAGAAATACATGCTTGAACACAAATGCAGATGCTGACCAAACCTGCTGGTTCTGCTGTTGTATTTGACCATGAATGGCACCTGTACAATGCCCTCAATACACTACAATTGTCAGTTGTGGTCAGAATAGTGTTCTTATGTAGTTGTGAGTGCATTGTGTTGAAACTATAAGTGAACTCTAATATGTGCAAATTCTTGGTACTTGCATGGTGGGTGTTTCATTTCATAACCAAGCTAGACAAAGTGCTTGGTGTTCCAAAAGTCACAGTATCGAAGATTTATACCACATGCAGGGAAAGTGGGAAAACATCATCCACAAACTTTCTGGCAGATTAAAACTTTGTGCCAGATCGAGACTCGAACTCGGGACCTTTGCCTTTCGTGGGCAAGTGCTCTACCAACTGACCTACCCAAGCACGACTCACGCCCCATCCTCACAGATTCACTTCTGCCAGTACGTCGTCCCCTACTGTCCAAACTTTACAGAGGCTCTCCTGCAAACCTTGCAGAACTAGCACTCCTGAAAGAAAGGATATTGTGGAGACATGGCTTAGCCACAGCCTGGGGGATGTTTCCAGAATGAGATTTTCACTCTGCAGCGGAGTGAGTGCTGATATGAAACTTTCTGCAGATTAAATCTCCCAGAAATTTCCATGCAAGGTTTGCAGGAGAGCTTCTGTAAAGTTTGGACAGTAGGGGACGATGTACTGGCAGAAGTGAATCTGTGAGGACGGGGCGTGAGTCGTGCTTGGGTAGGTGAGTTGGTAGAGCACTTGCCCGCGAAAGGCAAAGGTCCCGAGTTAGTCTCGATCTGGCACACAGTTTTAATCTGCCAGAAAGTTTCATATCAACGCACACTCTGCTGCAGAGTGAAAATCACATTCTGGATCATCCACTAAGTCATAACATGGACAAAAGTGTGTATAGAGTGGTCATGATGGACGGTCAGTGAAGAGGATCGTAATGACAAACAGTAGGACAACAGCTGTAAAAGTCACTGCAGAACTGAATGTCGCACTTGCAGACCCTGTCAGCACCAAAACTTGAAGCAAGCTTCGTAAGCAAGGAATTGCAGGGTGAGCTGGAATTCTAAAATGCTCATCCATGATGCAAATGTCCATAACAGGGAAACTTGGTGGCAGGGTCATAAAACTTGGACTGTGGAGGAATGGAAGAAAGCCGTTTGGTCAGACGAGTCTTGTTCCATTTTGCGAAATCTTGCCGAGTTTACATCTCAAAAGGGTGGGGGGGGGGGGGGGGTAAGGGGGGGGGTCGGTAATGATTTGGGCAGCCATAGTGTGGTAGTCCTTAGGCCCAGGCCCCATGGTTACGTTGCAGGGTCACATTACTGACAAGGATTATGTGACCGTGTTGGCTAATCAGGTCCAGCCCATGCTACAATGTTCGTTCACCAATGGTGATCCTGTGTTCAAAGACAACAGGGCCTATGTTCACACTGCTGGGAAGAATGTCATGAGATTCCCTCTAAAATCATGCAGGACCTGTATTTATCCATTCTGAGATTACTGGAAACTGTTGTGAACATTAGTGGTTTTCCTTCACCGTATTGGGCATGATAATGTGTTGGGTTTTTGGTGTTTCCCTACTTTCGTCCACCCCCTGCATTTTGGCAGCGTTAGAATCATTGTGCAGTTACCCACAAATGCCGATTCTCTAACTTTTCTCAATAGTATTTTCAAAAAGAATGTTATTTTTTTCCTCTCCAGGGATTCTGATTTGAGTCTACAAAGCATCTCCATAATAGTCTCATGTTGATCAAATATATTGGTAGCAAATATAGCAGCACACCTCTGAATTGCTGCGATGTTTGCATTTAACCTGATTTGGTGGGGGTCCCAAACACTAGACCAGTGCTCATGAGTGGGTCACACTAGTGTTCTGCATGCAGTCTTCTTAATAGACAAGCTACAGTTCCCTAAAATTCTCCCTATAAACTGCCATTGACCTTACATGCTTGTTCCATTTCATATTGCTTTCTAATGTTATGCTTGCACCTAGATATTTAATCGTTACAACTTTGTCTAGCAGCACACCAAATGAGTATTCCATTAAATCATTCCATATCCTCCTACAGTCACGCTGTGACAATACTTTCCTGTTCACTACAACATTGTCAGAAGTTGCAGATTGTAGCCCAAGATATGTGTCTTATAATTTATTATGGAGAGAACAAGAGTGGTGCTAAAACACTGCCCTGGGTAGCTCCTCATGATACCCTTGTCTCTGATCAACACTTGTCATCCAGGAGAACGTACTGTGTCCTAGTAATAAAGTCTTCAAGACACTCATATGTCAGGGAATGCGTTCCGTATGCTCAGACCTTCATTAACAATCTGCAACTGTATCAAATACTTTCTTTGAATATGGAATCTGCCTGTTGCTCTTCATTGATGATTCACAGGATATTGTGTAATAAAAGGACAAAGTGATCCTCTGATCAGTGATGCTTTCTGTATGTTTCTGATTTGTGGACAGAAGCTTTTTTTGCTTCAAGCAAATTTATTGTACATTAACTTAGAATATGCTCCAGAATTCTGCAGCAAACTCCATGGTATCCCACACTGGCTTCATGGGAGACAAGTCTGGTGATCATGCTGACCAGAGAAGTTGAGGAATATGTCGGGGAATGTGTTGGTAACCCAAGAATTGGGTACATGGACATTGTCCTCTTGGAAGAACATGTCTTGGTGTAGGAACAACAGAATGGGTTGAATTTTAACTACACTGTTCACTGCTCTCACAACAAACTCCAGACAGTACAGGCCCTGGCCCTCTACAATCTACATGATGAAACCTGGGGTTGGTGTTAAATGTTACTGCTTGATAAACTCCAGTAGTGTCTTCTCTTCTGTTCAGTGCAACACTTGAAACAATCACTGGCACGAATGCAGAATGTGCTCTTATCAATAAACATGGTACTATTCTGTTGATCTTCCAAGTTACCTTTCACGGAATACTTGAGGTAGTATACACAATGATGAATTGTATGTACCATAAATTAAAATCATTACATTGAGCAGCTGTTAAAGAACTTTCTCTACAGCAGTGTATGTGCAGTATAACTGACTTGTTTATTGCCTGTAGTGCAAAGAAAAGCAGTTGGTCTGGCTTTGAACACACAAATGTATTTTGTATGTACAGTAATACTTTTTATTCTTTCTTTTGTAGGTACATGCTAAATGTATGAAAATACAATTCTTGTCCTGTGTATTTTTCAGTACATTTTATGATGTACCTTTTACCTTTGAAAGGAGACATAAATGGAATGAATGGAGCAATTTATAGCTAGAGCCTGACTGTGATTTGTTAGATCAAATCAAGGTTTGATATGGACCTCCTATAATCACAAGATTCCACACCCTGTGTACCCTACATTACTGTTTGATTGCTGTGACACGCTTCTAAGTTAGGTGTTTTACATTAAGCAGCTGAGCTTATTAATGTATTGGTGGGTAAATTTTATAAAAGAATACTATTATACTGTTTTTTGGTTGATTAGTTATGTGTGCAATGGATTGTAATGATCCTGAATGTGTCATTTTGACAAAACGTATTTGCACACAGTTTGTGTGTTTATATATTTATGTATGAGTGTACGATGTCTTAATAAATTTAGTGTCAATGGCAATTAATAACTGGAAATAGTCATATCTGTAAAATGTCATGGTGTATGCATCCAAAGCAATTTAAGGTGGAACAAGGATACAAAACTAGTTGTTGGGAAGGTAGATGCCAGATTGAGCTTTATACTGGGTGGCCCAAAAAGGATGGTCGGATTTGAACTGCGTAGTACCATTGAAAGGTGAGGAGGGGGGGACCACTGCCGGCCGTCTGCAAGTCGGCCATTACACCCAGTTTGCCACGAGATGGCGCAGTGGACGGTCGAGCATCGTGTTTTTGCTGTGGAACAGATTTTCAGAAATGATGAATCGTTTATTACTGTGCAACGATTGTTTCGACAACGTTTTGGTGTAGCGCGTGATGGACCCATTCCAGATCGCAGATCCATATCACGTTGGGTGACTGCATTCCGGACAACAGGGTCTGTCAAAAGTGGTAAATCTACAGGGCGTACACGTACGGCAGTTACTCCACAGAACATTGATGATGATAGAGCGTCAGTGCTGCAAAGCCCGCATCGTTCCACTAGGCGTCGTGCTCAAACTTTAGGCCTCAGCCGCAGTTCGTTGCAGCGTATTTTAAGCCGTGAGTTACAGTTTCACCCATACAAAATTATGATCACGCAAAAGCTGTATGATCGTGATTTTGAGCAGCGAAGACGATTTTGTGAATCAATGCTTGACATTTTGTACTCTAATAATGATGTTGTGCTTCTTATGTCAGATGAAGCCCATTTCCATTTAGACGGCTATGTCAATAAACAAAACTGCAGGTATTGGGCAGTAGATAATCCCAGAGAATTGCACCAAAAGCCTCTTCATAGTGCTAAGATAACAGTCTGGTGTGGAATTTCAAGATTGGGGATTGTTGGTCCTTATTTTTTTGAGGAGAACAACGCTACAGTCACAGTGAACTCGAAACGTTACGTTAACATGCTACGTAGCTTTTTGGTGACGAAACTGCGAGAGTTACATGTAAATCGAGATCGAATTTGGTTTCAACAGGACGGGGCCACGGCCCACACAGCCAATGACTCCATGTGTGTTTTAAGGCGGATGTTCCCCCACCACATCATCTCGCGTTTTGGAGATGTCCACTGGCCCGCGAGATCACCTGACCTCTCAGCCTGTGATTTTTTTTTTCTTTGGGGATACCTAAAGTCAAAAGTCTACGTAAAGAAGCCCCGAAACTTAATTGATCTGAAGGAGGCAATCAGTGCGGAAATTATGGCAATTCAAGAAGAAACAATAGTGAAAGTGATGGAAAATTTCGAGGAAAGACTTGTGGAATGCATCACCGAGGAAGGACACCATCTTCCGGAAGTCATTTTCCGTACATGATTTTTTGTGGTTAGTTCTTGTAATTGGGTGCCTGGGAGCATTTAGTTACGTAATTGAATAAAATTAATTTGTAAAACTGATGGAGTTATAGTTATTTAAAATGTGACCATCCTTTTTGGGCCACCCTGTAGTAAAGAATCATAAGTTGGTTTTTATCTCCAACCAAGTGCTTACTGCTCGCAATATATGTGCACTGCTTTATTGTTAATAGTTGGTTGTTTTGTTACTTTAAAATTACGTAATTACCTGTAGAATCATTTGAGTATATTTTTCGTATTTAAATGCATGCAGCATAACATATTATGGGGACCGGCAAGTAATGTTGTTTCTTTACATTAAATTCAAACAAGTAAATTTTAACGTGTTTTTGTTTTTAATCAGTGATGTACTCTTTCTCATAATCACCCACCTTTTGCCAGCTAGTATGCAAGTTTTCATTGCTGGACCAATAAAAATAACTTGGTGCTTGAGCAAAAATCTGGAGACGTTTTGGGCATCACCCACATTTCAAATTTTTTTTATTAAAATATTCTAACGACTGGAATAAATGGAAATCCTGTGACCCAGTATTGGGTGAGTTTAGTGGGTGAGGCAATACCTCCCATTCCTATTCATTAATTTTTTTCTGGGTTTCATCGTGCACAGTGCAGCCATGTGTTATCATTTTGCAGAATAATGCCTTTCCATTTGACAATTGCTGGGCACTTTCCAATTAAAGACTGATTTACTCAATCCAGTTGTTCACAGTAAAGGCGTGCATTCACAGTTTCTGCAGGTATCAGTACTTCAACATTAATGACCCATGAGTATTCCACAAAACACACAAAAATGCCTCTTTGGAGTGCAAACTTGGCATAGCTGTACTCCATTGGTGGTTTATTTGGAGAGAGCCACTGCCTTTTGTGTTCTGGATTATCTTAAATGCCTCAGCTTTCATCTCCAGTGATCACTTAATCAAAAAATGCTTCTGTATTGTGCTGCTGAAGCAATAAATGGCATCTATTGGATCCGTTAGCGTATTTTGTCTTTACTAATCTGCTGCAAATGTTCTTGGATGGTCATCCAAGGTCAGTTAAGTGTGTTTGACAGTTAAATTGTCTGGCACAGATTCACTTCCACTTCCACCCTTAAAATGTAGTTGGCTAAATTTGTTGGTCTCCCTGATTTACACGAGTCAAAAACATGAAAATTACCCACTTTGAACTTAGAAAGCCAACTTTGGCATTTACAAACATCTAACGCACTTGAATAAATATCACAAATGTTTTTGATAGCAACTGTTGTGTAACTACCCTTGTGAAATTAAAAAAAAAAAAAAAAAAAAAAAAAAAAAAAATATGATGCTGGACGTGTACCTCTTATCATATTTCACCAGAAACTGAAAAAAAGGGAAAAAGATTTATTTATGAGTAAACAAATTGCTCTAATGTTAAAAAGTCTTTGCTGTGACTTTGAAGTATACAGATGAGCCGATAAATTACAAATAATTGTCTACATACACAGAAATGGCATAACTTTCTGGTCCCCCTAATATAGCTTTTATATGTTGATGTATATCATCTCTCTTTATTGTTATTGCTTATTAGTAGATACGATGAATAAATGACTGACTGTGAGGAGTCAGAAACTACTCCCCAACATGCACAGGATAGGAAAATATAGAATGTTGTGTTGGTATTATCTCAGAACATATAGAACGTGAAGTAGCATCAAAGCAGTAGCATTAAATTAATCAGTTTTAAATTTATTAACTTTTGATCTGGGAGATGTGCATGTCCACCGAATTCATGTGTTGCTAGAAAAGACCCGCAGCAATTTTTGGGCTGATCAAAATACTTCAGTACAGTTCAGCTTATCTTTCCTAATTAATATTGACACTAAGCTAATACTGACAGAAAGAATGTGATCAGGTTCCTCCTAGTCATCATCTAAAGTTATGTCTGTGTTGTAATTCCAGCAGTTGATTGACCCTACAGTCTTACAGCCAGATGGCTGTATTAATTAACTGAATGATTTTAAGGAGGATTTCTGTATTTCTAAATTTATGTATTTATTCATAAGAATATGTATCTCAGCTATAAATGCTTGTTTTGTAAGTGCTGTACTTCTCTTCACTGAATACTATTGCTGTCCAGTTACTTCTAGGTATAATAGGAACACAATTTCTAACAGTCCTGTTGGGGCCAATGCATGTGTATCAGTGTAAATGACAAACACTCTTCAGCTGTTGTGCATGTGCTGCAACAATAATACGACCAAAGTCACTTACTCACAAATAGGGAAGAATATAACAATGGGCTGCTTTATTAAATTAGTTTCTACTTCAAATAGAAAATTATTCTCAAATTTATTTCGTTCTTACGCTTCTGTAATTACTGCTTGTTTAACATGTTTCTAATCGGGAATTGGCGTCTCTTTCCACACTATTGTGGATTTATTTATTTATTTATTTATGTGTAGTTAAATTGCTTTAAAAATCAGTTTTGTTCTTGTATCACAAATCTAGCATTTTGCATTTCTTTTAATCACACTGAAGATAGAAGTTTCAGCCTTTAATCTGTGCATGTATAGTTAAGATCAATTTAAAGAAATTATTCAGCATTTTGTGTATACTTGAAATGACTAAACATACATCATATTTGATGCTCTCAACTTAAAATTAGACATTTGAATCATCTTAACTCTTCCTTGTTGAATCACATTCAAACAGGCAGGCTCATACTGCCACATTCTGGTCTGTGACTTTTCCAATTTTCCTTCTTCAACTCTCATGTGTTCATTTTAATGCATTTTCCCATCTACTCAAACCACACTCACTTCTGTGCAGACTGAGATTATCTGAATTAGTTGCCAATACTCAATACTCATGCTTTGACATTGTCCTTTTTCCCAAATTTTCTTTTACCTGTCTTTGATTATACTCTGAGACAAGATGTACGCTAGGATTTTCCTTGGTTTCACAGTAGTATGTCGTTGCTTACAAGGCACATTAGCCTAGAAGGCATGGTGGTTTATTATAAACTTCCAGTAGTAACATTCTGACTCCTCATACTGTCATAAGGTAGAATTTAATTTTTATGTTATGCATGCATCACGCATTCCTTTGTAGGTGAATTGTCCCCTGTACGTAGTGCACGTAATGAGTAAGCCAGCAGCAGACGTGCTGGTGCAGGCACGCAATGTCTCTTCTGCTTCTGGGCAGAGCCCAGTATTTGGGGAGACACTGGTGGCTGCCCTTGCATCTGATGGCAAGCAGTACCGCCACACGTGCTGGTATCACGCTGCTGCACATGTTGTTAGTCCTCCCCTTTCTCCTGACGCTGACACCAAGAACCATCTCCTTCGTCTTCTGGCTGAGTAAGTATAGTGAAGGATGCAGGGCTTTACCTTGTAAAAGGCTCACTGTTGGTGATGGTCCTGTTTGTATGCATATTTAAGAGTAGTTGCATTCAGTAGACTTAAACCAAATTGATACAATGATTTTTGTAGATGTACTATGAACAATTTTCTAAGGCTGAAAATGTATATAGCGTGGTGTGAAATTGTTTAGCACCATCTGTTAAATCTACTGTCTTAGTGTGTGAGTATTGATGATGTGATGCACATCTTGCAACAGTGACGCACACACTGTAGACAAAGCAGAACTGCCTTGTCAGTTTTTGAAAACTAAAATTAGTGTGGTATAGAAATGACACACTATCTCTACTTCTTCTCGCTTCTTCTGTTGTTTCGATGATAGTTCTTTTACTAACAGTTTTTCCTTATACTTTTCCTACTTGTTTCACTTTCCTCTCATTTCTATACTTCAGGAGAGGTCTGGTTTCCATAATTCTTTTGAAAACATCACTCTTAAATTTCCCCTCTCCCATTTGTAACTTCACTCCAAAAACTGAGCAATTTGTAACTCTCTCTTTTAGTTAATTCCCTGTTGCTCTTGTCACTAATCCCTGTATTATTCTAAATAACTCCCTTCCGTATTCTATCTTGTTCTTCTGGTACAGCTTTCATCATAGAACACTGTATCCATATGTCAAATCCTTGTCACCAGCTATGCACACATACTAGCTATGCGCACATACGCAGAAGCACACAGCTGGGAGTTCCCTCACTTGGTATCATGTGGCGTCCACTCGCCGAATGTGGGACAACTAACCGTGTGGCTGGGGCCACACTGCTAAGAAAACATACTCTACACAGCTTCATCACAATTTAGCAGCAGTGATGCACCCAGCAAGCTTTTGAATGCATTAAGAATTAGACTTTCTTTTTAGTGTCAATTTTCCGTTTTCTATGGAGAAAATATGTGCTGTACACCTGAGATTCACTAAGTGTTACAACAGTGACTGACTGTGATCATTTATAACAAAAATTAAAGTGATAATTGAACATTTAATGTTATTGACAGTCATTGTTTAGCTGTGGATCTGTAAATTTGCGTGAAAGAATACCTGATGAAATAATGCTTGCTTTGTCTGCTGCTAAAATAGCAGTGACATCGAGACATGTTTTGGACAGAACAAGTTAAAAAGATTTATGTTGAGAAACGTGATAAGACTATAATTGTGAGCAGTGTAATAAAGAAGAAAAACTTCAGTTCAGGTATACCATAGGTTTATGTGAGTAAATTGAGCAAATGCACAAATAAGACTTGTTACAGTTGATAACATGAACTGCAATGAATGGAAAGAGAGGGAACTGTAAAGTGTAGCGGTAAGCAAAGATATGCATTATTCCAATAAACTTCTGTGTGGGTACTTATTCAGATAAGTAGGTCATTCAGACAAATTTATTCACCAATAAATTATTTGTAACTTCAATAACAAATAACTTATTATGTGACTATTGTTTCTTTGTTTACTACTTGTACAAAATTCTGTAACTAATATTTGGTCCCTTGCCTTAGTGCTGTTTCTATTTTTATATATAACTTATTATCAATTTATGCAGAAATGTGCCTTAATGACTCAGTGGCTTAATTTCCAGACTACAAAACTAAAGATTTGGCGTTCGATCCCCAGTTGGTCCTAAAATTTTCTGTTACTTATCACTTCTTTCACCTATACTGATGACAATAATGTGAAATCAACCTGCACTGTAATTTGGAGTACATGTTGAAATGTAGAGCCCCGTTCATGGCTCTATAAGTCAGTTAAGAGATGGGAGGAAGTCAAGGGCACACCACCGTACCTCATAAAGCAGTGAAGTGTTGAAACCAACCTTAGAGTTGAGCACAGCTTTATTTGATTCATGGAATAACAAATAAAACATAAAAATACTCATAGGCGGAAGGCCTCAGCAGTTGCACTACAAACACGGTCCCATTAAACTGTACCTGCCAGTACTTCTCCCCCTCCCCCTGCTAACATTTGCAAGTACTCTACGTAAGCAGCAAGAATGTAGATGACAAAAAACTTTTACTCTTAAATGCCTTCCTTACGTTGCTAACACTATCAGTTTATCTTCTGGATATTATTATGCAAGTTGTTAGTGTCGTAATGCTACCTGCTGATTGAACCCAGCAATAACTTGGTGATTGCAAATGATGACCATCTTCAGACTTTTAACCTAACGTCTCCTGAAATGTTTATGGAATGATGCTAAACATCCAGCATCATCCATAAGTGTTTTAGGATTAACTCTGAGTAAGCTAGCCATTAGAATATGGAACAGGATGTTCGATCTGCCCTGCATCTATTCAGTTATATAGAGCTTTGAGATTCATAAAGTCAGAAGAGACGCTGGGTTTGAGTACATAAAAGTTCATAATATTGCATCACACAGACAATTTTTGTATTGCAAAAGCGTCAAGAGACGATTGGAAAATGTTTTTCGCCTTTCTGCTCCAGTTGCAATTATTGCAGCAGTGTCTTGCCCATGAGTCCACCTGTATTGCTGTCCATGACCGAGGGAGGCTTAACAAACTACAAATACATAATAGCCACAGAAATGTCAAAGAAATCCAGTTGTGAGTTTCAAATGGTACATGACATAAATAGATTTTATTTGAAATGTGATTTGACAAGTGAAGCTAGCGTGAATTGTAATGAATTATTTGCTAAAAACTACAGTGGGATTGGCAATTTATCACTGTTTGCTGAAGAAGATTGTGAGTTGCAAGTTGTGTTTTGTTATCATGAAATAAAGACGAATTTGGGGCGTATAATGCTCCATATCGCCTTTGCACATGTAGAACGTATTTTCTTTAGTGCCACACTGGCAAATCTTCGAAAATCAAATAGTTTCTGATGAGATGTTTGGGAAAAAGAAAGAGTTGTTCTGAAGACTGATGTAAAAGGAACAAAAAGGACCTTCATTTAATAAATGACAAGGAATTGAGGAATAAATGGTATTTGATTTCAAATTTATCTGTTATTCTTAACACTTTTTATTCACAGATGATGTAGTATTTTTATACATGTAAGTCAATAATGTTTTGAGTTATATTTGAGTCACAGATAGGCACAACAAAGACTCAGTTATAGCTTTCGGCTATTAAGGCCTTCATCAACAATAGACACACACATGTACTCACACTCACGCAAATACAACTCACACACACGACTGCTGTCCCAGGCAACTGAAACCACACTGTGTGCAGCAGCACCAGATCATGACGGGAGTGGTGACCGGGTGGCGGTAAGGAGGAAGCTGGGATAGAGAGGGGAGGGATAGTATGGTGGGGATGGCAGACAGTGAAGTGCTGCAAGTTAGATGGCGGGCAGGGGAGAGGTGGGGAGGAGGGGGGGGGGGAAGTAGCAGAAAAGGAGAGAAATAAATAAAAAGACTGGCTGTGGTGGTAGAATGACAGCTATGCAGTGCTGGGATGGGAACAGGAAGAGGCTGGATGGGTGAGGACAGTAACTAACGAAGGCTGAGGCCAGGAGGGTTATGGGAATGTAGGATGTATTGCAGGGAAAGTTCCCAACTGGGAAATTCAGAAAAGCTGGTGGTGGTGCGAATGGTCTATATGGCACAGGCTATGAAACATGTCATTGACATGAAGGATATCGTGTTTGGCAGCGTGTTCAGCAACGAGGTGGTCCAGCCCTCCATTTAACTTGTAGCACTTCACTGACAGTCAAACCCCACCATACTATCCCTACCCCTCCCTGCCCCAGCCTCCTCCTTACCCCCCCCCTCCCCTCCCCCCCCCCCCCCCACACCAACTCACCACTCCCACCGTGCACTGGTGCTGCTGCACACAGTGTGGTTTCAGTTGCCTGGGACTGCAGTCATGTGTGTGAGTTGTATTTGCATGAGTGTGAGTGCGTGTGCGTACGTGTTTGTATTGACGAAGGTCTTAATGGCCGGAAGCTATAATTGTGTGAGATTTTTTGTTGTGCCTATCTGTGACCCAGCATCTTCGCTGTATGATGAGTAGCAACTTTCATTTTCATAATATTGTTACAGTCAATCCTGGATTTTCCATTATTTGATATGATTTATTTTTGTTATTCATCATTAATGTATGTCTGTATTTGTTTTTCATCGTTTGCGTAAATTTCACGTAACTCTGGGGGTAGGTGAAGTGCATCACACATGAACGAACTGCAGATTCCAAGCATATGTGCAAGTGAGTGGAGGTGCACGAAACCTGTCTGGCTGTGAACAAATGCATGTGCTGTTGTGTCGGCCCAGTAGCTTGTGTATGTGACCTCATGCTTCTGGCATTAGCATTGGTAATCTTTGGAAACTTCCGCCACCATTTGCAAAGCATATTACTGCTCTCACGTGGGCCATGTGGATAGGTCATGTGCTTGCAGGGCTTTATTCCATCAGCATTAAGCATGCTTACTGACGGAAAGAGTTTGTCTTTGCCCCCCATATTCCCCTCTAGTGTTTTACATGAAGGCAACACTTTTCCATTTGAGCTGTAATATTCATTACAACCTCCTCTTAGTCCCATCATAAACACAACTAGTTGCAGCTTCTGGAGCATTATTACAATTATAATCAGTACTGCTGTACATATAATGAAACAACACACACGACATAGCAAATGAAAATGGCCTATGGTCACTGTATATCATAATCAATGAATCATTCCCAAATGTAGCAAAAAATTTTGGACCAAAGTTGCAGTAGAAATTCTTTTGCACACAATCTCAACACCAGTTAAAACAGAGGAAATTATAAGCTTGACAAGTTAGTTAAAATATCCTAATTCTGCTCAGCAACATTGTGAACATATTAAAGAACTGGAATCTTGTCCACATTTGTTCAGTCATGCGAATGACTAATGGCATATTTAAAGAGGTTGGTGGAAGAAAATACTAACCCTCAGTGTATTTTGAGGTATTGCATGTTATATATTCAGTTAAATGTAAAGACAAGAATAAAAAGAGTCTTGTTTTATTCATTTTATGTGGTTAGAAGCATTTTCTCAGAGTACATATGGAACTGCTCATTACCAGTATGTGATGCATTCAAAGTGAAAGTGATTAGACTAATCCTTACTAAATTGAGAGTCTAATCCTTACTAAATTGAGAGTTAGCACTCTCTTTTGCTAAACCCTTCATTTCCTCGCTCTAATTATGTGTAGGTTTGTAAAAAGGCTGTGCCAGTAAGTGTCGCTTAAACTCTGTAATTTTTAAGTGAAGCACTTACTCGATATCTTCAGGCTATGGCGCAACAGTTAACGGAAGACTTTCAATGGTTAAGTATAATGATGTCATTTGATGCTGTTGGAACTGTGCTATTCAAGAGTGTTAATATTTTACAAGTACTGAAATGGAAGATACTTGGAAGCAAAGTTTCTGTAACATTGTAGCAGCTTAAATTTGAATAATAAATGTTGAACACAGTCTGATGTTACCAATTATTAAGAGCAACAAATTTTTAGGGCAATTTGTATTTACAATATTTGCACTAATTTTGTTTCATGAAACAAAATTAATCGTGGACTGTTGAAAGAACTGTTATGTCGTACTGTATTCATTGTCATAAGCAGTGCAGATGTGTTTAAAATGAGTCCTGTAGCTTACCTTCTGTCGGCGGCCTTGTCGTGATGGTAACACCATTTCCCTCGGTCCACAGAAGTGCTGTTGGGCTAGGCTAGCACTTCAGTGGGTGACTGTCCGGGCTGCTGAGCACTGTTGGCAGGCGGGGTGTACTCAGCCCTGGGCAGGTGAATTAAGGAGCTATTTGATTGAGTAGTGGCTCTGGTCATGAAAACTGACAGTGGCCAGGAGAACAGTGTGCGTACCACTCACCCCTCCATATCCGCATCCAGTGACACCTATAGGCTGAGGATGACATGGCGGTTGGTCGGTACTGTTGGGTCTTCCCCAAACTTGTTCAGACCGAGTTAAGTTTTAGTTTTTAGCTTGCCTCCTAGTCTAGAAGAATACAAGTAAATCTAGCCAAGGGATACACTTAGATTTTGATTGGCTTTGGATACGTTATAGAGTAGTCCAAAAGAAGAGATACGTATTTTTTAGATGTGCTCACATGGCTGTTATGGGGTAAAACACCCCACTGAAAAAAAAATGCATTCAACTGTTTTTTGGCCCAAACAATCCTGCAGTTCCTCGTTATTGTAGAGATTTACAGTAATATTAAAACAAGAATGTACAAACAATTTCAAATATAACATAATTAAATCTGAAAATGCTACAACTTGAAAACAAAATATGCCAAATGTTAAAATAAAACACATTTACAACAAAAGATATTTTATATTTCATAAAATTAAAAGAAAAAATAAATCTCGAACAATATATGTAGCTTATACATTTTGAATATATTTATCTTGGTAAGACTTATTAAACAACCCAACATGACTATTGACACTGATGCAAACACACATCAGGCACTCATACAGCGATGTAGAGATGTTTCTAGCTTATTTCTGACAATCGTTGGAATACCAGTTCATCATATATTATCGAATTTGGTAGTAACAATGCTATATGTTTTGCTGTTAGTCATAAGTCGAAATGGAAAAACAAAATAGTGGCGGGAGGGAGTTAGGAGATTTCGAAAAAGACTTTTTCAGCAGATCTCAGTTTACCTTTATAACATACTTCAACAACCATAGAACTTTTATTTGAAGTTCTTTTAATATTTGTTACCATTTCATTGAGGTTGTTTCGTTACCTGTTACCGTTTCATAGGTATTGATTCAGAAATATCAAACTCAGTCTTTTTCAAGGGGGTGTTTCATCCCCTTTACCGCCGTAAGGGCATGTAGGAAAAAGTCTCTTCCTTATTTTCCTCTACACTGCAACATACTCAAAGCTGATTAAAATCAAAGTGTGTGCCTTGTATAGGTTTGCTTGTTAGTGAATCGCTACTGCCAACTTATGGGGAAATACACTCCTGGAAATTGAAATAAGAACACCGTGAATTCATTGTCCCAGGAAGGGGAAACTTTATTGACACATTCCTGGGGTCAGATACATCACATGATCACACTGACAGAACCACAGGCACATAGACACAGGCAACAGAGCATGCACAATGTCGGCACTAGTACAGTGTATATCCACTTTTCGCAGCAATTCAGGCTGCTATTCTCCCATGGAGACGATCGTAGAGATGCTGGATGTAGTCCTGTGGAACGGCTTGCCATGCCATTTCCACCTGGCGCCTCAGTTGGACCAGCGTTCGTGCTGGACGTGCAGACCGCGTGAGACGACGCTTCATCCAGTCCTAAACATGCTCAATGGGGGACAGATCCGGAGATCTTGCTGGCCAGGGTAGTTGACTTACACCTTCTAGAGCACGTTGGGTGGCACGGGATACATGCGGACGTGCATTGTCCTGTTGGAACAGCAAGTTCCCTTGCCGGTCTAGGAATGGTAGAACGATGGGTTCGATGATGGTTTGGATGTACCGTGCACTATTCAGTGTCCCCTCGACGATCACCAGTGGTGCACGGCCAGTGTAGGAGATCGCTCCCCACACCATGATGCCGGGTGTTGGCCCTGTGTGCCTCGGTCGTATGCAGTCCTGATTGTGGCGCTCACCTGCATGGCGCCAAACATGCATACGACCATCATTGGCACCAAGGCAGAAGCGACTCTCATCGCCGAAGACGACACGTCTCCATTCGTCCCTCCATTCACGCCTGTCGCGACACCACTGGAGGCGGGCTGCACGATGTTGGGGCGTGAGCGGAAGACGGCCTAACGGTGTGCGGGACCGTAGCCCAGCTTCATGGAGACGGTTGCGAATGGTCCTCGCCGATACCCCAGGAGCAACAGTGTCCCTAATTTGCTGGGAAGTGGCGGTGCGGTCCCCTACGGCACTGCGTAGGATCCTACGGTCTTGGCGTGCGTCGCTGCGGTCCGGTCCCAGGTCGACGGGCACGTGCACCTTCCGCCGACCACTGGCGACAACATCGATGTACTGTGGAGACCTCACGCCCCACGTGTTGAGCAATTTGGCGGTACGTCCACCCGGCCTCCCGCATGCCCACTATACGCCCTCGCTCAAAGTCCGTCAACTGCACATACGGTTCACGTCCACACTGTCGCAGCATGCTACCAGTGTTAAAGACTGCGATGGAGCTCCGTATGCCACGGCAAACTGGCTGACACTGACGGCGGCAGTGCACAAATGCTGCGCAGCTAGCGCCATTCGACGGCCAACACCGCGGTTCCTGGTGTGTCCGCTGTGCCGTGCGTGTGATCATTGCTTGTACAGCCCTCTCGCAGTGTCCGGAGCAAGTATGGTGGATCTGACACACCGGTGTCAATGTGTTCTTCTTTCCATTTCCAGGAGTGTAGCTACAGGTGATAGCAATAGTTTACAGATAGTCTGTACATTCCGATTCCTAATTGAGTGATGTAAGTGGGAAGAAGAGTGTTGTCCACAGTGACATATATTGGGCCATGCGATCTGATGAAATCATGGGATACGTGCCACATTTTCCATGTGGTTGTGACACAAAATACAGCTATGTCCTCAATGTTGATTTGATACTGGGCCACTGAAACTAGTACAGACATGAACTCTGAGCTTTTGCTGATGCGACTGATGCAGACAGTTGTGTGCTATAGGCCAGACTGGTGTCTTGCATGCCATTGCATCAAATTCCAATAGTCCAGAAATGGCAAACATTTCATATTACCGTGGTCATGTAGTGTTAGAAAGAGACTTGGTTCAACCTATTCTGCAGGGCAGTTATAGTTAAACGTTTGCTACGTGAGCAAGTATAGATAGGAAACAGTTTACTGTATTGGTACGCAATGTAATAGGAATTACGTTCAGACTGTGCACTGCAGGATTTTCATTGCTAGTGTCATGGCTTGTTGTTAGGGACTGGTACTGGTATGGCAATCAGTGTGAATTACATTTGCAGATGGTCAACATGGGTCAGGACTTCACTTGTACAACTGTTGTCAAGACAGCTGAACATTTCAGTCCTGCGTTGAAAAAATGTTGCAAGCAGTTTTGAAATGGTATCTCTAGTGTGGTTCCAGGCCATTGTGGATGCAGATTGTCATCACATAGAGCAACGTTTGTAATCTGGAATGTAAACGTGATACCCAATCAGCAAATGTTACCTACTCGTGGAAATTTAACTTTTTCTTTCAATGGTTTATTCATTATTCCTCTTCCAGATGTCCTTACAAATGTTTTTACAAAGTTTCATTGTCCTGCGATCACTCATTTTTCGTGGGGACCTTCTCAGATAATGAAAGTTTAATTAGGACCGTCCTATAAAGTGATGGCACACACAGGTGTCAAGTGCTACTGTGGTAACTAAAGTCTGGATGCCTGTTATGTTGCAGGGTAGAAGAAGCTTATGCCAAGTGTGATCATTTAGAGTGATATTGGATACAATGTGCAGTCATGCCTTCTTTATGTTGAGGACAAACAGACCAACAACCACTACACTGGGTCACCTTAGAGCCTTCAGGCAACTCCACATACCATATTTTAGTAGGATTATGTCCATCAATGTGTGAGCTTCTTCGAAGAAGATATTGTTGCTTCCCTGATTTTAGTGTTCGCCGTACATGTTGCTACACATTGTAAGGTGGATTGCAGAATGTATTTGGGGTATGACTGATCAGCAGTTCTTCAGCAACCATTGCTCATGCTTTATGGACTACAGACTAAACTGCATGGTGGGTTGTTTACCAAGAAAGTACCCAGGTCACCTTTTATTACACACCGAAACATTTAAAGACTGATGCAGCATGCAGGAGCTTCACACCATATCTGCCAGATTTTGTACACAATACTATAATCTTAAAAATTGTGAATTGTCATGTACCTAATCTGTGTTGCAGAACTAATTTCAATTACATGGTTATTACCTGACTTGCAATTTTCACAAATGTTTGTGTGTATTCGCTGGTAGGTAGGGGCAGTGGCCATTGTTAAAATTTCTCCAGATGCTCATCCAATCTACAACCTTTTCCATGCATAGAGCATTAATCTGCTAGAATATTCCATCATGTTAAGGGTGTGTGAACAACTTGAAATGATAAAACTTCATTTATTTAACATAATTGTTGGTCTGGTTAATGCAGCAATAAAACATTTTATAAGCATTCTGAAAGTAACAAGCAGCTATAAACAATTTATATATATGCAGGAAGTAACAGGCCATACAATTTCTCATTTACAAATGGGACTGTGACATCCTAGGTTACATTTGGTACTTGCATTTGACAGTTGGCTCAAAGTGGCAAGATACTTTGACTCGTGTCTTGTGGTCTTTCCTTCCTTTTCAGTTTTGTGTTATATGTCTCATCTGTTTTATTCTCACACTTGTGGCACTATTTTATTAGGGACAAGGGACTGATGACCTTGTAGTTTGGTCCCTTTACCCCTCTTTTAAACAAACCAAACAACCTTGACTCATATATATACAAAGATGATGTAACTTACCAAACGAAAGCGTTGGTATGTTGATAGACACACTAACACACACAAACACACACAAACACACACACAAAATTCAAGCTTTCGCAACCCACGGTTGCTTCATCAGGAAAGAGGGAAGGAGAGGGAAAGACGAAAGGATGTGGGTGTTAAGGGAGAGGGTAAGGAGTCATTCCAGTCCCGGGAGCGGAAAGACTTACCTTAGGAGGTAAAAAGGTACAGGTATACACTCGCACGCGTGCACATATACACACATATCCATCAGCACATATACAGACACAAGCAGACATATGTAAAGGCAAAGAGTTTGGGCAGCGATGTCAGTCGAGGCGGAAGTACAGAGGCAAAGATGTTGTTGAATGACAGGTGAGGTATGAGTGGCAGCAACTTGAAATTAGTGGAGGTTGAGGCCTGGTGGGTAGTGGGAAGAGAGGATATATTGAAGGGCAAGTTCCCATCTCCGGAGTTCTGATAGGGTGGTGTTAGTGGGAAGTATCTAGATAACCTGGACGGTGTAACACTGTGCCAAGATGTGCTGGCCGTGCACCAAGGCGTGTTTAGCCACAGGGTGATCCTCATTACCAACAAACACTGTCTGCCTGTGTCCGTTCATGCGAATGGACAGTTTGTTGCTGGTCATTCCCATATAGAAAGCTTAACAGTGTAGGCAGGTCAGTTGGTAAACCACGTGGGTGCTTTCACACGTGGCTCTGCCTTTGATCGTGTACATCTTCTGGCTATGGCAGTGCCATTTCACTGCAACTGTCAAGTGATGTTGCTGTTGTCACTTTACCACCTTCCACCGTGCCTGATGGATGTGTCCCTAGAGTTGGGTTGTGAATGATTTGCCTGTTTCCCCAGGAAAAGGATCTGGCGTTCTAAAAGCATAAGGTAATCAGGGATTATGTTAAGCTGTTGTGACAGAATATCTGTATTTTGTTTGTTCTCATTGTTTAAGCCATTCTATCTTTTATTACTTTCTTGCTTTTGTTTTTTGTTTTTATTCAATTTTAAAATGCAAAATACATAATGCATAAATATAGTTAGCATAAAATTAGTGAAATTTGTCTGAAATGGAATTTTGATTAAAATGAAACATGGGGTAGGTATTAAATAGTATATTTCTCAAAAACGAAGTAGTCTTGCATAATAGTGGTAGTTAGTAATGATTTTTATTGTGGCATAAACCCATCAACTATCTGCTGCACTTTAAATTTTTGTTGCATTGCACTAGGGTTTTTCCTTTTGAGGAGTATTTCTGGACAGTAGCTTAATAGTAGGGTATGCTTGTAGTCTTGCAGTAGTGTCCCAGTGCTTCTCTTTCATGTTTCGTTGAGCTAGGATGTCTCTTCTGTTAATTGCAAATAGTGTTTTTTGTAGTATTTGCGCCATAAAATATTGACAGTGTCACAGGTGCATATCATATCTTCATTTCACCAGTGCTGTTGCTCCCTCATTTCTTATTTACATTTGATTATTCTGTATTTTGTTGATTCATTGAAAGTAGGTTTCTTGTGAAAGAGTTACTTTCTTGTTCCAGAGTAAGAGTTTTTTGATGTTATAACTTCTGTTTTTCTGCATTTCTAGGAGAAAGATTAATATGTAGTGCTACAGACCAATAATAAAGTACTAATTCAACAGCAACAGGCAAGCTGTATGCCAATATGTATTTCTTTGAATACATTAGCATTTTTCATTCATGAAATGGAATGCAGTTCAGTTGCACTGAATTGGGGCTTTCAGTTAGACGTCTTATGTGTATAGGTGTGCAGACAAATGAATTTATGTTGTGACACAGGTGAACTGCCCCCTGTACATCGTGCGTGTGACAAGCAAGTCTTCAGCTGCCATCGTAAGCTCTGTCCGCAAACAAGGGGTAGTCGTTTTTGGCGAGACACTCGCCTCTTCTGTGGGTACAGATGGCACCCGGCAGCTGGACAAAAGCTGGCTGCATGCTGCAGCATATGTTACCAGTCCTCCGCTTCGCCCAGACCCTACTACACCTGAGTACCTGCTCACCATGTTAGCCCAGTAAGTTCTGTTTTTCATTAACCTAGTCCCCCAGTCCTTACCCTAGCCACTGCCCTGATTTAAGTAGATTTGTTCTTTTTCTTGCCTTGTTTGTAGTCCAGTACAAGAGCACTTCTAATAAATGGGCATTACATTCACAGTTACAGTTTTGAAGTACTACTTATTTTCTTTTCATTTTTGAATGCCATATAGCAGAAAGGCGCAGAGTAATATTATCACATTTATGACATATAAAATGAAGTACTGAAATTTTTCACTTGGATCAAATAGAGGAATGGACTTTAGTTTTCCTTAGAAGATGCTCAAGATGAAAAATTGTTGCACACACAACTTACGTACATTAAGTTAATTGATGGTGAGTCAGTAACCCCCCCCCCCCCCCCCCCCACCCCCCACCCCCCAAAAAAGTGAAATAAGTTAGTGTTGCAAATGTTGTTGCATTCGGCAGCCTGCTTCTACGACACCATTAGGTTAAAATTGACTTTTTATTATTACTGTTAAAATGTACATAGATATGTCGGTTAATAATATGTGATGTTGTTGAAACTTTGACAGAACATAATTTAAATGAGAAGAAGAGTTCAGATTTAGCAGTGAGTAGATTGAGTGTGCATTCATTATTAAAATAGTTAACCATTTCGTTGACCTCAGTGCCAAGTTAATTCCTCATTGCCCCATTCTTATCCTGGCTCCCCAATGCATTTCAGATTGTAATTTTTGATATTGTTGAAAATATTTTCTCTGTGCTAGGATATGTGTCATTCCTTAGAAGACCTATTGCCCAATTTTTTTGTATATTTGTTAGCTTTCCTAGGTACTACTAGTATTTATGAGCGTAGAGATAGTATCTAAAACAAGAGAAAAGAACATGTTGACCTCTGTAATGAGTTTTATTGATTCAGTGTGTCATGTCTTTCAAAACATGTTAGGTCTTTTACATAATCCCAGGTTCCTTCTAATTTCTATTAATCTGCGATTTCAGTTAGCCAGTCTCTTCATCTTTTCTATGCTTCCGGTATTTGAAAATGTTTCATTGCTTTTTGTGATGGGCCTTACTGTAAGTATGGAATCCTCTGCAACTGTCAGACAATCTGCAGTGTGACCTGACCCACCTATGTCCAGGGCAGATACCACTAGGACATCACTATCTGTCCAATTCTCCTTGTCACACACTGCCAGCATAACTCTTGTTTTGATTTGAAGGCTTCCTAAGATGGCACCTGTGCACCTCTTATGATATATGTGTGTGTTTCATATGTGGTGTGTATTTTACCAAGTCTTAGTTATTGAATTTTATTAAGTGCTGGTAATGTTAATAGTCCTGTCTTTTCAAAGTTGCCAATGGTTGCTACATACCTCTTCCTGAACATATTGTGTTGGAGTAAAGCAAACATACAAGAGAACTCTGTCCTGAATGCCCCAGTATTCCAAAGGTTAAGCTGGTGGTTTGGCTATGTTCAGTATTACTGTTACAAGTGATGAAATATGAATGATGCTCTTAAATGCTTCTCAGTCACTCAAATAACACTTTATTGGGAGAAAAAATTTTAAACAAGTGCTTAATGATTCAGTGCTCTTCCTGTCTCTCATTTACTTCGCAGTATTTCTGCTGACTTGCTAACTGTTCTGGTGTCCCATATAACAAAACTTGCATCAGTACTCTGCTCTGGCTGTGAAACATAATAGCCAACACCACTGCGTTTTAAGTGTTTCCGTACTGCTATTTCTTGTAACAGGCCTTTAGCCAAAAGGAGTAAGCTGGGTTGTAATAGCTGACAATGATCTTTAAATCAAACAGCTCTGGGCATCACATTCATTACTGATGAAAAAGCAGTACTAGACAAAGGTCTGTACAGATTAGGAAAGTTACATTGTCTTGCTGTTCCATATGGAACCACTGGTAATGCGTGGTAACTACCCTCGGATAGATAGCTGTGATGGTGATACTAAGATGGTTTCTAGCCCAGACTCTAAAACAACTGATTACTCAGCCTCATGCGGGTGGGCATGCATGCATTCAACTGTATTTTTTAAAGAGTTTGGTGATTATAAGACTTCAGTGATTTAACTGAATAGTTCAACTAATAAATATTTCAGTTTTCTATATGCTCAATGTTCTGTTCTCACTGGCTAACGCTCAATGTTTAAAAGAACGCTTTTCTTATGCCTGCAAGGGCATCTTCTAGCTTGAAGGCAAAGACACCTCACAGTATAGAAAATTGGAAATTTTCTTCTGAGGTTTGTGGATGCAATGCAGAAAGGCTGTTTCTTTCTTATATTAATGATTACTAATCCAGCACAACTCAAAACCTGGTGCTTTTGCGTTGTTTTTTGCATAAATTATTGTGAACATTTCAGATGGTCATTACAAATCAAATTCATAATATGAGCATAGTTAGATGTGTAAATATGTAGAATATAATGTTAATGATATGCGGGCAAATGAAAGAAGAAGAAAATGCTAATGTAAAAAGCTTTAATACTACTATATTTTTGACATTGTGTAAATATCTTATGCATGTGGACATGCCTTATCTGTCCTTCACTCCCCTTATATATATATATATATATCTCTCTCTCTCTCTCTCTCTCTCTCTCTCTCTCTCTCTCTCTCTCTCTCTCTCTCTCTCTCTCTGTCTGTGTGGTGTGTGTGTGTGTGTGTAAATAGATGTGTTTATAGTGATTGTGTTCTCTAAAGATTTTTAGAAAATATTTGTCTGTTTTTTGTTTTTTTTTGTGTGTGTTTTGTTTTCTCTCCCTGCATTGTTAATGTCAAAGATTCCCATCTTTCACGAGCTGAACAAACTTACTAATAAATTTTGCTATTTTAGAGATGGACTTCAGCTTGTTGGCAGTGATAACTGTACATTTAGTCTGGACCAAAAAGCTATGGGTAAAGATGACTTCACTAAAATTCCAAATGGTGTAAATGGTGTTGAAGACAGGATGTCAGTAGTGTGGGAAAAGGGTGTCCACTCTGGAGTCATGGATGTAAAACGTTTTGTTGCTGTCACCAGCACAAATGCAGCAAAAATATTTAATATTTATCCTAGGAAGGTGAGATTTTTGGTCTGCTACATAACATGTATCATAGAATGGGTACTGAATTGTAAAAATTTGTAACTTTAAATCTCTTTCATAATTTTGCACATTGAACAAAAGTTCCAAACAGAAAATACTTAGTTTTTAATTCTTCATTTAACATTTAATATAGGGATGTATTGCTGTTGGTTCTGATGCTGACATTGTTGTTTGGGATCCAGTGAAGACAAGAGTTATTTCTGCTAAAACTCATAATCAGGCTGTCGATTTCAACATCTTTGAGGTAAGTATATATTGGGAAGATCTTAAGTAACCTAAATAATTAAATGTTGTAGATGTGATAGTACATACTGACTCTCATGTTAATGTGGCGATGAAGACATAATCTTTTAATTGATAACCATAAGTCATCATAAAGCCTAACCTAAAGTAATTGCATTTAAAGTTAAGCAAGTTGACTAAAGGCACAGAAACAAGACCAAACTTTTCAGCTTTCAGATGGATCTTGTTTAGAGCAACACAGCTCCTCAGCTTGCTTCACTGGGGTGCAAAGCTGTCATGTGGAATGGATAAGTGGATAAAGTTGGTGGGGAGGGGAGTGGAGGGGGTGGGGCAGGCTTACGTGAGAGGTAGCATGAAAATACAAGACAGGAATTCTGTGGGGGCACTGTACCAGGTGAGTTTGTGCAGCAAACACTGATGTGCAGTGATCGATTGGAATGGGAGACAGAATGAAGGGAAGACTGGGGAAGAGGGGTGTAGGTGCAAGATGAGTGAAGCTCGGATCTTGGAGCACGGTGGAGGTGGATGTGGATGTGAGGCAGATATTGAGGCCAATAGGATTATAAGAATGAAGCATGTATTGCAAGGATGAATACATCTATGTAGTTTAGAAAAGCTGGTGTTGCCTGGAAGGATCCAGCTGGGACAGCCTGTGAAGCAGTTATTGAAATTGAGCATGTTGTGCTCAGAAATGTGTTGTGCCACTGGGTGGTACACTCTGTCTTTGGTCACAGTTTGGCAGTTGCTGTTCATTAGAGTGGTCAGCTGGTTCGTGATCATGCCCACATAAAATGCTGTGCAGAAATAGCAACACAGCTGGTATATATTATCTGATCAAAAGTATCAAGACACCTATTAGTGTACTTAAATATGGGATGTTTTCAACCTTTGTCTTTGATAGCTTGAACTCTGCTGATGTTGGGCACTGGGATCTGGACTAAAGTTGATGTTTTAATTCATTCTAAATGTGTTCCATTGGATTCAGTTAAGGACTCTAGGCAGCCCAGTCCATTTGAGGAATGTTATTGTTCCAAAGCAATTGCCTCGCAGGTGCTGCTGTGTAGTCATGATAATGCAATCAGTCATAGTCTCTGAACTGTTCATCTACTGTACTCAGTACACAATGCAGTAAAATGTTTTCATATACTATCGCATGTAGCATTTTTGTAAGTTGCGATAAGTGTATGAAACCATAATTGTGAAAAGCACCCTCACACCATAACACCACTTTCTATCTACTTCACTGCTGGCATTACATATGATGGCAGGTAGTGTTCTTCAGGTATTCATCAACCCCAACTGCTTTCATCAGGTTGTCACAGGATATAGTGTGATTCGTCACTCCAAATCACTCATTTCAAGTCATCCACCTCAAGCATTGCTTAGGATTGACTACAGCAGGCTGTTCAAATGCCACCAAATAGTGTGCTGGCACTTCCAGGCACCCTTCAGCTTGTGTGTGGGTGGGTGCAGTTTGTGTAGTGTACCTACCAGGTGGCCTAGTTGACTTCATTGTGGGCATGCATGTGGCACATGGCCACCCCTGTCTGCATGCATTCTGCCAGTGCAATAACATTATGTAGGCTACGGTCTGTCAGCTTGACAGCCAGTGTGTGTGCTGTTCGCCCACTCCTGCCCACCTCAGACTGTCTTCCCTCCAGTGGGCATGAGAGCTGGAAGAGCCTAGACTACAGAAATGATTGGCTTGTGAGGAGCTGCTTGACCATTGTTCCCAATTCATTTTAATTCCATATGTATGAGGTATGTTCAAAAAATTTCAGAACTTTGTCCACAAAATTTTTCTACACATACTTTGTACTTATTGTACACAGTCTCCATTGAAATACTCTCCTCCATAAATGATACACAGCCCCCTAATGTCTTTTATGCTTCCGGAAGCAGTCGTGGTACACCTTTTGTTGGATCGTGCAAAGTGCCATCTACGAATTACCTTTTGTCTCATGTATAGTTGCAAATCTTTGTCCTTTCAGTGGGGTTTTCAACTCTGGAAATAAAAAGTCTGCAGGCGGCAGGTCTGGAGAGTATGGGGGATGAGGCAGCACAGTGATTTTGTTTTTTGTGCAATAGTCACGTACCAACAGGGATGAGTGTGCAGGTGCATTGTTATAATGCAAGAGCCATGAATTGAATTGTCTCACCACATTTCAAGCTGTTTCCCTGTCAAATTTTCTTGCAGGCATCGCAACACGTGCTGATAGTATAATTGAGTAACAGTTTGTTCCTGTGGCATGAATTCATGATGAACTAATCCTTCAAAGTCAAAGAAAACTATCAGCATGGCTTTGACATTTGGCCTGACACGACAAGCATTTTTTGGTCTCGGAGAACCTTTCCTGACCCACTGTGAAGATTGGACCTTGATTTCAACATCATAACCATAGACCCACGTTTCATCACCAGTTACGATTCTCTTAAGGAACATATCATTCTCATGTGCGTGATCCAAAAGCTCTTCAGATTGCGAGGTGAAGGTCTTTCTGATCTTGACCCATGAGCCGTGGGACAAACTTAGTGGCAACACAATCCATTCCAAATGCTGCATCAGGATGCTGAGATCTTACATTCTTCTGCAATCTATTAGGTGGTCAGTCATCAATTGGCATACACAATTTTGTTGATGTTCCTGACACTAGTGTCGTCTGTAGATATTGGAGGGCAGCCTGAACAAAGGCCATCTTTTTTAACTTCCGTCCGGCCATTTTTAACCGTGTGAGCCATTCGTATCACAGAGTACAGCTTAAGCCCTCGTCACCGTAGACTTCCTGCATCATTTGGTGTGTCTCTGTTTCATGCAAAATTCCAAGCAGACGCGTTGCTCTTCTACTTTTGCTGTGTCAAAATTCGCAAACTGTGCAACGCAACATTTCACTCAACACACCACTGAACAATAACAGACATACAACAATGAAATTTCCAGCTGTTACACATTAAACACAGGGGTGTGCAGGGATGCCAACTGCATTTCACTCCAATGCACCATTGATGCAAAATTACTAATGTTTTAGAATTTTTTGAACAGACCTTGTATAGTCATTGTGCTTGCTGGACTGCTGGTAACTTTGGAACTGATTTCATGCATTCACAGTGGTCCTTGTCCATCAGGACATGAGATGTGCATGGCCTTAGGTTTAGCTGTGGTTGTTCCTTCACCTTTCCAGTTCATAACCACATCACTTGAGCAGCTTTAGGAGTAGTGAAATGTCACTGATGGATTTGTTACCCAGGTGACATCCAGTGATTAGTCCACACAAAATATAATTGTCAATTTGTATGGATCTCTAAATGGTGATTGATGTCAATTTATTTTTTGAGAATTTTGAACAAATGATGAAAGATTTTAAAACTCAAAACTGATGTTGTGGTATGTGGTGGTTTCAACTAGTTGTCTGGCTCAGATGAGCCCAACTCAAAAACATCTACAAACTTACTCAGATTATTAAATCTATTATTACAGCCAACATGTGGGAATACCTGTATGGACAATATTGTAGTTAATTTCTCAAGAGACCTGTGCTCTGTTAGCAAAGCAGATGAATGTTTTGCAGATTGTGATCCAGTGTTCCTCACATACCACTACGCACAGCCAGGTATTATGTGACTACTAATAATATGTCAAGCATGACGTGGTTTAGAGGTCAGGAGGAGGAATATACTATTCAGTCTGTTTTAGAAACACAAACTGCTACTTTGGTCATAAATATGATGTAGATAAATCAACTGTTGAAACTCTCTTTAACAATTTCTTGAGGACGTATATTGATTTATGGTATTCCTTGAAATTGTTAAACAGGCATTAATTGCATTTGAAAATAAGAACACGGTCTCTCTTGAGCTATGTGACTTGAGTAAGGCTTTTACTGTACTCCCTATGACATCTTACTAGCCAAACTACAGTATTAGGGAATAAATGATACGGCATTTGAAGAAATTAATTCTTATCTAAATAATAGTAGGCAATTTGTGCAAATTCGAGGTAAGCATTCTTCCCCGAAGAGTCACATCTGGTGTGCCTCAGGGCTCTGTCCTTGGACCGTTCTTCTTCATTCTGGCGATTAATGATCTGCCACATTGTCTTGAGCTTCAGTTATCTGCTATGCAGATGACACAACTTCAATCACTACAAACACGAGATAGGTTAAGGTTATGCCAGAAATCAGAGGAAACACACTCCTACACACTAAACTGGTTCACATCTAATAAAATACTATGCAATCCAGAGAAAACTCAATGCCTGCTGCTGGGACAAGGTAAAGATATAGAAGCAAAATCTATAAAACTGTTTGGAATACATATTGATTACAAACTAACTGGAAACCCCATATTAGTCCTGTATGCAGAAAGACATCAAGGGTGTCAAATCTTGTATAGAAATTATCTGATATAGTGAAATATGAATATCTCTGGATAGCTTACTTCAGTTTTCAGTCTTGCATATCCTATGGGCTGTTATTATGGAGTCACTCATGTCATGTCAGTGATGTATTACTGATTCAAAAAAAGGTGCTAAGAATAATGTATAAGGTTGGTGCAAGAGAACACTGCTGCCATTTATTCACTACGACAAAAATAATGACGGTGATGAGTCTTTAAATCTATGAAGCAGTGATATATACAATAAACGTTGTTGCAGAGTTTGACACCAGAGAGAACATACACTGTCAGGACACCAGAAATATGACAAATATTGACATTCCTAGACATATGCTGACAAAAACAGACAACTCTCACGAAGTGAACTGTTCAAAATTTTTTAATTAATTACTACGTTCTGAAGTGAATACATCTTTCAGTAATTTTAAAAGTGAGTTGGATAAAAGATTAATAAACAATCCATTTTGCAGTTAAAGAGAATTTATGGATACTAATAGTGTAGAAATTGAGCTTCAGGATGAGGATTATAATTCTGTGCAACAGGTTACCAAAAGATAAATTATAATTCCCGTGGAGGCCCGGGAAAAGAATAGGCCTCCGGTATGTTCTGCCAGTCGTAAAAGGCGACGAAAAGAACAAACCACTAATAGGGCTAACCCCCCTTTTAGTGTGATGAGTTGGTTCAGGACAGAACTAAAGAAGCCCCGGACAAGCGCCGTCATGGTCGGGGACGACGCTTGAACCCTATGCCCGACCACAATGGTAATGACACTGCTAGCCAACTGGAAAATGATTCAAATCCAAATAGAGGTGTTTTGCAGGATATGCTTCCTGCAACCACCCTAGAAGGAAAACAAAGACAGAGGATGAGATGGTCAGATGAAGTTAATAGACACCTCATGTTCTGTTATTACCAAGCAACAAACCTAGGAACCAACACAACTGGATACAGATCACAAGTATACACAACATTTATTACCAGATACCCAGAATTAAAATTTTTAACAGAGCAACGACTAGCTGATCAGATCTGTGTAATAATCAAAAATAACAGGATACACCAGTCAGAATTAGAAAACATCAAACAACAAGTACAACAAATACTGGAACAAAATAATGTGCAATCAGAAGAAGAAGAAAATACAGTAATGGACTCAAACATCCCAGAGCAAACAAACAAAAAACAACACGCATCAATTAAACAGTCAGAGGAAAACGAAATCTTAAGACAGCCACCAGAACAAGCACAAATAGAACACGAAGTGACACACATGTTAGATATAGAAGAAAAATTTCAGCTGACATATATAGAATACAAAGACACAAATACAGACACTAGACCATTCTTGCATAGACCGCCAAATAACCCCCAAGTCGAAACAACAATAAAAACTATCAACACAATCGTACACAACAAAATAAATGAAAACACAACCGCCGGCCGAAGTGGCCGTGCGGTTAAAGGCGCTGCAGTCTGGAACCGCAAGACCGCTACGGGCGCAGGTTCGAATCCTGCCTCGGGCATGGATGTTTGTGATGTCCTTAGGTTAGTTAGGTTTAACTAGTTCTAAGTCCTACAGCAGTTGCGTCCCATAGTGCTCAGAGCCATTTTTTTGAAAACACAACTATGGAAGAGTTACAACTACTGGTTTATATAGGAGCACTCACTACACTAAATATACACACTAGGCAGAGATCAGAACCAACCAACACACAGAAGAAACCCACAAAACCAGCATGGCAACACAGGCTACAGATCAGAATAGAAAAACTGAGAAAAGACATCGGACAGCTAACACAATTTATAAGAAATGACATATCAGACAAAAAACGAAAAAGGTTAGGTAAAATCTCACAACAAGAAGCGATAGAGCAATTAGATGAAAAGAAGCAGAAATTACAAGCATTAGCCAAACGACTTAGAAGATACAAAAAAAGTGAAAATAGAAGGAAACCAAACCAAACATTCAACACAAACCAAAATAAATTTTACCAGACATTAGATAAAACACACATTAAAATAGACAATCCACCAAACATAACAGACATGGAACACTTCTGGAGCAACATATGGTCAAACCCGGTACAACATAACAGGCATGCACGGTGGATACAAGCAGAAACAGATACGTACAAGATGATACCACAAATGCCTGAAGTGATAATTTTGCAACATGAAGTTACCCAAGCAATTAATTCTACTCACAATTGGAAAGCCCCTGGAAAAGATAAAATAGCAAATTTCTGGCTAAAGAAATTCACCTCAACACATTCACATCTAACTAAATTATTTAACAGTTACATTGCAGACCCATACACATTCCCTGATACACTTACACATGGAATAACTTATCTGAAACCTAAAGATCAAGCAGACACAGCTAAATATCGCCCCATAACATGCCTACCAACAATATACAAAATATTAACTTCAGTCATTACACAGAAATTAATGACACATACAACACAGAACAAAATTATAAATGAAGAACAAAAAGGCTGTTGCAAAGGAGCACGAGGATGTAAAGAGCAACTGATAATAGATGCAGAGGTGACATATCAAGCTAAAACTAAACAAAGGTCGCTACTCTATGCATACATTGATTACCAAAAAGCTTTTGATAGTGTACCCCACTCATGGTTACTACAAATATTGGAAATATACAAAGTAGATCCTAAATTGATACAGTTCCTAAACATGGTAATGAAAAATTGGAAAACCACACTTAATATCCAAACAGATTCAAATAATATCACATCACAGCCAATACAGATTAAGCATGGAATATACCAAGGAGACTCATTAAGTCCTTTCTGGTTCTGCCTTGCTCTGAACCCACTATCCAACATGATAAATAATACAAATTATGGATACAATATTGCTGGAACATACCCACACAAAATCACACATCTGCTATACATGGATGATCTAAAACTACTGGCAGCAACAAATCAACAACTCAACCAATTACTAAAGATAACAGAAGTATTCAGCAGTGATATAAATATGGCTTTTGGAACAGACAAATGTAAGAAAAATAGCATAGTCAAGGGAAAACACACTAAACAAGAAGATTACATATTGGATAACCACAGCGACTGCATAGAAGCGATGGAAAAAACAGATGCCTATAAATATCTAGGATACAGACAAAAAATAGGAATAGATAATACAAATATTAAAGAAGAACTAAAAGAAAAAATAGACAAAGACTAACAAAAATACTGAAAACAGAATTGACAGCAAGAAACAAGACAAAAGCTATAAATACTTATGCTATACCAATATTGACCTACTCATTTGGAGTAGTGAAATGGAGTAACATAGACCTAGAAGCACTCAATACACTTACACGATCACAATGCCACAAATATAGAATACATCGCATACATTCAGCAACTGAAAGATTCACATTAAGCAGAAAGGAAGGAGGAAGGGGATTTATCGACATAAAAAACCTACATTATGGACAGGTAGACAATTTAAGAAAATTCTTTATAGAACGAGCAGAAACTAGCAAAATACACAAAGTAATCACTCATATAAATACATCGGCTACACCACTGCAATTTCATAACCACTTCTACAACCCTTTAGATCACATAACATCAACAGATACGAAGAAAGTAAATTGGAAAAAGAAAACACTACATGGCAAGCACCCATATCATCTAACACAGCCACACATCGATAAAGACGCATCCAACACATGGCTAAGAAAAGGCAATGTATACAGTGAGACGGAAGGATTCATGATTGCAATACAGGATCAAACAATAAACACCAGATATTACAGCAAGCATATTATTAAAGATCCCAATACCACAAAAGATAAATGCAGACTTTGCAAATAACAAATAGAAACAGTAGATCACATCACAAGCGGATGTACAATATTAGCAAATACAGAATACCCCAGAAGACACGACAATGTAGCAAGAATAATACATCAACAACTTGCCATACAACATAAACTAATAAAACAACACATTCCCACATACAAGTATGCACCACAAAATGTACTGGAGAATGATGAATACAAATTATACTGGAACAGAACCATTATAACAGATAAAACACCACCACATAACAAACCTGACATCATACTCACCAATAAAAAGAAGAAATTAACACAACTTATCGAAATATCCATGCCCAATACAACAAATATACAAAAGAAAACAGGAGAAAAAATTGAAAAATACATCCAACTGGCTGAGGAAGTCAAGGACATGTGGCATCAGGATAAAGCTGACTTTATACCAATTATACTATCAACTACAGGAGTCATACCACACAATATCCACCAGTACATCAACGCAATACAGCTACATCCAAACGTATATATACAACTACAGAAATCCGTAATTATTGACACTTGTTCAATTACCCGAAAGTTCCTAAATGCAATGTAACATATATCGTACAGTTAAAAGGAAGTCACGCTTGATCAAGGTCCGCGTCACCTTCCATTTTTAACCGGACATAACGTCTGAGACAAGAAAGAAATAATAATAATAATAATAATAATAATAATAATAATAATAATGGAATATAAATTTATATTAAAATATAATGTCATGTTTTCTGAACAAAACCTGAAAATAAATTTGAAAAAAAAGTGAAAAAAGTTTTGCAAAATGATTCATGTAAAAGTAAGGAATCAAATAGATTAGAGATACATTTGACATACCTTTTCAATGATGCAGAAAGTTATCAAGAGCAAATAAGGTGCACAGTCAACATAACCTACTCGACAAATATCATCCAGTACTCTTCGAAATTCTAAGTTAAATATTGGCACCTTGTTTGCTGTCCACAATTTTCAGCATCATTCAAAGGGGTGTAAAATGTTTCTTTAATCTGTATATTTTGTACTTTTAGACAAATCATTTTACAAAACATTTTATGATCTTTCTTTCCCCCTGTCATATTCCATTTGCTTATGATGAGAGTAACAATCACCATCTTTATGCCTTCCATGTGTGTTTTGTTGTCTCTTACCATATCTTCATGATCCTTACACAATCTATATGATGGAGGTAGCAGAGTAGTTAAACCTGCAATACTTTTTTCCTAAATTAACACAGCACAGTTTTATAATTGTCACCATTATTTCAATCCTTCTCATTTAACAAGGGGAGGCCGCCAATTGTGAAATTCAGATTCGATTCATACTGCGCATAATAAAAGCTCATGGCCAGAGGTGTAATGTGGCAAAGCACCAAGATGCACTTCTCAGCCGTTGTCGAGAAAATCGACAGTTAAAAGGAACCGTTGTGGTGAAATACTCTCTACAATTAGTAATTTTCTACAGCGCGGTGGTGCAGCGGTAAGCGCTCGGGTTCGTAATCCAAAGGTCGCCGGATCGAATCTCGCTCCATGCAACTTTTTTTTTTTTAGTATTTGTTTTTTGTAATTCATATATATATATATATATATATATATATATATATATATATATATATATATATATAATTCCCAGCAATCAGTTGCAACAATTATGCATATAATAAGTTGTTGAAAGTCGTTTGTCGTGGAAAAACTGGCGACTTCGAACATCATTATGTTTTCTGCAAACAAAGTTGTATTTCACAAATGTTATTAATTGTCTTCATAATGTTAACCACGTATAGTTAACGGAAGATGTAGAAACGAATACGTATAGCGTAAGTCAAACGTTCGAATTAGAATAGAGACCCCACGAACACAAACTTGCTGTGGCAGGTATGAAATATAAATCCGTTACTCGCTTGTTACACTTGAAGGACAGATGTTGAATGGGCCGAAACGAGCTGCCCCATAATAGCGTAGTTGCCTGCTAACTTCGAAAGAAGGTAGATGCGGTCCCTAGGGCAACTTATAACATCGTCGAAAATCAGTGCGGACGGGACAGCTTTGGTACACCCTGTTAAACAAACGGAAAAATGGAGGCGGTACAATTGGAGAGCGATCCGCCTTCACCAACATGCATAAGTAATTCATTAATAGTTTATATAAACTATTAATGAGCATGTTATATTTGAATTACAATAAACTAATAATAAAATGTTGCATGGCGCGAGATTCGATCCGGTGACCTTCGGATTACGAACCCCAGCGCTTACCACTGCGCTATGACGCTGTAGAAAATTATTAATTGTAGAGAGTATTTCGCCGCAACGGTTTCTTTTAACTGTCGATTTTCTCGACAACGGCTGAGAAGTGCATCTTGGTGCTTTGCCACATTACACCTCTGGCCATGAGCTTGTATTATGCGCAGTGTGAATCGAATCTGAATTTCACAATTGGCGGCCTCCCCTTGTAAGTTAATAAAGTACCTCTGTTAAGTTTTCACAAGTGTTACACTGATCTGTGACTACACTAGCAACAAATATCTGAATTAAAGGAATTGATGTGGACCCCCAACAGTGGATCATTACTGGAGACTAGGTACCACTAAGTCTTCTATGAGTTTTCCTTAACAGGTACAGTACACTGCATCAGAATCCCCTAAGAGACTGTCTTATATTCGTGTTCCCTTTTACTGATATCAGCTGAAAGAGACTAGTTCTGGAACTCTGCTGCTGCTGCTGCTGCTGTTTTGACAGTTACTTACTACTATTTTAACATTCGATTTAACTGGTTCAGTAATCAGTTAATGGATGATGGATATTCATAAGCGCGTCTCTGAATTATGCCTAAATTAAAGAGAGAGAGACTCATGTCCAGTAAACTTGTACTTTGCCTCTGAATGGTTGCTTCCAGAGTAAAGTGCATGTCTGAATGATCCAGTGGAACCTTAGAAGTCACCATCTTGTAGCACAGGTTAAAGACAGGAGCAGAATTCATCCTAGTACTGAAAAATCTTGGTTCAGACCATTAACTCACTCAACTCTAGCCTGCAAGATGGGTCAGTAGCAAATTCTCAACTGTGCTGAGACCTCATGAGTGAGCCTAGCTTTTTCTCCAATTCCACTAATCCCCACAAAGAATAGGGAATCCCAGATTCCACGAGACTTTTTAGTGTTCATTAACCCTGATCAGTGCAGACTACTTCTTTTGTGCCATTTTGTTTTATGAATTACGGCTTGTCACTGGTCTTGTGCGCCACCATTACATTGCAAACTGCTGATCTTAATATGCAACGTATTGAGGAGTGTGAAGCTGACATTCAGACTTCATTTTGTCATATGTATGGTAGATCCCATCAAAGAATATGTAGTACGCTGCCTAGTGTACTTCAATGCTTTCCTTTTTTGGGGATAGTGAGAGAAGATCACGTTTAGAGAAAACTAAAAATTTTATGTTGCTTCTTTAATGTAATAAAGATATAAGCTATGGCTTTCATCTGTAAATATCATTTACACACTACAAGTTTATCATTTCTTGAAGGAAGTAATTTTCACATGTGATGCTGCTTATTATTTGAAACAGACATTTATTTCTTGGGCCATTATCTGATGCCCCCTACTCCTGGATCATTATAAAACATCACGCAAAAATTACATTATATTTGTTGGTGTGTCATGATCCACACAGCAGAATGGAAAGGTGCATGTGTAATGGCACCTCATATTCCTGTCAAAAGGCGTAATATTGTCCTTTGTTTTTCTTGCAGTGCTCCATATCTTCATGAGGTCAGCACGTTAATCTGGGTTTGGCAATATTAGTGGTAGAGGGTGGCCGAGTTATCCCATGGCAGAATGTGAGAATATTTTCGAAAAGTTTACTGTCATAACTGAGATGGAACATGGATACCAGTTCGGTATTCATCTAGTTGGATGTGGGAACCATCTAAAAACCATTTCCAGACTGTCTGGCACATGGGCCTCATTGCTGATCTGCTGGGTGGATTAAATTCAGGGGCAGTGTGCCTTCTCTAATCCTGGAAGTGGGTGCTATCGTGCATGGCTAATCGACCAGGTCAAAGGGCGTAACATTTTTAAAAAAGCCTAAAAGCTTACCACACTGTCATTACACAGTAAATGAAAAACAGATATTTTATTATGTACATTTATATTACATTTAGTATTTTTGACCATGAAATCTCATTGTGTTCACTAAAATTATATTATTTTCAGGGAATGGAATGTCATGGTGTTCCAGAATATGTAATAGTTAATGGAAGAGTGTGTGTTGATGAAGGTGATTTGAAGGCTGTTCAAGGTTTTGGGAAATTTGTTCCAACACCAGTGTATTCGGAATATGTTTATGAGAAGGTTAAGCATGCCGAAGTAAGTACAGTTAATATTGTGTGATTTTGTAGATGAATATCCTCTTTTGGTCTCTTGCATTTATTAAAACTAGCATGTTAATGTGACAGTCTGTAGATCCTAAAGCTATCCATTGTGTGCATATATCTTCTACATCAGGGATGGTATGACAGTACTTTCTTGGTCAATGAAAGGAATTTTTCAGTGTTCGCTTATCAGAATGTGTGTGTGTGTGTGTGTGTGTGTGTGTGTGTGTGTGTGTGTGTGTGTGTGTGTGTGTGAGAGAGAGAGAGAGAGAGAGAGAGAGAGAGAGAGAGAGAGAGAGAGAGAGAGAGAGACTGACTGACTTATTGCACATTTTTCTTTGACATAACATCAGATCTGAAACTGAGTGTAATAATTAACTGTAAAAAGTTTCCAGAAAAGTTATTGACAACTAATGGTTTTCAGGAGGATGCAACTTTGAATTCAGTATCAGTACCCGCAGTTGTAACAAAAATGAATGAACTCAAATTAGATATTGCAGTTGAAAATGGCGGAATTCTTCTGGAGCCAAAACTGGCTGATGAAGCACCTGTGTCCCCAGCAGCTGAAGCATCACTCACGAGTTGCCCATCAAGTAAGGGACAACGTAATCTGCAAGATTCAACCTTCTCAATAAGTGGTAAGATTATAATTTACATATCTGTGCAGAGAGTATACCGTAATTGCAAAATAATGCATTAGGAACTCAGTCTTCTTCTCCCAAAGGAAAGTATAAATTGAGTAAGATGTGAAAACTATAGAACAATTCAAAGGCATCAATGTTTGGTGGTATAATTTTTCTTGCCACAGTAATCTTACCTTATCTTGTCTAATTACTCACACTTTGGTGGTTTTTAACCTTAAAACTGCTGATACCATAATTCTAGTAATTCTTGTGGCTAACCATTAATAATACTGAAAAACTATGAATGTACTAAAAAATGTAGCTTCCTGAAGTTATGCTTTAGATATTTTTGTTAAAATTCCATTCATTTACAGCTTCCTTTGTCTGCCATACTAATGTGCTACAAATAAAGCTTACATCAAAAAGCCAATCTCCACAGCTCTAACAGGTCTAGACTCTAAAGACAGCTTATCTTTACTTACCTCCATGGCACCAAGAAGCAGACTCCTCACCACTACATCATCACTGTCATTGAGAGCAATGACCTTACAACATACACTCCTGGAAATGGAAAAAAGAACACATTGACACCGGTGTGTCAGACCCACCATACTTGCTCCGGACACTGCGAGAGGGCTGTACAAGCAATGATCACGCGCACGGCACAGCGGACACACCAGGAACCGCGGTGTTGGCTGTCGAATGGCCCTAGCTGCGCAGCATTTGTGCACCGCCGCCGTCAGTGTCAGCCAGTTTGCCGTGGCATACGGAGCTCCATCGCAGTCTTTAACACTGGTAGCATGCCGCGACAGCGTGGACGTGAACCGTATGTGCAGTTGACGGACTTTGAACGAGGGCGTATAGTGGGCATGCGGGAGGCCGGGTGGACGTACCGCCGAATTGCTCAACACGTGGGGCGTGAGGTCTCCACAGTACATCGATGTTGTCGCCAGTGGTCGGCGGAAGGTGCACGTGTCCGTCGACCTGGGACCGGACCGCAGCGACGCACGCCAAGACCGTAGGATCCTACGCAGTGCCGTAGGGGACCGCACCGCCACTTCCCAGCAAATTAGGGACACTGTTGCTCCTGGGGTATCGGCGAGGACCATTCGCAACCGTCTCCATGAAGCTGGGCTACGGTCCCGCACACCGTTAGGCCGTCTTCCGCTCACGCCCCAACATCGTGCAGCCCGCCTCCAGTGGTGTCGCGACAGGCGTGAATGGAGGGATGAATGGAGACGTGTCGTCTTCAGCGATGGGAGTCGCTTCTGCCTTGGTGCCAATGATGGTCGTATGCGTGTTTGGCGCCGTGCAGGTGAGCGCCACAATCAGGACTGCATACGACCGAGGCACACAGGGCCAACACCCGGCATCATGGTGTGGGGAGCGATCTCCTACACTGGCCGTACACCACTGGTGATCGTCGAGGGGACACTGAATAGTGCACGGTACATCCAAACCGTCATCGAACCCATCGTTCTACCATTCCTAGACCGGCAAGGGAACTTGCTGTTCCAACAGGACAATGCACGTCCGCATGTATCCCTTGCCACCCAACGTGCTCTAGAAGGTGTAAGTCAACTACCCTGGCCAGCAAGATCTCCGAATCTGTCCCCCATTGAGCATGTTTGGGACTGGATGAAGCGTCGTCTCACGCGGTCTGCACGTCCAGCACGAACGCTGGTCCAACTGAGGCGCCAGGTGGAAATGGCATGGCAAGCCGTTCCACAGGACTACATCCAGCATCTCTACGATCGTCTCCATGGGAGAATAGCAGCCTGCATTGCTGCGAAAGGTGGATATACACTGTACTAGTGCCGACATTGTGCATGTTCTGTTGCCTGTGTCTATGTGCCTGTGGTTCTGTCAGTGTGATCATGTGATGTATCTGACCCCAGGAATGTGTCAATAAAGTTTCCCCTTCCTGGGACAATGAATTCACTGTGTTCTTATTTCAATTTCCAGGAGTGTAGATTCACAATAAAAGCAAGGGAAACTTATGTTAAGAGAAATGATAAAAATATAAGTAATTACAGCACATTATAGTTATTGACTGAACTAACTGTTCTGTTATTGACAGTAACATAACTTTACAATGCATTAAGTAATGCTGCAAAAATAAATGTCAGCATCAGTAACTTACACAGGTGATACTGCAGCATACAGGGCAATCACTCCTGCTATGTTGTAGTAGTAAATTTTGCACAAAAAGCCATGTTTCACAGTGGTTTGGAGTCTGTTAAGTGTGGCTAAAAAAGACAAAGGTACATTATATCCAATTGAAGCATGCTAACTGATGAACTTGTGTGCTGAAGTGAACACACTAATCATGCTTTATAGTACAACCTACAGATTGAGACATAGTAGGAAAATAATGTTTGTAAGTTAATGAGCTCAGGACTTCATAAAAAGACTCCAACTGCATGCTTACCATCCATAGCACTTGAATTTTTCATTATTTTCCAATTCTCGATATTCGCTGACCAAAATAACCCGCTGCCAATTCTCATGTTTCAGAGGAGCTCGATGACACTGCTAGGAAGTCCTGCATCAGAGTGAAGAACCCCCCTGGTGGACAGTCATCTGGTGGGTTTTGGTGAAGCAGTGCGATTCTGTGCATGTATTGGCAGCTGATATTTTGGTTATGCTGTGCAGCAGTGCCTGGCAGCTGGAGTGATAATTGTTCAGATACTTCGTGTGTAAAATTGTATGCTGTTGCTTTTTAAAATTGGAATTGTAAGGAGACGTTCCAGCTATATTTAGCTTGAAGTAAGCCACAGAAGAAGAAAGTGTAAGTTGATTGTTGTGTGGGTACTTTTTCATAGTGGTGCTTTGAAGATAAGTTTAATATGGTTGGTTTTGTTGTAAGTGTTGTTTGTTAACATTCTGCCCACTGCATTGTACCAATTAAAAGCTCATTATTCTTATTGTTATGCAGTAATGTTTTAATTATTCTCTTGTAATGCTTGTTTGCATCTGAAGCTGTTATAATTACAGAAGCTGGAAACATTGTTTCAGTACTCTTTAAGTGTAGCTTTTTTTCAATGATATTGAACAACTCTTCTACTCAGTATTCAGAAATACTTTGTCAGAGTGACAGAAGTGTTGGCTATGTATGTTGTATGATTGCTGAAATGTATGGAGTTAACAGATTAACACTGCCTGTTTTTATGAGCACATTTTGGTATACAGTAATTGTTGTGCATTACAAGTTGTGTAGAAAAATACTTAGAAGTAAATTGCGTATATGACTGTAATAGAATAAAAATTGTTTCATAATGATTTGTATGCCATGTAAGCACAGTTTCTTGAGAAAAAATGTCTTCATGATGTTTGAATGTTAATCAAATGAATGTATGTGACGACTGTTGTTTCTTCATATTGATGGCACAGTGAACAGAACTTACTGTGGACATTTTAATTTATTTTGCTTTATCAATTAATAAATTTCTTTAACCGTATGTTGTTGAAATTCTTGAACCAACATCAGTTTTTGAAGCTTTGATTGCCAACATTATTTAGATATATGTCCAGAAGAAAGTACAGTGTAATCTTATTAATCTGGACTAAGACGTATGGATTATAGGAAATCATGAATATCCTGAAGTTCATAAAAAACTTAGAATGAGATGCATAAATACCATAAACACAGGAATTATATTTATTTTGTAATAAAAATGCAAATTATTATTACTTTTTCATAAATTTTGAACAGTGGATGAAATAATTGGAAAGTTTTGTATGTCTTTTACGTGCAGCACAATCGTGCAGGCATTTCAACAGCGTAATTTCAGCCAAATATACCATTATTTTGCCCAGTTTCTTTGTTGCCTCTGTCTGTTTCATAATGTTTTCAGGTTGATTGCTAACTTTCAACAGTTAATACATTATGACTAGAGAAATCTAACAGTAGTCAGTGTCATCATTACTTTGCAGTCAGTCATTTATGCCACCAAATCCCATCCCCTAGCATCCTGAAAAGTTTGCAAATGCCTCTATGATCACCGATGGATTGACATTGTTCATGGACATTACCACCCTCTTTCTCTTTGATGCCATTTTACCCTCGCAACAAATGGTGATAATACAATACTATACAACTCATTGTTTACTTGTTACCTGTCCCCATGCCAGAATCAATGTATTTTATTTATTTACTGATTTATTTGATGTGGCAATATTAGGGCCATTAGGTCCTCTTACTTCTAACCAGGCTTTTTCTACATGTTTCATGTAACATATATTAGGGTAAGAATGTTTACAGTACATTTGGAAATTAAAAATTACAATTGTACATGGTAAGTAAAACAATAATTAGATGTTACAGTAAGGGAGGTTTTGAATGGTGTGCTAGCAGCAATGGGGAAGAGAGAAAGGGGTGGAGGAGGGAGGGAAAGAGGAACATTACAACATACGGTTAATAAATATAAGGGAAAAGGTGGCAGGACTCGTGAAGGGAGGAGTACAACTGTGAGAAGATAAGATAATTATTTTGAATATTTGACGGGGAAAGTTGGCCATATAGACTAATTTTTGGAGAAAATGTTAAGAGAGTGACGGAAGGAAGTGCTGAAACTACTACTTAAAAGCAGCAGGGCATTGGATTGTGTGCAGAGTGCAGGGCAGGTTGTTCCAGAGGATGCCAGCAGTGACTGCAAAGAAGTAAGTGAACATTTTTGTTTTGTGAATGGGCACAGCAGGGATACTACACTGAAGCTACAAAGAAACTGGTATAGGCGTGCATATTCAAACACAGAGAGATGTAAACACTCAGAATATGGCACTGCAGTTGTCAATGCGTATATAAGAAAAAAAGTGTCTGGTGCAGTTGTTAGATCAGTTACTGTTACTACAATGACAGGTTATCAAGATTTAAGTGTCCGCCCCTGGTTGCTGGGTGGTCAGCACGACAGACTGTCAATCCGAAGAGCCCAGGTTCGATTCCCGGCTGGGTCGGAGATTTTTTCCGCTCAGGGACTGGGTGTTGTGTTGTTCTAATCATCACCATTTCATCCCCATCGACGCGCAAGTTGCTGAAGTGGCGTCAAATCGAAAGACTTGCACCAGGTGAGCGGTCTACCCGACGGGAGGCCCTCATCACATGACATTATTATTATTATTATTATTATTAAGATTTAAGTGAGTTTTATCGTGGTGGTATAGTCGGTGCACGAGTGATGGGACACAGCATCTCCAAGGTAGCGATGAAGTGGGGATTTTCCTGTACGACCATTTCACGAGTGTACTGTGAATATCAGGAAACCGGTAAAACATGAAATCTCAGACATTGCTGAGGCCGGAAAAGGATCCTGCAAGAACGGGACCAATGACGACTGAAGAGAATCATTCAAACATGACAGAAGTGCAGTCGTTCCGGAAATTGCTGCAGATTTCAATACTGGTCCATCAGCAAGTGTCAGTGGTGCGAACCATTCAACAAAACTTCATTGATATGGGCTTTCAGAGCTGAAGGCTCACTCCTGTAACCTTGATGAGTGCACGACACTAAGCTTTGCACCTTGCCTGGGCCCATCCACACTGACATTGGACTGTTGATGACTGAAAACATGTTGGTTGGTAGGAAGAGTCTCGTTTCAAATTGTATCAAGCACGTGGATGTGTACGGATGTGGAGATAACCTCTTGAATCCATGGACCCTGTATTTCAGCAGGGGACTGTTCAAGCTAGTGGAGGCTCTGTAATGGTGTGGGGTGTGTGCAGATGGAGTGAAATGGAATCCCTGATAAATCTAGATAAGACTCTGACAGGTGAGACATACATAAGCATCCTGTCTGATTACCTGCATCCATTCATGTCAATTGTGTATTCACACGGACTTGCGCAATTCCAGCAGGACAATGCAACACCCCACATGCTCAGAATTGCTACAGAGTGGTTCCAGGAACACTCTATTGGGTTTAAACAGTTCTGCTGGCCACCAAACTCCCCAGACATGAACATTATTGAGCATATCTAGGATACCTTGCAACATGCTGTTCAGAAGAGATCTCCATCCCCTCATAGTCTTGCGGATTTATGGACAGCCCTGCAGGATTCATGGCATCATTTCCCTCCAGCAATACTTTAGACATTAGTAGAGTCCATGCCATGCCATGTTGTGGCACTTCTGCGTGCTCGTGGGGGCTCTATGTCGTATTAGGCAGGTGTAACAGTTTCTTTGGCTCTTCAGTGTATATACGTGGGACCTTGTGTTTAAATTATGATGGCCTGAAAGGCGTATAATCTCTTATGAGGTACTGGGGCAATTACGCACTGAGGAGTCGGCAAAGTAGACGTAATGTGGGAGTCGCGTAACTTGTCAGGCTGCAACCATTGTAACTAGGTGTATGAGGCACTAACCAGATCATATTGGCAAATTCCGCAGAGGTAACACACACAAGAATTCATGGTTGGTTCTGTCAAGTGTTTTCACTGTTTGTGCCATGTTGAATTACATCACAGTTGTAAAAGTTCAGTTACATTTCACATCCTGTGGAAATATGTCCCAAAATTTTTGTTGACATAGAGGCAAATGGAAGTTTTCTAGCACATGTGGGCAGTATTCTCTGCACCATTTTGATGCTCATCCAAAGTAACACCCAAGTTCTCCACTGTTTCCTGAGACTGTATTTGAATACCGTCAAGCAGAATAAGAGACAATTTTTCATAGAATTCTGAACTTAATTTCTGATAGTAAGATTATGTGTGGTTTTTATTTATTTATTTATTTATTTATTTAGTTTAAGCTCTAAGTTTTTCACCCATATTACCACAAAAGACGATCTGGCTGATGACAGTATTTATAGCTTCATGTCTGGCACTTACATGAAGCTGGAGATCTTAAGCATGGAAATTATACGTATTTATAGGAGGACAGAATTGACTAAACATCATTGACATACGAGGGAAACAAAAGTGGGCCTAAGACTGACCTTTGTGGCACTTGTCAGAGGACATGTTTCAAGAATGAGTTTTCATCCCACATTAACTCATTGTTGTCTGTTTTTCAGGCAACCTTCAAAACACTTCATTGCACACCTGAGAAATATAAAGTACACATTTTTCTGAGCTTTATGGCAGAGTGACAGTATCAAAAGCTTTGCAGAAGTCTAGCAGTGTCAGTATTGTTGCCTCCTGGTTATACATAGCATATTTCTGTTCAACAGATACTTTAATTAGTGGAATGTTGTGCTGTGGTGCTTATGAAAGCTGGCCTAACATTTGTCATGTAGGTTGATTTCATGCAAGTGTTCAGTAATTTGGTCAATAATAATATATTCCAGGGCTTTGGAAATACAAGGTAATACACTAATTGTTGGTAATTGAATGGCAATTGTGTGGCTTTTTGATCTTGGGGATACTTTGGACTGAGCTTCTTTTCTGGAATATGTTCCAGTCACAAGAGAAAAATTAAATGTCAGTTAAGACAGGCAGTAAGCTATCGGTGACATTCTTTATCATGGGTATGCTGATACTGTTGTTGCCTATCACTCCCAATGAGATTCTCATTCTTGCTTTTCTTGTTGTATTTAGTGTTGTGTGTTTTGGGTGGAAAGTGTTGTGGTTGGTTAGGTATTGGAAATTTTTGCGGGCAACAGTTCTTTGCCACTTGTGGGTTGGCAGGTGCAGAGAAAAATTCATTCAGTTCATCAGCTGGGACCTGTAAAGTAGTTTTTGATTTTGCAATTGTTCAGATGATGGCTGACTGACATTTTAAAATTGTAAAATGAGTTTTTTTTATGTATTTAGATGGTTTTACTGAACTGTGTGTCATTCAACAAAACATATATAAGGGAAGGAAAAACAGTATAGAATAATTCCATTGTTAAGGCTGGCTAAAGTAGGATGAGGTTACCAGGTCACAAATATGTGTAAAACCTAGTGCTTGCCTTGGCCAGGTAATTAGTGAAAACTGAGGCACAGACTATGGATCAGAGTGAGGAGGACTAGGTATTGGTAGTTGGGAAGCAGTCTTCAACCTGACCCAGAATGGAGAATGCAGTATCGGGTGACCTGGAGACACTTAGTGGAGCAACGCCACACCAAAATATTGGTTTTTTTTTTTTAGGTTCTGCAGTGGTACAATCAACCATAGATGAACAAAGCCATTAGGTGAGCTAACCAGGAGGTGACAGAGTTGCTGCTGACTTTGGGTGGAACTCTACATTTGTGTTGTCAATTACTGTTGTTGGTAGATGCTGATCCATAAGGCATGACCTACACATTAACAAGGAGGTGAAAGACAGATTAGCTGAACTAATAGCTCAAAATGTAAGGGGGTAAGCCTTTTTTAGATTAAATGTGTCATTCAGACTGCTTAAAAGAGGTGCAGTAATTGAAGGATTATGCACGAAAGAAATCGTATGAATAGCATGTGAGTTTCACCCAAAGTCAGCAGCAACTCTGTCACCATTATGCATCAGAATGTTAGAGGACTAAACAACAAAGCTGATAAGCTGCTTATATGTTTGCATGATCTAGACACTGGAAAGGAAGCTTCTATACGTTTTTATGAGCGCTACATAAATATGATTCTATATGTTAAACATTTAAGGCTATAAATTAACAGTAAAGTATGTCTATTTAAGAAAGCAGATAAAAAATTGTCTTCCTAAGAGGCAAGCTCCATTCCTTCCAAACTTACCTTGTCAACCATACATGCCTTAAATTCAAAGAAATAGTGTCTGACATCAATTGAGTGTTTTTACCGAGTAAATTAATAAGAGATGCAACAGATCCCAGTAACAAACAAGAGATCAGGACACTCTTGGAGAATGAATGAAAAAAGCACCTAGATTCTTAAAAAATCAAAATCTCAAAGTTACAGAAGTTCAAAACTTAGCATGAACTTCAGTGTGAGATGCTTTTAATAGTTTCCACAATGAAATTCTGGTCCCTAAAGTATACCAGTGACAAGAGACAATATCTTACCTGAGGGATAGCTAAGGTGGTATCGTCGATGACGAGTGAGTTACTTCACAAAGTTTTCTGGCATTCCATCACCAAAGAAGATGCAGTAAATGTGCCAGAGTTCAAACTGAGGACTGCTGATGATGTGAGTAATTTAGAACCAGTCACTGTATCCTTGGAATAATGAAGCAACTTAAATTGTGTATGAAAGACAAGTCTTTCAGTCAAGATTTTGTATCGGGTAGGTTCCTTTTGGAATTTGTAGATGAAATGGTTCCATTTTTAGGAATAATATACAGCCACTAGCTTGATGAAAGATACATAGCTAAAAACTGTACACAGGTCACACTTACATACAAGAAAGGAAACAGAAGTAATTTGCTGAATTATAGACCTATATAATTGACAACAATTCGCAGTAGGATTTTATAATATATACTGTGTTCAAAAATTATGATATACAACAAAAGTGACCTAGTGACTCATGACCAGCACAGAAAATATTGTTCTTATGAAATACATCTGGCTCTTGATTCACAGAAAGTAATGAATGCTATCAACAGTGGCTCTAAAGTTGTTTCCATATTTCCAGAAGGTTTTTGACACCACTCCTGACAAGTGGCTTCTAATTAAATTGTTTGCCTATGGAGTATAATCTCAGTTATGTGACTGGATTTGTGATTTCCTGCCAGAAAGTTAGAGGAGCCATAGAGTGAAACAGAAGTGATACAGGCCCCCTGCTGTTACTAATCCACATTGCTGACAAAAAAAGTGAAGCACACAGAAGGGGAGGAGGAAACAAAATGGAACTTGAGCTGGTCCCACACTGTTCTGTCGTGGATGGATCTAGGGATCTTGTTGGTCACAGGAGTACTCAACATCACTCATAGCTCATAGACGTATGGGTGAGGATTGTCCTGTTGAAAAATTGGCACCACAATAATTTTGCATGTGAAGTAACTCAATCACTACCACCCATGACCTGAAGTCACACCCTATAGCTCTCCATACCACGGTGCCAGGAGTTTCTATTACCCTCTAAAACATTGAAAGAATGGGACCTCTCCCCAGGTCACCACCATAATCAACATCAATGGTCATCCATGGTAGTTCAGAGCCGCAATTCATCTCTGAACACAGTGCTATACCATTCTCAGCAATCCATGCTTTCTGGTCATGGTACCGCTTCTAAAACAGCCATTTATGTTGTGGTGTTAACAGGGGCCTATGCATGGGACGATAATCCCCTAGTCTTGGTTGCTGATAGCCTCCGACTAATGGTGCGGAATGACACAGAATGTTGCAAGGAGTCCATTACATGTTCTCAGATGCAGATGTAAAGGAGTTCTGATGTACTTTGTGCACAGTAACAGTGATCCTACTGTGTAGTGGACAGATGTTGTCAATCAGAATCTTGACGGAAAGTATGCCTGTCCTCATATTCTCATGCAGGACAGCACTGAGCCACTGTCACATCTGAATGCCACACAATTCTGAACATTGCAGGATTTGATCAGTGGGCCGAATAGAGACCCACATTGAAGTCCCTTTAAAACACTGTTACTTGGTGGCAACAATGTCTCATACAATTATGCAAAGTTCCTTGTCATTCACTGTGATCACTCAAAATCTAATGCTGTTTATCCCTTATATATCCAACCTGACCTGGTAACCACACTGTTTACATGAACAACATTAATGCACTCAGGTGGTCATGCTACCCATCACAGAAGGTTACAACTCTAATCATTTGCATAACCACCAATGGTGTGTCCAAGTATGAAGTCATAAAGACATGTGACCATGTGTTCTGTGTGCTACAGTTTGGGAAACAGTCTGAGTGGCCCTCTTAGATTGTTTGCAGATGATGCTGTCATTTAACATCTAGTAAAGTCAACAGAAGGCCAAAATGCATTTAAAACTAATGCAAAAGTGGTAATTGACCTTAAACCACAAAAAGTGCGTTCCTCCACATGAGTACTAAAAAAATATCACATTTCGCTTACATGATAAATCACATGAATTTGAATGTTGTCAATTCAACTAAACACCTAGAGATTACAATTACAAACTACCTAAACTGGAAATATCACATAGAAAATGTAGTGGGGAATGTGAACCAAAGACCAGGTTTAATTGACAGAATGCTTAGAAGATGAAACAAATGTACTGGAGAGACTATCTACACTATGCTTTTCCTTCCTCTACTTCAATGCTGCTGTGCGACATGGGATTCTTGCCAGATAGGACTGATGAAGGACATTGAAAAAGTTAAAAAAAGGGCAGCTCATTTTGTATTACTGTGAGATAGGATATGCTACACAATTTGGAGTGGCAATTGTTAAACCAAAAGCTTTCCCACTGTGGCAAGACGTTTTCATGGAATTTCAATTACCAACTTTCTCTTTCCAATGCCAAAATATTTTGTTGACTTTCACCTAGGTAGAGAGTAATGGCCAGCATGGTAAAATGAGAAAAATTGAAGATTTAGGTGTTCATTTTTCCCAATTTCTATTTGAGAATGGTACAGTTGAGATATAGTCTGACTGGTTCTGTGAACACACTGCCAAGTACTTATACACAAATTGTAGAACAGTCGTGTAGATGTGGATGTAGCACCCCTTTCTGTAGGGAAAATGTAGAAAAAGGAGTTTCCATGTGTGTGTAAAATAAAATCAAGTTCAGATTTTCTGCTTAGATGAACAACTGGAAACCTGTTTTTGTGAATTACTAGCTAGTACTAGAAAAGAGTTTTATCATTGTTACAGTATATAGATCCCCACCGGAAAATTTACAAGTATTTATACAAAAATTTAAGTCACTATTATGTCACCTAGCAGAAAAAAAGAAAGCAAATGATAGGCTGTGTAGGTTTTAATGTTTTCTGAAAGATTCAGGTAAAAGGAACAATTTGGAAATGTTTCTTAACATTTACAACATACATTCTGTGGTTACACAGGAGAGCCATATGTTAATAAATAATGTATTTGTATATTGTATATGAACACTGAATCAGTAATATGAATGTTCATGCAGTAGTGATTGGCCTCTCTGATTCTGATGCATAAATAACCATATGAAACAACATATATGCTGACAATGAAGTGGTTTTAAGGAAAATGGAGTAATTAATGAAGAGACAACATAATATTTCAAGGTAGTCATAGAGGAAAGTGTCTACAAGGAGGTGTGTATCATGACAATGTCAGTCCCAAATTGTATTTATAGATGGGTTTGTATCAATCTTTAAGAGCTACTTTCCCAAGAAAACAATAAAGTATGGTACTAATGAGACTTAAAATTAATGCTAGTGGAAAGAGAAACTGGGAACTCAGTTAAGGAACATGAATACTTTGTTCCTGAAGAAAACAGACAAATAATAAATGATGACCATCTGGCAGTTGGTATAGTTAATAATCACTTCCTTGAAGTAGTTCATAAGATTTTTGGCATGGGCAGTTCAAGGGATAAAATAATATAACAAGTGGAAGAAGCATGCCCCATACATACAGCCAAATTAGTATTACTCCACACTTTACCTAAGAAATTAAGAATGTAATTATCTCTCTGAAGTCAAAAAACTGCCATGGACTGTATAAACTCTCAAGCAAGTGCTAAAATCCACACATATTCAGTGTATTCATTCATGTGCAATGCGCCTATCATGGGAGACATTTCTACACAGACTGAAATATACTGTTGTCGGACTTCTTTATAAGGAAGGTTGTAAGATGCTTATTAATAATTACCACTCAGTCTCATTACTTACCTCATTCTCAGAGGTACAGGAAAAATTATGTTTACAAAAACTGTAACACCCCCTCAAAAAATAAGATACTTAATCTCAATATGGATTGGAAAATGGTCTGTCCGGGAACATTTGTTTATTTATACATCTGTATACAATATGAATTGTAAGGATGTTGTGAATTCATAAGTGTACACTATGCAGACACCTTAACAGATACATACATTTTTTGCTTAACTATGTTACCTGTTTGTGCATCATACTTTGCTGTTCTGTTAAATATATTGTCATGTAGAAGAAAGTGTAATTAGATGAATGACAAACACTAACTTCACTTAACGAAGGTTTATTCAGCACTTGCACATACAAGAGTGCAGAGCGAACTGCCTCCGGCCAGAACACATACAGTATATATACAGCTACAGAACATTCCAGTACAATGATTCTTGACATTTGTGAATAGTTCTAGAATGTACTCAAACCAAATATAGAAATTAAGATTGTACAGTCCAGGTGAGTTTTGAACTCATGACCCTCCATACAACAGCTCAGTATCATAAGCACTACACCATGGTGCTACTTAGCTTCTTCTGCGACATTGCTCCCTCCTTAAGAGAACAGCGTCTTGGTGTTACGTCCACCTAGTCCGGGAACGAGTCATCGGTCCTGCATACTCCGACTCCCGATGACTGATTCTCACCCTGGTGGCGATCTTCTTAGAACTTCTTTTGCTGCTACACTCTTCATCATCTTTCCACTTGTTGCCTGTCACTGGAGCTTTTAATTTACCATAGTTGCAGGATCCTTATAGGGCTTCATTCAAAGGACGTGGGCCGTATCTCTGATCTTTTGTCATCTTGTGTTGGGGTCAAAATCTTCAACTTCATAAGTAACATCAGGCAACTTTCTTACAACCTTATAAGGTCCAAGGTAGTGCCTGAGGAGCTTCTCATAGAGGCCAACCTTCTAAACGGGAATGAAGATTGAGACGAGGTCACCAGGCTGTTAACCACCTCTTTCCAAATGGGTCAAAAGTTTTTCTTGCAAAGTAATCCATTAAATACCTTAAACTGTCCTTTCACATCCTCTGACTGATTTAAGGCAACCATAATTTGAGATATCTTGGCATCCTTCTTCTGCTCGGCAGAGAGATCCTGGAGTGCAGTGAGACAGTCACTACCCTCATCAAAGTCTTTATGGTCTTGCACAGGGTTTCTTGAGAGACAGTCGGCATCCCAGTGTTTTCTTCCACTTTTTTACACTGTGGTAACATCATACTCTTGAAGACGTAGGGCTCACCTGGCGAGTTGTCCTGTTGGATCCTTAAGACCTGTTAGCCAATTAAGTGAATGATGGTCTGTAACAACTGTGAATGGCCTTCCATAGAGGTACTGTCGAAATTTGCACATGGCCCAGATCACAGCAAGACATTCTCTTTCTGTAGTTGAGTAGTTTCTCTTGGCTTTTGTAAGTGCCCTAGAAGCATAGGCTGTAAGCTCTTTTCCATCCGAAATTTGCACCAGAACAGCACCAATCCCATACCCACTGGCATCTTTGTGTAGTTCTGTAGGTACTCTCTCATCATACAGACCAAGTGCAGGGTCAGTCGTCAGAGCTTTTCGCAGCACATCGAAAGAATCTTCTTGAGCATCACCCCAGGTAAATTTAGCATCAGCTTTTAACAACTATTGGAGTGGCCTGTCTTTGATACAAAAGTCTTTGACAAAATGATGGTAATAAGAACATAATCCGAGGAAGCTTCTCACATCTCTAATACTTTTAGGAATAGGAAATTGTGTTATAGATCTCACCTTTCTGATTCTGGCCACACACCTGCATTTGACACAAGGTGTCCAAGTGTTTTGATTTCTTTTGCTCCAAAGAGACACTTTCTTTGATTAAGTTTCAGTCCGTCTTGTTGGAGACACTTAAAACAGGCCCTCGGTCTTTTTACATGTTCATCAAATGTCTCTGAGAACACTATAATGTCATCTAAATAACAAAGACAAATCGTCCACTTCAGCTGCCTTAGAAGATTATCCATCATCCATTCAAAAGTTGCTGGTGCATTACATAAACCAAACGGCATTAGCTTAAACTCATACAGGCCCTTAGGGGTGATGAATGCAGTTTTCTCACGATCAGGCCTTATCTACTTCGATTGGCCAGTACCCCGAGTACATGTCCATGGTTGAGAAAAACTTAGCCCCCTTCAGACAATCTAGTGTATTGTCAATTCATGGAAAAAGGTAAACGTCCTTTTTAGTAATCTTATTAAGCTTCCTGTAATCAACACAAAAGCGCCAACTGCCATCCTTCTTCCTGATGAGGACCACTGGTGACGACCATGGGCTCTGCGAAGGCTGAATGATGTCACTCTTCATCATTTTTTCTACCTCATCGTGAATTATTCGATGTTCTGTTGCTGACACACGGTATGCTCTCTGGCTTATTGGTTGATGGTCTCCAGTGCTAATCTGGTGCTTCACCATCAATTTGTCTAATTTTCTCTTCACCTGTGGATTAAAGCATTCAGAGAACTCTTGAAGAATGGCAAGTAGCTTCTTCTGTTGTTCCTGAGTGAGATCTGGTGATAGTTGAGCTAGAAGATCTTGTCTCATAGGGGTAGCACTAATTTTGCCCACAGACTTGGCATGGGAAGTTTCTATGATGCTCAACTGTTCTTCAGTTAACGGCTCAGTGTTTGCTACACACATGCATCTTGGAAGGATCTGCGGTTCTCGGCGACAGTTAACTATTCACAATTCACCGAATCCATTCTTAAACGAGATGACAGAGGCTGGGATGACCGAGTTATTCTTCAGTGGTATGCTTCTCTTACATTCCACTACAAGATTCATAGGTTGATGCATGACATGACACGTGACAGTTACCTTTCTAGCGCTGACTGCAGGAATGATCAGTTCATCCAGCACAAGGAGCCTCTACACACTCGGATGCACATCTTCCTGTCCACAGTATCTCATTTCATCTAGGATAATCTTTGAGCGACCACTATCTATAATTGCCTGTGAAGCTTTTTTCCCCATCCGAGAATGATGTCTTGACTACACTCTTGTAAGACGATGAATTCTAAGTGCTGTGTATGGACACTTATTCCCACATGAATGGTACATCTTCCTGTAGGTTTTAAATATTTCCCATTAGCCACATTCAGCAGAGATGTTTTGCTGTCGACGAATGTGGTTGTCTGCAACTGGCGACAGCACTTTTCCGAAATGACTGAATATGCTGCTCCAGTCCACAAGAGCTTGGCTGGTCGGCCATCCATGAGGATATCGACATAGTTTCGTATCATTTTTGTAGTGATCGACGGTGGAGGATTTTTTTTCTTTGGCAGCCTCACCTTCGAGGTAGGTTACACCCTTTAGTTTTCCAGGTTGCGGCAGCTAGGTGATCAGCTGGAGCCTCTAAACGGAGATGGAGACATTGATTGGTGTGTTGGGGAGCGTCCTCTCCAGCGGCTAGCTTGTGGCGATGGTGACCTACGTCATCCTGCACCCACATCTTCTTGTTCATCTTCGCCATTCCGTAGTAGGCGTCGGCTAAGACCGGTCTGCTGTCTTCTGGCGCGGGTGTCATCAAATATCTGCCACCTTTCTCAACAATAGCACACTACATGTCCCAGTCATCCACAGTGGAAATATACTGGTTGGTTATCCTGGGTCCTCCAGATGTGTTATGACCTATCGAAGTGTCTCAGTTTTTTTGCTCACCGTGCAGTCCAAGTGCCTTCTGAACTTCCTCTCTCACTATCTGCCAAAGAACACTTGTGAAGTCAGTTTCTTCCTCCATCACAGACATTGGTACGATGTTTGAAAGCCGTTCAAACTCCTTGCATGTAATTCTTTTTTGATGTATTGTCTTGATATACTGGCACCATTTTGTGAAGTCGTCTGCTCTCTAAACCTCCTTCAGGAGCAGGGCTTGATACATGTCCTCAGCAACACCCTTCATGAGATATGCAATCTTATCCTCCTCCTTCATTCTAGGATCCACTATTTTACACAACTCCAAGACGTCTTGAATGTAGGATGCTTTAGTTTCTCTTGGACGCTGTGCCCTGCACTTTAATTTATCTTCAGTCTTGTGCTTCTGTCATTGTGTGTCACCGAAATACTTGCACAGTTCCACCTGGAGTACTTCTCAGCTTGTGAACTTCTCCTCATTGTTCTCATACCGTTGCTTGGCCGTGCCCTCCAAATAGAAAATAACCTGGTGTCATCCCACTTGTTAAATTTGGCTATACACTCATATACCTTCAGTCACTTGTTTGATCTTGGCCATCATCACCAGAGAACCCGGAAGGATGTCTCATGTGGTGGCACACAGTTGCTGTCATCATAATGTTCTCTTCTTCTTCCACCGAGCGAGGTGGTGCAGTGGTTAGACACTGGACTCGCATTCGGGAGGACGACGGTTCAATCCTGCGTCCGGCCATCCTGATTTAGGTTTTCCGTGATTTCCCTAAATCATTCCAGGCAAATGCCGGGATGGTTCCTCTGAAAGGGCATGGCCGACTTCCTTCCCTAATCCGACGAGACCGATGACCACGCTGTCTGGTCTCCTTCCCCAAACAACCAACCAACAACAACAATCTTCTTCTTCCATCTCCAATAGATTGCGATCTGTTGAATACGGCTCGAACTCAGGTTTCTCACCACGTCAATGGTGGCTCTGTCGTGCCCTGATGGGAGCCACTGTGTTGTTGATAATGTGTGCTATCACAAGTTCCAATACCCAGCGTCTCCAGCAGAATAATGTCACGTAGAAGAAGGTTTAATTAGATGAATGACGAACACTAACTTCACTTAACGAAGGTTTATTCAGCACTTTCCCATACAAGAGCGCGGAACGAACTGCCTCCTACCAGAACACATGCAATATATATACAGCTACAGAACATTCCAGTATAATGAATCTTGACATTTGTGGATACTTCTGGAATGTACTCAAATCGAATATAGAAATTAAGATTGTACAGTCCAGGTGAGTTTTGAACTGTCGACCCTCCATGCAAAAGTTTAGTATAATAACCACTACACCATGGTGCTACTTAGCTTCTTCTGTGACAATATTGTAAAATGCCTCTTAATCACAGCAGTTAATCATTAGCATAATTGCCAGCATAATTCATTTCAGGTAATCCTTGACACAATAAACACATTTTTAACAGATACTTTTTAGGATATTTGTGAAGCCATGTATCTCAATTTTGTCTTTGATCACTAGTGGAAATTTTCTGTATAATTTAATTCCATTATACAGCACATTATTTTGGATTTTTCTTTTGTATTTCCCATTGAGATTTAAGTGGTTAAACATTCATGTAGAGACCCATTTGTTGGGCACTGGTTGAAATCTTTCTTTATGTGGTACACTGTTTCCAAAATGTGTTCACATGAAAAATTCATAATTCCCAAAGATTTAAAAAAACTCAGCACAGTGAATTCTCTTGTTACTTTATTTTATAATTCATATGATCCTTTTTTGTAGATTAAAGATTGTTTGTATATTGTGCTGATTTGTTCCTCTCAAGTTGATGCTGTAACTAATTATTGACACGTTGGTCTAGTGCATGAGCTACTACACACTGAATTTATTATTCTAAGTGCATAGTGTTCTGAAGTTATTCACGTCCCAATTGCTGTAATATGCTTAGTCCACTTTAGTTGCAAGTCAAAATGTATCCTTAAAAAGTTTGTTCTTGATACACATTTTATGAGCTTGTCTTTTAGTTTTAGAAAATTAGTGTTGTATTTTTCTGCTTATGTGGAAACTAAAGCTTTTTTAGTGTCAATTTGTTTTTGTCTATCCACGTGCATACGTGCATGAGTTTTTACTCAGCTTTTTTATTCAGTCCACTTTGAGACTCATATATCCAAATTGCTTACAGAACAGCTTTATCTCCTTCAAAATACTCTCCATTATAACTAATACATTGTACCATGTCAAAAGCTTTTGACAGGTCAATAAATACTGCTACTGATTCTTGTTTCTTATCCATCAGGCTTATTATGGAACTGATGAATTAATAAACAGTAGATTTCATTGACCTCTTATTTCTAAATGCATGTTGTCCATTGCATAAGATATTGTTTTCATTTACAGATTTTATATGGTTTTCACAAATAAAATTTTTTCTAATACTTTTGAGATGACAGAAGCATATTGTGATAGGTTTGTAGTTATTTACATTATCTTTATTGTCTTTTTCATATACTGGAATGACTTTAAAGGTTTTCAATACATTAGGGAAAGTTCCTGTCTGAAGTGGACAGTCACATAAATGTGTAAATATTTCAGTTAGGTTTTATGCACTCTTCTTCAAGATCCTTGCAGCAGAGTTGGAATTTTTTAGTCTTTTTATTGCATTACCTGCTTCAGGTAATGCAATTTATTTTGTGTTCATTGGCTTGGGTGATCTTATGTAAGTCTGACTGTATCATATTTTCCACAACATCTATGAAAAAATTGTTAAAAGTGTTGGCTACTTTTAAAGGTTTTGTCACTTTTTATTGCTTTGTGCTAGTCTTATATTTTGCAGGGTGATGTGTGTTCATCAGATTCTTTTTTTTATAATACTCCACACAGCCTTCACTTTATTGTCTGAACTATTAATGTATTTGTCATTGCGCATTATTTTTGCTGCTCTTATTACTTTTTTTTAGTATTTTTTGTAGTGTACGTGAGTTTCAAGTGAGGAATTTTTTTATTTACACATTTCATGGAGTAGTCTTCTTTTCTGGCATGAAACCCTTATTCCCCCTGTGATTCAGCTGTTTGTTCTAGAATTCCCCCTTATGGTTACAGTTTTCAGTGAAAAGGCAGTTTAAAAGAAATGGGTTAATGTGTCAATGAAAATGTTGAACTTTTCATCGACATAATTAATTTTGTAAACCTGTGACCAATTTTCTTTTTGAAATAAGCTATTGAAATAGTTTACATTATCCTGATTATACCTTCTACTTGTGGTTCTTCAAGACATGTTGTTAATAATACTGCTTTTCATTTTTAGGCTTAATATTTGAGCAAGATGGTCACTAAATAGTGCACTGAAAATTTTTAGCAAATAACTGTGTAAACTTTTCGTGACTAGAAGTTGATCTGAAAGCTGTTTTACTAGTTTCTGTTACTCAGGTAGCAGCTTTTACTTAAGCCATTAAGTTAAAGGATGTTGCGAGGTTCAAAAGGGCCTCTCTGTTGCTACTGTTTGTGAGGAAATCAATATTGAAGTCGCCACAGATTATCAAACTCACAATCCATTTTATTTACTGAAGCACAACAATGCTGTGACCCACCACTGCAGAAGAACTGAGCACTACTGTTCGAAGCCTAAAAAGTAAAACCTCAGCAAGTATAGATGAAGTGCCTGTGTGCCTAATGAAGGACTGTATGGACAGTATCAAAGACTCTTTAACGCACATCATAACTGAAGCCTTCGCCACAGGTTGCTCCATAGAATGATGAAATATACAAAAGTTCTGTCTATACATAAGAAAGATAACCCAGTAAATACAGGAAAGTACAGGCACATTTCATTATTCTCATTGTTTTTGGAAGTAATAGAAACCAAAATGAAAAATATACTCATGGAGTACATAAAGTACAATCTTCTGTGTAAAGAACAGTTTGGTTTAAGGACTGCTAAAAGCATAGGATCAGCCAGATCTCAATTTACAAGTGTTATTCTGGAAGCTTTAGACAAAGGAGACCATGTAATAGGCATCTTCCATGGCTTTACCAAATACTTTAATACAGTAAGCCACACAATTCTCACAGCTAAACTGGGTGCACTATGAATAACAGGGGTAACAAATAAATGGTTTCATTAATACCTGAAAAACAGAGTGAAGTGGGTGGAGACCCCTTGTATGAACTCCAATCATACCATAAAACACCTTTCAATTTTTTGATGTGGTAGACCATAAGATTTGTGACGTCGCAAGTTACTACAGGATAACATTTATTGCAGTAAGATACCTAGGCATGGAGCCCAGTGAACATACAGGAGGCTGCAAACTTAAGTCTCTTAGCCATGACTCATAGCACATCTATCACTGCTAGCCAGTGTGAGAATGGGGATGACGTAAATTACTTTTTGAACAGTGATTGGCTTAGGCGAGTTTTTCCACGAGAATGATCCTGAAGGATCATTCTGATTGGTCCATCAGACTGATCAGCCAGTCAGAATTAAGTAATTCCTGTGCTCAGGTAGTTAGACATGCTGTGAGTGAGGCAGTATCAAGGGAGTCGCCCGCCAGCTTCGGACGCGGAAGGTCATGTTAAATGAGATTATTCTCATTATGTGTAAAATGAAGGAATATTGAGTTCCTCACATATAATACTTGTTGAGACTAATGCTGATGTAGTTACAAACAGTTTGATGAAAGTTTGGAGTTTCGGGAGTGATTTGTTGGAAAGTTAGTTGCGTGTGAACTTTCGGCCTAAATAATGTTCTACTCCATTGTCTGTGTGCATGTCCCAAGAAACTTTGCAACATGGCAGAAAATAAAAATCAGGAGGCCGTAAAGGAGAGACTGGGGGTAGATTTTGGGAATATAAAATATGAAAATGATTTGATGATTGCTAATTTTAGTTTTGATGCATCACAAGCTAATGATAGTGGTTTACCTGATGCAGTGTTTGCTATTTATGGAATAGAAAATTAACTGAGCATGGTGGAAGCCGATGCTAAATATATACCTGCTACTGTTACTAATATGGAACAGGAACCAGTGTCCATGGCTTGTGAACCAAAGGATAGTGTTTCAAAAATGGATGGACTGGGTTCAGAAATTAAAACATCATTAAGTTCTGATATTGACAATAAAATGAGTAAAATGGGTTCAGATATAAAAAACTTCCTTAAGTTCTGAAATAAATGAGTTACATACTGAAGTTGATTAGGGGTTTGCTAATTTGTCAGTTGAAATGGAATCCAAAATGGAATATAATATTTCGAATTTGAGGAATGCTTGGAAAAATGAATTGACTCTGTTTAGTAACAACATTAAAAATGAGCTTAGTCGGGTTAAACAAGAATGTAATTCTGCTGTTGTAACAGTAAAAACTGAATTAACATTGCAAACTGAGCAAGTTGCTGAGGAAACCAACAATGAAAACAACTGGTACATTCAGAACTAGATATAATTCAGGAACAAGTCATAGGTGTAGGAAAAACAGCGTGAGGAGATCCATGTTGTACTGGAAAATAAAATTAAAGACGGGAAAGACATATGCAAAGTTTGGGGTGCAGGTGGCAAGTAAAATTACTAACATGAAACTAACATCCAGCAATTCAATACCAATGTGAATGAGCAATTGTGTGAGCATGAGGGTAGTCTAAGCCCAGTAGAGCAAAATATTAGTAACAATAGTGGTTGCATAGTATCTAATGGTGTAATAGAATCATCTGAAAATGCCTATGTTACTCATCACCAATTTTTATGATTTGATCCTAGTAAAAATGTGCATCCAAAGGAATTTTTGAGTGATAAATATCTTGGGGGTAATAATACAGAAACCAGGAGAGCAGAGGAGAGTGACACTGAAAAACAATTTGTTTATCCAGGAAATCAAGTAGCATGTATTACCCAAATCTTGGAGTGATAGACAAAAGATAGGTTTCATTATATCAAATTTAATGGGAGAAGCTAGAATTGGGGTAATTTGGCTGGAGGTAAATATGACAGAGTAATGGATTTCAAGCAGGCGTTTTTTGAAGAATATTGGGGAAAGAGGAAACAAATGGAAGTGTTGAATAAATTCTGGTCAAGGGAAAAGTATGATCCTAAGAAGGAAAGTGTCAAAAGATTTGTACAGAAATGGGTAACTACTTTATCCTATTTGAATTCTAAAGTGGAAACAGAGCAAATAATTATGGCAATGGAAAATAAGTTGCCATTGTATTGGAGGAACAAAATAATTTTGGCACCCAAGGATGATATTGACAGATTTACTCACTATCTTGAAAGGGTAGAAAATATTTTAAGAGAGGAGGAAAGTGCTAGGAGAGATTATAGGCCTCCTGCTAGACCAAATGACAACAGAGTTGAAGTCAATGTAAACAGAATGGGTGTACAGAGAACAAACAGTTATAGAGGCAGATACTGAGGGAGAGGAGGTACTGTTGGAAGCCGGTTCAATGACCGAGAGTGATACGGCGACAGCCGGCAGAAGCCATCAGCTCACGTAACGGATTGGCGCAGACCGCCAGATGGCGGGAATGTTGGGGGCAATGACCGCATACAGGAGGGAAACTGAAGCCAGTCTGTAATGGCACCAGCATTTACAGACTGAAATCGAGTAAGTTAAACCCGCTAGCGAAATCATTTGTGAGAAGGGCACTTACTAAATATCTTGGGGGTGGGGGATGGGGGTCGGGGTAGTAATATAGAAACCAGGAAGGCAGAGGAGAGTGACACTAAAAAACAGTTTGTTTATCCAGGAAATAAAGTAGCATTTAGTGAGAAGAGAAGTCAAAATAAAGATCATAAGAACCATGTTAATGAGGAACAGGTGATGGAAAGTAAAGATTTAGATCAGGAGGTGGGGGTGAATCAGTGCTGTGAAACAGATGAGGGGCTACCCATAGACTGTGGAATTATTACCATAATAGTGGAAACAGTATCATAAATAACAGAGGAAGAGTTTGATAGAGCTGAGGAATTTTTGAATGTAGTAAGCGGAGTAATTTTAGAAGGTGAGGAAGAAGAAACAGAAGAGTACAAAGAAGGGGGTAAAATAGATCATTCTGACAACACCGAAGGAAAGGTTGCAGAATTAGAGGTTATTTCAGAAGATGAGGATGGAGAGGAATGTGACGTTTTTTCAATGTTGAGCAGTTCAGTGAAATCTGCCATTAGTAATGAAGTGGATGAGGACCCAGTTAAGGTATGTGTACTTTCCACAGAAGGGGTAGGTTTTGATAGGTCTGAAGTATTGCGGGATTTACTAGATGAACCTGAGTCTGTAGTCAGAAAATATATTTATCGGACAACCTATAACTGAAGTAATGGTGTTTAGAGAAAAGGTTCCTTGTTTGACAGATAGTGGTTCTGAGATGTGTGCAGTGTCACAAAATTTTGTAAATGCCCTAGCTGAAAGTAAAGCAGTAGTTATCATGCCAGTGAGTGGATTAAAAGTTATTGTAGCTACGGGAGAAAGCAAAAAGGTAGTTAAAAAAGAAATTATGTTACTAATCACTCTAGGTGGGGTACAAATAGAACAAAACTTTTTGATTATTAATGGGCTAAGTGTAAAGATGTTACTAGGGGCTGATTTCTTAACTATATACAAAGGGTGGGTCAATTTTGGAACTAATGATGCGATTATTAGAATGAATGGAAAACTGGTAACTATTCCTTTTGTTGGCGAAAGACATTATGAAGACAATGAACAAAATGATATTCCAATACAATACTGTAGGATCACAGAGATGATCAAGGGCTATAATGAATGTGGTGAAAGGAAGGAAATCGATCCTTCAGAGATAGAAAATGTCAGAATTAGGATCAAAGAAAAATTAGAGGAATTAACGGATTTGACTGATGTACAAAAGGATGACTTGAGACAAGTTTTGAACCAGCATTATGAAGTGTTTCAGACCAACTGGGATTAGTTAGGAATTACAAATGTTATTTAACTGTAAAAGAGGATGCCCATTTTTTCCAAAAGTCATTTGCTGTACCACAAGTACATAAATAAGCAGTTCGGGATATGATTCAGAAAATGCCCAAATGGGGAATCATAGAGAGGGCACTTAGTGTAATTAGTAACCCATTGGTTGTAGTACCTAAGAAGGATGGTTCTATTAGGCTTGTTTTAGATGCCCGAGCGTTAAATAAAACTGTAGTGCCAGAGAGTGACAGGCCTGAGAACATAGAGGAGTTATTACAAAAATTTAAAGGGACTAAATTTTTCAAATCCATGGATGAAACGTGTGGTTATTGGAACTTACTATTGGCAAAAGAGTCTAGAAAGTACACCGCTTTCCTGTTTGAAGGGAGATGTTATCAATATAAGGTGATACCTTTTGGATTAAACATTAGCATCTGTGCATTTGTTAGGGCAATGTCCCAGGTTCTAGGAGACCAACTGCTTAGGAGAATTACAGTTTGTGTAGATGATGTACTGATTTCAACTCCCACTTTGGAAGAGCACTGCATGCTATTAGGTAAAGTATTAGAGGCAATTAGAAGAGGGGGGGGGGGAGGGGGGGAGTGAAATTGAAATAGGATAAAACAGAATTTGTAAAGAAAGAAATTAAATTTCTGGGACATATAGTTAGTGGAGATGGAATTATGCCCAATCCAGAAAAGATAAAAGCTATTAGGGATTATATAGGACTGACCACCCAAAAGGAGTTAAAAGGATGTCTGTACTTTTTGGTTTCTATCGTAAATTTGTGCCTCGGCAATTATTTAATGTACCTTGTCTGAGGGAACTTTTAAAGAAAAACGTACCGTATAAATGGGCTAATGAGTGTCAAAGGGCATTTGAAGAACTTAAAGGGGCCACTGTTGAATAGTCAAATTTTGAACCATCCTGACTTTTCCAAGCCCTTTTGTCTGGGATCTGATGCGTGTGGGGGTGGAATTATTCCAGACTGAAACAGTAGGAGAGAATCAGGAGCACAAAACAATAGCTTTTGCTAGTAGGTCATTACAAGAAGCAGAAAAGAATTATAGCATTTCAGAATTGGAAGCATAAGCAGTCATTTTTGGATCACAAAAATCTGAACAATACCTGTTGGGCCATAAGGTTATAATTTTCACTGACCATAGTGCTTTAACATATTTGCAGACATGACAACTTAAACACAGCAGATTGGGGAGGTGGTCCATGTATCTCCAGCAATTTGATCTTCGCATAGAACACATAAAAGGTTTCGAAAATATTGTGGCAGATGCATTATCAAGAAACGTGAAGGAGAACGAGCAGGGAACAGGTCCCTTAGGAATATGGGATTGTGATAATATTTTGCTCACATACATTCAGTTATAGGAAATTTATGCATTTGTAAAATTCTCAGGTGGGAACATAACCAAGATGACAATCTTAAATTGGTAAAAAGCAGGATAGGTCATCCTGATTTTCCAAAATTGGCGGAATACTACCAGATATACACGGATGTTGTTTTTGGCTGAAGAAAGAACACTGATGATAATTGGCGTATTTGTTTCTCAGAACAACACATGGATTTATTAATTGATTATATACATGGGAATTATGGACATTATGGGGCACAGAAGTGTATTGCAAAATTAAGTGAGGTAGTGATTTTTGACAACATGTGGTGTAGGGTACAGAAAAGACTAGAATATTGTGACAGATGTCAAAAGGTAAGAACTAATAATAAAATTTTCAGGGACAGATGTAATTCAGTGGAACCTCAGAATAGGTTGGATTTAGTAGCTGTGGACCTTTTTGGCCCTTTGCCAATATCAAGGGGGAGGATGCGAATATATGTTTGAACTAGTAGATGGATTCATAAAATATGTGAGGTTTTATCCAGTAAAAAAAGGCCAACTCTAAAGTTATTGTGAGTAAGTTAGAGAAAGATTATTTTGTAAATATTGGGGTACTGAACTAAATCACCTCTGTAGAACATACTGTCACACGAAGCACTCTGCTTGGGCCAATTACTTACAAGGGAACCTCCCCATCGCACCCCCCTCAGACTTAGTTATAAGTTGGCACAGTGGATAGGCCTTGAGAAACTGAACACAGGTCAATTGAGAAAACAGAAAGAAGTTGTGTGGACCTATGAAAAAAATAAGCAAAATATACAAACTGAGTAGTCCATGAGGAAGATAGACAACACAAGTAAAGTCTGAGTTCAGGAGCACTGTGGTCCTGTTGTTAGCGTGAGTAGCTACGGAACGAAAGGTCCTTGGTTCAAGTCTTCCCTCGAGTGAAAAGTTTAATTTTTTATTTTCAGACAATTATTATCTGTCTGTCATCACTATTTTGGGAGTGATTATCACATCCACAAGAAAACCTAAATCGGGCAAGGTAGAAGAATCTTTTTACCCATTTGCCAAGTGTACAAGTTAGGTGGGTCGACAACATATTCCTGTCATGTGACGCACATGCCGTCACTAGTGTCGTATAGAATATATCAGACGTGTTTTCCTGTGGAGGAATCGGTTGACCTATGACCTTGCGATCAAATGTTTTCGGTTCCCATTGGAGAGGCACGTCCTTTCGTCTACTAATCGCACGGTTTTGCGATGCGATCGCAAAACACATACACTAAACTTATTACAGTGAACAGAGACGTCAATGAACGAATGGACAGATCATAACTTTGCGAAAATAAAAAAAAGGAAACTTTCCACTCCAGGGAAGACTTGAACCGAGGACCTCTCATTCCGCAGCTGCTCACGCTAACCACGCGACTACGGCGCTCTAGATCCTACATTATCCTTGATGTTGCCTATCTTGCACATGGACTAATCAGTTTGTATATTTTGCTTATTTTTTTCATAGTTCCACACAACTTCTTCCTGTTTTCTCGATTGATCTGTGTTCAGTTTTTCAAGGCCTATCCACTGTGCTAACTTATAACTAAATCTGAGGGGGGTGTGATGGGGAGGTTCCCTTGATAGAATATTTTGAGGAAGTGATTAACCATCTAAAACATGAGGCCACTGGTTTTGCCCCAGTGTGTGGGATTATACCTAATAACCTCTTATTTGACCTGGTAGAGTTCCCTAATCTTACTGAGTTAGCAATGGAGCAAAAGAAAAAATTAGCACAAGCAAATATCAGAAAAAAGGCTCTGGAGAGGAAAAGGAGACACGAAGCGAGGGCAAGTCCAACTAGTTTTCAAATTGGTGACCTAAGGATTGTGGCTAAGCCTCATGCCAATGCATACAAACTGGAGTATGTAAAATCACACAAATTATTTGGTTTGAGGAACACTGTTGATTTAAATAGGTACATATTGAAAGAACAAGTTGACAGCAGTAACTAGGAAGCCTCAAGGGATGCACGTTCTTTGCATTGTCAGGTGTTTAATGAACACCAGGCATCCTGAGTTGTTGGCAATACTACTTCTGTTTCATTTCGTATTGTCAACCTCCCTTTTCATCATTCAGAACTTTTGCTATCTTCTTTCCTTCTTCCCTATTATTGTAAATAGTGTAAGTAGTAGTTGTTAAGAGTTCATAAAAAGAAACTTGGATGTTTTATATTTGATGTCTATGATTTAGCGGAAAGTAATTTGGTAGACACTGAGAGAAAAAAGTATGTAGTAGATGTAGTTAAATAATGAAATTTAAGGTAGATAAATTTGAAAGTAGTAATTGAAAGTAATATGACTAAGAGGAAACTAACCAGAATGAAAGTGCCGCAGAAAAGAATACTGTATGTGACTAGTTTTCCAAACTTTTGGAACCTGTAAAAAATATTGCAATGAGGTGGTTGTGTTAGAGGCAGGAGAGAGTTGTCTGCTAGGTTGGTAAGTGAATTTTGTATAAGATGTTTATTTCAGAGCTACCAAAGCTGACGTGAGACATTTCAGTATTTTCTGGGAAGTGTGTATTCTTCCATGTAATGTGTATAAGATGTTCTGCAGAACATGGGCAGAAGGTGGGCTGAATGATTTTTAGCGTATTTAATAATTTTATATTCTCTTTATGTAATGTGTATAGGATGTTTTGCACAGCCACAGAAGTTGGCACAAATGATTTTCAATGTGTTTAATAATGTTTTATTCTCCTTATGTATAAAGCTCATTTTATGTAAAGTCATGAAGTTTAAAGAGTAACTATAGAAGAAATTTTTTTGCTGAAAAAAAGTTAAGAAAGAAATTGTGTATACTCTTTTTGAATAAGCAATGCTTAAGGCCTAAAATGATTTGTTGAAAAAAGAGTAAAGTTATAGTGCCAACTTATGTTGGCGTAGGATGTAGATATTAAGAATGGACACTTGGACGTACTATGTTTTGCAAGTATGAAAAAAATGGTAAAGAATCCGATACGAGACAGCGAGTAACCCGATTTGAGACAGAACTGGACACTGTATCCCAGTGACAAGCCCATAATGCTACCTATATGTGAGTGTTGAACAAAAGACATTAGAACCCCTTTTGCTTCATCAGAGACAGTTATTAGAATCCCAGAGTATTGGGAAAAAAAGTGATACATAAAAAGACGCCATTCATACATTCATAGTGAGTTATATATTTTGTTAGAATTTATGGATGCTATTCATATCACTTTGAAAGAAACGTAATAGTGTAGGAAATAGTCCACAGTGCCCAAACCATAGTGTAGTGAATTTCTTGGATGCTGATAAAGTGGGGAAAAAAACAAAAAGAAGTAGAAATAGTTGGTTTTGCTTTTAGGAAGTTTTAATTGTCGAGTGCTATTAATAGTGTTCCATAGATTTCGTGTTTGTTTTGAATACAGTCAGAGAGAGTCCCTTTAGTCAGCCATAGTGCCAGTAGTGTCAGTGTCGTCCTAACCGCCGTCTGCTTCACGTCTGCTGTGCAGCGAGCTACCTTAATTTGAGTATTAACTGTATTTTTCTTACTTGTCACTTCTTCTTCCGTGTGTTTTTGCTTTTAGGAAGCTTTAATCGTCGAGTGCTATTAATAGTGCTCCATAGATTTCCTGTTTGTTTTGAATACAGTCAGAGAGAGTCCCTGTAGTCAACCATAGTGCCAGTAGTGCTAGTGTTTGTTTTCAATACAGTCCAGAGACAGGTAGTGCTATTTTCATTGCTTTCTACAAGAAGTGGCTAGCAATCACAGTTTAGTCAATAATCAGCCGCCTTTAGTGAATTAGCAGTCTGGTTAAAAGTTGATTAACTCTCTTCAGTAAATAGATTCCTTAGGATGGATAGGATGTGTGACTGATGTGTACGAACGCAGGAGGAGCTGGCTCGCGAACAGCTGAACGTGTTGATGGCCGTGGGCAGCCGTCTTCAGGCTGCTGCCTCGGAGTATTGCGGCAGTGGGGAGTCTGTTGCGTCGCAAGGTACACCCCAGGTGTTACATGCTTCACCCACTGTCCCTGCTGTCGAGACATCTTCGCGGGTGCCGAGCGCGGTTGGGCCACCCTCTCCCCAAGGGGAATGGCGGGTTCAGCGGCGTTCGCGGCGCACGAGGCGGAGGGTAAATGTGGAGGCTGGCCGTGTGGCATCGCCCGCTCTGCCTGTGAGTGGACATATGGCTGCTCCTTCAGCAAGGTCCGAGCAGGCACACGGAGGGAGGGGTTTATTAGTTATTGGGAGCTCCAACGTTAGGCGGGTGATGGAGCCCCTTAGGGAAATAGCGGAAAGGTGGGGGAAGAAGGCCAGTGTTCACTCTGTCTGCTTGCCGGGTGGTTTCATCCGAGATGTGGAGGAGGCCTTACCGGCGGCGATAGATAGCACTGGGTGCACCGACTGCAAATTGTTGCTCATGTCGGCACCAATGACTCCTGCTGTCTGGGTTCAGAGGTCATCCTCAGTTCGTACAGGCGGTTGGCGGAATTGGTGAAGGCGGAAAGCCTCGCTCGCGGGGTGGAATCTTAGCTAACTATTTGTAGTATCGTTCCCAGAACCGATCGCGGTCCTCTGGTTTGGAGCCGAGTGGAAGACTTAAACCAGATGCTCAGACGATTCTGCGGAGATCTGGGGTGCAAATTTCTCGACCTCCGCTATCGGGTTGAGAAATGTAGGGTCCCCCTGAATAAGTCAGGCGTGCACTACACGCCAGAGGCGGCTACAAGGGTAGCGGAGTATGTGTGGAGTGCACATGGGGGTTTTTTAGGTTAGAGAATTCCCTCCCTAGGCCCGACAAGACACCTCCTGAGACGCGGCAAGGTAGGAGTAGGCAAAATGCAACAGGGAATAACAATTTTAATGTGCTAGTAGTAAACTGCAGGAGCGTCTATAGAAAGGTCCCAGAACTGCTCTCATTAATAAACGGTCACAACGCCCATATAGTACTAGAGACAGAAAGTTGGCTGAAACCAGATGTAAACAGTAATGAAATCCTAAACTCAGATTGGAATGCATACCGCAGAGACAGGCTGGACAGTGAAGGGGGAGGCGTGTTTATAGCGATAAGAAGTGCAATAGTATCGAAGGAAATTGACGGAGATCCGAAATGTGAAATGATTTGGGTGAAGGTCACGGTTAAAGCAGGCTCAGACATGGTAATTGGATGTCTCTATACGCCCCCTGGCTCAGCAGCTGTTGTGGCTGAGCACCTGAAGGATAATTTGGAAAATATTTCGAGTAGAATGAGATTTTCACTCTGCAGCGGAGTGTGCGCTGATATGAAACTTCCTGGCAGATTAAAACTGTGTGCCCGACCAAGACTCGAACTCGGGACCTTTGCCTTTCACGAGCAAGTGCTCTACCAACTGAGCTACCGAAGCACGACTCACGCCCGGTACTCACAGCTTTACTTCTGCCAGTACCTCGTCTCCTACCTTCCAAACTTTACAGAAGCTCCGTTGGTAGAGCACTTGCCCGCGAAAGGCAAAGGTCCCGAGCTCGAGTCTCGGGCGGGCACACAGTTTTAATCTGCCAGGAGGTTTCATATCAGCGCACACTCCGCTGCAGAGTGAAAATCTCATTCTGGAAACATCCCCCAGGCTGTGGCTAAGCCATGTCTCCGCAATATCCTTTCTTTCAGGAGTGCTAGTTCTGCAAGGTTCGCAGGAGAGCTTCTGTAAAGTTTGGAAGGTAGGAGACGAGGTACTGGCAGAAGTAAAGCTGTGAGTACCGGGCGTTAGTCGTGCTTCGGCAGCTCAGTTGGTAGAGCACTTGCCCGCGAAAGGCAAAGGTCCCGAGTTCGAGTCTCGGTCGGGCACACAGTTTTAATCTGCCAGGAAGTTTCAATATTTCGAGTAGATTTCCCCACCATGTTGTACTTCTGGGTGGAGATATTAATTTTCCAGATATAGACTGGGAGACTCAAACATTCATAATGGGTGGCAGGGACAAAGAATCCAGTGAAATTTTTTTAAGTGCTTTATCTGAAAACTACCTTGAGCAGTTAAACAGAGAACCGACACGTGGCGATAACATATTAGACCTTCTGGTGACAAACAGACCCGAACTATTTGAAACACTTAACACAGAACAGGGATTCAGCGATCATAAAGCGGTTACTGTATCGATGATTTCAGCTGTAAATAGAAATATTAAAAAGGTAGGAAGATTTTTCTGTTTAGCAAAAGTGACAAAAAGCAGATTTCAGAGTACCTGACAGCTCAACACAAAAGTTTTGTTTTAAATACAGATAGTGTTGAGGATCAGTGGACAAAGTTCAAAACCATCGTACAATATGCGTTAGATGAGTATGTGCGAAGCAAGATCGTAAGAGATGGAAAAGAGCCACCGTGGTACAACAACCGAGTTAGAAGACTGCTGCAGAAGCAAAGGGAACTTCACAGCAAACATAAACATAGCCAACGCCTTGCAGACAAACAAAAATTACGCCAAGCGAAATGTAGTGCGAGGAGGGCTATGCGAGAGGCGTTCAATGACTTCTAAAGTAAAGTTCTATGTACTGACTTGGCAGAAAATCCTAAGAAATTTTGGTCTTATGTCAGAGCGGTAGGTGGATCAAAACAAAATGTCCAGACACTCTCTGACTAAAATGGTACTGAAACAGAGGATGACAGACTAAAGGCTGAAATACTAAATATCTTTTTCCAATGCTGTTTCACAGAGGAAGACTGCACTGTACTACCTTCTCTAGATTGTCGCACAGATGACAAAATGGTAGATATCGAAATAGACAACAGAGGGATAGAGAAACAATTAAAATCGCTCAAAGGAGGAAAGGCCGCTGGACCTGATGGGATACCAGATCGATTTTACACAGAGTACGCGAAGGAACTTGCCCACCTTCTTGCAGCGGTGTACCGTAGGTCTCTAGAAGAGCGTAGCGTTCCAAAGGATTGGAAAAGGGCACAGGTCATCCACGTTTTCAAAAAGGGACGTCGAACAGATGTGCAGAACTATAGACCTATATCTCTAACGTCGATCAGTTGTAGAATTTTGGAACTCGTATTATGTTCGAGTATAATGACTTTTCTGGAAACTAGAAATCTACTCTGTAGGAATCAGCATGGGTTTCGAAAAAGTCGGTCGTGTGAAACCCAGCTCGCGCTATTCGTCCACGAGACTCAGAGGGCCATTGACATGGGTTCACAGGTAGATGCTGTGTTTCTTGACTTCCGCAAGGCGTTCGATACAATTCCCCACAGTCGTTTAATGAGCAAAGTAAGAGCCTATGGACTATCAGACCAATTGTGTGATTGGATTGAGGAGTTCCTAGATAACAGAACGCAGCATGTCATACTCAATGGAGAGAAGTCTTCCGAAGTAAGAGTGATTTCAGGTGTGCCGCAGGGGAGTGTCATAGGACCGTTGCTATTCACAATATACATAAATGACCTTGTGGATGACATCGGATGTTCACTGGAGCTTTTTGCAGATGATGCTGTGGTATATCGAGAGGTTGTAACAATGGAAAATTGTACTGAAGTGCAGGAGGATCTGCAGCGAATTGACGCGTGGTGCAAGGAATGGCAATTCAATCTCAATGTAGACAAGTGTAATGTGCTGCGAATACATAGAAAGATAGATCCCTTATCATTTAGCTACAATATAGCAGGTCAGCAACTGGAAGCAGTTAATTCCATAAATTATCTGGGAGTGCGCATTAGGAGTGATTTAAAATGGAATGACCATACAAATTTGATTGTTGGTAAAACAGATGCCAGACTGAGATTCATTGGAAGAATCCTAAGGAAATGCAATCCGAGAAGATAGGAAGTAGGTTACAGTACACTTGTTCGCCCACTGCTTGAATACTGCTCAGCAGTGTGGGATCCGTACCAGATAGGGTTGATAGAAGAGATAGAGAAGATCCAACGGAGAGCAGCGCGCTTCGTTACAGGATCATTTAGTAATCGCCAAAGCGTTACGGAGATGATAGATAAACTCCAGTGGAAGACTCTGCAGGAGAGACGCTCAGTAGCTCGGTACGGGCTTTTGTTAAAGTTTCGAGAACATACCTTCACCGAAGAGTCAAGCAGTATATTGCTCCCTCCTACGTATATCTCGCGAAGAGACCATGAGGATAAAATCAGAGAGATTAGAGCCCACACAGAAGCATACCGACAATCCTTCTTTCCACGAACAATACGAGACTGGAATAGAAGGGAGAACCGATAGAGGTACTCAGGGTACCCTCCGCTACACACCGTCAGGTGGCTTGCGGAGTATGGATGTAGATGTAGATGTAGAATTCCATGTGAAAGACCGAAAATTTTTTGGGTCTTGGAAAAATTGAAGTTTCAAGAAAAAACTAAAGTGTTGACTAATCTAATTAATTTGTTAATTCAATTTGGAAAAAAAATTTTGATTGAAAAAGAAAATTGTTTGGAAGATGGGAGTTTGAAGAAAAGAAATTTTTGTAAATTAATTTGATTGTATACTATCAAGGCCTAGCCTTGACATCCGATGTAACAATATATAATGTTGTCATGTAGTTTTAGAATTTTTATTTGTTTGAAAAAAGTTTCAGTTATAGCAAATTTTCATTACAACATCCCATAGTTACGGTGTTATATAGTTAAACAATGCATTAATAATAACCTAACATGATACGAACCGTAAAATATACTCAGGTGCAATTTTAGGGTCTTAGGGGGTGTGTGGCGTTGCAAGTTATTACATTCTAACATTTATTGCAGTAAGATACCTGCGCATGGAGCCCGCTGAACATACAGGAGGCTGCAAACTTAAAGTGTCTTAGCCATGACTCATAGCACATCTGTCACTGCTAGCCAGCGTGAGAATGGGCTTCTGTGTTACTTAGAATGACAGTATATTCAGACCTCCTATGAATCTAAATAAAACATATTAAATATTAACCAATTAGTTTCAAACTTGGTATATTATGTTCTGTTATTCAGAAGAAGCTCTCCTCCAAATTTCGTAGCTGTATATATAATAGTTTAAGAGATTCAGAAAATTACCTAAAACCCACCAAACCGACACTCAGGGTGAAAAATTCAGTTAGGAATGATTACATTTTGTCTTTTTTTACCATTTGAAATCATTTACAGAGTTCTTAATATATCAAATCAATTAGTTTGGATTTTTATTTTCAAAACTTTAATTATTCTTCATTTTGTAGTATAAAAATTGAGAACAAATTAATATCTGTTTATTATGTTGTTACCTCCCCCCATGAACCATGGACCTTGCCGTTGGTGGGGAGGCTTGTGTGCCTCAGCGATACAGATAGCTGTACCGTAGGTGCAACCACAACGGAGGGGTATCTGTTGAGAGGCCAGACAAACGTGTGGTTCCTGAAGAGGGGCAGCAGCCTCTTCAGTAGTTGCAAGGGCAACAGTTTGGATGATTGACTGATCTGGCCTTGTAACAATAACCAAAACGGCCTTGCTGTTTTGGTACTGCGAACGGCTGAAAGCAAGGGGAAACTACGGCCGTAATTTTTCCCGAGGGCATGCAGCTTTACTGTATGATTAAATGATGATGGCGTCCTCTTGGGTAAAATACTCCGGAGGTAAAATAGTCCCCCATTCGGATCTCCGGGCGGGGACTACTCAAGAGGATGTCGTTATCAGGAGAAAGAAAACTGGCGTTCTACGGATCGGAGCGTGGAATGTCAGATCCCTTAATCGGGCAGGTAGGTTAGAAAATTTAAAAAGGGAAATCGATAGGTTGAAGTTAGATATAGTGGGAATTAGTGAAGTTCGGTGGCAGGAGGAACAAGACTTCTGGTCAGGTGCATACAGGGTTGTAAACACAAAAACAAATAGGGGTAATGCAGGAGTAGGTTTAATAATGAATAGGAAAATAGGAATACGGGTAAGCTACTACAAACAGCATAGTGAACGCATTATTGTGGCCAAGATGGATACGAAGCCCACACCTACTACAGTAGTACAAGTTTATATGCCAACTAGCTCTGCAGATGACGAAGAAATTGAAGAAATGTATGATGAAATAAAAGAAATTATTCAGATAGTGAAGGGTGACGAAAATTTAATAGTCATGGGTGTCTGGAATTCGGTAGTAGGAAAAGGGAGAGAAGGAAACGTAGTAGGTGAATATGGATTGGGGCTAAGAAATGAAAGAGGAAGCCGCCTGGTAGAATTTTGCACAGAGCACAACTTAATCATAGCTAACACTTGGTTTAAGAATCGTGAAAGTAGGTTGTATACATGGAAGAACCCTGGAGATACTAAAAGGTATCAGATAGATTATATAATGGTAAGACAGAGATTTAGGAACCAGGTTTTAAATTGTAAGACATTTCCAGGGGCAGATGTGGACTCTGACCACAATCTATTGGTTATGACCCTAGATTAAAACTGAAGAAACTGCAAAAAGGTGGGAACTTAAGGAGATGGGACCTGGATAAACTGAAAGAACCAGAGGTTGTACAGAGTTTCAGGGAGAGCATAAGGGAACAATTGACAGGAATGGGGGAAAGAAATACAGTAGAAGAAGAATGGGTAGCTTTGAGGGATGAAGTAGTGAAGGCAGCAGAGGATCAAGTAGGTAAAAAGACGAGGGCTAGTAGAAATCCTTGGGTAACAGAAGAAATATTTAATTTAATTGATGAAAGGAGAAAATATAAAAATGGAGTAAATGAAGCAGGCAAAAAGGAATACAAACGTCTCAAAAATGAGATCGACAGGAAGTGCAAAATGGCTAAGCAGGGATGGCTAGAGGACAAATGTAAGGATGTAGAGGCTTATCTCACTAGGGGTAAGATAGATACTGCCTACAGGAAAATTAAAGAGACCTTTGGAGATAAGAGAACCACTTGTATGAATATCAAGAGCTCAGATGGAAACCCGGTTCTAAGCAAAGAAGGGAAAGCAGAAAGGTGGAAGCAGTATATAGAGGGTCTATACAAGGGCGATGTACTTGAGGACAATATTATGGAAATGGAAGAGGATGTAGATGAAGATGAAATGGGAGATACGATACTGCGTGAAGAGTTTGACAGAGCACTGAAAGACCTGAGTCGAAACAAGGCCCCAGAGTAGACAACATTCCATTGGAATGGGAGAGCCAGTCCTGACAAAGCTCTACCATCTGGTGAGCAAGATGTATGAAACAGGCGAAATACCCTCAGACTTCAAGAAGAATATAACAATTCCAATCCCAAAGAAAGCATGTGGTGACAGATGTGAAAATTACCGAACAGTCAGTTTAATAAGCCACAGCTGCAAAATACTAACACGAATTCTTTACAGACGAATGGAAAAACTAGTAGAAGCCGACCTCGGGGAAGATCAGTTTGGATTCCGTAGAAATACTGGAACACGTGAGGCAATACTGACCTTACGACTTATCTTAGAAGAAAGATTAAAAAAAGGCAAACCTACGTTTCTAGCATTTGTAGACTTAGAGAAAGCTTTTGACAATGTTGACTGGAATACTATCTTTCAAATTCTGAAGGTGGCAGGGGTAAAATACAGGGAGCGAAAGGCTATTTACAATTTGTACAGAAACCAGATGGCAGTTAGCAGCTGGAGTCAGAAAAATCAACTTATAATAAATGGTAAAAAAAAATTGCACTAAAATTCCATAATGCTCCAAACAAGTACATGTTTGTCCCTTTGGTCTCTATCAATGATGAACTAGTTAGTAACAGTACTGAAACAAAATTCCTAGGACATTAGCTGCAGAGCAATGTTAAATGTAATAAGCATACAGAATACCTTAATGGAGAACTGAGCAGCACTCACTAAAATCATGGTGTAGTGAGAAAACAGTAATGAATGTATGCCACGCCTACTTCCATTCTTGCCTTAAATATGGAGTCACTTTCTGGGGAAACTCTAAGACAGCTCCCAGCACTTTGAAACTACAAAAAAGGGCCATGAGAATCATGTTTGTATGCAAACCTAGAGACTCTTGCAAACCTCTGTTTAAGATATCTGGTATTCCATTACCATGTGTATACATTATGGGAACCATTACGAGGGGGCATCCCAAAAGAAACCGGACTCCGAGGACACTGCCACTCACAGACATAGTGCAGGGTTCTCACGCTAGATGGTGTTAGTAGAGACCTCCATGAAACAGCTGTGCAGACGGCGTCAGTGTAGAGATGAATGTGCAAGTGTGGTACTGTGTTTATCTGACTGTTGGCGGATTACCTCTGCAAAGTCGTTATGGCAACTTTAAAAGAACAAAGAGAGTGTGTGAAATTTTGTTTCCTGCTTAAAAAAGCTGCAATGGAGACACACTAAATGCTCCAGGAAGCTTTCCAGGAGGACGCTATGAGCTGCACGCAGGTTTTCGAGTGGTTTGGGTGCTTTAAACGTGGTGAGATGTTTGTTGAAGACCAAGCTCGTTCTGGACGTCTTTCAACATCGCGAAATGAGGAGAACATTGAAAAGGTCCCCCAAAAGATGAATGAGGATCGTCGCCAAACGAACAACCAAATTTCAGCAGAGACAGGAATCAGTTGGAGCTCGTGCCAGCGGATTTTGAGTGAGGATTTGCACATGAGACGTGTTGCTGCTAAATTAGTTCCACGCCTTCTCACACAGGAGCGAAAAACAATCCGCACGAATGTGTGTGAGGACTTGAAAACAAAGATTGCATGTGATCCAAACTTCTTGAACAAAGTCATTACAGGGGATGAGAGTTGGTGTTATGGGTATAATTCAGAGACCAAGCAAGCGTCAAGCCAGTGGAGGACTCCCAACTCTCCCAGCCCAAAAATAGCAAGGCAAGTGAGGTCAAATGTGAAGACGATGATCATTGTCTTTTTTGATGTTCGTGGGATTGTGCATCGAGAATTTGTACCCTCTGGCCACCAGACTGTTAACCAGCACTATTACTTAGATGTTTTAAGGCATCTGCGAGAGGATGTGAGGAGGAAACGCCCGGAACATTGGCAGTCAGGTGACTGGTTTCTGCATCACGACAACGCTCCAGCACACATGGCCTTACGAGTGACCCACTATTTGGGTCTGTTGTTCCCCACAGTCTGTATTTGCTGGTCCTAGCCCCGTGTGACTTTCTCCTATTTCCACGAATGAAAAAAACGCTAAAAGGGGAGCATTATGACTATGTCGAGGCGGTAAAAACAGCTTCATAAAGGGTACTGGACAATATCAAACTTGAAGAGTTCCAAACATGGTTCCAACAGTGGGAAAAGAGACTTGGCAAGTGCATCGCATGTAATGGAGAGTATTTTGAAAGTGACTGAAGTAATTTTGTAAAAAGGTTCATGAATAAAATTTTTATGACAACAATCCAGTTTCTTTTGGGTCCCCCTCGTATATTCATTAAAATAAATGTAATAGGTAATGACTACAGACTACAAAAAAAAAACTGTGATATACATGATCATTTTACCAGAAAAAACAAAAACTTACGTATAACCCAAATCAACAGATCATTGTGCCATAAAGGTACTTTCCACATGGGAATTAAACCCTATAACGAACTTCCCAAAAACATGAAACCTATTAGTGAGGTCAAAACCTTTGGAAAATGTCTAAAGTCATATTTATGGCATCACTGCTTTTACTCCACTGAAGAAAATTTAAATTTATAACACGTGCTATATAAATATATAATGCTTAATATGTTTTATTGTAACCTTAAATAAGTACATCTACATCTACGTACATACTCCGCAAGCCACCCGACGGTGTGTGGCGGAGGGTACCTTGAATACCTCTATCAGTTCTCCCTTTTATTCCAGTCCCGTATTGTTCATGGAAAGAAGTATTGTCAGAATGCCTCTGTGTGGGCTCTAATCTCTCTGATTTTATCCTCATGGTCCCTTCACGAGATATACGTAGGAGGGAGCAATATACTGCTTGACTCCTCGGTGAAGGTATGTTCTCGAAACTTCAACAAAAGCCCGTACCGAGCTACTGAGCTTCTCCCCTGCAGAGTCTTCCACTGGAGTTTATCTATCATCTCCATAATGCTTTTGCGACTACTAAATGATCCTGTAATAAAGTGCTGCTCTCCGTTGGATCTTCTCTATCTCTTCTATCAACCGTATCACGGATCCCACACCGGTGAGCAGTATTCAAGCAGTGGGCGAACAAGTGTACTGTAACCTACTTCCTTTGTTTTCGGATTGCATTTTCTTAGGATTCTTCCAATGAATCTCAGTCTGGCATCTGATTTACCAACAATCAACTTTATATGATCATTCCATTTTAAATCACTCCTAATGCGTACCCCCAGATAATTTATGGAATTAACTGCTTCCAGTTGCTGACCTGCTATATTGTAGCTAAATGATATGGGGTCTTTCTTTCTATATATTCGCAGCACATTACACTTGTCTACATTGAGATTCAATTGCCATTCCCTGCACCATGCGTCAATTCGCTGCAGATCCTCCTGCATTTCAGTACAATTTTCCATTGTTACAACCTCTCGATACACCACAGCATCATCTGCAAAAAGCCTCAGTGAACTTCCGATGTCATCCACAAGGTCATTTATGTATATTGTGAATAGCAACGGTCCTATGACACTCCCCTGCGGCACACCTGAAATCACTCTTACTTCGGAAGACTTCTCTCCATTGAGTATGACATGCTGCATTCTGTTATCTAGGACCTCTTCAATCCAATCACACAATTGGTCTGATAGTCTATATGCTCTTACTTTGTTAACTAAACAACTGTGGGGAACTGTATCGAACGCCTTGCGGAAGTCAAGAAACACGACATCTACCTGGGAACCCGTGTCTATGGCCCTCTGAGTCTCGTGGATGAATAGTGCGAGTTGGGTTTCACACGATCGTCTTTTTCGAAACCCATGCTGATTCCTACAGAGTAGATTTCTAGTTTCCAGAAAAGTCATTATACTCGAACATAATACGTGTTCCAAAATTCTACAACTGATCGACGTTAGATATATAGGTCTATAGTTCTGCACATCTGTTCGACGTCCCTTCTTGAAAATGGGGATGACCTGTGCCCTTTTCCAATCCTTTGGAACGCTACGCTCTTCTAGAGACCTATGGTGCACTGCTGCAAGAAGGGGGCAATTTCCTTTGCGTACTCTGCGTAAAATCGAACTGGTATCCCATCAGGTCCAGCGGCCTTTCCTCTTTTGAGTGATTTTAATTGTTTCTCTATCCCTCTATTGTCTATTTCGATATCTACCATTTTGTCGTCTGTGCGACAATCTAGAGAAGGAACTACAGTGCCGTCTTCCTCTGTGAAACAGCTTTGGAAAAAGACATTTAGTATTTCAGCCTTTAGTCTGTCATCCTCTGTTTCAGTACCATTTTGGTCACAGAGTGTCTGGACATTTTGTTTTGATCCACCTACCGCTTTGACATAAGACCAAAATTTCTTAGGATTTTATGCAGGTTAGTACATAGAACCTTACTTTCAAATTCATTGAACGCCTCTCGCATGGCCCTCCTCACATTACAATTCGCTTCGCGTAATTTTTGTTTGTCTGCAAGGCGTTGGCTATGTTTACGTTTGCTGTGAAGTTCCCTTTGCTTCCGCAGCAGTTTTATAACTCAGTTGTAGTACCACGGTGGCTCTTTTCCATCTCTTACGATCTTGCTTGGCACATACTCATCTAACGCATATTGTACGATGGTTTTGAACTTTGTCCACTGATCCTCAACACTATCTGTATTTAAAACAAAACTTTTGTGTTGAGCTGTCAGGTACTCCGAAATCTGCTTTTTGTCACTTTTGGTAAACAGAAAAATCTTCCTACCTTTTTAATATTCCTATTTACAGCTGAAATCATCGATCCAGTAACCGCTTTATGATCGCTGATTCCCTGTTCTGTGTCAACTGTTTGAAATAATTCGGGTCTGTTTGTCACCAGAAGGTCTAATATGTTATCGCCACGTGTCGGTTCTCTGTTTAACTGCTCAAGGTAGTTTTCAGATAAAGCACTTAAAAAAAATTCACTGGATTCTTTGTCCCTGCCACCCATTATGAATGTTTGAGTCTCCCAGTCTATATCTGGAAAATTAAAATCTCCACCCAGAACTATAACATGGTGGGGAAATCTACTCGAAATATTTTCCAAATTATCCTTCAGGTGCTCAGCCACAACAGCTGCTGAGGCAGGGGGCCTATAGAGACATCCAATTACCATGTCTGAGTCTGCTTTAACCATGACCTCCACCCATATCATTTCACATTTCGGATCTCCGTCAATTTCCTTCGATACTATTGCACTTCTTATCACCATAAACATGCCTCCCCCTTCACTGTCAAGCCTGTCTCTGCGGTATACATTCCAATCTGAGTTTAGAATTTCATTACTGTTTACATCTGGTTTCAGCCAACTTTCCGTCCCTAGTACTATGTGGGTATTGTGACCGTTTATTAATGAGAGCAGTTCTGGGACCTTTCTATAGACGCTCCTGCAGTTTACTATTAGCACATTAATATTGTTATTCTCTGTTGCATTTTGCCTACTCCTACCTTGCCGCGTCTCAGGAGGCGTCTTGTCGGGCCTAGGGAGGGAATTCTCTAACCTAAAAAACCCACATGTGCACTCCGCACGTACTTCGCTACCCTTGTAGCTGCTTCCTGCGTGTAGTGCACACCTGACCTATTCAGGGGGACCCTACATTTCTCCACCCGATAGCGGAGGTCGAGAAATTTGCACCCCAGATCTCCGCAGAATCGTCTGAGCCTCTGGTTTAAGCCTTCTACTCGGCTTCAAACCAGAGGACTGCGATCGGTTCTGGGAACGATACTACAAATAGTTAGCTAAGATTCAACCCCGCGAGTGAGGCTTTCCGCCTTCACCAACTCCGCCAACCACCTATACGAAATGAGGACGACCTCTGAACCCACACCTCAGGAGTCATTGATTTCGACATGAGCAACAATTTGCAGTCGGGTGCACCCAGTGCCGTCTATCGCCGCTGGCAGGGCCTCCTCCACATCTCGGATGAGACCCCCCGGCAAGCAGACAGAGTGAACACTGGCCTTCTTCCCCGAACTTTCCGCTATTTCCCTAAGGGGCGCCATCACCCGCCAAACGTTGGAGCTCCCAATAACTAATAAACCCCTCACCCCGTGTGCCTGCTCCGACCTTGCTGAAGGAGCGGCCACATGTCCACTCACAGGCAGAGCGGGCGATGCCACACGGCCAGCCTCCACATTTACCCTCCGCCTCGTGCGCCGCCAACGCCGCTGAACCCGCCACTCCCCTTGGGGAGAGGGTGGCCCAACCGACAGCAGGAACAGTGGGTGAAGAATGTAACACCTGGGGTGTACCATGCGACGCACCAGACTCCCCACTCCCGCGATACACCAAGGCAGCAGCCTGAAGACGGCTGACTGCGACCATCAACACGTTCAGCTGTTCGCGAACAGTGGCCAGCTCCTCCTGCATCCGTACACAGCAGTCACACATCCTATCCATCCTAAGAAATCAATTTACTGTAGAGAGTTAATCAACTTTTCACTAGACTGATAATTCACTAAAGGCAGCTGATAGTTGAGTAAACTGTGGTTACTAGACACTTCTTGTAGAAAACAATGAAAATAGCACTTCCTGTCTCTGGACTGTATTGAAAACAAACACTAGCACTACTGGCGCTATGGCTGACTAAAGGGACTCTCTCTGACTGTATTCAAAACAAGCACAAAATCTATGGAACACTATTATCGACAATTAAAGCTTCCTAAAAGCAAAACCACACGGAAGAAGAAGTGACAAGTAAAAAAAAAAACCACAATTAATACTTAAATTAACGTAGCTCGCTGCACAGCAGACGTGAAGCAGACGGCAGTATGCCTAGAAACCACTTTCAGAAGCGTACTTATAACTTGACTTGTCCATTGTCTTGTGCAAAAGATCTTTTGTAGACAACAGGACGAATAAATACAATACAATACAGTACAATTTTATGTTGACTCGATTTTTTCTCCTGTTTGGTGAAATTCCACGCTGCTTTGATGCTCTTCTATAAATTTATCACTTTGCTGCTAATAATACTTTCCCATACAGGTTTTTGTATGTATGGTAGTAATTTTGAAAAACAAGATTATTTCAATGATTTTTTAAGCCGCTAAGGTACTTGAGAGTGACAGAGGATTTTATTATCCTGCTGGTCACCTAGATACTTTTGTTTTGCACTTTCATTACCCTTAGTACTTTTGGAAACACTTCTTCAAATCTGAATTTTAATATTTGCAGAAACAATGTAGGAAAAAGACAGATTACTACTTACTGTCAAATTGCAGACAGGCACAATTAGATACTTAGATATGAGGGGGTCAGAAACAAAGTGATACAAGTGACACTTTTGAAGAAAATGAGATAAGTGCACATATATGTTCTAGAACAGTAATTTTGTTGTGAGGAAAAGTAATATATGAGATGCTCCATTCGCACTCGGTGTCTGAATACATGTACTACTTCAGCTCTGAGGTTTTGACTCCAAGGCAAAGTAATACAAGTGCATTATTTACGTTTGTTGTGTTGCTCCTTGTCCCTGTTCATGCATTTATTTGCTATAATGAACCAGGGTGACTTATTGTTGATTTAATTATACGAAGTAAGTATCTTATAGAGTGAACGTATTCGGTAAATAGATTGTGAATATGTAGGAAAAGCTGTACAATGATGCAAGTTTGTTTTGTGTGGTTATGTGTGAGGTTGTGATTCGATTTCGGACAATGTTTAGTGATGTACTGTGTACATCTGCATATCCAATGCAGGAAACACATACTTCTCCTAAAATAGTGTGCGGTTATACGAAAAAAGCATATTTTTCCTAGGAAGTAGTGATAGTTTTATCAGCTTGTGATGTACACTAAATTGTCATATTATATGATTTATTGCGTAATTAAATACCAGATGAAAATAACACAATGGTGTCTGTTTTATTGTAGATGAATCCAGTTCCGATTCTTCGCATCTGTCTGCTGATGATAGTGAATTCAGGCCATCAGATTGGGATTGTAGTGAGAGGGATGATGAATCACTAGTAAAATCAGCCTTAGATAAGTTCGTACCGACTAAGGTCCAAAGCGAGGGGAAAGATCCACCGTGGTATAACAATCATGTACGAAAGGTACTACGGAAACAAAGAAAGCTTCATCATAGGTTTAAGAGTAGTCGAATCATAGCTGATAAGGAAAAGCTGAACGAAGCGAAAAAGAGCGTAAAGAGAGCAATGAGAGAAGCATTCAACGAATTCGAACATAAAACATTGGCAAACAATCTAAACAAGAACCCTAAAAAGTTTTGGTCATATGTAAAATCGGTAAGCGGATCTAAATCCCCTATTCAGTCACTCGTTGACCACGATGGCACCGAAACAGAGGACGACCGAAGAAAGGCAGAAATACTGAATTCAGTGTTCCGAAACTGTTTCACTGCGGAAAATCGTAACACGGTCCCTGACTTCAGCCGTCGCACGGACGCCAAAATGGAAAATATTGAAATAAACGATATCGGAATTGAAAAACAACTGCTATCACTTAGTAGCGGAAAAGCATCCGGACCAGACGAGATACCCTTAAGATTCTACAGTGATTATGCTAAAGAACTTGCCCCCTTTCTATCAGCAATTTATCGTAGATCGCTGGAAGAACGTAAAGTGCCTAGCGACTGGAAGAAAGCGCAGGTCGTTCCCATTTTCAAGAAGGGTCATAAATCAGATGCGAATAATTATAGGCCTATTTCGCTTACGTCAATCTGTTGTAGAATAATGGAACATGTTTTGCGTTCTCGTATTATGACGTTCTTAGATAATACAAATCTCCTTCATCATAACCAACATGGATTCCGCAAACAGAGATCATGTGAAACTCAGCTCGCCCTATTTGCCCAAGAAATTCACAGTGCCGTAGACACTGGCGAGCAGATTGATGCCGTATTCCTGGACTTCAGGAAGGCATTTGATACGGTTCCGCACTTACGTTTAGTGAAAAAAATACGAGCTTACGGAATATCGGACCAGGTTTGTGATTGGATTCAGGATTTCCTAGAAGAAAGAACACAACATGTCATTCTTAACGGTTCAAAATCTGCAGATGTAGAGGTAATTTCGGGAGTACCGCAGGGAAGCGTGATAGGACCTTTATTGTTTACAATTTACATAAATGACTTAGTTGACAACATCGGTAGCTCCGTGAGGCTATTTGCAGATGACACGGTTGTCTACAAGAAAGTAGCAACATCAGAAGACTCGTACGTACTCCAGGAGGACCTGCAGAGGATTAATGCATGGTGCGACAGCTGGCAGCTTTCCCTAAACGTAGATAAATGTAATATAATGCGCATACATAGGGGCAGAAATCCATTCCAGTACGATTATACCATAGGTGGTAAATCATTGGAAGCGGTAACGACCGTAAAATACTTAGGAGTTACTATCCGGAGCGATCTGAAGTGGAATGATCACATAAAACAAATAGTGGGAAAAGCAGGCGCCAGGTTGAGATTCATAGGAAGAATTCTAAGAAAATGTGACTCATCGACGAAAGAAGTAGCTTACAAAACGCTTGTTCGTCCGATTCTTGAGTATTGCTCATCAGTATGGGACCCTTACCAGGTTGGATTAATAGAAGAGATAGACATGATCCAGCGAAAATCAGCGCGATTCGTCATGGGGACATTTAGTCAGCGCGAGAGCGTTACGGAGATGCTGAACAAGCTCCAGTGGCGGACACTTCAAGAAAGGCGTTACGCAATACGGAGAGGTTTATTATCGAAATTACGAGAGAGCACATTCCGGGAAGAGATGGGCAACATATTACTACCGCCCACATATATCTCGCGTAATGATCACAACGAAAAGATCCGAGAAATTAGAGCAAATACGGAGACTTACAAGCAGTCGTTCTTCCCACGCACAATTCGTGAATGGAACAGGGAAGGGGGGATCAGATAGTGGTACAATAAGTACCCTCCGCCACACACCGTAAGGTGGCTCGCGGAGTATAGATGTAGATGTAGATGTAGATCTCAATCTTCAGGTATTATGCATTCTAGAAGTACTTTGTCTGCAGATTCTTCTGTGTCAGAAGAAATCTCATCTTCTGTTAATGGTACTTCACCAACTGATGATAATTCTAATAAAAGGGGAAGAAAATGCTTACAAAATCCAGCTAACCATAGGCGTGAGGTCGTAAAATGGCTATGAAATGCTTAGGAATCCTATGTTGAACACAGAGGAATAGAACATGAAGCGAAATATGTAAGACCATTCAATCACAAGTGTTGATATCAATTTAACGCCAATTTTTCAGAGAGAAAGCATGAAGAGCTATTTACTGCATATTGGGCACTTGGATCATGGAATATATAAACTTTTTTTCTTGGAGGCTGCATTGAACTGAAAGGACCAAAGCGAAGATGGGGAAATGTCACAAAAAGGAAACTTGGTACTGTTATAAAACTTAATAGTGTACACGTTTGTAAAGAGTTTCTTCTAATGACATTTGTTATATCAAATGTTCACTTCAGTAGAGTTGTGTCCAATAAATCTATCAGCAGAGTATCACCAAAGGACCAGACGGGGCAAAGTGCACCATCAAACAAAATACCTGCTGCTAAACTATAGGTTGTTGAAGAACATATTCCGTCACTTCCCACTTACATCTCACATTACAGCGGGATTCAGAACCCTAACAAGAAATACCTTGCTGAAAGCCTCAATATTTCCACAATGTACCAACTTTACAGAGATATGTGTATGGAAAGAAATGAAGACCCTGTGAGAAGGAATGTACATACCGACATGTTTTCAACAACCGTTTTAATTTGGGTTTCCACTGTCCTAGTACTGATACATGCGATAAATGTGACAAGTATGACAATTTGTTATGCAGCTGTGACCATAATAGTGATGAGGCAAAAGAAGTGCAGCAAGAACAGATGCTCCATCACTGCAAGGCCAAACGTGCACGACAAGAAAACAAATCTTACAAAGAAAGAGTGTCAAACAAGAATAATGTTGTAGTGATGTGTTTTGATTTACAGAAAACTTTGCCTTGTCTATGCCTTTTTACTAACAAAGGGCACTATCTTCATCAGTTGTGGACTTATAATCTTGGCATTCACAACATAGTGTCTGGCAAAGTCAATATGTATATGTGGGATGAAAGCACTGCTCATAGATGTTCACAGGGACTCAGTTCTTGTTTGTTGAAATTTGTGAAATCTTTGGATTGTGACATTAAGCACATCATAGCTCATTCAGATTGTTGTTCTGGACAAAATATCAATGAAAATATTGTCAAGTACTGGATACATATTGTTTCTCACACACATATTGAAACAGTCCATCACAAATTCTTAGAACCTGGGCACATGTTCAACGAGTGTGATGAAGATTTTGGTCTTATTGAGAAATGCAAGAGGAGCGAAACTCATGTGTACGTGCTTCAGGATAGGGTAGGCATCGTTAAAAGGTCCAGCAAACAATTAACAGTTACCAAAATGAATCAGGCAGATTTTGTAGCTATCGCTAACATGAAACTCTTGACCAAGTCATCCGTTACAGGAGGTACTGAAGGGAATGCATTTTCCTGGCAGTCAATTAGATGGATTCGCATAAAAAAGGAATGTCCAGTCATCATGCATTTTAAGATTTCTTTCAATGATGATGCTGAATTTTATACAGCTGACTTCCCCAAACCACTTTGTGGGAGACCCCCACAGATTACACTGTACAGTGCTCAGTTACCCATAATGTTTGCTAAGTGGAAGAACCTGCAAGAGCTGAAATGCTTCATTCCCCCTATTCACCATGCTTTCTTTGATAATCTGAAGTATGAGGAACCATCTTCAAGTAAAATCAGCTCAGGATATTGAGGACGACAAGGAGGGGCAGGACAACATGGAGAGGCAGAACGTCATCATGATGAAGAAGAATGTGTTGATAGGCCTAGGGAAGCAACAGCAGGCACAGAAGATTTAACAGATGTTGCTAGTGACATTCTGGACAGTGACTGTGACTAAAATGTTACCCTATTATATTTAAAATGTTCAAAAGTGTAATAATTACTGCATAATAAAATTATTAATGTGTTCACGTGCATCTGTATTACTTTTCTACTAAACCTTTTCCATATCAAAATAATATAAGTGATTTTATGCCCTTTGCTCACCCAGAATGGTGGTATGAACTTGTGTCATCTTTTGTCAGAAGAACACCTAAATTCTATAGTATATCTTTGTAAGTTACAATGTTGTGCCATCGAAACTGTTTCCTTATAACCAGGTGAAATTCAAAGCCATTTATCTAAAAAATACCTGAATTGCACTTACATCACTTTGCTTCTGACCACGTCATATAGCTTTCAGCCAGCCTTCATCAGTAAAAGAGAGACACACGCCATTCACATACACAAGCAAGCACACCTCATGCACACACAACCGCCAACTCCAGCATCTCTTGAGACACAGAGAAAAACAGACAAACTCCCAACTGATTGTAACTAACATTGGCTCATAAGCAATTGAGCAATGTGGCTTCCACCAAGAAAATCATATGAAATCACTATAATAAGGCATAGTACATTATTAATAGTCTACATTTTAAATTTTACATTTAAAGTTTTACATTTCCCAATAAATTGGATGTAGATTAAACTTGGTCTTGATGCAGAGTTCAGTATAAAATAATTACAATGAGAGCACTGTACAAAAATTTCAACTTTTTGTTTTTCCTCTGGATGAAATTATGGTTTATAACTTGTCATGGTTATGTGGAATAAGAGTTTGAAACAAAAAATTTCCTATCACATAATGTTTTTCAAAAGTAGATAATTATGAAAGCTTGGAAAACAGATTGGATGAGCGTTGGCACCTGAAAATCTGTTGCAGTGCCCTACCTAACAGAGTATTCAGAAGGTCAGCCACTAAACAAAATCATAAAATCTAATCACTTTCATCTTACCATTCAATAAAACATAGGGAAAACCAACTAGCTTCTGTGGCTGAGGTTACTAATGCATGCTTGTCTGGTAGATCTTAACCCAGAAGTAAGCCGCTTCGAATCCTGGTGGTGAAAACAAATTTCACTGCCACTATTTAGTTGGCAAGGGAAGGAGAGGTGGTGGTATAAAGTTCCTGATCACCAGACCTTGTGCCAATGTCCTGGTTTAAATAACACACACACACACACACAAATGTTATTCCATGAAAATGTGGCTTGAAGAAATTTATGTGCTGTAAGCACCCTATGTGTGTGGGTCCTTTCATTGTAGATAGTGCCCATGCATTACAGGCTATTACCTCATCCAGAGGCAGGTTACTGCTTCCTATCTTTATTGCCAGGAGTAGGAACACCATGTCTGAGTCACTAGCTTCACCAATGGCAACTTCTTCTTCCTCAACCCCAGCCACTCTCCTTTCCACTCAAGTGAGATCTTGTGTCTCAGCAGCAAAAAGACAGCTTGTTGGAGGCTGACACAATATGCCACAGATTGTCTCATTCAGACATGCATAACTGTTTCATTTGTGGTATCTCTTGCCCCAACTTTGATATGCCAAGGAACCCACTTGACACACACATATGAGACATGCCTCTGTATAGTGAGAAGAGTCCTAGACAATCTGAACATGTTTATCAACTGGGGACATGAATTGAATAGCTCGAAGAGTACCGTGGAATCTGAGTAGATGAATAACGATGTGGTATGACAATACCTCATTGATCCAATACCTTCAAAACTGCATGTAATTTAGCACTGAACATTGTGAATTCATGGGTCAGCATATCTTGAGGGAAATTTCAGGGAAAAGATCTGCTTAGTCAACTCAGTTACACTGCTAGTCATTAAAACTGCAACCACATGAGGGCCACATGCCACAAATGTCAAACTGGCAAGAACTGTGCTACATGCTTGTACACATACATGATTATCATTTCGGCACAACCACAAAGAGTAGGTAGGAGTAATGCCATCTACATTTGGTATATAAGAAAATATTATACAGCTGGTTGCTCATTCAGATATTGCATTTCAACATTTTTTTGTTGATGAGTAGATCATTTTATGCTTTGTGTAAGAAGAAAAAACATCTACCAGTACATGTTGTAATCCAACAACACCAGGATTGTGGCTATCGAGACTATTCTTTATTGTTACTTGGTATTACTGCCAGTGTCGGTCAGGATCCCACAGTTGTCACATGGCTAGGGAATCAATGGGTGTAGGAGAGCTACATGTAATGCCATGCAGGATCTCAACAACCCCAGGCAATTAGCACCTGAGAGAACAAAAATATTTCCAAAAAGAATTGACATATCGTTTGCTTGATGACATGAGATTGTACAACCGTATCATGTGCCTTTAAGTAGGAAATGAGCTTTGTAGTAGCCAAGTAGTACACAAAACGAATCCCAGTAACACAAATATGGCTTTCTTCATAAACCTCTCACCAATAATGGAAGTAAGCCACCTGTGACTCCACACGTAACAAGACAAAAGTATCATACAGAAGGTGCAACATAAGCAATACACAGAACAACTGATGTGAGTGGTACAGACTAAAAGAACATGATGAGAATGAATCAGTGCTGCTCCACGAGCATATAGGCACAAGTCACTGGTAGACAGTGCAGTGGAGACTGTGCTGTGTGCATGTTTCCTAAAGGCAGCCTCTTGAGGCTGATTCATGCTGATACAGCTGGCAGTTGATTTAAGTACACAAGCATGATTACACTACACTTGGTGTATTTACTCTCACTTGCACTAGTAGCAGGATACAGCAGGTTTATTTTCAGCAAAAGACTGAATGTTGGCTGTGCTGTCCTGACCTACCTCAATACAAAGGTAGGCAGCACATTCTCGAGATCTCTCACCGATTGGAAACATCTGATCATGTGTTTCTGAGCGACAGGCATGTTGCCACTCATCAGCCACTATGATTGACAAACTCTGGCATAGAGTAGAAATAGCACAGTATGCTGTACCTGTATCAGTCGTCTGACCTCAGTTTGACTTGATTCCCAGTCAGGTTATGGCCATTGTTCGTACCAAATGTGACTGCCCTGTGTACTAAATTTTGCAATTTGTACAACCCCAAATCATTAAAACTTAATCATGTATTGTTCCTACTATACTTTATATGAACAATAAGTAAAATTTCATTGTTTGCTAACTTTCATTGTGTTGCAGTTTTAATGGACAGCTGTGTACAATGTACTTGTAGGGCTCAGCTGAAATGCTATTTAGACTTACAAACAGAATTTGGGATACAGTTCTTTCTCTACCACTGTAAACATAAAGTAATTCCTTATCAGCCAGAATGGGGAATGATAATAATATGATGAAGTGTAGTGTCAAAAGGTCCTACTGAGAGTGTACATCATGAATTGGTTGACTATAGCCAGTTCATGTGGTTTCACATTATATACTCTGTTTTATAGAATAAAGGCTGCTAATAGCAGAGGAATAGGCTATTTGTCAGCTTTTTGTTGTGACTCGCCGATCTTTCAAAGTGCCGCCGCGCATTTACGCGTGTCCTCTACATGCGGCGCTGTCTGCCAGCCATGCAGCAGCAGCGCCACCTAAGCGGCCAGCCAGCCAGCGGCCGCTACACTCGGACTCAGACATGATTTGACTGTTAAAGTGAACACACGTCTTACTCTGTTTGCTTGATCTGTGACTTTCATGTAATGCGTCTTCCTTGAAATATATTTCTTCAACTTAAAGTTGTAACAACTGACGATGAGGTAGTGATTTTTCTTTTCCATCGTTGACCCACATGTTTCCATGGCTACTTTAGAGCAACTATTGCAAGGTCTCATAGAACAGCAAACGCTTCTCACAAATGCGATTCGTGATTTCGTCGCGGCATCAAATGCGGGGCGTCTCTCGTCGTTGTCTCTACCTCCTTTTCATCCTTACGACGAGACGGTGGAAGACTGGTCTGATTACGAAAAACGTCTTCGACAGCACTTGTTGGCATTTCATGCCGCGGACGAACAAAGATGTAAGTCTCTGTTCCTTTCATGGATTTCACCTCAAATGTATCGGTTGTTGTCGCAATTGGCTCCTTTGAAAGATCCTGCGTCTTTGTCCTTTGCTGAAATGTGCTCACTTCTGTCCGTCTATTTTCAAAAGCAAACGCATGTGGTAGCCTCTCATGTTGCCTTTTATCATTGTCAAAAACAACCGAATCAATCCTATCGCGCTTGGGCTGCTGAACTTCACGGCCTCAGTAGAAAGTGTCAATTTGTTACTGAAGTTCACAAAGAATCCTACGCCGATTCCTCGGTACGGGATGCTATTATCCGATCGGCGCCCGACAAACAAGTTAGGCAACGTGCCCTTCAGTTGGCAAATCCGACTCTAGATGAAGTCCTATCCATCGCTCAGTCTTTTGAAATTTCTCGCGCCGCTAGAGCGCAAATAGAGGCACGGGACGACGTCGGGGAAATACAACCTCTGTGCGATGTTGACGAAGCGTGTGGCGTGTCCCCGCCGGCCGACGTGGCCGCAGTACGCTCCCAAGCGCAGCCTCGGCCTAACCGTAAACAAACCTCTAAGAAACTGCAGCAAAACCCACGGCAACTTCCTTCATGTCCGCCGTGTTTTACGAAACATTCACGAGAAGATTGTCCACAACGTTGGGCAGTGTGTCACAAACGCAAGAAAAAGGCTCATGTGTCATCCGTTTGCAAATCCGATCGCATACGTAATGTTCATGAAGATGACGCTGATTCTAATTCTGTGTTGTCTGTCAATTGTACTTCTTCCCTTTCAGGGAAGTTATTCCTTACTGTCCAAATAATTGGTTGAGATGTTCGCATGCAGGTGGGTACTGGTTCTGCTGCCACTATCATCAATTTCTGAAAAATTTGGACTCCTTGTTGTGCTATCTGTCAGACAGGGGGAAGCAAATGATTATTTGTGAGGACTTCAATGTAGATTCTCTGAAAGCGGGCAATAGGAAAAATGACCTTGAAGTATTACTCGGTTTTTTCAATTTGACACCCGTTATTGATTCTCCTACTCGGGTGGTAAAGGATAGCAGCTCACTGATAGATAACTTCTTTATAGACCAAGATAAGTTTAACCAGATAAATGCTCAGCCTATTGAGAATGGTCTTTCTGATCATGGTGCACAGCTAGTTACAATATATGACATAGCTCCATTCAGCAGTACTGAACAGTCCTCCAAAGTAGTACATACAGTCATAGATTTAACAACTGCAAATTTCATGGAAAGCCTACAGCAGTTAGACTGGGATGAGGTGTACCGTGAACCTGATGCCAATTTAAAATATAATTTATTTCATGACACTTTTGTAAATGCATTTGAAAACTGCTTCCCCAAGAAAATAGTTAAATGTACTCGTAAGAAACCATGTAACAAACCATGGCTTACTAAGGGTATAAAAATATCTTGTAACTGGAAAAGGGAAATGTATCTGACTGCAAGAAAGAGTAGTGACCCAGAAACTATCAAACATTATGAAAACTACTGTGCTATATTAAGAAAAGTCATTAAAAAATCCATAAGTATGTGTATCATATCTGAAATCAGCAACTCTGATAATAAAATTAAAACAATTTGGAATATTATTAAAAGAGAAACAGGCCAACCAAGAGCACAGGATGACAGTATTACCATCAAATTGAATGAAAACTTTATGAACAAAAAGTCAGAAGTTGAAAATATTTTTAATAATCATTTTCTAAATGTTGTGGATATAGTAGGATCCAGGTGTTCATTAGAAGATGCTAGGCTGTTAATGGAAGAGGCCATACCTATGCAATCTGATACAATTGAAATCTCACCCACTTCTCCCTCTGAAATTAGGAAAATAATAAACTTGCTTAAAAGCGAAAACTCACATGGAATTGATGGCATTTCCAGCAAAATACTAAAAGCTTGTTCTCAACAGATAAGTAAGATGCTCAGCCACCTGTGTAATAGCTCTCTGGAACAGGGCATTTTTCCTGACAGACTGAAATATGCTATTGTTATACCTTTGCATAAAAAAGGGGATAGATCTGATGTCAACAATTACCGTCCAATCTCCCTTCTAACAGCTTTATCCAAAATTTTTGAGAAAGTAATGTATTCAAGAGTAGCTTCACATATCTGTAAAAATGAAGTACTAACAAAATGTCAGTTTGGTTTCCAGAAAGGTTTTTCAACAGAAAATGCCATATATGCTTTCACCAATCAAATTTTGAATGATCTGAATAACCGAACACAACCCATTGGGATTTTTTGTGATCTCTCAAGGGCTTTTGATTGTGTAAATCATGAAATTCTGCTAGACAAGCTCAAGTATTGTGGCATGAGTGGGACAGTGCACAAATGGTTTAATTTGTACCTAACTGGAAGAGTGCAGAAAGTTGAAATAAGCAGTTCTCATAATATGCAAAGATCAGCACATTCCTCAAACTGGGGAACTATCAAGAATGGGGCTCCACAAGGGTCGGTCTTGGGTCCTTTGTTGTTCTTAATATATATTAATGACTTGCCATTCTATAATCATGAAGAGGCAAAGTTAGTTCTCTTTGCTGATGATACAAGTATAGTTATCACACCTGACAAACAAGAATTAACTGATGAAATTGTCAATAACGTCTTTCAGAAAATTACTAAGTGGTTCCTTGTAAACGGACTCTCCCTGAATTTTGATAAGACACAGCACATACAGTTCCACACAGTAAATGGTATGACACCATTAATAAATATAGACCTTAATCAGAAGCATATAGCTAAGGTAGAATATTCAAAATTTTTAGGTGTGTCCATTGACGAGAGATTAAATTGGAAGAAACACATTGATGATCTGCTGAAACGTTTGAGTTCAGCTACTTATGCAATAAGGGTCATTGCAAATTTTGGTGATAAACATCTTATTAAATTAGCTTACTACGCCTATTTTCACTCATTGCTTGCATATGGCATCATATTTTGGGGTAATTCATCACTGAGGAATAAAGTATTTATTGCGCAAAAGCGTGTAATCAGAATAATAGCTGGAGTCCACCCAAGATCATCCTGCAGACATTTATTTAAGGATCTAGGGATATTCACAGTAGCTTCTCAGTATATATACTCTCTTATGAAATTTGTTATTAACAACCAAACGCAATTCAAAAGTAATAGCAGTGTGCATAACTACAATACTAGGAGAAAGGATGATCTTCACTATTCAAGATTAAATCTAACTCTGGCACAGAAATGGGTGAATTATACTGCCACTAAAGTCTTTGGTCACTTACCAAATAGCATCAAAAGTCTGACAGATAACCAACAAGTATTTAAGAAGAAATTAAAAGAATTTATGAATGACAACTCCTTCTACTCCATAGAGGAATTTTTAGATATAAATTAAGAAAAAAAGAAAAAACAAAAAAATTATAAAAAAATTAAAAAAGAAACAAAAAAATTTATAAAAAATAAAAAAAAAACACAAAAAATTATAAAAAATTAAAAAAACAAAAAATAAAAAAGTTGTTGTATTAACTTAATTATGTTATTAAATTAACTTAATTATGTCATGTATTGGAAAATTTGACTCATTCCACATCATTACGAAATATCGTATTCATGATCCATGGAACTAGTATTAATCTAATCTAATCTAATCTAATCTCAGACGTATCTTCAGTTGGGTTCTCCAATCCTGTCACCTGCCACTAGGCAATTACGGACTTACAATAAACAGAAGATTTCTCTCTTGGGACAATTTGATGCTGAGGTGTCTTACTAATCTGTCGTTCGCACTGTTCCCATATTTGTGGTCGACCATAGTAACGCGGAGAATCTTTTTGGTTTCGATGCCTTTCTCGTTTTTGGGTTCTCCATAGATGACTCTGTCAATATCGTCTCTGATGCTATTCCTTATGCTCAATTGGATTCCTTGTCGACAACATTTTCGTCCCTTTCTTGTCCTGGGTTAGGCCGTTCAAACGACTTTGAAGCTCATATCACACTCAAACCCACTGCTCGGCCTAAGTTTTTTTGGGCTCGGCCTATTCCTGTGGCCCTTCGTGATCAGGTCAACCGGGAGCTGGATCGTCTCACTGCTTCAGGGGTCTTGCTTCCTGTCACTTCCAGTGGGTGGTCCCCTCCTGTCGTTGTCGTTGCTAAGCCAAATGGTGATTTTCGTCTCTGTGGCGATTTCAAAGCCACTGTAAATGCTCAATGCCTTATCGACACTTACCCTATTCGTCGACCTGAAGAATTGTTCACTAAACTTGCTGGAGGCCAGTATTTTTCTAAACTTGACCTGTCAGAAGCTTATCATCAACTTCCTCTAGACGCTGCTTCCCGGCAGTTTCTGGTCCTTAACACGCCTCTCGGCCTCTATCAATACCAACAATTGCCATTCGGGGTTACCAGCGCCCCTGCCCTCTTTCAGCGATTCTTGGAACAATTATTGCTCACTGTCCCTGGGTGTATAAATTACCAGGACGACATTGTTGTCACTGGCTCCACCACTGACGAACATCTTCAAAATCTCCGCACACTTTTTCATGTCCTACAGACTGCCGGTCTTAAGTGTAATCTTCAGAAATCACAATTTTTTCAGGCATCTATCACGTACTTGGGGTTTCAACTCTCTCGGGATGGTATTCGTCCGCTTCAGCAAACTGTCACTGCGATCGATGCCCTTCCTCGCCCTACATCTGTTAAGGAACTGCAGGCCTTCGTGGGGAAAATAGCATACTATCACAAGTTTTTACCGTCTGGTGCTTCGGTGGCTCAGCCGTTGCATCGCCTGTTGCATAAAAACATGCCTTTTCACTGGTCCGCGTCATGCGATGCGGCTTTCCAGAAATTGAAGACTATGGTGAAACAGGCCCCGTGCCCGGCTACTTATCGACCTGGCCAACATCTTGTTCTTGCCACGGACGCCTCTCAATACGGGGTCGGTGCAGTACTTGCGCACCGTTTTTCTGACGGTTCTGAACAATCCATTGCTTATGCCTCCAAAACGCTCACGGATGCCCAACACATGTATTCTCAAATTGAAAAAGAAGCTTTGGCCATTATTTATGCTCTTCATAAGTTTGGTGTTTTTCTATATGGATCCAAATTTCATCTTGTTACGGATCACAAACCACTCGTTTCCTTGTTTCGTCCACCAACATCACTTCCCGACAAAGCTGCACAGCTTTGGGCTCTTTACTTGTCTCGTTTCAATTATGAGATTCATTTCCGGCCAACGGCTCAACATGCGAATGCTGATGCACTGTCTCGCCTTCCCATGGGTCCTGATCTGGCATTCGATAGGGACGAACGTTTGTGTTTCCACCTGGATGTTGCCAAGCAGCGGGTTGTGGATGGATTCCCCATCACCGGGGACCGGCTGGCGGCTGCTACGGGTTCTGACCCTACCCTCTCCTGGGTTTTACGCTGTATTCAGAAGGGTTGGCCAGATCGTCCGTCCGCTAAGACTTCTGATCCGTTGCGGAACTACTATGCTTTGCGTTACTGCCTCACGGCTAGGGATGGTGTTATCCTCCTTTCCACCGAAAAAGCTTCGCCGCGTGTTGTGGTACCTGCGTCTTTGCATGCTTCGGTCTTGCGCCTCCTTCACCAAGGGCACTGGGGTGTCTCTCGCACGAAATCTCTAGCGCGCTGTCATGTGTACTGGCCCGGCATCGACTCTGAAATCGCACACACGGTCGCTGCCTGCGGCTCTTGCGCGTCACAGTCCGCCGCCCCGAAGTCATCTTTGTCACCGTGGCCTTCGCCTGAGAAGCCCTGGGAGCGTATTCATGCTGACTTCACGGGACCTTTTTTAGGTACTTATTGGCCTCTCGTTATTGACGCCTGCTCTAACTTGTCCGTTGCGCGTCGCCTACCACCGCGGCAACCACCAATGCTCTAGCTCGCATTTTCTCTTTGGAAGGTCTTCCCTCCACTCTTGTTACTGATAATGGTCCGCAATTTGCCTCTTCCGATTTTGTGGATTTTTGTGCCCCTCACGGCGTCATGCATGTCACGGCCCCTCCGTTCCATCCACAGTCAAACGGTGAGGCTGAACGACTGGTCCACACATTTAAGGCTCAGATGAGGTAACTCCTGACTTCTGCTACTGCTGATGCGCTTCTCTAATTTCTGGCTTCTTACCGTTTCACCCCCATGGGCGACCACAGCCCGGCTGAGCTCTTACATGGCCGACAGCCCCACACGCTACTTCATCTTCTGCGGCCTTCCACCTCACGGCAGCGGGTGCCTTCACTTGGCCGGTTCAGCGGGTGCCTTCACTTGGCCGGTTCACCGCCGGCGATCTTGTACGGGTACGGGGATATGGCAGGCGGCCAAAATGGAGTCCTGGCCGCATCTTACGACACTGTGGCCAACGCTTGTATGAAATCCAGACGGACATGGGTGTTGCAGCGTGTCTTTCGGACCAGCTTCGGCCTCGTGTGCCGGCAACGCCTGTTCCGAATGCCGCTACACCACCTTCGGCTCTACCTGATGCTCGGGATACTGCAATCTCTCATTACTCACAATGCAGTCCTCTCACCATCGTATCAGTGCCAGCACAAGAACTGACTCCACCAGGAGACGTGCCTATGCAGGAACCAGATGACCATCATCTGTCGGAGCAACTCTACTCGCCTCCTTCTCCTACGGACGCGGACACATCGCCCATGTCTCCTGTTATAACAATCGGACTTGCCGCAACAGGCAGATTGGTGCACGGGGCCCCAGCAGATACGACCACCACGTCTCCTGTCATCTCGACCCGTTATCATCGGGGACACTTCCGTCCTGCGGGAAGCCTCCTCCTCGAGACTTTACGGCCAGTCAAACAACACCTATGGACGTTAGCAATCTACAGACCACCTCTATCAAGACCTGTGCAAAAACTTCAAAGGGGGGAAAAGAGTTGTGACTCGCCGATCTTTCAAAGTGCCGCCGCGCAGTTAGGCGTGTCCTCTACATGCGGCGCTGTCTGCCAGCCATGCAGCAGCAGCGCCACCTATGCGGCCAGCCAGCCAGTGGCCACTAGACCCGGACTCAGATATGATTTGACTGTTAAAGTGAACACACGTCTTACTTTGTTTACTTGATCTGTGACTTTCATGTATTGCGTCTTCCTTGAAATATATTTGTTCAACTTGAAGTTATAACACTTTTCATTTTGCGTCTTTTTTTTCTTCCGTTCTATACTCAAAGGCAATGCTATATTTTGCATGAGCTCTCTCTCTCTCTCTTTCTCTCTCTCTCTCTCATGCACACCAAACGCACATGCGCACAAGTGCGCGTGTGCTTGCACCAACCATCAAGATATTTCCCAACACACTTGAATTTTTTTATTATTATTTGATTGACACCTGGTTATCTTTTTGCAGATCCTTAAGGAAGTCTTTCCCAACACTCTGGGAAAATAGGGGCCCAGAGCCCAAAAGTCTCGACAGAAGACTGGAGGTTGCTCCAGAAGGATGAACCCTGGTGGTGGAGGTTGGTGAGAAGTCTCTGAAGGCGATGCGGGAGCAGGACCTGAAACTGTTTTTAGGGTTCTCACAGGTCACCGTCAGGGTTCTCAAAGACGTCAAAGATGGCAGCAAGACGGAGCCTGGAAGTGCTGCAGATTAATCTGCAGCACAGTAAAGGACCCTCTACTGCCCTGAGTCGCTGCCTGAGGAGACAGGAAGTGGACGTGGCCCTGATACAAGAACCCTATTTATATAAAGGCGGTGTATCGAGCCTCAGTGACACTGGATGTAAGCTGATATACGCTGGGAATCTAAGAAACTCCAGAACATGCATCTATGTAAGAAACGGAATTTCTTTCACGCCAATGATGGATTTCTGCTCTAGGGACTTAGTGACCATTAAAATGCAGCAATGTGAGGAAGGTATCATCAGAGAAATTATTTTGGCCTCAGCATACCTTCCTTACAAAGACAGCTCTCCTCCCTTGGAGGTGAGGAGACTGGTAGAGACTTGCCATTGGCAAGGTGATCAACTGCTGTGGGATGCGACGCCAATGCCCACAACCAAATGTGGGGCAGCAAGGGCACCAACAGTAGAGGTGAATACCTTCTTGAATTTCTTTTAACTAACAACTTAGAAGGGAACCTCCCCATCGCACCCCCCTCAGATTTAGTTATAAGTTGGCGCAGTGGATATGCCTTGAAAAACCGAACACAGATCAATCGAGAAAACAGAAAGAAGTTGTGTGGAACTATGAAAAAAATAAGCAAAATATACAAACTGAGTAGTGCACGCGAAGATGGGCAACATCATGGACATTCCGAGATAAGGAGCGCCGTGGTCCCGTGGTTAGCGTGAGCAACTGCGGAGCGAGAGGTCCTTGATTCAAGTCTCCCCTCAAGCGAAAAATTTTTCTTTATTTTAGCAAAGTTATGATCTATCCATTTGTTCATTGACGTCTCTGTTCACTGTAATAAGTTTAGTGTCTGTGTTTTGCTGCAAAACCGTGCGATTAGTAGACGAAAGGACGTGCCTCTCCAATGGGAACAGAAAACTTTTGATCGCAAGGTCATAGGTCAACCGATTCCTCCACAGGAAAACACGTCTGATATATTCTATATGACACTGGTGACGGCATGTGCGTCACATGACAGGAATATGTTGTCGACCCACCTAACTTGTACACTTGGCGAATGGGTAAAAGATTCTTCTACGTTGCCCGATTTAGGTTTTCTTGTGGATATGATAATTACTCCCAAAAAAGTGATGAAAACATAAGAGTATGTCACATAAACTGCAACAAATGAATCCAAAAGTCTCACACTCGCACACTTTTCCCTGTGCTCTGTCAAAACATATGTTTTTAACGTTTTCAAATTTTTCCGTGTGTAGACCGTCAAATCCTGCATATGTCCAAGCAAATCTGGTCCTGGAATTTTGGAGAGCGAAGTTGATTATGCGCGAGTGCCTGAACGTTGATAATTGTCTGAAAATAAAAAATTAAACTTTTTGCTCGAAGAAAGGCTTGAACCAGAGACCTCTCGTTCCGCAGCTGCTCACGCTAACCACGGGACCACGGTGCTCCTTATCTCGGAATGTCAATGATGTTGCCTATCTTCGCGTGGACTACTCAGTTTGTATATTTTACTTATTTTTTTATAGTTCCACACAACTTCTTCCTGTTTTCTCAATTGATCTGTGTTCAGTTTTTCAAGGCCTATCCACTGTGCCAACTTATAACTAAATCTGAGGGGGGTGCGATGGGGAGGTTCCCTTGTTAGAGGTCCTGAATACGGGCAATGAACCTACATTCAGGAATAGCAGAAGGGAAGAAGTAATTGACATAACCTTTGGTTCCATGACAATGGGTAGCTATGTCAAACAGTGGCATGTGGTTTTGGAGCCATCCTCATCAGACCACTTGTACATCAAATTCAAGGTTGAAATGGGAATCAGACAGACCATGACCTATAGGAATACCAGGAAAACAGACTGGGTGACATATAGGAGGGGCCTTGACTTAGGCTTATCAGAAATTTAGACCTTGATAAGGAATTTGAGGAAGTAGCAGAGGCTGCCACCTCTACCCTAATGACCTCATATCAGGACAACTGCACAATCACCAGGAAGTGCACAAATAGGAGTATTTCTTGGTGGAATAATAAACTGGGTATGCAAAGAAAACAGGTATGGAGACTGTTTAATATTGCGAGACATAAAGGACAAAGGGCTAAATATCGTGAGGCCCTTGTCAATTACAATCTTGCAATCAGACAAGCAAAGGAGGCATCCTGGAAGGCATTCTGTGAGGAAGTGGAGGGCATGGCTGCACTAGCCAGACTTCACAAAATTCTCACTAGAGTACCAACCAATCCAGGAGGTACGTTGAGGAAGGAGGATGGAGAATACACAAAGACAGCACATGAGACGATGGAATTGCTCCGCAAAACTCACTTTCCTCAATGTGCTCTGCCGGACAACACAAACCAGTATGTGACCCCAGAGAGACAATGGTTCTCAGCACTTGAAGAGAGGACTGGGAATCGGCCAAGGAGTGTGTGAACTTCAACAAAATCCAGTGGGCAGTGGGAACATTCCAACCATTCAAGTCACCTGGCTCAGATGGAATTTTTCCAGCTCTCCTGCAACAGGCAGGAGGAAAGCTCATAAGAGTCCTATGCAGGCTATTCAGGGTTAGCCTAGCAGTAGGAATCATTCCCAGTGCTTGGAGGACAGTGAAGGTTGTCTTCATTCCAAAGCCAGGCAGAACTGATCGTACCAAGGCTAAGGATATGAGACCAATCAGTCTGTCCTTCATTCTCAAAACATTGGAAAAACTGGTTAATGTATATGTTGGGGAGAGAAGGCTAAGTAGGGTCCCTCTACACCCAAACCAACATACATACCAACCAGGTAAATCATGAGAGACAGCTCTCCACCAACTTGTTGGGAAGGTGGAAAAAGTACTTCACTTCCAAGAAATAGCCCTCTGCATCTTCCTAGATATCGAGGGGGCCTTCAGTAATATGACCTTCAATTCCATGGTAAGGGCAGCAGAGGTGCATGACCTGGGCACCACTATATGTAGGTGGACCAGGGCCATGGTTAGTGGAGGGAAGGTAGAGGCTACCATGATAAATGAAAAGATGGAAATTAAGACCACTAGAGGCTGCCCACAAGGAGGAGTTTTATCTCCTCTGTTGTGGAATCTACTGGCGACCGAACTCATTGAGGAACTTAGTTCCAGACAATGCTTCTGCCAAGGATACACAGATGACCTTGTCATAGTAATACTTGACAAATTCACTGACACAGTCAGGAATATGGCACAAGGAGGATTGGACATTGTGCAAAAATGGTGCATTAAACAGGATCTGAGAGTTAATCCTAAGAAGATTGTTGTGGTGCCATTTACCATTTACAAAGAGACATATTCAACATGCAAGTTGAAATCTAAAGCTCTTCAATGAAACTCTACCTGTGAAGGGGATAGTGAAATATCTAGGGGTAACCTTGGATGAGAAGCTAACTTGGACCCCTCACATTAAGAGCATCTGCTCCTAGGCAAAAATTACTCTAGTGATTACTAGGAGGGCTTGTGGCAAAAACTGGGGCCTAAACGCCAGGGGTATGCACTGGATATACACCACAGTGGTTAGACCTAGGATTTCCTACGTGGCCGTAGTGTGGTGGAAGAAGGTAGAACAGCGGATTGCTGCTAAGGGGCTTGCTAAGGTGCAGAGATTGGCCTGCTTAGCCATGACTGGCGGAATTGGCAGCACATCAACTGCAGGAATGGAAGCCATGCTGGATATGCCTCCACTTCACCTTTGGGTCAAGATGGAGGCAGCAGCTGGGGCACACAGACTTAAAAACGGCAAAAACTGGGTCTCATTTGGATATCCAGAATCACACACTAACAATGTGAATGAGGTAAATATAGGAATGGCTGGGGAAATGCCTGCCAATTATATAATAACTTCCAACTGCTTCGACAAGCTTTGCAACATAATAATTGGAAGTAGGAAGCAGTGGTAAAAAACAGTTCGACACCCTACGGGGGACATCGTTTGGTTCACTGACGGGTTGAAAACAGACCAAGGCTTTGGGGAAGGGGTGTACGGAGTTCAGCCAAGACTGGGGTGCATCATCTCTCTAGGGAAACTGGCCTCTGTATTCCGAGCGGAAATTACTGCAATCAGGGCATGTGTGGAGGAGAATATGCGTAGGTGCTACAATGACCGTAGCATATACATCTATTCAGACAGTCAAGCAGTCCTGAAATCATTGGCAGCTCCTGCAACAAGATCTAAGATTGTTGCAGATTGCCACAGGGCTCTGGTGGAGCTAAGGGGAAGCAATAGGATAAACCTAGTGTGGGTCCCTGGCCATTCAGGGATCTGTGGCAATGAACAGATTGGCTAGGATGGGGGCAACAACTCCATTTATTGGACCGGAACCTGTCCTGACAATCACCAATGCTATGATCAAATTGGAACTACACAGTTGCCTTAGGAAACAGCACATAGGATACTGGACCAAGATCCACAAACAAGAACGTGGTAAGCTAATGATGCCCAAGCCATGTTTTAAAAGAAGCTCTGTAATCTTGAGATTGAACAGGGAAGAGATCAAACTTATGACTGGACTGATGACTGGCCATGGGAATTTAAAAAAAAAAAAACACCTACACACAATGGGTATAATGGAAGAGGATCCTAAATGTAGGATCTGTGATGAGGGTGAAGAAACTGTATCACACCTAATCTTCGAATACATGGCATTGGAGAGTAAAAGATACAGAATCTTTGGGACAACTAGACCTGAAGAAATTGTGTCTAACAACCTACTCTGAGTGTTACAAAATAAGGAGGAGGAGTACTCTTGAACGTAATAGATGATTGTGTAAATGCTGATCTGTATCGGTATTTCGTACTTCTGGAAATAATGGAGTGTCTTCACGCATGACAATTTGTGATTTGAACATGCGGAATGCTCTCGAACTACACCGATTTTACTCATAAAACTGACAGAAATTGACTGAGTCTGTTCTCATGGAATTATGATTGTTTTTATTAGTATCATATTGACAGTGTGTTTAAAAATATGTGTTACGAAAAGTTCTGTGTTATTTCATATTACATAATCTCTAATTGTAAAATATCCGCTAACTGAATTATATCACGTTGTGGAACTTAGAAATGATACCGTCTTTCCCGGCATGTGAGTAGATTGCGTGGAACAGGTCGTTCTGTTGTGGCCAAATTGCTTACGAAACCAACACAATAATCTGCTGCTATTGTGAATGATGGTCTGCTGGGTGACAGAAACTCTACACACAGATCGGTAGAGGCGAGTTATGGAGCAAATATATCAGATGTCAGGATGCAGCTGGTATTTGTTTTCCTTGTACAGATGGAATATAATAGGGTTCTGTACTAGGTGACGTTAGGAGGTTCTATTACAAGGCATGCTCTGGCGATTAGTTTTTTGTTTCGTAAATGCTATACCATTGCACTGATAAAACGGGACCTGCCACCGTGTACAAAACAAAAGTGTCCTCTTGGATTATAGCTTATTGTTACTGAACGTAAAATGATTGTGTTTTCCCGACATGTGAACAATACGAGACTGGAATAGAAGGGAGAACCGATAGAGGTACTGAAGGTACCCTCCGCCACACACCGTCAGGTGGCTTGCGGAGTATGGATGTAGATGTAGATGGGGTTGCATGATAGACTGTAATCGGTAATGTTATTTCATGTGTCTTAAATATTTGTAATAGCCACATGCATGATAATTTATTTACAGAAATTAATTTTAACGCCAGTGACGCTCTCAAAACATGTAATTTTATTCATCAAACTGAAAGAAATCGGTTGACATAGATGTTCCGTTAGATTCTTCTTCTTCTTCTTCTTCTTCTTCTTCTTCTTGTATGTTCTTTTTTCTTCGGAGTTTAAATTCTCACTCTTTCTTTGCTATGATGAAAGTTTCGATATCATGTGAACATTCTGCAGTGATCAGTAGTTTTCGCAGCAAGAGAGTGGATGTTTTTTCAATCTTACACAGGGTGGACATGTATAAGAGATGTGAGATAAGTTAATACATCTGTCAGATGTATCGCTATAGAGCTCCAGCCTCTGCAGTTTGGTCATCTGTAACCGGCGGCAAAGTTGTAGTTTTTTTTTCACGTCGTTTAATGTCACAAAATAACGGGAGGCATAGAGAGGGAGAGTGAGATGTGACTGGTATCCTGAACTTCAACGTAAGAGAATGGCTGTATAGGTGCCATTCTATATTGATCATTCAGTTGTCTGAGAAGAATGTAATGCCATCGGTCATGACAATTTATAATCTGATTATAAGGAATGCTCTCAAACTATACCAATTTTGGTCATAGAATTAAGAGAAAATGGACTGCGCCTATTTTCGAGGAAACAAGACTGCTTTTTATTTTTGTTGCGACTGTGTTCTTTTAATAGATGACGTTAAATCTAATTGTTTCTCGCAGAACGTTAAACGCCAGCAGAAGGAATCGGTCACAGCAAGGGAAGTGCTGCCACAGCGTCACTTTCAGACAAACAACACACGGCCATCTTTGTTCGGGATAGGTGTCATTTGTCTAGTTTTGTTCTGTGGTCTGCTGACCCAACCACATGCTCTGCCAGAGACGATCTCTCTGGCTACGGCTGGCCGAAGACCGTGATCTCAGCTATGGCAGTTAACAGCGGGTGGTGGATGGCGGTGGCGGGCGACAGCAGACTTAGGAAAAAGCTTCCTGGAGAGTTCTCCAGAATTTTGTTGTTGTTCCCAGGGGGAGGGGGCGGGGGAGTTCCAGTCATTCAGACACATAGGTTTAACAACTTGCAGGAAGCGTCCTGTTCTTGAGTCTTTTGTCCATTTCTGATTGATTTACACAGACAGAGACAGAATATCACTGCCACCAGATGGATCTATTTGTGGACCACCAGCAACAGGATAGAACATGCCTTTATCCCTACTTACGGTGAGGAGAGGGAGGGTTGAGGGGAGGTAGGAGGGAGATAAAATGTGTATGAAATCTTATGGGACTTATCTGCTAAGGTCATCAGTCCCTAAGCTTACACACTACTTAGCCTAAATTATGCTAAGGACAAACACACACACCCATGCCCGAGGGAGGACTCGAACCTCCGCCGGGACCAGCCGCACAGTCCATGTCTGCAGCGCCTAAGACCCCTCGGCTAATCCCGCGCCGCGAGGGAGATAAGACTAGCTCTAAGCTGGTTAGGTCGTGACTGCGTATCGGGGAGAACACACATGCAGCTGCCAACCCCGACTTCTGGTGAGGTCTTTTGGGGTCGATTTTTGAAGTAGTTGTGTTATTATAACGATTTTTCTCAATTCCCAGTACATGTGTTACATTACTATCTGTTGTTTACGAGTGTTGGTTTTTTCACGATAATTTCGATGTGTAATTAGAACAGTGAATCATTTTCCATCAGTTGTGATAGCATGTATTGGCCTTGCAAACACTTCAGTGACAGTTTGCTACAGCTGTACCAAGGTGATGTCACGGGGGCAGTGGAGTAGGACGAAGTTGTTGAGAAATAAAGAAAGCACCGTTTATTTGAATTTCGCGCATCAGGGTGTTCGTCAAGCAATGCAGCGGGAGCCGTCTGTAGCGACTTCAAATAGCAAGACACACTCGCTGTTGCTAAAAGATAATGGCGGAGGGCGCGCGAAGTCATCTCCTGCACTATGGATTGACTGGCCATTTCAGAAACACAAACAGCTCCAGCACAGTCAATAGTCTCTATGAGTTGTGAAATGCATCTTCAGTCCTGCCCGCTGCATCAACAGTATTTACTGAAAATTATTCCCCTTACACTCATCCATTATTACCTCCTTTCATTTCTTGTGTAAGATACTATAGACAAAGTCCACAGCTGTATGCTTACAGGTAATACACTTATTAAACTCCTCTGGGTCCAACACTAACATCTCATCAGTTGAGCAGATTTCCTGACAAAAGTATGGAACGTTCGGCTCCAGCCTTTTTTCCGCCAGTTCGCAGTTGGAGCAGAGAGATTTATTTTTACTTGTAGGTAAAGCGATCATTCTAGTCTGAGTACGTCTGACACTAGTTTGCAGTGGTATTGTAAATTTTTTCCCAGCAGAAATAATACCAGTTGTATGACGTCGTCAAGTTTTGAACTGTACTGCGATTTTAGGCGCACCTTGTATAGCAAGATGCAAATAGATGTGTAATTAGGCCTTATCTTTATTATTAATTACGTAATTAGGGCCAATGTTTACTTCAGTTTCCCACCCAAAATGATTAAAGTACACTAACCTAACCTTCCTCTCCTGCAGCTCGACAAAGACTGACCGTTACCGTGTGTATGGCTAGTTCACTTGGACTTTCTGCCAAGGACTGGGGCTATGGTCCCGGAAAGAGCGCCCACCAGTTTGTATTACTTGTCAATGCCCCGGTGTGGGGGGTGGTGTGGTACGTCAGCAAAGGCTTGGGACAAAGAAATTCCCACTATTTTTGAAATTCTCATAATATTTTGAATTTTCCAACCAAAATTCGAAATTCGTGCCAAAACTACAGGTGAGGGAGGGGGAGGAGTAGGGTTGGAGAAGGGGGTCAGAGACCCATATGCAGGCTGGGGAAAACCCATGATGTCATCTGGGTACAATCAATTGATCAATTAGTTAATTTGTATATCAATTTGATATCAAAATTGGGGTGGTACTCCGTTTACCCCACCACACATATGTCGCATAAAATGCCTGGTGATATTTATAACACGAACTTCGATTCACATCCCAGTCATTTGAATCTACAACAATCTAGGTGCAAGGCAGGGACCCGAAGGCAACGAATGTGTCCGTCAAGGTCTTGTGCTGGAGGCAAAGTCTTCTCCCATCGTGGCCTGGCACCAGAGAGCAAACATATGCATGCCCAGGAATCTAGTCCGAGACAGCCCAAACTGAGTGTTCATTTCGAAGACTGAAACCCGAGCAATCTTCTCGAAAACTAATACCAGAGTGCCCACCCGGTTAGCCGTGAACTGTACAATAAACTTGAAAGAGTGGTTCGGTGTGGGGCGGCGGAGGGGTGAAGTGGACTGCGGTAGTCGTCGTGGGGTTGTGGACCACTGCTACTGCGGCGGGGACGGAGCCTCTCTGTCGTTTCTAGGCCCCCAGTTAACATACTATACCATACCATACCATACTACCAGAGTGCTCTTGTCGGAAACTAAAAACAGAATGTTCTTAAAATTTCATCTATGAAGTGTCCATAGCATCTCCGGTAGGGAAATCGCCCTAAACTTCTCTTTAGCCAGTCAAAGTTTCTAACTCGTGGTCAGTCAATGATGAGGAGAGATTGGGATTGCTAAGCCCCCTTATACCTAAATTTCAAGAAAAAAAGTCACAGTGGAAATTTTATGACAAGGAAGGACAAATTGAGAGAGAGAGAGAGAGAGAGAGAGAGAGAGAGAGAGGGAGAGAGAGAGAGCTGTTTAAACAGCGAAGATGTTGACAAAATGTCGCCACATTCTGGTGTTCAGAGAGCCTTAGCATTTCTCTGGCCGTTTGTGCCGGCAAAACTGAAAAGGACCTCGTTCCTGGTCACACGTGCCCGATTTTGCAGCGCCACCAGAAAACGCCTCTATCTTGACATAAGAGATAGGTTTCAGCGAGGGAAAAGTTGCGTCCCAATCCCCGCTATTCAAAGGCGTCGCTTGCGAGATTTTACAATGACGGAGAAACTAGCCGGTAGCGAACGGCGCAGCAACAGTTCGTCTCGACGTAACATTATGTAAGCCATTCACAGATTTAACACCTCACTACACACGTTCCTCAGGCTGGCACTCGTCTTTCTTGCGCCAAACAGCACACCATCTGAAGCATTTTTATTTGTTTTTCAGACCTCTTCGCTGCAAGGAATTTGAAGGTGAAACAAACGGCCTATTTGAAGGAGGACACTCAGCGCCACCGTGGGCCACTGCCATTCACCTGCCACCCTTTCACAGGGTTTGTGATGGGTGGGCGTGGGGGGGGGGGGGGGCGTGTGGCATACATTTCATGTCCCTGATCATGAGGGTAAAACGTTTCCTTTGACGTAACCTTACAATGGGCCACCCATTTGCTAGGAGTTTGGGCGAGGGTAGTCCATGACAAAGGTGTCTATTTAGTTACAACTTGGAAACTTGTTCCCTTATTAACAATGAATAAAGATTGTCCATGTGATGCCTCTACCTGTATATTTAGCTAAGTTTTGTGGGAAGACAGAGGTAAGAGGGGTATTCCTATTAGACTTGTGCAACTGTCCCTGATACTTGGCTCATTCCATATTTACTCTTGTGGTCTGAGTGGTGCAAAATGTTACCATATGAAACAAGTCAGCCAGAGAACTGATGGATACATTCCGCAGTGCATTCCACTGCGTAGGCAATTCTCTGTATCAGCACATTACGAGAATGTGGAATGGCTACTTACGTTATTAGTGGTGAATTTTCACCGTTGACACAAAATATCTTTGGGATGGACGTTAATAGATTCCAGAGCCATTTAGTGCCCACTGTGTGTGGCAGTCAACGTGTTTAGCTGGCAGTAGTACCTACATTTTGTTGTCTCCATTCTATTGCCTCTGCCATGCATGACAAGGTCAAGGCCGAGTTGCAACATTGACAGGACCTTGGCCACCCCTTTGGTGGCGCTGAGTGTTCTTCTTACAATAGGCAATTGGTTTCTCCTCCAAATTCCTAGCAGTGAGGATGTTCGAAAAACAAACGCGTAATGCTCCGATGCAGCATTAGAAGTGTCCTGCTTGGCGTAGTCACGTCGTTTAAATATCTGGGTGTAAGGCTGCAAAGCAATATGAAGTGGAACGAGTATGTGAGGACTGTGGTAGGAAATGCGAATAATTGACTTGGGTCTATTGGGAGATTTCTAGGAAAGTGTGGCTCTTCTGGAAAGGAGACCGCATACAGGACTCTGATGCGCCCTGTTCTTGAGTGCCCGAGTGTCTGGGATGCGCACCAGGTCGGATAAAGGGAAGACATTGAAGCAATTCAGAGGCAGGCTGCTGGATTTGTTACTGGTAGGTTCGAGCAACATCCAAGTGTTACCGATATTCTTCAGCAACTCAAATGGGAATCCCTGGAGGGAAGGCGACGTTCTTTTCTAGAAATACTACTGAGAAAATTTAAAGAATCGGTATTTGAAGCTGACTACAGAACTATTCTGTTGCCTCTAACATACATTGGTCGGAAGGAACACGAAGATAAGATACGAGAAATTATGGCTCATATGGAGGAATAAAGATAGTCGTTTTTTCCTGGTTCTGTTTGTGAGTGGGACAAGAAAAAATGGTTCAAATGGCTGTGAGCATTATGGGACTCAACTTCTGAGGTCATCAGTCCCCTAGAACTTAGAACTACCTAAACCTAACTAACCTAAGGACATCACACACATCCATGCCCGAGGCAGGATTCGAACTTGCGACCGTAGCGGTCGCGCGGTTCCAGACTGTAGCGCCTAGAACCGCTCGGCCACTCCGGCAGGCTGGAACAAAAAATGAAATGACTAGTAGCGGTACACTGTACTCTTCGCCACACGCCATAGGGTGGATTGCGGAGAATCGGTGTAGATGTAGATGTGATTCACTGTGCACCTTTGTAGCAAACAGACAGTCAGTGCACGATATGTCTCGGACTCGTATACCATTTTGCGTGTTGGCAAATTTGTGAGATGGCCAGTATTTTTCCCACATCGAATTGCGTAATGCCGCAATGCATACCCGCAGCTGCCAGTGGCCGCCGCTTTTCAGCGTGTCTTTGTGCTCAGCACGATGTTTGGTCTTTGTTATTACAATCGCTTGCCCTTTGGAATTTTTTCTGCAACAGGAATTTATCAAAGCTTTGCAGAGCAAGTGATTAGGGAGTGTTGGTTTGTAAGAAATGAACGTTACTATCAATTCAGCCCAAACATGTGCGGTAGCAGTAAACGTATTTGTACTGTAGTTCACTAGAAAGTTAACACTAATCTCGATAGTTAAAATTTACTTAATACTTGCTTCACAGGGCGGCACTAGAGCAGAAATGTGACAACTGTAGCATTACTCGTATGTAAGTGAGTGATTCAGCCGCCTAGAGTTGTTACAAGGTAAGGTGAGTTTGCTTGTGAGGCTGAGTGCTGGCAGGCAGCCCCATAGCTGCCAAATCGCCACAGCCAGTCAAGAGGCAACGACTGTTGCTGGTGTGCCCAGGTACAGATACAAAGACTTTGCCAAAAATGAGGAAAATCCCGTTATGGGGAATTTGGACAATGCATCGATTGCTGAAGAGGGCCGGCTGTGCTCCAGCAATGGCCTAATTTCAGACAAACTGAAAGATGGCTTACTACAGCTGTTTGACATTCGACAATAATTCAGTAAAATAGTAAATGCAATCTCAAAAAAATGAGGCACATCCAATGACACAACAATAATTTCAATATCTTTAAAGCAACAAAAGTTAATAATTTACTATGACTAAATATTTTCACATTGAATCACTGAATTAACAACTTTTAAACGCTTCATGTGACTTCAACAAACAATATCTCAGATGATAGCTGTGCTGGCGTAAGTTGTCGCCAGCGCATTGGTCGGTAAAGATGTAGCGCGAAGATCGGTAGTAGGCGCTCGATCAAGCGCGCCTATTACTAGAGAGACCAGACACACACTCGCAAGCAACGTGCCGCCAACGCCCTCTTGACAGCTAGTATCTAGGCCGCCGCCGCTGTCCGGAGGGCCTCACTAACTCGCACTTCAGTTTGACGTCTATTAGTCCACTCAGAGAGCGGGTCACAGCCTATGATAGTACATAATGACCAGAATTGTGACTACAGCAAGATTAAAGATATTGTCTGCAAGAGGACTATTACTTATGAGCCTCTACCACAACATATGGACTCTATTCAAGATAAGTAAATACTTCAAGTTCATGTAAATAAAGAACCGTATTAATCCACGTGTGCATTTTTGTTGTAGAAAGAGGATAACGACCACCCATAACAATATCCCATTCCTTACTTCCTTACAGTACAAGGACACAACAATAGCATACTTGATAGCTATTATCACTGAAAGCCATTCATCTATATCTATTTTATATGTTGACTTATAACGTCTTTAGTATGTTTTTTTGTTATGCAAATGTTTGTCAGAACATGGTATTCTTTACAGTTGCACAGCAAATGAATACAGCACGAATACCTCATACTTTGTCATATTTATGTGTTTACTTAATGAACAGTTAACTATTTTGCCAGTAACTTTATTCAAAAGTTGACTGCAAAACTGTGCTAATTTAAAAGTGTTATTGGACACCACAATGGAAAAGAGCACCAAAATACACGTCTGTTAAGAAGGCGTGAATAATTGCTGAAACAAAATTTGACGGCAATTCGTTGTCATTTAACGTGAGCGCACTTGCACAAGAATACTAGCTTATTTACTTATGAACATACCACTATTTGTAATTATTGTGAATGAACTGTGACTGAATATTTATAATATTTCTTTATTTAAATATTATTGTAATATGTCAGTTTAGTCTGGGAAGTGATCATATTGAGTCAAACCACGTCTGTACAGCTTAAGAATAATGTATTTTTGGTGGGGACAGTCTTCAGCCAATGGAAACACAGACAGCAGCGGAACACTATGGGAGTCAGGTGGTGATTACGACTTTTCGAATGACGAGTTTAGGGAGCGATTCTGGATACTTTAATGTTCGTTCTGGAAGAAAACAGACCTACCTGTGGTAACATGCATGATTCGGTCATGTGGGTCTTTGATACCGGGTGGCGAACAGCTGGTACCATACTTTAACATCTCAAGGGACTTTACATTTCGATAAGTCTGTATGTGCTCCAGAGAAGGCCTCTAACTTGTACTCATCTTGTTCAACTCTGACCTGTTTCTAGCTGGTGAATATTTCGTGTATTGTGATTATGAAATTGACTAATTTTCGCATATCTTTGATGACTGGTTATTTTGAACATTTTGCTACCATTCCTGTAATGTTCTCAACACAACTTTACTGCGTATGATAAGTGTATTTTTTTTGCTGTATTTTAATTGAATATAGTATGGTCACTTCCCATTTGCTTGAGCTGTCCTTCCTTGAACAAACGTTATTCAACGTAATTCTCTGTCTGCTACATCAATTACAGGTGTCAGAATAGAACCCCTGTTATTAAATTATCCATTTAACTTTTATTTTCTATTTCTCTGCATTTTATTAACTCACCATTCTAGCCAATGCATAGATTATTTGACTGCAGATTATTATTTGCAGCGAATTAGCTGCAGGGCATGATAGCAGACATGTGCAGCTCGAGCCTATGACTACATTGAGCTGTTCTTTTAAAACAGAACAGTGCATAGCCTAAGTACCTAAAGTACGAGTAACTGCAGGTAAAGATGCAACTGGTCTGCTCTTACAGGATGCTCTTTAGAAGCTCAGCTACTGACAAGGGAACCTCCCCATCGCACCCCCCCCCCTCCCCCGCCCTCAGATTTAGTTATAGGTTGGCACAGTGGATAGGCCTTGAAAAACTGAACACAGATCAATCGAGAAAACAGGAAGAAGTTGTGTGGAACTATGAAAAAAAAAGCAAAATATACAAACTGAATAGTCCATGCGCAAGATAGGCAACATCAAGGATAATATGAGTGAAGGAGCGCCGTGGTCCCGTGGTTGGCGTGAGCAGGTACTGAACGAGAGGTCCCTGGTTCAAGTCTTCCTTCGAATAAAAGGTTAAATTTTTTATTTTCAATTTATGTGACAAACTCTTCTGTTTTCATCACTTTTTTGAGAGTGATTGTCACATCCACAAGAAAACCTAAATCGGGCAAGGTAGAAGAATCTTTTTACCCATTCGCCAAGTGTACAAGTAGGGCGGGTCGACAATATATTCCTGTCATGTGACGCACATGCCGTCACCAGTGTCGTATAGGATATATCAGATGTGTTTTCCTGTGGAGGAATCGGTTGACCTATGACCTTGCGATCAAATGTTTTCGGTTCCCATTGGAGAGGCGCGTCCTTTCGTCTACTAATCGCACGGTTTTGCGGTGCTGTCGCAAAACACAGACACTAAACTTATTACAGTGAACAAAGACGTCAATGAACGAACGGACAGATCGTAAGTTTGCGAAAATAAAGAAAGTAAACTTCTCACTCGAGGGAAGACTTGAACCAAGGACATCTCGTTCGGCAGCTGCTCGGTGTTCCTGAGCCTATGCTATCCTTGATGTTGCCTATCTTACGCATGGACTACTCAGTTTGTATATTTTCCTTATTTTTTCATAGTACCACATAACTTCTTCCTGTTTCCTCGATTGATCTGTGTTTAGTTTTTCAAGTCCTATCCACTGTGCCAACTTATAACTAAATCTGAGGGGGGTGCGATGGGGAGGTTCCCTTGTGAGCAGTAACTGTTAGGACCTGTCGCAAAACCCGATAAGAAATAATGAAATACATTTATTAATAGTAATGATACAAATTGTACTAAATCTAAATAATTTTGCTGCGTCTTGACAGTCCATGATTTAGTCACTCCGACTGAAAGTATTACGCAGGCACTCACAATCAACTATATCAGTTGATTCATAAATAGCAATTGCTAAGTCGGAACTGTAATTTTCTGAACAGAACTCACGGAACTGTGCTCCATAGCATAGGAATGCTTGAACTGCAGGAATGTGGGAGTGTCTGTGGTACATAGATTTTTGTGTCTGTTTTCAGAAAGATCTGCATCCACACCAGTTCTAGATGAAAGCAAAGTAGTCCGCTACTGACAGCGCTCTATCTGGTGGCTGGAAACACAACTGGCAGAGAAACACAATGCACTGATGGACCTGGCGGCTGAAGCAGAAGGTAATCTCGATTGGCGAGTGTCATTTGGAGGCTGTTGCTCGGAACTGAGAAGGAACCTGGGGAATGATGTGCCTGTGTGGTGGCAGCCTCTTATGGTACTGCTGTGTACCTCTAGCGATGTACACAACGAGGACACTCCCTGTTTTGTCAACTACCTTGATGCCATATTGTTCACAGCAACATATTAGACGAGCATTTACAAAACCTGCAGGTGATTTTCCATTGTCCTCTGGCGAACGGTCTTTGTTGCAAATTGGAAAAACGTGTTTTTTACCCTAACGGTGCATTTCTTGGGATATGTGCTTAGCAAAGCTGACCTCGTCCCTATGGACGAGCACATCAAGGTCATCATCAACCTGCTAACGCCCAAGAACCTGATGGAGCTCCAATCCTTTTTAGACAACATTTCTTATTAAGTTTATTCCACACGCCGCGCACATCTGTCATCCTCTTAAGCTTTGCCAAAAGGGTGCCAAATTCGTATAGTTTGTGGACTGTCAACAGACTCTTCAGCCCCTCAAGCAGTATTTGATGCTCCGCATCCCGTCTACACCAGGTAAGTCATTAACCTTCGCCACTGACTCGACGCATCTCAGTATGGCATTGGTGTGGTCCTGTCATTTGGTACCCAGGTGGTACTGAGGAGCCCTTTGCTCCGCATTGAAGATGACTTCAGCAGTGTAATGTAACTATTGGCAGGAGGAAAATGATGTAGTGACTGAAATTTTCGGCATTCAAAAGTTTCATGTTTCCTTCTAAGAAGTAAAGTTCCTACTCATTACTGACCACAAGCCACTTATTTCGTTATTAGCCCTCATATTAAACTACCAGATAGGACTGCTCATTAGTGGCAGAGGTGGGCACTCTTTCTCAGTAGTAACTATTATGATCCCAGAATGAGATTTTCACTCTGCAGCGGAGTGTGCGCTGATACGAAACTTCCTGGCAGATTAAAACTCTGTGCCCGACCGAGACTCGAACTCGGGACCTTCGCCTTTCGCGGGCAAGTGCTCTACCAACTGAGCTACCGAAGCACGACTCACGACCGGTACTCACAGCTGTACTTCTGCCAGTACCTCGTCTCCTACCTTCCAAACTTTACAGAAGCTCTCCTGCGAACCTTGCAGAACTAAGGTCCCGAGTTCGAGTCTCGGTCGGGCACACAGTTTTAATCTGCCAGGAAGTTTCATATCAGCGCACACTCCGCTGCAGAGTGAAAATCTCATTCTGGAAACATCCCCCAGGCTGTGGCTAAGCCATGTCTCCGCAATATCCTTTCTTTCAGGAGTGCTAGTTCTGCAAGGTTCGCAGGAGAGCTTCTGTAAAGTTTGGAAGGTAGGAGACGAGGTACTGGCAGAAGTAAAGCTGTGAGTACCGGTCTTGAGTCGTGCTTCGGTAGCTCAGTTGGTAGAGCATTTGCCCGCGAAAGGCAAAGGTCCCGAGTTCGAGTCTCGGTCGGGCACACAGTTTTAATCTGCCAGGAAGTTTCAATTATTATGATATTTGTTACTGGTCCACTGCCTAGCACAGTAATGCAGATGCTCTATCTCAGTTGCTAGTCAGACCTGATCCAGAGTTCGATCGATAGAACGCTTGTTTTTGCATTAGGTGATACCTAGTAGCATACAGTGGTGCATTTTCCTTGGACTGTGCAGGAGGAGCCACTTCTCTGCAAAATCATCATTACAATCCAGATGGGATGGCCCGACTGCCTCCTGTGGGACTGGATTCAGTGCGGCATACACTTTCCCTGCCACACGATCAACTCAGCATCTTCCAGGTTGTCCTCAAGCTTGTCACAGAGAAGCAAACATGTCGAGTAGTCGCCCCTCTGTCATTGTGTCCTCACATACTCCGGGTGCTGCCTGTGTTGCACTGGGATATATCTCATATATATCTCGTACGAAGTCTTTGCCGTGGTGACGTGTCTACTGGCTGGCAGTCGATTGTGACTCTTAACATCGTGTGTGGGTTTGCGTGGCCTCTGCATAGGACCAGGTAGCTCTGCCGTATGTTTCCTCCTTGGCCTGGAACACCCCTGGGAGGGGATGCATGTCGAATTCACAGGTTCTTTTTGAGAAGCACGTGATTTACTATTGGTTTGCTGTTTATAAAAACAGTAACATGAAACAGTGACACTAAAAGTTACTTAGTGTAGGCCTTCACAGTGAAGATAATGGGGAAACCAGCAATAATGACAAACTGTGAAACAAAAATCTGCATTAAATTACATAAAATCCAGGAAACCCACAACATGTGGCAACAGGAAGATAACAAAAAACCCACTGATGATGCTGAAAGTTCGGCGAAACATGTCTGGGGGATAAAAGGAAAAAGAAAAATTGTGTTTCGCTTAAAACAGGCCCTCTCCAAAAATAAAAATTGGGATAATGCGATAAATCACTCATGCTGACAGTGTACATGTGGCTTTGGCATTATTTCACGAATTAATCTGTAACGTAATTATAACGATTTGCGTGTTTGTTCAACAATGATAATTCTTTGGGAGACATCAAGCCCTATCCAAATGGGTGCTATAAAGATAGCTGGCATGTCTGTACCACCTGATAATAATCTTATAAGCAATTTTCAGCATAAATATTAATAACTTTGTTAAAGACTATTTTATGTACATGGCAATAATTTTCTGAGTTCGTATCTTTATTGCAATTCCAACGCTATCTTTAGATTGTCTGTAATGTGTTTGGAAGTGGTTTTGTGTTTTTAGTGAATATTCGAAGCTTCAGTTTTAGAACAGTCAGAATATGGCCTGTGGTGTCACCGCCAGACACCACACTTGGTAGGTGGTAGCCTTTAAATCGGCCGCGGTCCGGTAGTATACGTCGGACCCGCGTGTCGCCACTATCAGTGATTGCAGACCGAGCGCCGCCACACGGCAGGTCTAGAGAGACTTCCTAGCACTCGCCCCAGTTGTACAGCCGACTTTGCTAGCGATGGTTCACTGACAAATTACGCTCTCATTTGCCGAGACGATAGTTAGCATAGTCTTCAGCTACGTCATTTGCTACGACCTAGCAAGGAGCCATTATCATTTGCTATCTATCTTGTGATGCATGTACCGTCAGACCGATGTTCACCAATTATGGATTAAAGTTAAGTATTCCCGCAGCTACGTACGTTCTTTGCTACTATAACTTCCTTTACCTGTTCCAGACCTCACGCCAGCCTGCGTGAGCTTAAACGCGTGCCTTTCGGCTACCCGTCATTGTGGATTGGCTGTCTTGCCAGTCCACAACATGGCCAATTTGCTTTGTGTCCATAAGTACATTGTGGCACAGTTTGCTCCAATCGCCATGGGATTTCCAAGCAGCAAACGCGCTGCGGCCAGTCAAATATGTACTCCCCACCTTTTCTCACAGTTCGCTTCAATGCCTCGGAACGCTGCTCAGAACTCACTCACCTACCTGGCCCAGCCACTACATGGGAACTTGCCAGCCACGTGTCGCTCAATCAAACACCCTTTTTTTTTTAAACACAATCGCATTGTGGACAAACTGCTTGTAACGTCAAAACTTCTTGATTTGGTTTAGATGCACCTACTTACTCAGCGAATTACACATTATTTACTATTTGTGGGACACGGAGTTGATTTTTGGAAGCATATAAGACATTTATGTTTGCTCATGTGATACAGAGATGTGTTATTTATTTCTGGTTACTGTGGGTCCCTGATTCGAGTCATAGTCCAGCACACAATTTTAATCTGCCAGGAAGTCTCGAAACTGCACACTTTCCGCTGCAGAGTGGAAGATTCATTCTGGAGGGCTGCCTTTCGATACTCCAAATGAAAATACTACTTAGGTCGTTCTGCATTTCCTTAGGTCTTCCAGAGATGATACTTTACCATAGACAACAATATCGTCATCGAATCACGTGATGGTGCTCCTGACTCCATCTGATAAATCATTCATGTATATTCACAACATTAGCGGTCCTGTTACGATTTCTTGGGGATACATCCGATGCTACTTTCATTTCTATTTTAGATCCACCGTCCAGTATTTCGTATTGGTTTCTACTGGTCAAGAAGACTTCCATTGATGAATATTACGACGTTAGATGCGTGTTAGAGCATGAATGTTAACACATATCGAGATAAGAAGGACGGTGGTAGAGGAGAATGAAAGTATTCGTCCACAAGGTTCAAGGGACACGGCAATAATGGTGCCGCACAGACCGTTGAGCATAGCAGATACCGGAAGCGATAGTACACGGAGTTTCAGAAGAGTGACTGTGAACTTTAGAAGCAGTAAACCTGACTCTGAATATGTTTGCGTTTCCTTGGGTGTATTCGAAGTTAGTACAGAACAAATGAAAATGTACAAGGTTTTTTTCCAAGTTCCGATTGGTCGCAAGATTAAAACCATAGTGACAATACTAGGAAGCTTCGGAAAAAGTAAAGACGCCTAGGATAATAGAGTTTCCCTCCAAACGTGAAGTGCGCGCTGTTATTCGACTTCTTCATGCTGCGGGGTCCCGCCTGATTTTTTGTAGCCCACGTAACGTAACTGTAATGTGTAACAGCAAAGTGCGGCAATGGGGCAGAAACTTTGATGCAGGACCTACAGACATACATGATGCAGGCGGTCAGGGATGGAAGGCGTGCCGTTACGCCCAATTGTCAGCAACATTGGGGCACCTACATACCTGGCAGAATTACTAAGCCCTTACGTGGGTAAATGTGCTCATCACGTTCGTAGTTCTGTGGATTTCGTAAAACGTCTCGACAACTCCAAGCTGAAAGACTCAGATATCCAGGTGAGTTTTGACGTTGTTTCATTATTCACCAGGGTGCCTCTTCGAGAGTCAGTTGAGGTTGTTGCAAGAAATTTGACCAGAGGGCGACCCATCTGCTCAGGCACGTTCTGACCTCCACGTATTTTCTCTTTAATCTGTGAACAAACAGAAGGCGTCGCAATGGCGAGCCCACTCTCACCTGTGCTCGTGAATTTCCATATGGAGTACTTCGAGGAAGAAGCTTAGGCGTCATACAAATGGAAACCTACTACAGACCTATATCATTGACGTCGGTTTGCAGTAGCGTTTTGGAACATATACTGTATTCAAACATTATGAATCACCTCGAAGGGAACGATCTATTGATACGTAATCAGCATGGTTTCAGAAAACATCGTTCTTGTGCAACGCAGCTAGCTCTTTATTTGCACGAAGTAATGGCCGCTATCGACAGGGGATCTCAAGTTGATTCCATATTTCTTGATTTCCGGAAAGCTTTTGACACCGTTCCTCACAAGCGACTTCTAATCAAGCTTCGGGCCTATGGGGTATCGTCTCAGTTGTGCGACTGGATTCCTGATTTCCTGTCAGGAAGGTCGCAGTTCGTAGTAATAGACGGCAAATCATCGAGTAAAACTGAAGTGATATCAGGTGTTCCCCAGGGAAGCGTCCTGGGACCTCTGCTGTTCCTGATCTATATAAATGACCTGGGTGACAGTCTGAGCAGTTCTCTTAGGTTGTTCGCAGATGATGCTGTAATTTACCGTCTAGTAAGGTCATCCGAAGACCAGTATCAGTTGCAAAGCGATTTAGAAAAGATTGCTGTATGGTGTGGCAGGTGGCAGTTGACGATAATAACGAAAAGTGTGAGGTGATCCACATGAGTTCCAAAAGAAATCCGTTGGAATTCGATTACTCGATAAATAGTACAATTCCCAAGGCTGTCAATTCAATTAAGTACCTGGGTGTTAAAATTACGAACAACTTCAGTTGGAAAGACCACATAGATAATATTGTGGGGAAGCCGAGCCAATGGTTGCGTTTCATTGGCAGGACACTTAGAAGATACAACAAGTCCGCCAAAGAGACAGCTTACACTACACTCGTTCGTCCTCTGTTAGAATATTGCTGAGCGGTGTGGGATCCTTACCAGGTGGGATTGACGGAGGACATCGAAATGGTGCAAAAAAGGGCAGCTCGTTTTGTATTATCACGTAATAGGGGAGAGAGTGTGGCAGATATGATACGCGAAATAGGATGGAAGTCATTAAAGCAAAGATCTATTTACGAATTTTCAGTCACCAACCTTCTCTTCCGAATGCGAAAATATTTTGTTGAGCCCCACCTACATAGGTAGGAATGATCATCAAAATAAAGTAAGAGAAATCAGAGCTCGAACAGAAAGGTTTAGGTGTTTTCTTTTTTCCCACGCGCTTTTCGGGAGTGGAATGGTAGAGAGATAGTATGATTGTGGTTCGATGAACCCTCTGCCAAGCACTTAAATGGGAATTGCAGAGTAGTCATGTAGATCTAGATCTAGATCTACTTGTTTTCTCCGTCATGTCGATGACATGTTCGTGAACTGGCCCCATGGAAGGGACAAACTCCTAGACTTCTTTACATACCTGAACTCCATACATCCGAACATCAAATTCACTGTGGAGACCGAAGCAGAAGGAACATTACCATTCCTGGAAGTCATGGTCAAAAGAAGAGCGGAAGGCACCCTGTGCCACGGGGTATACAGGAAGAAAACGCACACTGATCTGTATTTTCATGCAGATAACTGCGACCACTCTTCAGAGGAATGGGGTGCTAAAAACACTGGTGCACAGGGCGCGCACCTTCTCTGACACAGAGAGCCTGCCCCATGAGCTGGAACACCTCAAAACTGTAATCCGGAAAAACGGGTACTCGGAATGGCAGACCAGACGCGCTCTCCGCCCCACCTCTACAGTACAGCGTGTGGAGATGGAAGAAGTCACGGAGGAAGAGATAGCCACTGCCTATATACCGTATACTGGCGCACTATCTGGGAAAATAGGACGAATATTGAGGAAACACCCAATAAAACACGAGCATATATACCAGATTCCGTGTCAGTGTGGGAAGACTTATATAGGACAGACAGTGCGCACCATGGAAGATCATTGCCGAGAACATCAGAGGCACACTCGACTTAGGTAGCCCAACAAGTCGGCGGTCGCAGAGCACTGTTTGTCCGAAAATCACGAAATGGACTACCAACATACCAGGGTCCTGGCACAGAGAGCGTCGTTAGAAAAAAAATGGTTCAAATGGCTGTGAGCACTATGGGACTTAACATCTATGGTCATCAGTCCCCTAGAACTTAGAACTACTTAAACCTAACTAACCTAAGGACAGCACACAACATCCAGCCATCACGAGGCAGAGAAAATCCCTGACCCCGCCGGGAATCGAACCCGGGAGCCCGGGCGTGGGAAGCGAGAACGCTACCGCACGACCACGAGATGCGGGCGAGCGTCGTTAGAGAGGCTATCGAAATTCGTACCAGGGACGGACTCATCAACCGAGATTGTGGCTATTATCTCAGCAAGGCATGGGAACCGGCATTGAGTCTAATTAAGAAGACGCTCAGCAAAGAAAAGGAACGGGTGACCAGGGCGGACGAGGCAGTTACACCGACGCCACCATAGACGCCGACGCCAGCCTCTCAGCGACCGCCGACGCGCGGCCGCGGGCGCGGACTGCGGTGAGGGGGAGGGGAATCGTCCGCCCTCAGAAGCTCAGTTCGTCAGCGCACCTGACGATGGCGACATGTCTGATCGCCGAAATGTTGCACCCGTTGGACACTATGGACCGGCAGTACACCAGTGGACTGTTTGGGCAAGAAATACGCCTGGAGAAACTGAAGAATCACAACTGATGATCTTGTTCACCGACTGTATCACGCGAATCGAGAAAATCATCTGCGAAGGGAAATTCAGAATAAGCGAAGACGCTACGGTCGCAGGTTCGAATCCTGCCTCGGGCATGGATGTGTGTGGTGTCCTTAGGTTAGTTAGGTTTAATTAGTTCTAAGTTCTAGGCGACTGATGACCTCAGAAGTTAAGTCGCATAGTGCTCAGAGCCAATAAGCGAAGAGGAATATTGTCATCAGGCATTGTCCTTCTTGATGACAATGCTCTGCCGCACGCTGCAGCTGCAAGAAAGATGCTCCTGCAGCTTTTTCGATGGAAAATGTTTGACCACCTGCCATAGAGCCCGCACTTGGTTTCCTCTGATTTTTATTCCTGTACTCACATGAACCGCTGGCTATGAGTACAGCATATTGACACAGACAACGAGCTGCACACCAGCTTATAGAATTGGCGGAAGCACACTTTGATGATGAAAAGGGCATTGGAAAGTTGGTATAGTGCTACGACAAATGTCGAAGTCGGAGAGTAGAGAAGTGGCTTGAAGATGTAACTATATGGTGCAAATAAAACGTTTCTGATTTTTTAAATACCGTTTCCATTTCGCGGCCTGTCGGATTTTGAAGAAAAAATAGCCCTCGTATTAGTCTCTGCTCCGAGAACAAAGAAAAATAAATGAAACCAGTTCTAAGGATACCATATGCAATATCAGAATAAGTAGGCAACCAACCCATGTACCTGTAATAGGCGGTCAAGTTGTCAGTTTTGTTATTTTATCCCGGAGAGGTAGAATACACTTTGAAGCGTGTATGATAGCGTCAAAGTGTCAAACATCTGGTCTTAGGAGAGGAAATGCTAAGAGAACGTCAGAGTTCTATGCTTTAACGAAGCGACAGTTTGTATAAGCTAGACGTTACCCATGCATTTTACCATTTTAGCAACATAACATTTTTTTTACGATTTAGACACCCTTCTTAGAATTTTCACTCGGTCTCACTTCCGAGACTGTTTCGGAGTACTGAAGGACCCACAGCAGCTGAATTTTGATCGCACATTGAGACGGAGCAAGCTAGGAGACGTTTGCGTAAGAGTCTAGAGTGGTTGGTCTGAGACCTGGATATGGATGTTTCAGCTTTATCAGTGCAGTCCCCAGGAATATTCCCTTTGTTCATAAGATGACATCTATTACGAATTTCCACAACCAATACATTCTTTATTTAATTTCTTACCAGACATACACTTGTATTACACTGTTTGTTTATAATACACACTATACGTTCACAAACTTTATTATATTTGAAACTGAAAGGAAAGAAAGATTTATGAAAAGGTTAAGATTTTTAAGAAGTTAATGAGCAAAATATTATTTTGAGCAGTTGTTGTTTCTTGAGTGATCAAACTTCTGTTTGGCACCACGTAGCATTTTTCACGATTTGAGCTGCCGATTTCTTAAATTTGCTTAACACATACTTTTTCATGTCACACTGCGCGAAACCAGATTCCGAGAGCCGGTATGGTTTTGTTTGTCGCAATTTCACGCTTGGAGACATGAAAGGAGATCCTTTCAGGAAGTTTTTGTTGCTTTGAAGAAAACTGTTATGGAATCTGAAAGCAGCCGCTGACAGTTCCTGGTAACGTGTGAAGTTCATTCGAAGACAACAGTACAGCAGCGCACTGTGGACATGGCAGCATGGTGGCCGACGTGCTGAACTTTCTCGCTTGTGAATCACGAAACCTGTAAAGGAAAGGAAAAATATTCAACAACTACTATTAACTTCACACGTAATATTTAGAGTATTTGTGCAGTATTAACTATTAGAGTATACTTTAGATGCATGGAAGCTACAGATAACAATTTTCTGTGGGTCAAGTAGTAGAGATATTTTCATCTTTAGAAAACAGTTGATAGTCCACTTATTACAGTGGCAATCGTTTTCATCATATGTCTCAAGACAAATTTTTCTGGATAAGGTTGGTTGGTTGTTTTTGGGGAAGGAGACCAGACAGCGTGGTCATCGGTCTCATCGGATTAGGGAAGGATGGGGAAGGAAGTCGGCCGTGCCATTTCAGACGAACCATCCCATCATTTGCCTGGAGTGATTTAGGGAAATCACGGAAAACCTAAATCAGGATGGCCGGACGCGGGATTGAACCGTCGTCCTCCCGAATGCGAGTCCAATGTCTAACCACTGCGCCACCTCGCTCGGTCTGGATAAGGAGACAGAACATTCAAAGTGATCAACAATGTTATGGGTGAGGTCCTGCAAGGCTCAGGGCTAGATCCTGCCCAGTACTTGTCTTTCACAAATGAAGTACTGAAGTTGGACTTATAGAAATTGTTTTTTTAATTGTTTTTAAGTGTTTTTTTGTTCCGCAGAGGACAATAATAGCCCAGCGAGCTTACCTAGTTTTGTTAACACCTCTTGTTGGCAGACCAAGGGTCTCAGACTGCGATGTCGTTGACATGTAGGGCTATCAACCTCAGGTGTCAAGTCTTGGCTTACCCACTGGCAGTAACTTACTTCACATCAGAAAGTAATTCGATAGAACTATCTCATTAAGGGACTTGGACCCTTCAAAATGAAGAGGACAGTCAGTCCTGTTTGTTTTTAAAACATTAGGCTAAAGGCTTAGAACCTATGACAGCTTAATATATCAGTGATTTTTATATTTTCAGAAGTGATACATGTGAAACTGAATTCTTGAAACATAAGTTAGGTTTGGAATTCAAAGTAAGGGAACAGCTAAAAATTGTTCAGGGATGAAAATCAAATATGAAAAGATAAATGGAATGTTGATTTTGAATCAAGAGAAGTATATTGATTGGCAGTTGGAAAGATTCAGTATCGCTGCAAAACTGTAAAAACTGATGTTGGAACTAAATTTGATTTTCTAAGTGAAAAAGAAAATAAAGTAGATGATGTTCCTTATCAAGCTCTAATAGGTAGTTCAATGTATTTGTCTATACTTACGAGAACAGATATTTCAATCAGTGTCAGCTATTTAAGCCAGTTGAATTAATTCATATTCTAACAAGGATTGAAAATGTGCTAGGAGAATTTTGAGATCTTTAAAGGAGGCTAGGGCTTATTGTCTGAAGTTTACTGAAGTAGATTTAGAATTATGTGGTTTTGTAGATCCAGAGCGGAAAAATTGGTCCCAAGGAAGGAAGTCATATATTGGTTTTATTTTTAAATTCTGTGGCTCTGTAATTTCATGGCAAAGTGCTAAGCAGAAACTGTTGCTGTCTCTAGCACAGAGGCTGGGTGTATGGCTCTTTCTGAGGCTTAACATGAGACAATTTATTTAAAGAATTTATTGCTTGAATTCAGAGGCTATAACAAGCGTGTAACTTTATTTAATGATGTTCAGAGTACATTAAATTTGTCTGTCATTCATTCAAATCATAAAATGTCACAGCATACTGATGTTAGTTAGATATAATTATACAAGCGAAGTTGTTTCTAACACAGCTGTAAAAACATTGTATTTACAAACAAGTGATATGCCAGTAGACATAATGACAAAGTGATAAAAAAAAAGACGAACATTATGAATTTATGAACTGTGTGTGTGGCCTTCAGTTTAGAGACTGCTTTGATGCAGCTCTCGATGCTACTCTATCCTCTGCAAGTTTCTTCATCTCCCAGTACCTACTGCAACCTACATCCTTCTGGATCTGCTTAGTGTATTCATCTCTTGGTCTCCCTCTACGATTTTTACCCTCCACGCTGCCCTCCAATACTAAACTGATGATCCCTTGATGCCTCAGAATATGCCCTACCAACCGATCCCTTCTTCTAGTCACGTTGTGCCACAAATTTCTCTTCTCTCCAATTCTATTCAAAACCTCCTCATTCGTTATGTGATCTACCCATCTAGTCTTCAGCATTCTTCTGTAGCACCACATTTCGAGAGCTTCTATTCTCTTCTTGTCTAAACTATTTATCGTCCACGTTTCACTTCCATACATGGCTACACTCCATACAAATACTTTCAGAAACGACTTTCTGACACTTAAATCTATATTCGATGTTAATAAATTTCTCTTCTTCAGAAACGCTTTCCTTGCCATTGCTAGTCTACATTTTATATCCTCTCTACCTCGACCATCATCAGTTATTTTGCTCCCCAAATAGCAAAACTCATTTACTACTTTAAGCGTCTCAAGTCCTTGTTAACTGTATGGACCAAGATATTTTTAAGATAATCATTTGAATGTTCTTATGTTAGCTTGTTGAGTTTAGTCAAAAGCATTCAGATGAAAGTCTGTGGACTCGTGTGAGCCATGATCTTTGTATGTCTTTGCTTTTATGTGCCATTAAATTTGCTTTGCTCATTCTCACTACGTGTCCACTCGACCGCCTGTCTGCTTGGCAGTGTGCACCTGCTGCTGCGTCATATATTGTCTTCGTCGTATAGAATGTCATGTAGCACACAATGCAGTATAAATGTGTGGTCTGATGAAGTGAGCAGTAGTAAGTTTATTAGTGTGCTCAATACACTTAGTTCACTGGCAGTATCCACATCCGATAGCACCCTTCCGCAGAAATTTCTGGAGAATGCTTTGCCTAAATTTCTGGAGGACGTTTCCTTGCAATTGTGCTGTAGTTTGTGGTTTCAGTATGATGATACTCCAGCGCACTTTCATCGTAGAGCCAGGCTATATCTCACAGAGAGCTTCAGGCAAAATGAAAATGGAAGGGGATGCCTAGTCTCTCGGTCAATGCACTCCCTTGACCTCATCTCTCTTGACTTTATCTTCTGGGGCTATGCAAAGTCCCTTATATACTCAGTACGAGTAGGAACAGCACCTGAGGTTTGATACTATCAGAGGGAAGAGCGGATATTACAGAGGATCAGACAAAACATTGTTCGTCATTGCACATTATGTAACGGTGCTGATGGTCGTCACATTGAACACTTGCTCTATAGTAGTAAAGCAGCAAATTCGGTTTACAGTATTTTATTGTACTCTACTGTCAATAAACGTTTTTGCAGACTAGAGTATTGCGGTGTTCCATTTAGCCTATCGAATGTGTAGAAAGTGCATAGTGCTTTAGAAACTTTATTTCACATTTCCGGCTATAGGTTCCTTGTTGCAAGATGTTCTGAATTTCATATACTACCATCTCCCAAAATTTTAAAACTACGTTCTGTAATACTCTGTATGTACCGCTTTCCCTCCTAAGAGTCAGCAGCCTATTTTCTCTGCTGTTGCGGCAGATATTTGCAATTTAATTTTTCCGACATGTAGCTGGAGTCAACCCAACCAAATACTCCTCATCACGTCTTTCATGCGACGTCCAGTGTCGACGGAAACGTCGGTTTATTTCTCGTTACGAACAAAATTGTTTACGCGCGCATTCGCTAAAGCGGTGCCAAATTAGTCTAGCGCGATATTCGTTTTATCGAAAAAGAAGTTTAAGAAGGTCTGAAACATGTGACTTCCAGATCAGATTCCTATCAGTACAAACACTTCGAGTTTAGAAATTCTGTTTCATTTATTGATTTACCCTCGTGTAGTGGACTCACCATAGATCTTTGTGATATTTCTTTAGTGATTATTCTCCAGCTGAAGACGCTGTTTCATTGTGCACTATTCCTAAGTTATTTAATGCAACACTTTACATTCTCTTAGTTAGATAGGATGAAAAGCAGATACTAACAGGGCTTCTGATACCATAACATCTGAGCTTCTCTAGGAGAATACGAGGACTATTCCGAAAGTAAGGTCCAATAGGTCGCGAATTGGAAGCCAATCTGAGAATTGAAAATGTTTTATTTGCTACAGTTACCTACACCTTCCAGCTACTTTTCTATGTAGTCGCCGCTCCAACTTACACATTTGTCCTAGCTTAGTACCACCTTTCCAGTACCCCTCTCACAGAAGGCAGCCGCCTTTGTTTTCCGCCAATTCTCTACGCTTGTCTACAGCTCATTCACTGTGCCAAGAAGTTGTCTTCAAAACCGGCGGTTCATGTGAGCGGTGATAAAACTCAGGGGCATCCAGTTACGGGCTGTAATGTGGATGATCAAACACTTCCCATCGAAAACGCTGCAGGAGCAGCTTCATTGCCCCTGCCGAGTGCGGTCGAGAATTGCCATGAAGAAGGAACTGCATGACAGTTGTGTTATGTGGGCTGCATGACATCAGGCGTAATCTCTCACTTGGCCTTCATACTTTGCGGAAGACACTGTTTAACTAGGCGTCTTTATGTGCACACTGTGCACTCCGAATTGAAAAAAGCGACTTTACGCGATCGACAGGTATACTAGAGGCATTGCCCAATACATCTCTGCAAAGCTTTATCGGATTTTCACTGTGGTTTCCCTTTCGCGCCCGATCGGACCTTACTTTCCGAATAGCCATCGTATTATGAACTGCACATTTGACTGCTTTGGACAAGTCACAGAAAGTAACAGTTGGCAACATTCTTTTTCATTTAAATTTTGTAGAGTATGAACTGTGAATGGAAAAATAAGGTGATTTGTGGAGAGACCCTTTTGAAATCCAAATTGAGACAGACTAAATGATTTATGAAATATGTATATTATAAAACTTTCATGTTTTTGTAGTTGCTTCGAAATGGAGGTAGTAGTAAGACTGGTTAGAGATTATTAATGTCTTGCTCACAAACTTTCTTGCAAAGGTGGTCTGAAAATAAAAGTCAGCATTTAAGGAATTCTTGTAGGAGACCATTAGAGAACTACCCACGTTTATACGGCTCCCCAGAAACGAACGGAAAATTTAGTAGAGAAACCTACTGAGACACGAGACATAACTTGAATTAGCAAGTGGCTTAACTATGCTGTAAATACAAAGGCGATTACCTGCTGTAAGGACTGCGATGCACCAATTTGTCAGTACACTGGCTCGAGTGTCCCGTTTGCGAAAGGCACACCACGCTTGATTATGTGCGGTGTTGTCCTCGGAACCATGCTGCAAAAGACAAGTAACATTCACGTCAGGCACTTTATTTTGTCGCAGTAAATTTCTATAACTTACAACCAGCTAAGGTAAGCAATAGAGACGGCTCTAGCCTATATCTAGCTATAGCCACGTTGCGAGCACTACCTTGACGCCACCACATCTAATTTTAAAGTTAGACTAACCACCTAATCCAGCTCTAGTACTGAAAAATATACTGAGATATTAATTTTTTTTAGGATTTATTTGGAAACACTTTTTGTAGAACCTACGTTTATTAACACACAAAAAACACTGAAACATATGATTAATCAATTAAAAAAAAAAGTTTACGGAAAATCTACTTTCCGAACTTGAGTACTCACAAAATCCTAGGCAGTGTCAGTACTTTCAAATCAACTTACAGCAGGGCCCAATGAAATAAGTGAGTTGCAAGCGTTTAGCAGCTGTTGTTGTTTGTTTAGGGCGGTCAATATCGTGGTTATCAACGCCCAGTTTAGAAGCCTGTCACTAATATGAAACGGATCTGTTAATCATGATTGTATGTGAAATAAAATTAGTAACAGATAGCTTTGTGTACAAATTAATAGTTAGCCTAGTGGTGGATCATGCATTCAGCCTTGAACGACCCTCCTGAGCCGATGCCCGGGTGCAGAGCACACTTTGCACCCTCTGGTAGGGTCGCCATTGTTGAGGAATTTGCCAGAACGATGACGCTTTAACGTCTGAGCGATGGCGGGAGGCTATAGACGGAACGGTTGTTCAGTTGGACAAGGACTGAGAAGGAAATCGAGCGTGGCTTACCCTGTGGGAGTGAGTTAGGAAAATCACGGAAAATATAAGTGTGGACGGCGGCTGGTTGGTAACTTTATGCACAACGCGACGGTGCCAGCTGGACAATTCGTCACTTTTCCCTTCCCAGCTGAATCTTTATCCGTGGCATGTTATTTCAAAAGTCGAATCAAAGATCATTCCTCACCCTCAGAATATCTTGAACCGTTTACCCAGCGAGTTGGTGCAGTGGCTGAGATGTTGGATTAAGATGCTCTATTTGCCAGTGGAACAGGAAAGCAAATGGCAAGTAGTGGACAGGGTACCCTCCGCCACGCACAGTACGGTGGCTTGCGGAGTATGTATGTAGAACTAGACGTAGATGTAGAAGACTGGGATTGAAATCCCCATCCAGCCATTCAGATTTAGGCTTTCCTTGGTTTCCCTAAATCGCTCAAGGAAAATGTCATGATGGTTACTTTGGAAAGGACTCTATTCCCTTTCAAAACCGTGTACAATACAAGTTTGTGCTCCGTCTTCTAAACGTAATTGTCGATGGGACGTTCTTTCTTTCCTTCCTTCCTTCCTTCCTTCTTCTTTTTTTTAAATACTGGATGTATTAATTTGCGCATTACACTCCGTAGATACGTTCCATTGCTCAGATGAGCCACACATAAATGTGTGCTTCGTGTGTCAATGTGTACTGGAGATTTAGAAAGCTTTTTATTACGCGAGATATTACAGATTTCCTTAGGCTGCACTTTATTGATGTTGATTATTCATATAACATGCATGATATATCGAAATACTCATTCCATTATCATATGTTTTTGGGGAACAAACCATATCCACATAAATTCAATGAAATACGTCCTTGCAAGGATTGCTGATAACCTGCGGTATCCCGCAATACCACTTTTCCATGTAGGTAAAATCACGTTAAGTTAGGTGAAAACTTTTTATTTTGTTTTACAGCAGATACGAAACTGAAACTGAACGCTATGCCTATATTCACATTGAATTTCACTTGACCCACTCTGGTTCCCATTGCCCACTGTGACCTACTCTAGTTCCGGTTGCCCGACTGACGTGCGATCAGCACCACTCAAGTCCTGCCCGTGATTCATCTCTAGGCACCAGCACTAGATATTCTTCATAACGAAGACTGGAGTGCTTCCTGCTTGAGACAAGTGCACCATCTCAATTGCACTTTTACAATGCCTCTCATACTCTACGCAGTCGGATAGGACAGGCTGTTCGAGACTTATTATAGAAAAAAGGTGGGCGTATTGCGGGAGAGATTCCGATTTGGGAATATTTGGCAGGGGTTTCCAGTTCTGGCATTTGCCTTACAAGCAAGCGAAATTTACACAAGAAAACTGTTAGATACCAGGGTGATCAAATTATTTTAATTTGTTACTGGGGCAACAGTGTACTTGTCATCCAAGTGCGTGTGCGTGCGTGTGTATGTGTGTTTGTGTGTGTGTGTGTGTAGCTATTTAGGTGGATGAAAAAAATCGATGGCTTGTTAGACGAGTCCTGAAGCGTCCTGCCCTCCCAGAGCATGATGGTGGAAGTGATATGCAGCTTCGAAGCTGGTATAGTGCGTGTCAGTTTGAGGCGGGGGTTTATTGGATGAGCATATTTTTTACCTTGTTGGTTTTATACACGTGTCACGGAGAAAAGTCAGCAACGAAGTGTGTGCTTTTCAGCCACACAGAAATTTTTTATTACAATGAATACACCAGGTGTAAAAGTATGAAACCGAAATTTCCCTATAGAAGGTGCTAGCCGTCAGTGTAGGGCCCGTGAGACCGCGTCTGCAGCACTATTTGCTTCCTGCAACGGCTGACGACGAATGTCAACACACAGTAACCCAAGTTCCAGACACCGGTATCTGTTTCAAAGCCATAAACATGTCGAGTTTTTTTGCCTACGAACCACAATTTGTGGACAGCATTGGTTTTCTCTTATCATTTGAAGAAAACTGCTGCAGAATCGCATCGAATGTTTGTCGAAGCTTTCGGCGAACGCGCTCCAGGGAAAACACAGTGTTTCGAGTGGTTCAAAAAATTCAAAAGATTTTGACGTGAGAAACGACTAGAGTGGGAAACCACCGAAAAAGTTCGAAGACAACGAATTGCAGGCCTTATTGGATGACGATGATACTCAAGCTCAACAGGAACTCGCGGAACAACTGAATGTGACGCAGAAAGCCGTTTCTCTTCGGTTGAATGCTATGGGAAAGATGCAGAAAGTGGGAAAATGGGTTCCGCATGAACTGAATGAAAGACAGCAAACACATCGAAAGACTACTTGTGAAATGCTGCTCACCAGACACAAAATAAAGTCGTTTCTCCATCGAATACTGACAGGTGATGAGGAATGGATCCTCAGCGTCGTAAATCATGGGTGAATCCAGGCAAACCATCGACATCCACTGCAAGACCAAATCGCTTTGGAAAGAAGTCAATGCTCTGTGTTTGGTAGGATCAGAAGGGTGTCATCTATTATACGCTGCTAAAACCTGGTGAAACCGATAACGCTGCTCGCTCCCAACAACAAATTATCGATTCAAATCGAGCATTACGTGAAAAACGACCAGAATATGGAAAAAGGCAACACAAAGCCATATTGCTCCATGGTAACGCCCCATCAAACACAGCAAAACAGGTCAGGAAAACGATCGAGGCGTTCAGTTGGGAAATACTAGGGCATGAGGTTTACTCTTCAGACTTGGCTCCGTCCGATTATCATCTATTTGCATTACTGAGACACGCTCTCACTGAACAACGTTTCAGTTCGTATGAATACGTTGAACAACGCTTCAATTCATATGAATATGTACAAAAATGGCTCGCTGACTGGTTCGCTTCAAAAGAAGAACTGTATTTTGGCGTGGCATTCATAGCCTACGGAGAGATGGGAGAAATCTATAAATGGCAATGGAGATTATTTTTAGTAAAATATTGTTTATCAGTTTCAAACAACAGACGTGTAGTTATTGCAACCAAATTCCGGTTTCATTCTTCTACACCTCTTAAAGTATTTAAAAAGCTATAAATATTGATGTAGTATTTTGGAAATTTATGATCTCGGTTGGATGATGAGGATGATGATAAAGACTACTGTGGTGTCACCGCCAGACACCACACTTGCTAGGTGGTAGTTTTAAATCGGCCGCGGTCCATTAGTACATGTCGGACCCGCGTGTCGCCACTGTCAGTGATCGCAGACCGAGCGCCACCACACGGCAGGTCTCGAGAGACTTACTAGCACTCGCCCCAGTTGTACGGACGACTTTGCTAGCGACTACACTGACGAAACCTCGCTCCTTGGCCGAGCAGATAGTTAGAATAGCCTTCAGCTAAGTCCATGGCTACGACCTAGCAAGGCGCCATTAGCCTTACACAGCTTGTATCTAAAGAGTCTCACTTGTATCGTCAAGAGCGATGTACAACAAGGATGGATTAAAGTTAAGTATTCCAGAAGCTACGTACTTTTCTTTATAGCATTCATTACGTATCCTGTTTCAGACCTCACGCCATCCTTCGTGAGCTTATAGCGTGCATTGCGGTCTCCTCAAACCACACTGTGTCGGCACTTCTGTCGACACATCAACTACCATTGTGATCTTCGTAGAGTTGATACATGTACACTGAGGGGACGAAAGTCATCGGATAGGGATGGCACTTATCCAGATGGCAGTAGTATCGCGTACACAAGTTACATAAGGGCAGTGCATTGGCAAAGCTGTCATTTGTAATCAGGAGATTCACACGAAAAGGTTTCCGACTTGATTACAGCCACACGACGGGATTTAACAGATTTTGAACGCGGAATGGTGGTTGCAGCTAGACGCGTCGGACATTCCATTTCGGAAATCGTTAGGGAATTAAATATTCCGAGATCCACAGAGTAATGAGTGTACCGAAAATACCAAATTTTTAAGGCAATACCTCTCACCATGGACAACGCAGTGGCCGACGTCCTACACTTAATGACTGGGAGCAGCGGCGTTTGCGTAGAGTTGTCAGTGCTAACAGACAAGCAACACTGCATCAGATAACGGCAGAAATCAATATGGGACGTAACCGTTATGGCAGTCCGGCGAAATATGGCGTTAATGGGCTATGGCAGCAGATGACCGGCGCGAGTGCCTTTGCTTACCGCAAAGCCTCTCCTGGGCTCGTGACCATATCGGTTGGACCCTAGACGACTGGAAAACCGTGGCCTGGTCAGATGAGTCCCGATTTCAGCTGGTAAGAGCCGATGGTGGGGTTCGAGTGTGGCGCAGACCCCACGAAGCCATGGACCCAAAATGTCAACAAGGTACTGTGGAAGCTGGTGGTGGCTCCATAATGGTATGGGCTGTGTTTAGATGGAATGGACTGGATCATCTGGTCTAACTGAACCGATCACTGACTGGAAATGACTATGTTCAGCTATTTGGAGACCATTTCCAACCATTGGTGGACTTAACCTTCGCAAACAACGATGTCATGTCACTGGGCCACAATTGTTCTAGATTGAATTGAAGAACATTCTAGACAATTCGAGCAAATGATTTGACCATCCAAATCGCCCGACGTGAATCCCATCGAAGATTTATGGGACATAATCGAGAGATCAGTTTGTGCACAAAATCCTGCACCGGCAACACTTTCGCAACTGTGAACGGCTATAGAGGTAACATGGCTCAGTATTTCTGCAGGAGACTTCCTACAACTTGTTGAGTCCCTGTCACGTCGGGTTGCTGCACTACGCTGGGTAAAAAGAGATCCGGCAAGAAATAAGTGTCCAAGGAATAGAAAAGCAACTGAAATCACTCAACAGAGGAAAGAGCACTGGACCTGACGGGATATCAATTCGATTCTACACAGAGTACGCGAAAGAATTTTCCCCCCTTCTAACAGCCGTGTACCGCAAGTCTCTAGAGGAACGGAAGGTTCCAAATGATTGGAAAAGAGCACAGGTAGTTCCAGTTTTCAAGAAGGGTCGTCGAGCAGATGCGCAAAACTATAGGCCTATATTTCTGGCATCGATCTGTTGTAGAATTTTAGAACATGTTTTTTGCTCGCGTATCATGTCATTTCTGGAAACCCAGAATCTACTCTGTAGGAATCAACATGGATTCCGGAAACAGCGATCGTGTGAGACCCAACTCGCTTTATTTGTTCATGAGACCCAGAAAATATTAGATACAGGCTCACAGGTAGATGCCATTTTCCTTGACTTCCGGAAAGCGTTCGATACAGTTCCGCATTGTTGCCTGATAAACAAAGTAAGAGTCTTCGGAATATCAGACCAGCTGTGTGGCTGGATTGAAGAGTTTTTAGCAAACAGAACACAGCACGTTGTTCTCAATGGAGAGACGTCTACAGACGTTAAAGTAACCTCTGGCGTGCCACAAGGGAGTGTTATGGGACCATTGATTTTCACAATATATATAAATTGTGTGGGAAGTTCCATGCGGCTTTTCGCGGATAATGCTGTAGTACACAGAGAAGTTGCAGCATCAGAAAATTGCAGCGAAATGCAGGAAGATCTGCAGCGGATAGGTACTTGGTGCAGGGAGTGGCAACTGACCCTTAACATAGACAAATATAATGTATTGCGAATACATAGAAAGAAGGCTCCTTTATTTTATGATTATATGATAGCGGAACAAACACTGGTAACAGTTACTTCCGTAAAATATCTGGGAGTATGCGTACGGAACGATTTGAAGTGGAATGATCATATAAAATTAATTGTTGGTAAAGCGGGTGCCAGGTTGAGATTCATTGGGAGAGTCCTTAGAAAATGTAGTTCATCAACAAAGGAGGTGGCTCACAAAACACTCGTTCGACCTATACTTGAGTATTGCTCATCAGTGTGGGATCCGTACCAGGTCGGGTTGACGGAGGAGATAGAGAAGATCCAAAGAAGAGCGGCGCGTTTCGTCACAGGGTTATTTGGTAAGCGTGATAGCGTTACGGAGATGTTTAGCAAACTCTAGTGGCAGAGTCTGCAGGAGAGGCGGTCTGCATCGCGGTGTAGCTTGCTCGCCAGGTTTCGAGAGGGTGCGTTTCTGGATAAGGTATCGAATATATTGCTTCCCCCTACTTATACCTTCCGAGGAGATCACGAATGTAAAATCAGAGAGACTCGAGCGCGCACGGGGGCTTTCCGGCCGTCGTTCTTCCCGCGAACCATACGCGACTGGAACAGGAAAGGGAGGTAATGACAGTGGCACGTAAAGTGCCCTCCGCCACACACCGTTGGGTGGCTTGCGGAGTCTAAATGTAGATGTAGATGTAGATGTAAAATTAGGGAGTATCCTGTGACTTTTGGCACCACAGCGTATATTGGGTAGGTCGATGTTGGCTCTGTCCATTGCTGGACTGGTACACTTCTTGTGTCATTCATAATTGATTTACAGTGATTACTATCTGAATTCTATTCCTGTCATTTAATAAAATGTTTAACGCTTGAAATAAGTACCGACAGTGATTGTTACGGTTAAGTAGTCTACTTTCATAGTAATTCCATCTCTTTACTAGAGGCTGCTTTGCATATGATTTTTTCCGTAGTTTATCTGGGTCCATGATGAGTAAAGGTCCTGAGAGAGGCACAGGGCAATGACTTGGTGTCCGGTTGGGTCCTCCTGGGAGGTTCGACTTGGCGTTGTGAGGAGAAAGGGACTGGGCTGACACGATGAGTCTACTAATGGTTGGTACACGCCTTAACACAAGCATTCTTTGGGCCGGGCGTCTGGGCACTGCGTTCTGGAATTTTTCACACAAGGCACCCTGTGCAGTTTGGGGTCCATGCCTACCTTCACAGAAGTCATATGACATAGCGTGATGAACACCTGCACTCACACAGAGAATCGTACGAATAAAACGGAGAATGTACTTTATTCTCCGCATTTCAGAGAACGTTCTAAGGTTCGCATGAATAAAGTGAGTCGGAGAATATACTTCACCTGAGAATGTTCTCAGCTTAAGTAAAAGGGTGGGGGAAGTTGCTCAAGGCGAAGAACTTTCTCTGATTTCGTATGAATAAAATTAGAGAAGTTCCTCACAAGTGGGGAACAGTCCCTGTTTTTGACGTGAGGTCTGTAGAATACTTCGAGCTGAGTAAGTTCTGTTGAGGTTAAGTTTTACCTAGTTTGTTTTTTAGTAAAAATGGCAAAATTTATATCACTCCGAAGGCAAAAAAGACCTACGTAGCCCGACGAAATACTAAAGTGAGAAAGTGTAGAAGTTCATACTGGCTTAACATTAAAAACATTATTTGGCTGGCAAACTTCCTTCCCGAAAATAATGAAAGAAGAGGGCGGCAACTTTTCAAACGGAGGAAAAATGAAACAATTTTTGTGCTGTTTAGCAGACCCAGGTTTGTAGACTGGTGTAGGAGATGTATACACCAAACAACTGTGTCACTGACGTTTTCAGATGTTCATCATCATGTTTTGTCACAGCATAAACCTTATATTTTGTTATGTTAGAAATAAATAAGTGGATCAGAAAAATTAATAATTGGCATATTACAAACCTAGCGATCTGTTTCTCGTAACAAAACTGACCGAGCGACCACTTAAGTACTTGACGCGCGAACCGTGGCACAAACTCATTGTTCCAGCTTCAATCCTTATCGAAGGATCATTATACGTCACATTTAACAAAAATTATCTCGTGTTAAAAATCTCCGACAGGGTTCAGGTTTCGAGAAGGCTAGATGAAAATGTCTTAAGATTTCGTTCGCATAATGTGTTCACCTAACTTCAATAACGAAAAAGTTTCCCATACGTCGATCGCCAGAGAATACATTTTCGTAAACTGTCCTTGATCGTCTTAATAATTTGCTGCCGCACATAAAAGAAAACCCGAAACGTAATGCAACTCTTCCAGAACACATTGATGCCGATTCCATATTTTTGCATTGAATAGTTTGCCCTGTTTGAGTGAGATTAATGGAATCTAAGACTATCCATGGGCTCTGTGCCAGTCGCGGCAGACGAGACACACCGAGAACTTTCTCAAGGAGGGGACGTCATGACAAAGAACTCCCTCGTCAGAGATTATGCTTGGAATTTTTTTTCTATACGAAACTGAGAACCTTTTCAGAATATGTATTTTGCTCTGAGAATCTTATCCTGAGAATATTTTCTTTCTTTTTTTTCATAAAAGGCACAGTCTTAGTTATTAGAACCAGTGCCGTGTGGCCAAAACACATTTCAAAGGAACTTTGTTTTGCACCGACGCCGGCCAGGATGGCCGAGCGGTTCTAGGCGCTATAGCCTGGAACCGCGCGACCGCTGCGGTCGCAGGTTCGAATCCTGCCTTGGGTATGGATGTGTGTGATGTCCTTAGGTTAGTTAGGTTTAAGTAGTTCTAAGCTCTAGGGGACTGATGACCTCAGAAGTTAAGTCCCATAGTGCTCAGAGCCATTTGAACCATATTGCACCGACGGGTAGTCTTTCGAGAACGCTGTGTAAGGGGAAATCAGTAACAAATAGAGATCTCTGCATTCCGTAAGAAGCAAAAGAGCTGGATTGAGTTCAGGAATTCTTTTCTGGTTGTAAATCAATGGACCAATTTTCTGGCTTCGCTTCACGTGGGGTGAACGCAATCTTGCCTAAAAAGTCACAAGCGGGCTCTACATTGGTTAATCTTAAAAAATAGCAGAGAAGAGGAAGTCAGGGCACCACTTTCCGAGAAATACGATGTGGAGATTAGATATTTCCTGAAGTGGAAAACTTATCTGAGGAGTGGTAATACAGCTTACAAGGGAACCTCCCCATCGCACCCCCCTCAGATTTAGTTATAAGTTGGCACAGTGGATAGGCCTTGAAAAACTGAACACAGATAAATTGAGAAAACAGGAAGAAGTTGTGTAGAACTGTGAAAAAATAAGCAAAATATACAAACTGAGTAGTTCAAGGGAAGATAAGCAACAATAAGGACGGTTGGAACGCAGGAGCGCCGTGGTCTCGTAGTAACGCGAGCAGCTGCGGAACGAAAGGTCCTAGGTTCAAATCTTCCATCAAGTGTAAATTATAATTTTTTATTTTCAGTTTATGTGACAAACTCTTATGTTTTCATCACTTTTTTGGGAGTGATTATCACATCCACAAGAAAACCTAAATCGGGCAAGGTAGAAGCATCTTTTTACCCATTCGCCAAGTGTACAAGTTAGGTGGGTCGACAACATATTCCTGTCATGTGACGCACATGCCGTCACCAGTGTCGTATAGAATATATCAGATGTGTTTTCCTGTGGAAGAATCGGTTGACCTATGACCTTACGATCAAATGTCTTCTGTTCCCATTGAAGAGGCACGTCCTTTCGTCTACTAATCGCACGGTTTTGCAGTGCGGTCGCAAAACAGAGACACTAAACTTATTACAGTGAACAGAGATGTCAATCAACGAACGGACAGATAATAACTATGCAAAAATAAAGAAAGTAAAATTTTCAGTCGAGGGACGACTTGAACCAAGGATCTCTCGTTCAGCAGCTGCTCACGCCACCAAGGGACCACGGCGCTTCTAAGCACACTTCGTCCATGATGTTGCTTATGTGGCCCATGGACTACTCAGTTTGTATATTTTGCTTATTGTTTCACAGTTCCACACTTCTTCCTGTTTTCTCAATTGATCTGTGTTCAGTTTATCAAGGCCTATCCACTGTGCCAACTTATAACTAAATCTGAGGGGGGTGCGATGGGGAGGTTCCCTTGTTAGGATCGTCTGAGAACTTCGTGCATCGGAATGAAACGATCGGTTAACGTTATAAAACTTTTGCTACGAGGGGCGTGTGTTGTCTTATTGACAAAAACAGCAGTAGCCAGCATTTTTCGGAGCCTTTTTCACTGACCCATGGGAACTGGGGTGGGCATGTAGAGAGGAGAAAATCTCGGTGCTGGTAGAGAACACTTCGGCTGGGGACTCGGAACGATGCGCTTCAGCTGCGGACACAGAATGATACGCTTGATCTGGGGACACGGAAGTAAGCGCGGCATCTGCAGACGTAGGGAAGTGCTGTACTAGCGACCAACAGCTGATGTGTTGCAGTCCGTAGCAGATGACGGCCCCCACAACGTGCCACGCCACTGAGTGCAGAATGTGTTGAGAAGCCGCAGCTTGGGCGAGTAAGATGTGAGAATTACCGGAAACTGATAGTCGTGTTGTTAGGATCGATTACGTTCTGCAAATCTTATCCTTTCCTCGAGTGACTGAAGGCTCATTCGAGTCTTGATCACTGATGTTATTTGTTTGTGGTATTTTCCGATTCTTCTGGCAGATTCAATCACTGTGTGTCCACTGCGGATTTGTCATCCCATAACTCATTGGCAGATTCCGGTTTTATCCTATTCACCTAAACTATCCAGTCTTTACCGTGACATTCAAGTGTTAGATTAGAGCCGTCCCATGTCAGTAATTGGCAGTTTTCGTATTGTCTGCACTTGTTGAGATCGAAAAAAATCTTGTAATGACTTCTTATTCATGCATATGTTAGCAGGGAGCTTTACAACAAACAGGAATTAATATGGACCATTGTTTTATTTCACAGTTAGATGATCACCCTGTTTGCCACCTCTGTCCTAGTAGTTATCCGTTGCACGACATCTTTTATTAAATGTGTATGAGTGCATGGAGAGTGACCTGACTATCGGCCAGTCCAGAAGATATGGACCATTTCGATATCCACACGGGTATGTCTAAAGCTCAGCTGTACTCTCACAGGCGGTGTTGTAGTCCGAAACGAGACTATTGCCTGGAGCTCGGTGATCAACTTTGGATCGATACTGCGGAGGAATGGACACATGAGTAGGAAGGTGGAAGCAGAATGAGGATTCGGAGCTAATATAGTGGATGTGAGTTGGAGGAATGAGTTTGCTGGGGGGGGGGGGGGGGGGCATATTTGAGGGTTGAAGTTGTAAGTAGGCTGTTTAGGTTTTTATGTTGGTAACGCCACGTAGCGCTCTATATGAAAATCACTGACTGTGCTGTGTGAAGTCTGTGGCTGGTTTGCGTTGTTGGAATATTTGCTATTGTAGTGTTGGGCAGTTGGAATATTTGCTATTGTAGTGTTGGGCAGTTGGATGTGAACAGCGCGTAGCGTTGCACAGTTGGAGGTGAGCCGCCAGCAGTGGTGGATGTGGGGAGAGAGATGGCAGAATTTTAAGAGAGACAATCAGGACGTGTGTCCATCAGAAAGAGTAAATTTGTAATATTGGATGTCATGAACTGATATATATATATATATATATATATATATATATATATATATATATATATATATATATATATATATATGATGACTTTTGAACATTATTAAGGTAAATACATTGTTTGTTCTCTATGAAAATCTTTCATTTGCTAACTATGCCTATCTGTAGTTAGTACTTTCAGTAGTTAGAATCTTTTATTCAGCTGGCAGTATTGGCGCACGCTGTATTGCAGTAGTTTGAGTAACGATTTTTGTGAGGTAAGTGATTCATGAAAGTAATAGGTTATTGTTAGTGAGGACCATTCTTTTGTAGGGATTATTGAAACTCAGATTGCGTTGCGCTAAAAAAATATTGTGTGTCAGTTTAGTGATGATCAGAATAAGTAAAGAGATAAATGTCTGGGTAAGTTCAGTTTTGCTCAGCTGTTTGAAAATCAAATAACGTAAGAGGTTTATCAGCACAGTAATTCATTAATTTTTCTAAGGGGATGTTTCATAAAGTGAAGGCAAAATATCTTGCCACGCCTGCAGAGGGGACAAGATGAGGCTGGATGGGGTTCTGCTATGCACAGTAGAATGGGAGTAGGATTAGACAAGGACTATAGACACGTGAAAAGGAAATGGAGTCTGTCGCGAAAGAATTTAGATGAAATTCATAACAGGCGGCCAGCGTGACTTGTTGAAGGGTATAGGTGGACTCAAAGGTCTGGATATTTTGCAGATCGATGTTAACAAAATGAATATCTTCGGCATCATGAGTGCTTAGTATCCTCGCCAGACTCGAATATCACGACGGAAATTGACGCACCAGCGTTGGCCATCCACGGGTGGCATGGATTTCGTGTCAGTTGGGAAGACCGTCTGGCAGCAAACGTGCGAGGAACGTGTGCGCACTTCCTAATCCAGTTGTGTCGATTTTTCCGATGCTTTTCAATTGCCGACGTTATTTTCGCATTTAGCTACTCACTTGCTCTTGGTTTTTCTCTCGGTTTGCTATCGTGGCTTAGTTTGTGCGCTATTGACGATTTTGCGCTTTCGTGTTTTGGAATACTCTCGGTTGGTCCTTTCGGGTTTGTGCACTATCCTCGCCGTCGACCACTAGATCCTAAAGGCCACATGGTAATCCCACATCTGGGTAGTGCGTTACTGCAGAATGGTTTGGATGGAGTGTCGTATCGAGAGGGCAGATGGGGACAGCAACTCAGAATTTTTGGAGGAAACGTTGCCTTACATTAATGGGGGAAGGTAGGGTCGTATTGGTAACAGATATTATATTGGGGTGGGGATTGCAGGTTGAGAAATTGTTCCATGGGGGATCTGACTTTGCAATGGGGACAAGGGGGCAATTTGTAGAATCGTAGGTCAGATGGTCCCTGTACGTTAAGGATTTCAGACAACTGTGTGGTTTGGTCAGGAAGATTCAGCGTTATGTCTCTGGTAGTAAATCAGTAATTGGGTAAATTAGTAATTGGGTAATCGATAAAAAGGCTTCTGAGAGTATGTTGACAAATGTGGGACTAGGGCTACTGCAGATGAGAAGGCTCTTTGGAACTGGAAATTGAGGTTGTGTCGAGTTCTCACTCAGCCTCCTCTGCTGTTATCTGAGCATCAACTCTCTTCATTAGAACAACCATGAGGTAGGGGTTCTTCGTTACAGGAGAACTGAGTGGGCACAAAGATTAAGGGTGAATGAAGGTTACAGCAGGAAGTTTTTACAACAAGAGAGAATAGAAAATCAGTTGCATCAATTCCCCATACTATTAGCTTTTGGTGCCTTCCTCTGTATCCGATGTCTCTAACGGACCACTGTGTGGTGACGTTCGATTGGGAGGTAACTAATTCGAGCTTTCACCACCAGTATTTGGCCGCCAAGGGGAGGAGAGGTGGTGGCATAACGTTCCTGTCCACCAAACGTTGGACGAATGTCTCGGATTAAAGTCCCAACCTCTCTGCAGTGTCTCATGAAGTGAGGCCGTGTTATACTGTTAATGGTGGTCCTTCTGTCAGATGGGAAAGTTAAGCTAGGTAGTCCGCTTGGTGCTGTTCAAGAGGAGTAAGTTATGTATGGGCGATCATCATTATACAAGACATCAGTGACACGATGATATACACACACATACCAATTGAAGTCACCAACACGCTTATCAGATACGCTTAAAACGCACCTCTCATACACCGTGTGAAAATGAGCCATTGTGCGTTGTGGGAGAAAACGCTTTCCACTTAGGCTTCGAACAACACTTCAGCGTCTCCCAGTTAACAATATCATACGACACTCTTTTTGTCTTTTCATCATCTTTTGGTGATACGATAGTGTTCATGACGTGGTAAACAGAATAACCACTACTAACGCATTCACATGTCTGACAAGTTCGCAATAGCCCCCTCTTCTTGATTCCACTAAGTTAGACAGAGCACATTATAGTAGAAGGACTCACGTGATGCAGTCGATGATGGGGCAGACGGAGAGGCAGAGGGCGCAGCCCGTGCAGTCGTCCGTGACCCGCGCCATGTGCGTCTCAGGGTCGAACTGGATGGCCTGGTAGCCAGAGTCGTTGCACGCCATATAGCACTTCCCACAGTTGATGCACAGGTCCTGGAAAACACATCACATGCCGGTATAAAAAACTACAGCTTTGCCACAACTTCAGCGATAATCGTACTTTGTCTCATCGTTGATTTTTATTTTAGTTATTGAAATACACTACTGGCCATTAAAATTGCTACACCACGAAGATGACGTGCTACAGACGCGAAATTTAACCGACAGGAAGAAGATGCTGTGATATGCAAACGATTAGCTTTTCAGAGCTTTCACACAAGGTTGGCGCTGCAGTCATGGACTGTGCGGCTGGTCCCGGCGAAGGTTCGAGTCCTTCCTCGGGCATGGGTGTGTGTGTGTTTGTCCTTAGGATAACTTAGGTTAAGTAGCGTGTAAGCTTATGGACCGATGACCTTAGCAGTTAAGCCCCATAAGATTAAAAAAAAAATCACCTACAATGTGCTGAAATGAGGAACGTTTCCAACCGATTTCTCATACACAAACAGCAGTTGACCGGCGTTGCCTGGTGAAACGTTGTTGTGATGCCTCGTGTAAGGAGGAGAAATGCGTTCCATCACGTTTCCGACTTTGATAAAGGTCGGATTGTAGTGTATCGCGATTGCGGTTTATCGTATAGCGACATTGCTGCTCGCGTTGGTAGAGATCCAATGCTGTTAGCAGAATATGGAATCGGTAGGTTCAGGAGGGTAATACGGAACGCCGAGCTGCATCCCAACGGCCTCGTATCACTAGCAGTCGAGATGACAGGCATCTTATCCGCACGGCTGTAACGGATCGTGCAGCCACGTCTCGATCCCTGAGTCAACAGATGGGGACGTTTCCAAGACACAACCATCTGCACGAACAGTTCGACGACGTTTCTAGCAGCATGGACTATCAGCTCGGAGACCATGGCTGCGGTTACCCTTGTCGCTGAATCTCAGACAGGAGCGCCTGCGATGGTGTACTGAACGACAAACCTGGGGGCACGAATGGCAAAACGTCATTTTTTCGGATGAATCCAGGTTCTCTTTACAGCATCATGATGGTCGCATCCGTGTTTGGCGACATTGCGGTGAACGCACATTGGAAGCGTGTATTCGTCATCGCCATACTGGCGTATCACCCGGCGTGATGGTATGGGGTGCCATTGGTTACACGTCTCGGTCACCTCTTGTTCGCATTGACGGCACTTTGAACAGTGGACGTTACATTTCAGATGTGTTACGACCCGTGGCTCTACCCTTCATTCGATACCTGCGAAACCCTACATTTCAGCAGGATAATGCACGACTGCATGTTGCAGGTCCTGTACGGGCCTTTCTGGATACAGAAAATGTTCGACTGCTGCCCTGGCCAGCATATTCTCCAGATCTCTCACCAACTGAAAACGTCTGGTCAATGGTGGCCGAGCAACTGGCTCGTCACAATACGCCAATCACTACTCTTGATGAACTGTGGTATTGTATTGAAGCTGCATGGGCAGCTTTACCTGTTCACGCCAGCCAAGCTCTGTTTGACTCAATGCCCAGGCGTATCAAGGCCGTTATTACGGCCACAGGTGGTTGTTCTGGGTACTGATTTCTCAGGATCTATGCACCCAAATTGCGTGAAAATGTTAGCACATGTCAGTTCTAGTATAATATATTTGGCCAATGAATACCCGTTTATCATCTGCATTTCTTCTTGGTGTAGCAATTTTAATGGCCAGTAGTGTACTTTAGGTAGAGAGACGTTACACAATTTTTCTGACCAGTTTAAGTGATTATTTTAGGTCTAATGCAGAATAGCACATTGTCTCTGAATCGTAAAAATCAGAATTAAACAACAGAATAGACTAAGGTCACCTGATACCCATATGCTCTAGAAGAATGCAGTAAGAACACGTGAAAAATTGTCGGTTATTTAGCCATACATCTTTGTGCCAGGGTTTAATTAATTGTGTAAGGCGGTGGTTATACATCGATACGTGTAATTCTAACATGGATAGAGTCCAATGTTCTTCAAACTGGGCTATAAGAAAGTACATTCATCCACCACTGGTACACAAAACAGTTACACGAATTCGTGGCTCGACTATATAACTTTTTGCTATGTGGTCGAAGGTATACAGCAGAAAATGTACATTCTCGGGTGATACGACAGCTGTCGTTCACAAGGAGCTGCCTGCTGCACTGTGCAGATTGCAGGAAAATATAATGAACTCGAAAAAAAATTAAACTCAAAGTGAGCCATGCGACGCCAACCGGTCAGCCTGCCAGCCTCTGCCATACTACGTCATTTGGGTATGGTATGCAGGGACGTGGGTTTTTCCAAAGCCGCCACTTCTCATTCAAGTAGCTCCTCAACCGGCCCCACGAGACTGAGTGTTCTACGTTATAGTACTCCCACCAAGGAAACACACTTGGCAGTATCACTAATTGAACCTGGGGTGAGTCACATAACATTACCATTGGAAACAGCTCAGAAACCACAACAAACACTGAATAACCAATTCCGCAGACCGAAAGTGAGGAAAGGGGCTGGTACAATTGTTTTGTATTAACCAATTACATCATTACTGAGAAATGCACAGAAGTATGATTTTCAACACAAACTTACGTTTTTTTGTGTAAACCTGTTATTATTTTTATCACAACTGAAAAAAGAAAAAAATACTTAATCAGTGCTGTTTCTTATATTGTAAAATGTTAATTACATCCAGAGTAACTTGTAACGTAAAGTTGACGCTTGAGGAACTCCTCAGCAGTTCAAATCTGTGTATCGGAGGGAACCGAATTAATTAGGGATACAAAAAGAACAGTGATGTAATGTAGGTACAGAAGAGACATGAACAGCACGTTACGTCCACATACTAACAGTTTTATCAGTCTTTTTCTCTGAAAAATGCTGCACGGCACTGATCTGTTAGAAGAAAATGAACATTAACATGAGAATGTACTTAAACTTTTTTTTGTTTTCAGTTACAGAATGTAAAAGAGTGTGTCCTGACATTTCAGGCCAATAAATGTTCAAAGTGGTACCGATCATTTGCCGCCCACATTTGCAATCTACCGCGTAATGAATGTCTTACACGAAGCAGTACATCCGATGTAATGTTGCCACAGGCTGCCTCAATGCGATGTTTCATATCCTCTGTGGTTGTAGACACATCACGGTACACGTTATCCTTTAACGTACCCCATAAAAGAAATCTAAAGGAGTAAGATCAGGAGAACGGGCTGGCCAATTTATGCGTCCACCACATCCTATGAAACGCCCGTCGAATATTCTGTCAAAGTGTCAGCCTAGTGTTCATTGCAGAATGTGCAGGATCACCATCATGTTGATACCACATACATCTGCGCGTTTCCAGCGGGACAATTTCTAGGAACGTTGGCAGATCATTTTGTAGAAACTCGATGTATCTTGCAGCTGTTTGGGTGTCTTCAATGAAGTGAGGACCAATGAGATGGTCGTCAATTACGCCGCACCATACATTTACATTCCACGGTCGCTGTCGCTCTACCTGTCGAAGCCAGCGAGGATTTTTAACGGACCAATAATGCATGTTTCGTAAATTCACTGCACCGTGGTTTGTGAAGCCTGCTTTATCGGTAAACAGGTAGAACTGCAACGCATTCTCTGTTAAAACCCATCGACAGAAATTGACTCTGTTATTAAAGTCATCTCCACGTAACAACTGCTGCAGCTGCAAATGATACGGGGCCGAGCGGTTCTAGGCGCTACAGTCTAGAACCGCGCGACCTCTGCGGTCGCAGGTTCGAATCTTGCCTCGGGCATGGATGTGTGTGATGTCCATAGGTTAGTTAGGTTTAAGTAGTTCTAAGTTCTAGGGGACTGATGACCTCAGAGGTTAAAAAAAATGGTTCAAATGGCTCTGAGCACTATGGGACTTAACTTCTGAGGTCATCAGTCCTCTAGAACTTAGAACTACTTAAACCTAACTAACCTAAGGACATCACACACATCCATGCCCGAGGCAGGATTCGAACCTGCGACCGTAGCGGTAGCGCTGTTCCAGACTGTAGCCCCTAGAACCGCTCGGCCACCTCGGCCGGCCTCAGAAGTTAAGTCCCATACTGCTCAGAGCCATTTGATACGGGTGAAATTTGTGACGCTGAAGTATGCGCATTACACTACTTTGACTCATTGCACTACCTCTAGCGATGTCACGTGAACTCATGTGTGGGTCACGGCAACAGCAGCTAACACACCAACTGCACCAGCTTCTTTTGTGTTGGGTTTGTTACGGACCCGTTTGCGTGTTACGACCATGCCTGCTGCATACAATTGTTTGTAGACGTTTTCAAATGTGCGGCGCGTTGGATGATCTCTGTCCAGGTACCTTTCTGCATACAACCTGCAGGCTGCAGCTGCACTTTGTCTACACACGCCATAGATAAGTATCATCTCTGTCTTTTCAGAGTTAGAATACACCATATCCACAGTTCTTACGACACTGTACACACTGTTGCACTTGCGACCTTCTCACGTTCCTACTGTGCATACTTCGGTTCTTACTTGTGAACAGTACACTGTCACAGACGTACGGTAACGCAGTGTACTACAATTATTCTGAGACACTGAGACAGCCAAACTCGTAAACATCGTAGTCTTCGTAAACATACCCCTACAGATATTGTTTGTTACAACACGCGACTGAGCGTCTGAGGTTTCAAGCGTCAACTTTACGTTACAAATTACTCCGTATGTACTTAACATTTTACAATGTAACAAACGGAATTGATTAAGAATTTGTTTCTATTTTCTGTTGTGCTAAAAATAATAACAGGTTTCCATTTAAAAAACATAAGTATGTGTTGAGAAGCATACTTCTGTGCATTTCTCAATGGTTTGTATTAACCAGCTTCTCTCCTCACTTTCGGTCTGTGGAATTGGTTATTCAGTGTTTGTTGTGGTTGGGAGCTGTTTCCAGTGGTAAGTTAAGTGACTCGCCCTGTACACTACTGGCCATTAAAATTGCTACACCAAGGAAAAATGCAGATGATAAACGGGTATTTATTGGACAAATATATTATACTAGAACTGACATGTGATTTCATTTTCACGCAATGTGGGTGCATAGATCCTGAGAAATCAGTGCCCAGAACAACCACCTCTGGCCGTAATAACGGCCTTGATACGCCTGGGCATTGAGTCAAACAGAGCTTGGATGGCGTGTACAGGTACAACTGCCCATGCAGCTTCAACGCGATACCACAGTTCATCAAGAGTAGTGACTGGCGTATTGTGACGAGCCAGTTGCTCGGCCACCCTTGACCAGACGTTTTCAGTTGGTGAGAGATCTGGATAATGTGCTGGCCAGGGCAGCAGTCGAACATTTTCTGTATCCAGAAAGGCCCGTACAGGACCTGCAACACGCGGTCGTGCATTATCCTGCTGAAATGTAGGGTTTCACAGGGATCGAATGAAGGGTAGAGCCACGGGTCGTAACACATCTGAAATGTAACGTCCACTGTTCAAAGTGCCGTCAATGCGAACAAGAGGTGACCGAGACGTGTAACCCCATACCATCACGCCGGGTGATGCGCCTTTTGGCGATGACGAATACACGCTTTCAATGTGCGTTCACCGCAATGTCGCCAAACACGGATGCGACCATCATGATGCTGTAAACAGAACCTGGATTCATCCGAAACAATGACGTTTTGCCATTCGTGCACCCAGGTTCGTCGTTCAGTACATCATCGCAGGCGCTTCTGTCTGTGATGCAGCGTCAAGGGTAACCGCAGCCATGGTCTCAGAGCTGATAGTCCATGCTGCTGCAAACGTTGTCGAACTGTTCGTGCAGATGGTTGTTGTCTTGGGATAGTCCCCATCTGTTGACTCAGGGATCGAGACGTGGCTGCACGATCCGTTACAGCCATGCGGATAAGATGCCTGTCATCTCGACTGCTAGTGATACGAGGCGTTGGGATCCAGTACGGCGTTCCGTATTACCCTCCTGAACCCACCGATTCCATATTCTGCTAACAGTCTCAACCAACGCGAGCAGCAATGTCGGGATACGATAAACCGCAGTCGCTATAGGCTACAATCCGACCTTTATCAAAGTCGGAAACGACGTGATGGTACGCATTTCTACTCCTTACACGAGGCATCACAACAACGTTTCGCCAGGCAACGACGGTCAACTGCTGTTTGTGTATGAGAAATGGGTTGGAAACTTTCCTCTTGTCAGCACGTTGTAGGTGTCGCCACCGGCGCCAACCTTGTGTGAATGCTCTGAAAAGCTAATCATTTGCATATCACAGCATGTTCTTCCTGTCGGTTAAATTTCGCGTCTGTAGCACGTCATCTTCGTGGTGTAGCAATTTTAATGGTCAGTAGTGTATATACACTATGGATCTTTAATCTCAACACCATGGCGGGACTTTTAGTAAAACTTTACCGAACATTTATTATGTATACAAACTTTATACAAGTTGTTGAGTACTGCACTACATCATTCAGTGTGAACACTCAGAATGTTTTTATAATAAAAGGGAACGCTTCCCGTCAAAACCATAACTTTGGTTTTCAATGTGAGCTAGTGCTCTGTAATAAGGAACCGAAATATCAAAGCAGCAATTCCGGAAAGGAAGAATGGTCAACAAACAAAACTTGTAAAACATTTCATTTGTACACTCTTTACTCACCTTCCGATAACAGTCACAATGGATACGGAAGCATGTTCGACACTTCAGTAAAACCACAATGGAGTAACCACAGTCTGATTCGTACACAAATAGAAAACTTCACAAGTATCAGCATAGATGCGTCGAGGAGAGGGTGGGCAGAGAGAGAGGGCAGAAGCAGATGGACATAAGGAGGAATGGTTAGGGGGGATAGACAGAGAGAGTGAGGCAAGAGGTGATGGACAGAGAAAGGTGGAAGGCAGAAGGAGATGAATAGGGCGTGGGGAGGAGGAGATGGATATGAAGGGGGGGCAGGAGGAGATAAATACAGTGGAGGGGGCAGAGGGGATGGACAGAGAGAAGGGGGGCAGTAGGAGACGAACAAAGAGAAGGGGGCAGGAAAGGATGGATAGAGAGGAGGGGGCAGAATGGGATGGACAGAGTGCGGAAGAGGAGAAGGAAAAGGGGCGAGAATATGCAAGAAGAGTGTGGGAGGAGGACCTCTTCAGTGAGGGGGAAGGGGGGGGGGAGAGGAAATGGGCATAGGGAGAAGGAGGAGGTGGACCAAGAGAGGAACAATGAGGAGAAGAGTGAAGAGTGTAATATATCTGCTGAACACATACGGGGATGAAGCTGTGGGGAAAAGCCTTATGGTGTGCAAAACTTAAGGATGAACGGAACTTTCGTATGATGCGTCAGCGCTAATTAACGTAGCTCGACGAAACTTGAAACATACATAGAGAGATCTGCTATAGTATAGTACAGTACAGAAGGGTACTGAAAGAAATATACAATGAGATGAACAGAAACGGAAATGACACTTTTATTATTGATGGTACCCTGGAAATTACAAACGTCAGGACATGGTTCTCTATAGGGTGTGTGATCACCATTAGCCGGCCGGAGTGACCGTGCGGTTCTAGGCGCTGCAGTCTGGAACCACGCTACCGCTACGGTCGCAGGTTCGAATCCGGCCTCGGGCATGGATGTGTGTGATGTCCTTAGGTTAGTTAGGTTTAATTAGTTCTAAGCTCTAGGCGACTGATGACCTCAGAAGTTAAGCCGCATACGTCTCAGAGCCATTTGAACCATTTTTTGTGATCACCATTGTCAGCAGTACGTGCTCTGCGAGGTGCTACCATGCTGGCCACAAGGTTTGCAGAGAGTTTTTGTGGTAGAGTATTCCATTCCTCCACCAGGGCAGTTAGCTGCTGGATGGTAGCTGGCACTAAAAAGTGTCTCCTCAACGTATCACACACATGCTCAATGTGACTTACGTCAAGGTAACAGGCGGGCTGGTCCATTCGCAGAATATCCTCTCGTTCCAAGAGGTGTTCCACCTTTACAGTTCGATGCGGTTGACCATTGTCATCCATAAAAATGAAGTCAGGGCCGAAAGCACCCCAAAAAGAGGCACATGGCGACCAAAGTACAATGTCACTACAATGTTGATTGACGAGTGTACTGTGTTCAAAGACTGGGAGATCAGTACAGCCATGCAACATTGTCTCCCCTCATGGTAACCTCTAAGCCACCAAAACGATCATCTTCGACAATGTTCTTGGGTGCATTATGTGTTCCTATCTCTCGCGATATGAGGGTACATTCAGAATCACTACTCAGACTGAATCTGCTCGCATTCGAGAAGAACACATTACTCTACTCTTCATTAGTCCAGACCCTGTGCCCTTGCCACCATCGCAAACGGTGCTATTGAAGTGCTGGCGTCAGTGTAACGCACCGTACTGGTCGTCGGGCAAAGAGATCGCGTCCATAAACTGTGAACCGTGACGTTGCATGAAATCAGGCAAAATCTCACGGCAAGCACCCATACTTCGCAGGAGACACTATTTGTTAGGCATCTTTACGCCTACACTGTGCGCTCAGAACTGAGAAGATCACGTTACGCTATCAACGGACACATCCCAGGCACTGCCCAACAGATCTGAGCGAAGCTTCATCGGATTTTCACTGTAGTTTCCATTTCACGACCGATAATTCCTTACTTTCCAAATTAGACCTTCTGGTGACAAACAGACCCGAACTATTCGAAACAGTTAATGCAGAACAGGGAATCAGCGATCATAAAGCGGTTACTGCATCGATGACTTCAGATGTAAATAGAAATATTAAAAAAGATAGGAAGATTTTTCTGTTTAGCAAAAGTGACAAAAAGCAGATTTCAGAGTACTTGACGGCTCAACACAAAAGTTTTGTCTCAAGTACAGATAGTGTTGAGGGTCAGTGGACAAAGATCAAAACCATCGTACAATATGCGTTAGATGAGTATGTGCCAAGCAAGATCGTAAGAGATAGAAAAGAGCCACCGTGGTACAACAACCGAGCTAGGAAACTGCTGCGGAAGCAAAGGGAACTTCACAGCAAACATAAATAAAGCCAAAGCCTTGCAGACAAACAAAAATTACGCGAAGCGAAATGTAGTGTGAGGAGGGCTATTCGAGAGGCGTTCAATGATTTCTACAGTAAAGTACTATGTACTGACTTGGCAGAAAATCCTAAGAAATTTTGATCTTATGTCAAAGCGGTAGGTGAATCAAATCAAAATGTCCAGACACTCTGTGACCAAAATGGTACTGAAACAGAGGATGACAGACTAAAGGCTGAAATACTAAATGTCTTTTTCCAAAGCTGTTTCGCAGAGGAAGACTGCACTGTAGTTCCTTCTCTAGATTGTCGCACAGATGACAAAATGGTAGATATCGAAATAGACGACAGAGGGATAGAGAAACAATTAAAATCGCTCAAAAGAGGAAAGGCCGCTGGACCTGATGCGATACCAGTTCGATTTCACACAGAGTACGCGAAGGAACTTGCCCCCCCTTCTTGCAGCGGTGTACCGTAGGTCTCTAGAAGAGCGTAGCGTTCCAAAGGATTGGAAAAGGGCACAGGTCATCCCCGTTTTCAAAAAGGGACGTCGAACAGATGTGCAGAACTATAGACCTATATCTCTAACGTCGATCAGTTGTAGAATTTTGGAACACGTATTATGTTCGAGTATAATGACTTTTCTGGAGACTAGAAATCTACTCTGTAGGAATCAGCATTGGTTTCGAAAAAGACGGTCGTGTGAAACCCAGCTCGCGCTATTCGTCCACGAGACTCAGAGGGCCATTGACACGGGTTCACAGGTAGATGCTGTGTTTCTTGACTTCCGCAAGGCGTTCGATACAATTCCCCACAGTCGTTTAATGAACAAAGTAAGAGCCTATGGACTATCAGACCAATTGTGTGATTGGATCGAAGAATTCTTAGATAACAGAACGCAGCATGTCATTCTCAATGGAGAGAAGTCTTCTGAAGTAAGAGTGATTTCAGGTGTGCTGCAGGGGAGTGTCATAGGACCGTTGCTATTCACAATACACACAAATGACCTTGTGGATGACATCGGAAGTTCACTGAGGCTTTTTGCAGATGATGCTGTGGTATATCGAGAGGTTGTAACAATGGAAAATTGTACTGAAATGCAGGAGGATGTGCAGCGAATTGACGCATGGTGCAGGGAATGGCAATTCAATCTCAATGTAGACAAGTGTAATGTGCTGCGAAGACATAGAAAGATAGATCCCTTATCATTTAGCTACAAAATAGCAGGTCAGCAGCTGGAAGCAGTTAACTCCATAAATTATCTGGGAGTACGCATTAGGAGTGATTTAAAATGGAATGATCATATAAAGTTGATCGTCAGTAAAGCAGATGCCAGACTGAGATTCACTGGAAGAATCCTAAGGAAATGCAATCCGAAAACAAAGGAAGTAGGTTACAGTACACTTGTTCGCCCACTGCTTGAATACTGCTCAGGAGTGTGGGATCCGTACCAGTTAGGGTTGATAGAAGAGATAGAGAAGATCCAACGGAGAGCAGCGCGCTTCGTTACAGGATCATTTAGTAATCGCGAAAGCGTTACGGAGATGATAGATAAACTCCAGTGGAAGACTCTGCAGGAGAGACGCTCAGTAGCTCGGTACGGGCTTTTGTTAAAGTTTCGAGAACATACCTTCACCGAAGGGTCTAGCAGTATATTGCTCCCTCCTACGTATATCTCGCGAAGAGACCATGAGGATAAAATCAGAGAGATTAGAGCCCACACAGAAGCATACCGACAATCCTTCTTTCCACGAACAATACGAGACTGGAATAGAAGGGAGAACCGATAGAGGTACTCAGGGTACCCTCCGCCACACACCGTCAGGTGGCTTGCGGAGTATGGATGTAGATGTAAATGTAGATGAACTTGAACCATACATAGAAAGATCTGCTGTAGTACAGTACAGTATGGATGGTTACTGAAAGAAATATACAATGAGATGAGCCGAAACGGAAATGACACTTTTATTTTTGATGGTACCCTGGAAATTACAAAAGTCATGACATGGTTCTCTATAGGGTGTGTGATCACCATTGTCAGCAGTACGTGCTCTGCAACGTGCTACCACTTGGCCACAAGGTTTGTAAAGAGTTGTTGTGGTAGAGTATTCCATTCCTCCACCAGGGCAGTTAACTGCTGGATGGTAGCTGGCACTACAACGTGTCTCCTCAACGTATCACACACATGCTCAATGCCACTTACGTCAAGGTAACAGGCGAGCTGGTCCATTCCCTGAATATCCTCCCATCCCAAGAGGTGTTCTTCCACCTTTGCAGTTCGATGCGGTTGGCCACTGTCATCCATAAAAATGAAGTCAGGGCCGAATGCACCCCAAAAAGAGGCACATGGCGACCAAAGTACAATGTCACTATAATGTTGATCGACGAGTGTACTGTGTTCAAAGACTGGGAGGTCAGTACAGCCATGCAACATTATGTCTCCCCTCATTGTAACCTCTGTGCCATCAAAGCGATCATCTTCGACAATTTTCTTGGGTGCATTATGTGTTCCTACCTCTCCCGATGTGAGGGTACATCCAGAATCACTACTCAGACTGAATCTGCTCGCATTCGAGAAGAACACATTACTCTACTCCTCATTAGTCCAGACCCTGTGCCCTTGGCACTATAGCAAACGGTGCTATTGAAGTGCAGGCGTCAATAGAGCGAACCGTACTGGTCGCCGGGCAAAGAGATCGCGTCCATAAACTGTGAACAGTGAGGTTGCATGAAATGAGGCAAAATCTCGCGTCAAGCACCCATACTTCGCGGGAGACACTATTTGCTAGGTATCTTCCGTCCCCATAGTGCGCTCAGAACTGAGAAGATCACGTGACGCTGTCTACGGATACACTCGAGGCAACAGATCTGAGCAAAGCTTCATCGGATTTGCACTGTATATTCCAATTCACGACCGATCATTCCTTACATTCCAAATAGTCCTCGTATACAGGGTGTTACAAAAAGGTACGGCCAAACTTTCAGGAAACATTCCTCACACACAAATAAAGAAAAGATGTTGTGTGGACATGTGTCCGGAAACGCTTAATTTCCATGTTCCATGTTAGAGCTCATTTTAGTTTCGTCAGTATGTACTGTACTTCCCCGATTCACCGCCAGTTAGCCCAATTGAAGGAAGGTAATGTTGACTTCGGTGCTTGTGCTGACATGCGACTCATTGCTCTACAGTACTATCATCAAGCACATCAGTACTTAGCATCAACAGGTTAGTGTTCATCACGAACGTGGTTTTGCAGTCAGTGCAATGTTTACAAATGCGGAGTTGGCACATGCCCATTTGATGTATGGATTAGCACGGGGCAATAGCCGTGGCGCGGTACGTTTGTATCGAGACAGATTTCCAGAACGAAGGTGTCCCGACAGGAAGACGTTCGAAGAAATTGATCGGCGTCTTACGGAACACGGAACATTCCAGCCTATGAATCGCGACTGGGGAAGACCTAGAACGACGAGGACGCCTGCAATGGACGAGGCAATTCTTCGTGCAGTTGACGATATCCCTAATGTCAGCGTCAGAGCAGTTGCTGCTGTACAAGGTAACGTTGACCACGTCACTGTATGGAGAGTGCTACAGGAGAACCAGTTGATTCCGTACCGTGTACAGCGTGAGCAGGCACTATCAGCAGCTGATTGTCCTCCACGGGTACACTTCTGCGAATGGCTCATCCAACAATGTGTCAATCCTCATTTCAGTGCAAATGTTCTCCTTACGGATGAGGCTTCATTCCAGCGTGATCAAATTGTAAATTTTCACAATCAACATGTGTGGGCTGACGAGAGTCCGCACGCAATTGTGCAATCACGTCATCAACACAGATTTTCTGTGAACGTTTGGGCAGGCATTGTTGGTGATGTCTTGATTGGGCCCCATGTTCTTCCACCTACGCTCAATGGAGCACGTTATCATGATTTCATACGGGATACTCTACCTGTGCTGCTAGAACACGTGCCTTTACAGGTACGACACGACATGTGGTTCATGCACGATGGAGCTCCTGCACATTTGAGTTGAAGTATTAGTACGCTTCTCAACAACAGATTCGGTGACCGATGGATTGGTAGAGGCGGGCCAATTCCATGGCCTCCACGCTCCCCTGACCTCAACCCTCTTGACTTTCATTTATGGGAGCATTTGAAAGCTCTTGTCTACGCAACCCCGGTACCAAATGTATAGACTCTTCGTGCTCGTATTGTGGACGGCTGTGATACAATACGCCATTCTCCAGGGCTGCATCAGAGCATCAGGGATTCCATGCGACGGAGGGTGGATGCATGTATCCTCGCTAACGGAGGACATTTTGAACATTTCCTGCAACAAAGTGTTCGAAGTCACGCTGGTACGTTCTGTTGCTGTGTGTTTCCATTCCATGATTAATGTGATTTGAAGAGAAGTAATAAAATGACCTTTAACGTGGAAAGTAAGCGTTTCCGGACACATGTCCACATAACATATTTTCTTTCTTTGTGTGTGAGGAATGTTTCCTGAAAGTTTGGCCGTACCTTTTTGTAACACCCTGTATGTAACTGAGCTGAACAGTGTGGCGAGTCAGAAAGCAGACTGGCGGCTTTCTTTGTGTTCCCATACTAAAGTCACAAACTTCAGCGACGGAATGAGTGAAACCTGTCCCCATTCCTTTCGTAAAGAAATACATTTTCAGCAATATCTACGCATGTAAGAGATTCTGTTTTGACATTATTGCATTTTTGTATGGAAACTACACTGGTAATTTCAATAAACAATGTTTTATTTTCAATCTATACAAATCAATAGCGTAACTATCGTATTATAGTGCACGTACTGAAGCTGTCAAATCTGTCACCAACTATGTTATCCCCTAAAATTATCGGCACCAAAGCGCATTAGGTATAAGTGATTCACGAATTTCTAAGACTGTTCCAAAAATTCATTTATTACCATCATATGACCCAAAGTTCGCCTCTGTAGCCGAGTGGTCAGTGCGACAGGCCCTCATTCGGGAGACCCTGGTTTGATTGCCGGGGATCTTTCCTTGGTGGGACTGAACAGCGGTGCACTCAACCTCGTCTTGCCAATTGAGGAGCTATCTGACTGAGTTAGAGGCTCGTAGGCCGAAACGTCGACAATGGCCGGGAGTGCGCTGTGCTGCCCCATAACCCTCCATACCACATTCGATGATGAATGACTGAGGACGACACAGCGGTCGGTAGACCATCGAGTGGTCTTCAGAGCCTGATCGCGCGGTTTTCTTTTTCCTTTTATATAACGTAAGGTTTCCAAAACGTCTATAAACCATTAGTGTTCAATATACGTACTAAATACTCAACTTTTACAAAAATATATGTAACTTCTCTTTTTACTTAGAGATATTCCCGTCTAGTATGCGGTCTGCTGTACTCAAGATTTAACATATTTATTTTTATCTAACTTTGCAGCTGGATGTCCTTTCTGTCGCCGCAGTAGTCACTTACCTAAGGAGAGAAATCGTTTGTGCCTCCTGTCTGAAATGTGTAAACTTTGTTCTATGTGTCACGGTATTTTAACTGTTTATGTATCGTATTTTCTTAGGCAGAAATTGGGGACCAGCTCAGAATTGGCCTGAGTGTGGAAAACCGCCTAAAAACCACATTCTGGCTGACCGGTGCACCAGTCATGGCCATTAATCCGCAGCACTGGCTCGATCTGGTGTGGCTCACTTTCATATCTTGCAAGCCAGCACGCTTCGCGTTACGCTGTACGAGCAGGTACAAAACACACTGACGGGAAAAAAAATCGCAACAGTAAGAACGAGTTTTGCGACATAAACGGAAGATTGTAGGCGTGTTTCGACAACTGAAAGATGATGTCTATTCGAATTTCGCACCAGTCGCGTAAGAGTGGCGCTAGTAGCTCCACTATGAGGATGCGAGTCAGGTTCGTTTTAAATACTCACTGTAACGGTCGTAAGCGTTAGTTACCTTTGAGACTGGACGTGGTGAGTTGGTGTTAGTCAAGTGTGCCTTTAAGGCGACAAAAACGGTATTATCAGCACCTGACTGAGTTTGAACGAGGTCTTGTAATAGGGCTACGAGAAGTTGGGTGCTCCTTCTGCGATATTGCAGAAAGATTGGGCAGGAATGAAGCCACTGTACATGATTGATGGTAGCGGTCGTCACGGGAATGTACGGTCGCAAGAAGACCGGGCTCCGAATGGTCATGTGGCAATACCGTGAGGGAAGACTATCGTGTTCGGTGTATGGCTCTGGTGTATCGTCCTGCATCTGCAGCAACAATCTGAGTAGCAGTTGGCACCACTGTGACACAACTAACTGTTACAAATCGGTTACTTCAAGGAAAACTCCGAGCCAGACGCCCTGAAGCGTGCATTCCACTGGCCCAAAACCACCGTCAACTGCCACTTCAGTGGATTCAAGTGAGAGCTCATTGGAGGGCAGGGCGGAGGTCTGATGCGTTTCCTTGTGAAATATGGTTTTGTCTCGGTGCCAGTAATGGCCGTGTGTTGGCTGGAAGGAGGCTAGTTGAGGACCTGCAACCAACCTGTCTGCGTGCTGCACACACTGGACCTACACCTGCTGGAGTGTGATACAGTATGACAACAGGAGCACTCTAGTTGCTATCCCACGTAACCTGACTGCAAATTTGTACGTCAGTCTGGTGGTTCGACCTGTTGTGTTGCCATGGACAATATTGTAGCGAGTGCTTTCCAACAGGACAACGCTCGCCCACATACCGCTTTTGTAACCCATCATGCCTTACAGATCATGGTCTGCTCCATCACCAGATCTGTCTCCAGTCGAGCATATATGGGATATCATCGGACGACAACTCCAGCGTCATCCACAAACAGCATTAACCGAGCCTGTATTGACCGACCAAGTGCAACAGGATTGAAACTTCATCCTGCAAACAGACATCCGGCATCCATACAACAGAACGCATGCACGTTTGCATGATTGCATTCAAATTTTGGGAGTTACACCGGGTATTGTTGTACCAGCATTTCACATATGTAATGGTTTATCTCGCGCTTATATTAACCTGTGGTCTTGCAACGATAATCATTTAAATATGTTACCGAGACAAATGAACTCTCGAAATTTGATTACTCTACATTAATTTTTTTGGTGTTGCAATTTTTCTTCCGTCAGTGTATATGTAACCGAAAATAAAAAAAACGTTTTTCTATGGATAAGCAGTCTGAAGTGGCCCTCCGTGGGAGATTTGGGACTGAATTAAATCAATCTGTTAGTAGTTCACACAGTTGCGTTAACGTTCAGAATGACTTTTTTATTCTTTGGAAAGTTTAAGTACGATGAACAAACTTATTCAGTTCCGCAACCGTTTGAGCAGATGTAGACCACTCTTGATAATATGTTCCAGCGACAAAGAGATATGAAATGATTCGCCTTAATTCAACAGTGGAATGAAAGGCATCATTATCCCGACAGTGAGGCTATATAAAAGAATATGGACATCCCATTACAATAACATCTGCAGAGACTGTTTTCTAACTTATCTGTAAAACAGTGACGTCTGTTGATCTTCCTCTGTAGTACAATAGCTGTTGATGTGGTGGCCTCCCGGCACACTGTATGTTTAAGACAAGTTGTCAATGTCTGCTTAGTTTGTTCGTTCGTGACGGCAGTCACAAATTAAGAGCATCTATTCGCACGATAGCATTTAGAATTCAAGGGACGATTCGTAATCGAAATTAAATTTACTCTTACAGAAAGAAGGCCATGAAAGAGCACACTAACCTCTAAACGGAGTAAGCTGTTTCGAAAGTAACTACTGATTTGAATGTGCATGTAGAGAAAATAATCCCAGGCAAACAATCCAGTGGGAACTGTAAAACAAAACGTTCATGCGAAAGCTTCTATAGTCAAATCTCTTGCGAACCAAATGAAATGCAAAGGAGAACTTCAGGGGTACAAACAGCCCAAACCTGAAATACCGACTCTATTCCGACGAGTCTGCTATCACAGTGTTCGCTACAGCCTTGTGTGTTATTGAGACCATTATGGAAAGAAGACAATTTTCGGTTAATACACTGGATTCGCATTTAGGACGAACTGGGTTAAAATCCCAGTCGCACCATCCAGATTTAGACTTTCCGTGGATTTTCCTAAATCACTTACGGCTAATGGTGGGATAGCTACTTCGGAGAGAGTACAGCCGATTTTCTTCTTGAACATTGCCCAATTAATGCCTTTCTTCTGCGTCTGATGACTTTGTAAAAAAGATACCGTAAATTTCTCAAAACAAATATCCCTACAATAAGTAAGGGCAACGGCCAAAATTTTGTAAAAGAAGATGCCGTAAAATTCTCAGACACTGCCCAATCCAAGCTTGTGCTGTGTTTGATGTCCTGGTCGTCGACGGAAAATGAAGCCCTCGCCTTCTTTCGTTTTATACGTGTAAAGCTGCGTTCTTCCCACATGAAAGCATCATGCAGATTCTGTAAAGGTTTTGGGGTGCCATATCGTTATTTTAAGGCCCACATTATGAAGTCAAACATCTTTGATATGGTTCAAATTTTGTGAGACGTTTTATAAAAGTGCCCCACTACAACGGTATGGAACTTTTTTTAAAAAAAGATCGCTGGCGAAATTCTTTTATTTTCTCGGATAGCCGAGTGCATTGAATGGCCGCTTCAGGGATATGGGTAGACGGGCCTTCCCTGGATCGAATCCGCCTCGCAAATAAACGACGAGGGTTGGTAAGATGGCCAGAATGGATACGGTTTTTAGGTGATTCCCCACATTCAGTAACGTAAATACTGACCTGGTACCCCGCCATGAACACCCAGCATATTCGTATCTACAAAATTAATAGTGTCAGGCATTAGTTAGTACTAGCGCTTGTGCGGGCTATGAGCTGTATATTCGGAGATAACATCACCTAAGGCTCCGCCAAAAGGCTGTAGTCATTCATCGAGTGTTCCGGAATAAGCTCATGGTTGAATTGTATTTGTAATACTGCTATCGACAGAAGCACCGCTTCTGTGTTCGCAGACTTGGGAAATAAAATAATGTGTCAAACAAAGACGCCAAGTTGGCAGAGGAGGTACGTGATGTAAGCCAGTGACTTTGAGGAGAATATTCAGGACGCCACGAGGTGTCTGGTTAATACGAAGTACGAACAACTCGTGATCTGGCACAGGGCATGTCTGATGTCAAGCAGAGTAGTATATAAGGCGCAGACTGGCGGTCCGAGAGCTAATTTGTGGGTAGCGAATACAGAGCATGGCGAGATTAACTACAGTCTAGATGAGAACTTACGAATCTGCCCTAGTAAACGATTAGCTGTGCTGCCCATCAAAGTCTTCCCGTGTATTTCAGAAGTCCACTGAATGTACATAGCAGTTAGTTTCAATCGTAATTTGTTCCAGTTGTTAGTCTACTGAACGCACTGCATTTACGAATGTATTCACTCTTCTTTTCAGTTCTTAACTTCGTCGTAGGTCGACTAAGTGCACCCAAATGTAATCAGTACTGGAGACATATTCGTCCAGCCAGAATCAGGATCTGTATTGATATTTTAAACAATTCTCATTTATTTTTCAGTCTCAGTTGCACTTTTTTAATTGCGTGGTACGTTTCCATCTCTCTGGACCATCTTCAGCTCTAAGTAGTCCATGAGGTTCCGACATAGACAAGATGGGTTGCTGATACAACTGCTCCTATCTGAGGATCATCCAGAGAGGTCGAAACATGTCATGTAATTAAAATGGAGCACTAAGACTGAAGACTACATAAGAATCATTTTAAATCCAAATGTAATCATTGTTTGGGATATTAAAACTTGTTATATGAAACCAAGATCTTCTCTTGAAGCACCTTCAGCTTCTCTTAAGTGTCCAATCGAGTTATTATCAGCCGGCCGAAGTGGCCGCGCGGTTCTGGCGCTGCAGTCTGGAACCGCGAGACCGCTACGGTCGCAGGTTCGAATCCTGCCTCGGGCATGGATGTGTGTGATGTCCTTAGGTTAGTTAGGTTTAACTAGTTCTAAGTTCTAGGGGACTAATGACCTCAGCAGTTGAGTCCCATAGTGCTCAGAGCCATTTGAACCATTTTTGAGTTCTTATCATTTCGAGATTGTAGCTTTAGCCTTGTGCGTTTTGCCTCCTGTTAGACGATTACACCTCTGCTGACACCTTGATAGCGCTCGCAGGACCCAATCAGAGGGAAGTGTTGCGTTGTTGGCTTAGAGTAGCTCAGGGCCGAGAGAGTCCACGCTCTTCTCAGACGCACGCTATGCAAACATTTAGGAAACTTCTCACACTTGAACATAAATTTACTCTAGACGCAGACAAATGGTGTACACAGATTGCGTCCCAGAAGGAGTGGTGGGGAATGGCATACGGCCACCAAATACCACTATAGTTCAATTCATTTATCTTGGCGGTTCGCGCATGCCCACCCAGACGTGGGTGATTGCTGCGTTGCCAGTTGTACGCGCCAAGAGAAGAAGCGCCATAGTATAGTTCCCAAACTTACGTTTAGGGGGGAGCGCGCAGTTTATGAAGTAAAGCCACCACGGCCGCATTAAACCTTTCGCTGCTACAGAGACGTGCTCCCCGCATTCCGCGATGTGCGCGATTTTGTCATCATTGCACTGCTCGCCTGTGCAGACAAGACACATGCTATTTCGACTGCTTTGACACACTTTATCATTCGATTTCACAAGAACTATTTGGCCCAAAAATTTGATTTTTACACATCTTCTTGACTGATACCTCCCCCCCCCCCCCCCTTAATGACTTAATTTTGTTCCGAAGTTCAACGCAGTTATTGTGCAGCATTATATGTAGTAAACCATTGCACGAAATTTTGAAGAGTTTGCAGAGGTAAAAGTCCATAGCGTATACTTTCCGTATAGTCGATTTTAGTTGTCACTAGAAATTTCACAAAATTACATTCAAACGAATAAAATTCATGAAGTAAGACACTTCGATATTGTTTTTAAATAAAGAAAATATTTAGTACTGAACAAGGCTTGAACTCAGAACGTTTGGCTTGGCAGCCCTACACTTTTTTTTTGTTTTTATTTATTTATTTATTTTTTTACTTTTATTTTTTTTTTTTTTTTATTTTTTTTTTTTTTTTTAGATATAGGGAGGGCGCGGAAGGCAGAGCGATCAGGGGTCGTAACCCGAGGCCTGGTCGCAGTGTCCCCCTCGTCCGTCAAGGAATCAGGGATGGGAAGGGGAAATCTTTTGTGAGAATTATTGTTTATTTATTTATTTTTATTTACTGTTTTAATACATTCTTAATGTGGTTTTCCTTTATACCACAACAAAAATAAATGTATCTAGCACCGCATCGTGCTCTGAGAAAAAGAAAACAATATCTCGGCACATTCCTACACCGAGGTAATGTATATGGGGTAAACGAAAAAAAGTGCTTCATACAGGATACAGAAGGGTGTGTCGCTACTCTCCTTACGCTTCATCATCCAGGTACGTCTTCACGTATATCATGTTATTCCACCGAGAATCGAACTTAGTCATGTCAGCTCACTCAATGGGTATCTTCTCCTACCTGTTGATGATCCAGCTGCGCGGAGGGTCGCGTAGGGCACTCCCTAAGTAATTAGAAAAATACTGTCTGTATTTTGGGTTCCGTACGATCTTGCAATGACGTTCTTGTAGGTAGTTCCAAAAGTCTAATACATCTTTAGGTCCATCGTGAAATAAGTAGTGTACCGCATGCGCACGGATCCACGTGACAGCGTTGGTCTTGGCGCGCGGGAAATACTGTTGATCCGGAAATAGTAGAAACCGAGGTGTAATGTGTGCCGGAGTCACTCGTAGAAAATACGACAAAATTTGTCGCACCAAGCGCCATACGTCTTCTGCCGCGCCACATGTGAGACGGTGTTCGTCCGTGTCTGGTATCCCGCAGTCTACGCAGAGAGGCGATTCCGCCATGTTTATCTTGTGGAGGCGTGATCGGGTGATCTGTTTACCATTGACTGTGATGTACCATGTGGATCGGACGGCTGTGTCCAGTGGAATCGCGTGAATCGTCTTCCACACCACCTTCCAATTAACCTGAGGGCTTTTCGTCTCCACGATGTTTGGTGGGCGCCTCTGCTGTAGGACATGATATATATCCCGCGCCGACGCCTGTTTCGTCGGTGGTACTGCGATACGGAAATAGCTGTGTTCAATGTAAAAGTTCCCGAAGTAGTAGAAGGGTGGGGGTATGTCTTGCGTCGTCAGTGGGGGCATAATGGACGGCGGAGCTAAGGACTCCAACAACAAACCTGTCAAACTTTCCGGGTGGTGGCGCCACAGCTTGTTGTGTGAGCTGACATACAGGGACACAGCTCTGTCGTGGACATGGACTAGGCCAAGACCTCCCCTTTCTGGGGAAAGGGTCAGTGACTCATAACTGACTTTGAAGAGCATGCCTGTACTGACATAGGATCCGAATGCCGCTAATAGACGTCGAGCCATCAGTAACGGTATTGGGAGAACACGCGCTATGTGTGGAAGGCGCGATGCGAGGTAAAGATTAACGAAGTGTGTCCTTTGGAGAATGTCGAGGGTCCGCAGACGAAGGTTGAAGATCTGGACCCGAATTTGTTGTAATAAGCGGCGGTAGTTAAGAGCCGCGGTGCGTCGTATGTCGTCGTGAAACTCTATTCCGAGACATTTGATAGTGCCACGAAGCTGTAGGGGTTCGACACACGCTGGGGTCAACCCGTCTCCTATGGCCATGGCGACCGATTTGGCGACGTTGAGACAGCTGCCGGAAGCCACACCGTACGTGGTAATCCATTCTAGTGCTCTGTTGACATCATCGCGATTGCGGAACACGAGAACCAGGTCGTCTGCATATGCTGTACAGCGAAATGTGACGTCACGTAGGGTAAGACCGGTGAGGCGTTGACGGAGACCACAGAGGAGCGGTTCCAGTGCCAGAGCATATAGTAACGTCGACAAGGGGCAGCCTTGACGGACGGAGCGGAAAATCGGGAGGGACTGCGAGAGACGCCCGTTAACGAGCACTTTGGAAGTCGCTCCTCGGAGTAGGCGCATCACGACGGCTGTGAATTGCTGTGGGTACTGCATGTGCTGGAGAACGGACGTTAGGTATGCGTGATCCACTCGATCAAACGCTTGGCTAAAATCTAGTGATGCCAGCGCTCCCGGGACGCGGCGTGCCCTGGCTAGGGCTATTAAGTCACGGTATCGACACAGTGCTGTGTGGATGTTGTTGATACCCCCTAGGGAAGTCTGATCTGGCGAGATGACGTAAGGTAGGGTCGGTCGTAGACGGTTTGCTAATAGTCTGGTGAATATCTTCATGTCGCAGTTGACGAGTGTTAGCGGGCGGTAATCTTGTATTCGAGCCCCACCTTTAGGCTTGTGAACCGGTATAATTATTCCTTCTACGAAGGTCGCAGGGAGCGGCACCGCGGGGGACATAAGCTCCCGACAGATGTCTGTTAACTTAGGAGCCAGTAAATACTGAAAAGTTCTATAAAACTCCACAGGGAGCCCGTCGGGGCCAGGAGACTTATTCGCCGCTCCTTTACCGATGGCGTCGATAACTTCGTCTTCCGTAATGTCGTTCAATAATTCAGTTTGTAAATCCTGTGGGACAATGCCGTAAACCAGTTGTGAGACTGCTGTCACCGTCATCGGGTCGGAACATTGAGCAGAATAAAGTCGTGCGTAATGGTCGAAGAAGGCTGCAGCAATATCGCGTTGTGTGGTGTGATGAAGGCCGTCCTCAGTGGTGATGGCATGTATCAGCGCCCGTCTTCGCAGTGTACGTTCTCGGATGACGTGGTACATGGTGGGTCGTTCCGTTGCGAGTCTGTCTTGTGTCCGCGCTCGGACGATCGTCCCTTCGAGGTGTCGGCGCATATGGGCTACGATCTGTGCTTTCGCACGCTGAACTGTCAGCTGTCGTTCCGGTGTGGGTGGCAAGGAGGCGCATTCGCGAAGGACGGTGAAATAAAAATCAAGGGTCTGTCGCCTCCAAGCAGCAGTCTCACGACCATACGTAATAAAGGTTCGCCGTAGGGCCGGCTTGGCGCAGGTTAACCACCAACTAATCGACGTAGGATACGTTGGGAGGCGGCGGACGCACAAACTCCACGTGTCTTCGATGGCGCGTCGACAATCCGGAGAAGCGAGATGAGCAAGGTTTAATTTCCAGGGATGTCGGCTGCGCCACACCCGTTGGCGACGAAGGGTGACGGCACATATATAGGCCTCGTGATCAGAGAAGGCTACTGGCCACACCTCCGCGTCACTCACCGTTGCCGCGAGAGAACGGGAGACGTAAATCCTATCGATGCGACTAGACGAGTGACTCGTGAAATGGGTGTATCCCGGTCTATTTCCTCGGACATGTTCCCATGTATCTACTAGCTGGAGATCGCCGATGAGTGTCCCAAGTTCGGGGCACGGTGAATGGCGTGGCAGCTGATCTTTAGGTGCTTGGGTGCAATTGAAATCGCCCCCTAATATCAAGTCATCGTGCCTGCCCTGAAAAAGCGGTGCTATTCCTTCTGCGAAGAAGAGCGATCGGTCACGACGGCGATTCATTCCGGAAGGGGCGTACACATTGATAAACCGGACGCCTTGCACCGTGACGGCCATTCCTCTAGCGTCGGGGAGATATCGGACTTCGTCCGCCTCGAGGCCCTCTCTGAGGAGAATGGCGACTCCACTGTTAGTTGGCGAGGCGTGGGACACATGAGCCGTATAACCATACATACCCGGGAAATCTTCAACGAAGACTTCTTGGAGAAAGACAATGTCAACGTCTGCTGCATTGAGCATGTCTTGGAGCAGCGACAACTTCGTACGTGTCCGAATGGTGTTAATGTTGATGGTCGTTAAGCGATAGGTTTGTAGATCGTCACCTGCGGTGGGGGCTGCCGTCAGTGTCGCCGTAAAAAGTGGGGCCTGTGATCTGCTGGCCGCGTCCGCGCCGTCATCTGTTGCTACTCGGGAGGGGCCGAGGTGTGGGAGGAGAGATCCCTCTCCTCATCCACCACAGCGGCCGTAGTATCGTCTTCAATGTCATCCGCCCAAGGTCCGCAAGTTAACGGTGGCTGCGGTAGAACACTTGTGGGCTGAGTGACTAAGGGTGAATCCGCAGTTGTTTCCGGTTGTGTACCAACGGCGGGCGCTGTGCTGGCCATACGTTTGTCCGAGGGAGCGGAAACGGATTTGTCAAAATCAGACAAAGTGACAGGTGAGGGCGATCTCGTGTCATCCATTCTCCTCGTCGTTTCGTCGGCCGTCCGGTCGTCAACTGGAGAAGACGTCCGCTGGAGGCAATCGTCTGAGGGTGTGCGACGTCGCTTTTTATGTTTTCTCGGTGACCTTTGTTTGCGGACGTGGGTTTCTGAGTCCGAAAGAGTTTGTGGTTCCCGCATAGCATCCCCCTCAGGGAGAAAGGCAGAGGTCGGTACAACCCTAGCGTCGAGTTCCATTCTCTCGTCCGAATCTTCTTGTGGAGTCGATGGGCGGCGTTCTTCAACCCCTGCAGACACAGTAATGGTGTTGGTCAATCCAGGACCGGCGACAGGTGCGCATTCTAACGCTTCCTGTCTTCCGGGGGGGTTGTCGTCTGTCATGACGGTCGATCGTGTCACCTCTGCGTAATTGAGGGGGAGGGCCGTGAGCGTAGGAGGTGGTGTCGTGTCATGCAATGGAAGTTGTGTAATCCGACGTTGAATACACGCCGAGCGGACATGACCCTCCTGGCCGCAACCAGAACAAGTACGAGGTTGGCCGTCGTACATTATTATTGCTCGACAGCCACCTATGACTAAGGAGGACGGCACATGTTTCTTTAATTCAATTTTCACTTGTCGGACGCCGTTGAGGACTTGGTACGTCTCGAAGGTGTTCCATTTTTCGGCCACGTGGCTAATTACCGTCCCATAAGGGCGGAAAGCTGAGGTAACGACGTCCGGTGGTACTTCGAAAGGGAGTTCGAAGACTCTTAGTGTGCGTAATCCTAGTCCAGCATGGTCAACAGTAACCTCTCCGATGTGACCATCGGAGTGTTTGAACTTGAGAGTGTTCGCGCATCTGTTCACAACTGCGTGACATAACTCGTCATCGACCATCTTGACGTAAACGACGCTGCTTGTGATGGATAGGTGGATACCGATGATGTGCTGTGTTGGTATTTGAACTTCGTCACGGATAAATCGTTCGACTTCAAAGGCTCGTGGTCGTGCGTAGTCGGGCTGGAAGCTGATCTTGATGGTAGCTTTTCTGTACGAATGAGCCATGGCGACTCAGTGTTAACGGACGCGAGTATTAGCTGCGGCGAGGAAGTAAACAAACTACGCGCGCTCGCGACTCTGCCGACGGGACCGCGACTCTGCGGACGGGACGTAAACAAGACGTCCTCGCCGCTCACCGGCCGAAAGCAGGAAACGAGTACCGTCCACCAAATACCACTATAGTTCAATTCATTTATCTTGGCGGTTCGCGCATGCCCACCCAGACGTGGGTGATTGCTGCTTTGCCAGTTGTACGCGCCAAGAGAAGAAGCGCCATAGTATAGTTCCCAAACTTACGTTTAGGGGGGAGCGCGCAGTTTATGAAGTAAAGCCACCACGGCCGCATTAAACCTTTCGCTGCTACAGAGACGTGCTCCCCGCATTCCGCGATGTGCGCGATTTTGTCATCATTGCACTGCTCGCCTGTGCAGACAAGACACATGCTATTTCGACTGCTTTGACACACTTTATCATTCGATTTCACAAGAACTATTTGGCCCAAAAATTTGATTTTTACACATCTTCTTGACTGATACCTCCCCCCCCCCCCCCCTTAATGACTTAATTTTGTTCCGAAGTTCAACGCAGTTATTGTGCAGCATTATATGTAGTAAACCATTGCACGAAATTTTGAAGAGTTTGCAGAGGTAAAAGTCCATAGCGTATACTTTCCGTATAGTCGATTTTAGTTGTCACTAGAAATTTCACAAAATTACATTCAAACGAATAAAATTCATGAAGTAAGACACTTCGATATTGTTTTTAAATAAAGAAAATATTTAGTACTGAACAAGGCTTGAACTCAGAACGTTTGGCTTGGCAGCCCTACACTTTAACTATTACGCTAACGCAGCTCGTCATTCAATATATCTCCCAACATATCACGCAAAATACCGACAAACACTGTTGGTATGACTATGAATTATTCACGTTTCGTCGAAGTACAATAGGAAATAAACAATCACCGTTGTTCTTTATTGCGAAAAAGCGGTTTGTGAGAATGATACAAACACCTTTTCTTGCTATCGCCTGAATTAGGAGGCTTATTGCTTGTTTGGTTTAATTAATTAATAGAATATGAAGCAATTGGTATAAAGAATGCTTTTTCCAAACTTTCTGTTAAAGAAAGTCTGCTATCAAGACACTGCTTTTGCTCAGTTACTTTATTTATGACTGAAGGTTTCTAAAACTGAAGGCACTCGTCCGTGCTCTGCACTGCAATCCAGCTTTGGCAACGTCGTTCTCTGTTCATTGGCTGACTGTGTTTTGTGACGTCAGATGCGCAGAACGAACCTAAACTCGGCCGCCGTCATAAATGACGCGCACTTTAATATCGCCTCAACACGTATAACAATGCCGACCCTGTAGACGAAGCGCCGAGATGCAAAAGAAGAAGACTGGCGCAGTTCTTTTCCTCTGTAAAGCGACCGTTAGAAAGTCTTATGGTCGCAGTAAGCGGAGAGAAAACTAATAATTACTGTGAAGTGCGCCGTTCTTAGCTGAATGGTCAATGTGCCCGAGTTCGATTCCCGACCAGTTCGGAGAGTTTCTCCGACCAGGGACCGGGTGTTGTATCGTGTTGTCCTCAAGATCATTTCATCATCATCGACAAGCAAGTAGCCCATTGTAGCGTTAACTGAAAAGGTTTGCAACTCGGCGGCCGAACTTTCCCAGGTGGGTCCTGGCCATCTCTACCATACGATCATTTCATTTTCAGTACTGTGAACTCAGTTTAGGCGACCAAGTTGATTCAATAACTAAAGATTGTTCCCAAAACTGGAGTACATCCATCAACGTAATTATGCTCATACATAGGCAACTGAAAAATGTTGGTTTCGGAAGTATGAAACAATAGACGTCCTGAAGCCTCTGAACTCAATGGATGTGAATATTTTCGAGCTATTGCGATCTTCGATCGGAAAACAACTAATTGTTCACTACACCACCTCAGCATTTCTCAAGGAATTAAAACTGTTTCTTTATGAAGAATTTTATAAAAGATTATTGACCACCATTAGGAATTTATTCGAATATGTGTCGATTCATAAAGAAGTATACACAACTGCTAAGACTCAAGCAACGCTAGTTGTTACAGAAGAACGAGAGAAGTGATTTAACAAGTGGAATGATGCACTCAAAGAGGATGATGGAAAGCAGAAAGAGAGATCAGGAACATTTCATGTACCTAACGGACAATAACGGGAATCTCATCACATATGGTGGTATGATTAAGAAACTTGGAAGTCTTAATTTGATGAGCTGTTGCATGTAAATTATATACGAGGTCTGTTTAAAAAATTCCGGAATATTCGTAATTTCGCGCCAATGGTGCGTTGGAGCGATATGCGGTTGGCATCCCTGCACATGCTTGTGTTTAATGTGTAACTGCTGTTTGTCTGTTAGTTCTTGTTCAGTGCTGTATTGAGTAGAACGTTGTGTAGCTCAGTTTACGAATTCCGAAACGGCGGAGTAAGGGAAGCAACGCGTCTGCATTAAATTTTACGCGAAACTCAAGAAAACCTTTACATGGACACAGCAAATGATGCAGGAGTCATACGGTGATGATTACTTAAGCCGTACTCGGTGTTACGAATGGTTCACACGGTTTAAGAATGGCTGGACAGAAGTTAAATATGACCCTCGTTCTGGACGCCCTTCGACGTCTACGGACGACACTCTTGTCGGAACGTTAGCGAAATTGTGCGTGCCAATCGAAGACTGGCTGTCCGAGAGATGGCAAAAGAATGTAACGCTTCAGTTGGATCATATCATGAAATCCTGACACAGCATCTTTGAGTGTATCGTGATGCCGCCAAGTTCGTCCCACGGTTCATGGGTCAAGACCACTCTTCGCCTCTTAGTCTGCGAAGAGCTTTTGATCGCACAAATGAGAACGAGATGTTCCTTAAGAGAATCATAACTTACGATGAGATATCGGTCTACGGTTATGATGTTGAGACCAAGGTTCAATCTTCACACTGGGTCTGGAAAGGTTCTCCCAGACAAAGAAAAACTCGGCAGGTCAGGTCAAATGTGGAAGACATGCTGACATATTTCTATGATTTTGAAAGATTAGTTCATCAGGAATTCGTGCCACTGGGACAAACTGCTAATCGACGGTAACATCGGGACGTGTTGCGACGGTTGCGAGAAAACGAGAGAAGGAAACGGCCTGAAATGTGGCGAGACAATTCATGACTTGCATCACGATAACGCGCCCGTACATTCATCGGTTTTGGTGTGTGACTATTCCAGAAAAAACGAAATTTCTTTGTTGCCTTCCTCCATACTCTCCAGACTTTTTTTTCTTTCCAAAGTCGATAACTCTGTTGAAAGGATGAAGATTTGAAACGATAGACGAGATCAAAGAAAATTGACGGACGGCGTTTCGCGCGATCCAGGAAGAGGAGTACCAAGACTGCTTCCGGAAGTGGAAACGGTGTTGGAAGCGATGTATCAATTGTGGAGGAGAATATTTCGGAGTAGACCATGCACGATAAGTAAAAGGTAATCGTAGAAAAATTTTGTGGACATAGTTCCAAAATTTTTTGAACAAACCTCGTACACCGTACACAAGAAGACAGTGTTGTATAACATCCATTTGACACAGACAATGGGACAGTCATAACTTGGAAACGCGTTTGAACATGGCTGGAAATATATTAAAACAGGAAAATCCGCTGGTGTTGATGAAATAACCGGAGAAATGATCAGAGCCATGGAAGTTGCGGGAAAATAATGGATCTACAGACACTTTTGTAAGATATGGAAAAAAGAGTTAGGAAAATAGGCATCATGATCCCAACATTCAAGAGAAATGGCAGGAAGAAAGGCTGTAATTGTAGAGGTATCACTTTAACACCTCAAGACGATAAAGTTTATGAAAGAATTATAGAGTTTAATATCAAACCACTGAGTGAATGAAACTCCTGGAAGAACAGTATGGATCCAGGAAGGGAAGCTGAATAGTTAATTTAATTTTTGCTCTACTCCAGTTAATGGAAAAATGCTACGAACACAACAGAGACCTGTGGATAGCCTTTCTGGATATAACGAAAGCTTTTGATGCTGGGAACAGAGAAAAATGTGGGAAACACAGAAGAAAATTGGAATACAGGATGACATGTTACGCAGGATTAAGAATTTGTACGATGACAGCCATAGAAAGGCCAAAAACATCTGTAGGAATCGCTGTAACATTTGACATGAAATGTGGGTTAAGCCAAGGTGGAGTTCTGTCCTCTTTTCATTACTGTGTTGAACGAGATCCAGGGAAAAGTACACTAAACAACCGAAGGTGAAAACGTGAAATCTATGTTGTTTTCTGATGACATATGTCTATGAGTTGACGCTTTAGAAGACCTTCAAGATCAAATAAACACCTGGGCAGAACCTGCTGAAGTAAGTGATCTCATTTTCAGCCAAGAGAAAAGTGAGGTAATTGTCATGAAGAGGTATGGACAACTAATGAGACATGTCGAAATGGAGGGGTATCGGCTACAGATGACCTATCATTTCAAATATCTTGCCAGTGTTGTCTCCGTTACTGGTTACACAGTGGACAACTAATGAGACATGTCGAAATGGAGGGGTATCGGCTACAGATGACCCATCATTTCAAATATCTTGCCAGTGTTGTCTCCGTTACTGGTTACACAGAGAAAGAAATCGCCCAGAGAATCCAAGCAGGTAGTAGCTTCTATCAAATTGTTAAAGATATGATATGGAACAAGAAAGTACCACTAAAATTTCTGAGAGTCATCTATGAAACCTATTACAGTCCGGTTCTGACATATGATTGTGAAGCATGGACCATCACAAGTAAAGACACCAGCAGAATTCAGGCAGCTGAGATGAGGTTTGTACGTAGCATGAGCTGAAAGACACGGAAGGACAGAATCAGAAATGTGGAAATCCAAAACAAGGTCCAGTTTTAAGACTTCAAGATAAAATAAACTTGCAGCGGCTGAGTTGGTATGGACGTATTCGACTGTAACGAATCATTACATTCCGCTATGTCAAAGGTAGAACTACTATGCCTGAAACAGAATGTATCTCTATGTGACGAATTAATATCTTTTTCCAATTCTGTATACTTTTTTAATAGAAAATGCTAAGTACGATAAGTCTTCTTCTTGTTGCTATTCCTTCTACATCTACATCTACATCTACATGATTACTCTGCAATTCACATTTAAGTGCTTGGCAGAGGGTTCATCGAACCACAATCATACTATCTCCCTACCATTCCACTCCCGAACAGCGCGCGGGAAAAACGAACACCTAAACCTTTCTGTTCGAGCTCTGATTTCTCTTATTTTATTTTGATGATCATTCCTACCTGTGTAGGTTGGGCTCAACAAAATATTTTCGCATTCGGAAGAGAAAGTTGGTGACTGAAATTTGGTAAATAGATCTCGCCGCGACGAAAAACGTCTTTGCTTTAATGACTTCCATCTCCACTCGTGTATCATATCTGCCACACTCTCCCCCCTACTACATGATAATACAAAACGAGCTGCCCTTTTTTGCACCCTTTCGATGTCCTCCGTCAATCCCACCTGGTAAGGATCCCACACCGCGCAGCAATATTCTAACAGAGGACGAACGAGTGTAGTGTAAGCTGTCTCTTTAGTGGACTTGTTGTATCTTCTAAGTGTCCTGCCAATGAAACGCAACCTTTGGCTCGCCTTCCCCACAATATTATCTATGTGGTCTTTCCAACTGAAGTTGTTCGTGATTTTTACACCCAGGTACTTAATTGAATTGACAGCCTTGAGAACTGTACTATTTATCGAGTAATCGAATTTCAACGGATTTCTTTTGGAACTCATGTGGATTCTTGTTGTTCCGACCGCCATCCTGTAAGGTCACGTATCTTTTACGTTCTGTAACCTTATTTGAATACTAACAGATATGAGCTTAAGTATGTTTTTATTATCTAATAATGTGATTGACGCCTTTTACTAATTATGTGTAAAGCTTATGTTAACGTTTCAGAATCTTAAATTCGTTGGAAGTCGCTGGTTTGGTAACGCAACATTCGCTCGCTATCGTTTATGCATTTTCATTTCTACAAGTCTAGCCTGCACTCTAATGTTTTCTACGAAGTCCGATTATGACTGCTATTATCTTGCAAATTATTTCATTGCATTGAAACTAAACATGAACACGGTCTTGTATCATCAAGAATTTCCGCTTTCCAACAGCGACTTCTAGGTCTGATGAGTTATTAACATGAAGGTAACATGTGTTTAATCAATTGAAGCAGTTACGCGAAGCAGAACTTGATTCTAGTTCATTATTCTAAAACTTAGGTTTTCATTAGTTTCTATTTCTCTTGCTGACGCTAGTGTGCTGTCATCTCGTTATTACTTTTAGTCTCGAAAACCCGTTAAAGAAATCCACACGGGTCGAAATAAAGCCAACGGATCCGATAGCACTGGTCTCAGTGGGATATTGGGCTTATGAACCTTAGGTAGGCAGCCCATATAATCTAGAAGGGTAAGCTTCCGTTTTGCAAAGATATTTTTTATATAGCGTGGAATGTAAGATCTCTTAATCGGGTAGGTAGGTTAGAAAATTTAAAAATGGAAATGGATAGGTTAAAGTTAGATATAGTGGGAATTAGTGAAGTTCGGTGGCAGGAGAACAAGACTTCAGGTCAGGTGAATACAGGGTTATAAATTCAAAATAAAATAGTGGTAATGTAGGAGTAGGTTTAATAAGGAATAAAAAAGAGGATCGCAGGTAGGCTACTACGAACAGGATAGTGTACGCATTATTGTAGCCAAGATAGACATGAAGCTCACGCCTACCACAGTAGTACAAGTTTATACGCCAACCAGCTCCGCAGATAGAATACTCTCTATTCTGAAGGTTGCAGGGGTAAAATACAGGGATCGAAAGGCTGTTTACAATTTGTACAGAAACCAGATGGCAGTAATAAGAGTCGAGGATCATGAAAGGAAAGTAGTGGTTGGGAAGGGAGTGAGACAGGGTGGTAGGCTATCCCCGATGTTATTCAATCTGTATATTGAGCAAGCAGTAAAGGAAACAAAAGAAAAATTTGGAGAATGAATTAAAATCCATGGAGAAGAAATAAAAACTTTGAGGTTTGCCGATGACATTGTAATTCTGTCGGAGACAGCAAAGGACCTGGAAGAGCAATTGAACGGAATGGAGAGTGTCTTGAAAGGAGGATATAAGATGAATATCAACAAAAGCAAAATGAGGATAATGGATGGTTCAAATGGCTCTAAGCACTATGGGACTTAACATCTGAGGTCATCAGTCCCCTGGACTTAGAACTACTTAAACCTAACTAACCTAAGGACATCACGGACATCCATGCCCGAGGCAGGATTCGAACCTGCGACCGTAGCAGCAGCGCGGTTCCGGACTGAAGCGCCTAGAACCGCTCGGCCACGGCGGCCGAAGAGGATAATGGAATGTAGTCGAATTAAATCAGGGGATGCTGAGGGAATCAGATTAGGCAATGAGACACTTAAAGTTGTAAATGAGTTTTGTTATTTGGGAAGCAAAATAACTGATGATGGTCGAAGTAGAGAGGATATAAAAGGTAGACTGCCAATGGCAAGGAAAGGGTTTCTGAAGAAGAGAAATTTGTTAACATCGAGTATAGATTTAAGAGTCAGGAAGTCTTTTCTGAAAGTACTAGTATGGAGTGAAGCCCCGTATGGAAGTAAAACATGGACGATATTCGGTTTAGATAAGAAGAGAATAGAAGCTTTCGAAATGTGGTGCTACAGAAGAATACTGAAGATTAGATGGCTAGTTCACGTAACTAATGAGGAGGTACTGAACAGAATTGGGGAGAAAAGGAATTTGTGGCACAACTTGACTAGAAGAAGGGATCGGTTGGTAGGATATGTTCTGAGGCATCAAGGAATCACCAATTTAGTACTGGAGGGCAGAGTGAAGGATAAAAATCGTAGAGGGAGTCCAAGAGATGAATACGCTAAGCAGATTCAGAAGGATGTAGGTTGCAGTAGTTACTTGGAGATGAAGAAGCTTCCACAGCATAGAGGAGCATGGAGAGCTGCATCAAACCAGTCTCTGAACTGAAGACCACAACAACAATAACAACAACAACAACAGGATCCTTTTTCAACTTTTATAAGTGGTAGGATCCAAGAGGTCACTGACGTTACTGCGGTAGTCTTCACTCTTCAACACAACGGTAACACTGCCTGTATCAGCGGTAAGTACGATAATATTCTTGTGCTCATCAATCTTCCGTAACTCATTCTTTTCTCCTTGAGACAAATTACTGCTAGGTGGCTAAGCTTTACGTAGTACCTTGGCTGTTTCTACCCTAATTTCATCGGCAGAATGTGATGGTAACAGACGAATTCCCGCTTCTATATTAGCTACAGTATCCTCCGTGGGAACCTTCAGTGGAGTAATTGCAAAATTTCCTCCTTTTGAGAGAACAGAAACGTCTTCCTTAGGTAGTTCTTTTCCGGACAAATTAATGACCGTACGGGAATTGTCTGTAACCGGTGTTTCCTGTCTGCCCTTCTGTAAATTGTCAAACTTTTTCTTCTGCCTATTAGAAGACAGTTCTGCACTACGTTCCATAAATCTAAATGTTTGCCTATCCACCTTATTCCAATCACAAAACTGTACTGTGTTGCTAATAAATAAATGGAGATTTAACAGATGACTGATAGGTACCGCGAGTCCTCGACGTGTTTGATGAATCTGGTCCCGGCCTAGCAGTCAGTCGTTGGCTAATCTCGGGAGATGTTGGCAATGAAACGTCACGAGGAAGAATTTCTACTGTTCGACCACGGCATCTTAGCTCGGAAGTTTTAATTAATGAAGATGCAGGCCGTGGAAGCCTACACGTTATGATTCCAGCGTGTTAGCTTGTAGAAGATTGCCTCTCACCTCGTCCACGACGGCGACGACTTGCTTGGTGTTGTCGAGAGCCTTGTAGGCGCCGATGTGTGGCAGCGCCTGCCCCACGATATCCTGGACGCTGGGCACCGGCTTACGCGGTTGATGCGCAGGCCTCAGCGGCTCGGAGGGTTTGCTTGCACCCAGGGGCTCCTGCTTCCTCTTCATCTCCGCTATGATCTCCTCTCGTCTCTGTAGATGCTCGCCGAATTGAGGCAAATTCTGCAAGCAGGAAATGAACAAGATGTATCAAAAAGAATCATCCGACTTGGCACGACTATATTTCTGAAACTAATAAACGTATACAAAGAATTTTGTTTCTTCATGAATGGGAAACTCAAAAAAAATTTTTTTTCATACCTTCTCATAGATGTTCAATATGCCCCTCTTGAGATGCACACCATATGTCAATGTTCCCATACTGCAGCGAGCATGTCTTGAGCTACAGTTCCACAGCTGCTGTTATGCGATGTCTCAGTTTGTTCATTGTTGTTGGTAAGGGTGTAAGACATCGTGGTCTCCTGACCTTCATTGCTTACATATTCCACCCTCACAATCATATTCCGCACATCAAGATGCTTCATTCGAACCCAAACTCGATAAGATAAAGTCAGTGCTGTATGAATTCATGTAAACGATATGCAAATAACAAGTAAGCGCACCGTGGTTGAAATACTCGAGGGTGGCGTACACACATACATTCCAGACACGACCATCACAAGAGCTTTTGGTTCGAGAGAGTCAGACCACACGCTGGGAGACCGGTCCCTTCAGAGGACGAGTCAACCTCGACTGCCTGTGGAGCAGACAGCGTTTGCCCAAGTGAAAGGAAGAACGACCTCGTGTTTGGCATAAAAGCAAATTCCACTACTTTGTGTGGGAGCGCACATTCTTTACAAATATAGCACGTAGTTTCAGAGATTTTCACAGGGAGACAGCAAACGCCAAACGCCGATGCTACAGATTTCCGGATTGGTCGCCTTAAACGAAACGTCATTCTCCCGTTTTAGAAGAGCAATGCTGATTGGCAGACGATATTCTGATGCCTTGAGCTGAAGGAGTAATGGAAGAGACTGAAAGATATACCCCTTCACGTCTGGCGTGGAGAGGGGCCGTTCCATTGTCGCTCTTGGAGCGAGAACACGTAACGAGAGCGTGAGCGCTCGTACGTGTACTCAAAGAGCGAGGAACAAGTGTCTCCTCAGTACTTCACTGGGAGAGCACTTCTGTCGAGAGCGAATCAGAGTGTGACTCTGTATTGAGTCCTTGCGATTAAGCGTTGTTCATTGTGTTGGCTGCCACACTTATTGTGCGGTGTGAACGGACAGAGTTATAGTTAAACGACTGCGAACGAATTTTTGAGTGGCATCGCAGTGGACTGGTTATCTGACCGGTGTACCACGCCAATAGTTAGACTAGGGGCGAGTAAGAGTCCTTGACTTCATCAAGGCGTAGGGAGAGTTTGATTGGCGAAGGTCAATCCAGATAGAATGAGAGTTATCTTATATGTCAGCGGCGAGCGGCGCAGACAGCAGTCATCGCAGCTTACAGTATTGTGCGCTACAGCTCTTGCGAGCCCCGTATTTCCTCCACAACAGTACACTTCACTGCATTTCACACACGACAGCCTCGACCGTACCTAGCAACATTCTAACAGATAATTATTCAAGTTGAGTAGGGCAGCTCTCAGCCATTCTGACAAGTCAATAACAATCTTAAACTTTGTATAGAAATTTCATTGGCGAATCCTATCCTTAAGAGGTAACTTCACATTCCGAAAAGAACCCCGAAATAACTTTTTCAGTTCATAACTAAAAGTGCCATTATAATTTCTCAGAATTTTTGCAAAATAAATAATAATTTTCGTTAGCTTCGTGTTTTTCTTACACTAACTAGCACTACTCCAGTACCCAAGTATCCCATTAGTTACGTAAGAAATTTTGTGAATTTCTGTGTCATTTCCTTACAGCGGACGACTCGAGAAGATATTTATTGCTGAAAGTTTTTCAGGCATTTCTCTTTAGAACGTTAGGAGCGTCTGTCTGACTTCTGCAGTAGTGTGGGGGTGGAAATTGCATCTTGCAGGAGCCACAGGGTAAAGGGTACATCTCAGATTAATCCATTGCGCAGAATGACAGAATAGCACCCACACGTCACCACAGAAGGGGGCACATAAACAGAGTCTTTTATAAACTCCCCACAAGAAATAATCACATACTGTCAAGTCCGGTGACCTTGGAGGCCAGTAATGTAAGGCTGAATCATTTGGTCCTGTGCGACCGATGCATCGTTCAGTAATCCTTTGATTTAAAAATTCCCGCACTTCCAGGTGCCATTGTGGCGGGAACCATGCGAACCTCGAGAGCTTTGTCTTTCCAACGGTACGTTTTTCACGCACATATCTCAAATAACATAATAATTATGATTTTTTAAAAATCGGATGATTCCTTTTGATACAGCCTGTACTCCGTAGCTGTTTATAAAGGCAGTATCAGGTTGGCCTCTGAAATATTTTAATAACCAATTTAAAGCATAACAATTTAAGGCATTTTGTAAAGAACAAAGACCAAGATGTTGATCGAACAGAAAATACGTCGTAGAGCTGAGTCACGTACAACAAGCGGTAATACTGACAATCCCTAGAGCAAACTCTGGTGGAATTTGCAGATGCAGGAGAGAAGAAACAATCTTCTGAAGCATCCATACTGTGGTCATTCGCCCGTTCAAATTTGCTATGGTTAAGTCATATGTAAAAAAATTACTGCTCGATGGCATCCTAATGTGTTAGAATCGATGTAGTAGGGATATGATTGAGTGAATTAACAGACGTTTTCTGTGACTAAAATTGGATGGCCGCCCTCAAATTAAAGGTATACTGGATAGTGCGTTGACCATTCGGTTTGTGTGGTAGAGAGAAGTGGGAATCGCCAATAAGCGCCGAACCACCTCCACGCGCTAAGGAAATCCAGAAACAACGCTATTAGTTGGTGGAGGTTACGCTACTGGATTCCGTAACGATCTGCATGGTCAGACACTTGACTGGTGTAACAGCCAACGCACAGTGCATGCAATAGTGAAGGAACGTAATTTTTGATCTGTGGCTTTCCCAGCGTATATAATACACTCCTGGAAATGGAAAAAAGAACGCATTGACACCGGTGTGTCAGACCCACCATACTTGCTCCGGACACTGCGAGAGGGCTGTACAAGCAATGATCACACGCACGGCACAGCGGACACACCAGGAAACGCGGTGTTGGCCGTCGAATGGCGCTAGCTGCGCAGCATTTGTGCACCGCCGCCGTCAGTGTCAGCCAGTTTGCCGTGGCATATGGAGCTCCATCGCAGTCTTTAACACTGGTAGCATGCCGCGACAGCGTGGACGTGAACCGTATGTGCAGTTGACGGACTTTGAGCGAGGGCGTATAGTGGGCATGCGGGAGGCCGGGTGGACGTACCGCCGAATTGCTCAACACGTGGGCCGTGAGGTCTACACAGTACATCGATGTTGTCGCCAGTGGTCGGCGGAAGGTGCACGTGCCCGTCGACCTGGGACCGGACCGCAGCGACGCACGGATGCACGCCAAGACCGTAGGATCCTACGCAGTGCCGTAGGGGACCGCACCGCCACTTCCCAGCAAATTAGGGACACTGTTGCTCCTGGGGTATCGGCGAGGACCATTCGCAACCGTCTCCATGAAGCTGGGCTACGGTCCCGCACACCGTTAGGCCGTCTTCCGCTCACGCCCCAACATCGTGCAGCCCGCCTCCAGTGGTGTCGCGACAGGCGTGAATGGAGGGACGAATGGAGACGTGTCGTCTTCAGCGATGAGAGTCGCTTCTGCCTTGGTGCCAATGATGGTCGTATGCGTGTTTGGCGCCGTGCAGGTGAGCGCCACAATCAGGACTGCATACGACCGAGGCACACAGAGCCAACACCCGGCATCATGGTGTGGGGAGCGATCTCCTACACTGGCCGTACACCACTGGTGATCGTCGAGGGGACACTGAATAGTGCACGGTACATCCAAACCGTCATCGAACCCATCGTTCTACCATTCCTAGACCGGCAAGGGAACTTGCTGTTCCAACAGGAAAATGCACGTCCGCATGTATCCCGTGCCACCCAACGTGCTCTAGAAGGTGTAAGTCAACTACCCTGGCCAGCAAGGTCTCCGGATCTGTCCCCCATTGAGCATGTTTGGGACTGGATGAAGCGTCGTCTCACGTGGTCTGCACGTCCAGCACGAACGCTGGTCCAACTGAGGCGCCAGGTGGAAATGGCATGGCAAGCCGTTCCACAGGACTACATCCAGCATCTCTACGATCGTCTCCATGGGAGAATAGCAGCCTGCATTGCTGCGAAAGGTGGATATACACTGTACTAGTGCCGACATTGTGCATGCTCTGTTGCCTGTGTCTATGTGTCTGTGGTTCTGTCAGTGTGATCATATGATGTATCTGACCCCAGGAATGTGTCAATAAAGTTTCCCCTTCCTGGGACAATGAATTCACGGTGTTCTTATTTCAATTTCCAGGAGTGTAGTTCTTTCTGTACACCAGCTTAACGCGTGCAGAAGATTACTACGAGGACGTCAGAAAACAACGTATGGATGTAATAAAAGACACATGAGTGTTATAAATGTACTGTTAGAAAATTTTGATAGTTGAATTTATCTAATGAGGAGCATAACGTGGAAGATTATAATACAACGACGCGCAGCTACAAATTACGGAAAGCAAACTGGGAACTGTTGCATTGTGAGTTCAAGATACGGCAGACAGATGGAGTACGATTGTACTTGTATTTTTGTGAACAAAAATGACGAAGAGCTCGTAGACGCCATACAAGTGGCAATGAACAGAAGAATTTTAGTAACAAGTTAGTACAGAAGGAAAATCAAAACACTATAGAGCAGAGTCCTGCCCAGCATCTAACTAAAGATTCCCACAGGGCTCTTTGTGTGGACCAGTGTTCTGGGATATTTGTCTGGAAACTCTATTACAGAAAGTAGGCGAACTATCAAAAGGATTCACGGCCCACGCAGACGACTTGACAGTAGTAACAAGAAACCGCAGGTCAAAATTAGAAGAAAATTGTCAGTGTGTTGTGTCGTTGATTCATACTAGGTGCTCAGAAAAAACTGAAAATAGCTAGGAACAAAACGTTATACATTGTGCTCCAAGGGTATCTGTCATGGATAAGAAATCCAACAATAAGAAAAACCAATAATTTGGTTCACATATATGCGGTAACGAGGTACTTGAGTTGTACGTAAAACACTCACACACATTTCAAAATTGTCTGCCAACGAGTTCTTAGCCTCGTAAACAAAATTGCAGAAATTCACCTGCGTAAGTTCCACCTACGCTTAAAAAATACCAGACTGCATCATGATACTATTCTTGACCCAACTGTAGATTACACTGCAAGTACGTGGGCGCATTAGATAAGACTAGTTGCACCTAAGCAAGCCCTACGCGAAGTGCATATTTATACGATTTACAGAATGTATACAGGAACACTTCTGCGGAAGCTCTTTTCATCATGTTAGGAATAATGTCTCTTAGGGGAGTTAGAAAGAAGGGAGCGCAATACTGGTTTCGAAGAAGACAAACAGAAAAATTGTCCAAGATATTAGGGAAAAGAGCGAACCCCAGGGAAGAAATCGCTCCGTGCATTATGATAGAATCACAGGAGGACTGGAATCCAGGTACAACGGGTCGTCGGGTCTATGAGTTCTTTCCCTATATTAAGGGGAGACATAAGAGTAATTAAATCGTACCCTTTAGAGGTGTGATCCATTTTCTTGTAAGTCATGGATGGGCCTTATCTTATGCATCTGGATAATATAGGAAGACGACTTAACGGTAGCTTTCTGTGGAGAAACTGGAACAGTGGACCATGTTGTTCGCCAATGTATTCACTTAACGATACGTATTGCATAAAAGCCTTGTGAGACGTGGTGGTCATATTTTGCACTTATAATAAGACGCTCGTTTTATTTTATTTCTTTTAGCCTTACGCATTTCCTGTCGATGCAAACTATCGCATCCAAATAATCGTATTAATGGTAAGCGCTGCTGCACAGCGGAATAAATTTATTGTACAAGCTTAAAATTTTATTAAAATTCCACCAGACAAGCTCAGAACGGAGTAGTTTGGAGCTGAACTGATGTGCCAATCATTATATCAGTATAGCCTATCTCCAAAGTTAGAGACTTCGAGAACAGGACAGGCAAAAACGCAAAATACTATGGGCTACTTAGCAATGCACTGTGTCGTAACATTATGTAGTTCCGCATCTGAGCACCGCTAGAAAGTCAAACGTTGACAGCAGATCGAGCTCGAATCATTACAGAAATAACCACAGCAAGGCAAGGGGCGCTAACAGGTCCGATAAATGGGGACAAACAAGCTCTTGTACTCAGAGCCACTGGCTCATAGGTGGGAGTTCGGTTCCTATGAAAAACGCAACTTTCGGAGGAAGTCCGTGTCGAAGAACCAGTGAGAAGGACCATCAAACGTGATAGTACTCATTTATCCTCCTTACACGAGGCATCACAACAACGTTTCACCAGGCAACGCCGGTCTACTGCTATTTGAGTATGAGAAATCGGTTGGAAACTTTCCTCATGTCAGCACGTTGTAGGTGTCGCCACCGGCGCCAGCCTTGTGTGAATGCTCTGAAAAGCTAATCATTTGCATATCACAGCATCTTCTTCCTGTCGGTTAAATTTCGCGTCTGTAGCAAGTCATCTTCGTGGTGTAGCAATTTTAATGGCCAGTAGTGTACATCTTGCGGACTAGTGTACATCTTGCGGACTGAGCTTGCCTTGGCCAGCTGTGCACGCAGTGTGGGCAGCGAGCGGCGGCAACGACGTGCTGACGAGGCGTCAGCATTTCTTCGCGCTACGTGCTCCCCGGGCTCGGCTGCTGCCAGCAGCTTTGAAGAAGCTAAGCCTCTGTACACTTTACTCGACCAATAAACGCATTTACAGATAACGCTCTGTCACTGACACCTCTGGACCACTGGGCTACTCACACTCACACTTCGCTTGACTTCCCAATTACAAAGCGATTCCAGATTCGCGTCGTAACATTGGCGTCAGGGAGTGGTGCTAGCACGTAACAAAGCAAACGATTAAGTTGGACACGATACTTTGTATCAACACGATGTTGTTCCTTGAGAATGGCGTAAAGGCATAATGCCAAAGTGGTTCAAATGACTCTAAGCACTTTGGGACTTAACATCTGTGGTCATCAGTCCCCTAGACTTACAACTACTTAAAGCTAACTAACCCAAGGACATCACACACACCCATGCACGAGGCAGGATTCGAACCTGTGAACGTAGCAGCAGCGCGGTTCCGTACTGAAGCGCTTAGAACTTCTCGGTCACATGGGCCGGCAGCATAATGCTAAAACGATTAAGGATGAGAGAAATAAAATAAATACTTGCGGTCCAAGACGAGCGTTTTGTTATAAGTATTCACTTCAGAGACGTCGTGTAGTACGAAAGAGTTGAAATAGGGGATGAAATAATATACAACATCATACGGGGAGAATCATTATGACGTAAGTTCAATACAATATTTAAAAAAATATCTAAGAGAATCCTGGAGATTTATCTTAAATAAAAAGAGAGTAGAACATATGAGTCACCCTAAAGAACGAATCATATAAATGAATATGGGAGTAGTAGAAGATTGCGGCGAATATACACTCCTGGCCATTAAAATTGCTACACCAAGAAGAAATGCAGATGATAAACATTGGACAAATGTATTATACTAGGACTGACATGTGATTACATTTTCACGCAATTTGGGTGCATAGATCCTGAGAACTCAGTACCCTGAGCAACCACGTCTGGCCGTAATAACGGCCTTGATACGCCTGGGGATTGAGTCAAACAGAGCTTGGATGGCGTGTACAGGTACAGCTGCCCATGCAGCTTCAACACGATACCACAGTTCATCAAGAGTAGTGACTGGCGTATCGTGACGAGCCAGTTGCTCGGCCACCATTGACCAGATCTGGAGAATGTGCTGGCCAGGGCAGCAGTCGAACATTTTCCGTATCCAGAAAGGCCCGTACAGGACCTGCAACATGCGGTCGTGCATTATCCTGCTGAAATGTAGGGTTTCACAGGGATCGAATGAAGGGTAGAGCCACGGGTCGTAACACATCTGAAATGTGACGTCCACTGTTCAAAGTGCTGTCAGTGCGAACAAGAGGTGAACGAGACGTGTGACCAACGGCACCCCATACCATCACGCTGGGTGATACGCCAGTATGGCGATGACGAATACACGCTTCCAATGTGAGTTCACCGCGATGTCGCCAAACACGGATGCGATCATCATGATGCTGTAAACAGAACCTGGATTCATCCGAAAAAATGACGTTTTGCCATTCGTGAACCCAGGTTCGTCGTTGAGTACACTATCGCAGGCGCTCCTGTCTGTGATGCAGCGTCAGGGGTAACCGCAGCCATGGTCTGCGAGCTGATAGTCCGTGTTGTTGCAAACGTCGTCTAACTGTTCGTGCAGATGGTTGTCGTCTTGCAAACGTCCCCATCTGTTGGCTCAGCAATCGAGACGTGGCTGCACGATCCGTTACAGCCATGCGTATAAGATGCCTGTCATCTCGACTGGTAATAATACGAGTCCGTTGGGGTCCAGCACGGCGTTCGGTATTACCCTCCTGAACCCACCGATTCCATATTCTGCTAACAGTCATTGGAACTCGACCAATGCGAGCAGCAATGTCGCGATACGATAAACCGCAATCGCGATATGCGAGAATCCGACCTTTATCAAAGTCGGAAACGTGATGGTACGCATTTCTCCTCCTTACACGAGGCATCACAACAACGTTTCACCAGGCAACGCCTGTCAACTGCTATTTGTGTATGAGAAATCGTTTGGAAACTTTCCTCATGTCAGCACGTTGTAGGTGTCGCCACAGGCGCCAACCTTGCGTGAATGCTCTGAAAAGCTTATTATTTACATATCACAGCATCGTATTTCTGTCGGTTAAATTTCCCGTCTGTAGCACGTCATCTTCGTGTTGTAGCAATTTTAATGGCCAGTAGTGTGTGTACTAAACTGTATGTTTGGGAGTGCCAGGAGTTGTGTAGACATCGAGGCTGTCCTCCGCGACATGTTGTAGTACGGCTACAACAAGCAGAACACTGGATATTCTCCACGGTGCAGCGTGCGTCCGTCCTGGATTCCTCGAGTAATTATGAAGATCTCCTTAGCAGAGGACGTAGGCGCTGATGATGGCACAGAGTGGGAGTGTTGGAACGTTAAACAAGTATGAAGCCATTCGACGTCAGTGGAAGCTTTTAAAGAAATGTTGTGTTCATGTAATGAGGTGTCTTTAGCTTGGTCAGTGTCTCCCCTATCCGAGGAACACTATGCTAACGCCGGACGCCGAAAAGCACTTTTCTAGTCCAGTCCATTTAACAAAATTAAACTCGTCATACGGAAGAAAGTAATAATTATTATTACTATTATAACATATGTAGTTGTCTGTAACCTAAGAAACGAAAGGACCGACGTCTTAAGTAATAAGTAGTTAAGGTAGTATGTAGTTAAATTTCGTTAGGAAATGAAATATTTCTGTAAAAACTGTTATTAAGTGAAATTATAAAATAATATTTATAATTCAAGACGAATTCATTATCGGTGACCGTTGAGAATAAGAAGTCGATGTGACTTCAACGTCATCATCTATTCCCCTTCACGGTAAGACGTGCATTAAAAAGGACAAGGACACTTTTAACTATTCGAGCAGAATAGTCATTAGATACAACAAAGTAAGTCATTGATATTACTGTGCAAGAAATGAGAGAACAATATTTTAATTGTAACTTATTTCTTATTACTACACTACATCTACATCTACATCTACATGACTACTCTGCAATTCACATTTAAATGCTTGGCAGAGGTTTCATCGAACCACAATCATACTATCTCTCTTCCATTCCACTCCCGAACAGCGCGCGGGAAAAACGAACACCTAAACCTTTCTGTTCGAGCTCTGATTTCTCTTATTTTATTTTGATGATCATTCCTACCTATGTAGGTTGGGCTCAACAAAATATTTTCGCATTCGGAAGAGAAAGGTGGTGACTGAAATTTCGTAAATAGATCTCGCCGCGACGAAAAACGTCTTTGCCTTAATGACTTCCATCCCAACTCGCGTATCATATCTGTCACACTCTCTCCCCTATTACGTGATAATACAAAACGAGCTGCCCTTTTTTGCACCCTTTCGATGTCCTCCGTCAATCCCACGTGGTAAGGATCCCACACCGCGCAGCAATATTCTAACAGAGGACGAACGAGTGTAGTGTAAGCTGTCTCTTTAGTGGACTTGTTGTATCTTCTAAGTGTCCTGCCAATGAAACGCAACCTTTGGCTCGCCTTCCCCACAATATTATCTATGTGGTCTTTCCAACTGAAATTGTTCGTAATTTTAGCACCCAGGTACTTAGGTGAATTGACAGCCTTGAGAATTGTACTATTTATCGAGTAATCGAATTCCAACGGATTTCTTTTGGAACTCATGTGGATCACCTCACACTCTTCGTTATTTAGCGTCAACTGCCACCTGCCACACCATACAGCAATCTTTTCTAAATCGCTTTGCAACTGATACTGGTCTTCGGATGACCTTACTAGACGGTAAATTACAGCATCATCTGCGAACAACCTAAGAGAACTGGTCAGATTGTCACCCAGGTCATTTATATACATCAGGAACAGCAGAGGTCCCAGGACGCTTCCCTGGGGAACACCTGATATCACTTCAGTTTCACGCCATGATTTTCCGTCTATTACTACGAACTGAGACCTTCCTGACAGGAAATCACGAATCCAGTCGCACAACTGAGACGATACCCCATAGGTCCGCAGCTTGATTAGAAGTCGCTTGTGAGCAACGGTGTCAAAAGCTTTCCGGAAATCTAGAAATACGGAATCAACTTGAGAGCCCCTGTCGATAGCGGCCATTACTTCGTGCGAATAAAGAGCTAGCTGCGTTGCACAAGAACGACGTTTTCTGAAACCATGCTGATTACGTATCAATAGATCGTTCCCTTCGAGGTGATTCATAATGTGTGAATACAGAGTATGCTACAAAATCCTACTGCAAACCGACGTCAATGATATAGGTCTGCAGTTCGATGGATTACTCCTACTACCCTTCTTAAACACTGGTGCGACCTGCGCAATTTTCCAATCTGTAGGTACAGATCTACTGGCCATTAAAATTGCTACACCACGAAGAAGACGTGCTACAGACGCGAAATTTAACCGACAGGAAGAAGATGCTGTGATATGCAAATGATTAGCTTTTCAGAGCATTCACACAAGGTTGGCGCCGGTGGTGTCACCTATAACGTGCTGACACGAGGGACGTTTCCAACCGATTTCTCATACACAAACAGCAGTTGACCGGCGTTGCCTGGTGAAACGTTGTAGTGTAGCCTATCGCGATTGCGGTTTATCGTATCGCGACATTACTGCTCGCGTTGGTTGAGATCCAATGACTGTTACCAGAATATGGAATCGGTGGGTTCAGGAGGGTAATACGGAACGCCGTGCTGGATCCCAACAGCCTCCTATCACTAGCAGTCGAGATGACAGGCATCTTATCCGCATGGCTGTAACGGATCGTGCAGCAAATGGTTCAAATGGCTCTGAGCACTATGGGACTTAACATCTGAGGTCATCAGTCCCCTAGACTTTGACCTACTTAAACCTAACTAACTTAAGGACATGACACACATCCACGCCCGAGGCAGGATTCGAACCTGCGACCGCTGCAGCCGCGTGGTTCCAGACTAAAGCGCCTAGAACCACTCGGCCACCCCGACCGGCAATCGTACAGCCACGTCTCGATCCCTGAGTCAACAGATGGGGACGTTTGCAAGACAACAACCATCTGCACGAACAGTTCGACGACGAATGCAGCAGCATGGACTATCAGCTCGGAGACCGTGGCTGTGGTTACCTTTGACGCTGCATCACAGACATGAGCAAAGGCGATCTACATCTACATCTACATCTACATTTATTCTCCGCAAGCCACCAAACGGTGTGTGGCGGAGGGCACTTTACGTGCCACTGTCATTACCTCCCTTTCCTGTTCCAGTCGCGTATGGTTCGCGGGAAGAACGACTGTCTGAAAGCCTCCGAGCGCGCTCGAATCTCTCTAATTTTACATTCGTGATCTCCTCGGGAGGTATAAGTAGGGGGAAGCAATATATTCGATACCTCATCCAGAAACGCACCCTCTCGAAACCTGGCGAGCAAGCTACACCGCGATGCAGAGCGCCTCTCTTGCAGAGTCTGCCAATTGAGTTTGTTAAACATCTCCGTAACGCTATCACGGTTACCAAATAACCCTGTGACGAAACGCGCCGCTCTTCTTTGGATCTTCTCTATCTCCTCCGTCAAACCGATCTGGTACGGATCCCACACTGATGAGCAATACTCAAGTATAGGTCGAACGAGTGTTTTGTAAGCCACCTCCTTTGTTGATGGACTACATTTTCTAAGGACTCTCCCAATGAATCTCAACCTGGTACCCGCCTTACCAACAATTAATTTTATATGATCATTCCACTTCAAATCGTTCCGCACGCATACTCCCAGATATTTTACAGAAGTTACTGCTACCAGTGTTTGTTCCGCTATCATATACTCATACAATAAAGGATCCTTCTTTCCATGTATTCGCAATACATTACATTTGTCTATGTTAAGGGTCAGTTGCCACTCCCTGCACCAAGTGCCTATCCGCTGCAGATCTTCCTGCATTTCGCTACAATTTTCTAATGCTGCAACTTCTCTGTATACTACAGCATCATCCGCGAAAAGCCGCATGGGACTTCCAACACTATCTACTAGGTCATTTATATGTATTGTGAAAAGCAATGGTCCCATAACAATCCCCTGTGGCACGCCAGAGGTTACTTTAACGTCTGTAGACGTCTCTCCATTGACAACAACATGCTGTGTTCTGTTTGCTAAAAACTCTTCAATCTAGCCACACAGCTGGTCTGATATTCCGTAGGCTCTTACTTTGTTTATCAAGCGACAGTGCGGAACTGTATCGAACGCCTTCCGGAAGTCAAGAAAAATAGCATCTACCTGGGAGCCTGTATCTAATATTTTCTGGGTCTCATGAACAAATAAAGTGAGTTGGGTCTCACACGATCGCTGTTTCCGGAATCCATGTTGATTCCTACATAGTAGATTCTGGGTTTCCAAAAACGACATGATACTCGAGCAAAAAACATGTTCTAAAATTCTACAACAGATCGACGTCAGAGATATAGGTCTATAGTTTTGCGCATCTGCTCGACGACCCTTCTTGAAGACTGGGACTACCTGTGCTCTTTTCCAATGATTTGGAACCCTCCGTTCCTCTAGAGACTTGCGGTACACGGCTGTTAGAAGGGGGGCAAGTTCTTTCGCGTACTCTGTGTACAATCGAATTGGTATCCCGTCAGGTCCAGCGGACTTTCCTCTATTGAGTGATTCCAGTTGCTTTTCTATTCCTTGGACACTTATTTCGATGTCAGCCATTTTTTCGTTTGTGCGAGGATTTAGAGGAGGAACTGCAGTGCGGTCGTCCTTTGTGAAACAGCTTTGGAAAAAGGTGTTTAGTGTTTCAGCTTTACGCGTGTCATCCTCTGTTTCAATGCCATCATCATCCCGGAGTGTCTGGATATGCTGTTTCGAGCCACTTACTGATTTAACGTAAGACCAGAACTTCCTAGGATTTTCTGTCAAGTCGGTACATAGAATTTTACTTTCGAATTCACTGAACGCTTCACGCATAGCCCTCCTTACGCTAACTTTGACATCGTTTAGCTTCTGTTTGTCTGAGAGGTTTTGGCTGCGTTTAAACTTGGAGTGAAGCTCTCTTTGCTTTCGCAGTAGTTTCCTAACTTTGTTGTTGTACCACGGTGGGTTTTTCCCGTCCCTCACAGTTTTACTCGGCACGTACCTGTCTAAAACGCATTTTACGATTGCCTTGAAATTTTTCCATAAACACTCAACATTGTCAGTGTCGGAACAGAAATTTTCGTTTTGATCTGTTAGGTAGTCTGAAATCAGCCTTCTATTACTCTTGCTAAACAGATAAACCTTCCTCCCTTTTTTTATATTCCTACTAACTTCCATATTCAGGGATGCTGCAACGGCCTTATGATCTCTGATTCCCTGTTCTGTACATACAGAATCGAAAAGTTCGGGTCTGTTTGCTATCAGTAGGTCCAAGATGTTATTTCCACAAGTCGGTTCTCTGTTTAATTGCTCGAGGTAATTTTCGGATAGTGCACTCAGTATAATGTCACTTGATGCTCTGTCCCTACCACCCGTCCTAAACATCTGAGTGTCCCAGTCTATATCTGGTAAATTGAAATCTCCACCTAAGACTATAACATGCTGAGAAAATTTATGTGAAATGTATTCCAAATTTTCTCTCAGTTGTTCTGCCACTAACGCTGCTGAGTCGGGAGGTCGGTAAAAGGAGCCAATTACTAACCTAGCTCGGTTGTTGAGTGTAACCTCCACCCATAATAATTCACAGGAACTATCCACTTCTACTTCACTACAGGATAAGCTACTACTAACAGCGACGAACACTCCACCACCGGTTGCATGCAATCTATCCTTTCTAAACACCGTCTGTACCTTTGTAAAAATTTCGGCAGAATTTATCTCTGGCTTCAGCCAGCTTTCTGTACCTATAACGATTTCAGCTTCGGTGCTTTCTATCAGCGCTTGAAGTTCCGGTACTTTACCAACGCAGCTTCGACAGTTTACAATTACAATACCGATTGCTGCTTGGTCCCCGCATGTCCTGACTTTGCCCCGCACCCATTGAGGCTGTTGCCCTTTCTGTGCTTGCCCAAGGCCATCTAACCTAAAAAACCGCCCAGCCCACGCCACACAACCCCTGCTACCCGTGTAGCCGCTTGTTGCGTGTAGTGGACTCCTGACCTATCCAGCGGAACCCGAAACCCCACCACCCTATGGCGCAAGTCGAGGAATCTGCAGCCCACACGGTCGCAGAACCGTCTCAGTCTCTGATTCAGACCCTCCACTCGGCTCTGTACCAAAGGTCCGCAGTCAGTCCTGTCGACGATGCTGCAGATGGTGAGCTCTGCTTTCATCCCGCTAGCGAGACTGGCAGTCTTCACCAAATCAGATAGCCGCCGGAAGCCAGAGAGGATTTCCTCGGATCCATAGCGACACACATCATTGGTGCCGACATGAGCGACCACCTGCAGATGGGTGCACCCTGTACCCTTCATGGCATCCGGAAGGACCCTTTCCACATCTGGAATGACTCCCCCCGGTATGCACACGGAGTGCACATTGGTTTTCTTCCCCTCTCTTGCTGCCATATCCCTAAGGGGCCCCATTACGCGCCTGACGTTGGAGCTCCCGACTACCAGTAAGCCCACCCTCTGCGACCTCCCGGATCTTGCAGACGGAGGGGCAACCTCTGGAACAGGACAAGCAACCACGTCAGGCCGAAGATCAGTATCAGCCTGAAACAGAGCCTGAAACCGGTTCGTCAGACAAACTGGAGAGGCCTTCCGTTCAGCCCTCCGGAATGTCTTTCGCCCCCTGCCACACCCTGAGACGACCTCCCACTCTACCACAGGTGAGGGATCAGCCTCAATGCGGGCAGTATCCCGGGCAAACACAGTCGTAGTCCGATCGGGGGATGCGTGGGACGAGCTGGCCGTCCCCGACAAACCCCCATCCGGAACCCCACAGTGATGCCCATTGGCAACAGCCTCAAGCTGTGTGACCGAAGCCAACACTGCCTGAAGCTGGGAGCGAAGGGATGCCAACTCAGCCTGCATCCGAACACAGCAGTTGCAGTCCCTATCCATGCTAAAAACTGTTGTGCAAAGAAAGTCTGAACTAATCTACAGAGAGCGCAAACCAATCGACACAAAATTTAAACGGTTATTAAAATACAACATTGCCTAATTAATGCAGTAATGCTGCTATTTGCGCAATGCTGACACTGCTCGGCGGCGGAAGGAGACTACGCGATTTTACACTATTCAGGTACTAAAACGCGATGCTACAACTCTCAAATACTATAATACGCCCGAAATTTATGAATTAAACAATGCAAGTACCAAAAACAAAGAAATTAAGAATTAAACTATGTAACAAATGAGTGAGCTAGGTGTATACGACTTGCTGCTGCAGCTGCTTATCCAACGGCGGCAGGGAGCACACTCAACGACGAACCTGTGTGCACGAATGGCAAAACGTCATTTTTTCGGATGAATCCAGGTTCTGTTTACAGCATCATGATGGTCGCATCCGTGTTTGGGGACATCGCGGTGAACTCACATTGGAAGCGTGTATTCGTCATCGCCATACTGGCGTATCACCCAGCGTGATGGTATGGGGTGCCATTGGTTACCGTCTCGGTCACCTCTTGTTCGCATTGACATTACTTTGAACAGTGGACGTTACATTTCAGATGTGTTACGAACCGTGGCTCTTCCCTTCATTCGATCCCTGCGAAACCCTACATTTCAGCAGGATAATGCACGACCGCATGTTGCAGGTCCTGTACGGGCCTTTCTGGATACAGAAAATGTTCGACTGCTGCCCTGGCCAGCACATTCTCCAGATCTCTCACCAATGGAAAACGTCTGGTCAATGGTGGCCGAGCAACTGGCTTGTCACAATACGCCAGTCACCACTCTTGATGAACTGTGGTATCGTGTTGAAACTGCATGGGCAGCTGTACCTGTACACGCCATCTAAGCTCTGTTTGACTCAATGCACAGGCGTATCAAGGCCGTTATTATGGACGGAGGTGGTTGTTCTGGGTACTGATTTCTCAGGATCTATGCACCCAAATTGCGTGAAAAGGTAATCACATGTCAGTTCTAGTACAATATATTTGTCCAATTCATACCCGTGTAGCATTTGCATTTGTTCTTGGTGTAGCAATTTTAATGGCCAGTAGTGTATTTAATGTTGTAGTTAACTGACAAATGGAGTAAAATTAGTTCTTATGGGGAATAGGAACGAGCTATTTTTTGCGTAAAAATCTTAATTCAAGCAAATACACTGACGGAAATGGAAACTGTTACGTGATGAACACCTTGACTAAACGCTACCAAACAGATACTCCAGTATTTCCACGCTTGTTGAATGTGTTGAGCCGGCCGGTGCGGCCGTGCGGTTAAAGGCGCTTCAGCCTGGAACCGCGTGACCGCTACGGTCGCAGGTTCGAATCCTGCCTCGGGCATGGATGTGTGTGATGTCCTTAGGTTAGTTAGGTTTAATTAGTTCTAAGTTCTAGGGGACTGATGACCACAGCAGTTAAGTACCATAGTGCTCAGAGCCATTTGAACCATTTTTTTGAATGTGTTGATTCAAATTTCATTCTTATGTGAGTTTATTTTCAGTTTTTTTTTCAATACAGTGTCGTGCCTACAGATGAAGAAGATGTGATTACGTGATGGCTATTGAACATGGCTGACGTTGCAGGAAGATGAAGATGTGATTGCGTGATGGCTAATGGACGTGGTTAATGTTACTGCAGTTTTTTAGGTGAAGATCGAAACACAGCAGGCCCAGAGAACATGCACATGGACCATATTTCGAACTTTGAAGAAGGTCGAATCATCGGCATGAAAAACTTGGTAGCATCACACCGACGGTTCGCACAGACAGTTGGCTGCAGTGCAGTGAATGCAGGGCAGATGGCGTGTACTCAGGATGGCAGTGTGGCAACAGGAGGAGGCACGAGACCGTAGGATTGTCGCCTGGCTCTGACGAATAGACGGGTGACAATAGCTGATATCCGGGAAGAGGTTAAAGCAGAGTAGCATCGTAAACAGTCGTGACCAGATTATTTGAAGTTGGATTGAGATTTGAAGTAGCCAGGCGTCGTTTACCGCTGACACCGTACCACGGTCAACAGAGACTTGCATGGCGTACATCCATAGTCAACTAGGTCACTGGGTGACATTCTGTAGTGTTCAGCCATGGGTCCTTCTTCTGTTTTTAGTATTCGTATTGATACCAACGTGTCCGTAGACGACCTGATGAAAGGTCATAGGAAGCAGCGATTCTCAAGGTCCATATCTCAGCAACTCCTTGGATCATGATATGGGCTATGGCAACAGGACTGATTGGAAATTGTAGAGGGGAGGCAGAATGTTCGCCAGTATGTTGTGGCACGAATCGTAATCCTAGATGTCTTACCCATCGTGACCTTGGTATGAAATGGCATATTCCAGTAGGACAATGCAAGAACTCGAACTGTAGTCGACACCACAAACTGCAGGAGAGTGTTCGGATCCTTGAAGGTATCCCCAATGCCCTGATTTGTCAAGCATAGAGCATTTATAGGATACGTTACATAGACGTATATATTCACATCAGTCTCCAGCCAGCAATCTGCGTGACCTTAGAAGGGAATGTAATTCAGGCGTGGCAAGATATTCTTTAAGATGACATTTGGAGGCCTCTTGCTTCCATGCCACAACGAATATAACAGGATTAACTGATTCTTCCGTCGATTCTTGGTAGAAACACTTCATAATTGTAAATGAAAAGCTGAATATTGTGTACGTTCTGCAGAATTAATTTATTTTGTTTACCGGTTTTTCGGATTACAAGGCCATCGTAACTTTAATTCACTGGCGTCGTCAAAGAGGACACAATATTCAAGAACAGCGTTGAAAAATATTTCATATCCAGAGAGAGATACCAACACAGAGTAACTGTCATCTTTGCCAGTCCAGTGGTAACGCAACTAAAATGTTAAACAGTAAATAAATAGAAACGAAACGAACCATGAAAACGTTAACAGTAATCTAAACAGCGCCTGTAGAACGATTTAAATTAACAATCCTAATAAAATAAATTTAGCGTGTGACAAGAGTACTGAGGAATAGCCTGCAGAAGAATTGTAAATGGAAGTCGAGGAGTACAAATTTATTTATCCTGATTGGATAAGTTTTATGTTGGTCATTGAGGCAGAGACATAACAACTAGGTTGACAGAACACGAATGTAGTTGGAAGGTGCAGTATTGTGACTTAACATCTGCTGAGAATATACTGAGTGAGGGCCACAGCAACCAGTCACAGTCCCATGTCCTCCACTTAGCGAACAAAGGCAAATAACGTAATCTGTTGTTGGCCCTGGAAGTCAACAAGCATCTGACCCCCAGTCCTGATTTAATACTAAACCACCAAACAGGGCTCAATACTTCCCCTCATCTAAATTTCACTAAATCTTTACAGTTCTCTAACGCTTCCCGCAATGTCTGTTCCATTCTACTCCTCCATTTTTCCTGTTCTTATTTTTTATTATGATTGTCTACTTACTCCTTATATTCTGTCTTTACAAATGTCAATTCAATGTTTCACGTCGTTTCTGTATCACCTTCTATATGTTACACCTCTTCAAGCTGTTCTTTAGTGCTCTATTTTATTTTATTGCGATTGTTGATTTAATTTAAATTGTTTTATGGGCACCGTTTAGTTTAGTGATGATGTTTTCTGGTTTGTTCCCTTTATATTTTTTTAATGTTTAACTTCAACGTTTTAACTGCATTACCACTACACTATCAAAGGTGATATTTACTGTGGATTCATATCTCACTCTAGATGTGTAATATCTCTTTCAATGTTTCTCTTAACTACTGTACTCTCTTTGACGACGATAGTCAGTTAAAGTTTTATGATGGTTCTGGAAGCCGAAAATCGGCTTACAGAATAAGTTAATGCTGTTGAACATACATAATATTGTGCTCTTCATTTATAATTAGTATAAGAGTACATGTCTTTGGGGGGTCGTATCTGTTACTGGCATGGATGCACATTAATTCCAAATGGAATGAAAGCTTGATGATTTAGAAATCGTATTATGGTCAACATCTACATCACGTTTGATAAATATTTGATTGATGCTTCATGGTATAGCAAGTACCATTCCCGGCAGTGTATTTGGTAATACCTCAACCCAATAAGAAAGAAAGAACAGTGATTCAGAGGACGGTATTTTCCAATCTAACGGAAGTAAGACATCGTTTTCTGGTACGGGAAAAAGAGGACTGCAGAGCTAAGAGTTTTCGTAGTAGTGTTATGATGCAACGACTATCCTATAGCATCACCGGCACGCAAAATGAGTCTATTTCTTACAAATCGGATACAGTATACGTACGTATAATATTATATTGCCCATCAACGTCGCAGATATGAATTATAGACGAAAGTACCTTTCCGAGGATGTTCTGGAGAGAAACGACCGGCTTTCCTTTCTGATGTTTTTCCGTCGGAGGAGACTGGCCGTCCCACGAGCTGAGCTCTTCTATGGAGCGTAGGTAGAGCAGCGTCTTGAGGCCCGTCACGTAGTCTTCAATCAAGGTGAAGTCCTGGTTCTGTATAGCACTTCCCACCTGAAAGCGAAAAAGAAGAACGGTGAGGATCTCTCCCCTGGCAAGGCGTCAATGCAATCCTCACCTGTCGTTCAAGAACTAGATTCCCTCCGAATAGTCTGCGAGTTCAGTTTACAAGAAACTGTAAGCCTTGTAAGTATTACCGAGATGAAGAAGGACTGCATGGAACTTATTTATTTTTTTATAATGACATTACATTGTGATAATTATTGCAGCGGGAGGCAACGGGCATTTTGTACATCAAAATACTTCAACGTGTGCGTAATGGTAGGGAAATCTAGCTGGTTAATGACTAAACACATCATCTAGCCTGAGAGATTCCATTTTTAAAGCCATCGCACGTATATCAAATCTGATCTGTAGTGATAAACATGGCGCTGCGTCAATGGATGGTCAGTACCCCTAAAGCAGACGGAAACCTGGACGTTATGATTAAAAGCAATCAATTGTGGTAACGTCTTTGAAATGTGGTTATACGACACCTCAACCCAACAGATTATCCAATGCAATAATTCTCCAAAGAGCCGGAAAAGCTGGTTTATGTGAACAAGTCCTACAAGAATGTAAGTGCCAATTGTTTCAGATGATCGCGATGAGAATGGTGGAGAAAAACGACTGCCATCGATTGGAGACAGATTTCGTGCGAAGACGACATGAACGGAGAACACTGTTAGTTGAAAGACCTCAAGGGATGTGTAACAGTCCTATTTCAGAAAGATTTCTTAACGTACGCGTATTGACATCTTTTTTGTAAAATATTCATTTGGACAGGGATGGAGCATATGACATAGGGAGCTTCCCTGACTTACGGCCACAGTTTAATGGAGCTGTGAGGTTGATTAATGTGGAGTTACAGAGAACACTGACGGCAGCCGACTTCGCCATGTTACTCTGATGCCTATCGGGACTATCAATGGATGTGGTTTCACTAGGCATGACCTACACCTAAATAGGACTGGGAAGGAAAGATTGGTACCGCTGATTCATCAAAGTACTGGGGGTGGATCTCGGACCATGCATGGCCAAATACCTGTTGTCACAGCTAAGAGAAATAGATCATTTTTAGAATGACTTCAAACAGCAGGTTCCCTTGCTTCAAGATTACCTCCAGCAGCTTAAAAATTCTAAAACAAACACTCACTAGATAGGTCCTAACACACCAAATGACACACATACTACATATCACAAAGAAAAAGAAATCATTGGAAAAAGCAACATGGGACATATCACAGGCTTAACAATCCTTCATCAAAACATATACTCAATAAAAAATAAAATACAGAAATTTGAACCTGAGCTCAAACTTTTGACTCTTCCCGTCGGAGGTGCGAGTCCTCCCTGGGGCATGGGTGTATGTGTTGTCGTTAGTGTAAGCTAGTTTAAGTTAGATTAAGTAGTGTTTAAGCCTAGGGATCGATGACCTTAGCAGTTTGGTCCAATAGGAACTTACCACAAATTTCCAAATAATTTTTTCCAACTTTTGAACTACTCAGTAGCTTACGTCTCCGGGCACTGGTGTAGACACACAGAAATCTAACATATAATATTATCATTGTACGAAAGGACAGACACTTATTGTAGGCCTATTTCAAAGGACGGAGGATCATGCATTTGTATCAGAAAAGGAACACAGTTCAAATCAAGATATGACCATATTGCAGTAAGTGAAGACAGACACTTTTAAACATCAGCTACTGAATTAACAGTGCTTGATAACACTAAGAAGTTAATCATTTTGTGTTTGTAACGAGCTCCCAGTGGCAGTGTGGCACGTTTTTAATGAATGAACAGCCGTTTTAGATAAAATCTCAAGTATAAAAGTCAACGTAATTTTGTGTTGAGGAACAAATACAAACACAAATACTTTAAATGGATCTAGTAGCACTCTCACAAATGTTCTTCAGAGTTTTGGCATCGCCCTGGTGGTCAGTAGTGCATCAAGGGTTACTACATCTACTGCATCAGTAATTGACAATGTGGTCACAAATACGGACAGGAATAGTGTTAAGTAGCTGTAGAAGATCTTTGACTATCAGACAGTTTCTGTCAAACAATAACAGTAAAATCGGGTGTGGGAAAATACTGTAAATTGTAAGCTTACGAATGACGTTTATGAGAAATCAAAATACAAGATTTTTGTAAAGAACTAGCAAATCAAGTCTGGGATGAAGTGCATAGGAAAGCCAATATAAACATGGAGTTCTCTAAATTCACAGCATTATTGAAATTGAACTTTGAAAAGATTTTTCGAAATGTATCAATGCCTCAAAGAAAAAAAAAAAAAAAAAAACCAAATGGGTAACGGCAGGTGTTACGTAAGAAGTCCACACAAACCCTTAAGCACCTCCGTTCCATGAAAAAGATTCGTAATGGGCCAGAGTTCTTGAATTTCTATCACAGGTAGAAAAGATTTATAGGAAGCTACTGATCGCTGCAAACATGTCATATAATCACAAAATAATATAGAATGCAGAGAATAAAAGGAAAAGAGTCTGGGAGTCATAAAAAAGGAAATAGGGAGAGACAAATAAAGGCAGAAAAACATACTGATAAGGAAGGGGGATAAAGTAATCATTGATCAACACCACCTATCAAACAATGTGAATGACCATTTTTCAAGTATTACAAAGAAGTTACAGCATCAATTTTCAAAAACATTTATAACATATATAACATCTGTAAATAATTAGGTACTAAGTGCAATGATGTTGCTACCAGCCACAGAGCACGAAATCAGTAAAACTGTACAAAAACTAAAAAATAAAAAGTCAGTAGGCTTAGATAAAGTACTTACATGTGTACTGAAACAATGCATAGAAAGCATACAACCTCCCTTAACAAACAGAGTAAACGAATCCTATACAGCAGGGAAATTTCCTGAGTATTTAAACAGACAAGAGCTATATCTCTGTTAAAGAAAGGTAATGCAGTCAAATGCATAGAAAATTAATGGCCCGTTTCCCTGCTGTCACTATTCTCAAAAATAAAAGAATCAATTTTGAAAGACAGGTTAATGAGGTACTTGAATAAATACAACGTTTTAAGTGAATGACAGTTTGGTTTCCGAAGTGGCAGAAGTACGGAAACAGTGATGAATGTGTCGCTGATCAGTTCTGATCATACTTAGCAAGTTTGGTACAAACAACAGACATATCATATACCTTCAATAAATCTAAAATTTTAGAGACACAATTATCAGAGCCAAAATAAGTTAATAAGGGGGTTCCTCAGGGTAGCATTTTAGGACCAGTACGGTTCATGATATACATAAATGACTTTTCCACTTGTGTTTGTCGTAGAGGAAAAATTTTCTTTGCTGATGACAGCAATAGTCACTGAGAAAACAAGAGAACTCCTTTCAGAAAAAGCAAATGAAACCCTGAAGGAAATCAACAATAGGTCAATAAGCAATAAAATGACACCGAACATGAAGAAAACAAATGCTATGAATTTTAATCGGAAGAGGCAAAATGACACTATTAAATTAAACGTAGACGGCACTTCTAAAGGCAGGGCAATAAATGCAAAATTTCTAGAAATGACTATTGACTCTCAGTTGAAGCGATGTGAACACACAAAGATACTTGCAGACAGAATGTCATAAGCGTATTACGCCGTTATGTCCTTTCATCAGTGCATAATAATCAGTGTTTTTTAGTCACGTATTGTTCACACGTACACTCAGTTACTAGCTATGGCATTCATTACTGGGGATCAAATGGACAAAATATGAACACACTTTCAAATTACAGAAAAGGGCCTTAAGAACAATAACAAAAAATCAGTATTCGAGCTTATCTTAAAGACGTGTTCAGGCCACTGGGGATTTTAACAGCACCGTGTGAATACACTTAACAAACAGTTATATAGATAAAAAATAATGTTGGCGATTACTGGAGATACATCTCTGTCGTTGATCATGGAACAAGATCCAGGCTGAAAGAGAGAAAGAATAAACATAAAACTCAAAACAGCATTTTCTACCAAAGAATAAAACTGTGCAATAAACTACCAAAGGAGATTGAAGAAATTGCTGCAACAAACTTATTTAAAAGGACAGTTAGAAAGTACAGGTTAACCCAGGCAGTTATTACATTGAAGATTTACTTAGATAACACAAAGTAGGGTTTGGTGAAAAATGTAACATAAATAAAAACTACAGTGAAGGAAAAAAATCGCAACACCAAAAAGATAGCTAATGTAGAGCAATGAACTTTCGGGAATACATTTGTCAAGGTAACATATTTAAGTTATTACAATTAATACAAGATCCGAGCTATTATGTCGTAGTCAAATGGATTTCACAATAAAACGCAACGTTTCGCCCCATCTGCGGAGGACATTTCGAAGGGGGATTGTCGCTTCCTTGACCATCCTACCTATCCGATTCAAACCCTAGCTCGCTACTGACTGCAGCAAAATTCCGCTTTTGCGTGTTCCGCGCAGCGGCGTGACGTCACGTGTTTTGAATCGTCCGCTGTTGCTGTCGGCACGTGGTCGAAGACTGGTACACATCTTCTTCGGCACCGGAATCCAGATGTCATTCAGTTTCACACCCTCCTCAAAATTCAAATGTGTGTGAAATCTTATGGGACTTAACTCAAAAAAATGGCTCTGAGCACTATGGGACTCAACTGCTGAGGTCATTAGTCCCCTAGAACTTAGAACTAGTTAAACCTAACTAACCTAAGGACATCACAAACATCCATGCCCGAGGCAGGATTCGAACCTGCGACCGTAGCGGTCTTGCGGTTCCAGACTGCGGCGCCTTTAACCGCACGGCCACTTCGGCCGGCTGGGACTTAACTGCTAAGGTCATCAATCCCTAAGCTTACACACTACTTAACCTAAATTATCCTAAGGACAAACACATACACCCATGCCCGGGGGAGGACTCGAACCTCCGCCGGGACCAGCCGCACAGTCCATGACTGCAGCGCCTCAGACCGCTCGGCTAATCCCTCGCGGAACACCCTCCCCATCCTGCTGAAATTCCTGGGGTGTTTTAGAATCTTTATGGCCTCTCTGTATAGCCTTTCATGGTATCCGCTAGTGGCTGTCAGTACTTGAATCCTATCAAAATGAATGTCGCTGTCTTCTGCCTTCAAAGTATGTACCTCAACAGCTGACCTGTCAATCTGCCTTCTTCTGCAATTGCCCTTGCACTCTTCTAGCCGTTTTTTGGTCGTTCTTTTTTTTTTTTTGTAGACCCACGTACATCTACCCACAACCACACGGAATCTAGAAATTCCTCTTTTTTCCCAGCAATTGGCTAGCATCCTTGGTCGAATTTAGGTGATCTTGTATCTCCGGGCACATTTGTAGATTGTCGCGATGTTCCGATTTTTCAAGATATTTCATATGCAGTCAGTAACGTTCTTAATGAAAGGCAGGAAAATATTCGATTTCACTGGCGCTTGAGCATCGTTATGATTTATACGCGGTGGTCTTAACGCCGTTAAGCAGTTCTGGTTCGCAGATTTTCCTTGCTCTATCCCCCAACAGCCGGCCCGTGTGGCCGAGCGGTTCTAGGCGCTTCAGTCTGGAACCGCGCGACCGCTACGGTCGCAGGTTCGAATCCTGCCTCGGGCATGGATGTGTGTAATGTCCTTAGGTTAGCTAGGTTTAAGAAGTTCTAAGTTCTAGGGGACTGATGATCTCAGATGTTAAGTCCCATAGTGCTCAGAGCCATTTGAATCATATCCTCCAACATTTTTTTTAATGCCTTGCTTTTGTTGTGGGTGGTGGTTCGAATCCCGGTGTAGGTAACGGTCTGTGTGCGTGGGTTTGCTGTAAACATCACAGGTTAATGTTTAGTGCGAAACAAGCCATTGCGTATGGGAAATGCTGGTACATTAATAACCGGTGTAGCCGCCAGAATGCTGAATGCAAGCATGCGAAGCGTGCATGCATTGTATTGTACAGGTGCCGGGTGTCAGTTTGCGGAATGAACTTCCATGCCTGTTGAACTTGGTCGGTCAGTATAGGGACGGTTAATACTGATTGTGGCGACGGTCGAGTTGTCGTCCAATGATGTCACATATGTGCTCGACTGGAGACAGATCTAGTAATCGAGCAGGCCGAGGCAACATGTCGACAGTCTAGAGAGCGGTATGTGGGCGAGCGTTATCCTGTTGGAAAACGCCTCCTCCCTGGAATGCTGTGCATGAATAGCAGCACAACAGGTCAAATCACCAGACTGATGTACAGATTTGCAGTCACTGTGTGTGGGATAACCATGAGAGTGCTCCTGCTGTCACGAAATCGCATCCCAGACCATAACATCAAGTGGAGGTCCAGTCGGTCTAGCACGGAGATAGGTTGGTTGCAGGCCCTGAGCTGGCTGGTCTCCTTCTAACCAATACATAGCCATCACTGGCACCGAAGCAGAACCAGCTTTCATCAGAAAACGCAACGGATCTCCATCATGCCCTCCAATGAGCTCTCGCTTGACACCGCTGAAGTTGCAAATGGTGATGGTTTGGGGTTAGTGAAATGCACGCTACAGGGCGTCTGGCTTGTAGGTGTCCTCGAAGTAACTGATTTGGAACAGTGTGTTGTGTCAGTGTGGTGCCAACTGCTACTCAAACTGCTGCTGCAGATGCAGTACGATGCGCCAGATTCACACTCGGAACACGATGGTCCTCCCTCTCGGTAGTGCCATGTGGCTGTCCGCGGCCCGGTCTTTTTGCGACCGTACATTCTGCTGACCGCCGCTTCCACCAGTCATGTACAGTGGCTACTTACCTGCCAAGTATTTCTGGAATATTCCAGAAGAAAAATCCAGCTTCTTGTAGCCCTATTACATGACCTCGTTCAAACTTAGTGAAATGTTGACAATGGCGTCTTCGTTGCCTTAAGGACATTCTTGACTAACCAATTCACCACGTGCAGTCTCAAAGGTGACTAATGCTCATGACCGTTAGAGCGTGTATTTGAAGCAAACCTGATTTGCATCATCACAATGGCGCTACTAGCGCCATTCTAGTGCGACTGGTGCGAAGTTTCAACAGATGTCATCTTTAAAATGTAGAAACACTCCTATAATCTTTCGTTTATGTAGCATATCTCCTCCTTCGTGTTGCGATTTTTTTCCATCAGTGTATAATAAAACATCTTACATTCCACATAACACTTTCACACTATATTCCCCCCCCCCCCCCCCCCCTCCTTTCTTTTTTTTTTTTTTTTTGGTCGGCCTGAGTGGCCGTGCGGTTCTAGGCGCTACAGTCTGGAGCCGAGTGACCGCTCCGGTCGCAGGTTCGAATCCTGCCTCGGGCATGGATGTGTGTGATGTCCTTAGGTTAGTTAGGGTTAATTAGTTCTAAGTTCTAGGCGACTGATGACCTCAGAAGTTAAGTCGCATAGTGCTCAGAGCCATTTTTTTTCCTTTTCTGGGAGAACTTACTCCCAAAGCTATGCACTGTGTAATACTAACACCTTATCCTTTTGATGACCACAACATGTCAGTCGTTATAGAAGGATGATGACTCATTTTTACGGCTGGCAAAAGGGATATTCCGGTGCGCAATATGGTCCTGACTTCAGCTGACAGTGTGTGTAGCGCTATGAAAAAATGTATGCACAATGTGTGTAATGTGGTCAGTGACTGAGAGTGAGAAATGAATGAACAGCGTAGCATTAGGCTTTCATCATGATCAAACAACTCATTTGTAAATATATACTAGGGATAAACCGATTCGGGAGGGTGGAGGCTCCAATCTTCATCTAGCCATCCTGGCTTAAGTTTTCCGGATTTCCCTAAATAATTTCAGCCACATGCTGAGATTGTGACAGTATCAACAAACTGGTCTCTCTTTGGGAGAGATGTGTTCGTCGCTAGAATGACTATGTTGAGAAATAAGTATGTAGACATTAAGAATAAAGATGTAGAATGTCAATAATGTTCGTTTTATTTAAAAAGCTTTGAGAGCTTTCAGATAAAAAATTCGGAGGCATTACTTTCCAGCAGATCCTAGTAGTTTTTTGAAATTGAATGAATCTCTTCGAAACACTCATATTCGTATGCGAGATTATTGCAACGTAACTGTTTAATAAAACTATCATTCTGGACCAGCTACGGTCCGAACACGGAACAAAATTAAGTTTGAGGTACATATTTTAGTTAATTTATATCAAGTAAAGAAACAGAGGGCTTAAAATATTTGCATGTTTACTGCTAGATCCAATTAGCTTCACATTCAGTATTTACTTTGAGGAGAACGAAGATCCCCTCTGGACACGGCTCGTGCCAGTTATCTCTGACAGATCGATGCGTCAGTCGCTGACAATCGCACCAGCACTCAAAATGCGATTTAAAAAAATAGCCACGGCTCTTCATTGTAGGTCTGTTACCTTAGCAGTACCTGAGACGCAAAACTCAGGTGAATGCCGTGGGCCAGCATAAATTTGCCGTAATGCAGCTATAGTGTTTCCCTTTAATATTAAAATTTCTTAGGATTTATAAATTAAGGGTAAAAGTCCATATTAGTTAAATAAGGCCTTCAAATGAAATGATTTAGCGGGCCAGTCGAGGTACGCTAGAATACCTGAGCGTTCCTTAACCCTTTTGTGACCTGCAGGACATGCGTATTCCACATCGAAGTTTATTTCCCTGAGTTCACAAGGATATCAGAGTCTCATATCTGTGTAGTGCTGCGATCTAGTGTTGAATGTATCAACTGTTCAGAGCCAACAAACTCATTGTTTGCAACCCAGCGCGCGAGGTATCGCGCAACTGTTTCAGTTCTGCACTGTGTGCCTTGTGTTTTGGCGGTTTTATGTAATTTTGCACTTGTGTGCAGCAGATAAGCTCGTTAAAGGTACTTATTGTCTTTCTTACATTATTTGCAAGAAACATACAGATTTGTGCACAAATTTAGTTATAAATTACTTTTGAAAGCGTCTAGTGGTTTTGAGTTATGTGTAGAGAATTTCTGTTTGCGCCCATCGTTCACATTTGTGGCTAAATTTTTACATTATATATTTTATTCGGTGCTCTAATCTTATTTTATGTCCGCTGCTTTTATAAGGAACGGAAATTCCACAAACTCCTGTTTTTTGTGATGAATGCCCTTTATACTTCACCCAGTTGAAAGCTGCCTTACCGAGATCAAGGTGAAAAGAAAGTTGGTGACATTTTCCTCCGTTATTACGGTTCCTCATGATGAAACTCGTTTCTATTGCAACACTCAAAAGAAAATGATGTCACAATTTGAGTCACCTACTGGCCGTAGCATATCTTTTCCTCTGGTCTAACTCGTCTACGACTCCCAATACAGCTATGTACTCTGCTTTGGGTGCAGGACAAGGTATACCTGAGGTTGTACCACCTCTGTTTTATCGTGCGACGAATCTTATACACTATGTGATCAAAAGTATCCGGACCACCCCCAAAAACACACTTTTTCATATAAGGTGCATTGTGCTGCCACCTTCTGCCAGGTACTCCACATCAGCGACCTCAGAAATCATTAGACATCGTGAGAGAGTAGAATCGGGCACTTCGCGGAACTCAACTGACTTCGAACGTGGTCGAGTGATTGGGTGTCACTTGTGTCATACATCTGTACGCGAGATTTCCACACTCCTAAACATCCCTTGGTCTACTGTTTCAGATGTGATAGTGAAATGGAAAGTGAAGGGACACATACAGCACAAAAGCGTACAGGCCGACCTCGTCTGTTGATTGACAGAGACCGCCGACAGTTGAAGGGGGTCGTAATGTGTAATAGGCAGACATCTATCCAGATCATCACACAGTAATTCCCAAATGTATCAGGATCCACTGCAAGTACTATGACAGTTAGGCGGGAGGTGAGAAAACAGATTTCATGGTCGAGCGGCTGCTCATAAGCCCACATCACGCCGGTAAATGCTACACGAAGCCTAGCTTGGTGTAAGGAGCGTAAACATTGGACGATAGAACAGTGGGAAAACGTTTGTGTGGAGTGATGAATCACGGTACTCAATGTGGCGGTCCGATGGCAGGGTGTGGTTATGGCGAATGCCCGGTGAACCTCATCTGCCAGCGTGTGTAGTGCCAACAGTAAAATTCGGAGGCGGTAGTGTTATGGTGTGGTCGTGTTTTTCATGGAGCGGGTTTGCACCCCTTGTTGTTTTGCGTGGCACTATCACCTCACAGGCCTACATTGATGTTTTAAGCACCTCCTTGCTTCCCACTGTTGAAGAGCAATTCAGGGATGGCGATTGCATCTTTCAACACGATCGAGCACTTGTTCATAATGCACTGCCTGTGGCGGTGTGGTTAGACGACAATAACATCCCTGTAATGGACTGGCCTGCACAGAGTCCTGACGTGAATCCTATAGAATATCTTTGGGATGTTTCGGAGCGCCGACTTCGTGCCAGGCCTCACCGACCGACATCGATACCTCTGCTGAGTGCAGCACTCCGTGAGCAATGGGCTGCCATTTCCCAAGAAACCTTCCAGCACCTGATTGAACGTATGCATGCGAGAGTGGAATCTGTCATCAAGGCTAAGGGTGGGCCAACACGATATTGACGAGCAATGGGCTGCCATTTCCCAAGAAACCTTCCAGCACCTGATTGAACGTATGCATGCGAGAGTGGAATCTGTCATCAAGGCTAAGGGTGGGCCAACACGATATTGACTTCCAGCATTACCGATGGAGGGCGCCACGAACTAGTAAGTCATTTCCAGCCAGGTGTCCGGATATTTTTGGTGACATAGTGTATTTTTTGGGTGGAGAACAATTGACAAAACTGTAACTGACTTATTATCTTGCCATTTTACTATACAGTTGGTAAACGTTTTCCAGCAAGGAACATGAGGAGGCGGCGCAGAGAATGCAGCACATGGAAGCAATAGATAAGAGCTAATTTCTCATGAAACTAGTACAAAGTGCCACTATGTACTCAGCCATGTTTCGAAAAATTTCATAAAATGTTAAACTATGAATAAATAAATTTGTTTATCATAATAATGGTACTTTCTTCTTTTTACAGGCACATACCCCTAGTAAAAGTAATATTTGAAGTTGAACGTTTATATCCCACTGATCTCTAGGAGGAATAAATTTAAGGAACTATTTGTCCTTCCTCGTGTCCAAAGGACATATATGTCCCACTTAAAATGATTGTAAAACTATAAACAACAATCGAAATTTAGAAATACGGCCTGACGCAGTACCCATTCCAAAAGCAAACCGATTTTCGCACTGAATTCGAAATTTTAAATAATTCGGACATGAAAGGGTTAAACCAGTATCTAAGCTTTCAGTACTATGGTTATGGCTGTTGTCATCTTGGAAGATGGGAGTGTACACAGCACACTAATAATGCAGATGTAACAGAAATAAAACCTGAGTGAGTGGGCGCAATTCATAGCCTGTGAAACGCCCGCACTACAGAATGAGATTTTCACTCTGCAGCGGAGTGTGCGCTGATATGAAACTTCCTGGCAGATTAAAGCTGTGTGCCGGACTGAGACTCCAACTCGGGAACTTTGCTTTTCGCGGGCAAGTGCTGTACCATCTGCGCTACCCGAGCACGACTCACGCCCCGTCCTCACAGCTTCAGTTCTGCCAGTACCTCGTCTCCTACCTTCCAAAATTGACAGAAGCTGTCCTGCGAACCTTGCAGAAGTTTGGAAGGTAGGAGACGAGGTAATGGGAGAACTAAAGCTGTGAGGACGGGGCGTGAGTCGTGCTTGGGTAGCTCAGATGGTAGAGCACTTGCCCGCGAAAGGCAAAGGTCCCGAGTTCGAGTCTCAGTCCGGCACACAGTTTTAATCTACCAGGAAGTTTCACCCCCACTACGTCACACAAACCCATCTAGCGTGAACTTCATCCTCCACGCACTGCACGTTAAATAGTCCACTGGACCACACGTGGTCTCTATACCTCTCATCATTTGGAAAATGGCAAAATCGTGACTAATCGGACAGCATCATACGCCTCCAGTAAGAAACTGACCAGTCTGTGTGTTATTAGGCGCATCGGCGACATGCAGCTTTATGCGCTGCCAAGGGAAATGGTCTTTTGTGAGATACCAGTCTCCAAAAGTTCATCGTATACAGTTCTCTTCGCAATGTTGACTCTGAAACTGGCTGAGCTGAATAGTAACAGTTTCTGTGAGGTTTGAGGCAGTTGTCTTTGACAAGGCGAAACAATCGTATCTTGTGTCTGTCAGTTATTTTTTTTTAATTTTTTTTTTAAACCACAGTTCGCACACCATGTTACATTGCTGCTAGTGGTAGCACCACTCCTCGCGCACCCATTGGACAGTCCGCGGCGCTGCAGCAACAAATCGGCTATTTCATTCACATATGTCAGGCGCACGTCGAAACATGATAGTTCCTTACTGCCATTCTGTCACGTCCCAATGTCCACCCATCTTACTCGGCTAATTCCATACAGGCGACTGGCACATACGCATCACTTGACTGCCACGACTTAAGTCAGCGTTGGATGATCACATGACTGCCTGATACCAGTTCTACACCATCTACAGAGTTCCTAAGCGGCCAGTGTGCACTTTTAAGGGGTGACAGCCCGCCAGGCTAGCCGTGTGATCTAACGCATTGCTTTCGGGCGGGAAGGCGTGCCGGTCCCAGGCACGAATCCGCCCGGCCAGTCTGTAGATGGTTTTTAAGGCGGTTTTCCTTCTGTCTCGGCGAATGCGAGCTGGTTCCCCTTATTCCACCTCAGTTACACTATGTCGGCGATTGCTGCGCAAACACCGTCTCCACGTACGCGTACGCCATAATTACTCTACCATGCCAACATTGGGGTTATACTCGTCTGGTGTGAGACGTTGGTGGGGGGTGTTGTGGGGTTGTGTATCACAGGCTACGGCGGGGATGAAGCCTTTCCATCGTTTCTAGGACCCCAGTTCAATACAATACAAGGGGTGACAAATAAATTGTGCGGTGATTTTAGTTGCTCTATTCAGCTTCTTCATTCTTTGTTGATGTTCTTCAGGATCAAGAAGCAAGCAAAACAGCGTCATCTATTAATCGAAGGTGTTTCAGATAAGATCCATTAATGCTAATTCTTTCTTAAACACAGTTTGTGTTATCTGAAGAACCCTTCTAAGGCTGCAGAAAATAGTTTTGGGTAGATTAAGATATAGCCTTTCATGTAAGAAAATGAAATTGCCTTTGTTTAATGTATAAACGGTACGTCCTTACAAATAACTTTTGTGTCTCTGGAGACACAATCGCTTACTTTAAATTTTGTTGTTTTACTAGTCTAAAGCTGTGTAGCTTAAAAGTGGCAATGCTAATAATGTAGCATTAAATACCAGAAAAGGTAAAAAATGTAAATATTTGGAGGAGACTATTCGAGAAATCGGTTTAGAAAAATCTGCTTTAGAGGAAACGATAAACCAGATGGAAAATGCGAATGGTATAACTAAGAATACTTACAACAGGAAGTGCTTATCAAAAAACTTAAATTAAAGAACGACAACACATCAGTAAAACCAGAATGCCTGCTTGCTAGCGAATGCCTAGTATTAAATTATGAGCTCGAAAACTAGAAGGATTAAAATGTTCAAATGTGTGTGAAATCTTTTGGGACTTAACTGCTAAGGTCATCAGTCCCTAAGCTTACACACCACTTAACCTAAATTATCCTAAGGAGAAACACACACACCCACGCCCGAGGGAGGACTCAAACCTCCGCCGGGACAAGCCGCACGGTCCATGACTGTATCTCCTTAGACTGCTTTTCTTTTAAATCTCATTTTGTTCGTTTTCGTTCGTTGTATCTGCTCGGGGCAGACGTCGCAAGACACCAGTTTCAGTTCGTCGTTGACCCATTAATGGCTGGTTCAAATGGCTCTGAGCACTATGGGACTCAACTGCTGAGGTCATTAGTCCCCTAGAACTTAGAACCAGTTAAACCTAACTAACCTAAGGACATCACAAACATCCATGCCCGAGGCAGGATTCGAACCTGCGACCGTAGCGGACTTGCGGTTCCAGACTGCAGCGCCTTTAACCGCACGGCCACTTCGGCCGGCTTGACCCATTAACTCAGTTTTTTTTTATTACAGAGGGCAGCTAACCCTCTGACCGAACACGCTGAGTTACCTTGCCGGCTCACCGCTCGGCTAATCCCGCGCGGCTAGAAGGATTAGAAGCAATAATAAATGTTAGGTCTTCAAATAAATGCAGTACTTTGGAAACTAATAAGTAACGATGACATTTATCAGAACACAGAAAACAAATAAAAACAGCAAGGAAGAGGAGATTACTACTATATTTTTGAACAAATTTACAGAGTTAATGACAATAGACCCACCAAGCAGATCTTAAAACAACTCAGGGAAAAGTAATTAACAACCACCTGTTTTCAAGACGTTAGGAAATGAACATGGAAAAGAATAACGTAAGAGAAGTACTGGAAACAGAGATTTTTCGGGAAAACCTGGGAGAGTTGCCAGCAGGAGGGAAAAGAAAATTACTTTCTTGTAATATGAGTCCTCAGTTGTATAAATTTTTTAAGTGATGTCATTTTGCTGTTAGTGTTTTATTTTACGATTGCAGTTTCAATATTTTTGCCATTTTCAAGCATCTACAAAGTATGAAAAACGTAATGAGAACAATGTAAAGTGGAATTAACAGTACACACAGCCAATTTTGTAGTTTCTTGAATTCATGCACTAAGGTGACAAAAAAATGGCTCTGAGCACTATGGGACTTAACATCTGTGGTCATCAGTCCCCTAGAACTTAGAACTACTTAAACCTAACTAACCTAAGGACATCACACTCATCCATGCCCGAGGCAGGATTCGAACCTGCGACCGTAGTAGTCGCGCGGTTCCGGACTGCGCGCCTAGAACCGCTAGACCATCGCGGCCGGCGCACTAAGGTGACAACTTCATACGATGCCTCCTAATATCGTGTCGGACCTTCTTTTGCCAGGCGTAGGGCAGCAACTGGACGTAGCATGGACTCAACAAGTCGTTGGAAGTGCCCTGCAGAAATACTGAACCATGCTGCCTCTATAGCCCTCCACGACTGAGGAAGTGTAGCTGGTGCAGGAACTGACCTCTCTATTGTCTCATAAATGACTGCTAGGATTCATATCGGGCAATCTGGGTGGCCAGATTATTCGCTCGAACTGTTCAGAATGTTCTTTTAACCAACTGCGAACAATTGTGGTTCGGTGACATGGTGCATAGTCATCCATAAAAATTTCATCGTTGTTTGGGAACATGACCTCCACGAATGGGTGCAAATGGTCTCCAAGTAGCCGAACAGCCAGAGGCCTCAGTCCATTCCATGTAACCACAACTTGCACAGTGCCTTGTTGACAACGTGGGTCAGCGGCTTTGTGGGATCTGCGCCAGAGTCGAATCCTACCATCAGCTCTTACTAACTGAAGTCGGGACTCATATGACCAGGCTACGGTTTTCCAGTCGTCTAGAGTCCAAGCTCAGGATAAGCTCTGGAGGCGATGTCGTCCTGTTAGCAAAGGAATTCACTTCCGTCGTCTGCTGCCATAGGCAGTTAACGCCAGATTTCACCACACTGTCCTAACGAATACGTTCGTCTACATCCCACATTGATTTCTGTTGTTATTTGACGTACTGTGTAAAGTATGTATGTAGAACTCTAAACGGATCCTAGCCAAGGCTCGACATACGTTACGTACCAAGAATAATGGAGACGTAACCCTTGTGCGCAATTTCTGGTTAAGCCACCTCACAAGGAGAATTATAAATTTAAAAATTACAGGGTCGCCACCAGCCCAAGCCCTTCCTAACAATTAAGAAAAGATCGAACTGGAAATTATCAGTTCAATTAAATTAAGAATTTAATTATAAGCATGTAATTTTTTAAAGTCACTAACAAGATGAACAGCATTATAAGTCGTATATCAATGAGCGTGTTTAATTAAATTGATTTTCTCCCATTTTTGTTCATCACAAGCAAGCAGATAAACTTAAAGAAATCAGGAATAGAAAATTAATTTGAAAACTGGCATCAATGAGAAAGATAAATATATATAAATGACCTAGTAGATAGTGTCGGAAGTTCCATGCGGCTTTTCGCGGATGATGCTGTAGTATACAGAGAAGTTGCAGCATTAGAAAATTGTAGCGAAATGCAGGAAGATCCGCAGCGGATAGGCACTTGGTGCAGGGAGTGGCAACTGACCCTTAACATAGACAAATGTAATGTATTGCGAATACATAGAAAGAAGGATCCTTTATTGTATGATTATATGATAGCGGAACAAACACTGGTAGCAGTTACTTCTGTAAAATATCTGGGAGTATGCGTGCGGAACGATTTGAAGTGGAATGATCATATAAAATTAATTGTTGGTAAAGCGGGTGCCAGGTTGAGATTCATTGGGAGAGTCCTTAGAAAATGTAGTCCATCAACAAAGGAGATGGCTCACAAAACACTCGTTCCACCTATACTTGAGTATTGCTCATCAGTGTGGGATCCGTACCAGGTCGGGTTGACGGAGGAGATAGAGAAGATCCAAAGAAGAGCGGCGCGTTTCGTCACAGGGTTATTTGGTAAGCGTGATAGCGTTACGGAGATGTTTAGCAAACTCAAGTGGCAGAGTCTGCAAGAGAGGCGGTCTGCATCGCGGTGTAGCTTGCTCGCCAGGTTTCGAGAGGGTGCGTTTCTGGATAAGGTATCGAATATATTGCTTCCCCCTACTTATACCTCCCGAGGAGATCACGAATGTAAAATTAGAGAGATTAGAGCGCGCACGGAGGCTTTCAGACAGTCGTTCTTCCCGCGAACCATACGCGACTGGAACAGGAAAGGGAGGTAATGACAGTGGCACGTAAAGTGCCCTCCGCCACACACCGTTGGGTGGCTTGCGGAGTATAAATGTAGATGTAGATGTAGATAAAGGACGCAGAGTTTATCTTTTACGTAGCACATTTATTTCATTACTGAATTTGATGCACACCCTATGAATACACATGAGTGGTGTCTGAATGAAAAGTTTAACTAAGTAATTCGCCAAAAATGGTAGAATAGCGCAATTAAAAAAGGAAAAACACACAAAAGGGAAGTGGAACACAATAATTCAATAATCCATCTACATACCCAAGACAGAAATAGTTCAGAGAGATACCTATCACCATTATGCTCATGCACCAGCTTGGAAATAGGTCTATCCGATTCGCAAGGTTTGTATAGTAGATATACGACATGGAATCCGCGCCTGCCGCTTACGAAGGGCCGAACTTCAGCACGTGGTAAACTTGATTACGAGTTAACTGTTGAGAAATTAGACATTAAATCAGACACAAATGTAAGAAATTTTAATGGTGCAATAGCAGAATGATTTTGCCGTCACGAAATTTTATTAACTCGGCAAGGCAGAAACCCTCTCTAGGAGCTACGAACTGTACTCACCAACCGCTAGCTGCAGAGTGTCCTTTCTCCACCGGGCTTTGCTTAACTACCGGTGCAACGGAAGCTACCAAAGGGGTAGGCTTCTGCCACCAACCTGACAGACAAACCAACCTCAGACTAAAAGGGGTAAACCTCTCTATCCAGGTACTGGGATCCTAAGTTGGTCATCCTGTGTCATCCTGTGCTACCCTCCAAACGAGAAGCAAACGTCACCTGCTCCTAGCAGACGACAAACAACTCAGCGTCCCCCATAAAAGAAACCCGAAACCACACGTAAAAACACTCATTCAGACACATTTACGCACACATAGGGTAGGGTGAAGGGAAAAACGTAATAAATACAGGTCATGATTTCCTATGGAACACAAAGGAAATCAAACATAATGTCATTTAATAAGCCTTACTTTGATTGCTCAGTCTTTCTGGGAAAGTTAATGAATTAAACCGCAATCAGGCGGTGGACAGAATAGGATGCACAGAATCCAGTGAGACAAGCGTCTTATGAAACGACTCCACAGGGACGTTTCCAGTGTTGCTTGGCTGCTCGCACAGCAACTCTACGCAAACGCCGCTGCTTTCGGTTGTTAAGTGAAGGTCGTCGGCCACTTTGTTGTCTGTGGTGAGAGGTAATACCTGAAATTTGGTATTCTTGGCACACTCTTGATTCTGCGGATCTCGAAGTATTGAATTCTCTAACGATTTACGAAATCGATTGTCCCATGTGTCTAACTCCAACTACTATTCCGAGTTCAAAGTTTGTTAATTCCTGTCTTGCGGTCATAATCACATCGGAAAGCTTTTCACGTGAATCACCTGAGTACAAATGAAAGCTCCGTTAACGCAGTGCCATTTTATACACTGTGTACGCTGTATTGCCGCCATTCGTGCATGTCCATATCGCTATCCCATGACTTTTGTCACCTCTGTCTATGCTTCAAAGTTTTTGTCATACAGGTTGACGTTAGGCGGAGATAAGAACGTAATATACACATCAGAGAACCAGAATCATTAACCTCCCATTAGAACAGAACGGAATTACGGGAGAGTTGTGTTTACGAAAACATATAGTAACAAATATTGTTGATATCGTAGACAAAATGTATGCTAAAAATTGCATAACAAAAGCAACAATATAGATAAAGAAAGAACATTAAAAAGAGAAGAATCGCCAGAAAAAACGAAATACACTGCTTTACCTCATTATTGAGCCATATCAGACAGAACAGTTAATAATTTTCGCAAAGCTAATGTACGAATCGGCGTCCGCACAAAGTAGGGACACTAGTCAGCCGGCCGTGGTGGCCGAGCGGTTCTAGGCGCTTCAGACCGGAACCGCGCGACTGCTACGGTCGCAGGTTCGAATCCTGACTCGGGCATGGATGTGTGTGATGTCCTTAGGTTAGTTAGGTTTAAGTAGTTCTAAGTTATAGGGGACTGATGACCTCAGATGTTAAGTCCCATAGTGCTCAGAGCCATTTGAACTATTTTGACACTAGTCAGACACACCACCCACAAAACAAAACCATTTACACAATCAGGTATTTATAAATCAGATGTGGTGAACGTGAAAGTTTCTATGTGGGACAAAGAGGTAGATGTTTCCTCACCAGATTGAGGGAGCACACAAATATAAGCGAAAACTGTAAATCTTCATTTAGTGCACATATACGAAACTACGATCGTAACACCAGAAGCATCGAGGAATCCTTAATCGTTAATGGCTGTAGAAAAGATTGGAATTTATAGCGCATTCAATGAACAACCACAATACATACGTAATGAACAAACGGTCCTCAGAAACAAAAATTTTCTCGGTTGCTTTAGACCAGGGTTTCCCAACCTTTTCAGCTGGCGGACCCCTTCTTCAGTCGAAAATCCATGGCGGACCCCTAGTCAGTCAAGAGCGCAGTAACTTTAAATTTCAGAGCTAAAGCATGGGAACTGAAAGCTTCTTAATGTAAGTGCCATGTTCCCAATGACCCCCCCCCCCCCCCTAAGTATTAATAGTCTTTAGTTTAGAGATAAATGAAAAAACTTGAAGGTCAAAAATCGACTTATGAAATAGGTAGTGCACTGACAAAGCAAGTTTAACACTTAATGATGCCTGGGGCCGCATACGTGCCAGCGAGCGCTGTAATTGGTCGACAAAGCTCGCTCCGCTCATGCGTAAAAGGTTTCAGCGCATCCAGCGCCGTGATCCGGCGCTCAAACGACCCCCGTATTGTTGCGAAAGAGTCGATCAGAGAAGCCGCATTCTCAGGCACTAAAAAATGGTTCAAATGGCTCTGAGCACTATGGGACTTAACATCTGTGGTCATCAGTCCCCTAGAACTTAGAACTAATTAAACCTAACTAACCTAAGGACATCACACACATCCATGCCCGAGGCAGGATTCGAACCTGCGACCGTAGCAGTCACGCGGTTCCAGACTGAAGCGCCTAGAACCGCACGGCCACACCCGCCGGCTCAGGCACTAAACTGTGTATGCGTTCTCATTTAGGAACCGCAAAGGCTGCTTGGGAATACGACCTGAAGTAAAAGTACACATGTTTTTCACACGAAAAGAAGTGATGAATTTGTTCAAATTTTTATTGAATAATTTTATTCATTATTTTACACGATTTGGTGAAAGGTGGCCGCGGACCCCCTAGAAAGAGCCGACGGACCCCTAAGGGGTCCGTGGACCACATGTTGGGAAGCCCTGCTTTAGACATTTACTCTAATATATTACAAGTGCACACTCTTAGATAGTCAAACTGTAGTGTTATATACAATCCACTCGAAATTGAGGGACATAAAAGAGAATATTGACTGGTACCGCTGACTAGCTGTTCTTTCATGTGCATATTCATTGTCATCTCTACCTAACATCAACTTATGTCAGAAATCTTGTAAGAATATGAATGTCAACAAACTACAAAATTGGCTGTATGTGCCGTTAACCGCACTTTACATTATTCTCAATACGTTGTATTACGTTATGTAGATGCTTGAAAATGGCACAAATACCGAAACTGCAATCGTAAAATAAAACACTAAGAGCTAAAAGTAAGATGACATCATTTAACACATTTAGAAAAGAAAATTGGGAACCCGCCAGGTTTGCCGAGCGCGCCAACGCGCTGCTTCCTGGACTCGGGTAGGCGCGCCGGCCGCGCATCGAATCCGCCCGGCGGATTAACGACGAGGGCCGGTGTGCCGGCTAGCCTGGATGTGGTTTTTAGGCGGTTTTCCACATCCCCCTAGGTGAATACCGGGCTGGTCCCCACGTCCCGCCTCAGTTACATCTGAACACTTTCGCAATATTCCACGGATTACACTAGTCGCAGACAGTTGGGGTACACTAATTCCTTCCCGGGGGGTACGGGGTGGCGGCAGGAAGGGCATCCGGCCACCCCTTCAACTAACATTGCCACATCCGATTAACCGTGCCGACCCTGCGTCTCCGCGGGAACAACGGCACAAGCAAAAGAAAGAAAGAAAAGAAAATTGGGAGGAAGTGATTTGAAGACATGAAAACGAAATATAATGAAACAATGGAGGAATATCCGAAGAAAAGTAAAGAACAACAAAGCATTGAAAAACTAATATTGGAATGTGGCCCCAAGAAGGTCTTAAGGCGAGAAGATAAAGAAGTAGCATCAGTGCTCGGTAGTAGTTGAGGAGAAATGAAAGGAACAGAAGGCGGAGGGGCTCGGTAAGCCAGCCTGACCTGGACGACGGAGGCGCCGGCGCTGAGGAACTGGAAGGCGGTGTCGGCAGAGTCGACGCCGCCGATGCCGAGGATGGGGAAGCCCGGCAGCTCTCGCGCCACGGCCGAGATGGCCCGCAGAGCCATGGGCCGCGTAGCCGCGCCCGACACGCCGCCGTACGTGGTGCGCCGCTGCGAGCCCACCGCCGGCCACGGCGACCCGTCCGCGTGCAGCCGCATCAGCCCCGACACCGTATTGATCGCCGACACCCCGTCCGCCTTGCCTGTGTCGGACCACCAGTACAGCTTCAGTAGGGCAGCAGCGCAGGTGCTGGGACGGTAGGGCAGCGCCGTCCAAGTTGCTTCCTACCCGTCTATCCACTAAAACTTGAAGCAAAGAAGTATGACACGGAGTAACTAACCAACCTAGTAAAGCTGTGCTCAGTCTGAAGCTCGGATTGAATACCGCAGAGAGCACGGTCCGATTGGAAATTTGGAAATTTGTGGTAAGTTCTATGGGACCAAACTACTGAGGTCATCTGTCCCTAAGCTTAAACACTTCTTAATCCAAGTTACGCTAAGGACAACACACACACCCATGCCCGAAGGAGCACTCGAGCGTCCGATGGGGGTAGCCGTGCGGTCTTGGGTGCCTTACTTGTGTGGTGGCGCTAGTGTTTACAGTTGTGTGTGTGTGTGTGTGTGTGTGTGTGTGTGTGTGTGCGTATATTTCCGGAACTGCTGTGCAATCCGAGGTTTTAAATTCACTTGCACACAGCTCAGTTGCTGCAGTTTTGTCTCGACAACGACAGGGTAGTCACCTGTCGAAATATTGGCGGTGTTCGACGGCGTCACCCGGCTGAATTCCAGTAAGTTATCTGAACGAACTTCGCGTGTTTGTCATTGCACACTTTTCAATGTTACAATATTTTGTTAGCATGAATTAGGCATAATTGCTTCACCTCCAGCACACTACTCTTTGATCTTCGAAAGTGAGCATTTTACAGGCTTATTGACGAATCTTCTACATCGCGATTCAACAACATATCCTCAAATTTTACTAAGCAAACCCTTACTTCCCGAGATTATTCGCCATTTCTCTGCGGTTTTAACGATGTTGTTCGTCGTAAATTTCCACGCAAGACGATTAAAGTTTTGCGGGACTTTTGTTTTTGCATCCGATCGACTCCCAGGCACTGCATCCCTACGCCCCACGTATGTCTGCGGGTTCCTGTAACGAGTAATGATCAATATTCGAGAATCATTCACAAACTGTAAACCGTTTAGCAGCTATTTGTTAAGAAACAAACAGTTTCTAAAGCATGGCTCGCACGTATTTTGCATTCAATAGCCAGTACCGACTGTAATATTATTTTCCAAGCATTGGTATTACAAAATACTGAGATTAGGATCCTTCACAGTCCGTATATTTTCAGTCCTACGTATTTGGAACATCGTGTATAGCTTTCTACACTTGGTCCGACATCACACGTAAGGTTTTCAGTATCGTTTCCCGAGACTTCAGTCCACATTGCGTACCTTACAACACAGACCACGTTCCAGCAAAGAGCTGTATGCAGACGAATTACGGTCTAAATGACATACCTTCGTAAGCCGCTCTGGCGATGCTGACGATGTCGGTGATGTTGGGCGTCAGTTTGACGAAGAACGGAATTTTCACAGCGGCTCTCACCCACGTAGCAATGCTGCGCACCAGATTCGGATCCTGCGGTAGAGAAGCGTCAGTCACTCAGCTGGCTCACTGCCTAGCAGTGGAAAATTGTTGTTGGTAAAAAATAAATAAAGAAGTAAAATAAAAAGGAAAGAAGGAATATTAAGGATTAATGTCCTGTTGAGGATAAGGTCTTTAGAGACGGAGCACAATCTCGGACTGGGTAAGGAAATCAGATGTGTCATTTTCACACGTATTACGTGAGTTGCCATAACAGATTTAGGGAAATCACAGAAAACTTAATACTCTATGGATAGGCAGGGATTTGAATCCCGCTCCACTGTAATGGAGTCCAGTGTCTTAATCTACTCGTCACATTTCTCAGTTCTGTGTTCAGGCAAGATAAGTTTTGAACCGGGCCGAATGAAGCGAATTAGTATGAGAGACAGTTAACATGGGTGTATCGGATTTCACTCATTCTTCTATAATGTAACAGTTCCCTCTTGGGCAGTTTTTCAATGTATTTATTCATGACCCAGATTTCGGTTTGTTTTGCCGTTCTCTAGTGAGTCTTCGTCACTTACATAAAAAACGTAGCATATCAGTTAATTATTATCGAATTCATGTCATCTGCGCACTTAATTTTCACTGTGCGTCTGCCAGGTGTGACCTCAGTCATATTCAAATCATATGTGTAGTCTGAAATACTCGCGACTAAGTGTTTAAAGATCGGAAAGTGCAGTGTGGTATTGAGACAACCATTTTTTACTGAATTCGTGTCAATGTATGGATTGATGAGGGTTGATGCATGTTGATACAAGATGACGGCAGGATACGACTACTCGCACATAAGTAATTTTTTATTGATTTTTGTTATGGGCTACAGCAGCTGGCAGACGCAGCTGGCGGCACAAGAGCAGTTACTGTGCATGGTGTTGGCAAAGCGCTCCTAGGTATTGCTCATTAAGAACAACAGGTGGCGATGAGTATGACGTCGCTTGATGGTTGTAAGCGTATTGTCATATCGCTGGCTTAGTTGTGGAGTATCTTTGCGGGCAGCCGCGTCTGTAGAGAGTTGAGCATGGGACACGAAACTGTTATTTTGTTTAGTGTGTAGCTCTGCATGTAAGAAGCATTGTTTGTATTCAGGTTGAAGTGTTGCTACAAGTGCTGTTACAGTAAAGTGATTAAATATGGAAGTAATTCAGAGGAAAGTGCGTCAAGATGTAATAAAAAAGGAGCAGTGCCGCCGATAACGTATTTGTGTATCCACTCGCTACGTGTGGCACAGTATCAATCATCCGCGCCGTGTTCGGTCTTCGAGAATGAACTGATGTGAATCAGTAGAAATTAGTTACCATAAAAGAGTGCAGTCAAGTGCCAGTGTCTTGTAGCGAGCGTGAGGATGTGCCTTCGATCATCGCGTTTCCGCATTATCAACAATCAATCGCGCCGCGACGGTTACGCGCACGCTCGTACAAGTGAGAACTGAGAACTGAAAAATTAGCTTTACGAACAGTGTTATATCATCACTAGTGACAAGGAGGACTATTTCCAGATATCTCTATGTGTGACGAGCGTAAGAACTTTCGTTCGATCATTCGGCTTCCGCATCATCAACTATCACCCGCGTCGTGTCGGTTACGAGTACGCTCGTCCGAATGATCTTTTTGAACTGTTAATCATCAAGATCATTAATTGAGATAGACATTTACGATATAGAGTGTAAACAGTGCAACCTGTGGTTTCCATATCGTGTCAGAATATAGATGTTCATACCAGACATAGGACAGTGTTGTGTTTTAACGTTGAGTGGCTCCCCTAAACCCGCTTTCATATTTCGATAGATACTTTCTGGCAAGCCAACAGCAGTGTGGGGCAGAACAGTACGACTGCCGCGGGATTATCAGGTACGTGGTGTGGACAGGGAGCACGGTCAAGAAACAGTCACGAAACGACAACCAGTTTAAGGTACCACCCCCACCCAATAGTACTCCGGGCGTGTTACATGGTGACGGGGAAGTGCGGCCACTCGTTAGGTAGGTACTAATCGCACACTTTAAGATGGCCCTATTGGGATTGATGCTATAGCGAAACCTTGCGATCGGCTCATAGCACACTGATTGCTGGAACAAGCCCCACCTCCTCCCAGAACAGCCAGATAACCTTATACACGGCCCAGTAAGATGTTCGACGTCAAGGTGCAGTAACAGCTCACAGACGGCAGGTGGGAGCACTAGCAGAGGAGGGTATGTAATAAGTATCGGGGGACGCCGAAAACAGTACAGTCATAATCATAATGCAGAAACTGAGCAATTTAACTAACATCCAAAATGGGCATGATCATTGTCTTTCGTGCCAAGGGTGGAAACATTTCCAACACAGTTTAGTTCGTAAACTGTTCGAGCGCTGTCGTTGTTAAAGTGCACCATGCATGGCAAAATGACGCTGTCCACAACTGGAGCTGATGTAACTGTGCTGCAACCGAGCGAGGTGGCGGAGTGGTTAGCACACTGGACTCGCATTCGGGAGGACGACGGTTCAGTCCCGCGTCCGGCCATCCTGATTTAGGTTTTCCGTGATTTTCCTAAATCGGTTCAGGCAAATGCCGGGATGGTTCCTTTGAAAGGGCACGGCGGACTTCCTTCCCCATCCTTCCCTAATCCGATGAGACCGATGACCTCGCTGTCCGGTCTCCTCCACCAAATCAGCCAATCAGCCAACTGTGCTGCATCATGGGCCATAGACGACGTGGGTGAACAACGGCTACGGAGATGTGTACGGGCGAACAGACGTGCAGCTGTTGAGCAGCTGACTGCCCAGATGAACCAAGCGACTACCAACAGTGTCTCCTCAATGACCATTCAGCGAACATTGATGCGTGTGGCTCTCTGCAGCAGGTGCCTGGTTCTTGGTTGTTGCTGCTGTTCATCAGTGACGCAGGCTGGAATTTGCACACCAGTACCGAAACTGGACGTCCACTGAGTGGCGACATGTGGCTTTCTCAGATGAATCACGTTTAGTGTTCTATCAGACAGATGACCGTTTGCGTGTATGGCGTGAAATGTCTGAAAGCAAACATCATGCAACAATACATACAATGTATTCGCAGTTGTGAATATGGAAAAACATCAGCTTTATAATGAAATGATGACAACGAAAGTTTGTGCCAGACCAGGACTCGAATCCAGATGTCCCGCTTATCACGAGCGGTCGCCTTACCATTTGGCTATCTGTGCACATCTCACGGCCATATGTCATTAACCATGAGTCTACAACCTGCACTCATACATTCATTCTGCATATTCCAGTGCAGTGGAGACATTTTCATTGCAAGTCGCTTGCCCGGTGTCGGCAGATAAACACAATATTGCATGCATGCATGTACGAAGGTACATTACGTCACACTTCTGGATAACACGAGCACTGCATCGCTCTGCAGCAATCATCAGAAGGGTCCAGACTTGAGGTGGCAGCGTTATTGTCTGGGGAATGTTCTCGTGGCATTTCCAGGGAGATTTCGTCGTTTTGGAAGGCACAATTGATGAACACAAGTACACTACTGGCCATTAAAATTGCTACACCAACAAAAAATGCAGATGATAAACGGGTATTCATTGAACAAATATATTATACTAGAACTGACATGTGATTACATTTTCACGCAATTTGGGAGCATAGATCCTGAGAAATCAGTACCTAGAACAACCACCTCTGGCCGGAATAACGGCATTGATACGCCTGGGCATTGAGTCAAACAGAGCTTGGATGGCGTGTACGGGTACAGCTGCCCATGCAGCTTCAACACGATACCACAGTTCATCAAGAGCAGTGACTGGCATATTGTGACGAGCCAGTTGCTCGGCCACCATTGACCAGACGCTTTCAATTGGTGAGGGATCTGGAGAATGTGCTGGCCAGGGCAGCAGTCGAACATTTTCTGTATCCAGAAAGACCCGTACAGGACCTGCAACATGCGGTCATGCATCATCCTGCTGAAATGTAGGGTTTCACAGGGATCGAATGAAGGGTAGAGTCACGGGTCGTGACACATCTGAAATGTAACGTCCACTGTTCAAAGTGCCGTCAATGCGAACAAGAGGTGACCGAGACGTGTAACCAATGGCACCCCATACCAACACGCCAGTATGTCGATCACGAATACACGCTTCCAATGTGCGTTCACCGCGATGTCGCCAAACACGGATGCGACCATTATGATGCTGTAAACAGAACCTGGATTCATCCGAAAAAATGACGTTTTGTTATTCGTGCACCCAGGTTCGTCGTTGAGTACACCATCGCAGGCGCTCCTGTCTGTGATGAAGCGTCAAGGGTAACCGCAGCCATGGTCTCCGAGCCGATAGTCCATGCTGCTGCAAACGTCGTCGAACTGTTGGTGCAGATGGTTGTTGTCTTGCAAACGTCCCCATCTATTGACTCAGGGATCGAGACGTGGTTGCACGATCCGTTACAGCCATGCGGATAAGATGGCTGTCAGCTCGACTGCTAGTGATACGAGGCTGTTGGGATCCAGCACGGCGTTCCGTATTACCCTCCTGAACCCACCGATTCCATATTCTGCTAACAGTCATTGGATCTCCATCAACGCGAGCAGCAATGTCGCGATGCGATAAACCGCAATCGCGATAGTCTACAATCCGACCTTTATCAAAGACGGAAATGTGATGGTATGCATTTCTCCTCCTTACACGAGGCATCACAACAACGTTTCACCAGGCCACGCCGGTCAACTGCTGTTTGTTTATGAGAAATCGGCTGGAAACTTTCCTCATGTCAGCACGTTGTAGGTGTCGCCACCGGCGCCAACCTTGTGTAAATGCTCTGAAAAGCTAATCATTTGCATATCACAGCATCTTCTTCCTGTCGGTTACATTTCGCGTCTGTAGCACGTCATCTTCGTGGTGTAGCAATTTTATTGGCCAGTAGTGTATGTATCTATCATTGGGAACCATGTCCACTCCAACATGCAGTTTTTCTCTCTCGGCACAATGGCATCTACCAGTTGGAAAATGCAACGTGTTATTCACCTCGCAGTGACATGCGTGGTTCGAAGGGCACCAGGATGAGTTTACCATACTCCTCATTGGGGTACAAAACCATCGAGGATCTATAAGACCACCTGTGTCGGGCAGCACGTGCCCTGGCTCCTCAACTGAGAAACCTAGCGCAGATGGTTACGCCACTGGTGTCGGGATGGCTCCAGTCCCTGTTGATACCTTTCAATACCTCATTGACCCTGTTAGTGCACGTAGTGGAGTGGTCTGCACAGCAAAAGGTGGTTAATAGGTTTTAGACAGATGGTCACATTAATACGACCGGACAGTTAAAAGAAAGGAACATGTGATGGGTTATTGTGTCGTAGAAGTGACACAAAAGTCGGTGGTGAGGCGCTAGAAGGACCAGGTACAGCCTCTCCACTCTTTTTTCTATGTAATAATAACAATCACAACACGGAACACCATTCATGAGTTAACACTGATTTTCCAACGGATACTTTAATGCTACGGCGCACAATGTTATTACGTTGGCAACGAATGTGAATATTCTGTAGCAACTCAGAGTCAGCCGAATTTCAATGATTAGAAAAAGGTCACCTTAAAGTGTACGATTAATACTGGTGTCTCAGGGGAATCACAGACAAAAAAATGCGACACATAGCATGCGAAGTACGCTGAGACAGTTTTAATGATCCTAAGTGTAGAACGCTCTGCCACCTCCGAGAAATATGCATCGAAGAATTCCTTTATGAGTGAGAGCCATTTTAATAAGTCACACGACATATATTGTTGATATAATTATTTCAGTGAATAAGACAAAATGATCAACAAGCTGATGTAAAGTCCTACACTGTTGTTTTAAGCACCTTCTTGCTTCCCACTGTTGAAAAGCAATTCGAGTATGGCGATTGCATCTTTCAACACGATCGAGCACCTGTTCATAATGCACGGCCTGTGGCGGAGTGCAGCAGCATTACTGCCATCGTCATCCTCTAGTAAATAAGCAGCGAACGTCATTCCACTGTTTTGCTCTATATCTAGCACGTCTTCATTCGTAACGTTGTCTATTATTTCTGCAATGACATTGAAAGGTATAAATAATAGCATAAAATAAGCCCCATAAGCTTTCGTTCGCCTTGTATAAGAGTTAGTCGACTAGCCACACATAGTGATGCTTACCAGTCACCACATACAGGAGCTCTCGTTCTTTGAAGTTTAAATGTGGCAATTTGACCGTTATTCTGTACCACTCCTGAAACTTGCACTATTACTTGTTGATCCATTGCAAATGAAAACCCTTTACCCGCTCCACTTCGTGCTCGGGCATTTAGCGGGAATAATTGGACGTAGAGAGTGAAAAACAATAGACTCGCGTTTTTAAAAAGCTGTACCTTCATAAGGTCATAACTGGATACTGTCAGAATAATGGCCCAAATTTTCGCGCGGGATCGATTGCTGGGAATGATATCTTGCACGTACGGTTTATTTTCTGCTTAAAATACAAGACTGAGTTGGTGATGTTTCCTTGTAAAGTCCCACCTTGTGTATAAAGTTGTTACTTTAATTTGCTATGAAAGCGGTGGTGATAGACAATAAAAGCGGGTTAAAAGCTGTGAGCTGTCTGGGGAAGTTAACCTTGCATTACTGAGCAACTGTTTCACCAGGTATCCAGTTTAGCTTACCAAATTCCCAACCAGACTAACATGAATTATAATCTTTTAATAGGCATACGATAACCGGTCATATATATATATATATATATATATATATATATATATATATATATATATATATAAAAGAGAATTTAAATAAAAAGAAATAAATCAGTTTATATTTGGAAATTTATTTTAACATTGATCATTGAAATTTCAGCATATTAAACGTGAGTCATAACTAAGCTGGTGCCTTATTTAGGATTGTGAAAATGTGAGTTTGTACTCTTACGGAGCACATCAAATAGGGGGCCAAGATTGGGAGACTGCGTACAACACTGCATTCATAAAATAACACATGAAGAACGTTGAAACATATGCAAGAGAAAATTAACCACAACCAACCGATTCAATTTTCACCCAAAGAAGTTATATTCGTAGCACAATCCTGTCCGTCGTGTAATTACCACACACTGGTATACTAAATTCATGCTAACTCTCTGTGAAATCTTCCCAAAAAGAATAGCTGAGGGCTACTTTGATGATTACACCACATGCTTCACGTGGTCAACTTGGTTTACACAAAGCGTGTAATTCCACAATAATTTTCATAATTAAAATAAATTAGATCGAAAAGCAATTTACAAAAGAAAAACCTCGAACTGGTTACTAACGTCTTACTATTAACCTGATGGGTCAAACAATTATATAAGCACGTGGTACTGGTCTCACAAAGGACACCCCAGGTGGGTTGAACATAAAGAAAAGTTGCTGTATTGAAAATTATTGTCAAGACGAGACGTTATAATCTCACGCACATTCGCATTTAAGATTGATGAACTTAGTTAGAGTTATTGATCAACACGTGGTTCCACTTTACTCGCAAAGTAGTGACAAAGCAACTGCCGGAATATATTCTGAACTTCACACGAGAATTACACTGCGCTGCAATTTAAGATAACATTAGATATTTTAGAGCTAAACCTGAAATAAAGGTGATTAAATTTTCAGTTAGGCTGAACTTAAGAAATCCATTGTCCTACGGACTTAGCAGACACGCGCTTAGCCGGAGATCTTACCACTTTCCTGAGGGGTGGCTCACAAATACAAACGGAAGCGGCCAGAGGGGCAGCTTCCTATACCAACATGACAACGGACGGACACGACCATACTAAGGATAGAAACCTCTCTGCTTTTAGAAAGCCTAGCTACCTGTTCCGACGTTGGTCCTACTGTTCTCTAGCAGACAGGCTTGTCTGCTACCCTCAAGCATGCAACTAGAAATACATTTGCTCATTCATGCTCTCACACAGAAGGGAAGGGGGATGACAGTATCTTATCATATACAGTATATAAAAGAAAGCGGATGTAGGTTCCTTATGAGACTGTGTGACATGAATTACATATAAACTGTGTTTTAAGGTGTAGTAGTGTGACAGATCGTTCTTGTTTATGTGTAAAAGTAACACGTTCCACTACTCAGTCTCCTTCCAGATAGTCAGAAACGCCACAGTAAATTTAGAAGAGGAATTTATGCCGTAAATGACAACAGATTTAAGAAATTAAACATGAAAGGAATCCAACAGAGACCTTTCATGTGTGTTGCAAATAGCGGTACTTTGCGTATTGATAGTTGGTGATAATAGATTCCACATTGGTTAGAAACGGTGCCGTTCTGCAATGCTGCACTGACCTGGCCACAGGCGAGCCCCATGCCCGACTCTCCCATGCCGTGTGGACACGACAAGTTGAGCTCGAGCGCGTCTGCGCCGCAAGCTTCCGCCATCTGGCTTAGCTCCGTCCAGTCGCTCTCGTTGAAGCTACACATGATGCTGGCGATCACCACCTGCCAACATCAGACACACGGTCTGATCACCACCACTTACCCGTACAATCATTAGCCGTGTTGGCCGATTAGCTTTATAATAAAGTATACAGGGTGGTCCATTGACCGGGCCAAATATCTCACGAAATAAGCATCAAACGAAAAAATTACAAAGAACGAAACTTGTCAAGCTTGAAGGGGGAAACCAAATGGCCCTATGGTTGGCCCGCTAGATGGCGCTGCCGTAGGTCAAACGGATATCAACTGCGTTTTTTTAAATAGGAACCCCCATTTTTATTACGTAATCGTGTAGTATGTAAAGAAATATGAATGTTTGAGTTGGACCACTTTTATCGCTTTGTGGCAGATGGCGCTGTAATAGTCACAAACGTATGGCTCACAATTTTAGACGGTCAGTTGGTAACAGGAAGCTTTTTAAATTAAAATGCAGAACGTAGGTACGTTTGAACATTTTATTTCGGTTGTTCGAATGTGATACATGTACCTTTGTGAATTTAGCATTTCTGAGAACGCATGCTGTTACAGCGTGATACCTGTAAATACCACATTAATGCAATAAATGCTCAAAATGATGTCCGTCAACCTCAATACATTGGGCAATACGTGTAACGACGTTCCTCTCAACAGTGAGTAGTTCGCCTTCAGTAATGTTCGCACATGCATTGACAATGCGCTGACGCATGTTGTCAGGCGTTGTCGGTGGATCACGATATCAAATATCTTTCAACTTTCCCCACAGAAAGAAATCCGGGGACGTCAGATCCGGTGAACGTGCGGGCCATGGTATTGTGCTTTTACGACCAATCCACCAGTCATGAAATATGTTATTCAATACCGGATAAACCGCACGCGAGCTATGTGCCGGACATCCATCATGTTGGAAGTATATCGCCATTCTGTCATACAGTGAAACATCTTGTAGTAACATCGGTAGAACATTACGTAGGAAATCAGCATACATTGCACCACTTAGATTGCCATCGATAAAATGGGGGCCAATTATCCTTCCTCCCATAATGCCGCACCATGCTTTAACCCGCCAAGTTCGCTGATGTTCCACTTGTCGCAGCCATCGTGGATTTTCCGTTGCCCAATAGTGCATATTGTGCCGGTTTACGTTACCGCTCTTGGTGAATGACGCTTCGTCGCTAAATAGAACGCGTGCAAAAAATCTGTCATCGTCCCGTAATTTCTCTTGTGCCCAGTGGCAGAACTGTACACGACGTTCAAATTCGTCGCCATACAATTCCTGGTGCATAGAAATATGGTTCGGGTGCAATCGATGTTGATGTAGCATTCTCAACACCGACGTTTTAGAGATTCCCGATTCTCGGTGGTGGTGGTGGTGGTGGTTAGTGTTTAACGTCCCGTCGACAACGAGGTCATTAGAGACGGAGCGCAAGCTCGGGTTAGGGAAGGATTGGGAAGGAAATCGGCCGTGCCCTTTCAAAGGAACCATCCCGGCATTTGCCTGAAACGATTTAGGGAAATCACGGAAAACCTAAATCAGGATGGCCGGAGACGGGGTTGAACCGTCGTCCTCCCGAATGCGAGTCCAGTGTGCTAACCACTGCGCCACCTCGCTCGGTCCCGATTCTCGCGCAATTTGTCTGCTACTGATGTGTGGATTAGCCGCGACAGCAGGTAAAACACCTACTTGGGCATCGTCATTTGTTGCAGGTTGTGGTTGACATTTCACATGTGGCTGAACACTTCCTATTTCCTTAAATGACGTAACTATCCGGCGAACGGTCCGAACACTTGGATGATGTCGTCCAGGATACCGAGCACCATACATAGCACACGCCCGTTGGGCATTTTGATCACAATAGCCATACATCAGCACGATATCGACCTTTTCCGCAATTGGCAAACGGTCCATTTTAACACGGGTAATGTATCACGAAGCAAATACCTGTTACGTGATACCACGTACCTATACGTTTGTGACTATTACAACGCCATCTATCACAAAGCGAAAAAAATGGTCCAACTACAACATTCATATTTCTTTACGTACTACACGAATATGTAATAAAAAATGGGGGTTCCTATTTAAAAAAAACGCAGTTGATATCCGTTTGACCTATGGCAGCGCCATCTAGGGGGCCAACCATAGCGCCATCTGGTTTCCCCCTTTAAGCTAGACAAGTTTCGTTCTTTGTAGTTTTTTCGTTTGACGCCTATTTCGTGAGATATTTGGCCCGGTCACGATCAATGGACCACCCTGTATATGTATGTACCGCCATCAGCCACAACGTTTAAATTCACGACATAAACAAATCACTTGAATATAATATACACCACAAACACTATTAACTAGACTATCGTTAATTTGTTGAGTTGCTAGGACCTTCATTAGGCACAGAACATTTGCCCTCCTACATTGAAATAGAAAGAATGATATGATATATTTCTTGACAAAAGACAGACAAATGTATTCTGTGGTATTATGCTGGTGACTCACTGGATGTATGTCTAATAGCGGCTGCGGTACCCGAGAACTTCAGCAGCCACTGAGTCACCAGCAGATACATACCGGGGCACGTGGGCTTACCTTTTCTGGGAACTCTTGTTTGAGTTCGGTGATGCTGCGGCACCAGTAGGCTGCCGACTTTTCCGAGATGAGCTCGATGTTGAGGAACGACGACTGCTGTGGTCCGTAGTGATGACCCGACGTGGTGCCCTTCACGATGCGGGGAGACACGTTGGTCACGCAGTCCTGCTCAACACACGCAAACACTCCTCACACAAAGCCAACCTCTTCAACATCACTCACTTCATATCTCGTGAGACTGGTTTGGTGGGAATGTCAGGCATTCGACTAATTACACTGACTGAAATAAAGGTGTTACAACGCGAACGCATGGAGTGAATCGGGCTGACTTTCCAGTATTTTCTTGCCTGTGCGATATGCTGACAAAAATTTTACCTTTACGAGACCATATTTCCAGCATTTTCAGAAAAGAAGAAAGCCTTTCATGCAGATGAACGATGGTGTGAGTATATGATACTGACTGCGTGAGTCTAATGGTACTGAAAATCTACAGGTGGAGATCAGAGCACAGCACGTGCAGCTTATCACCAGCTTTAGGACTTCGAGGAAGGTCGAATATTTGGCTATAGGGACGTGGTAGCATCAAACTGACAGATGTCACAGTCAGCTGGCTGTAGTGCAACGACTGTAGGAAGAATGGCGACCAGGTTGATTCACGACAACGGAGTGCAAGGAGGAGAGGCACGGTCTTTCCAGAAGGCGGGATCTAGGGTTTTCACCTGCCTCGAGATAACTGGGTGTTTGTGTTGTCCTCATCATATCATCATCATTCCTGAAAGTGGCGAGATTGGGCTGAACAAAGGTTGGGAATTTGTACGGGCGCTGATAACCGCGCAGTTGAGCGCCCCAAAAACTAAACATCATCATCATCTTTCCAGTAGGACTACACCACGTGAATATCTAGGATTGTTCGACTGGTTCTGATGAATAGATGGATGACAACAGCAAAAATTTGCCACGAACCGTCGAGCACAGATTACATTAGGCTACTCTGAGATCTCTAGATTCCACAGTTCGATGACCACTGCCACCATACCGCAACCGACAGGTACTTGTGTGCTGTAGATCCAGTATCGACTAGAATATTGATCGACATTGTGTGGTGTTCAGTGATGAACCTCACTTCTGTTTTTGGTGACTATACTGACACCAACGTTTTGGTAGACGACATGGTGAAAGGTCACAGGGAGCAGCGAATCTCGATAACCATGACTCTCCAGCTTGTGGAATAATGGTGTCGGGAGCTTTTGTATGTGATAACAGGACTGATTTCGTAATTGTTGAAGGGAGACTGAATGCTCGTCAGTATGTGGGAGGCATATTAAAGCCTATTGTCGTACCCTTCATGACCAGGGTACCAAATGGGATATTTCAGCAGGATAAAGCAAGCCCCCACACAGCAGTTCACACCACAAACACATGAGACCTGTACGGATACTTGACTGGGCTGAACAGTTCCCTGGTTCGACAGCTATAGAGCATATCTGGGATCCGATGGAAAGACTTACAGTTCCATACTAGCCTCCAGCCAGCAGTCTTCATGAACTGACACAGGATATTTTTCAAGCATGGTAAGAAATTCCCCAAGATGATATTCGGAGGCTGTTTGTTTCCACGCTACAACGAACACAACAATGTATTCGTAGCAATGATGTTGATGATAGATATCAATTCCGAATGAAATGAATGTTTAATCATTTAGTACCTGTTATGTGTTAAACCTCTCCACAAATTTTGATTGATATAGGATTGGTGTTTCATGGCGTAACACTTTTATTTCCGTCAGTGGACCAGCACAGGCTTCCGCAGCCGTTGTCAATATCACCAGAAACCTTTAAGTTTTGACCACGCCGTCCAGCTGTAATGTGCTAGATATCTAGCTAGCCTGCACAAGAAACCCGTGTGCTGTTTCCATTGTCCCTAACCAGAATTCTCGAAATAAAACCAAAGCCTGCTGTCCACTCTCCCTGTAAATAACTCTGTGTGTTCACTCCATTTCATGTCATTTCACAGAGTTAATTTGTATGATGAAGGGCATAGCATTCATCTGAATAGGGTAAAGTACGAGGCCTGTTCAGAAAGTAAGCTCCGATTGATTGCCAAATTGAAACCACAGTGAACATCAGAAATGTTTTACTTGTAACAATTAGCTACACCTTTCAGCTACTTCTCTACGTAGTCGCCGTTCTGACTTAGACTTTTGTCATAGCGTTGTACCAACTTTTCAATAGCCTCATCATAGAAGGCAGCCGCCAGTGCTTTCCGCCAATTCTCCACGCTGGCCTACACCTCGTTGTCTGTGTCAAAATGTTGTCTTCAAAGACAGCGGTTCATGTGACCAGAGATGAAACTCAGGGGGAGACAATTGCGGACTGTATTGTGGGTAATCTCACATTTCCATTTGAAAATGATGCAGGACCATCGTCATTGCCCCTGCAGAATGCGGCTGAGAATTGTCTTGAAGAAGAAACAGCACGACAGTTATGTAACGTTAGCTGCATAGCTTCAGGCGAAATTTCTCACCAGGCCCTCGTACTTGGCGGCAGACACTATTTTCTAGACATCTTTACGCACTCACTGCGAGCTCAGAAATGAGAAGAGCGACGTGATGCTAACTGGGGTTATACTAGAGACACTACCCAACACATCTGTGCAAAGCTTTATCGGATTTTCATAGTCGTTTCCATTTCGCGACCGATCGGAGCTTACTTTCTGAACGCCCCTCGTATTTTCGTTTGGTTAGGAACATTATCTTCTTCTACTGACTGACCTTTAAATTGAGCTGTCACACAATTCATTATGCAACATCTATGTATTGAGAGAAGAAGAGAAGCCAGATTCAAAATTTTAAATCTCTCTGCAGAAACACTGCCGAAAAGTTATGTTTAATTCTGTAATTTTGGAATCGGAACTGTCTCTGCTCTACGACTTACAAAATCAATGCCTCTCACTAAACGACAACAGAACTCTGTTGCACAACGGTTAATCTTTGATGGATCTATGGATACTTATAGCTCATAATACTGTTACACATAATCTGATAATGAAATACTAGTGTTGCAGGAAGGGATAATTATCTTACAGAGTCGTCCCACATATATTACATTATCATTGATCGGTAAGGTGATGTGCAGTCAGTTAGTAAAAGTTCTCCAAAAGTAAAAGTAAATTCATGCCGTAGTTTTTGCTAGGAGACATTCAGCAATTTAACTATTTATCTAATTCAGTGTTTTATAGATCGATGGCAGAAGTAAAGAGGATATAAAATATAGATTGGCAATGAGAAGATAATCTTCCTGAACAACAGAAATATCATAATGTATTATGCAAGTATTAGAAACTTTTTCTGGTCGCATTTGTTTTTATATGGAAGTGATAAGTGGACGATAAACAGTTTGAGTTTCATAACTCAATTGTTACTGTAAGAGCTTTCTAGTGGCAGTTTAAAAACTGGGCAGGTCAGACTGTCCAGTGTAATCTGCCCCTTTCGGGAAACACTGAACTGTGTGTGCGGAAGTGGACTTCCAGGTCCTTTGTGCACGCAGGTAAGCTGGTCAGCTATTGGTAAGCGGCCAGCAGGTAGCCACAAGGCTTTGCAGTGAGCAGACGTATGTTTCGTCCAGCCGGTAGCCACAAGGCTTTGCAGCGAGCAGACGTATGTTTCGTCCAGCCAAGGGCCGCAGCTCGCGCGCCTTGTGCACTTGTTAGATATTGCTTAATAACGCCTGTAAAGTAATACGGAATTAAGTGTTTATACATCAAAATGGTTGTCTTCGGTCTAATTATTGTGAGTGGAAGTGAGGAGAGGACACTGAGTCCTCTTCTACTACACGCTCGAAACATAAATGTACTATTGCAGGACCAGAGGCCTGCAAGTGAACTGTGCACAATAGTAGAGAAGAATGTTGAAGAGCCGGCCGCTATGACCGAGCTGTTCTAGGCATTTCAGCCCGGAACCGCGCTACTGCTACGGTCGCAGGTTCGAATCCTGCCTCGGGCAAGGATGTATGAGATGTCATCAGGTTAGTTAGGTTTAAGTAGTTCTAAGTCTAGGGGACTGATGACCTCATATGTTAAGTCCCATAGTACTTAGAGTCATTTGAACCATTTTTTGAATGTTGAAGATTAAATGGATAGGCCGAGTAGTTAACGAAGATCTGCTGAGCAGAAATGGGGGAAAAGAACTGTCTGGTACAAATTGATTACAAGAAAGATAGACTTACAGAAAACATTCTGAGGCACCATGAAACAGTTAATTTGGTAATGGAGGGAAGTTTGTTAGTGTGGAGGGCCAGCCGGTGTGGCCGAGTGGTTATAAGCACTTCGGTCTGGAACCGCGCGACCGCTACGGTCGCAGGTTCGAATCCTGCCTCGGGCATGAATGTGTGTGATGTTCTTAGGTTAGTTAGGTTTAAGTAGTTCTAAGTTCTAGGGGACTGATGACCACAGATATTAAGTCCCATAGTGCTCAGAGCCATTTGAACCATTTTTTTGTGCGGAGGCGGGGGGGGGGGGGGGGGGAGGGGGGGGGGACTAGGGAGAGGAGCAGGTGCAAAGGTTTATGCAGATATGAAAAGACCTGGGGAAGGTGGACTAGCGGGCAGAGCTGCATTAAACCAGTCTTTGGTCTGACGAGTACAACAACGAATGATCGAAGACGGGAAAAGGGGCACAGATAAAGCGAAAGGGCAGCATGTACCGCCTACTAAGTACTGACGTACGTTAGTCAGACTAAAACTTTTGGATCAGGTAAATGTTAATCGTTGGAAATGTTTTTAGAATTCTTTTCTTAGTCTTTCAGCAGTGCACTAAATTCATCACACGGTCTTCCATAAGGACATCCATTCCCAATTTTTCTTTGGTCATTAACAAATTCTACTACAATAGCAAGCTCCTAAAAGCTGAATCAATATTCCGGCTTTTCATAAAACGAGTTCAGTGAAGGGCAGTGGGTAGTCACAAAGCATAGACGTTTCGTGTGAACACATCACTGTTTTTCGTACAGTGACCTGACTCCATTGTAAATGGGCCTTAATCATACTTTACTGACCGCCAGAGTAGAACTCAACACATCACTCTCGATGCTCGGGATGAAGCCGTTCATTTTCCCAAGGAACAAGCAGTCTAGATACTATAAAACATATCTTCTAAGGGCCCATTACAATACTCCTACCTATCTCACGGAATTGGCACAATTTCTGTGTGAAAATCGACATAATATTAGCTTAACCACAATTCGCGATTTACGTGCAGACGACAGTTCCGGCATTTTTGGAAGAAAAATGTGGCCCCTGTACCACACTGTGTGGGTGTTAGTATAATCTGTTGAGCAGTACCTTGTCGAGGGAGAAGGTTTTGGTGACGGCGAAGGCCCAGCCCTGCTGGAAGGCCCTGCGGATCATGGCGCTGGTGGTGGCGGGCGGCGCGGACGCCAGCCCGAACGGGTTCTGGAAGCGCAGGCCGCACACCGTCACGCTCACGTCCACGTCGTCGATGGCGCTGTGGAAGCGCGGCAACACCGCCGCGCCTGGCACCGCCGCCCCGCGCCGCTCCTGTGGATGCCGCGTTACAACGTAGCGGAAGAACCTACACAACATCTCTACGTAGTTGTTTCAAAAAGGAGGGAAGATTGTGGTTTCACGTCCAGTCGATGACGAGGTTGTAGGTTTGTGTAGCTGTGGACGTGGCAGTTAGCAGTGTTGTATCTGTACGTACTTGTGGATGTGGTAGAGATAGTGTTGTACCTGTATGTACTTGTGGATGTGGCAGACATAGTGTTGTACCTATACATTCTGACGAACGTTGCAGGCTACAACGGAGTGCATTTGTGCATGTGGACATGGAAGTAGCAGCGTTGTTCAGATATATGGTTGTGGATGTGGCAAGCAGCAGTGTTGTATCTGTACGTACTTGTGGATGTGGTAGAGATAGTGTTGTACCTGTATGTACCTGTGAATGTGTCAGCGATAGTGTTGTGCCTATATTTTCTGATGGATGTGGCAGGCTAGAGTGTTGTACGTGTATGCGTATAGCTGTGTTAGGTGGTAGTGTTGTACCTGTATATACTTGTGAATACTCCAGGCAGCAGTCTTGCCATCGTTGACAGCTTCCACAGTGGTTTCGGTGGCACCCGACAGGTCTCCACCGCAGAATACTCCGGGCTCGCTGGTGGCCATGGTGCTGTAATCCACCTCTGGCAGCCCGTACTTTGTCCACTTCAGAGGAGACATTGCCTTCTTCACTGAAATTATAGACGATGTTCTTTGCTTATTTCATGGATTGATGTTCCACCATGCTTTTCGTCACTTTGGTATTAATCACTTTGATAATGTGTTACTACTGCAAATGTGATTTTTTTCTATAAGTTTGATGTTATATGAGCCAATAAGGAAGTGAAATGTGTCTTCACCTGGTCTGTTTTCACATATGTATGATATACATACATTTTAAAAATGTTACATTATTTTCGTGTGCATTACATGTATTCAGTTTTGATGTTGGCAGACGTCCTGTAATGATGGTTTATGAGCGAAACCGATAGACATGTGGGTTTTTAAGAGCTGACCGTTAATAATGCATTTTCTCAAGTACTTAATGGCTGTTGTTTGTCATTTAAACCAAACTTTAACTGAATCAGTTGGTTTGTTGTGAGTGGTAATGACTGCCCACTTTCCAGGCCACCACTTAGCTGTATTGCAAGTAAACCTTCGATTTTTGTGCTAGGGAGTAGTGTACAATAATTTTTCTCGATTTTTAGTTACAGACTTACAACATGTAATGTCAAATTTCAGTGTTACTACATTTTAACCAGTGGAATGGCAACCCTCTACTTACGTATGAAGTGACGTTCTTTCTGTATATTAGTACACATTTAGTACACATTTATTATTAAACTAGTGACCCACCCGTGCTTCGCACAGGCTCTACTCAGTATCTCAGGCTGGACATCTTGTATGGCATAGCGTTAATTTTGTTTAAAGGCTACTGTTTAGAGTTACGATTAAAATTCAGAGAACAAGGTTAGGTAACAGAATATCACTACATTCATATAACCTAGATTTAAGCAGCGCACGCCAGGAAAGTTATCAGGAGACACGAATGTTAATTGTACTACACTTAACTGGTGTCTGAAGTGACATCTCATGGCAGTGACAGCTGCCCAACTGCAACGCTAGGACAGTGCGAATTTCATTTTAGTGTAAACGTTTCCATCACTCCCTTTAGATCCCTCGATACCAAAAAAATCTGTTCTTATCAGCTTATTATTTACCACTTCCTGCATTGCAGGGCATGTAAGAAGTCGCACCGTCCTCCTAGTAGTGGTAGTGAGCACCAACGTCCCGCTAGCAATAGTTCTTGCCAACCTCCCAGTAGCGGTAGCTAGCACCGGCCCCCAGGAGCTGCTGTCGGCAATTATCTCCTGTACTCACGCACCTTCCTTTTCAATCACTCTATCAGTGGAAATCTTATCAAAAGACCTATAATAGTTTCTGAGGTTAGTCTTCACATATAGAGAGAGAGAAGCGGCGAAGCACTTTAATTTACTATGCACTATGTGATCAAAAGTATGAGGACACCTGACTGAAAATGACTTACAAGTTCATCTCCATCGGTAATGCTGGAAGTCAATATGGTGTTGGCCCACCCTTAGCCTTGATGACAGGTTCCACTCTCGCAAGCATACATTCAATCAGGTGCTGGAAGGTTTCTTGGGGAATGGCGGCCCATTCTTCACGGGGTGCTGCACTGAGGAGAGGTATCAATGTCGGTCGGTGATGCCTGGCACGAAGTCGGCGTTCCAAAACATCCCAGAGGTGTTCTATACGATTCACGTCAGGACTCAGTGAAGGCTAGTCCATTACAGGGATGTTACTGCCGTGTAACCACTCCGCCGCAGGCCGCGCATTATGAACAAGTGCTCGATCGTGTTGAAAGATGCAATCATCATCTCTGAATTGCTCTTCGAAAGTGGGAAGCAAGGAGGTGCTGAGATCATCAATGTAGGCCTGTGATGTGATAAATGTCAATGTCGTGTGACTAGGGTCTCCCGTCGGGTAGACCCAACTGGGAATCAAACCCGGACCCTTAGGACTGACATGCTGTCACGCTGACCACTCAGCTACCGGGGGCGAACTGTGATGTGAGAGTGCCACACAAAACAACAACGGCTGCATGCACCCTCCATGAAAAACCACACCATAACACCACCGCCTCCGAATTTTACTGTTGGCACTACACACATTGGCAGATGACATTCACCAAGCATTCGGCATACCAGAACCCTGCCATCGGATCGCCACACTGTGTACCGTGATTCGTCATTCCACTCAATGTTTTTCCACTGTGCAGTTGTCCAATGTTTACGCTCCTTACACCAAGTGAGGTGTCGTTTAGCATTTACCAGCTTGATGTGTGGCTTATGAGCAGCTGCTCGATCATGAAATCCAAGTTTTCTCACCTCCCGCCTAGCTGTCATAGCACTTGCAGTGGATTATGATGCAGTCTGGAATTCCTGTCTGATGGTCTGTATAGATGTTTGCCTATTACACATTACGACCCTCTTCAACTGTCAGCGGTCTCTGTCAGTCAACAGATGAGGATGGCCTGTACACTTTTGTGCTGTACGTGTCCCTTCACGTTTCCACTTCACTATCACATCGGAAACAATGGACCTAGGGATGTTTAGGAGTGTGAAAATCTCGCGTTCAGACTTATGACACAAGTGACACCCAATCAACTGACCACATTCGAAGTCAATGAGTTCCAGGGAGCGCCCCTTTCTGCTTTCTCACGATATCTAATGACTACTGAGGTCACTGATATGGAGTGCCTGGCAGTAGGTGGCAGCACAATGCACCCAATATGAAAAACGTTTGTTTTTGGGGGTGTCCGGATACTTTTGATCACATAGTGTATGTATGGATGATTCCAAGCAGATCTGCCATTCACCGCTACACGGCAGTGGCATCATTTTCACAGCAGCATGGGAACTGAATTCATCTCAGTTGAGGAAATTTGCACGAAATATTTATAAATTATGTACACAAACCTGCCTCATGAATCAGTCTATCTATTAATGGAAACGATATGATAGTTGCTACAGCCCGAATATACAGACAGAAGCTGCAGCTGGGGAGTTTAATTTGTGTATGTATATACAGACAGATGCCTTGTGGCTTATACGGTGGAATGTAACAGCGAATTACATCATTTTACTCTACTGAGGAATAGCAGCACCGTAAGTATTAAAACTAAAGTAATTATTATTATTATTGTTATTCTTATTATTCATTTTCGGGCTGCTGGACGAAGCGATGTACAAAATGGGGTAGTTTCAGTGTTTTGCTTTAGCTATTACTAAATGAGTAACTGCCGTTGCCAGGGAACATATTAATTCCAATTCCATTAGTCCGTCTCCTTGTTCCCCTTCTCTCTGTCCATCTCCTCCTCCCCCTCTCTTCTTCCCCCCACTCTTAAACTATCTCTCATCTTTCCTTTTCCGCCGCGCGTGATTAGTCGAGCGGTCTAAGTCACTGCAGTCATGGACTGCGCAGCTGGTCCCGGCGGAGGTTTGGGTCCTCCCTCGGGTATGGGTGTGTGTGTTTGTCCTTAGGATAATTTAGGTTAAGTAGTGTGTAAGCTTAGGGACTGATGACCTTAGCAGTTAAGTCCCATAAGATTTCACACACTTTTTTTTCCTTCTCCTGTCCATCTTCTCCATCCCTTCTGTCTGCCCATCTCCTCCGCATAATCACAGAACATAAGCGGTACGTGAAACCACCAACATAGTAAAATTCGTCGACATGGAATTTCCTACTGTAAGGAAGCGCTATCACACCTGCTTGTTCAGAGAGTATATAGAAATATACACAAACATGAGAACAGCTTCAACAAGAAAGAAGAAAGCCGTGCTGCATCGAACGACCGTTGCAGGTAACAAGGGGATAACTGCGCCGGAAACTGCCATGGACTTCGGCGCGCCAGGCACATACGATCTGCGGCCGCGAGCTCGATTCCTGAAAATAAATAAATTCCCAATTGGGAGAAATAAGCCCCCCCCCCCGCCCCATACCTCCATCCTCTCTCTGTTCATCTCTCCCCGTTCTCTGTCCATTTTCCCCTCCCCTCTCTCTGCCCATCCCCTACTCCCCTTATCTAAAAAATGGCTCTGAGCACTATAAGACTTAACATCTTAGGTCATCAGTCCCCTAGAACTTAGAACTACTTAAACCTAACTAACCTAAGGACATCACACAACACCCAGCCATCACGAGGCAGAGAAAATCCCTGACCCCGCCGGGAATCGAACCCGGGAACCCGGGCGTGGGAAGCGAGAACGCTACCACACGACCACGAGATGCGGGCCTCCCCTTATCTGTGTCCTACTTCCGATTTTCTGTGTGTCCATTCCCTCCTCTCCCCTTCTCTCTCACCATCCCGGTAGCAGGCTGCTCCTTGTTAACCCTGCAGTATTTCTTTCCAGACAGTAAGGAATATGTGTATCAAGTTTGTTTGAAACCGATCCAGAGGTTTAGGAGGAGAATTTTACCAGAGGCTTTCCCGGCGTACGCTCATGTCACGTGCATTTAACATATTTTGGACATATTTATACATTTATTTCACCACTCAAGCGAATTTCGCCGTGCAGTTTCGTTTTCACCCAGCTCAATGTTTATGGCGTCATATCTAGTGAACTATGTGTTGTGCAATGATATAATTTTGCAGGTACGTCCAGTGGTATATTTTGATAGTGTCTGTGAAATGTATTGCGAACAGTGTTAGTAATAGAGAAATAATAAACTAAACGTCATGCAAGATGCGCCAGTTTTTCAAGCATCTCAGTTTTCATGTCTACTGTCTACGAAATGTGTTGCAAATAGAGATAGCAGTAAAGAAAGAGTAAGTTTAAAGATCATGTCTGATGCGTCAGTTTTACTTCATGGACAGCCAAAATATAATATGCGATAAACTTTCTTCCTTTCATCATTCTGTAGGGGGTGTCAGCGAGAAAGTGTCGTAAAATTTCTTGCTAGTCCCGTCGGATGTTCGAGTCCTCCCTCGGGCATGTGTGTGTGTGTTGTCCTTAGCGTAAGTTATCTTAAGTTAGAGTAAGTAGTGTGTAAGTCTAGGGACCGATGACCTCAGCAGTTTGGTCACATAGGAACTTTCTACAAATTGAAAGCTGTGAGGACGGGACGGGACGGGACGGTAGCTCAGATGGCCTGCCGTCACGGTAGCTCAGTGTGTTTGGTCAGTGCTCTCTGTAATAAAAAAAACTGAGTCAAGGAATCAACGATCAACTTGAACGGATGTCTTGAGACGTGCGCCCAGACCAAACGCAACGAACTATATCGAACAAAATGAAGGGGAAAAAAAGATGGTGGAGCACTTGCCCGCAAAAGGCAAAGATCCCGAGTTCGAGTCTCGGTTCGGCACACAGTTTTAATCTGCCAGAAAGTTTCATATCAGCGCACACTCCGCTGCAGAGTGAAAATCTCATTCGGTCCCCACAAATTTCCAAATTTTTCCACTAGAACTCTCATTCTCAAATACTGGATGAATACAGTCTGGCTATTAACGCGTCATGAGCTAAGCTTCTTTTTCACCCCCAGCCTTTCTTGATGCCTTCAGCTGCCATTCCCTTTATTTAATGTACGATTGTACAATTTCGGCCTCAGGCCATTTTTAGGTATTTTATGGATGATTTTAGTAGTAAATTATGTCATGTACGTCGTTGCTCCTATGACACCATGTTATGCTCATAACATAAATACAAGATGTTCACGCTATTTTAGGAGCACGTTAATTTCTAGCAGTTGTTGTGTATTTAAATGGGAATTAGCTGTCATATTTAACTTTGGAGTCCATTTCTTCTCATTATTTCGTCATTTAAACATGAAGAATGACAAAATTTGTCACGTCTCATGCAATATACTGAAAAAATAAAATCTTTTAATATCGTCTTAAGGATTTCTTCTGTGGCTTCGTGGTGCAACAATTTCATTTTCAAGGATAAAAAGCACACACATTGTGTTTTGTTGCACAAATTTTTGTTTACTACCTGCCGCGTTTCAGCTCATTAGTCCTCCATCGTGCCAGCCGCGGGTGCCGAGCGGTTCTTGTCCTTAGGTTACTTAGGTTTAAGCAGTTCTAAGTTCTAGGGGACTGATGACCTCAGATGTTAAGTCCCATAGTGCTCAGACCCATTTTAACCAGCCCTCCATCGTAAAACCACTGAGTGGTGTCTACACAGAAACTAGTGTGCTAAAAACCCAATCCCTGAATGACATTACAGGTGCATAGAGTCTATGATAATAGGCAGAGAATATCATACAGGAAGCCTGTAACAAGGGTTAGGCGTCTAATTTTTTTACAACAAAACATCATTTACTCATTAGTAGTGTTTACCTAATTCACGTTGCAAAATGGAAATAAAATTGATGGTGGATATAGAATACTGTGCAAATGATCATCACTGAATGAGGGATAAACATACACTGAATGTCAGTATAAACATTACATAGGCTTTAATTTGTATGACAAAGAATATATAGTCACTACTTTTAGCACAAGTGTCACAGACTATATGTATGTTGTGCAAAATAATGGTAAGGCAATGATTGAGAGAGTTTGCACTGGATTACTACAGTTCTAATTCATAGAATGAATACTTCCAAAACCGTAACCAATAATCAATGCACGAAATTTCAAGGATCATATAACGAATGAACATTAAAATGTAGAATAAAGTACATTGGACCCAAAACATATACATTAAAAATTCATGAAAATAGGTAATCTGTAATCATTCTGAGGGTCGGTTCGAAGACCACTGTGTTTTGCTAGGCATGGTCCTATTGGAAGTGGTACGCCCTTGCCTTGCTTCGCCCTTTAAACTGACTAATCCAGCCAGTTTCAGAAGGGCTTACAATGTAACCTGGACTCTGAACAGCATTTCTTCATATTAACAAACATTCTCAGAGATGAAAGAAGTGATAAATGACAGACAAATATTCTAAAACTGAGTGTGGATCGAACCGTAGACCTTAGCATCAGTACAAAGAGTTCTTCTTATGGGGCAGCAGCAACTACATGAGTCCATTTTGTAAAATGAAAAAACCGCACAACAGTTGCTTAATCCACAATCTTTTATTGTGTACACTTCCTCACCCCGATGTTGTCATGCAGCTAAAGGTTCCGTGTCAAAAGTATAAAAAGGACTTAGAGAAATTCGAAAACACTGACGTAATGGTCGGACACAAAAAGTCAACAGAATCTTGAAATACGTAAAATGCGCCACCACACTGCAGGTCTAGAGAGACGTACTAGCACTCGCCCCAGTTGTACGGACGACGTAGCTAGCGATGCACACTGTCGAAGCCTCGCTCATTTGCAGAGCAGATAGTTAGAATAGCCTTCAGCTAAGTCCATGGCTACGACCTAGCAAGGCGCCATTAACCATTTCTAGAGAGAGTCTCACTTGTATCATCAAGAATGTTGTGTACAAATGATGGATTAAAGTTAAGTATTCCAGCAGCTACGTACTTTTCTTTATAGCATTCATTACGTATCCTGTTTCAGACCTCACGCCCATCTGCGTGAGCTAAACGCGTGCCTTTCGGCTACTTCCGTGGCGTGGCTGTCTTGCTACGCCACAACATTTTTTGTGTACAGGTCCTCCTCCCTCTTAATGTTGTGATGGTTCCGTCTCCTCTCTGCTGTTACTTTCCGCTTTTCCAGTTTAAATAGTTTATCAATCACATGTCATTTTCATACCGCGCCTGCGCTATGGGTCGTGTGCGGCCTTAGTACTGACGGCTAGTATTTACTTTTATATACTTCTCCTGTTTTTGTTCCTGATCATGCAACACGGAGGAATTTATTTAAACGATATGTGATTTTTCTGCCTCGTCTTCCCCATCCTCATTTTTTATTGCATTTTACTTATTTCAAGATTCTGGTTATATGCGTGCATACCGCTATGATGCCTAATTCCGATCTCTGGTGACCCACAGAGAAAGGAAGCACCCCATATGGTCATGTAAATTAATTAAAAGAATAATAATGTCGCTCAACGGAACGGACTTGCACAATTCCAACAGGACAATGCGACACCCCATACGTCAAGAATTGCTACATAGTGGCTCCAGAACACTCTTCTGAGTTTAAACACTCCCGCTGGCCACCAAACTCTCCAGACATGGATATTATTGAGCGTATCAGGGATGCCTTGCAGCGTGTTGTTCATCTTATGGACAGTCCTGCAGGATTCATGGTGTCAATTCCCTCCACCACTACTACAGACATTAGTCGAATACATGCCAATTCTGCGTGTTCGCGGGTCCCCTACACGATATTACGCAGGTTTACCAGTTTCTTTGGCTTTTCAGTGTATATTAACTGAATAAAATGGTTTATGCACCACTAATGACGGACTTCAAAGTAACAGGCCAAAAGTGGTGAATAAACAATCTGATTCAGATGGTATAGAGTCTCAGTAACATCGTGACTTGTTTTAGTCGATATTTGATGGCTGTGGATCCAAACATCAGGAAAACACCGAATGTCCTTTTTCAGGTATCTTAGTCATGAAAAAAAAACAGTAAAATTTACTTATTGATATGCAATTGTACGTTCGTCACCAGTGTATTAAAAACAATGCAGTGAACTTACTTAAAAAAGATTAGTTTGAATTGAAAATTTCAGGAAATTTCGTGATGACTTTGATTTCAAGAGACATAGTAGAAAAAAAGAAAATTAATGTAATTGCTTACCGTCTTCGTCATAGAGACCTGAGCCAAAGGCCGAAATTATAAAATTGGTCTTGAGTTTTATGATTTGGTCTTCATCCTCTATCCACGTGCCGTCTTCCCCCTGCTCAGTTCTGCAGAATTCTATACCGACGATGTTGCCACCTTTGACTATCACCCTTCTCGGCGAATGAAAAGGGATGAACTCACACTTCTCTTCTCTGGCCAGGTCCACCTGGAGAGGAATGAAAAGCCGCTGTAGCTTCAGTGAACACTTTACATCATATTTAGAACTCGCGTTCCCACATTTACAAATCCCCGTAGGGCTCTGAAGAGGCTGCTTTACATTCTAGCAACATGACTTCCCATTCCAATACGGAATGAAACATGAAAATCAAATTAATCACCAAGAATCGTCATTGATATTACGTTTTCTTCACTGTCCCTAAGGGAGTGACATGTGGAAAAAAATAGGTATTTATGAAATGCTAAGGTTCTAGAAATGTCGCGAGGTTTTCGTAAGATGATGGCTATCCCACTTCGAGCGTCTCCATAAATAGTGTTTCTCTAACCAGACTTCTGAAAGTCAAACGCACGTGTCCGTTCGTGTTATCGAGTTTACAAGGGACAGTCAAATGAAAAAGAGACAGATGGAAAAAAGTAAGTAAACTGTTTATTATTTCAAAAGTTCAAAAATAATGGTTCAAATAGCTCTAAGCATTATGGGACTTAATATCTGAGGTCATCAGTCCCCTAGACTTAGTACTACGTAAACCTAACTAACCTAAGGACTTCACACACATCCATGCCCAAGGCAGGATTCGAACCTGCGATCGTAGCAGCAGCGCGGTTCCGAACTGAAGCGCTTAGAACCGCTCGGCCACAAAGGCCGGCATTTCAAAAGTATTCGCCATAACTGTTAATACATTTATTCCACTGTGAGACAAGATGGTTTCACCATGGTAAAATGTTCATGCTTGCCTACGGAACTATGATTGTACTCAGGTCTGCGCCTAAGGTGTAAGGGCGATCCTGTGAAACTTCTGTAGCGTACTCTACACAACCTTGGCACCGTTTGGACGGGCCTTACCGAGGCTACAGCCTTACACATCCTCCATACAGCTCTTATCTCTCCCCATGCAATTGTCATATGTTTGAAGTCCTGGAGAGAGACAGTGTTGGCCGTCGATTTGCCTCGGACAAAGAGGTGTATACCTGGGTACAATCATTATTCTTCAGGCAACTGCAAACATTTTTCCATTACGGCGTTGACCATCTTGTCTCATAGTGGGATAAATGTATAAACAGTTAAGCGATTACTTCTGAAATAATAAATAGTTTACTTACCTTTTTCATCTGTCTCTTTTCATTTGACTGCCCTTTGTAAATAAAGTTGGCAGATCTTCTGTTAGTACAAAATGATGCGAACCTCGCTTACGGGAGCTGAGTCGCTTTTCACAAGCAGTCTCTCTTGAATGCTAGCTGCAGTTTTTCAGCAAAAAATCGAAGCCTGCCACTAAATTATTTCATATTCTCTCCAACTCTTTTTAACGCCGGTTTCATTAGGGCTCCACACAACCCAGGAACACTCATGAATACGTCACACGAGCGTTCTTCACGCGTCCTTCTTTGCAACTGCAATCCATAAATCTCCAAATAAAACAAACGCATCTACTCGCTTTTTTCCATGAGCGAGTTTATATGCGCTTCTGCTTATGTGCGTTGTTTGACAATGACCCAGTGGACTGTTACTTACTGGCCGGCCGGTGTGGCCGTGCGGTTAAAGGCGCTTCAGTCTGGAACCGCGTGACCGCTACGGTCGCAGGTTCGAATCCTGCCTCGGGCATGGATGTGTGTGATGTCCTTAGGTTAGTTAGGTTTAAGTAGTTCTAAGTTCTAGGGGACTGATGACCACAGATGTTAAGTCCCATAGTGCTCAGAGCCATTTGAACTTACTACAGGAAGAGGGACATTTGTTTTTTCGAGAGGACCAGAGTACATACTGGGATTCACTTGTACTGCCCCATACGCTTTGCATTTCAAACGGCTGCACTGTAATCGAGATGAACTCGCAGTCATGAACTCTGAGCTTCTATACTTAACAATCGTCGCTCACATCTCGCGGAGGGGAGGCGTCAACGAGTAGAGTAACCAAATTTGTCGAGTCTCGCAGTTGAACATTCTGGTTTCCCAGGCAATAAAGGTGGACGACATAACTTGCATTTATACCGATGCAGGCCATCTCCTTGTCAGGTACATAATAAGGGCAAATGTGTTCAAACACACATTAAGTCAGTTTGGTCACATGCGCGATATGTCGTAATAACATGGAACGAGTCTATTTACAGGTTATTAATTTAACTTGAATTTAAATATGACTGCATGCTAACTAATTACATATAAGGTTATGTAAAAGAAGATAACACTTCATTTAATAAGATAAGTATATATGTAATACTTTTTCACCAAATGAACTTGAAGTTTCTAAATAAAAATAATTTTGTGTGACAGAAGATGTTACCCAGAAGAAACTTTTTCAGTGACTTTCAGATTTAGCTTTGCTATCTGTAGGGCCTATAATATCACTGAATAAGTGGTCAGTATTATTCGCCCCTACTGATCGAAAATCACTTTTAATAAAAGTCATTTTTCTTCTGCTATCGTTGTTATGAGTGCTGTTACTTCTTCTGAGGTCCAATGGCTTATTTATTACAAATTTCATCAGAGAATATATGCACCACGTTGCTGCTGGCAAATTTGTTATCTCCCTAGGGACTTGTCTACAAAATGATTGTGGCTGATCACCACACATTATTATTTTTATTATTATTATGGTATACTTTTGTGTAATAACAGTTTTCTTCTTAATTACGAGATATTCTAGCACATAATTTCAAGAGACATAACTGACTGAAAATAATCTAAGAACGCTAACTAACTTACTGATTTATTTCTCTCCAAGGCTTGCAATGACACGAATTGCATCAAAAAGTGAGTCAAGTTGTTTAAGAAGAACTCCAGTATTTCCATCGATTTAAATTCTCAACAATAGTTTCCACTGAATATTTTGAAGATTTTATTTACGTACTAAATCTCCCCTACATTCTAAATTTATCATTGGTGTTGCATCCTTTGGTGTGCGGAATTGAATATGTTTTGATTTGTTTATGATTTATAGAGAGGGAATTTGCATACAACAATTTTGTCGTTATTTATAACACATTATATATAATTTCCTATCCTGCTACAAGCTATTGGGATTGAATGTATTGCTTCTGTTATACACAGAAAGAAATGATTCTGCTTAATTTGTATAAATGGAAGGTCATGTACATATATGAGAAACTGCAGTGGGTCTAATATTCAATGTCGTGGAACTCTACGAATGATTCTCCCCAACCAGGAAAATATCCACTCTTTACAGTTGTTTTCATTCTTCCAGAGACATTATAAATAACTATTCCCGGGTTTTTGGATAAACTGATCTGGTGTGCCATTGACACTACACTACATCTCATTGTCAGAGGGGCTATGAAACACTGTGCACATTCTAAACATTCTGCGTGGTGTCTGTTTGTTCTATATCGTGTCTCCCTACCACTTTCGCGCAACGACGCTCTGAGCGTGTTTTTTAGGGAATTGACTAGCTTGAACCTGGGACCTGTTGCTGGTAAGGAGACGTCAGACCACACATGACATGTAGAATTCAGAAGAGTTCAGTGAGACTAGCGATGATATAACCAAATACTTAATGATTTCAGCGTCAGCTCCACTGCACTCCCTGTAAAGGAATCTTAATACTAACTAAATTTAGTGGAAGGGGTTCAAGGCTTTCCTATTTTTAGTTAGCTGGCAAAATAACGTCGAAAAAGCAGTTAAGTTTGCCATTGGAAATTTTATTCTACTCACAAAACATTGTTTATAAATTGCACTATTGATAAAAGGAAATATTTTAATACAGGGTGATAAAAACCAACTGCGTTCAACAAAAATGTGAACGATTATTCCCTGAGTGGGTTTCCAAGTTCTACAATGGATCGAATGATGACCTATGCCATATCACATCTATAATCTAGGTTTAAATTAAGTTTCACAAAAGAGAAAACTATCAAAATGGTCTACAGTGACCCTCAATTATCTTTAATTACCTATCTAACTTGTCGTAAATTACAGTGGCTGATGTGGCATCTCAATAACTATATAACAGAAAAATCATCGTGTTTCAGATTTTTACTTCAAGTGGCAAATGTGAACACCATGAGCTTTAATTGACGATCGACACTAGTATTACGCAAAAAGGGTATGTAACAGATGAGACTTCTGCAGTTCTGAGTGAAGCCTTATGCGCTCAAAAATGCGGCATCGCGTGCGTTCATTACCTTGTCGGTGTTCGTCAGGGGGCGCCGGGCAGCACAGCTCCGCTCACCTCGCCGTCTCCGAAGCAACTCTCTCCTAACTTCTCCTTACTACAATTTACCGAAGTTGGTTTAAAAAAAACTATCTGGCTGTGTTTTCATCTGACCAATGTTAACCTTAAGCTCCGCCTACAATAATTCTGTCTATCCAATGAGAAACGTTATACTTTTCGTGGTGGGGCAATGTTTTTAAAGTTTGCAACGTAACAGATACGCGAAAAAGTCTCACGCTAAAACTTGCAGCTGGTGTGGTCCTTTTAGCGGTATGGTAAGATCTATACTGTTCTTCTGGAGGGCTCTATCTTTTAACATGGGCTGGGGGGTGGTCCTAACGTAACAGAGACGCGAAAAAGTATCGCGCTAAAAGTTGCGGGTGGTGTGGCCCTTTTTGTGTTATCGTAAGATCTATACTGTTCTTCTGGAGGGCTCTAGCTTTTAACATGGGCTGGGGGGGGGGGGGGGGGGTGTGGTCTTAACGTAACAGAGACGCGAAAAAGTCTCACGCTAAAAACTTGCGGGTGGTGTGGCCGTAGCGGTTATCTGGCGACGTGGGTGTCCGTCCCTTATCGTAGGGCCTTCTCGCTTAACACGGTTCTGCTCTCGGCTTCTGTTCTCGTTTCTCCCCTCGGAACTGCGTCTGTATCGCGGTGGGAAGGTATGACATGCATTTAGGCATTCTTGTGTTAGTCTGTGGTATTCCATTTGCTCACTCGTTACTCGTATTACTTTGGTTAATTTAATGTCACGATTTATTCGGAGCTATGTGACATACTACTGGATTTGCTTATCATGTCAGGGTTTTCATGGAAGGTGTTGGATTTGCCTCACACCTTACAAAATTTTCGGCGGAATTTGACCAGTTCTGGATCAGGATGACTGGTCAACGATTTCGGTGCCCCTTGGAACCCAGAACAAGAATTACTACTACCCTCATTTGGGTAAAGGAGGGAGCAGTTCCTAGAGTTCCTTCACGCGACAAGGTATTGTTCTCTAATTCAGCTGCTCATGACTGTCAGCTAACGGACAAACGATCATGTTCGGCAGTACTGGGCGTATCCTTATATGGCCAGAGGTGGGAACACGTTATGCACTCAGAAACATTATCGAACGTGATCGTTTTAGTGGTCCATTTGTTACGGTGTGACATAATTTTGCATGGACCTACTGACCTCCAGCTCTTTGAACACGATACACTCACCGGTCAGTGTTACTGTGAGGCTGTACTCTTTCCCCGTGACCGTGTTTTCAGGGGAGCATTTGGCCCTGACTTCAGGTTTATGGACGACCGTGCACTGCCGCATCGAGCAGAGCAGGTGGAGGGGCTCCTGGAACGAGAGGATATTCGGGGAATGGTCTGGCCTGCCCGTGCCCACGACTTAAAGCCCATCAAACACGTGTGGGATGCGTTGGAGAGACGTATTGCAATACGTCCACATTCACCAACGACCATCCAACAGTTGTCAATCGCGCTGGTGGAGTAATTTGAATGTCGTACCATAAGAGCTTACCAGCATCGTGGCGAGGATGGGAGCACGTTGCTGAGCATGCGATACCGTCCGTGGTGAAGAAACAAGTTCCGCTTTCTGAAATATGCAGGGGGCGACCATAAATCGTGTATTTCATTATTGTCTTTGAGTAAAAAGTCATTTCTGTTCGTCCCACTGCATATTTCTTTCATGTACCTTCTTCACTATACTATGCTATACCACACTACTGGCCATTAAAATTGCTACACCAAGAAGAAATGCAGATGATAAACGGGTATTCTTTGGACAAATATATCATACTAGAACTGACATGTGATAACATTTTTACGCCATCTGGCAGTAATAACGGCCTTCACACGCCTGGGCATTGAGTCAAACAGAGCCTGGATGGCGTGTACAGGTACAGCTGCCCATGCAGCTTCAACACGATACCACAGTTCATCAAGAGTAGTGACTAGCGTATTGTAACGAGCCAGTTGCTCGGCCACCATTGACCAGACGTTTTCAGTTGATGAGAGATCTGGAGAATGTGCTGGCCAGGACAGCAATCGAACATTTTCTGTATCCAGAAAGGCCCGTACAGAACCTGCAACATGCGGTCGTGCATCATCCTGCTGAAATGTTGGGTTTTGCAGGGATCGAATGAAGGGTAGAGCCACGGGTCGTAACACATCTGATATGTAACGTCCACTGTTCAAAGTGCCGTCAATGCGAATAAGAGGTGACCGAGACGTGTAACCAATGGCACCCCATACCATCACGCCAGGTGATACGCCAGTATGGCAATGACGAATACACGCTTCCAATGTGCGTTCACCGCGATGTCGCCAAACACGGATGCGACCATCATGATGCTGTAAACAGAACCTGCATTTTGCCATTCGTGCACCCAGGTTCGTCGTTGAGTAAACCATCGCAGGCGCTCCTGTCTGTGATGCGGCGTCAAGGGTAACCGCAGCCATGTTCTCCGAGCTGCTAGTCCATGCTGCTGCAAACATCGTCTAAGGTTTCGTGCAGATGGTTGTTGTCTTGCAAACGTTCCCATCTGTTACCTCAGGGATCGAGACGTGGCTGCACGATCCGTTACAGCCATGCGGATAAGATGCCTGTCATCTCGACTGCTAGTGACACGAGTCCGTTGGGATCCAGCACGGCGTTCCGTATTACCCTCCTGAACCCACTGATTCCATATTCTGCTAACAGTCATTGGATCTCGACCAACGCGGGCAGCAATGTCGCGATACGATAAACCGCAATCGCGATAGGTTACAATCCGACCTTCATCACAGTCGGAAACGTGATGATTCGCATTTCTCCTCCTTACACGAGGCATCACAACAACGTTTGCCGGCCGGGGTGGCCGAGCGGTTCTAGGCACTACAGTCTGGAACCGCGCGACCGCTACGGTCGCAGTTTCGAATCCTGCCTCGAGCATGGATGTGTGTGATGTCCTTAGGTTACTTAGGTTTAAGTAGTTCTATGTTCTAGGGGACTGATGGCCTTAGACGTTAAGTCCCATAGTGCTCAGAGCCATTTGAACCATTTTTGAACAACAACGTTTCACCAGGCAACGCCGGTCAACTAGTGTTTGTGAATGAGAAATCGGTTGGAAACTTTCCTCATGTCAGCACGTTGTAGGTGTCGCCAACCTTGTGTGAATGCTCTGAAAAGCTAATCATTTGCATATCACAGCATCTTCTTCCTGTCGGTTAAATTTCGCGTCTGTAGCACGTCATCTTCGTGGTGTATCAATTTTAATGGATAGTAGTGTATATTGTACTGTAGCAGTTATTTCTACGCAAGGTTCAAGTTTTATTGAGCTATGTTGCTTGGCATTGACACATGATGCGAAATTTTTGTCCTTAAGTTTTGCACACCATTGTGGTTCGGCGTGGTTCGCGACTGAGATGTCGCCAGACTTTGTACATAATGTGTATCGTCTTCGAATATCTCGGGTTATAACAGCGAATACACGGACCACAGTGCAAACAATCACTGCACATGTCGTTGTTGGGCAACATAAAGTGGTGCGCAGCGGTTTCATCCCGAACCATCTACAAGCTATGAGATACCTCCGCTTACCACACGTTGCAGACCGTAGAGACTAGCATGGTTTAGAATACCGCTACTGGGCGCTCGGAGCTGGGCGGACCATCGTCTAGACTGATGATCCGCGATACACGCAGACGAATGGAAGTTCATTGACGACCACAAGAGGCGATTCATCTAGTTCCCCAACAGTGCACTGTAAAGGAAATTGACGGAATTCTTCTCGCGTGGGGAACGTTTACGTGAGTTGAAATGAGGTTCCTGCTATTTTTACCGTAGGAAGAATGCTTTGATGCGCTTTCCGTTTATTGAGTTTGCTTGTGTGGCACCCCAGATCACTTGAGCTCATTCCTACTGAACACATCTGGGAGGGCATTTACGGATTTAGAACCACTCAATACTCACTCTGTACGCAGCTCATAGTCTTGCGGAAGCGTTCTCGCTTCCCGCGCACGGGGTCCCGGGTTCGAATCCCGGCGGGGCAGGGATTTTTCCCTGTCTCGAGATGACTGGGTGTTGTTGTGTCGTCTTCATCATCATCATCATCATTCATCCCCATTACGGTTGGAGGAAGGCAATGGCAAACCACCTCCGCTAGGACCTTGCCTAGTCGGCGGTGCGGCTCTCCCGTATCGTCCCCTATGCTCCTCCGAGTATGGGACCTCATCATCAGTACCTTTTGCTCGGCATTTGTGTGGTTATGGATAGGCCAGAATGTGACGCTTCACCGCTGACGAGAAGTCATGGTAGTGAAGTGGTGCATATGTGCCAGTCGACTGTAAGGAGTCAGTGCAAGATGGGTCGAGATGGAGACGTAAGATAAAGGCAGAAAGCAACTGCCATATATGACGTACCCATGATCATGCCGTGGTTGAAGCTGCCCGAATTATTGGTGTATCATCGCAGACTGTCCAATATATCCACAAATAGTGGTGTACCACTCACAGCCATGTACAAAGTGTGAAGACAGTTATCATAAAAATATTCTAGCCGACAGGAACTAAGAAGAGTGCCAAGCTTATCAATGACAATCGGTTTCAAAACCGACAGGAATTGCCGCTCTCGGTGAATACAGGGCCAACTAAGCCAATTCCCAAGCGAACACTGCAGAGGGAACAGCGTGCACTGGACAGCTGGCGTCACATATCTAACAAATGACCACTGATCGTAACAGCACATAAAGCTGCAATTCTTGAATGGAACAATCAACGCAGAAACTGGATAGCAATTTGCTAGAGGAGTGTAATATGGTCCGAATTAGCCTTTTTTCAAATGATGCAAGACGTCGAGTGCACAGATGATGCAGCGAGATGTCTCAGTTTGTAGGTCAGGGAGGTGTTTTTCGTTCCGTGATTTGGGCCCATTTCTTCAGGTTATCATGACCATGAACCAGGATGCTTATTTCAGCATTCTCGGTGACCAAGTGTTGCCTTTTTTTCCATCTTCATTATGAGTAAGCAGTGGACACTCCAGTCTTTTAACATAACAACAAACATACACAGTGCACTCCATAAGTAATGCGACCAATTTTTTTCTGACGCAACGCTACACCACAGCGTGTTGTAACCGGCTGGGCTAAGTGGAAGGAGGGGGGGGGGGGGGTGTCAGCTTCATTCGGCTACGAGCTGCCGGAGAGTCAGGACGTGCGTTACCGTCAACCCCGTGTAACACGGCACAATGGATCATTCTGTAGAGCAACGGTACGCTTTCAAATTTTGCGTTAAACTAGGGAAGTCCGCCACCGAAACGTTTCCATTACTTCAGCATGCCTTTGGGAATGATTGCTTGCCCAAATCACAAGTTTTCCGATGACACAAGTCGTTCATGGAGGGCCGAGAGAAGATCACCGACGAACCTCGCAGTGGACGGCCATCAACCGCACGAGTCGACGAAAATGTGGCGCGTATGCGCGATTGTTTGAACTCTGACAGACGGCTGAGCCTTCAATTGATAGCACAAACTCTAAACATGTGAAAAACAACCGTTTTCCGCATTTTAACCGAAGATTTGAGCCGGCCGTGGTGGCCGAGCGGTTCTAGGCGCTTCAGTCTGGAACCGCGCGACCGGTATGGTCGCAGGTTCGAATCCTGCCTCGGGCATGCATGTATGTGATGTCCTTAGGTTACTTAGGTTTAAGTAGTTCTAAGTTCTAGGGGACTGATGACCTCAGATGTTAAGTCCCATAGAGCCATCTGAACCATTTTTGAAGATTTGAACATGAGGAAGGCGTGTGCCAAACTCGTCCCAAAAGTGTTGACCGACGAACACGAGCACATGCGAGTGCTTCGGTGCGGAGAAATGTTGGAAATGTGTGAAAATGAACCTCATTTTTTTTAAACTCAGTTATCACTTGTGATGAGTCGTGGATTTTTGAGTACGGCCCTGAGACAAAAAGGCAGAGTTCAGAGTGGCGACCCCATCGTCGCCCCGTCCCAAGAAGGCACGCATGAGCAAGTCCAGGATCAAAACCATGCTCATTGTCTTCTTTGACGTCAGAGACATTGTCCACCACGAATTCGTACCTACCGGGACTACAGTGAGCTCAGCTTTCTTCTTGGAAGTGCTCAAAAGACTGAAAACGAGGGTCTCGCGCTGCCGAAGCAACGTCAAGGACACGTCGAAAGTTCACCACGACAACGCGCCGAGTCACAGCGCCTTCATTGTCAACGACTTTCTTGCCAGGATCAAGACCCCATTGGTTCCCCAGCGTCCCTACAGTTCTGACCCGGCTCCCGCTGACTCGTTTTTGTTTCCTCGGTTAAAAGGAGTCATTAAAGGAAAACAATGCGACACGATTGAAAGCATCCAGGTGCATGTTACATCAGCTCTAAAGGACATTCCGGAAAAGGCATTCCAGGATGCCTTTCAGGCATGGAAACACCGCCTCCAGAAGTGTATCGAAGCAAGAGGGTGCTATTTTGAAAATTTTTGATTATTTGAACAAATATATTCAATAAATGATTTTTTATGAATTTGGTCGCATTACTTATGGAACGCACCCTGTATATTCCTAGCTTGACGAACACTCAGGCACTCCATCGCAACTTCCAAATCACGCGATCTTAGTCTGTGACTACCTGGAACATCTTGTGAAACGTAGCAATAAACATCACCGCAATTTGATCTACAGGATCTAATCGCCAAAGAGCGGGTTCCGTTGGATGTGGCATACCTGAAAAAAGTCTCATGGATCTCTTCCTCGCCGAACTGAGGCCATTATCAAGTCTAGAGACACTGTTACACGGTGATAGCGTCATGTCTACTGGTGGTGACTAATTTTTTTTCTGGTGTGCTTAGTTCGAAAGACACAAAGAATGTTTTCATGCTGTGGAAATGGTTCAAATGGCTCTGAGCACTATGGGACTTAACATCTGAGGTCATCAGTCCGCTAGAACTTAGAACTACTTAAAGCTATCTAGCCTAAAGACATCACACACGTCCATGCCCGAGGCAGGATTCGAATCTGCGACCGTAGCGGTCGCGCGGTTCCAGACTGTAGCGCCTAGAACCGCTCGGCCACTCCGGCCGGCTGCTGTGGAAAAAAACATAATTTTCACGTCAGGTTTTGATTTATTTGCGGCGGTAGTTTATTCGGAGCACCTTCTATGAAATTTTTCTAACAGAATGAACGAGGTTTCAGCTTCTGCAATCATATTCTCACTGCATCATTTGTGCACTCGAAGCCTTGCATCATTTGAAAAAAGGCTAATTCGGACCATATTACACTCCTCCAGCAAATTGTTATCTAGTTTCTGCGTTGATTGTTCCGTTGAAGAATTGCAGGTTTATGTGCTGCTACGATCAGAGGTCGTTTGTTAGGTATGTGACACCAGCTGACCATTGCATGCTTTTCCCTCTGCAGTGTTCGCTTGGGAATTGGTTTAGTTGGCCCTGTATTCACCGAGAGCAGCAATTCCCGTCGGTTTTGAAACCGTTTGTCATTGAGAAGCTTGCCACTCTTCTTAGTTCCTGTCGGCTAGAATATTTTTATGATCACTGTCCTCACGCTGGTGGTACACCACTATTTGTGGATATATTGCCGGCCGGGGTGGCCGAGCGGTTCTAGGCGCTACAGTCTGGAACCGCGCGACCGCTACGGTCGCAGGTTCGAATCCTGCCTCGGGCACGGCTGTGTGTGCTGTCCTTACGTTAGTTAGGTTTAAGTAGTTCTAAGTTCTAGGGGACTGATGACCTCAGAAGTTAAGTCCCATAGTGCTCAGAGCCGATGATGTTAACGTGTTTTACCTGCTGTTACAGACTCTCAGGTGCATACGCTGCGTTTTCAGCGGGTGTCTGGAGAATGTTGGTTCCGTAGGGTGTACTGAGTCATAAAGATCTAAAACTATTTATTCCACCAATCAATAATCGACAGTTTCCCAATCGGTGTTCGTTTTTAAGTACAAGGTAGGGAATTGTGCTCGGACTTACCTCTTCGGGCACGGCTCGGATGTTGCGGAAGCCCTTTCGAAAGACGACGAAGACCTTGCGGGCGCCGCAGCGCAGGGCGGAGGTGGCGCAGTCGAAGGCTGTGTCTCCAGCGCCCAGCACCGTCACCACGCCCCGCAGCTCCGGCAGGCGCGCTCCCTGGCAGCACATTCCTGCAATGGCCAGCGAGGGTGAGTAAAGGAGCGAGCGCACTGATCACTGTACTGGGGAGCAGCTCTCCTCTCACCACAGAGTGTGCAACAGTTCGGCATGTCACGTGACTGGTCCTAGTCTCCTCTTCCACTGGTCATCGGTGTGGCAGTCGAGCACAGGAAGAGTGATATCGCTGCTATGCAAAGTTTGGAAAGTGTACCTCAATGGTCGGGTGCAGGTCTTTCAATTGAACGCCACTTCAGCTGCTTGTGTATCCCTGATCCACACAAGTTACCCATTCGGGGGAAGGGGAACAACATTAAATACAAACCATGTCTCGTTCCTGGCGGCTCCTCAAATTGTTGCGAGCTGAAGGCCAAGGGCGAACTAAAATTTTCCGTGGTCCAACTACGATTCGACCCCGCGATCGCTGAATTTCCAGGCACGCGCTTTATCGCTAGATCGACAGATCTGACAGTTTGTAAAGTAGGAGAGAGGTACTGGCGGAAGTCGTGCCTGCGTATGCTCAGTCGCCAAGAGTGTTACCCATGAGAAGAAAGGTTCATCGTTGATGTCACAGTCTGATACAAACACTACTGGCCATTAAAATTGCTACACCACGAAGATGACGTGCTACAGACGCGAAATTTAACCGACAGGAAGAAGATGCTGTGATATGCAAATGATTAGCTTTTCAGAGCATTCACACAAGGTTGGCGCCGGTGGCGACACCTACAACGTGCTGACAAGAGGAAAGTTTCCAACCCATTTCTCATACACAAACAGCAGTTGACCGGCGTTGCCTGGCGAAACGTTGTTGTGATGCCTCGTGTAAGGAGCAGAAATGCGTACCATCACGTTTCCGACTTTGATAAAGGTCGGATTGTAGCCTATCGCGATTGCGGTTTATCGTATCGCGACATTGCTGCTCGCGTTGGTCGAGATCCAATGACTGTTAGCAGAATATCGAATCGGTGGGTACAGGAGGGTAATACGGAACGCCGTGCGGGATCCCAACGGCCTCGTCTCACTAGCCGACGAGATGACATGCATCTTATCCGCATGGCTGTAACGGATCGTGCAGCCACGTCTCGATCCCTGAGTCAACATATGGGGACGTTTGCAAGACAACAACCATCTGCACAAACAGTTCGACGACGTTTGCAGAAGCACGGACTATCAGCTCGGAGACCATGGCTGCGGTTACCCTTGACGCTGCATCACAGACGGGAGCGACTGTGATGGTGTACTCAACGACGAACCTGGGTGCACGAATGGCAAAACGTCATTTTTTAGGATGAATCCAGATTCTGTTTACAGCATCATGATGGTCGCATCCGTGTTTGGCGACATCGCGGTGAACGCACATTGGAAGGGTGTATTCGTCATCGCCATACTGGCGTATCACCCGGCGTGATGGTATGGGGTGCCATTGGTTACACGTCTCGGTCACCTCTTGTTCGCATTGACGGCACATTGAACAGTGGACGTTACATATCAGATGTGTTATGACCCGTGGCTCTACCCTTCATTCGATCCCTGCGAAATCCTACGTTTCAGCAGGATAATGCACGACCGCATGTTGCAGGTCCTGTACGGGCCTTTCTGGATACAGAAAATGTACGACTGCTGCCCTGGCCAGCACATTCTCCAGATCTCTCACCAATTGAAAACGTGTGGTCAATGGTGGCCGAGCAACTGGCTCGTCACAATACGCCAGTCACTACTCTTGATGAACTGTGGTATCGTGTTGAAGCTGCATGGGCAGCTGTACTTGTACACGCCTTCCAAGCTCTGTTTGACTCAATGCCCAGGTGTATCAAGGCCGTTATTACGGCCAGAGGTGGTTGTTCTGGGTACTGATTTCTCAGGATCTATGCACCCAAATTGCTGGCACAGATGGCAAAGGACTTGGAATCCATTCGCAAGTCGTGTAGTGCAGTCGAATTAAATCAAGTGGTACTGATGTAGTTAGGTTAGGAAATGAGACATTAAAGGCAGCAGACTTGTTTTAGCAATGAGCAGCAAAAATCACTGACGATGGCAAAAGTAAAGAGGGTATAAAGTGTAGACAGGCAATAGTGAGGAAAACTTCTCTGAAAATGAGAAAAATGTTAATATCCAACGTAAATTTATGTGTTAGTAAGGCTTTCTGAAAGTATTTGTCTGGAGTGTGTCCTTATATGAAAGTGAAACGTGGGAGATAAACATTAGAGAATAGAAGATTATAGGTACGTTTCAACCATGTCGTTGCAGAAAAAGGCTGACGATAAAAAAAAGATGGGTAGAAAGGATAACCTATGAAGATGTGCTTAATCGATTCGGGGGTAAAACTTGTCTAAAAGAAGAGTAGGTTAACAGGAAACAACCTGTAGCATCAAGGAATATCTAATTTGTTAATGGAGGGAGGTGTCGGGGGTAAAAATTGTGGAGAGGGACCAAAGTCAACTCCATTAAGCAGGCTCAAATAGACTGTTTGCCGTAGTTATGCAGAGATGAAGTGACTTGCGCAGTACAGACGAGCATGGAGAACTGCGTCAAACCAGGATCAAAACAACAACAGATGTTGGTGCCTGAACTATAGGACACTCATTTGCAGAGGTCGCACAGATGTTGTGATTTGGAAGCACTTCCTCTCTAGGCAGTTCCACCGACATCTAGGCAATTCCACCGTCATCTAAAGGAGCTGATGAATGAGTCGGGCATAACGGACCGTACAATCGCACAGACGGGCTACGGTGCAGCTAAATACTCGATAATTCATTGATGAGTAACAAGAACCGGTGAATAATCATGGCACGCTAACACTCAACATGTTATAGGGTAGATAACCCACCACCCCAGGTTTACACGTCTGCTCACCACACGTCACGCAGATAAGAATGGTCTTTGGAACACCAGTGCTGGACTTCCAAAACTTGCCAAAAGGTTGGCCAGACTGACAAGACATAGTACAAATTGCTGTCTAGGTTCGATTACGTAAAGTAGGATATGAGGTGACGCCAAGGAGTAGGTGCTGAAGTTTTCTTGGATAGGCGATGTTTGCATGAGAAGCCGTGGAGTCCCTGATCGGCTGCTAGCGTCTCTCACCGACGAGCGGAACAGGAGCCTGCTGATCGATATTGTGCTTTCGTTTCCCGCCTACAGCATTCTGCCGCCGGCCTTTGGCACCAGTTAGAGAGCATCACTGCCAAATTTCTCAAGATAAGTTGAGGATCACTTCACGGATATGACTGTTTTTCTACTGACTCCAAAGTCGCATGACCTTAACCCTAGTGAGAAAATCTGGGACGCTGTAAAGCTGCATCAGGTGGCCCATTTCATGTAGCTTGTATCACACCATCGGCATATTACAATGTCTACCGCGACTCGTAAGTACTGGCAATCTTCTACATCTACATCTACATCTACATTGATACTCCGCAAGCCACCCAACGGTGTGTGGCGGAGGGCACTTTACGTGCCACTGTCATTACCTCCCTTTCCTGTTCCAGTCGCGTATGGTTCGCGGGAAGAACGACTGCCTGAAAGCCTCCGTGCGCGCTCTAATCTCTCTAATTTTACATTCGTGATCTCCTCGGGAAGTATAAGTAGGGGGAAGCAATATATTCGATACCTCATCCAGAAACGCACCCTCTCGAAACCTGGCGAGCAAGCTACACCGCGATGCAGAGCGCCTCTCTTGCAGAGTCTGCCACTTGAGTTTATTAAACATCTCCGTAACGCTATCACGGTTACCAAATAACCCGGTGACGAAACGCGCCGCTCTTCTTTGGATCTTCTCTATCTCCTCCGTCAACCCGACCTGGTACGGATCCCACACTGATGAGCAATACTCAAGTATAGGTCGAACGAGTGTTTTGTAAGCCACCTCCTTTGTTGATGGACTACATTTTCTAAGCACTCTCCCAATGAATCTCAACCTGGTACCCGCCTTACCAACAATTAATTTTATATGATCATTCCACTTCAAATCGTTCCGTACGCATACTCCCAGATATTTTACAGAAGTAACTGCTACCAGTGTTTGTTCCGCTATCATATAATCATACAATAAAGGATCCTTCTTTCTATGTATTCGCAATACATTATATTTGTCTATGTTAAGGGTCAGTTGCCACTCCCTGCACCAAGTGCCTATCCGCTGCAGATCTTCCTGTATTTCGCTACAATTTTCTAATGCAGCAACTTCTCTGTATACTACAGCATCATCCGCGAAAAGCCGCATGGAACTTCCGACACTATCTACTTCATCCATGCTTCGAGCATCCAGTGGTGGTGTTCAGTGTACATGCCAGTCTTTTTACCATGTGACAAGCGGTGAGTAAAAGTACAGGGTTATTACAAATGATTGAAGCGATTTCACAGCTCTACAATAACTTTATTGTTTGAGATATTTTCACAATGCTTTGCACACACATACAAAAACTCAAAAAAGTTTTTTTAGGCATTCACAAATGTTCGATATGTGCCCCTTTAGTGATTCGGCAGACATCAAGCCGATAATCAAGTTCCTCCCACACTCGGCGCAGCACGTCCCCATCAATGAGTTCGAAAGCATCGTTGATGCGAGCTCGCAGTTCTGGCACGTTTCTTGGTAGAGGAGGTTTAAACACTGAATCTATCACATAACCCCACAGAAAGAAATCGCATGGGGTTAAGTCGGGAGAGCGTGGAGGCCATGACACGAGTTGCTGATCATGATCTCCACCACGACCGATCCATCGGTTTTCCAATCTCCTGTTTAAGAAATGCCGAACATCATGATGGAAGTGCAGTGGAGCACCATCCTGTTGAAAGATGAAGTCGGCGTTGTCGGTCTCCAGTTGTGGCATGAGCCAATTTTCCAGCATGTCCAGATACACGTGTCCTGTAACGTTTTTTTTTTTTTTCGCAGAAGAAAAAGGGGCAGTAAACTTTAAACCGTGAGATTGCACAAAACATGTTAACTTTTGGTGAATTGCGAATTTGCTGCACGAATGCGTGAGGATTCTCTACCGCCCAGATTCGCACATTGTGTCTGTTCACTTCACCATTAAGAAAAAATGTTGCTTCATCACTGAAAACAAGTTTCGCACTGAACGCATCCTCTTCCATGAGCTGTTGCAACCGCACTGAAAATTCAAAGCGTTTGACTTTGTCATCGGGTGTCAGGGCTTGTAGCAATTGTAAACGGTAAGGCTTCTGCTTTAGCCTTTTCCGTAAGATTTTCCAAACCGTCGGCTGTGGTACGTTTAGCTCCCTGCTTGCTTTATTCGTCGACTTCCGCGGGCTACGCGTGAAACTTGCCCGCACGCGTTCAACCGTTTCTTCGCTCACTGCAGGCCGACCCGTTGATTTCCCCTTATAGAGGCATCCAGAAGCTTTAAACTGCGCATACCATCGCCGAATGGAATTAGCAGTTGGTGGATCTTTGTTGAACTTCGTCCTGTAGTGTCGTTCCACTGTTATGACTGACTGATGTGAGTGCATTTCAAGCACGACATACGCTTTCTCGGCTCCTGTCGCCATTTTGTCTCACTGCGCTCTCGAGCGCTCTGGCGGCAGAAACCTGAAGTGCGGCTTCAGCCGAACAAAACTTTTTGAGTTTTTCTACGTATCTGTAGTGTGTCGTGACCATATGTCAATGAATGGAGCTACAGTGAATTTATGAAATCGCTTCAATCATTTATAATAGCCCTGTACTTGCGAAGAGTTCTCGGGCCTGTACTTGTATGGGCGGTGCGCTGGGGTGGTATGACTTCTCAGCATTTATTGGTTGGTTGGTTTTGGGAGGGGGGAGAGGACCAAACAGTGAGGTCGTCGGTCTCATCGGATTAGGAAAGGATGGGGAAGGAAGTCGGCCGTGCCGTTTCAAAGGAACGATCCCGGAATTTGCCTGAAGCGATTTAGGGAAATCACAGAAAACCTAAATCAGGATGGTCGGACGCGAGTTTGATCAGCATTTAGTATCCAGCACTAGACTGACGAGTGATTTTCTACTGTGTGGAACATTTGTGCGCTGTTATACGAAGAGAACTCAAAAAGTAAAGGCGATGTTTAAAAAGAAACGTTTTATTTGGAAAAAATCACTGCAGGTAACATAATTTTTCCAAACAATCTCCCTCAACCTGTAAACTCTTGGCCCACCTCTTGACAATCTTCCTAAATTCACCCTGTAAAAAAATTTGTGGCATCATGCACATCCACTTTTGTATCGCCTACACAAACTCATCATCCGATGAAAACTTGGATTCACGTAGGAACTAATTCGTCGGACCAAAAAGGTGGATCTCACTTGGAGATAGGTCAGGATTGTACGGTGGGTGATTCAGTAGCACAAAATCAAGATTTTTAGTGCAACAGATTGTTTCCCCATCTGTATGAGATCGAGAATAACCCCGTAGGAATATCACCCCTTCATAAGTCTACCCTCTCCTCTTCGTTTTGATTTTGGTCTTCATATCTCGCAGTAGCCCTTCATAAATCTACCCTCTCCTCTTCGTTTTGATTTTGGACTTCATATCTCGCAGTAGCTCACATTAGCTGTAACTGTTCACTGATCGATTTTTGGGGGAGTAATGCATCAACAGCGGCTCTTACATATCCCAAAACACTGTCATCCTCAACTTTCCTGCAAAAGCTTCACTTCTGAACTTCTTTGCTCTAGGCGAAGACGGATATTTCCACATCATCCTCTCCCGATTATCTGTAATTCTTAATGTTTGAGTCATGTCTCATCATCGGTTAATATGTGACTGAGAAAGTCTTTTTGTTCATGTTCAAAACACCTTTAACTGATAACGACATTTCCAAACGATCCTGTCTGTATGTGTCAGCTGGTGTGGTACGCATGGAGTACAAACTTTCGATGGTGTGAAGAATCAGGAATGATTGCAAATGTTGAACCGCAGCTAATGTTCAACTCATATGCAATATTCTGTAATTCCATGTTGTTTACACGTACCTCCACCAGCTTGTAACACACCATCGGCATATTGCCATGTTTACCGCGACTCCTAAGTACTGGCAACCTTCTTCCATGCTTCGAGCAACTGTCTCGATATTCATGTTGAAACGATTCAATGGGTCGCTCCACAAAGCTATTGCCAGTGACGGTGTGTCACGCACACCTTCCATGTCTTATTTCACTGAATGTTCCTCGCACTCCCTCGAGGAGGCTGAGCAGGACGCATTAGATGAGACTGTTCATATTTGACGCCAGTGTAGGTTGCCGTTTGTGAACGTTACCCAATGATCAAGTAGAAATTTCATGTCATAATTAAATTATGTAGAATTTATCTTAGAAAATAGATTAAGGAAAGGCAAACCTACGTTTCTAGCATTTGTAGACTTAGAGAAAGCTTTTGACAATGTTGACTGGAATACTCTCTTTCAAATTATGAAGGTGGCAGGGATAAAATACAGGGAGCGAAAGGCTATTTACAATTTGTACAGAAACCAGATTGCAGTTATAAGAGCCGAGGGGCGTGAAAGGGAAGCAGTGGTTGGGAAGGTAGTGAGACAGGGTTGTAGCCTATCCCCGATGTTATTCAATCTGTATACTGAGGAAGCAGTAAAGGAAACAAAACAAAAATTTGGAGTAGCAATTAAAATCCATGGAGAAGAAATAAAAACTTTGAGGTTTGCTGATGATATTGTAATTCTGTCAGAGGCAGCAAAGGACCTGGAAGAGTAGCTGAACGGAATGGACAGTGTCTTGAAAGGGGGATACAAGATGAACATCAACAAAAGCAAAACGAGGATAATGGAATGTAGTCGAATTAAATCGGGTGATGCTGCGGGAATCAGATTAGGAAATGAGACACTTAAAGTAGTAAAGGAGTTTTGCTATTTGGGGAGCAAAATAACTGATGATGGTCGAAGTAGAGAGGATATAAAATGTAGACTGGCAATGGCAAGGAAAGCGTTTCTGAAGAAGAGAAATTTGTTAACATCGAGTATAGATTTAAGTGTCAGGAAGTCGTTTCTGAAAGTATTTGTATGGAGTGTAACCGTATATGGAAGTGAAACGTGGACGATAAATAGTTTAGACAAAAAGAGAATAGAAGCTTTCGAAATGTGGTGCTACAGAAGAATGCTGAAGATTGGATGGGTAGATCACATAACTAATGAGGAGGTATTGAATAGAATTAGAGAGATGAGAAATCTGTGGCACAACTTGACTAGAAGAAGGGATCGGTTGGTAGGGCATATTCTGAGGCATCAAGGGATCACCAATTTAGTATTGGAGGACAGTGTGGAGGGTAAAAATCGTAGAGGGAGACCAAGAGATGAATACACTAAACAGACTCAGAAAGATGTAGGTTGCAGTAGGTACTGGGAGATGAAGAAGCTTGCACAGGATAGAGTAGCATGGAAAGCTGCATCAAACCAGTCTCTGGACTGAAGACCACAACAACAAGATGTTCCCTCCTGTCTGAGTGTTAGTGGGTATGTATGGCTTGAGAATGAATGATTAGTTTATTGTGTGTTTTGAAATTACTGTTAGCCGTATCCACAACCACTACTAATAACGGTTACCAGTAACTTCAAAACACACAAGCTGCTTCTCTTCTGCTCTGGTGACCGCCCCGATAAGTGAGTGGAAGGATCAACAAACGAATTTGAACAGATCTCATGTGACGTTCGCCACGACCAAACACAACGACGAACAACGAACAATATATTAAAAAAAAGTGGTCAGCGTGACGAATTGCCGTCCTACGGGTCCGGGTTCGATTACCGGCTGGGTCGGGGATTTTCTCCGCTCAGGGACTGGGTGTTGTGTTGTCTTCATCATCATTTCATCCCCACCGGCGCGCAGGTCGTCCAGTGTGGCGTCGAACGTAATAAAACCTGCACGAAGGCGGCCGGACCTGCCCCGTAAGGGGTCTTCCGCCCAATGACGCCAAACGCTCATTTCCATTTATCATTTTCTGCTCTGGTGTAAGATGGCCAACTTTCCGTCTCTCAGTTTCTCCGTTCCCCCTTTCAAGCTTTATGTCAGGTTGGTCGAGGAGGCCGAGAGGGTGGCTCGAGTAGTGGGCAAGCTCGCCGTCACCTAAAATCTGCGTCCCAGGCACAGTAGCATCCCCAAAGAGGACACTCCATCCATGGGGTCGAGGAAGCTGTGCCTCTGACTGGTTCCGGCGTTGGGTGGGGATAGCGTCGGCTTTGTTGAGACCGGGAGCGTGGTCAGTAGTGGTTGTCCGTTCTGCGGCTGGTGAGTACCCATGTTAAGGGAACGCTCTGCTTAGAGCATTGTGTTAGGCGGGACTGAGCATAACGTAAATTCATAGTGAAATATTTACGTCACTTCAGATTAACTGAAGATTTAGTATTCAAACCTAAAATAGTCGAAATTCGTAGTTCCAGATGAATATCTTAAAGCTACCCCACCGAACGAAACTTCCTAGGTCCAGACAGAGCGACGGAAAGGATTAGTTGGCGATAGGTGGGCTTGATATATTAGTAGTTATATTGATTAGGTGTAGTGTGGTGTGAATGAATTTTTGTACGTGGATTATCTTCCCTTGTCGCGTTGAATGCTATGTATTAAGTATTCAATCAACAGTCAGATTAGCTGACGAATTCCAGTTCGCTCTAGAAAATCTAGGAAGAGAAATACTGGTGGCGACCCTGTTTCTTCTCGTTGAGGTTTGCAGTCTTAGCTGCTTAACCACGCTCATAAAAGGTTTTGTGAGCTTGCTCAGGGTACGAGAAGTAACACCAGTTTAAGGCTAACTAAAGGTGCTTAGACGAACTGGGGTTTTACAATGTCCATTTTCAATGCGAATGGCCTCCCGAATGCTCTCCTTGGTAGACAGATACACGTCTTTTTTTAAAGCGATTTATCCACTACAAATTTTTTTTTCGTTCAGTGTCACCATACAGCAGCTACACTGTGAATAATCTCCGCGGTTTTTGCCCCTTTAGAAGTCGGAAAACAAATCACTCGCTTCCTTTCTTCCTTGGTGCGTACGGGCAACGGAGAGCTCATAATACAATGCTTTGAAATAACTGTGAATAGAGCTATTCACTGAAACAACAAAGCAACCGCGCAAGATCAACAGTGAGGTGAGGACATGTCATTGTTGAGTCTGTGCTGGCAACCTATAGAGCAGAAAAAATTGCCTTACTTACTGACTTGCTCTCAAAATCCGCGATAGTCGCCGGAGTTCTGTGTTATAAAAGAATTGCTGTCCACGACAGCTGAGTATCCCATGAGCCGAACTGTACTGCGAGGGCTCGCCTTAACAGCAGTTCTAATAACGTAATTATTCTCTGGAGCGCGTGTCGTCCAGCGCAGATTGATTTTCAAGGTCGACCCCGCGCCATGAAATTCGCAGTTGTAGCGACGTGCCACCACAGAGGCAACACAAGCATGGCGATGGCGTTCTCTTTGCTCAGCAGTTCTGCTGAAAGGAAACAGGCTAATAAACAAAACCAAAACAAAACCAGTGCGCTTGTTAAGCAACTTTAAAAAAACTAATAACACGTTATTACAGTTCCTCTTGTCCCGCAGACCACTACTTCGTTATACAACATGATCAGAGATGTTATTCGAGGTCTCAGTGGCTTCACACAAGTGATGACTGGCAAAATCTCTTTGCCCTCTCCTGCAAAAGAGGGAGAAGGCTGGACGCAGAGCCGAGCCTGCGTCCAATCTTCTGGGATACTGATACAGTTATGATTCGTCAGCACTTAAACAGAAAACGTGCTAGTTAGTTTTTCGACTTATGTGTGAAACTCGTTGACTGTTCGCCGTTCTATAAAAATATGTAAAACGCTTTCATTTTAATTCACCTGACAGTCACGTGAAAAAATATTAGATAGAGGTGACATGATGCTACTTTGGCAAAAATATTAGAATACGTATTGATTTAAAAATATGCGCCTTCGTAAATATCCACTGAGAATGATTGTACACGGTTTCAAAATAATATCGAAAAGCTTCGATGTGTTGTAGAGTATGCCTGGATGAAGAAAGATAGTATAAGAATTCATGTCTGAAAACGTCATTCAGTAATGGCACAAACGATTAAAATGTGAGGATCAGGATCTACCTGAGCAGCAAAAACAGTCAAGACTCACAAATAACAATGCAGGTGTGGGCAATTCGACGATTTATTTTAACGTAATGGAAGAGAAACACAAAACAGAAAAATCGTTATACAGTCTATACTAACTTTCTTAATTTATTCAGCTGCTTTTAACGAGAAAATGGTCGAATTTTGTTTGTTTCCATGTAAGTTCGTTGAAAATCTTTACATAATTCTTAAACTGACTGAAAATGATGTTTGCAACTTTAGCACGACATCTCAGGATTCCTTTGGTCTCAAGCTTCCGTCCCAAATGCTGGGGGTCACAGAGACTACAGTTTGTCCACGAGTGTCTTATATTGGGCCTCTCTGAAAGATGTGTCCCACTTCGCCGCAATTCTCATTATAGATAGAGGCATTTCATTGTTCTCCCGGATGCTGATTTTATGTATTCATGCGACTTCTTACAGCTTTAGAATCTTTCGGTGAGATATTTGGTTGGTATTACTGAATCCGGAGTCGTATTGTTCGTACTGAAATTGAACACCACTCAGTTTCTCCTTATGTGAGCAGGTGACGCAGTTACAAAAGGTTCTTTTTTACTTGTGATATATCTCTTGATAATAGCCAGTGTATGGTTTAGAAATATGAAATGAAGAACTGACCTGGTTTACTTCCCTTGGAAACTGCAGGGAGGAAGTCCTTTGAAGTGAAGAAACCCATATCCGCCGTGAGACCCTCAAATATGGGGCTCAATTTAGGGTGTGGAAGACCGATGCCCAGGAAAATCACTTCGTATCCATCAGATTTCAGTTTCTGCAACATATTCAACGAAAATTGGCCTTAATTATAACTCAAGTAAGAGCAATTGTCGTGTCCAATAAAAAAGCTTTATAATCTACACAGTTCTAAGGTTTTAATTAATTAGTGCTGCGATGATTGCTGCTTCGAACGTAACACAGCTACGGAAAGGAAAGTAAATGATTTGCAGCTAGAAGACATGAGAGATGACGCGCTAAAGGCCAAAGATTGAGTGGACGGACAGAGATAACATGCAAATCTAGGTGAGATTTCTTCTGTGTTTCTAGTGCATTAATTGGCATTAGCTCTAAAGAAGATAACTTAAACAATAATATTATTATATGTGCACGTTTATTTTGCACCTGTTCACTAGTTATTAGAATGTGATACCTCTGTCATCTTCTTATAGGCAGTCAAGGGAGATGAAACAGCTATTGTTATTTCCGCAGTAACAGCCTTTACTATCGATAATTTCTCTGTAATGAAAAAAATTACGTCTTCTTCGGTTTGGTCTATTGCTCTGCTGTTTCAGAAAATTTCAACAAGCAAAAATAGTGGAGACAAGAGAATATAATTTAGTAAAGTACGCTGGTGGGCAAAACTTAATGACGAAAACAACTTTCGCATGATGTGTCACTACCAAGTAACGTGGTATTGTAACGTATTACTATCTTTACGACGTTTCTCATCGAGCCATATACGTTATCTCGCATTTCTAACTGCTTCGTTCACACAAATATAGACAAAAATTCGGAAATTCTGGGTCGCCACCAGCCCAAGCCCTTCGTAACCATTTAGAAAAAAACTGAGCTGGAAAATTATTAGTTTAATTACTTTAATAATTTAACTGCAAGTATGCAAATTTCTTTAAGTAGCCAGATAAATAGCACTTCATGTCGTGCATGAAGCAACTTGATTAATTCAGGATTGGAAATCGGAGTAAGTGGGTAAGATCAACACCACAGAATTTATCTTTCACGTAGATTATTTACGGTATCTAAATATTTTGTTGCACATCCTAACCACACATAACTGGTGCCTCACTAGAAATATTTAAGTAAGAGCCGGCCGAAGTGGCCGTGCGGTTAAAGGCGCTGCAGTCTGGAACCGCAAGACCGCTACGGTCGCAGGTTCAAATCCTGCCTCGGGCATGGATGTTTGTGATGTCCTTAGGTTAGTTAGGTTTAAGTAGTTCTAAATTCTAGGGGACTAATAACCTCAGCAGTTGAGTCCCATAGTGCTCAGAGCCATTTGAACCATTTAAGTAAGAATTACGTGAGCATGTAACAGAGCACAATTTAACTACAGCAAGAAGAAACACAGAAAACGGAGGTGGGAGACAATGATACTATCATCTCCTTTGCATTCATACAATAAAAATATCTCAGTGGGATCTGCATTAAGATTCTACATATGCACTATTCTGGACAGAGGTTTAAACAATGCACGAGGTTGTGCGATAATGATTGAATATAGTAACTGCGTCTGCTGCTTGCAAACGACCGAACTAGAGCACGTGGTGCAGACCGATTCAAACTGTTGTGCCGCTTTGTAGAAAGCGCACGAAAGAACAGATATTCTCGCAGAAATTATAGCTCATTAAACAAGCAAACTGTTAAAATAAAGCCTATTGTGGTGCATTGGTGGACCAGAAGGGTCATTGATTACCAAACACGTGGCACAAAATCGACACACAAAGACAAAAGCAACTTCCACAAAATACAAGATTAAAAATCATTAAAAATGATACTCGCTTCGACACACTATTACATGGTTGAAGTGATCCTAATCAACTTTTACTAATCAGATTTACCGTTTGAAATTGTACTTCATTGTTGTTCAAAATGAACAAATTAACTTCCACACTTAACTCAAAAACCCAAAAATCGCCTACTTAAAGCAATATAATTATGGCACATTCGGAAAAATAACTCGCTTCACACACTTCAGTTAAGCTGAAGTTCTTAAATATTTCAACAGTTAAAGATAACGAAGTCCTAACTCAACCTGCTTCCCATCACCCGAAACCCCTCTAAGAGCTACGATCCGTACTCACCAAGCGTTCATTGAAGAGTGCCGCTTTCTCTTTCGAAATTACCTAGCTCCCCGTGCAGCGGAAGCTACCAGAGGGGTAGCCCTCCGTCCCCAACCTCACACACAAAAACAGCCTTCGACACAGCCTTCGACTAAGATGAGTAAACCTCTCTGTTCAGGTATTGGAAACCTAAGTTGGTCATCCTGTGCTCTCCTTCGAACGAGAAGCAACATTCAGCGTTTCACACAGAACAAAACCGAAACCCCACATTAAAACACACATATAATATTCAATAGGCCTTATTTGAGTGCTCAGCCATTCAGGAAGAGTTCATGAATTGAGCTAAAATCAGGTAGTAAAGTGAATAAGTTGTACCGAATTCGGAAAGCGTCTTATGAAACAACTTCACAGAGACGTTTCAGTATCTAATCACCTCGATATCGACGGGACGTTAAACTCTAATCTCCCTTCCTTTCTTACAAGTAACACAGCTCGACGAAACTTGGACAATACACAGGAACAACCGCTACAGCATATTAAAGAAGGTAACTGAAAGAAAAACGCAACGAGACAAACAGAAACGACACTTTTATTCAAAGACAGTAATCACACTGGAGTCACCGGGATTTATGATGGTCCCCTGGTCATTTCAGAAGGCGGGACACGGTTGTTAATAGGGTGTGTAACCACCACGGACAGCAAAAATGGTTCAAATGGCTCTGAGCACTATGGGACTTAACTGCTGATGTCATCAGTCCCCTAGAGCTTCGAACTACTTAAACCTAAGTATCCTAAGGACACCACACACATCCATGCCCGAGGCAGGATTCGAACCTGCGACCGTTGCAGTCGCGCGGTATCAGACTGTAGCGCCTAGAACCGCTCGGCCACCCTGGCCGGCCCACGGACAGCATTACATGCTCTGTAATATGCTCTCATGATGGCCAGAAGGTAGGACGTTCCATTCCTCCAACAGCGCGATTGGAAACTGCTGGATAGCTATTGGTGCATTTCGACGTGCTGGAATATTTCTCTCCAACACATCCCACACGTTTTCGAAAGGATTTAAGTCGGGGGAACAAGCAGGCTAGTCCATTCAGCGAATACTTCCTCATTCCAAGACCTCCTCCACCTGCGAAATTCGATGCCGTAGCGAATCGAAATACAGAAAAATGTATTGAGCACCGAAAACACCCCAGAAAGGATGCATATGGACAAGGAGCTCAGTGTCACAATAACGTTGACGGATGAGTAAACCGTGTTCAAAGATTTGGAGGTCAGTACGCCCATGCACATACGTCCCCACACTATAATACCTGGATGATCAAATCGTTCATTTAGGTATGCTGCGCGCACTCTCATATGTCGAGAGGTGGAAACATATAATGCACCTAGGAACGTTGTCGAGCATGATAGTTTTGATCGTCCAGTTGGTATGGTGTGGGTAGGCATAATGTTGCATGACCTTCAAAGTTCTGAAAACGGTATACTCACCAGTCAACTTCTTGACACTGGACTCCATCTCCATGTGCGACTTTTCAGGTGTGTGTTCAGATCTGACTCCAATTTAATTGCTGACAGTTGCGACCGCACCGAACAGCACAAGTGGAGAGGTCCTGGTAACGAGAGAATATTTGACAAATGGATGGGCCCGCCGTTCCCCCGACTTAATCCCATCGAGCACAGTGATATGTGATGAGAAGACGTATTGCACCCCTTCCGCCGGAGGTTCGAGCCCTCCCTCAGGCGTGTGTGTGTGTGTGTGTGTGTGTGTGTGTGTGTGTGTGTGTGTGTGTTAGTCTTGGCATAAGTTAGTTTAAGTAGTGGGTAAGTCTAGGGACCGATGACCTCAGCAGTTTGGTCGCTTAGGAATTGACGCACACTTGAACATTAGACGTATTGCAACACGTCCACAGGGACTAATAAGCATCCAGCAGTTATCAACTGCGCTGGTGGAGGCAAAGAACGCCCAACATTACCAACCTTGTGGCCAACCAGCATGCGAGCACGTTGCGCGGCATGCGTTGCCGTCTGTTGTGAACATGCACCCCATTAAGAAGCACGGCCCGCCTTTTATAACATCCAATGAACCATCATAAATAGTGACGACTTCAGTGAAATTATTGTCTTTGAGCAAAAGTGTCATTTATGTTCGTCTCATTATTTCTTTCAGTTGCCTTCTGCACTTTACGGAAGCAGTTCTTTCTATGTATCGTCCATATTTCATTGAGCTACGTTACTTGGCACTGACACATCACGCAAAAGTTATTATCGCCCTTACGTTTTGCACACCGCTGTATTTACTCGTGGCACAGAGTATAGTTATTTTTGCTTACGACACTATGCAGTTCTGAATAAAAATACAGGAAGCGTTCAAGTATGCAGAAACGCATTAGGCGTTTATTATCAGGTTCCGAAATTTGTACATTTTGTGTCACTGCAAGTACAGGGCTATTCAAAAAGAAGGAAGAGATTTCGAACATTTATACACTCCTGGAAATGGAAAAAAGAACACATTGACACCGGTGTGTCAGACCCACCATACTTGCTCCGGACACTGCGAGAGGACTGTACAAGCAATGATCACACGCACGGCACAGCGGACACACGAGGAACCGCGGTGTTGGCCGTCGAATGGCGCTAGCTGCGCAGCATTTGTGCACCGCCGCCGTCAGTGTCAGCCAGTTTGCCGTGGCATACGGAGCTCCATCGCAGTCTTTAACACTGGTAGCATGCCGCGACAGCGTGGACGTGAACCGTATGTGGAGTTGACGGACTTTGAGCGAGGGCGTATAGTGGGCATGCGGGAGGCCGGGTGGACGTACCGCCGAATTGCTCAACACGTGGGGCGTGAGGTCTCCACAGTACATCGATGTTGTCGCCAGTGGTCGGCGGAAGGTGCACGTGCCCGTCGACCTGGGACCGGACCGCAGCGACGCACGGATGCACGCCAAGACCGTAGGATCCTACGCAGTGCCGTAGGGGACCGCACCGCCACTTCCCAGCAAATTAGGGACACTGTTGCTCCTGGGGTATCGGCGAGGACCATTCGTAACCGTCTCCATGAAGCTGGGCTACGGTCCGGCACACCGTTAGGCCGTCTTCCGCTCACGCCCCAACATCGTGCAGCCCGCCTCCAGTGGTGTCGCGACAGGCGTGAATGGAGGGACGAATGGAGACGTGTCGTCTTGAGCGATGAGAGTCGCTTCTGCCTTGGTGCCAATGATGGTCGTATGCGTGTTTGGCGCCGTGCAGGTGAGCGCCACAATCAGGACTGCATACGACCGAGGCACACAGGGCCAACACCCGGCATCATGGTGTGGGGAGCGATCTCCTACATTGGCCGTACACCACTGGTGATCGTCGAGGGGACACTGAATAGTGCACGGTACATCCAAACCGTCATCGAACCCATCGTTCTACCATTCCTAGACCGGCAAAGGAACTTGCTGTTCCAACAGGACAATGCACGTCCGCATGTATCCCGTGCCACCCAACGTGCTCTGGAAGGTGTAAGTCAACTACCCTGGCCAGCAAGATCTCCGGATCTGTTCCCCATTGAGCATGTTTGGGACTGGATGAAGCGTCGTCTCACGCGGTCTGCACGTCCAGCACGAACGCTGGTCCAACTGAGGCGCCAGGTGGAAATGGCATGGCAAGCCGTTCCACAGGACTACATCCAGCATCTCTACGATCGTCTCCATGGGAGAATAGCAGCCTGCATTGCTGCGAAAGGTGGATATACACTGTACTAGTGCCGACATTGTGCATGCTCTGTTGCCTGTGTCTATGTGCCTGTGGTTCTGTCAGTCTGATCATGTGATGTATCTGACCCCAGGAATGTCAATAAAGTTTCCCCTTCCTGGGACAATGAATTCACGGTGTTCTTATTTCAATTTCCAGGAGTGTATTTTCCAAATTACAAAAGTAGCAACGTTCCTTGACAGCAACAGTTTAAAATTTGAGCAGTCCAGGTAGACGCCCCAATCACGGCCGGATTGGCACTGTTTCTTTCTTCTTAATGGAGGAAACTGTGATAGGACTAACCTATCTAGACACGCTTCAAAACTGGTTACTTCCACAACTTGAAGATGATTCAGATGACTTCATCTTCACGCAAGATGGTGTCCGGCCTCATTTCTCAAAGCACGCCCGGCGTTACCTGAATGACACAATTCCAGGACGTTGGATTGGAAGAGAAGGAGCAGAAGATAAACTTCATTGCCGGTGGCCTCCCAGGTCTCCACCCCTCACACTTTATGTCTTTTATACGTGGGATTACATAAGAGACAGCGTTTTTATCCCCACTCTTTAAAGCCTGCTACATCGCATTGTTGAAGCTGTGAATTCGATAACGAGAGACAGCTGCTTCATGTATGGCAGGAAACGAGCCGCCGTTTTGATATTTGTCGTGTAACACATGGTGCTCACATTGAATGCATAAAAATTTGAACTTTTCTCTTTCCAGTAACGTTGAAATTGTGTTTATATTTATTGTAAAAAATATGGTTCAAATGGCTCTGAGGACTATGGGACTTAACACCTGAGGTCATCAGTTCCATGGAACTTAGAACTACCTAAACCTAAATAAGCTAAGGACATCACACACATCCATGCCCAAGGCAGGATTCGAACCTGCGACCGTAGCAGTCGTGCGGTGTCGAACTGAAGCGCCTAGAATCGCTTGGCCACCGCGGCCGGCTATATATATTGTAGTTTGGAATCAATAAATGTTTGAAATCTGTTCCTTCTTTTTGAATAGTCCTGTACCAGAGACAAAAGGCTAACAATAAGCCGCGCGGGATTAGCCGAGCGGTCTTAGGCGCTGCAGTCATGGACTGTGTGGCTGGTCCCGGCGAAGGTTCGAGTCCTCCCTCGGGCATGGGTGTGTGTGTTTGTCCTTAGGATAATTTAGGTTAAGCAGTGTGTAAGCTTAGGAACTGATGACCTTAGCAGTTAAGTACCATAAGATTTCACACACGTTTGAACATCTTTGATAACAATAAGTTGGTTTTTCGTTTATTTGAATAGGCTAGTGACGTATTAATCAATATTTCGTGATATTTCAGTTTTAGAAAGAACGAATTCATTACGCATAGAAATACTACAACAGTAGTTTTGCAACCATCTCGCAGGCACCTCTTTAAGGTTTTAGATATTTTACTTACGGGTTCGTAATAAATAATTTTGCTCAATGAAACTTGTAGTAAATATTTCATAGGAGTTCGCAAAGCCACTGACACTCCACAGTTACTGCACTATGTGGAATGTGGCATTAGCTATATCTTTTGAAAGATGATTTCGGCAGAGAAAAGAAGTGAATTATGCTGCTATAGAATGATTGTTCGCCTTCCCAATCACGTCAGATCCATACAAGACAGAAAAATGAATATCAAAGAGGAAATATTTCTTCTGAACTAATAATTGTTTTCCACAGATGAACTTTATTTGGAGACATAAAATTTAACCATAGACATCTGCTGTCGTTAGCTACAGCACCTTCCACTATGAAGAGATTAAATCTAAAGGGGAAGCATTTATCCAAGTTTAATTATGTTAAGAGTCTCTCAACCGACGAGTTCCGCACCACATCAGAAATGATCTGCGGAATATTTAATATCTAACTATCAAATGGCTCTGAGCACTATGGGACTTAACTGCTGTGGTCATCAGTCCCCTAGAACGTAGAACTACTTAAACCGAACTAACCTAAGGACATCACACACATCCATGCCCGAGGCAGGATTCGAACCTGCGACCGTAGCGGGCGCGCGGCTCCAGACTGTAGTGCCTAGAACCGCTCGGCCACCCCGGCCGGCTATATCTAACTATCGATTCCTATCCACAGCCTTGGCTGAAACGTCATGGAATGAAACATGGGGCTAACTAACTAACTAAGATACTGCATAACACACCATGCCAGGTACTTCTATGGTTCGTTGTTGGAGACTGGTAGCAGTCCATAGAGAACGATTTTATGGGGAGGCTTGATCCTGCGGTGACATACCCGCTGAATGTGAACATTGAACAACGAGTCGTTACCGCTATTATGGAAAGCTTGTAGAAGAAGTGGAGCCGACCGGATCCTAGCGTTAACGCGCTTAAGATCAGTGCTGTAGGATTGGCTTTATGTGTGTTGGTGCAACTTCCTACAAGAATGAAATCACTGAGCGATGAGGGATTCGTCAATGTATGTAGGGCATGACTGAAAATGAGTCTTTTCTATGCCGATCCAAGAAATTATACATTAAGCTCGTGTTTTGTAGATCACAGTAGAGTGGTCCAACGTGAATTTGTTTATCACTGACCGGTGAATTACAGTGCCTCTGTCATAGAATATTTCCTAAAGGCAGTCAGCACGCCGCGGCACAGTCTGTACTCACGATCTGGGTGCAGACGGGATAGTCCATTGTCAACGGTCAGTAGAAGTTTGAAGTGTTACTTATTGTGCGCTGAGAATCTTATAAGTGTTTCGGTTCTGATATCTTAGGTGCTACTGTACGGACATTGCCACTGTTACTGGCCTTTCAGAGTGCCTGGTGGTTACCGTCCGTTCAGAAATATCTAGGTCATCTCCAGATTCGCTGTGAAGCAATAAATATAGAATAATTATGATTTCGGTGGTCAGTGCAGCAGACATTGTGGACAGATTCTTCGTTTACGAAATATATTGTATTTGAACGATAAGAGCGGGTTCGCACATGCGGACATATGTTACTCTTTTGGACCAGAGCGGCGTGCAGACTATGAATTGGGCCTCAGTGAGCGATCAGTGAGTGAAACAGACGGCGATACTTCGTCCTAACGTGACTTGCTGTTGCAGCGCGCCGATTTAGCTGTGCGCTCACTGACTTTGCTTGCCCTGAGCAAGTCTAATGACGCGGCAAATATTCTACTGCGCTCTGGAACAAATATAACCTCGCTAGTAGTTTATAAATATTAGTTTCAATTAATACATTGGTAGATGGTCACCAGTTTCTCCTGATCCCATGATTTCGATGAAGTAACTTATAGCTACTGATTAATTGGCCCTTTCAGACGCTCACTCAAAAATCTTTCAGTCCTTTCGTTGGACTGGCTAGTGTTCTCCCCGTATAAGTTATTCAGAGTAAAAAGTAACTGACAATTTAAATTCTAAAATTCTGACGTTTAAAATCTACAAACAAGGTTCAAAACAAGGGATAATCAAACTTGTTCATTCCTTCCTGTTTTCGCCTCATTCGCGATATGTAGCAGAGGTCGGATGACGCCACCACCTAGCTGTTGGCCGGTTACATATAAACAAGTCAGCTTGCTGGGCTTTTCTGATTTGTATAGGCAACGTATTACGTCTTTATAGCCTCTGAGGTTGTTGCCAGCATTGAGAGATGAAACATTCGACAAGGGAACATGTCTCAGAGTATGGCATAAAACTCACACACCTATAATCTACACAACTCTAATTTATTTAGTCTAACGTCATCTATTCAAAAGTGATGTAAAGCAAAAGGGAACGAATTTAATGAACGACGTGGTTGACACTGAATCTTACGTCATTAATTTCAAGAGACACTCTTTGGTCCTTTATAATTACAAGTGAATATCACTTAACAGAAGTTCTGTAAATCAGGACTAGGCTACATGTACTGTTCCGTCAGACTGTGAACAAATAACTGCCTTCTGCTATCCCACTTTTTGTTGATTCTGTCTCCTCAGATCTCTTTCGTGTCGCAATTTTGCGCAAATTGCTTCACCTAAATCTACATCTACATTTACATCTTTGGTCCGCAGCCCATCTTACGGTCACCTTTTTCTTCTGCTGCTTCAGTCCCGAATGGTTCGCGGGAAGAATGATTGCTGGTAAACCTCCGTGTGAGTTCGAACCTCTCTAATTTTATCTTAATAGTCTGTCCACGAGATGTAGGTAGAAGGAAGCAATGTATTGGTTGATTTTTCAAAGAACGTACACTCTCGGAATATTTATCAGAATACACCATGATGTAGGACGCCTCTCTTGCAGCTTCTGCCACTGCAGTTGGCTGACAATCTCCGTGGCGCTTTCGCGCTTACTAAAGGAATCTGTAACGAAAGGCACCGCTTTTCTTTGGACCTTTCCTATTTCCTCTCTCATTACTATATGATACGGATCCCATACTGACGAGCAATATTCAAGTGCTGTCAGTACGAGGGCTTTGTAAGTTACCTCCACTGTGGGTGGACTACGTTTCCTGAGGATCCTTGAATAGATGTACTACCTAAAGCGACATCTGAGACTGTCTCGGAAGCGAGCTCGGATATCCAAATGCTTAGGCGATTGCTCGCGATAAGCGGGAAATTCGGGTTCGAGTCCCTGTCTGGCAAAAAATTTCGTATGACTCTTTAGGTAAGCCGGATTTCAGGAATACATTTCAGAACAAAACGGGTCCGGAAAATATCTCGGGCGATCAAAAAGTGTTTGAGGGTGTTGCTGCTTGCGTATATGCAACATAGCGCGACTCCGATGCGGGTATATAAGCACCGACATGCAGGCAAGGGATTAGTGTGGCATTCATGTCTTTCCGACGTGTGTGCGAAAAAATCGGCGACGTGGGCTATGGCTGCGTTATTACCAAATGCGCCCAAACGGGACTAATGTGCTATAATTCTTTTCTTGGCTGCCGAAGGACAAACATCGGTAGACATCCATCGGAGAATGAAGAATGTATATAGGGTAATATGTCTGTCAAAAACCACTATCGTGAAATGGTGCTGTTGCTTCTTAATAAAGCACGTCCCTATATCGCAAATGTCGTAACGCAGAAGTTACGCCAACTGAACTGGAAGACACTCGAACAGCCACCGTATAGTCCTGATCTCTCCCCATGGGATTATCACCTCTTAGTTCCCTTGAAAATATCCTTGAAGGGTCGACGATTTCTGTCGGACGACGATGTGCAACAAGCAGTTACAGATTTCTTCAAGCACCAGGAAACGGTGTTTGATGGTTCAAATGGCTCTGAGCACTATGGGACTTAACATCTTAGGTCATCAGTCCCCTAGAACTTAGAACTACTTAAACCTAACTAACCTAAGGACATCACACACACCCATGCCCGAGGCAGGATTCGAACCTGCGACCGTAGCAGTCCCGCGGTTCCGGACTGCAGCGCCAGAACCGCTAGACCACCGCGGCCGGCGAAACGGTGTTTGATCAAAAGGGTATCTTCAACCCGGTGCGTCGGTACGATGATTGCCTCAACACTCGCGCCGCTTTTGGAAATCGGAAGATGTGATGTGACTTATTCAAAAGGAAGAGCTTAGCAAGTTGAGAAATGCAATAACGCGTTGATCCACCTCTGGCAATTACGCAAGCAGTTATTCGGCTCGGCATTGATCGATAGAGTTGCTGAATGTCCTCGTGAGGGATATCGTGCTAAATTCTGTCCAATTGGTGTGTTAGGTAGCCAAAATTCCGAGAGGGTTGGAGGGCCCTGCCCATAATGGTCAAAACGTTCTCAATTGGGGGGATATCCGGCTACCACGTTGGCCAAGGAGTGGAAACTCTCACCGTGTGCGGGTGGGCAGTATCTTGCTGAAATGTAGGCTCAGGATGGCTTACCATGAAGGGCAGCAAAACGGGGGCGTAGAATATAGTCCACCAATCGCTGTGCTGTAAAGGTGCTGCACATAAAAGCAAAGGGGTCCTGCTATGAAAAGAAATGGCACCCCAGCCCAACATTACTGGTTGTCGAGTTGTATGGATGGCGACAGTCAGGTTAACATCCTAGCGCTGTCCGTGGCGTCTCCAGACACGGCTTCGGCCTGGAATCTCATTGACTGGAGTAGAATTGTTTCAGTGATGAATCGCGCTTCGAAGTGAGCCCCGATGACCAGCAAAGACTAGCCTGGGAACGCCCCAGACAGCAATGGAATACCAACGTGACGCCCGCCACATGGCCCTACAACTGGGAGTGATGGTCTGAGGCGTGATTTCTTCTCACATCAGGACACCTTTGGTAGTCATTCTCGGCACTCTTATAGCACAGCCCTACGTCCACGATATTCTACACCCTCTTTTGTTGTCCTTCACGACAAGCCATCATCAAGACAATGGTCGCGTGCACACGGAGAGGTTTTCTACTGCTTGTCTTCGTGCTTGGCGAGCAAGTTCGATAGTTCACTCCCCAACTCAGAAAGTTTAGAGCAATATGCACACGGACCCCCAGCCAGCTCGGGAGTTTGACGGCCTAGCGCGCCAATCGTACAGAATTTGGTACAATATCCCTAAGGAGGACATCCAACAACTCTGTTAATTAATGCCAAGCCGAATAACTGCTTGCATAAAGGCCAGATGCGTACCAACGCGTGATAGACTTGCTGAATTTGTAAAACTCTTTTTCTTGAATAAGTCATCGAATTTTTCTGATTTGTAATCATTTGTTTGTCTGTACATGTAAACCACATCAACCGATTTCCGTCCGATTCGGATAATTCCTTCACCGTGGGCCGTGGGTGGTCCAGTTTTATTTCGTCTACCTTGTATATTACAGCTACATCTACATCTGCATAGATACTCCGCAAGCGGAGGGTACCTATACCACTACTTCTCATTTCCCCTCCTGTTCCACTCGCAAATAGACCGAGGGGAAAACGACTGTCTGTACGCCTTCGTATGAGCCCTAATTTCTCGTATCTTATCTTTGTGGTCCTTACGCACGATGTATGTTTCCGGCAGTAGAATCATTCTGCAGTCAGCTTCAAATGCCGGTTCTATAAATTTTTTCAATATTGTTTCCTGAGAAGATCCGTGGACATAAGCTCCTTAGTCTCAAAAAAGTTTATTATGTTCGAACTGAGAATATGTTCAAGGATTGTGCAGCAAACAGAAGTTAGGGATATTGGTCTGTAATTTTACGGGTCCTTTCTTTTACCTTTCTTATATACTGGTGTCACCTGCGCTTTTTTCCAGTCGCTTGGGACTTTGTCTTGGGCGAGAGACTCACGATAAATGCAAGCTAGGTATGGGGCCAATGCGTAGAGTATTCTTTTTAAAATCGAACTGTGACTCCGTCCGGACCTGGAGGTTTATTTGTTTTCAAATCTTTCAGTGTTCCTTTACGCCAAGTATGCTTATTTCTGTCGTCCATAGGGAAGTCTGGCCGATGCTCAAATGACGGTATGTTTGTACGGTTCTCCTTTGTGAACGATTTCTTGAACGTGAAATTTAAAACTCCGGCTTTCTTTTGGCTATCTTCAACTGCCACACCAGACTGGTCAACAGGGGACTGAATGGAAGTCTTCTCAGCAATTTTACATATGACCAGATTTTTCTCGAGTTCTCTGCCAGACCTTTTGCTAAGGTGAGACGGTGGCAGTTGTATGCTTCGCGCATAAATCTTTTCACAGACGCAGGAATCTCTACTAACCTTCGCTTGTCGTCATTTGTGCGTCCCCTTTTGAACGTAGAGTGCAACAGCCTCTGCTTCCCCGGATAAACCATGGTGGGTCTTTTCCATCCTTTATCCACTTACTAGGCACATAATTCTCCAGAACACGATTTACAATCTGCTTGAACTTTGCCCATAATTCCTATACAGCTATCTTACTGAAACTAAGTGATGCCAATGCACTGTCTAAGTGAGATGTTAATAACTGCGTATCTGCGCTGTCTAGCAGAAGCACTCTCCTAGTCTTTCCACCGATTTATTAACTTTTGTAATCGTAGTTGCTATAATGAGATCATGATCGCTGATCCCCGTTTCTATACTGACATTATTAGTGACAACATTGATAGTAATCTTATAATTTTTGCCTATAATGTAGTTATCTAAAATGAAATACGGTTTGAAAAATGCTGCATAATTATTCGGTCAGATAGCGGTAAGATTTCAAAGTCGTGAAAAGACTGACAAGTTGTTTTAAATGTTCAGAAATGTGAAACTACGCACTTCACAAAACGAAAAAGCTGTGTATCCTACTACTACAACATCAAAGAGGTACAACTAGAATCAGTCAACTTAAACAAATAACTGCATGTAATAATTTTTAGAGATATGAAATGAAACGATTAAGTTGGCTCAGTCTTAGGTAAAACATGTAGTAGAGTTCGGTTCATTGGTAGGATACTAGGAGAATCGAATGGGACTGCAATGAAGAATGCTAAAAAAACTTTCGCGTAACACATCCTAAGCTATTGCTCAAGTGTGTGGGACCCATATCAAATAGGACATAATTGGGGATGTTGAAAGTATTCAAGGAAGAGCAGCACGAACCGCCACGGGTTTATATGACCAACGGGAGAGCGTCAGGGAGATTGTCAAAGAACAGACGCTTGAAGACAGACGCAAAGTACCCCTTAAAACCTACTTACAAAGTATGAAGAAACAGCTTTAAGTGAGGGACCTAGGGATATACTACAGCCCTCTACATATCGCTACCGTAGGGATCGTGAAGACCAGATCAGGCTAATCACAGTGCACACAGAGGCTTGTAAACAATCATTCTTCGCCCGCTTCGTAGGTGAATGGAACGGGAAGAGGCCCTAACAAGCTGTGCAATGGGAAGTACTTTCCATCACGCACTTCACTGTCGTTTGCAGAGAACACATTTATTTGTTGATGTAATACTCAGTTACTCTGCTTTTATAGTCATTCTCATTTCGTAAAATACATGTGAAAGAATTCAGAGTGCAGCTTGACTCTTCTTTTAAAGGGCGTTATCGTAATTTTAGTTATAAATCTCTCTACAGTGTACCTGTCTCGTAGCGGCTGCTACTGAAGTTGGATGATCATCAATGATGCGCTCTCGCGCTGTCTAAACGAATCTATTGGTATTACTCTCACGATTCTTCACCACTGGTTTCTAAAGCACTATTCTCTTGAACAACATGTTATAAACTGACTAGCCAAAAGTCATGAGAAGAGGTACCGTGTGTGGTACCCAGAGGTTGCGGGTAGTCGCGGCATATGGCGCGAGTATGGACCAGAAATCAGAGCAGCCTATTACAGAAAGACGTATACCAAACAACACAGCGTTTCGCGAGTCACCGGTTTTGCACGTGGGATGATAATCCGTGCAAGACGCATGGGTCACAGGATATCGGAGATCATACAAGAACTCGGGTTTCCGACTTCATGTCTAAGGTGGATCTTCAGTATCGGAGAGACACAGATTTCAAACGCGTAGATCGCCGCACAGGATAACTACAAGCGTTTGCCCAATGGACGTCATTTCGCCTCCTCAGAGCCATACGGCGCGATAGACGATCTGTTTTGAGTCAGATGCCCGTCGATTTGAATACGGGGCGTCGGGAACTCATTTCAGCCATAACTATACTGAAACAAATGTCGACGACCTAAATCACACACAGTGAGTCCCCATAACTTTTGACGACTCCTCACCATACATCTGCAGTTTCGCTAGATCTTTTCTTCGTTTATATATGAAGATGGTATCTATTCCTTCGGACATGTCCGAAAGAACAGATACAATCGGTGAGATGCAGCTCGTTAGAATGAAATTACAATGAAATGAATACCCTTAGGGGTTGATATGAGTCATCAGGGACAGTTGAAAATGTGTGCCTCGACCGGGACTCGAACTCAGGATCTCTTGCTTGCATGGCAGACGCTCTATCCATCTGACTCACCCAGGACACAGAGGATAGTGCGACTGCACGAATTTATCTCTGGCACGCCTCCCGTGAGACCCACATTCGCAACTTATCGTCCCGCACTATATTCATAGTGCCCCTGCCTATCGTACTCATTACTCGCGGCTGTACCGCCGAATCCCGTAAAAGTTCGGACACTGTTTGTGCATCCGCACAGAAGAAGACGGTCAAATGGCCGGTGAGCCTTATATATATACATGGTGTTACAAAAAGGTACGGCCAAACTTTCAGGAAACATTCCTCACACACAAAGAAAGAAAATATGTCATGTGGACATGTGTCCGGAAACGCTTACTTTTCATGTTAGAGCTCATTTTATTACTTCTCTTCAAATCACATTAATCATCGAATGGAAACACACAGCAACAGAACGTACCAGCGTGACTTCACTTTGTTACAGGAAAAGTTCAAAATGTCCTCCGTTAGCGAGGATACATGGATCTACCTTCCGTCGCATGGAATCCCTGATGCGCTGATGCAGCCCTGGAGAATGGCGTATTGTATCACAGTCGTCCACGATGCGAGCACGAACAGTCTCTATTTTTGCTACCGGGGTTGCGTAGACAAGAGCTTTCAAATGCCCCCATAAATGAAAGTCAAGAGGGTTAAGGTCAGGAGAGCGTGGAGGCCATGGAATTGGTCCGCCTCTACCAATTCATCGGTCACCGAATCTGTTGTTGAGAAGCATACGAACACTGCGACTGAAATGTGCAGGAGCTCCATCGTGCATGAACCACATGTTGTGTCGTACTTGTAAAGACACATGTTCTAGCAGCACACGTAGAGTATCCTGTATGAAATCATGATAACGTGCGCCGGCCGAAGTGGCCGTGCGGTTAAAGGCGCTGCAGTTAGAAACCGCAAGACCGCTACGGTCGCAGGTTCGAATCCTGCCTCGGGCATGGATGTTTGTCATGTCCTTAGGTTAGTTAGGATTAACTAGTTCTAAGTTCTAGGGGACTAATGACCTCAGCAGTTGAGTCCCATAATGCTCAGAGCCATTTGAGCCATGATAACGTGCTCCATTGAGCGTAGGTGGAAGAAACTAAAATCAGCTCTAACATGGAAATTAAGCGTTTCCGGACACATGTCCACATAACATCTTTTCTTTATTTGTGTGTGAGGAATGTTTCCTGAAACTTTGGCCGTACCTTTTTGTAACACCCTGTATACAGGGTGAGTCACCTAACATTACCGCTGGATATATTTCGTAAACCACATCAAATACTGACGAATCGATTCCACAGACCGAACGTGAGAAGAGGGGCTAGTGTAATTGGTTAATACAAACCATAAAAAAATGCACGGAAGTATGTTTTTTAACACAAACCTACGTTTTTTTAAATGGAACCCCGTTAGTTTTGTTAGCACATCTGAACATATAAACAAATACGTAATCAGTGCCGTTTGTTGCTTTGTAAAATGTTAATTACATCCGAAGATATTGTAACCCAAAGTTGACGCTTGAGTACCACTCCTCCGCTGTTCGATCGTGTGTATCGGAGGGCACCGAATTACGTAGGGATCCAAAGGGAACGGTGATGGACCTTAGGTACAGAAGAGACTGGAGCAGCACATTACGTCCACATGCTAACACCTTTTTTATTGGTCTTTTTCACTGACGCACATGTACATTACCATGAGGGGTGAGGTACACGTACACGCGTGGTTTCCGTTTTCAATTACGAAGTGGAATAGAGCGTGTCCCGACATGTCAGGCCAATAGATGTTCAATGTGGTGGCCATCATTTGCTGCACACAATTGCAATCTCTGGCGTAATGAATTTCGTACACGCCGCAGTACATCTGGTGTAATGTCACCGCAGGCTGCCACAATACGTTGTTTCATATCCTCTGGGGTTGTAGCACATCACTGTACACACTCTCCTTTAACGTACCCCACAGAAAGAAGTCCAGAGGTGTAAGATCAGGAGAACGGGCTGGCCAATTTATGCGTCCTCCACGTCCTATGAAACGCCCGTCGAACATCCTGTCAAGGGTCAGCCTAGAGTTAATTGCGGAATGTGCAGGTGCACCATCATGCTGATACCACATACGTCGACGCGTTTCCAGTGGGACATTTTCGAGCAACGTTGGCAGATCATTCTGTAGAAACGCGATGTATGTTGCAGCTGTTTGGGCCCCTGCAATGAAGTGAGGACCAATGAGGTGGTCGCCAATGATTCCGCACCATACATTTACAGTCCACGGTCGCTGTCGCTCTACCTGTCTGAGCCAGCGAGGATTGTCCACGGACCAGTAATGCATGTTCCGTAGATTCACTGCCCCGTGGTTTGTGAAACCCGCTTCATCGGTAAACAGGTAGAACTGCAACGCATTCTCTGTTAATGCCCATTGACAGAATTCCACTCGATGATTAAAGTCATCACCATGTAATTGCTGATGTAGCGACACATGAAACGGGTGAAAGCGGTGACGATGCAGTATGCGCATGACACTACTTTGACTCAGTCCACCGGCTCTCGCAATGTCCCGTGTACTCATGTGTGGGTTCATGGCAACAGCAGCTAACACACCAACTGCACCCGCTTCTCCTGTGACGGGCCTGTTACGGACCCGTTTGCGTGTTACGACCATACCTGTTGCATACAGTTGGCGGCAGATGTTTTGCAATGTGCGGCACGTTGGATGCTCTCTGTCCGGGTACCGTTCTGCATACACCCTGCAGGCTTCAGCTGCATATCGTCGACACTCGCCATAGATGAGTATCATCTCCGCCTTTTCAGAGTTCGAATACACCATGGTCACAGTTCCTACAACACTACACTATCACAGACGTCTGGTAACACGGTGTACTACAGTTGGTCTGCGTGCGGAGACGAATGCAGAATAACAATAGCAGCAAGCGCTACATGCGGACACTGCGACAGCTAGACCAAACCACAACAGTGCACTACAGCCACACTCGTAAACACGGTCGTCATCGTAAACATATCCCTGCAGATGCTGCTCGTCGACCGTGGCCCGTGTTTGTTACAACACGCAACTGAACGTCGGAGGTTTCAAGCGTCAACTTTAGGTTCCAATATCTCCGGATGTAATTAACATTTTACAATGCAACAAACGGCACTGATTACGTATTTGTTTATATGTTCAGATGTGCTAACAAAACTAACGTGGTTCCATTTAAAAAAACGTAGGTTTGTGTTAAAAAACATGCTTCCGTGCATTTTTGTATGGTTTGTATTAAACAATTACACTAGCCCCTCTCCTCACGTTCGGTCTGTGGAATCAGTTCGTCAGTATTTGATGTGGTTTACGAAATATATCCAGCGGTAACGTTAGGTGACTCACCCTGTATATGAAGGTGGTATCCGTTTTTTCGGACATGTCCGACGGACAAGCGTAGTGTAGGCAATCTCCTTAGTAGATCTGTTGCATCTTCGAAGTGTTCTGCCAATAAAACGCAGTCTTTGTTTCACCTTCCCCACAACATTTTTTATGTGTTCTCTCCAACTTAAGCTGTTCGTAATTGTAGGTCCTAGATATTTAGCTGAATTTTCAACTTTTAAATTTGATTGATTATCCTGTAACCGAAGTTATGTTATGTTATGTTAACCGGGGACCTAGAAACGACGGAGAGGCTCCGTCCCCGCCGCAGCCGCAGTGGTCTGCAACCCCACGACGACTACCGCAGTCCACTTCACCCCTCCGCCGCAACACGCCGAACCCAGGGTTATTGTGCGGGTCGGCCCCCAGTGGACCCCCACGGAACGTCTCACACCAGACGAGTGTAACCCCTATGTTTGCGTGATAGAGTAATGGTGGTGTACACGTACGTGGAGAACTTGTTTGCGCAGCATTCGCCGACATAGTGTAGCTGGGGCGGAATAGGGGGAACCAGCCCGCTTTCACCGAGGCAGATGGAAAACCGCCTAAAAACCATCCAAAGACTGGCCGGCTGACTGGAGCTCGACATAAATCCGCCGGGCGGATTCGTGCCGGGAACCGGCGCTCCTTTCCGTCCGGAAAGGCGTGCTTTTAGACCGCACGGCCAACCGGGCAGGCTAAACCGAAGTTCAATGGATTCCTTTTAGCACTCCTGTGGATGACCTCACATTTTTCATTATTTAGAGTCAATAGCCACTTTTCGCATCATACAGATACCTTTTCCGTACAAAGTTTGATTTTGTTGACGGAGCCACAACCTCACCTCTGCTTGCACCTATTCATCACTATCAATGTGAAGTTGTCGAATGTGTTCTTTAAGTTTTGAAAACAGGTGAAAATCGGATGTGGCTAAGTCGAGACGATATGGAGGATGATGAATGACATTGGACCCAAGGCGTCGGAATGTGGCATATGTCGCAGCGCTCGTGTGTGGTCTGGCATTATCATGTTGACGAAGTCTTCGAATTCGAAACTCGGTTGCAGCACGCTGTTTCTCACGCACCTACATAGTTACGTTACGCACTGCCATGTTGCAAGCCCTCCAGGGGCAAATGGCTGCGTATATGCAGACCTGAAGAATTACCGAGCGAGGTGGCGCAGTGGTTAGACACTGGACTCGCATTCGGGAGGACGACGGTTCAATCCCGCGTCCGGCCATCCTGATTTAGGTTTTCCGTGATTTCCCTAAATCGCTCCAGGCAAATGCCGGGATGGTTCCTTTCAAAGGGCACGGCCGACTTCCTTCCCCGTCCTTCCCTAAACCGTCGAGACCGATGACCTCGCTGTCTGGTCTCCTTCCTAAAAACAACCCCCCCCCCCCCCCAAACCTGAAGAATTAAGATGTAGAATGTTAATAACGTTTGCTTTACTTAAAAAGTCTGAAGAGTTTTCACATAAAAAAATTGGGCAGCACTATTTTTCAGCGCTTCTTCGTACAATATCTTCTTCATCCTATTATTGTTTTCTTTGCCTCACCCTGTATTGGCTTTGTTATCGTTCATCTTGCGCTTTGTGGGATTAATGCTATCTGCAAGAAAATACGTGAGAGTAATTTATAGCACAAATATATACCTAGTGAAAGATATTTACCTGTAATGTGAGATCATTGGTAGACAGCACCCGGTTGTACTCAAATTTTACTCCGAGATCCTTGACCAACTCCACTTCAAACGTAACGGCGTCGTACGGCAGGCGGTACTGAGGTATTTCGGAGGAACTGCAAAAAGATAGAACACCGAGATAATGAGCAAATGAGCTGACCCACAGGAAAACCTGCACATTCTTTATCACAGATGTTGCAAATAGTCAGAAGATTAGTGTATCTACAAATACTACAGTTACATGTATATTCCGCAAGCCACCTTGCGGTGTGTGGCGGAGGTTACTTCTGGTAGCACTAACTTTTCCCCTTTCTCCTGTTCTGTTTATAACTGGCGCATAGGACTGTCGGTAAAACTCCACATGACATCTAGTTTAACTAATTTTCTCGTTGTGATCACTTTGCGCGATGTATGTAGGAGATAGTAATATGTTGTCAGTCTCTTCTTGGAACGTAAACTCTCGAAATTTGAACAGTAAACCTCACCGTGATAGGCATTGCCTCTCTTGTAGCGTCTGTCAATGGAAGTTTGTTGAGCATCTCCGTAATGCTCTGTTCGGAACCGCGCTGCTGCGACGGTCGCAGGTTCGAATCTGCCTCGGGCGTGGATGTGTGTGATGTCCTTAGGTTAATTAGGTTTAAGTCGTTCTAAGCCTAGGGGACTGATGACCTCAGCAGTTAAGTCCCATATTGCTTAGAGCCGTTTGAACCGTAATGCTCTCCCGCCAAGTAAACGGCCCTGTGACGAAACGCGCTACTCTTCGTACAATCTTCTCTAACTGTTCTATTAATCGTACTTGATAAAGGTCCCAGATAAATAGACAATATTCAATAATGGATCGAACGACTGGTTTGCAAGCATCTTCTTCCGTGGATGAATTACGTTTCCTTAAGATTCTCTCAGTGAGTATCAATCTGGCATCTGCTTTACCTCCTGTTTGTTTAATGCAGTCAATGTCGCTCGGGATGGTCAGTCGTAGGTATTTCGCGGAAGTTACTGTTCCCAGTAAAGAGTCGCTAATAGTGTAATCTAACAGTAGTTGATCTCTTAGCCTATTTACGCTCAATACGTTGGATTTCTTCACGTTCAGGGTCAACTGCCAGACCCTGCACACATCGTCGATCCTGTTCAGATTTTCCTGCATTTCGCGACAGTCTCCTGGTGCTGGACTTTATTTTATTTTATACGTGTAGTTCCGTAGGACCAAACTGAGTAGCAAATCCCCATGGTCATGGAACGTGTTATTACATGAAATTACAGCAGAAAAGTAATAACAGATAAAATAAAATGTTAATGAATCCTAACAAGACGTCAGGCTATAAGTTTATGTAAACGTAGTCAACAATATAACACAGGAATCAGCCTACTTTTTCAAGGAACGCCTCGAGAGAATAGAAGTTATACCATAAGAGGAAATTCTTCAGGTCAGATTTGAAAGCGCGTGGATTACTGCTAAGATTTTTGAATTCTTATGGTAGGTTATTGAAAATAGATGCACCAGAATACTGCACGCATTTCTGCACTAGAGTCAAGAAAGTGCGGTCCAAACGCAGATTGGATTTCTGCCAAGTATTGACTGAGTGAAAGCTGCTAATTCTTGGGAATAAGCTAATACTGTTAGCAAGAAACGACAGTGAGGAATATATATATTAAGAGGCCACCGTCAGAATACCCAGGATAATTAACAGGAGTCGACAAGAGGTTCGCGAACTTACACTACTCATTGCACGATCTGCCCGTTTCTGAACCAAAAATATCCTTCGAGAATGGGAAGAACTACCCCAAACTACATGATACCATACGTCACAAGCGAATAAAAATAAGCAAAATAAGCGACTTTACGTGTCGAACTATCAATTACTTCAGATACTCTTCTAATATTAGAAATGGTAGCATTAAGTTTTTGAACAAGATCCTGAACGGGAGATTTCCACGATATTTTAGTATCTATCTGAAAACCTAGAAATTTGAACTGTTTAGTTTCGCTACTCATACACTATGTGATCAAAAGTATCCGAACACCCCCAAAAACATACTCTTTCATATTAGGTGCATTGTGCTGCCACCTACGCCCAGGTACTCCATATCAGCGACCTCAGTAGTCATTAGACATCGTGAGAGACCAGAATGGGATGCTCCGTGGAACTCACGGATTTCGAACGTGGTCAGGTTATTGGGTGTCACTTGTGTCATACGTCTGTACGCGAGATTTCCACACTCCTAAACATCCCTAGGTCCACTGTTACCGATGTGATAGTGAAGTGGAAACGTGAAGGGACACGTACAGCACAAAAGCGTACAGGCCGGCCTCGTCTGTTGACTGACAGAGACCGCCGACAGTTGAAGAGGGTTGTAATGTGTAATAGGCAGACATATATCCAGAACATCACTCAGGAAATCCAAACTGCGTCAGGATCCACTGCAAGTACTATGACAGTTAGGCGGGAGATGAGAAAACTTGGATTTCATGGTCGAGCGGCCGCTCATAAGCTGCACATCACGCCGGTAAATGCCAAACGACGCCTCGCTTGGTGTAAGGAGCGTAAACATTGGACGACTCAACAGTGGAAAAGCTTGCGTGGAGTGACGAATCACGGTACACAATGTGGTGATCCGATGGCAGGGTGTGGGTATGGTGAATACCCGGCGAACGCCATCTGCCAGCGTGTGTAGTGCCAATACTAAAATTCGGAGTCGGTGGTGTTATGGTGTGGTCTTGTTTTTCATGGAGGGGGCTTGCACCTCTTGTTGTTTTGCGTGGCACTATCACAGCACAGGCCTACATTGATGTTTTAAACACCTTCTTGCTTCCCACTGTTGAAGAGCAACTCGGGGCTGGTGATTGCACCTTTCAACACGATCGAGCACCTGTTCATAATGCACGGCCTGTGGCGCAGTGGTTACACCACAATAACATCCCTGCAATGGACTGGCCTGCACAGAGTCCTGACCTGAATTCTATTGAACACCTTTGGGATGTTTTGGTACGGCGTCTTCGTGCCAGGCCACACCGACCGACATCGATACCTCTCCTTAGTGCAGCACTGCGTGAAGAATGGGCTGCCATTCCCCAAGAAACCTTCCAGCACCTGAATGAACGTATACTTGCGAGAGTGGAAACTGTCATCAAGGCCAAGGGTGGGCCAACACCATACTGAATTCCAGTATTACCGATGGAGGGCGCCACGAACTTGTAGGTCATTTTCAGTAGGTGTCCGGATACTTTTGATCACATAGTATTTGCCCATTCCGTGAAATTAAAACTTCGGGTTTTGTTGAATTGTGTGTTAGAAACTGTAAAAGTGGCTCAGATGGATAGAGCGTCTGCCATGTAAGCAGGAGATCCCGGTTTCGAGCCCCGGTCGGAGCACACATTTTCAACATGTCCCCAATGATGTATGTCAACACATGTTTGCAGCTAGGGTGTCGATTTAATAATCATTTCAACCTGCAAAAGCTGAGTCTCACTATGATTTAGCGTTAGTTTACTTTCTACAAGCCATGAACTTATTTTTGTAGACCCTCTTCGCCAGTTTCGTAAAGGCCTCGTCGCTACGGCTGTGGAAGCCGAGTTGCCGCTGTTGGTACGGTAGGCCGAGTTTGTGAGTTCTTGAAACGGCTTCTGGCGCAGTACACCGCTAAGACAATTTCTCCCTGCTAATATTATACACCGATGCTCCAGGGTCAGGTAACAGGATAGGAGAACGAAGGTTCTACAACGCTGCAACAAATTAGTAACAAAGTCATAAAAATGAGTTAAAACGGTTTACTTATCTTTGTGACTTGTCGAATAATGAAGTTTGCAACACTACTTGTAATACGTATAGCAATGGCTAAGTGCAAATAATCGTTGGTAAACTTCACAGTACATAGCAAATGCAATTTACAACAACTGTCTGTTCATTTCTAAGAGGTCACTAATCGATGCTCCCTGTCTAAGTCAGCCATGGACGCAAATCTATAGCTAAGTGGGCGAGAGCTGCTCTTGTATCTGTCGAGTAGGTTTCTGTCCGTTGTCGTCCGGTCATTGGCGGATTGTACTCGGCCGGGAATTGGCCGAGGCGAAGTCGATATCTTGCTCCTCGCGCAAGCGGCAAGTCTCAACGGCACTGGCATCAGCTCGCGTCTTTGCACCTGCCGTGCTTTTGCCCTGGCTGTGTCTTGTTCGGACGACACAGCACTGATGTTTTGAACTGAGCTATTTGAAACAGTGCCAACGTTGCACACAACATACTTGTCTACCAAGCTAGTGTCATCGGCAAACAGAAATATTTAAGAATTGCCTGCACTACTAGAGGGCATATCATTTATATAAATAAGGAACAGGAGTGGCCCCAGCACAAATCCGTGGGGCACTCCCCCCCTCCTCTATTTAACCGTGGCCCACTCGGACCCCACATCATGGCCATTCTCAGTACAGAGGAGAATGACCTTTTGCTGTCTGTTTTTAAACTAAGAGGTGAACCAGTTGTGAGCTACTCCCCGTATTCCATAATGGTGCAACTTCTTGAACACTATTTTGTGATCAACCCAATCAAACGTCTTACTTAAATCAAAAAAGATGCCTAGCGTTCGAAACCTTTTGTTAAATCCATCCGGTGCCTCACAGAGGAAAGAGAATATAGCGTTTTCAGTTGTTAAACCACTTCTAAAACCAAACTGTACATCTGATAGAAAATCATGAGGAATAAATTGATCAATTATCCTTACATACACAGCCTTTTCAATAACTTTAAAAAACACGACGGGATAGAAATAGGTCTAAACGTGTCTACGTTATCCCTTCCTCCCTTTTTATAAAGTTGTTTTACTACTGACGACTTTAATCATTCGGGATACTGACCATTCCTAAAGGAAAAATTACAAATATGGCTAAGCACAGGGCTACTATGTGCAGCACAGTACTTTATTATTCTGCTAGATACTCCATCATATCCATGAGAGTCCATAGTCTTCAGTGATCTAATTATTGACTCAGTCTCCCCATTGTCAGTATCACAAATGAATATTTCAGATATCAGTCTCGAAAAAGCCATTTTCCAAGAGAGTTACATGATTCCCTGTAGAAACTAAGTCTTTATTTACTTCACCAGCAATGTTCAGAAAGTGATTGTTAAATACTGTACATGTATCTGACTTATCAGTAACAGAAACGTTTTTACTGTGTACTGACTTTATACCCTCGACCTTGTGCTGCTGACTAGACACTTCCTTCACGACTGACCATATGGTTTTAATTTTATCCCGTGAAATATCTATTCTATTTGCGTACCACATACTCTTTGCCCTACTAATAACATTTTTAAGCACCTTAAATTACAGCTTGTAATGGGCTACTATAGCTCGAATGTGACTACTTCTAACATTTTGATATAATTCTCACTTTGTTGTACATGATATACGTAACACACTTGTCAGCTACCCAGGCTGCCTTTTACTGCTAGTTCCCTATTTAGAAGAACTTTTAAGAGCATGAGAAATGTGTTAAGGAAAGCATTACATTTGTCATCTGTGTTGTCGCATTAGAAACATCCCGCCACTCTTGTTGCTTCCCATAGACAATAGAATCGTCCACGAATAGCCCCATGGGGTCTCAAACGTAATCCACTAGATCATTAATAAAAACTGTAAATAATAGTGGTCCTATAACACTCCCTGGTGTACTAGCGGAAACGCCTTCACATTTGTCGAACTTGTTCAGCTAAGTAGGCCTACTAGGGGGTCCTAAGGAAGTTCTGTATCCAATCTTAAATCTGGTCCGATACTCAGTAAGCTCGTACTTTATTCACTAAACGATAGTGTGGAACTGTATCGAATACTTCTCTAAAGTCAAGAAACACGATCAACCTGAGCGTTCCTCATGGGCGAGCTGACTTCTGCAAAATCACTATATGTGGAATCCACGTTGATTGTTATAGAAGAAGCTTCGTTCTCCAGGTAGGTTATCATGTGTGAGAATAAAACATGTTCCATAATACAACAATAGATAAATATCAGCGATATAGATCGGTCCGACAGTTTTCTTGAAACGGGAATGACCTGTGCTTTTTTACAATTGCGAAGTACTCTTCGTTGCTCCAGTGACCCACGAAAAACTGCTGCTAGAATGGGAGCAAGTTCTTTTGCAGAACCTCACAGGTATCTCATTCGGTAGAGTTGCCTTTCCATTGGTCAACACTGTTAACTCACTTTCTATTCCGTGATCGATTTATGCCATTTCGGTATCCATCCGATGATTAAAAGGAAGCCGGCCGCTGTGGCTGAGTGGTTCTAGGCGCTTCAGTCCGGAACCGCGCTGCTGCTACGGTTGCAGGTTCGAATCCTGCATTGGGCATGGATGTGTGTGATGTCCTTAGGTTAGTTAGGTTTAAGTAGTTCTAAGTCTAGGGGACTGATGACCTCAGCTGTTAAGTCCCATAGTGCTTAGAGCCATTTGAACCATTAAAAGGAACAATTTCGGAAGATCCCATCTGCTGATTAAAAGAAACTATTTCGGAAGACCGAATTCAATATTTCGGCCTTCTCTCTGTAGTCTTCCGTTTCGGTGCTATTATGGTCACTTAGCGATTTAGTAGATGGTTTATATTCGCTTACTGACTTTATGCAAGACCGAAACTTATTAAGATTTAGTTAGTTCATTTGGAAAAACTGTAATTTTAAATTCATTGAATGCTTCTCACACCACATTCCTCACACTCATTTTGGCTTCATTTAGCTTTTATTTGTCTACCAGGCTTTGATTTCACTTAAATCGGAGCTGAAGTTCTCTGTGCTCTTCGCAGCAGCTTTCTAACACGCCTATTCATCCACAGTGGATCTTTTCCATCCCTCACAACCTTGCTTGACACATACTTGTCTAAGGCATGTTCTACAACACCTTCGAGTTTTACTCAAATGCTCTACATCTTCATCCTCTGAGTTAAATGTTTGATGATTAGTACTATGATACTCTGCGATTTTTCTCCTGTCACTGTTGCCAACCAAAGATAATTTCCCACCTGTTCAAAAATTCCATGTAAAATCAGTACTTATTGCTGTTGTCACAGCCTTATAATCGCTAATTCCCTTTTCATCGTTAACTAATTCGAAAAGTTCGGATCTGTTAAGTTATTAGGAGGTCTAAGACATTGCACTCAGGTGTAGGTTCTTTCAACTATCTGCTCAAAGTGATTTTCGGACAAGACATTCAGAAAAGTCTCACACGAATCCATTTCGGTGATACCAATTTGCCGCGCGGTTTGAGGCGCCACGTCACGGAGCGGGCGGCCCCTCCCGCCGGAGATTCAAGTCCTCCCTTGGGGATGGGTGTGTGTGTTGTCGTTAGCGTAAGTTAGTTTAAGTAGTGTGTAAGTCTAGGAACCGATGACCTCAGCAGTTTGGTCTCATAGGAACTCCCACACATTTGAACATTTTTGATTTCGTACCAATTTAGTCGTCTGATTCTCCCATTCTACAGATGACAAGTTGAACTCTATTATAATAGCATGACCAGGAAACTTATTCCTGATATTCTCGAAGACTGCTCTGAAACGCTCTGTCACTGAAGATCTAGATTCAAGTGGTCTATAGAAGCATTCTGTTACTGTCTCCAGAATGAGATTTTCACTCTGCAGCGGAGTGCGCGCTGATATGAAACTTCCTGGCAGATTAAAACTGTGTGCCCGACCGAGACTCGAACTCGGGACCTTTGCCTTTCGCGGGCATGTGCTCTACCATCTGAGCTACCCGAGCAAGACTCACGCCCCCTCGTCACAGCTTTACTTCTGCCAGTACCTCGTCTCCTACCTTCCAAACTTTACAGAAGCTCTCCTGCGAACCTTGCAGAACTAGCACTCCTCAAAGAAAGGATATTGTGGAGACATGGCTTAGCCACAGCCTGGGGGATGTTTCCCGAATGAGATTTTCACTCTGCAGCAAGGTTCGCAGGAGAGCTTCTGTAAAGTTTGGAAGGTAGGAGACGAGGTACTGGCAGAAGTAAAGCTGTGAGGGCGGGGCGTGAGTCTTGCTTGGGTAGCTCAGATGGTAGAGCACTTGCCCGCCAAAGGCAAAGGTCCCGAGTTCGAGTCTCGGTCCGTCACACAGTTTTAATCTGCCAGGAAGTTTCATCATGTTACTGTGTTTGACGCACTTTTGATGCTTCTTCTTACCCAGACTACTTCACATTCGGAATCTGTAACAATTGAACTATATATTACTGAATTATTTACTGTAAAAAGTATACCGCATAAAAAGACGCACCACGAAGGAATTAGACATGCAGTACAAACTCTCTCCTTATGCGGGCGGGCATTGTCTTGCTGAAATGTAAGCTCAGAATAGCTTGCTATGAAGGGAAGCCAAAAGAGATATAGAATATCACCGTCGCATCGCTGTGCTGTAAGAGTGCCGCGTATGATAACCAAAGGTGTTCTGCTATGAAATGAAATGGCGTCTGAGACCATCACTCCTTGTAGTCGGGCCTTATGGCTGGCGACAGTCGCGTTGGTATCCCACCATTGTCCGGGGCGTCTCCAGACATGTCTTCGGCCTGGAAACTCACTGAATGGAGTAGAACTGTTTTCAGCCATGAGTCCCGCTTCGAACTGAGCCCCGATGACTAACGAAGACCTGAGTGGAGACGCCCCGGACAGTGTGGGTTACCAACCTGACTGTCGCCTGTCGTTTGCCCCGACACCTGGCAGTGATGGTCTGGGTTGCCACTTTATTTTGTAGCAGGATACCTTTGGTTGCTATCCGCGACACTCTTGCAGCACAGCGTACGTCGACGATATTCAATGCCCTTCATGGCAAGCCAGGTAGGGTTTACATTTAGGCAAGATAATGTCAACCCACAGATGGTGAGAGTTTTCTCTGCTTGGCCAGCAAGGTCGCCGGATATCTTCTCAGTTGAGAACGTTTGAAGCATTATGGGTAAAGGCCTCTAACCATCTCGGGATGTTGACGATCTAAAGCGCCAATTGGACAGAATTTGCCACGATGTCCCTCAGGAGGCCAAGCTGAATAGCTGCTCGCGTAAGTGCCAGAGGTGATCTAACACGTTGTTAACTTGCTCAATTTGTGAAGCTCTTTATTTTGAACAAATGATCCAAATTTTCTGAAATTGCAGTCAATTGTTTGTCTGCACATGCAAATAACATCTACCGATTTCGGACCCATTCTCATAATTCCTACGTGGTAAAAAGTTTTTTCTTTTCTTTTTTGTCTTAGAGTGTGTATTTCAATTTTAATTTAGAATTTTAATCACCTTTCGGTTCCTCATACTTTCTTGGCATTCCTACCTTCAACAAGTGATAACAATTCTGGAACTTTACCATGGATGCTCTTGCGGTTTACTAATATATATTAACTTGTTCCTAACCTGCAAGCACGAACATTCTGTGAGAATAATGTGACTGATCTATCTTAAATTTCGGCAGGCATTTCATCACCGACTCCAAGGCCTCCATACGTCACACTATCCACATCCACTACTGTTCACAATGTTTGTGTTTAAAATATCTGTATCTTATTATACGATGCCCTACAGACATACATCGACAGGTTAAAAACAAAGATAACATTTTCTCTTCCTGTTGAGGAAATCACATACTGTGCGAGCATTCGGGAATGTGGCCAGTGTGGTATATGGAGGTTTGGATCAGTCCATGGACCGTGCACAGGTAGCCGAAGTGGTTAAGGCGACCGCTCGAGCACCGGTCTGGCACAGATTTTCATATCTCACTAACAAATAGCACAGCCGACGTCACACTGACTTAGCAATTCGCGAATAAATTTTATAATATTTAATACAGCTGGGGATCGTCAGCAGTGCCTGTTCTTTAAAACTTGCATACATGTCTGAAGTACATTATATAATAACATACAGACATCGTAAACTAAAAATGTGGCCATCCATGTAAACTTAGCAACATTCGTCTGCAGTATACAGCCACTGAAAAGCATACATCTTCACATTTAACTGATTTTTATATATTTTAATCATTCATTTCTAAACGGTATTTATTATTTTAAAACAGTCGAATAAGTTTGAAAATTCAAGTAGACTGAAGAGCAGAATGGCAACTGACAGCTCGTCTGTCTGAATGAGAAATGAGAAGATCAATACAGAAAAAGAAAAAAAAAACCGCTTATGTCGACTGTTCGATGAGTTCCAAGAAGGCACACTAGAACGCTATCTAAATCGAAAAGTGTATTCTGCAAGGGACCTACGGTGTGTATGGAGGTTACTTAGTGTGTGCCCCTTTCCGATTCCATTCACAGAAAGAAGGATTCCTAGTGTCATCTATTCTGTCATTCTAGTAACACTTGGTAAGAGTCACAGGTTTGTAACGCCGGAAATGCATATCCTCCTATTTCCATCTATTGTACTATTATATTTTTTCCTTGTTTTGTTACCTCAAGATATGACATTTCTGTCTCTTTATATATTGTAATTGTTTTACTGTTTGTGTATATATATATATATATATATATATATATATATATATATATTTATTTATTTATTTATGCACTTATGTCTATGTATAATTGGTTTGTTTCGTAAATATTATTTGTATTTTTACGCTGGGTCTTGCCTAGGGAAAACTGCTATCGAACGATTACATCGATAGGTCGTGTGAAGAATCAAAGTGTGTAGGATCTTTGGTAGTGTTAACTCTGCCGCGTGGAGCGCGGGCAGAGCATGGGGGAGTCTGGCTGGGGTAGCGAGTGAAGCAGGTGTGTTGTGAGAAGCTCCCGCGAGTTGCCGCGCTTTCGGGGTTTGGCAGCATGTAATTGCGCTCGACTTGCGATGATAGTTTCTGACACGGTGTCGCGGACGGGAAGCATTAGCTGGCGCACATCAAGAGCCCGTTTCGTCTGGGGACCGTGTCGAGAAGAAGGCGCGCCAACATCCAGCTTCTGCAACAGCGACGGCCGACAATGAGTGACTGTCGCCACCTCCTCGATCGACGATTTCAAACCTTCAATCAATCAACAAGGAAGACTAAAAGCACGTACAGTTTCAGAACTGTATGGCAGACCTCAGCTTTTCAAACTGTTCCATTTGCCTCGCAAAATTACAGCAACTTAGCATGAACTTTTGTTGCTCATTGTCCCAATTGCATTACCAAGCAGGGTCCCTTCCTTTTCCGAAATTAACCCGAGTGTCGTTGAAATTCAGACGCCAGCATTAAAGTACAATCATCCCATTTCACTGCTTTAATTTCAAAGTTCAGGTTAAGTATTCATAGCTGGCTACAATATTTAGATTACGCAAGCACAAATTAAGAGTGCGAGTTTTGTTACCGTATTTTAGCTTACCTGTGACTGCAGCTCAGCTTGGTACGTACTAAATCTTACTATTGTTAATTGTTCAGAATCATTTAATTCAAGTTCAAAGCTAAATCTCTTATTTCTAAATTGCGTAGATTTAAGTAGCTTTTGAAATGATTGTTGAGGTAGCCTAAGACTAACCGTATTTTACTGAATTTCGATGTGCTTAACAAAGAAAGCTTCTTATTAATTTCAGTCACTAAATTAACTTTCAGTTTTCCGGTTTTATTAATTCTTTTGCTAAATTAAGTCAGAGTGCAGCGAAAGTTATTACTTCTGACAAACGTTCAGTTTCCACACTACACGTGTCAACCTTCAGTTGCCACGCTTCTAGTGCTAATTATATGTGTAATTACCTTTCTTTTTCAGTTACTATAGTAATTGTCCTTAGGACTGGCGACCGTAATTTCCCCCAAATCTCAAATATCTAATTACCGCTAGTTAATTGTTAACGTAACGGCCGCACATTTACTTTCTTCATTAACTTTACCCCTTTTCAAAATTAATTTCCACCAGTTTCATTTGCATTTTTCCTTTCATTTAGATGTAACCCTTTCCTCCCTCTTTACCGACAGATTAACTTCGGTGACGATTGCTTTTCCCAAATTTCCATTAGGTACACGCGGTTTAAGTTTTCACTGTCATTAAGGTCGATAAGTGAGGGGGAGGTTACACGTGGCGACCTGGTGACAGGACAATCTTCAGTTTTGAGGTTGTTCTGGACACGAATTTTGTATGGTGCAAATCTCGTAACAAAGTACTGGTTACGTACAGGCCGTTGCGTCAGCGAGAATAAGTAGTGGGAGTAATCCTGATTATATTTGAGATTTGGCATTTATATTGAAAATTATTAAAATGAGTGAAGGCAACAATTGCCAAAATTTGGTAGACTTGGATACGGAACAATCGGTCGAACAGTGGGAAACGCGCACAGCGGTACCCATTGTTCAGGGGCAGGCGGCGAGCATGAAAGACGCGACCGCCGAAACGCAACAAAGAGCAGAAATGGAATTCCAAACTTTAGAAAATGTTTCGGAATCGGAAGTGAAAATCAAATCTGAATCCCGTGATGACGAATACGTAGTGAAAATTAAAGAGGAAGCCGGTACGGAAGTAAAACCGGTAGTTTCCGGGAATTTAACTCATTTATTGAATGTTTTGATTAACGAAAATAAGAAGCTCAGGCTGCCAAGCAAGAAGCTCAGGCTGCCAAGCAAGAAGCTCAGTCTGAAAAAATTGAACGGATGCTAGACAATCAGAACAAAGCTATTAACGTTGTTAACAACAATGTTGGAGTTGTTAACACAAAAGTTGATAAAATCAAAGAAGATATTGTTGTAATTAACACCGAAATCGGTAATCTTAAACAGGAAATGATAGGCGTTCAGGCGGAAATTGCGAGCATAAATACTCGTTTTAATTCCGAAATTAGCAGAATAGAGAAAAGTGTAGGAGAATCAGTTGCTCCGATCATCGAGAATAAGGTGACGGAACAAATTCAATTAGTGAAAAAAGAGGATCAAAAGGAGGTGGAAACTTTAAAGGCTTTAGTATCCGAAGTAGATACCAAAGTGACGAAGCAGGCTAATACCTGCGAAGAGAAAAAAAGGGAAGTAGAAACGCTTGCGACAACCACTTGCCAAGTAATTACGAGGGTGTCGGAATTAGAAAAGAAACTTGACGAAAAACAGAGCTATGTGCCAATCTATGCACATAGTTCGGAATTGTTGACGAAAGAGGAGCGGTTCGACCCCTTGAAAAAAGGCGGTATACACGCGACGGATTTCATTAAGAATTGTGAAAGGGTTTTACCCAGATCATGGACTAATGAGAGAAAAATTAATGCGATTATTGATGTGTTGGCTGGTGATGCCAAGCGTTGGGGCTTAAACCTCAACATTACGAACCTGACTTTTGACGAATTTAAAAATTTGTTTCTGGCTGAATACTGGTCAGAGCAAAAACAGCAAAGTGTCTGGCGCGAATTTGTCGTATCGAGGCCTTTCGATGCGAATTCGCGCGGTTCGATGAAGGAGTTTTGTGAGGGCTGGATCCGCAAGTTGGAATATTTGCGCGATCGCCGCACGGAATCCGAAATAGTCTGGGAACTCTACAAAAAGCTTCCAGATGATACAAAACGCTACGTAGGAAGCAATTACAGGACAATAAATGATTTCCTGGAAAGAGTGGAGGACGAGGACAATTGGCGCAATAATCGCGACAGTGGTAGAGGCTGTGGTAACAACAACGGGTACCACAGCAACCACAACAACGATAACCATGGGAATAATGCATACCGCAACCATGGCAGCAATAACAATAATGGTTCGGACCGTAATAACAATCGGTACAATGCAAATAATAACAGGAATGACGGAAACCAGTATCATACTAACGTGATACGGGCTTCACAGAATAGTAATAACGCCAGAGGGTGTGATCAGCCGCCTCAGCAGCATCCGGGGAGCGTATCTGCTGGGACGAGACAGGGAAACCATTAGCCGCGCCGGTGAGGGGCCGACCGGGTGTGGAGAAATTTTGGCGGCCCAATAACAAGAGAAAACCCAGGTGTCGTCGTTATGAAAATTCCGTATGGAATAATCAACGGCGGGAGAGTGTGCCAGTGTTAAGAGAAAGGAGTGCGCCCACAAGTAGTAGATCAGCTGTATACACGGCAGTAGAAAATACATTCACTGTCAGTGAGAACAATTTAAGTAGTATTCCGGAAATCGATTATAAAGTGGCAGCTGTAATACCCACAGCGGAACTGGAGATTGAGTTTAAGAATGATTCGCAATTGTTGAGAGAAGATCAGATGTCGGATAAAACGTCCGTCATCGAGCGAGGGGATGCAGAGAGGGATGAGGTCTGGTTAAGGCAGTTCGGTCGCTTATACGACGAACTAAGAGATTATAGGGGCCTGTATGGGAGAAGTGTTTATGGGGAGCGCGTGCAGGATTTTCCGCGTCTCGTCCCGCAGGAAGATAGTGTTTGTGAAATGATAGAAAGTTCTGGCCCTAACCGGCAGACTTTACTAGAAATAGTTGATGTTAATGGGGAGCACGAGCAAGATTCGTCGTCTCTCGTAACGCAAGAGTTGGATGTTGAAGTAGTAACGGAAAGTTCTGGCCTTAACCGGCAGACCTTACCGAAAGTCGTAGTGGTAGAAGTAGCCGACCCATCCGACGCAAACCTCCAGTTTAAACATTGCGAGAGTATTAAGGAGAAAGATTACGAAAATTTTAGTGATAGCAGGACACGATTGGTAGGAAAGCACATAGATTACAGCGTGTATGAGGTTAGAGCTGACATTATAGGGTCAGACGATAACAGTGTGGGTTGCGCAGATCTAGAGGAAGTAATTGCAGATACTACTGGGCACATTTCTCCAGGTAGATTGGCAGATGAGATCAATCTGGCCAACGAGGAATCAACAAAGGTGACAATTAGTGAATTGATAGCAAAGCAACACTCACTAGTTGACGAGTTACAGGAAAAGGTTTCGGTATTGGAGGCGAAGCTGCAGACTAAGCCTCAGGACAAACGTGTTGAAATTAAAACTGTATGTGAACAGAGGCTGAAAAAGCCGCCAGATAAGCCGGATTTAGGATCAAAGCCGGATGGTTTTTTCTGGAATGACCTGGATATAGACGAGGATTTACTGTGGCAAAATAAAGAAACAATTGAGGACAAGTGTAGACAGATAGTAGTGTCTGTTAATATGCACGACCTACAACTAAACGTGTTGATTGACACCGGTGCAGAATTGAGTGCTGTATCTGGGAACATATTTGAGTTACTGAAAGACAGACCCGGCATCGTAGTTACGCCAGTAACAGGAGTGAAAATTATCGGTGCTACTGGGAAGGCCAGTAAACCGGTCACAAAACAGATTTTTGTCAACTTCGAGATATGTGGGGCACGATTTGAACAAGAGTTTGTCGTCGTGCCAGACTTAACTGCGGAAGTAATTATCGGGTTAGATTGGCTATTAAATTACCGTGCAGTGATTAATTTCGGAAGCAAAACTTTGACATGTACGTCCCAAGATAAAACAATAGTAGTTAGTTTTGACGAGGCAGGAAACGGTGTGCGTAGGCAATACCAGCCTGTACACATTGTTAACTGGCCGGATGACATTGACGCAGGAATGAATTTGAACTGCTGTAACGTGAGGAATCTCAGCATTGACAATAGAGTAGAAAGTGAATTGGAAAGTATTGTAGACGGTGTGTCAAACGTAACACACGAACAAAGACGAGGCCTGTATGAAGTAATAATGAGGAATAAGAGTGTGTTTTCAGACAAACCGGGACTAGTGGAAGAGATAATCAAATTCCCTCCACGGATTGACATTAGTATTGGTGTGAAAAAAGATCGTTTGCGAGAAGTAATGAAGCTAAAAGCCGATGCTCGCATACGTCGTCATGACGCTAAAGCGCGTTTTGCTAAGTTTGCAATCGGAGTCTTAGTACTTGTAAAAGCTCATGAGAAATCGAGCGAGATAGACCATGAAATCCCTAAATTTAAGTTTGTTTATAATGAACCATATAAAGTCATCGGTATACCTCACACAAATGCTTATTGCTTAGAGTATCCAAGCTCTGGAAAGCTATTAGGTATACGGAACATTGTAGACCTGAAATTGTACCAACCAAGGATTGATTAATACCACAGAAAGGGTAATTTGTACATTATGTAAATATAGAGTGTAAGATTTAAGGATGTGCCATGTTGCGATGCTTTTGCCTGACCTAGAGGTCATTAAAGAAGTTGTAATTAATAAGTAATTAATGTTGACTAAATGATTTAAGAGTTACTGAATATTAATCAGTTTTAAAACCAAGCTGCTAGTTTAAGTTTTCAGCTGAGTCACAGAAGATTAAGGAATGTAAATATGCTTTTGTAACTAGCTGTCAGATTTCATGAATGTGTGTTTTATTAGTCATTGCCGATGTACTTAGACGCTGTTTTAAGTTTCAGGCTAGTACATGCGTGTGATGATGGACAGTGTTGAGTTATCCACTGTGATAGTATTAAGGGACTCCTTGAGATTACTCGGGAGTGAGTTTTTCCTAAAGAATTCAGTGAAACGGACGTTCTGGAAGTGCCGTTACAAGGGCGAGTGAGATCAAGCGTGCCGCACAGGCGGGCGCAACAATACTTGCGAGGCGAAGCCGCTGTCGGCTCTTGTGCCACTGTCGGCTCTCTTTGTACTTGCGGGTACGGAATGCGGAATTGTTTTTCTTCCTGGACTGCTCAAAGAATTGTACTGTCAATATTTATGGTTTTTTCGATCTGCTGAATATTATTTTCTTGTTTAGCATTAAGTGGACTCTCATGGCAAGAGTATTAATTACGAAAAGGTTATATAAAATGTGTATTCTATGTAATTAATAATTAATTTGCGTATTTTGATCTACCTGTTTTTATGACCATGTACTCTGATTAATATTGTAAATAGTATTCCATTTCTTGATAGTGTTACGGATTTTGACGATTTTGGAATAGCTAAACCATTTTCTATATTTTCTATGAATTTTAATATGTTGTCAACCTGTTTTATTTTGTGCAAGATGACAGAGTGGACTAAGATTAGGAGTGTCTCCACTCAATTATTATGGTCTAAAAATTGATTTATGGTTAATTAGACGAATGCTAAATTTTGTTGATGTTTTGAGCATATGCATTTCCGCTGTTTCTTTTTTGGGACATTTTCTGAGTCTGTTTACGTTACACGAACATCCTCAGACGTGTAACGCCGGAAATGCATATCCTCTTATTTCCATCTATTGTACTATTATTTTTTTTCCTTGTTTTGTTACCTCAAGATATGACATTTCTGTCTCTTTATATATTGTAATTGTTTTACTGTTTTTATATACATATATATATATATATATATATATATATATATATATATATATATATGCACTTATGTCGATGTATAATTGGTTTGTTTCGTAAATATTATTTGTATTTTTACGCTGGGTCTTGCCTAGGGAAAACTGCTATCGAACGATTACATCGATAGGTCGTGTGAAGAATCAAAGTGTGTAGGATCTTTGGTAGCGTTAACTCTGCCGCGTGGAGCGAGGGGGGAGAGCATGGAGTCTGGCTGGGGTAGCGAGTGAAGCAGGTGTGTTGTGAGAAGCTCCCGCGAGTTGCCGCGCTTTCGGGGTTTGGCAGCATGTAATTGCGCTCGACTTGCGATGATAGTTTCTGACATGGTGTCGCGGACGGGAAGCATTAGCTGGCGCACATCAAGAGCCCGTTTCGTCTGGGGACCGTGTCGAGAAGAAGGCGCGCCAACATCCAGCTTCTGCAACAGCGACGGCCGACAATGAGTGACTGTCGCCACCTCCTCGATCGACGACTTCAAACCTTCAATCAATCAACAAGGAAGACTAAAAGCACGTAAAGTTTCAGAACTGTATGGCAGACCTCAGCTTTTCAAACTGTTCCATTTGCCTCGCAAAATTACAGCAACTTAGCATGAACTTTTGTTGCTCATTGTCCCAATTGCATTACCAAGCAGGGTCCCTTCCTTTTCCGAAATTAACCCGAGTGTCTTTGAAATTCAGACGCCAGCATTAAAGTACAATCATTCCATTTCACTGCTTTAATTTCAAAGTTCAGTTTAAGTATTCATAGCTGGCTACAATATTTAGATTACGCAAGCACAAATTAAGAGTGCGAGTTTAGTTACCGTATTTTAGCTTACCTGTGACTGCAGCTCAGCTTGGTACGTACTAAATCTTACTATTGTTAATTGTTCAGAATCATTTAATTCAAGTTCAAAGCTAAATCTCTTATTTCTAAATTGCGTAGATTTAAGTAGCTTTTGAAATGATTGTTGAGGTAGTCCAAGACTAACCGTATTTTACTGAATTTCGATGTGCTTAAGAAAGAAAGCTTCTTATTAATTTCAGTCACTAAATTAACTTTCAGTTTTCCGGTTTTATTAATTCTTTTGCTAAATTAGGCCAGAGTGCAGCGAAAGTTATTACTTCTGACAAACTTTCAGTTTTCACACTACACGTGTCAACCTTCAGTTGCCACGCTTCTAGTGCTAATTATATGTGTAATTACCTTTCTTTTTCAGTTACTATAGTAATTGTCCTTAGGACTGGCGACCGTAATTTTCCCCAAATCTCAAATATCTAATTACCGCTAGTTAATTGTTAACGTAACGGCCGCACATTTACTTTCTTCATTAACTTTACCCCTTTTCAAAATTAATTTCCACCAGTTTCATTTGCATTTTTCCTTTCATTTAGATGTAACCCTTTCCTCCCTCTTTACGGTGACGATTGCTTTTCCCAAATTTCCATTAGGTACACGCGGTTTAAGTTTTCACTGTCATTAAGGTCGATAAGTGAGGGGGAGGTTACAGGCTGATGCACAATACTCAAGTATTGCCTGGCAAGTATTTTCAAGCGACCTCTTTCGTGCATGAATTACACTATCTTAGACTTCTCCCAATAAATATAAGCCTGGATGTGACTTCACCACCGAATGATATATATGGTCGTTCCACCTGAAATCACTCGGTACAGAAACTCCTAGACACTTCACAGTAGTAACTTATTGCAGTGGCTGATCGCCATTCACATAGTGAAATGAATTCAAATCTTTTTGTCTACTTACTCGCATTACATTACATTTATTTGTGTTTGGAATCAGCTGGCATCAGTAGCTGATCATCTCGATGTCGCCAGGCTATAGACTACTGTGCCTTCCTCGTGTGATCGTACCATATTGTGCCAATATAATGATCACACAGACTGACCACTGACTTACCGCTGATGCTAGAGTCAACAAATGCGGGAACTTTTCGACCTATTGTGAAATACACTGAAGCGCCAAAGAAACTGGTATAAGCATGCAAACAGGCAGAATACGACACTGCGTTCGGCAACGCCTGTATAAGATAAGTGTCTGGCGCATTTGTTAGCTCGGTTACTGCTGCTACAAAGGCGGGTTATCAAGATTTAAGTGAGTTTAAACGTGGTGTCGTAGTCGGCGCATGAGCGATGGGACACAGTATCTCCGAGGTAGCGATGAAGTGGGGATTTTCCCGTACGACAATTTCACGAGTGTACCGTGAATATCAGGAATCCGGTACAACATCAAATCTCCGACATCGCTGCGACCGGAAAAAGATCCTACAAGAATGGGACCAACGGCGACTGAAGAGAACGTTCAACGTGACAGACGTGCAACCCTTCAGCAAATTGCTGCAGATTTCAATGCTTGGCCATCAAAAAGTGTCAGCATGTGAGCCATTCAACGAAACATCATCGATATGAACTTTCAGAGCCGAAGGCCCACTCGTGTACCCTTGATGACTGCGACACAAAGCTTTACGCCTCGCCTGGGCCCGTCAACAACGACATTGGACTGTTGATGACTGGAAACATTTTGCCTGGTCGGAGTCTCGTTTGAAATTATCTGGAGGGGATGGACGTGTACGGGTAAGGAGACAACCTCACGAAGCCATGGACTCTGCATGTCAGCAGAAGACTGTTCAAATTGGTGGAGGCCCTGTAATGGTGTGTAGCGTGTGCAGTTGGTGTGGTATGGGACCCCTGATACGTCTAGATACGACTTGACAGGTGACACGTACGTAAGCATCCTGTCTGATCACCTGCATCCATTTATGTCCATTGTGCATTCCGACGGACTTGGGCAATTCCAGCAGGACAACGTGAACCCTCCACGTCCAGAATTGCTGCAGAGTGGCTCCAGCAACACTCTTATGAGTTTAAATACTTCCGCTGGCCACCAAACACCCCAGACCTGAACATTATTGAGCATATCTGGGATGCGTTGCGACGTGCTGTTCACAAGAGATCTCCAACCGCTCGTACTATTATGGCCTGTCTTGTACGTTTCATGGTGTCAGCTCTCTCCAGCAATGCTTCAGACATTAGTCGAGTCCATGCCACGTCGTGTTCCGGCACTTCTGCGTACTCGCGGCAGATGTACCAGTTGCTTTGTCTCTTCAGTGTAGCTTGTGTGTGGAGCCAACTACGTGACGTGGATTTTGACAAAGGTGTACAAATTACCTGAGGCCCCCGGTGTAGCTCTGCTTCTCGAAGATGGTGATGTTGTTGTAGCCCATCCTGGCCAGGTAGGTGGCGCACGACAGAGATGCAGGCCCGGCGCCGACGAGTGCTATCTTTGCGTCGGCGAATTTCACGCTCTGCCCAGGGGCCTTCGTCTGAGCCAGTTTCATCTTTTGAAATACCTGCAACACACACAGCGAAAGAATGAAAGCAAATTGCATCCCAGAATTGGACAGAAGAAAAGTAGCAGCAGCCATCATGAAGGACCTTGTGGAAATAAAAAAATTAAAGAAAATGATCTGAAATTTGCGACCATTCCACGAGTACATTATGGATTGTTCGGTTACATCGACTAATTTACTGTTCAACTTTTCGGTTAGTTATGTCATTTAGTTTGTACTGTGTGTCAATTAGATTTGCAGCCACCGCATGCCAGGACTGTTATTAGCAGAACTACCTTCTTCTAGGACTGGAGACTGGTGTGTGCGGGAAAACCTGAACAGTTCCACTGAATGAGAATCCCAGCAGCGCAAGGCCGACCATTTCTAGCCCAGACGCTGTCAATTCAAGGCCAGAGCGTATGACTTTCGGCCACCAAATTAATAAATTAATATGCACTGTACGATCAATAGTATCTGGGCATCCCTATGTAATATGGAATTGTAGTTTCCTAATCGTCACCCTAGTGTCTAGTGTCTTGCATCGCAAGGGAGAGGATATTGTTATGAGTGGCCAGTATCCTCTTTCTACAACACAAATGCACATGTGGATTAATACGGTTCTTTATCTACACGAACACGATGTTGTTACTTAACTTGAATAGAGTGCACATGTTGTAGTACATGTTCATCAGTAATAGTCCTCTTGCAGACAATATCGGTAATCTTGCTATTACAAACTTCAGTCTCTCTGCTAGTCCCGCTATAGGCACTAATCTGATCGCTATGTACCGTCATAACCCGCGATGTGAACTGAGGCGCCGAGCCGTTCTAGGCGCTACAGTCTGGAGCCGCGCAACCACTACGGTCGCAGATTCGAGTCCTGCCTCGGGCATGGATGTGTGTGATGTCCTTAGGTTAGTTAGGTTTAAGTAGTTCTAAGTTCTATGGGACTGATGACCTCACAAGTTAAGTCCCATAGTGCTCAGAGCCATTTGAACCATTTTTGAACTGAGCCCACACTGCGAAGATACTGACAGTAGTCAACAGGAGTGTGAGTAACTGAGGCCCTCCAGTCAGTGGCAGCGGCCTAAATACGTGCTGTCTAGAGGGCGCTTGCGGCGTGTTGCTTGTCAGTGTGTCTCTGGCCTCTCTCGTGATAGGCGTGCTTGATCCAAAGCCTACTATCGATCTTCGCGCTGCTTCTTTGCCGACCGATGTGCTGGCGATAGCTTGCGCCAGTACAGAGTTGACCACTAGATCTCACGAGATGCGGACCCGCGATTATTGAAGGAGATGTGTAGTTTTCTGTTGTGAGTAGAGAAGCAGTAACGACAGAGTGGGTCAGTTAGGGGAGCTCAGTGACTTTGATCGTGTACTAGTTATTAGATGTCACCTGAATAACAAATCCATCAAGAACTTTTCAACTGACCCAAAACTACCCAGGAAAGTTTTTGATTATGTGTCTTTGAAGTGGGAGGAAAAACCACAGCCATACCCTTACAAGGCGGACCTCATGTACTGATGTAAAGGGATCCCTGAGCATTGAGGAGGGTTATTATAAAGAATCGCATGAAATTAGCTGAAGGAGTCACTCGTGAGTGCCAAAGTACTACCAGCAGTCCAGCTAGCACAATGAGTGTGTGTACAGAGTTAAAGAGAATGGGGTACAGTGGTCGAACAACTCCTCATAAGCCACAGATTTCAGAAGTCCATGCGACTCTCATGGTGGTGTAAAGACTGACGCCACTGGAGAGTGGATGACCGTAAACGAGTGATTTGGATTGTTGAGTCACGCTATACCATATGGGAGTCCGGTGGAAGGGTTTCGATTTGACGAATACCTGGAGAACGATACTTGCTATTACGTGTAGCGCCAACAGTGAAGTACAGAGTAGGTAGTATTACGGTAGGGGGGTATTTTTAGTGGTCAGAGTGTTGTCCCATTATTGGCTAATGGAAACGCTAAATGCGACAGGATATGAACACATTTTCAGCATTATGTATTTCGTACAGTGGAGAAACAGTTCGTAGATGATGATTGTTCGTATCAGCATGACGATGCACCCTGCTATAAAATATCATTTTGTAAGGCAATAGTTCGTGGACAGTAAATGGACTGGACTGCCCAGAATCCCGACCTATACCAAATAGAACAATTTTGGGGTGAGCTAGAAGGTCGACTTCGCTCCAGACCTCAGCGTCTAACGATACTAACTTCTCTGATATCAGATACTCAGGGAGAATGGGCTGCAGTTCCCCCACGGACTTTTAGACACTCGGTAAAAATGTCCCTAGCAGAGTTCAGGTCATCATAAAGTTGGACACACCCCATGTCAATATGCGCTACTAGGTTCAAATGGCTCTAAGCACTATGGGACTTAACAGCTGAGGTCATCAGTCCCCTAAACTTAGAACTACTTAAACCTAGCTAACCTAAGGACATCACACACATCCATGCCCGAGGCAGGATTGGAACTTGCGACCGTAGCGGCCGCGCGGTTCCGGACTGAAGCGCCTAGAACCGCTCGGCCAAGGCGGCCGGCTGGGCTACTAGGTGTTCGGATACTTTTGATCAGAGAGTGTAATTTTCATACCGAACCAAAATCATTCACAACCTGGACACATAAAAAAGCCTCTAGATAAGTCAATCTTCATTTGGCGTACTTTATTCATCACTGATCATTAAAATTGCAACACCAGGAAGGATAGAAATTTTCCTTATTGTGAGCCTACGGTATAGTAGGAAGACTCTCTACTCCCGCCTCTCGGGAAGCCACAACAGTGGTCACCGTGTGCTCAGTCAGTAATGTTCCAGAAGTCGTCACACTGTCCATAAGGATATCTGTCTTGCTGCAAACAAGGGCGTTTATTGACTTAAAATACTTGAAGGGACTGAGCGGTCCTGCACAGCCGAATGAACAGTGTCTGTCCTATCGGGAACTAGTTGTGTGAGACGGTTGAGTTTCTGCATGATGTTGAATACAGCCCCCATGAAGCTATGGGCCCAATATTCGAAAGATAGTCGTGGGATCCCGACCAACGCGAGCGGCGATATTACGGTACCTTAAACAGCAATCGCGATAGGGCATGATCCTGCCACTGTCGAATCCCAACATCTGCTGGTATAAGTTTCTCCATCTTTGTGATTTTGTCACAGACAAACAACATTTAAAAGAGATATCCAATGAGAAATATGCTGCGCAATTTTTCTGTATAAATAAAGAATGTAAATGACGTTACTCCTACTTACTACATGTTTCTGTGCTGAAATGTTTACCATATAGATATCCAAGCATGTAATATATTATTTGCCAAGTTTGCGTTTAAATTGCTAGCAATGTAAACAACAAACAAATGATTAGACATGCCGTTTATACAGAAGGCTGATAGTGGCCAATTATACAAGATTTTTCATGACTGTAAGTGTTCTATCAGTATTTTAGTAAACTCCAAGATCCTAAACAAGCCATAACTGTTTGACTGCGACGCAGTAATTGCGATGTAATTTGTATGCAAGTAAACATGTAAATATCGGGTGACTAGGGCCTCCTGTCGGGCAGACCGTTCGCTGCAAGTCTTTCGATTTCACGCCACTTCGGCGACTTGCGCGTCGATGGATGCAAGTGAGTTAATTATTGTTTAAATTGTTTGGGCAGAGTATATAGATGAGATTAACGACTTGAATATCGTAGCCAGTATGGTTGTTGGCATCCCAGACTGGCATTCATCATAGAACCTTTCATTGTATACATCCAAACCGTGTCGGCACACCACAGTAAAAAATGTTTATCAATGTACAGTAATATCCTCTGCGGGACAAATTCCAAGAACTTAACGGCAGAGAGGAGGCTACATTAAGAATTAGACTGTTTCAGGAATTCTTACTTTTAGTAGATTGCGTCACGTGAGTTTCATCTGGTACACACTCGTGCAAACAGTATCAGCCGGCTGTACAGTAATAGTCACAAACAGCAGGGATGGACTGTCGTAAGCCATCCAGAATTATTCGATCTAAACCGCAGCAACTGCTAGTTTGTGTCGTTTATGCTCACAAGCAGACGTTATTCTAATCATTCTCATATTGCATCATTTATGCTATTACTTCAGAATTATAATTTGTAAGAAGGTATACTTCATCAACACTAATGGGTGTTCTCAAGTCCAGAGGTGGTACCCAGCTGCTTGGCATAGTCGTATTAAGGTAGAAGGTGTGGACAGTATCTTCAACGATAAGAAATACACCGCCATAGTACGGGAAAGTCTGATAATTTTTCCCACTGCTGTTTATGTTATCTACGTTGATCAGTAATGACCTTAAGTGAAGCCGATTGCGAAAACCGGTGAAAATTTTGCCATCACTTCACATCCTTGCATCAATTAACTCGATACATATATATTTTAAAATAACAGAATAACACGATGTAAACAAAGCCGTCCGAATAGTGTCGAAGCTATACGGTGAAAGTATTTCTAAAAGAAGAAGAAGAAGAAAAATAAATATGTACCAGGCTTTGGTGAATGTATAACAATTTAATGTAGGTACAGTACTGTAATTTAATAAATGTGTCCACTTCCGACAGTAAAAGACACTTTTGTTTAGAATTCACAAGCCATGCACTATCTGCGGGACGAAATATTAGACGGAGTATTGGAGCAGGGAAGGAGACTACATCGAACCTGGAGCCAATTCAAATGGATTTATACATGACGTATGAATCCCCACTGAGGGTCTCTCCCCTTGTACATACGACTGGGAACACCAATGAATAGTAAACACGGTCTTAAAAAGAGTACAAATTAGGCGAAAGACTGACTGGCTAGAAACGCTGAAGAAAAGACGGAAACCACTAAATCCAAAGTAGAACGAAACAAGATAATTCTAGGAAGGTCCATAATTGTCTCCAATTATTCTACAAAGTGCCGTTGTTCATTAACACAAAAGGTATGGGATTTCTAGGGAGAACAATAACACAGAACAAATTTAAGCTGCAGCTACACTAAGGTGACAAAAGCCATGAGATACCTCCTAATATCGTGCCGAATCTCCTTTCGCCCGCCGTAGTGCAGCAACTCAACGTAACAGGGACTCAAGTCGCTGAAAGTCCCCTGCGAGGCATGGTGGATGTAGCTGTATATAACTTAGCGTCCCTGTCCACTAAACGGCTCACTATGAGCAGTCTTATCGTCCACTGTGAAAGGTACTGGGGAGACGTATGCAAATTAACCCATGACTTTGTCGTGCAATTTGGTGTTCGGCATTTATAATCTACTACTTCTCTTTCTGTCACTGAAAATATTATGGTGACGGAAATTTCTTCAACATGGGATTCTAACTGGCAATCTTCCTGGTCGATCATCGTCGTTTCAGCGTTTGTAAGCGAAACGTGAAAATCTAAATCTTTCCATCTTACAAGACTAAAGTGAGACATTTTCTCTGCGTGCTCTCGCTGGGACCATTATACCAACAGATGCACTGTGAAGCAAAATCGAAAGCAAGTACCTGGACGGCGAAATGCTGCAGGCCGGAGATGTTGATGGGACCCTCCTCGGACGCCTGCAGGTTACATCCGCCCACGCAGAGGTCGCTGGTGGGGCACACCATGCCGCACGTCAGCCCCAGCGGGTTCTCGGACAGGATGGTCTTCGCTGCGCCGTAGTAGTTCTGAAAACACCCGACACCTCCTTTGTTCACCGACTACAAGTAAGGCCAAAGATGTTAATTTGCAATATGTTTTAATTTAAAAGGTCTAGGAAGCAAGATCCTGTGCTATGTAAACAAAAGGTCGCAAATAATAGTTTTGTGTACATTCGAAAACATACCTTCAACTATTTTTGCACACCATTGCCTCCATTGTTGTGATATTTATTGTTGCATAGAACATTTTTTGTTTAATTCTGTTCATTAAAATTTACACCCTGTGACGATAACCAGTTGATTAATTAAAGAATGAACCTTTCTCTCCGCTACAGAGTGAAAGATTCATTCTGCAAACAATCCGTTAGGTAGCAGTTAAGTCACTTCTCCGCAATAAAACCTGTGCTGGCAGCACTTGAGGATGAAGAATTAGAATTTATTGAAATCAATTTGTTGAAGAGTACATAAAAAGCTACAGCTTGCATTCGATTACATGAAGACAGTGAAAAGTATCAAATTGAGAAAGGAGTTAAGCAAGAGAACTCTATTTCACCCAAACTATTTTGTGCAGCCTTGAAGGAGGAATACACAAAACGAATCTTATCTGAACCACCTTCGGTGTGAAGACGCAGAGAATGTACAACCAGAACACCAATAGTAGAACAGTAAATATTAATTATGAATCGACAGAAACAAATGACGAACTTCATAATTAGGACAAACATAAAGAACAAGCGTATGGGCACTTAGAGAAGTAAACAGAAAGATAAAAAAGGGCTGGAATTCATTGTGGAAACTGAATGCTGTGTTCACAAGTAAATTCACAATCCACCACGGTCATTAAACAAACAGGCCAACGAGCAATATGTTGGGCATAACAAGAAGGAAAACAAGTAAAAGAAATGGATAAGAGAAAGAAAACAGAGGTTGAGGGAGTCATAGTGACTGATAGAAACTGAAATGGAGATGGGCCATGCATATAGCTAGACGAAATGGTGAGAGATGGACTACGGTGATACTGTGGTCGATTCTTCGTGACAAGAAAGGCTTAGAGGACGACCTGTTGGAAGCTGTATTCACGACGTAAATAAACTATAAAAGAAACGTTTGTGCGAAAAACTGGAGATCATAGTAAAAAGCGCGTACACATTAAACCGACGAGGGTCAACTAACGACAGCCAATGGATTCGGCTGAACGTTGGTCGGTAACGCATTGGCGTTCAGTCTCTCATTCTCACCAAACCAAGGGGTTGGGGTAAGGAGTTCGGTCATGCGAAACCTCGGCTTGCTCTTACAACTTGTCGATGTTGACCCCATTTTGATATTGCTGTAAAGTAGCGTTTTGATTACAATTTCATGAGTCGATATTACGAGGGAAGAAGAGGATTTTGTAGTCGTCGCGTATGCAGCATTTATATTACTGCAAGAAGTTGATCGTCAGAAAAAGAAAAAAAAAAAAAAGTAGGGGATAATTTGATGCGACAAAATTAATTTCTGATCTTAAAGCTGAACTGGAATGTGAGCTAGTTCATATTTTTTTCCGAATGAAATCTAGAGATTTAGGACTGTTATTTAATTGTGTACACTCAAATTTCCAAAGATGACACTTCCTTTACGAAGATTAATGGTCATTTGAGATATTTCGCTACTGGGAATTCATATGCCATTTTAATGTATTTTTAAACACAGTTAATACACACCCATTCAAGAGACACGACAAATCGCTACTGAACCAACGAACATTCGATCTGTGTCCACCCTAGGAAAGGGGTCCGGAGGTCAACTCACCGCCAACGTTTTGACGTTACCGCCGGATGTCCGAACTACAACCAAGACCAACTGCTTCGCTGGCTCTACTTTGCCGCCTGTACACACTAAGCTAATCTCGACCAACGAAGCGGTTGATTATCGTACGCCTTTGCAGACATAAGTGTCCGCGCTGTTATAGCCAACGAGGGCCAACAAACCACAGAGATTGGATTCGGCAAACGTTGGTCACCAATGTATTGGCGCTCGGCTTCCCAGCCACACCAAACGAAGAGTTTGGGGCCAAATGATTTGCCCATGCGGAACTGCAGTTGGCTCTGATAACTTGCAGGCGTTGCCCCCGGTTTGTTAATGTTATGAAGTAGCGTTTTAACTGCAGTTTGCCAGCCGCTGTGACCGAGCGGTTCTAAGCGCTTCAGTCCGGAACCGCGCGACTGCTACAGTCGCAGGTTTGAATCCTGCCTCGAGCATGGATGTGTGTGATGTCCTTAGATTAGTTAGGTTTAAGTAGTTGTAAGTCTAGGGGACTGATGACCTCCGATGTTAAGTCCCATAGTGCTCAGAGCCATTTAAACCATTTGATTTAATTGCAATTTCCCGTCCGATATTATTAGGGAAGAAGAGGATTCAGCAGTCGACGCATGTGGAGAATTTATTTTACTGCAGGAAGCAGATCATCAGAAAAAGAAGAAGAAGAAACTACGCTGGTGGGCAACCTCTCTTTTAAAAAGCAGGGAGCAGAGTAGTGGGACAAAATTAACGTCTACCTTAAAACTGAACTGGAGAATGGGCTATTTCATGATTTTTTCCCTTAATGAAAGCTACAGATTTCGAATTCTTATTGAATTGTGTATTCTCTAAAATTACCAAAGATAACACTTTTTTTAGCAGAGATGTACCTGCAGCAGAAAGTTAATAGTCACTTTGTTTCTCTTTGCTGCTGACAGCGAAAAGATGTTAATAAGGACACCATTTTCTTTTTCACACCGTGCATATCACTTTCTAGTAGCTGAGTTATTTCCCTCCAAGTGTCTAGTCTTTTCAGTTTGTTTTTATTATCGCAGCTCGTAGGGGCCCATAAAAATTCCTGTTCACTATAAAACTCTGTCTGCTTTAATGCTCTCTCTATATTCCACTCCACAGTCCAATATTTTAAACACAATAAATATACGCCCTTTTCGAGATCATGCATTACTTGCAGGAGAAAAGCGACTGTTGAAATTAAGCTTTTGAGGACAGCCACAAGTCGCACGCAGAATGTTTTATTGACTGGTCTCGCTCTTTAACAGGTAACCACTGTACTTTAAACCGTAAATTACAGAGTTTGGGGAGCTCTTGGAGACACCTAGACACAGCGGTGTATGATAGAAGGCTGACGGTGACATGCCGCTACAGCAATGCACGCAGAAAACGTCTAGTGGACCTGAGAATACGTTTCCGCAGGGTAGTAGGTGAAGCTTGGTGCGCACCTGGTTGGCGATGCTGGTGATGAAGCTCTTGACGTCGATGCGCGTGGGGCAGGAGAGCTGGCAGGGGGCGTCTGCGCACTTGAGGCAGCGCGCCGCCTCCCTCAGTGCACCACGCTCGCTCAGCGTCGTGTGCTTGATGTCGTCGAAGTTCTTCTCCAGCGGCCTGCAACCCTAAAACACGCACAACCAAATACACTCTTCATACATTCCACAAGTTGCACACGGCGTGGGCATCTATTACTACATTAACTCTCTATCTCGTACAAACAATCTCGGTAGCTGGTCTTAGCACTGGTAAGAGAGGACTGTTGTGGTATGCACGTCCCACGTGACGTACCCCAGTATATGAGCTTATCTAGTCGCTAAATCAAACAGCAACCTGCCAATTAACTTCTCATTCAGTACACCGATTGTAATGAAACTTTGTGTAACACTTAAATAGCAATAGTACTTCACCATTCCATTTGCAAGTTGATATCTTAAGGGGAGTCGTACCGCCCTATCTCGACAATGTTAAATTGGCTATATAAATGCCCCGTTTTCTCAGGAACTGTTGAGTACATAAATGTGGTGTTTTTATCACATGTTCTCCCATGTCTTGTGACTGTATTGCTCTACAATCACTTTAAAATAACTACTGGAAAAAAAGTTATGATTTTTTCCCTAAACATGTAATTTTTTGGTGTAAATTTTCACAATTTTAATTTCTTTAATTTTAACTATTACAGTAAATACTACCAAAGTGGAGCTACAACATCATTGTACTATCTATGTTATGTGGTAAATAATTCATTGATGTAGATTCAGACGTTTCTGAGAAAAAGGGGCTTTCATACTGAAAAATGTCATGTTGAAAAAATTGCGTTTAAAGAAAAAAATTTAATATACAGCCAACTGATACATAAAAAATATGTTAGAATACTCCTGGATGGTAGTCCTCATTTCCTCCTTCATCTTCCTCACCCAGTGCTACCATCCTTCTCTTGGATCTGGCTTCTTTTGAAAAATTGTTTGTTGCAATCTCTGCCTTCATGATTCGCAGTCAGTCCAAGTCCATCACACTTTTAGTGGTGTTGTAACCTTTATGAATGCCAAGATATTCCAAAACCTGTAGTCTTCCAGAATAGCCGTACTTAAAAGTAAGAACATCATCCAAAACACCAAGTTCAAAGACTGACCTTCCAACAACCACATTTTTTGGTATCCTTGACCACACAACATTGTTAAATGATTCATTCGCATTTTGTGTTTTGCCCTTGAGACATTTCTTCAACAGCTCTAGTTTTGCAAGATCCTGAAACACAGGTTTCATGGCAAGCACAACAGCATTTGGTATAGTAATTTTATGCGAGAAAGTGTCTACTTTACCCTCCTCTTTTGCCTTCAAGTATTTACTGTTTATCAGTCAGTCGACGTCTTATACTTAGACCATCAGATAACTTGGTACTTCCCAACTGCTGTCTGAGTCTACGTAGTCTCGTGCCCATCCCCTTTTGCACATGATTAATGCACTCTAGTTTTGTAATTGACAAATCACCATAGGGTTTACTCTCCACCACTGCCTTATACGATCGTGAGTCTCCATCCCCAAGAAAACTCATGTAGCAAACAGCACGGTCATGCTGGGAACGTTGGAAGATTTTCACCGCAGAAGCAACCTCCATCCCTCCATTAGTTCCTTCATAGTTTCTCTGAAAGTTCATTTCATGCTTAGTTTGCTTTTCAGTACTCTTGCCCACTTGCCTACAACCCTGACAGTACATGGCCAACACATCAACATCCAACACTTTCCCATTGTCGATGCAGATAATAGATGCACATGAATTCTTTGACTGGAAACCTCTTTTTTGCCAGGATCCGTCTAATGATATTGCTATGTCAGAACTACCATTTTCTGCTACAGACTGCTCTGCTGCTGTAGTCATTGACTCCATAGCACACGCCTTGGCACTATTTTTACTATGGAGTTGTATTTTATAAAATTTGTGGGGGGACTAGGGAGGTTCAGCAAGCCACAAGGAACCTTATCAGCGTAATGGCCTTTTCCTATGCATCTAAGTCCATAGAAGTATCTTAGATTAGTGTCAAAAAGTCCATTCTTTACACTTACTTCTGAAGTCTTGGAAGTCTTTTCGCTTTTACAGTTCAGACACATTATTTGTAAAGTGCACACCAGACCATTGTGTTGAGATAGCTTTTCAGAAATTTCGGTTTCCCCTCCACGTATACAACAACACATTGTTTCACACAAAGCTGAAATAAGTATATGGAGATTAATAATGATATTGCAGTTTGTTTCACTGTCTGAAGCTGCGTTGTATTTTACATCATTACCCAGCAGTTTTTTCTTGGAAGCACTCGGAGGAATAGAAGGACTGTCACTATTTACAACCAAATTATCACGCCCTTCGGCGCTAACCACTCTTTTTACTGCTGCTGTATTTGTTCTGTAATATCTGTTTCCTTTGTTTCGTTTTTTTTAACACTCCTTTTGGTTTAGTCATGACGAAAACTATCACAGGAAACACAGAAACCAAAACGCGGCTAGTGGATAACTGCTGTTGTCAAACACAAACAAATGTATAGTTAAAAGAGTTTACTGCGAAGTACCGCCAGTGTAGGCAACTTATGAAACGGACAGTTCTGTACAAAACAAAAGAAACCACAGCCTTCTAGACTACACAGTTCCAGAGAAAAATGCCAATATGCGAAATGACGGAAAACAAAATTCTCGGGAATGTCATTGCATGATTATTTTTAAATATTTATTTAAAATAGTAAATAATCAAATATTTCAATAAAACCAACACCAAATTAAGCATAAACATCCATATTTTCATGATTTGCATACAAGTAAAAATGTCAAATTTTGTCATTTTGGGCGGTACGACTCTAATTAAATACAGAGCTATTAAAAAAGAAGGAACAGCTTTCAAACATTTATTGCTTCCAAACTATAAAAGATAGAAATACAATTGCAACGTTCCTGGAAAGAAGAAAGTTCAAAATTTTATGCATTCAGTGTGAGTACTACGCGTTACACGATAAATATCAAATGGTGGCTCATTTCCTGCCACACACGAAGCAGCTGGTCTCTCGTTATCGAACTCACAGCTTCAACAATGCGATGTCGCAGACTTTCAGGAATGTCAGGCATAGGGGGGAATAAAAACGCGGTCTTTTACGTAACCTCCCAGATAAAAGTCACAAGGTTTGAGGTCTGGAGACCTGGGAGGCCACCGGCGATGAAGTTCATCTTGTGTTCCTCCTCTTCCAATCCAACGTCCCAGACCTCACACCTTATGACTTTTATCCGTGGGGTTATGTAAAAGACCGCGTTTTTATCCCCTCCGTACCTGACAATCTTGAAAGTCTTCGACATCGCGTTGCTGAAGCTGTGAATTCGATAACGAGAGACCAGTTGCTTCGTGTGTGGCTGGATATGAGCCACCGTTTTGATATTTGTCGTGTAACACGTGGTGCTCACATAGAATGCATAAAATTTTGAAATTTTCTCTTTCCAGGAACGTTGGAATTGTGTTTCTATCTTTTGTAGTTTGGAAGCGATAAATGTTTGAAGTCTGTTCCCTCGTTTTGAATAGCCTTGTATTTGATGAGGCATAGAAAATTAATTAAATCTCGAAATTTTCCGTATTGTGTAAAGATTTGTTTCCTGATACTCTCGTAAGACATTTTATACATATCGTACAGGACCTCTAAGCAAACAGTTTATTGTCAAGTAATCAGAACACAGCTTTTAACAACAAAAGTAGGACAGGTGCTGTTTTAAATATTGTCAGAGCTTTACCTTTCACTTCCAGTTGTTTTTGGTTAATAATATATAACTTTTATGCTATCAGGATGTATGGTGGAATGAATGCAGGGTTATATCAAAAATAGACGTTAAAATAGTAAATAATTTATATGAACCTGTACGTAATGCTGCAGAACTATATAACGGATCAAGTGCACTGTATGAGAGGCGTTATGTAAAAAGCAGGCGGTATTTTGATCAGAACACATAAAGATATTGTTATTTAAAGTTCGGTATTTTGAGAGAATGTATTTTGACAGAATACACAAATTCATTAAAAGCTTATGACTGGTCGCCAACGGCCTTGCCGCAGTGGTAACCTTGGATCCCGTCAGATCACCGAAGTTAAGCGCTGTCGGGCTGGGCTAGTACTTAGATGGGTGACCATCCGGTCTACCGAGCGCTGTTGGCAATTGGGGTGCACTCAACCGTTGTGAGGCAAACTGAGGAGCTGCTTGATTGAGAAGTAGTAGCTCTGGTCTCAGAGACTGACATACGGCTGGGAGAGCGGTGTGCTGGCTACATGCCCCTCCATAACCACATCCAGTGACGCCTATGGGCTGAGCATGACACGGCGGCCAGGCGGTACCGTCGGTACCGTTGGACCTTCATGGCGTGTTCGGGAGGAGGAGAGTTTTTATGGTTGGTTAAGTAGATAAAGTATCTAGCTATACGGGAGCAGCTACAACATTCTTTGGCCATATTTTGTCTCATCCATCCATATAAGAGCCTGAAGCCAGTAACTTGACTGTGCAGGCTAAACTGTCGAGGAGTCGGGATCTAGTTTTCATAGAGAAAGAATGTGTCTGTAGTGCTTCTGAAACTTTCAGTAAGATGTTCAATATTGTTTGTCGAGGAATGGTGTCATAGAGAACAGTATAAAGCGGAAATTATCATTAATTTCCGATTTGTATAGTTTTTCTGAGGGTTCCCCACAGTCGTTTAATGAACAAAGTAAGAGCATATGGACTATCAGACCAATTGTGTGATTGGATTGAAGAGTTCCTAGATAACAGAACGCAGCAATGGAGAGAAGTCTTCCGAAGTAACAATGATTTCAGGTGTGCCGCAGGGGTGTGTCGTAGGACCGTTGTTATTCACAATATACATAAATGACCTTGTGGATAACATCGGAAGTTCACTGGGGCTTCTTGCGGATGATGCTGTGGTATATCGAGAGGTTGTAACAATGGAAAATTGTACTGAAATGCAGGTGGATCTGCAACGAATTGACGCATGGTGCAGGGAATGGCAATTGAATCTCAATGTAGACAAGTGTAATGTGCTGCGAATACATAGAAAGAAAGATCCCTTATCATTTGGATACAATATAGCAGGTCAGCAACTGGAAGCAGTTAATTCTATAAATTATCTGGGAGTAGGCATTAGGAGTGATTTAAAATGGAATGATTACATAAAGTTGATCGTCGGTAAAGCAGATGCCAGACTGAGGTTCATTGGAAGAATCCTAAGGAAATGCAATCCGAAAACAAAGGAAGTAGGTTACAGTCCACTTGTTCGCCCACTGCTTGAGTATTGCTCACCAGTGTGGGATCCGTACCAGATAGGGTTGATAGAAGAGATAGAGAAGATCCAACGGAGAGCAGCGCGCTTCGTTACAGGATCATTTCGTAATCGCGAAAGCGTTACGGAGATGATAGATAAACTCCAGTGGAAGATTTTGCAGGAGAAACGCTGAGTAGCTCGGTACAGGCTTTTGTTGAAGTTACGAGAACATACCTTCACCGAGGAGTCAAGCAGTATATTGCTCCCTCCTAGGTATATCTCGCGAAGAGACCATGAGGATAAAATCAGAGAGATTAGAGCCCACTCAGAGGCATACCGACAATCTTTCTTTCCAAGAAGAATACGAGACTAGAATAGAAGAGAGAACCGATAGAGGTACTCAAAGTACCCTCCACCATACACCGTCAGGTGGCTTGCGGAGTATGGATGTAGATGTAGATGTAGAAAGTTAAAATTCCGTTTTCTACTATATTTTGCATGTGGTGCACTATCGACACCACGCCAGGCAGTCAATGTGAAGAGATTGGCAGTAACTCATGTGACTGCTCTGCCAATCCGCGCCAGGCTCGCAGACACACCCACTCCTGTACGTGCGAGCAGTGCCACCACCGTCCCAACATAAGAGAACGCCGCACCGACGCCACTCCAGTGGGATAGCAGAGTTCACTCGGTGCATTCGAAGCCTACAAGTTAGCCCCACCTCTCTGAGCTGTTATCTAAGGCGAACTTGCTTGTGCCAAGGAACTCATGGAATACTATAGGACTTGCTGAACTGAAGTTTTGGTCGATTTAGGGGGAGGGCCAGACAGCAAGGTCATCGGTCCTATTAGGGAAGGACGGGGAAGGAAGTCGGCCATGCCCTTTCAAAAGAACCATCCTGGCATTTGCCTGAAGCGATTTACGGATATATTTGTGGTAAGTTCCGATGGGACCAAAGTGCTGAGGTCATCGGTCCCTAGGGTTACACATTACTTAATCTAACTTAAACTAACTTACGCTAAGGACAACACACACGCCCATGCCCGAGAGAGGACTCTCGAATCTCCGACGGGGGAAGCCGCGCGAACCGTGGCAACGCGCCGAGACCACGCGGTTACCACGCGCGGCCACGTTTTAGGGAAATCACATAAAACCTAAATCAGGATGGCCGTCGTCCTCCCGAATGCGAGTCCAGTATGCTAACCACTGCGCCACCTCGCTCGGTAGTGTGAAGAACATATTACGTCAGCTTCTCATTATTTTGCTCTCAGTTACAGCACCCACCTGTACTGATCCAATATCGCAAAACGGCGTGGAATACCATGCAACCTTGATTAGAGACACTAATTCCTCCATAAGCAAGGATCTTTGTAGTGTTCTGGGTATTACAAGTAACTGAACATTATGTGAATGTTTGACTGTTATTAAACCGAATTTGTCGTGATTTATAATCGGAAGGTCTTCGTCCAACTTGACTGTTAGTGTGACTGTCTAGTACGAGTGAAATCAATAGTGATGGAATAGATGATCAGTAACATTTGTACTCTGAACTGTGTGTCAGAAACGTGTACTTGTTTATGAATGGCTTCGTGGCCGTATTTGTGACTTTTCTATTTGAAAATAGAGCACAGTTATTTTTTGAAGCTAGTATTAAGCTAGTGATCCTGCGCCAGATGCATAGGAATAACTTACAGAGGAATGGAATCCAGGGACAGTCACCTCTAGCGCGTTTTCTTGACTCAGTTACATTAGTTGTCGCCCTAATTCAGGTCCCGGACTTGCGAAGCTTCTTAAGGCGACGAGCGTCGGTATGTCAGCCAGACTGGATGTGGTTTCCCACATACCATTAGGTGAATACCCCGCTCGTACCCAAGTCCTGCGTCAGTTACACAATTCGCAAACATTTAGAAAAGTTTCGCTCACTTTGACATGAATAGACGCATACATTTGGGTATACATACTTCGTAGTGCGGTGGCGACAGGAACAGCATTCGGGCACCCCTTAAATTAAGCGTCCCAAGTCCGTTCATAACCAAGCCGAAAAAGAAGAAGTAGTTTGAGGCAAGTGAGGAACGAACTGGAAGACTCCGCAATGCCGCACACTTCTAGTGCCGAGCCTCATCATTATTACCAGTTCGCAGACATCACTTCATCAACGCATTTCGCTAGCTGTTTGTTTGAGGATGTGCATTGGCGAGGAGGGTACACGAGATCCATCAAAAGCATTTGGCAAGTGTTAGGGATTGTCCCCAGATAAAAGCGAGAAGGTTGTGTCATGTAGATTTACATTGGGAACTGATTTGTGTTTTAATAGTAATTAAAAAGTGATATGAAAGTCGCTCTACTGGTAAATCCTTCCTGAGCTCCTACAGAATATACTTTTGGCAATAAGAACAATCGTTTGGTTCATGCATAACTGGATCCAGCACATTTTATTCGCGTTGTTCGAGATACTCCAGGAAATATTTAGCACGACAGATGGATAAGTAAGCAGGATCAGTTTATGAACCTGCCTGTTCACGCGATATCTATCCTGTATTGTAAACTACGTTACACAAAAGGTTTACGTTTTTTGTTGGACAAACATACATGAAAAAAGACTTCCTAAAGGAGAGGATATACACTGAAGCGCCAAAGAAACTGGTATAGGCATGCGTATCCAAATACAGAGATATGCAAACAGGCAGAATACGGCGCTGCGGTCGGCAACGCCTATATAAGACAACAAGTTGTTAGATCGGTTACTGCTGCTACAATGGCAGGTTATCAAGATTTAAGTGAGTTTGAACCTGGTGTTACAGTCGGTGCACGAGCGATGGGACACAGCATCTCCGAGTTAGCGATGAAGTGGGGATTTTCCCGGACGACCATTTCACGAGTGCACCCTGAATATCAGGAATCTCGTAGATCATCAAATCTCCGACATCGCTGAGGTCGGAAAAAGATCCTGCAAGAATGGGACCAATGACGACTGAAGAGAACGTTCAACGTGACAGAAGTGCAACCCTTCTGCCAAATGCTGCAGATTTCAATGCTCGGCCATCAACAAGCGTCAGCGTGCGAACCATTCAACGAAACATCATCGATATGGGCTTTCGGAGACGAAGTTCCACTCGTGTACCCTTGATGGCTGCGCGCCACAAAGCTTTACGCCTCGCCTGGGTCTGCCAACACCGACATTGGACTGTTGATGACTAGAAATATGTTGGCTGATCGGACGAGTCTCGTTTCAAATTGTATAGAGCGGATGGACGTGTGCGGGTATGGCGACAATCTCATGAATCCATGGACCCCGCATGTCAGCAGGGGACTGTTCAAGCTGGTGGAGACCCTGTAATGGTGTGGAGCGTGTGCAGTTGGAGTGATATGGGACCCCTGATACGTATATATACGACAGTGACAGGTGACACGTACGTAAGCATCCTGTCTGATCACCTGTATTCATTCACATCCACTGTGGATTCCGACGTACTTGGGCAATTCCAGCAGGACAATGCGACACTCCACATATCCAGAATTGCTACAGAGTGGATGATCCAGGAACACTCTTCTGAGTTAAGCGTTAAACACTTCCGCTGGCTACCAAACTCCCCAGACATGAACATTATTGAGCGTGAAACTTCCTGGCAGATTAAAACTGTGTGCCGGACCGAGACTCGAACTCGGGACCTTTGCCTTTAGCGGGCAAGTGCTCTACCATCGGAGCTACCCAAGCGCGACTAGCGATCTAGCGATACGTCCTCACAGCTTCAGTTCTGCCAGTACCTCGTCTCCTACCTTACTGAGCATACCTGTGATGCCTTGCAATGTGCTGTTCACAATAGATCTCCACCCCCTTGTACTCGTACGGATCTGAGAAAAGCCCTGCAGGATTCATGGTGTCAGTTCCCTTCAGCACTACTTCAGAATTAGTCGAGTCCATGCTACGTCGTGTTGGCGGCACTTCTGCGTGGTCGCGGGGGCCCTACACGATATAAGACAGGTGTACCCTTTGGCTCTTCAGTGTATTATCGTGTATAACTCGATAGTATATGTCCGAAGAATAACCGAAACTGACTTTTCGCCGACGAACTGTTAAAATTAGCCGTCCGCGCACTTTCTAAAATGTATGTCACAGTTTCATATTGTTTTAATAACTGTTTGAAAGCATATGTTAGCGTTAAAATTTGCAGTTTTTGACCAGTCCCCAAGTTGCGTCGTGACCTTTAGTCTTAAGAATGTTTTGGAACAATGAATGAGGCCACAATGAAATGACGCACAAAATTATCACCTCCGTAGCCGAGGTCGCTGATCCTCGCCTGTGCGGTGGCACTCGATTCAGAGGTACCCTGTCTGGATCCTGCTGGAAGAAGTAATTTTTATCTTCATTATTTGAGCGATAACGGCAGGAGAACTGATGGACCTAAGGTTCCTGTTGATCAGAATTTGCACCATTGTCCTACATTAAATTCCGAACCTCTCCGCGGTGTCTCATGGTGTGATGACATGTGACACTGTTGATGGTGATCTGTATAGCGGGAGGGGTGTTGAGCCCGTCGGGCCCCATGGTGCTACTCAAGAGAAGGTTACGTACCGCCGCCAGGTTTCACACATACTCTTTTCTCGTCGTCATACCATATAAATATGACACCACACTATTCACCCGCTCATTACAGTCACTCACACTCAATACATATACTCATTACCCAACAAAAGCACACCGCATGCAAATGGCTCAAGTATGGAGGAAGAAAATCCAGGTGGCTGATCAACCATTGAGGACTTCCGATTCAACAACGACTTAGGACTATTTCTTTCTACGCGTAAAATGCAGTTAAAACTTTCTAAAAACATACTAAATTATTTAGTTATGTATTGTGTCTGAAGATCAGGAAGAATGTTCGTCATATGGAACATATTCAAGAAGTAACTTTATTTAATATTTTTCATATACGTTTTTGAGAAAAGAATGTCTTAATTCCAAAATATGCAGGGTGAGTCACGTATTTTGTGAACGGTTCCAGATATCGAAATGAGGTTTTCGGCAGTGGTAGTACGCAAAAGGGTTCGTACTGTGGTCTGTGATAACGTATTAACTCTTGTATCGATCGAGTTATTGAAGCAAATATGAATTTTTAAATGAAGTGATATCCTTTTCTTTAGCGGCATCCGAAAGGCTTGAAAAGACGAGTATAATGATTCAATGCTTGTTAATTTTTACGTTCGAGGATCCTCATATTCGTCGTTTATCGGAAAGTCATTTTTCCTTCCATATTCTTTGCATGCAGGTATGTACACCAATGCGAAGTTTGACATGCCAATTTAAATAGGCGAATCTCGAAGGATAACTGTCCAAACGGTACGGCGGTATAGAGATGTCTATCACGATCGTCGCTGTCCACCACGTCAGACAATTGCTCGAATTATTAGGTCACAAGTGCGAACAGGCAGCTTTAACGCCAGAGCATGAGGACGAAGGCTGCAACAGCAGAGCACACGAAGAAGCTGTTACAACTACAGCGTTTATCTATCCGCTCGGTGGCACGAGACGTATTTCCAAGGAATGTGGGACCAGCCAGCCGACTGTCATTCGTGTCTAGCACCGACATAAATTCCACGCTTATCATCTGCCACTACATCAGGCATTCAGAAGACGTAATTCCAGACGTCGTATAGAATTTTGTAGGTTTGCTCTGCAGTGCTTGGGAGACGACACTAACGTGTGCTCCTTACCGACGAAGCAACGTTTACGTAAGCCGAAAACCTGTTAATACAATAAACTATGACTGTAGAACAAAAGCAAACTATCGATTTTCATTTATTATAATGTTGTTCTACCAAGAACCGACGCAAGATTCAGTTAACATGAAGCACGGTAATGTAAATTTACTTAACATGCGCTATTGAGCAGTTGACAATCCACGCTGGTTTCGTCAGGTACAACACCAACTACCGTGGAGCATAAATGTTGCGGCGGTATAGGAAATTCCATTGTGGGACGTTATTTCATCCCAGCAGTGTTAAATGGAAATACGTATACACACTTTCTTACGAACTTTCGGCCTGTTATTCTGGAAGACTTACGACTGGATAAGCGACAATGTATGCGATTCCAACAATACGCCTGCCTAGCCCACTCTTTCTGTTTTGCAACACAAATACTGAATAAAAAGTTTCCCGTGAGTAGGACGGAATGCTTCAGCACAATGGTTGGCCAAATCCTTCGGTTTGATTCCTCTTGATTTCTTTCTGTGGGGAGCACTGAAATGTGTAGTATATTATGAAGCCCGAAGTACGGCAGAGAATATGCGCCATCGAATCGTCACAGCATGCAACGGCATATCTCTCGAACGGCGATTTAGCACATGCTAAAGAAAAGTGTAAAACTAAGTTCCGTTAAGAAAAGTATTTATTTTGTGGGTGACATGTCGTCAGTCATTCTGAATAAAGTGTTTGGTTTATTTAAAGTGCATTCCGTCTAATTGCAATTTGGTGTAGTATCTATAGGCACATTTGTCCAACAGTGGGGATTTTACGAAGCATTCAGCCATCTCCAGACAAAGAATCTAAGAAAGTTAATAAACCAGTTTATTTTTTTCTGTGAATAGGGCTGTTTGTCAGTATCAAGTACGAAAGACCAACGTTTCTATTTTGGCTTTGAACAGTATGCAACGACCGGGAGGATTTAAAAGGAAAACAGCCTGACGAAACTATAGTTGTTTCCACAAAAACCTGGACGCGTACACACATATGAAACAGTTTTCCTAAGCCCCATTTAATCCACCAGAAGCTACCGTATGCCGCAGATCCATACTCAAAAATCGTAACTGCTCTATATCTCTTTCAATAGGAAATGAGGTTTTGCTTAGTAGTGTAGGACTGTCTTACTGCATATAACAGCGGAGCCAGGTATGAGGGCTCTCCTTTACGGTCTTTACACTGCAATAGCGGACTCTGGCCGCAGTGCTTTCCAATTTTAGTACATTTGTCAGAGTATTTTGCGAATAGTTTCAAAACAAGCAATTATCGCATGGTACTTGACTTTTCAAACGCTTTCGCATGCCGTTAAAAAATATATCATTCCATTTAAAAAGGTTATACTTGCTTCAGTAACGCAATCGGTACAAGAGATAAGACTCCTTATCACACACCAAAATACTTGTCCCTTAGCGTAAAATCACTTGCCGAAAACTTCGTTTCGCTATCTGGTTCAAATGACTCTGAGCACTATGGGACTTAACATCTGAGGTCATCAGTCCCATAGAACTTAGAACTACTTAAACCTAACTATCCTAAGGACACCACACACATCCATGCCCGAGGCAGGATTCGAACCCGCGACCTTTGAGCCATTAGAACCATTTGAACAAAAAAGTTTACGAAAAATCTACTTTCCAAACTTGAGTACTCACAAAATCCTAGGCAGTGTCAGTACTTTCAAATCAAATTTACAGCAGGGCCCACGAAATAAGTGACTTGCAAGCGTTTAGCAGCTGTTGTTGTTTGTTTAAGGCGGTCACAATCGTGGTTATCAACGTCCAGTTAAGAAGCCTGTCACTAATATGAAACAGACCTGTTAATCATGATTGAGCCATTACCCTGTAACCGAATGAATGTTGCCAATGTTGTTTCGACTACGCTGCAGAAGTTTCACTGGGAAACCCTTACACATCATCCATACAGTCCCGATATCTCCCCATGCAAAAAAAAAAAAGGCTCTGAACACTATGGGACTTAACATCTATGGTCATCAGTCCCCTAGAACTTAGAACTACTTAAACCTAATTAACCTAAGGACATCACACAACACCCAGTCATCACGAGGCAGAGAAAATCCCTGACCCCGCCGGGAATCGAACCCGGGAACCCGGGTGTGGGAAGCGAGAACGCTACCTCACGACCACGAGCTGCGGACTCTTCCCATGCATTTCCGTTTTTCTGAGTCCTCCAGAAAGACATTCATGGCCGTCGATTTGCTTCAGACGAAGAGATGTACGCCTGGGTACAATCATAGTTTCAGAGGAAACCGCAAAGTTTTTTACATAAAGGCATTGGACGTCTTCTCTCACAGTTATGGTGGTAACTCTTGAAATAATAAATACTTTACTTTTTTCCATGCGTCTCTTTTTCATTTGGCTGCCCCTTACAAATCAGTAATTTTTGCTGTCATGCGGGAAGTAAACTTGAGTAGTAAGAAGTTCATAATTTCTTTTTCGGTTTGATACTCTCAGTTTCAGGTCCTGTATCATTTAGGAGTGTCTGGACGCTAACTTTGGTCCCACTGTGAGCCTCTACGTATGACGAGCATTTATTTAGGGTTTTGAGATTCTCCTGTGCTGGTCATTAAAGGCTTCACTCTTTAACCTTTTTGACACTCTTTCAGTTGGCGTGTCTCTATCTACACTGACGGAAAAAAATCGCGACATCAAAAAATAATCAATGTAGAGTAATGAAATTTCGGGAATGCGTTTGACTAGGCTACATATTTAAGTGATTTACATTGCAAGATCAGAGGTTAATGTAAGCGCGCGATAAGCCATTGCAAATGTCAAATGCTGATACATTAAATTACTCAAAGGATTTTGCAGGCAACTTTAATTTTTTTCTTAGTGGATTTTAGTTTCTTATCTGCTGCGAGAAATACACCCCTAATTCCCATTAGCTTGTCATTTTGATATACACTTAAATTTTTTTCAATAACCTCACTGCTACTAATTTAGGGATTTACCCACCCTGCAATTCCCAATCCTTTGGCGCAAGTCTAGGTAGTCATAGCTTAGCTTTTCACAGAACCTTCGAGACTCTGACCCAAGCAGTGAGCGAGGGGTCACGATCAGTTCTGGGGACAATGCTGCGAACTGTAAGCTTAGTTGAAATTTCGTGAGCAAGGCTGGTCTTCTCAACCTTCACTGTCAGTCACTGGAAAAATCAGAATATGACGACAGGCATCGTTGTCTCCAAGGTGCGTCACAGTCTGCAGTTGATTGTGTCCTGTTCCTTCAATGGCAGACGAAATAGGCTCTTCAACTTGCTGAATCTGGTCTCAAGGCATACACACTGACTGTACATGTTTATCCTTCCGTCTCTTGCTGTCATTTCTCTAAGGGACAGCTCGAACTAACGAGGATTAACAGATCCCTACTCTTTCACACTTGCCTCCCCCTAACAGGAGACACAGCAGGCTTCCCAACAGGTGAAGTGTGTCTCACTGGCTCACTTTATTCAGGTTCAGTAGGACACAGTATCGCAAACTTGTTGGATACCTGAGTTACGTGTGGTACCTCGCTCCTCTACACAGGGCACTTAGACCTACCACTGACACAGCACTCAAGTCAAGTGGATGAGTGGTGGAAGAACCTGTATATCCTGTATAGGAGAAAGTATCCAGAGGACCAGTGAAATACAGTTTTCGTGAAACAGAACAATTAATTTCTAACGTACAACACTTTCACACATATACACTACTGGCCATTAAAATTGCTACAACACGAAGATGACGGGCTACACACGCGAAATTTAACCGAGAGGAAGAAGATGCTGCGACATGCAAATTATTAGCTTTTCAGAGCATTCACACAAGGATGGCGCCGATGGCGACACCTACAACGTGCTAACATGAGGAAAGTTTCCAACCGATTTCTCATACACAAACAGCAGTTGACCGGCGTTGCCTGGTGAAATGTTGTTGTGATGCCACGTGTAAGGATAAAGGTCGGATTGTAGCCTATTGCGATTGCGATTTAGCGTATCGCGACATTGCTGCTCGCGTTGGTCGAGATCCAATGACTGTTAGCAGAATATGGAATCGGTGGTACGCCGTGCTGGATCCCAACGGCCTCGTATCACTAGCAGTCGAGATGACAGGCATCTTATCCGCATGGCTGTAACGGATCGTGCAGCCACGTCTCGATCCTTGGTCAACAGATAGGGACGTCTGCAAGACAACCATCTGCATGAACAGTTCGACGACGTTTGCAGCAGCATCGACTATCAGCTCGGAGACCATGGCTGCGGTTATCCTTGACGCTGCATCAAAGACAGGAGCGCCTGCGATGGTTTACTCAACGACGAACCTGGGTGCACGAATGGCAAAAGTTCATTTTTTCGCATGAATCCAGGTTCTGTTTACAGCATCATGATGGTTGCATCCGTGTTTGGCGACATCGCTGTGAACGCACATTAGAAGCGTGTATTCGTCATCGCCATACTGTTCCCAACACCACTGCAAACGGATTTGTTAGGGTACAGAAATCAATGGTAGTCCTGGTAGTCCACGGAATTGGCACCTTGAGCTCAGACCGCTTTCTGTGAGTCATCTGTTAATGGCACTTGTGATCACTGAAGCACCAGCTGCACGTCGCATCGACGACAGCGACGAACCGGGGGTTATGTGTGCCTCTGTGGCGACTGCTCGTTTCTCACGTCCTGTCGTGTCCCTAGATCGACTGCTTTCTTCCTAATGCTGCCGTCGGCCAGGTTTCACCCATTCCAGCCAACATCCTCTAATAGTAGCATCGCTTCTATTCAAATGTCGAGAGATTTGCCGATTACTCCAAACGGCTTCTTTGAGGCCAACTACACGTTCTGTCTCAAATGCTGACATCTGCGTGCATTGTTCAAGCGGCTGTCTTCGAGGCATAGTTACTGTCCAACTGAGTACAATGAATGAAATTCGCAATGACTTTATGCCCTGGAATCGATATGTCCCCTGTTTACAATCCTTGCCAGCTGCGCAGTGAACCTGTACTGCAACGTCGCACATTCACCAATCAGCCGCCAATGTTCCCAGTGTTGCATTTTCGTTTCGATGCACGTATGAATATGAATTTGCGACTAATTTGCATAACTCCTACGTGGTGCGCCGTTTTTTTCTCTTAGAGTGTACACAAGATGATTCATAATTGAGAGCCAAAACTGACACGGGTGGAAGTGTGCGATAATAGGAGTAAAAACATTCCAGTTAACGTTGGTCTGGAAACGAGCCATCTGCAAGGTAATTGTAAATCTATAGTTACGGGCTGCCGCTGACTTCGGGATAAAATATTGTCCTGGTTAGCACACATGTATTTTAAATATTAACGTTTCGATTTAGTCTCCATGTACTTGGCCTCAAATTTCACTCATGACCCCTGGTTGAGGAATGTGGTACATTAATGATGTGGACCAGTAAGGGAAGTGTTGCACCTTGGGAACACTTTTCAGACTTTCGTCTCTAACCATCTCTGTAACAGAAGTTTACCTTTCCTTATTCCATTCTTAAATGACAGCATTAACTTTTCGTTCGCTGAGGTCTTTTTCTGAAATTACAAAAATTACTCTGGAAAAGTAAGGTTTTTTCCAAACGTGAAAAAAAGTTCCAAGATATAACAAGGCCATGTACCTAGAAACACATATTCTATTGAATACTAAAAGTGTTGCAACTGAACAAATCTTGTCAATACTCTATTTAATAATCGCTCTGTTACGTTGTTACTCTACTGCGTATCGGCCGTGCGGTTCTAGGTACTTCAGTCTGGACCAGCGTGACCGCTACGGTCGCAGGTTCGAATCCTGCCTCGGGCATGGATTTGTGTGATGTCCTTAGGTTAGTTAGGTTTAAGTAGTTCTAAGTTCTAGGGGCTGATGACCTCAGATGTTAAGTCCCATAGTGCTCAGAGCCATTAAGTGAAAGCGAATGAAGACGAAGAATTATTAAGAACCAGTTACAAATTAAAAACATTTTAAAATATAGGTTATTGAAAACAAACAGAAATTTCCATTTCGTAAACAGACGTTCTTCCGTTTCAAGGTAGAAGATAGTGCATGACCGACGAAGTATGGTGTAACTGTCCACACGTTACGTAACTAATTTTAAAGTACATGGAATTTTGTTCACTATAAAATGTTATTCCCAAAGAATTAACAATATCTTCAAAATAGCCATAATATGTTAAACAGCAAATTAAAAATGTTTACAAATGCTGCAAAAAATACAACGTCATGTCTCTCAGCAAATACAATTGAATAAGCCGAGAACAGGTTGTGACAGTCCCTTGTCCACATTACTTCCTAGGAATACAATTCTCAAGGTACAAAAGTCTCCCTACATTTTACTGCTTATCGAAGACGGCATCTACCGTGCTAACGTGGTTCAAGATGGATAAGTTGAGCAGCGCCTGTTCCTTGGCCTTCAGAATCATCTGATATTAATCCTTGGATTTTTCTGTCTGGGGTCATCTAAAATATGGTGTACAGCACTTCGGTTGAGTTAAACACTGGACTCGCATTCGGGAGGACGACGGTTCAATCCCGCGTCCGGCCATCCTGATTTAGGTTTTCCGTGATTTCCCTAAATCGCTCCAGGCAAATGCAGGGATGGTTCCTTTCAAAGGGCGCGGCCGACTTCCTTCCCTGTCCGTCCCTAATCCTATGAGACCGATGACCTCGCTGTATGGTCCCCTTCCCCGAAGCAACGCCGGCCGCGGTGGTCTTGCGGTTCTAGGCGCGCAGTCCGGAACCACGCGACTGCTACGGTCGCAGGTTCGAATCCTGCCTCGGGCATGGATGTGTGTGATGTCCTTAGGTTAGTTAGGTTTAAGTAGTTCTAAGTTCTAAGGGACTGATGACCACAGCTGTTAAGTCCCGTAGTGCTCAGAGCCATTTGAACCATTTGAACCCGAAGCAACCCCAACCCCCACTTCGGTTGATACAACTGAAGAGCTGTAGGAACGAACTGTACACTCTTGTCAACATTTACAAGACGATCCTTTAACAGATACAAGTATACAGTAAACCGTAGCATTTAATGTGCAGAACTGGTATTATATTCTTGTGAAGGTAGACCATAGGTTAAATTTGAACCCAATTAGATGAGGACTTAATCGAAAAGTTTAAGTTTCTAAAACATTTGCAGTAACGAAGTATCCTACTGCGGTCCGGGACGTCTCCAGACACGTCTTCGGCCTGGAACCTCATTGAGAGGAGTGGAGTTGTCTTCAGTGATGAGTGCCGCTTCGAAATGAGCTCCGATGACCAGCGAAGACGTGTCTGGTGACGTCCCGGATAGCGGTGGGTTTCGAACCTATCTGTTGTCCGTCATACAGCCCGACAACCAGGAGTGGTGGTGTACCGTGCCATTGATTTTTACAACAGGTCCCCTTTGGTTGTCATCCGAGACACCCTTACAGTGCAGCGGCACGTCGACGATGTTCTACGCCCCGTTTTGTTGCCCTTGATGGCAAGCCATCCTCGGCTTACATTTCAGCAAGATAATGGCTGCCCGCACACGGTGAGAGTTTCTACTGCTTGTCTTCGTGCTTGTCAAACCGTACGTTGGCCAAAGTGGTCTCTCCCCACTGAGAATGTTTGGAGCATTATGGGCAGGGCCCCCCCAATTAGCTTGGAATTTTGACCATCTAACGCGCCAATTGGACACAATGTGGCGCGATATCCGTCAGGAGGCCATCCAACAACGCTGCTAATCAAAGTGAAATTGAGTAACTGCTTGCATAAGGGCCAGAAGAGGACCAACACCTTATTGACTTTTGCTCAGTTTGTGAAGCTCTTTCTATTGAACAAATCATCCAATTTTACTTTTTCTCTTCTCTCTTTTTGTTTTTGTTGTACACATTCATTACATCTACCGATATCCGTCCCGTTCGAATAATTCCTTCATGGTGAGTGGTTTGTTTTATCTTGGACTGTATTTGATACTTAATTCAGTGGCTGCTCATAACCACACATTCACAATTACAAACGACTCGTTTGCGGACCGGGGTGCACTGGGACGTTGTTACTTTTGTTATCGTATACTTTCACTCTTGTCCTTTTTCAATATTAAAGACACTTCCTGTGTGGTGTCACCGCCAGACACCACACTTGCTAGGTGGTAGCCTTTAAATCGGCCGCGGTCTGTTAGTATACGTCGTACCCGCGTGTCGCCACTATCAGTGATTGCAGACCGAGCGCCGCCACACGGTAGGTCTAGAGAGACTTCCTAGCACTCGCCCCAGTTGTACAGCCGACTTTGCTAGCGATGGTTCACTGACAAATTACGCTCTCATTTGCCGAGACGATAGTTAGCATAGCCTTCAGCTACGTCATTTGCTACGACCTAGCAAGGCGCCATTATCATTTGCTATTTATCTTGTGATGCATGTACCGTCAGACCGATGTTCACCAATTATGGATTAAAGTTAAGTATTCCAGAAGCTACGTACCTTTTTTGCTAGTCTCTATTCCTTTAACTGTTCCAGACCTCACGCCAGCCTGCGTCAGCTTAAACGCGTGCCTTTCGGCTTCCTCTCATAGTGGCTTGGCTGTCTTGCCAAGTCACAACATCCTGCATATTTATATTCTGTGATGAACTGGCTGTACTAGGTCTTCTCATTAGGGACTACACTACTGGCCATTAAAACTGCTACACCAAGAAGAAATGCTGATGATAAAAGGGTATTCATTGGACAAATGTATTACACTAGAAGTGACATGTGATTACATTTTCACGCAATTTGGGTGCATAGATCCTGAGAAATCAGTACCCAGAACAGCCACCTCTGGCCGTAATAACGGCCTAGATACAACTGGGCATTGAGTCAAACAGAGCTTGGATGGGGTGTACAGGTACAGCTGCCCATGCAGCTTCAACACGATACCACAGTTCATCAAGAGTAGTGACTGGCGTATTGTGAAGAGCCAGTTGCTCGACCACCATTGACCAGACGGTTTCAATTGATGAGAGATCTGGAAAATGTGCTGGCCAGGACAGCAGTCGAACATTTTCTGTGTCCAGAAAGTCCCGGACAGGACCTACAACATGCGGTCGTGCATTATCCTACTGAAATGTAGGGTTTCGCGGGGATCGAATCAAGGGTAGAGCCACGGGTCGTAACGCATCTGAAATGTAACGTCCACTGTTCAAAGTGCCGTCAATGCGAACAAGAGGTGACCGAGACGTGTAACCAATGGCACCCCATACCATCACGTCAGGTGATACGCCAGTATGGCGATGACGAATACACGCTTCCAACGTGCGATCACCGCGATGTCGCCAAACACGGATGCGACCATCATGATGCTGTAAACAGAACCTGGATTCATCCGAAAAAATGACGTTTTGCCATTCGTGCACCTAGGTTCGTCGTTGAGTACACCATCGCAGGCGTTCCTGCCTGTGATGCAGCGTCAAGGGTAACCGCAGCCATGCTCTCCGAGCTGATAGTCCACGCTACTGCAAACGTCGTCGAACTGTTCGTGCAGATGGTTCTCGTCTTGCAAACGTCCACATCTGCTGACTCAGCGATCGAGACGTGGCTGCACGATCCGTTACAGCCATGCGGATAAGATGCCTGTCATCTCGACTGCTAGTGATACGAGGCCGTTGGGATCCAGCAAGGCGTTCCGTATTACCCTCCTGAACCCACCGATTGCATATTCTGCTAACAGTCATTGGATCTCGACCAACGCGAGCAGCAATGTCGCGATACGAGAAACCTCAATCGCGATAGGCTACAATCCGAGCTTTATCAAAGTCGGAAACGTGATGGTACGCATTTCTTCTCCTTACACGAGGCACCATAACAACGTTGTACCAGGCAACGCCGGTCAACTGCTGTTTGTGTGAGAAATCGGTTGGAAACTTTCCTTATGTCAGCACGTTGTAGGTGTCGCCACCGGCGCCAACCTTGTGTGAATGCTCTGAAAAGCTAATCATTTGCATATCATAGCATCTTCTTCCTGTCGGTTAAATTTCGCGTCTGTAGCACGTCACCTTCGTGGTGTAGCAATTTTAATGGCCAGTAGTGTATGTTGACAAACTGCTATGAAAAAGGGACACCTGAGGGGTTGAAATTAGAGTTGCAAGGAAACGATGTTGTCATTAACATTATGTGAGTTCGCTGGGAACGAGTTTCGTCTTCTGGCTATACTGACTGGTATATGGCACTGAGGCGGAATGCGTTGTATTGGCCATGAGGGTCACCAAGGGTATTACCTACCCAAAATGTAACTTACCTTAATGCCATCCTCAACCCTGAAATTATGCATTCTTTAGACAAATTTATCGATTCACAGCACGAGAAAATTTTAATGGAGCAGATGTCCTAAATTTTGAAAGAAATCGCCAACACAACATTATATTGACAAGTATTTCAGGTACCAGTTGTGGCGTGTTTGTGCTAGGTATCTGCATAGTTAATTACTGGAATAAACACAGACGTTTACGGTCTACAGATCCACCGGCACAGTTGAAATTAAGTCGTTAGCACGAATGGGCCGGAGGAACAGCTGATGGAAGCAAAACTACTATATTTATGTAGTATAAAAATTAGATTAAGGATTGTATTTTATTAATGTTCTGGAAACTGCACTTTAAGAGCAAGCTCATATACTAGTGCATAAGGAAGAAGCCCATGTGAAACAGATCATGATAGTAGCCGGGTATTGTCATCTGCACGAGACGGAATTCCGTTGGTTAAGAATACATTTAAGGGAAGGCTCGTCTTGGAAGATTATGAACCAATGTTTCGAAAGAGGGAATGCCAACTGCACCAAGAAAAAGGTCAGCGCCCGAACTATAAATTTTTTAAGGTTTTTGCAGTCGCGAGCAGGCAGTAGAGGCCGGCTCGGCCGACGTTGCTAATGGAGTAAGCCATTGACAGTATTGTTGCCATTGCTTCAAAACACTCTGTCCAGACGGGATTTGCGACACCGGTCACGGCCGAGGCGCATAGAACTGCTAACGCCGTAACTCAGGGTGAGCATCAGTGAAGTATTTTCAAATAACTTCCGGGAATTCAGCCAGGTAACACTTTCAGCGACTGTCGATATTTCGGCGGGAGAACACCCCGCCATTTTCAAGGCAAACTGTAAAGGACAGGCGGCGTACATGCAAATGTAAAACCTTGGTTCTCGGACTGAAGCAGGAAAGATAACACACACACTGAACACTAGTGCCACCAAAGATGACCAAAGTCAGAGTTGTCGATAGTGAGACTATGAATTCGCAGGTTAGGTAGCATTGACTCTGTCCCTCTGTTTTTTGACAAGGGAGAGAGCCGGATTCCAAACAGAGTTTAAACAGAAACCTCCATCCCTGTTAACGAGGTTGCTCGCTAATTTAATCTCAACTGCCTCCCTAATAACACTGTCCTAATAGCTGGACGTGCATGTCAATATCTCGGTGTTATTATATAACATGGGGTGACCAGTATCCAAGCAATGTTCGGCAATAGCAGATCTACTTGGCTGCTGTAATCGTGTGTGCCGTTTATGCTCAGTACATCGGTCCTCCACGGTCCTGATAGAGTCAATGCTACCTCACCTGCGAATTCATAGACTCACTATCGACAGCTCTGACTTTGGTCATCATTGGTGGCACTAGTGTGTGTGTTATCTTTCCTGCTTCAGTCCGAGAACCGAAGTTTTAAATTTGCATATACGCCGCCTGTCCGTTGCAGTTTGCCTTGAAAATGGCGGGGTGTTCTCCCGCCGAAATAACGGCGGTCGCTGAAAGTGTTACCTGGCTGAATTCCCGGAAGTTATTTGAAAGTTGTATACGCCAGCTGAAACTCAGGTCTCATCAGTGAAATAATATTACACAATTTTGGTAAACATTTTTGGAATTCAGTGACCAATTAATTGTTATATTTAGATTAAAGTTCAGTCTTGATCACGTTATGTCTGTTTTAATGAGTAACCGGTTTCGGTTTTTTCTATAAAACCATCATCAGACCCATTGGCTCCTTTGGGTTGGTAGGTGGAGCTCTCCTTGCTGCTGTGCAGTCAGTTGACTGCACAGCAGCAAGGAGAGCTCCACCTACCAACCCAAAGGAGCCAATGGGTCTGATGATGGTTTTATAGAAAAAACCGAAACCGGTTACTCATTAAAACAGACATAACGTGATCAAGACTGAACTTTAATCTAAATATAAAATAATATTACACTTGTGTGTTACGCACAAACTCACACATCGCAAGTTTAACTAGACCTGGCAACCCGTGCTCGGTGCAGAGCGAACTAGAAAAGGCTGACAGCAGCACAAACACGTGAAAACCCATTCATCCCCCCTCCTCCCCCCCTCTCCCCCGCCAGTAGAACTACATAAGAAGCATAGCTATAAGGGTATAAATAATCGAGCGTAGGGGCTCAAGGTATTTAGTCGTGCCACCATTCTGTCTGCATCTTGAACCAAAGAGAATTAAAGGCTTTTGAGTTAGAGAGAGTAATGGCCTTTTGTGTTTCAAACAAAATACGGCTAATCCTCGGTGACGATGATCTGCTGGCTGCCTGCCCCCTGATTAACTCGTCAAGTTCCAGCACGACGCTCGCCATATCCGAGCTGGGGCGGCTGCATGTGGTTCTACAGCGTGGGACTTGGGCAATGTCACCATTGCGCAGAGCTGGTTTGCGGCCAGTCGCCAACGCCCTTGCAGCGTAGACGTCTTCGGCCATCGTCCTGGTAGTACGTTGGGAATGACTGGGGCACTGCCGCCCGGCATCAAACAAGTAAGGTCAAACCCAATCGCTCGACATGAGAATCACGAGTACACGCTTTGGAGGATCTGGGTGGCCGCGCTTGTTCTTCACAGCTGGCGTATACACACGGCACCACGGTAGCTGCCGGCCGCCACCCAGGTCAACGGGCATCACAGGCCCATTCAGCAGTCGGCTGCATTCACACACACACACACACACACACATACACACACACACGGTGCTGCCCCCCTTCTAACAGCCGAGTACCGCAAGTCTCTAGAGGAACGGAAGGTTCCAAATGATTGGAAAAGAGCACAGGTAGTCCCAGTCTTCAAGAAGGGTCGTCGAGCAGATGCGCAAAACTATAGACCTATATCTCTGACATTGATCTGTTGTAGAATTTTAGAACATGTTTTTTGCTCGCGTATCATGTCATTTCTGGAATCCCAGAATCTACTCTGTAGGAATCAATATGGATCCCGGAAACAGCGATCGTGTCAGATCCAACTCGCTTTATTTGTTCAGGAGACCCAGAAAATATTAGATACAGGCTCCCAAGTAGATGCTATTTTCCTTGACTTCCGGAAGGCGTTCGATACAGTTCCGCACTGTCGCCTGGTAAACAAAGTAAGAGCCTACGGAATATCAGACCATCTGTGTGGCTGGATTGAAGAGTTTTTAGCAAACAGAACACAGCCTGTTGTTCTCAATCGAGAGACGTCTAGAGACGTTAAAGTAACCTCTGGCGTGCCACAGGGGAGTGTTATGGGACCGTTGCTTTTCACAATATATGTAAATGACCTAGTAGATAGTGTCGGAAGCTCCATGCGGCTTTTCGCGGATGATGCTGTAGTATACAGAGAAGTTGCAGCATGAGAAAATTGCAGCGAAATGCAGGCAGATCTGCAGCAGATAGGCACTTGGTGCAGGGAGTGGCAACTGGCCCTTAACATAGACAAATGTAATGTATTGCGAATACATAGAAAGAAGGATCCTCTATTGTATGATTATATGATAGCGGAACAAATACTGTTAGCAGTTACTTCTGTAAAATATCTGGGAGTATGCATGCGGTACGATTTGGCTCTGAGCACTATGGGACTCAACTGCTGAGGTCATTAGTCCCCTAGAACTTAGAACTAGTTAAACCTAACTAACCTAAGGACATCACAAACATCCATGCCCGAGACAGGATTCGAACCTGCGACCGTAGCGGGTACGATTTGAAGTGGAATGATCATATAAAATTAATTGTTGGTAAGGCAGGTGCCAGGTTGAGATTCATTGGGAGAGTCCTTAGAAAATGTAGTCCATCAACAAATGAGATGGCTTACAAAACACTCGTTCGACCTATACTTGAGTATTGCTCATCAGTGTAAGATCTGTACCAGGTCGGGTTGACAGAGGAGATAGAGAAGATCCAAAGAAGAGCGGCACGTTTCGTCACAGGCTTATTTGGTAACCGTGATAGCGTTACGGAGATGTTTAGTAAACTCAAGTGGCAGACTCTGCAAGAAAGGCGCTCTGCATCGCGGTGTAGCTTGCTGTCCAGGTTTCGAGAGGGTGCGTTTCTGGATAAGGTATCGAATATATTGCTTCCCCCCACTTATACCTCCAGAGGAGATCACGAATGTAAAATTAGAGAGATTCGAGCGCGCACGGAGGCTTTCCGGCAGTCGTTCTCCCCGCGAACCATACGCGACTGGAACAGGAAAGGTAGGTAATGACAGTGGCACGTAAAGTGCCCTCCGCCACACACCATTGCGGAGTATAAATGTGGATGTTGTAGATGTAGATGGCTGGCCGGAGTACTGTATGAGGCTACTTGAATGAACACACATCATTTCTCCCACCCACCCTGACGCATAGCGGCCCGGAATAGGCCAGGTTCTTACACTACTAAGAACCATGTACCACCTCTTTGTAAGGTCCAGAGACCATGGTCAATCGCAGTGACTTCAGTATGGTTATTGTCTTTGAATTAAAATGTAATATCTGTTCGTCTCATTGCGTATTTTTTTCAGTTGCCTTCTATACTAGATGTAGTGTTGTCCGAAGAGCTAAGTTCCACGGCAAGATTGGTATCTCGCGACGAAACCACAAGTAAACAAGGTTGTTACCAGAAGCAGCGACGGATGGGAGACGGTGGCGTACAAGCGCTCAGAAGAGTTCCCACACGCCAACGCATCAGCTCGATTACTTCCGTCTGAGCGCAGTGCCGCTCAGTCAGTAATCACCGCCGAAGACGACAGCATCGTCTCTCTAATCTCTAACTTCGTGTGTTGAAACCGCATACGAGGCTCAATGCCATGACCGCACGGAAGAAGGGAGCTGTCGCTCCTTGGCGATTTCCCCTTGACGAGAGGCCGAGAAGGAACGTCGCAAGCGTACTCTTTATAATCTATGTTTCGCAATCTGTGTTAGGTACAGCTACTTACCTCACATGATTTATTGGCATTTCTCTTCCACTTCAGTTTGTTTTTCTTCGTCACTACCGTTGGCACCACGGTGGCGTGTGGAGAAATCTTTGGGTTGAGAGCCAGTAGGTTCTGAAATGATAAATTATGTTTTTACAGTTTCAAAGTGTACTAAGACAAGAAAATAGTGTACCTGATGTTACAAAAGTGAAATTTTAAAATAACAACTAAGACGTGCATTAGTGGTATCAGAAGTTATCACAGTAAATAAATTTTGTGCTAAAGCACACTCCGCAGCAGATTTTTGAAAAATTTGCTCTTACCAGCAAAATGTCTTGCTGTCGATTATTGAAAATACTGCTATTTTTGTTTAATCCGTTATTCATTAGAGAATGTAAACAGCATAAACACTTCCTTTGGCAACAGAGAATAATAGAGAATATAAACAGCATACGAGTACATACTCCATTTGACAACAGAGAATTATCCTACATATATTGTTGTTCTGGTCTTCAGTCCAAAGGCTGGTTTGATGCATCTCTCCATGCTACTGTATCCTGTGCAAGCCTCTTCATCTCCGAGTAACTACTGCAACCTACATTCTTCTGAATCTGCTTAGTGTATTCATCTCTTTGTCTGCCTCTACGATTTTTACTCTCTACGCTTCCCTCCAATACTAAATTAGTAATCCCTTGATCCCTTTTGTAGTCACGTTGCGCCACATATTCTTCTTCTCCCCAATTCTATTCAGTATCTTCAAATGGTTAAAATGGCTCTAAGCACTATGGGACTTAACATCTGAGGTCATCAGTCCCCTAGACTTAGAACTACTTAAACCTAACTAACCTAAGGACATCACACACATCCATGCCCGAGGCAGGATTCGAACCTGCGACCGTAGCAGCAGCGCGGTTCCGGACTGAAGCGCCTAGAACCGCTCGGCCACAGCGACCGGTTATTCAGTATCTCCTCATTAGTTACGTGATCTACCCATCTAATCTTCAGCAGTCCTCTGTAGCCCACATTTCGAGAGCTTCTATTCTCTTCTTGTGTAAACTGTTTATCGTGCATGTTTCACTTCCATACATGGTTACACTCGATACAAATACTTTCAGAAAAGACTTCCTCGTATTATACAGAAATTGTGTAAAGTTCTGTGCATTCACTAACTCTGGCATAAGAAAACTTTGAATACGGCTATGAAAACTGGAGGTATCGCTGTTGTTTTGTTTGTTTATATGAAAACACTGTTAAAACTGAATCTTGCAGAACAATTACCTAGTTACTGCTCTGCGAATAAGGAACTACAACACAAGTGCATGTTGACTGAATATTGAGTGATTACTTTGCTTTTCCAGGCAAGCCCAGAAATTGGAACATAAGACTAACATTGTGGTATGACAAAACGCAAGATACTTAACCATGAAGAATTAACATCAAAGATTAATATACACATACATGTAGTAGCACTGGCTATCACAGTTTAATCGGAATGCGATAACAATTTTTTGCTCAATCCCGTTAATAGTGGACAGTATTTTCATTATAAAAGAAAAATCGCTTCGGTTCAAGGTGTTGCACGTATGAAGTTCAAGAGTTAAAGCCTAAAGATTTAAAAAGCGAATAAAGCTTCACACAATTATTTTGCGATAATGTGACAGTAAGGCGTCAAAACGTCAAATCGCAGACATTGGTGATTAACTTGCACCTTAAAGTATCAGCAGCTATGGCAGTACAAATATGCAGAATATGCATAACATAAAGCTATAAGCCGTAGGCCATTTTACACGTCTGGATCTGCACATATACTTCGAAAGCCATTATACAATACATTTCGCACTAATGTTAGTGTGTTTTTGTCCTCTTCCAACGATCTATTGATGGAGGGGAAAACGACGAACTACATAGCTGCGTTGGTGCCTAAATCATTCTTATCTTTCATCAGCTCTACTCGAGATACAGGGTGATGAGAGTAAGCTGATAGCACAGACTTCTTCGAATAAACATTTCTCTTAATTTACCCAACAGCGCTGCTTGAAAGGAACCCAAACGCTGGAACACTACTTTAGAATTGATCGCAGTAGCGTCTAGTATGCGTTTTCTTTTAAGAAAGCACTGTACTTTCACAGAAGCATCTCAATTCATTTCACTCTTCAATATGCCTTGCCCAATACTTATTTTACGTGTTCGTTCTATTTGATGCCACTTCCAGCACTACTCCTAAATACTGATAAGGTTTGACATAATCGACTAGTGTGGGGTACTTCTGTTTCTTATAGGCATTATCTTAGACTTATTGATATTTAAAGAGAGCTGCGAACAATTAAATAGTGACTAAACCACATCTTATAAGTAATGTATGTACGTTGAGACCGCCTCCATAGCTCTGTGATCACCTTGTCTGATTGCTATCCGGAGGATCCCGGTACGCTTCGCGGTATTACAGGGATTTTTTTCTCGGTCTGGGGCTGGGATGGGGTGCACTCAGCCTCGAGATGGCAACTGAGGAGCTACTTGAGTGAGAAGTAGCGGCTCCAACGTCTAAGAGGCTGCCAATGACCTGGAGAGTGGTGTGCTGATCCCACGTCCCTCTATACACCAGTGTGAAGGGATGACGCGGTGGCCGGTCGCTACTGAATATACTGAGTACACGAAGCTTTAGGTCTGTACTGAGAAATTTAGAGTCTTATTACACTTTCTTAGGGTTCAAATGGCTCTGAGCACTATGTGGCCGAGCGGTTCTAGGCGCTTCAGTCTGGAACCGAGCGACCGCTACGGTAGCAGGTTCGAATCCTGCCTCGGGCATGGCTGTGTGTGATGTCCTTAGGTTAGTTAGGCTTAAGTAGTTCTAAGTTATAGGGGACTGATGACCTCAGATGTTAAGTCCCATAGTGCTCAGAGCCATGTGAACCATTGTTTGAGCACTATGGGACTTAACTTCTGAGGTCATCAGTCCCCTAGAACTTAGAACTACTTAAACCTAACTAACCTAAGGACATCACACACATCCATGCCCGACGTAGGATTCGAACCTGCGACCGTAGCGGTCGTGCGGTTGCAGACTGTAGCGCCTAGAACCGCTCGGCCACTAAGGCCGGCACACTTTCTTAGGGCACACCACATGTTTTACTTCCGTTTCAGTTGAATATCCGCTGTGTAGTATAACGTGCACTGAGATGACAAAAGTCATGGGATAGCGATGTGCACAAAAACAGGAATAACAGATTTTGAACGCGGAATGGTGGTTGGAGGTAGACGCAAGGGACATTTCATTTTGGAAATCGTTAGGGAATTCAATATATAGAGTTCCACAGTGTCAAGAGTGTGCCGAGAACACAAAATTTTAGGCATTACCTCTCGCCACCGACAACACAGTCACCGACGGCCCTAACTTAGCTACCGAGAGCAGCGGCGTTTGTGTAGAGTTATCAGTGTTAACAGGCAAGCAACACCGTGTGAAATAAGAGCAGAAATAATGTGGGACGTCCGACGAACGTATCCGTTAGGGCAGTCCGGCGAAATTTGGCGTTAATAGGATAGAAGCAGACGACCGACGTAAGTGCCTTTGCTAACAGCATGACATCGCCTGCAACGCCTCTCCTGGGTTCGTTACCATGTCGCTTGGCCCCTACGACGGACAACCGTGTCCTGGTCAAATGAGTCCCGATTTCAATTGGTAAGAGCTGATGGTAGGGTTCGAGTGTGGCTCGGACCCCACGATGCCATGGACTCAGGTTGTTAACAAGGCACTGTCGAGTTGGAGGTGGCTCCATAGTGCTTTGGGTGTATTTACATGGAATGGACTGGGTCCTCTGGATGTTCGGCTACTTGGAGACCATTTGCAGCCATTCATGGACTTCATGTTCCCAGATAACACTGGAATGTTTGTGGATGACAATGCACCATGTCACGGGCCACAGTTGTTCGTGATGGGTTTGAAGAACATTCTGGACAATTCGAGTGAATGGTTTGGCCACCTAGATCGTCTGTCATGGATCCCATTGTACGTTTATGGGACATAGTCGAGAGGTCAGTTCGTTCACAAAATCCTGCACCGGAAATATGGCAGTAGGGCTCAGTACTTCTGCAGGGGACTTCCAACGACTTGTTGAGTCCACGCGACGTCGAGTTGCTGCATTACGTCGAGCAAAAAGAGATCCGACACAATATTAGAAGGTATCCCATGATTTTTATCCCGTCAGTGTCTTACGAATTAGTCAAACATTCGTCGAGTCAATTGCACGTCTGCGACGATACTCCGTATGATCCTATCTTGGATTATGGTGTAAAATATGACACAGTGTGGAACGTCTTTCAGAAACCTAGCAAAACGAAATCTATTTGTTCACCTGCATCTACTCTTTGCAAGATTTCATGTATGAATAAGACCGTGTTCATTACTTGAGAGAAGCTCCTTTTCCAGCATGAACGCCATAAATGCTGAGATTAGAATAATTTCTAGGATACTGCAACAGATGGACATCTGCATTATCGGTATGTAATTATGTGAAGCCATTATTTTACTTTTAATGAACAGAGGAGTGACCTGCTCTCTTTTCAAGTCATGCACCATTCTTCTCTGCGCAAGAGGAAATGGGATAATTCCGCAGCGTATTAAGTATAAAATCTGACTGGAATTTCAACTGGATCTGGTGCCCCGTCAGCGTTGAGTACTGTTAACTGTTTTTCAATACCAGAGATTCTTTGTATATGTCTTATATTCGGGAGTCTGCGTGGCAATATCACTGCCATGTGTAAATACATTTTCAAATGTGGAATTTCGCATATCTCCTTTCTTCCTGCTGTCTTTAGTTTCATCAGCAGACGAACCCACGATAGATTAAATGAAAGGTTTACATACAACCAAACCTTCTTAAGATTTCCTGTCAGATTTTCCACCACTATTTAACTGTGGAAATAACTGTAGGCTTCGCCTGTGACCATTCTTACGCATGCAAGAGTTCCCATTATGTTTTCCCTATCAGCTTACCTGAAATATCTTTCGAAGCGAGACTGTAGTTTCCGGAACATTGTCCGCATGGTGGTATTAAACCAAGATAGGTCTTTGTTAATTTACTTGGTACCACGACTTATACCGTTTTTCAGCTTTAACCGCAATTTTTTTGCGTATACGGATCTGAATTTGATCAGTTCACCTTTTAGATAGGTTGTTAGCGACTGTATATCACTTCGAGTAAACAGAAATACTTTTCCAGATTACTTGATGACATTTATGCCTTTAGTTGTCTTCGTTACTGTAATACCAAGAAGGTAACTAATTCCAATCTTACTTGTAACACTTTCGAAACATCCAACCTGTTTGTGACCAGGAGGACTAAAATATTTCTGTCACGTGTTGCCCTTGTTTGGCAATGTATTCAGTATTACTTAGCAATACTGTTTTGTCTTTACTACCAATAATGTATGCATAGTTTTCCCAGTCGCTACTGGGCAGGTTAAAGTCACCACTTGCTACTACCGTATGCTCAGATGTTTCCGTGCTATAGTGTTCATGCTATCTTAGAATGCCAGTATTGTTCATTGCCCTTGATGCTGGTGCATAAATTACATGCCCAAGAAACATTTCTGAAATATTTTTTGTGCTGTTCTTTGTCATTGGCGAATATCAGAAACAAATGTTGGCGAATGTGTTACACTGAAGCAGTCTCACATTAAATCTGTCCGGATAGGAGCAATCGTCATCTCTTAGCCGCGCACCCCCTTTTCACAACATTCTATTAGGTTCCTAGGGTTTTTCATGTCAGTCGGACAGCCTAATGAAACTGCCTCAAGTACATGAAGACATGCTGCTTAAAAAAAAAAAAAAAAAAAAAAAAGAAAAAAGAAGGAAACAGTTGCGCGTCCAACCAACAGGAAGGTTATTAACGATACAGCACTAGAACATGTGCACAAGGATGACCGTGGTCTTGCTGACAGAACCATTCCATCATTCGCCTGAAGTGATTTAAGATTTAAGAGAACTGAGGAAACCAAACCCTGTGTATAATAACCTCTGCAGACTTTCTGGGCCGTGACTGTACCTTCAAGTGACAAAAATGTTTTAATGTATCCGTTACTTTTTATTGTCACTTCTTGATTGCATCTATGCGCTTCAAAAGCATGTCCTCCATTGCAGGTGCCTTTGCACAGAATCGTATTCACGCAGTGACTGCTACATGGAGATCAATTATTATTTGTTCTCCTGCTGCCATGTGGTGTGTTCGGTCGTGCACTATCATTTTGGTGATTAGTTACATTGACTATACGAAAACCACGGCACTCATTGTTTAAAAAAATGAAATGTCGTTATGATATCTTACGTACTCGTTATACACGGAAATGACTCCTTCGTAGTACGAACATAGAAAATTTTCACATAGACCTACACGCTTACGTAATTTCTGTAAGTACTGTAGTTCAGCTTTTAATGATAAACTTTGGTCGTACGTTTGAAATGTCAGCAGACACCGTTACCTGAAAGGTGAATCGAAGGTTCCAAACAGTGCCCGTCATGTGGTTTTCTCCAGTGCTACTGAAGTTGAGGACGAGTTAACGATTTGACGATAGACAAGTGAATCTCTTTCCAACTGCATTCACGTAGCACAGAGATTAACGTACATATACTACTACACCGCCATAGTCATTCGTCAAGTATAACTATATGATACTTTCGCTACTTCTGAGAAAGACTGTTATCAATATTTCGAAGCACAGATATGCGACAAGTTTCGAAAAATCTGAGGAGCTACGAATCTGTAACGAAAAATATGTCATTACATTGGATCCAACAAAACAGAACGGAACAGCGAAATGTCTTTGAAGTGCGCACGTTACACGCAGCAACAGCCTTACCTGCCACAGCTAAACAGACATTTAATGAAACTGGACAAATAATTGACAATCAGTATCACTCGCTCAGTTTAACAAAGTCAAAAATTTAATTTTTTTTGCGAATAGCAATTATTTATGAGTATTTCTTTCCTTAATGTTAGTAAATATTTGTTCGCCTCCTGGTTTCAGTAATAAGAGACCTGATGTAACTGTTACTTTCCTTCATAGCTACAAGAACAGTTATTTGTTGCTTCGTTTACGAAAATTTTTTTTTCATTTTAGTTCAATCGCGATCAAATGTAGTAAATCTTTCTACAGCCTTGTGGTAATTTCAGAAAAGCAATTCACCTTTACGTAAAAAGGTTTTCTGCAAAGTGAAGGCTCTTTTCTCACTCACACGTCAGTCAAACTTGTTAACTATGCAATAAACTAACTTTGAACATAAAGAAACATATCAGAAATAATTTGAGCATAAAGGGATTAAAGATCAAAATAACGCTGTGAAAGTAAATGTATGCGATATTCAGTAGACACCAAGCTTTAGGGGTGATATGGATTTGAGTTGAAGTGTAACCAGCACACAAAACTGCTAGCAAAGAGTCCCCTATGCCCTCCTTGGAGTTCTGCTATCATTATACAGGGTGGTCAGAAACAGTCTGAAAAGCTTGCAAGTGTGTTGCAGGGTAGGCTGTGCTGAGAATTAATTGTTAAGAAAACAATGTGATACGTTACGCCTTTTCCGAGTTAATTAGCACTGAAGTCAGCCAATCAGGCCACTGTGGGCGCACTTTCAAGCGACAGGCCGGAGATGGTGTCGCCAAAAGTGTTCCTCGTTTGGTTTCCTAAAACCGAACAAGGGAGCGAAACAAAAATTGGACATGGGGCGGTTCTGACGATCGAGTCTAAAGGCTAAAGGCCGTGCAGTCTCGTGCGCTGACGTCTACGTATGAGACCAACTGACACTAAGATTATCTGTCGGGTCACTTGAATTTGCGCGCACAACGACCTGATTGAGTAAGTAAAATGTTAATTAACTCGGAAACGGCACAATGTAGTGAACTTTTTTTTCTTAACATTGTTTCTCAGCACAACTTCAAAAAATGGTCCAAATGGCTCTGAGCACTATGGGACTCAACATCTTAGGTCATAAGTCCCCTAGAACTTAGAACTACTTAAACCTAACTAACCTAAGGACATCACACACACCCATGCCCGAGGCAGGATTCGAACCTGCGACCGCAGCAGCCTCGCGGTTCCGGACTGCAGCGCCAGAACCGCACGGCCATCGCGGCCGGCCAGCACAACTTACCCTGCAATATCCTTACAAGTTCTTCAGACTGTTTCTGACCAGCCTGTTTAACTGTCAGTGACTTATTGAGTCCATGCCACGCCAAGTTGCTGCATTGCGCCGGGCAAAATGAGGTCTAACACGATATTAGAAGGTATCCCATGCCTTTCGTCAGCTCAGTTTGTAGTATTGTAATTTATTTGTCCAGAGGTCACATTTACAATGATACTGTATTTGTCACCTTAAGGCAAGGGAAAACATCCGTAATAGAAAAACAGCAGTATTCGTTTCGGAGAGTACCCTGTACCACTATTTGTCATTTCCGCTCCTGTTCCACTCGCAAATAGAGCGAGGAAAAATGACTGTCTGTACGCCACAATATGAGCCCTAATTTCTTGGTCCTTACGCGCGATGTGTGTTGGCGGCAGCAGAATCGTTCGGCAGTCAGCTGCAAATGCCGGTTCTCTAAATTTTCTCAATAGTGTGTGTCACGAAAAGAACACCGCCTTCCCTCCAGCGATTCCCATTTGAGTTCCCCAAGCATCTTCGTTAACACGTTTTGGTCGAACCTACCGGTAACAAATCCAGCCCTCCTCTGAATTGCTTCGATGTCTCCCTTCAATCCGACCTGGTACGGATCCCAAACACCCGAGTAGTACTCAAGAATAGGTCGCACCAGCTTCCTATATGCGTTTTCCTTTACAGGTGAACGATTCTTTCCAAAAATTCTCCCAATACACCGAAGTTGACCATTTGCCCTCCCTACCACAGTTTTCACACGCTCATTCCACCTCATATCTCTTACACCCAGATATTTAAAGGACTTGACTGTGTCACGCTAGACACTAGTAATACTGTGTCCGAACATTACAGGATTGTTATTCCTACTCATCCCCATTAACTTACATTTTCCACATTTAGGGCTAGTTGCCATTCATCATACTAACTGGAAATTTTGTCTAAGTCGTCTTGTATTTTCCTACAGTCACTCAACATCGACACCTTACCGTACATCACGGCATCATCAGCAAACAACCGCAGACTGCTGCCCACCCTGGCCGCCAAACCATTTATGTACATAGAGAACAACAGCTGTCCTATCACACTATAAATACGTGTGTGTACTGTGGCCAATGTGTACAATGTGCGCAATGAGTAGTGGAAGGATATTAACGACTGTTGTAACATTGCTATAGAAGCACATCGGACCTCCAGGATACAGCTCGCTGATACCGTGTAATACTGCCTCTGGTGATCAAAACGGACTTCGTCCGACAAGGAAGAGAGTTGACAAGTTTCTTCAGGCATGCCGTACCCTGCTGAAGTCACTCATTGATGATTAGATCCCGTAGAGCTACCACGTTGCGGGGAGGTTCATTGCTATGTTTCGCCAGCTGTTCCAAATCGCCCCACACATTTTCTGTGGGATTAAGTTTGAGTGGTTTAGCGGATCAGTCGAGGTGCGTTAGGGTACCTTGTAATCGTCACCACAGGAACGTATGCTTCGAGCCCTGTAAGGCGACTGTTGTCATCATCTGTTCACAACATTCTCATCACGAAGCTGTAGGAGGAAGGACAACATCCAGAATGTTGAATTAAACATCGCGGCTCCTGTTCAGGGTAACCAGATTTAGTGAGCCATACTCATGATACGAAAACAAACCCCAAAAATCACAGAATCACCTCTGGTCTGAACCACAGCATCTACACACTACGGCTTTACCGCCTCGTGAGGCACTTGCTGACATCACGTCTTACATCATTTGAAAAAGAGTTAAATCGCAGTTTGCCCGATCACACTACACGCCTCCAGGTAACTACCTTACAGTACCTATGTTGTCTGGCCCATTCATTGCGTGCAGCTTCATGTGCTGCTGTAAGTAAACCATATTGCGAGGTATCCGACTGCAAATGACCGTTGCACACAGTTCCCTTCGTAATGTTTGCTCGGGAGCTGGTTGAGTTGGCTCTGCGTTCACTGATAGCAGCAATTCCTGTAGCATTTGAAGCCGATTGTCATTGACAATCCGTGTCACTTGTCTCCATATTAGATAAGATCTTTTTACGACCACTGCCTTTTCGCTATATTACGTGGCTGAGAATGGTTTACATACTAACAGTTTCGGCAACTTTATTCAAGGTGTAGCCATGTACATGGCCAAACACGACACCTCTTCTCTGCCATTCTGTCACGTCTCCACTTCGACCCATCTTATTGTGCTGCTTCTATACAACCGACTGGCATATTCACACCACTTCACTGCCCTGACATAACGGCAACGTTGGTGGCTCACATGACCACCTGGTAAGTGACTAATATTTTGTTTGCCTGGTGAGCTTACAAAGAACGTTGTACATAAGGTACAAAAGTTATCAAATTAGATCTGAGTAAATTTACATCTACATCTACATCATACTCCGCAAGCACCAAATGATGTATGGTGGAGTGTACTTCTGGTACTACTAGCGGATCGCTCCCTCACCTCCCCCCCTCTCACCTTCCCCCCCCCCCCCCCCACCCTGTTACAGTCGCGAATGGCGCATGAGAAGACTGATTTTCGGTAAGTCTCTGTATTTGCTCTAATTTCTCGAAATTTCTCGCAGTGGTCATTACGCGAGATGTGTGTGGGAGGAAGTAATATGTTGTCCGACTCTTCACGGGAAGTACTCTCTCGAAATGTCAGCACTAAGCCTCTCCACGATGCACAACGCCGCTCTTGTGATGCCTGCCAATGACGATTGCTGAGCATCTCTGTAATGCTTTCGCGCCGACGATACGATCCAGTGACGTAACGCGCCGCTCTTCTTTGAATCTTCTCTGTCTCCTCTATCACTCTTATTTAATAAGGGTCCCATATTGATGAACAGTACTCAGATACCGATCGAACAAGCTCCTTATGAGCCAATTCCTTCGTGAAAGAGTTACATTTCCTTAAGATTCTTCCTATGGCTCTCAGTCTGGCAACTGCTTTTCCTACTATTTCTTTTATGTGGTTATTCCACTTAAAAGGTCGCTCTGGATAGTTACTCCTAGATATTTTATGACAGGTACTCTTTCCAGCAGTTTCTTATCAACAGAGTAGTTGTACAGTAGTGGCCGTTCTTTCCTGTGTATGCACAATACGTTACATTTATTTACTTTCAGGGTCGACTGCCAGAGACTACAGCATTCATCAATCCTCTGCAGGTCATTCTGCAAATCGATACCGTCTTCTGTTTTGCTACTTTGTTATAAACAACCGCATCATTTGTGAGCAGTCTTCAAGAACATCCAACACTTGCTACTAGATCATTTATGTGCATTGTAAACAGTAACGGCCCTAACACATTCCCTTGGGGAATTACCTTTACGTCTGTCGAATTTCTTCCGTTAAGAGCGACGTGTTGAGTTCTATCAGCAAGAAAGTCTTGAATACAGTGGCAAATCTGCTCCGATGCTCGTTAAGCTGGTATTTTTTTCAGTAGACGTCATTGCGGGACGGTGTCAAATGCCTTCCTCAAGTCAAGAACCACGGCATCGACCAGAGCGCCGTTGTCTATTGCGTTATGAATCCAATGGAGGAACAGAACGAGCTGATCGCAAGATCTCTATTTGCAAAATTCATACTGATTTTTACAGAGCAGATTTTTCGCTCTCCAAAGTCATCATAATTCTTGAGCATAGAACATGTTTCATAATTCTGCAACAGATTGACGCCAACGATATAGGTCTATAATTGTGTGCATCTGTCCTACGGCCGTTCTTGAAAACGGGTATGACCTGTGGTTTTTTCCAGTCACTAGGTACCCTTCGCTGCTCCAGCGAACTACGATAAGCTGCTGGTAGAAGGAGGACAAGTTCTTTTGCATAAGCTACGTAGACTCTTATAGGTGTTTCATCTGATCCTGATGCCTTTCTGCTACTAAGCGATTGTAGTTGCTTTTCTATTCCGGGATCGGTTATCTCAATATCTGTCGCTTCGACGTTCGTAAGATGACTGAGAGGAGGGACCGTGCTATGATCTTCCTCTGTGAAAGGATTTAGGAAGACTGAATTCAGTATTTCAGCCTCTCTTTTCTCTTCCGCTTCGATGCCAGTATGGTCTTTGAGTGAATGATTAGATGATTTTGAATCGCTTACTTGATTTTACATAACACCAAAACCTCTTACCGTTTTAACTCAGGTGGAAAGTCATTGAACGCTTCTCTCGTTGCTCTCCTTGCACTGATTTTCGCTTCGATCAGCTGTTGTTTGTCATCCAGGTTTCTCTTGACTATGAGGTGAAGCTCTCTTTGTCTCGATTTTCTAATACGGCTATTAAATCACGATGGGTCTTTCCCATCCTTTAAGACTTTTCTCGGAATATACCTAAGGCATATTGAACGATGCTTCTGAAGTTTTTACATTTGTGCCCCACATCTTCTTCCTCATCACTCAATGTTTTATGTAACCTTTTTTCTTTTTCACTCGGTTTTAATCTGACATGTGGAATGTAACTTTACGAACGAGCTATGGAGAATAAACAGCTAACAGTAGTATACTCTACCCTTATTCGTGCGGGATGCCCGTTCTAACAATATTTCAAAAAGAGTGCAACGTATCGGAATAAGTGTTAGAGCAAGCGATTGTACGGAAGCGGGAAATTATTTATCTGAATAGCTCGTATTCGTGACGATATCTACTTAAATGCTGAAGCAAGAATGTTTCCTTAATCAGATTTATCTACTTTTTTAAAACGTCGACAAAAGCTCGTGAAATAGCAGAACGGTAATACAATACATGCCAACGAACAGTGAACCTTTTGGCAAAAATAAACGGGATGAAATTTATTTGTAAGGTAGGAGCATCCATCACAGCGCACTGTGATGTTCAGTGCCAGATAAACAGCGTAACGGACCTGAAATAGTCTTCGGCCGCACATTTAGTTCAATCAACGCACTCTACTTTTCAGCTGTTACTGAATGTTATTACAAAAAAGTATATCTTTCCAGTTTTGAAAACCATGTTCGATTCAATATATTGATACATAAAAAAACTACGAGGATTAACCAAACAGTAAAAAACTCACCTTTTTGTGTGTTCTCATTCGTCAGAACCTCGTCTCCATATAGTGTCTATTAAATATTCAGGATTTCCCAGGTAGTAGGGCAACCCGTATACATGACTTTCCAGAATGAGTTTACGCCCTACAGCGGGGGGCACGCTGTTTGAAATTTCCAGGCCGACTAAAACTGTGTGCTGGGTCGGGACTCGAACCTGGGACCTGTGCTCTACCGATTGAGCTATTCAAGCACGACTTAGGACCCACCCTCAATGCTTTATAGTAGCTCTCTCCACTTCACAGTTGTTAACCTGCATACCTTGCATGACATGCACTTTTGGAAGAAAGGATATAGCGGAGAACTGGCTTAGCCACAGCCTAAGAGATTATAACCGGGATGTTCCAAGTTCGTGTCCTGGTCCGGCACACAGTTTTAATCTGCCTGAGAATTTCGTATACGTGGTATTTTATTGACTATTTTTGGTGCTCTGAACTCGTATTGAGAAAGAACGGGGCTCGTATCCCAGTTTGGCCACTCTGATTTAGGTTTTCGGAAATCATTTAAGACTGTGAACAATTTTAATAAACAGTTTTGGAACAGTGATCAAAAATTTTTAATTTTTTTTTCTTTTTAAAATTCAGTCTTGATCACACCACGTATGCTACAAGAACATAGGTGACCGGTTTCGGTCATATCACATGACTATCATCAGACCCATGGCATCCTTCGAAGACGGTAGGTGGAGCACTCTTCTCAGCTGCTGTGAAGTCAACTGACCAGTTCTGACCCGCTGGCATCACAGCAGCTGAGAAGAGTGCTCCACCTACCGTCTTCGAAGGATGCCATGGGTCTGATGATAGTCATGTGATATGACCGAAACCGGTCACCTATGTTCTTGTAGCATACGTGGTGTGATCAAGACTGAATTTTAAAAAGAAAAAAAAATTTTTTTTTACTTAAGACTGTGATCGTTCCTTAACCAAAACTGCGATCCATTTCCTTCACTATCCTAGTTCATTCCAGCCTAGCAGGCGCTTCTTCTCTAATGAACTCGCAGTCTACATACCATTAAACTTTAAGCTGCTTCCATAGTATGACGTTTCTATGACATATTTACGCGCAAACTTTAACACTCACTCAGTCGCGCTCCAATGAACCGGAGTTCGTTCGTAACTGACTGCAACGGTCGGACACTCCGGGATTAGCGTGAAACCGCTTGCTCGGAGGAAACTGCCTAGCGACAAGCAGTATGTCAGGTTTACTGGGACACGCTCCTTGACAGGAACAGCGCAGATCTGTTGCGAAACGCTACGCGTGTCGCACGAAGGCTGAGTCGACCGCAATTGACGGCACTGACCTCAAACAAGCACAGATAGCTCCACTGCCCTTCTCAAATTCAGAACGCGGCTGTTTCCAATGTAAGCAGGCGTGTTGCGAGAGCGGCGCACATGGAGATGCGTCAGCTTCATGATGTTGCTTGTGTCAGCCCGAAGGGTCACTCACCCCGGTAGCCAGAAACGGCTCCAGTCTTCACACACATCGGCGCTATTCCTTGCCGGTGTTCGTGTTGCGTGTTGAGCGGGTCTGTTTAGTATAGATGATTGTGATAAGTGTCAGTGGAGTCTACTGCTGTGTTCGTGTTGATGATGAAGAAGGGAGAAGGCTCCAGAACACAGACCAGGGTTCGGCCAATACGGCAACTGGGCGTCCACTGAACGGCGACAGGTGGCATTTTCAGATGAATCACGTTTTATGCTCTATCAGATAGATGTCAGTTGGCCTGTACGGTCCTGTAACAATCACCGGAAGAGGCACAGGCCGTAGGAGGGAGCATTATGGTCTGGGAAATGTTTTCGCGTCATTCCCTTGGTATTCTCGTCATTCTGGGAAGCACAGTGTATCAACACAAGTATGCATCTACCCTTGGGGACCATGTCATCCTTTGCATACAGTTTCTTCCTCGTCGGCACGATGGCATCTACCAGCCGGACAGTGGAACCTGTCACACAGTTCGCAGTGTACGTGAGTGATTCGAAGAGCAGCAGGAGTAATTCACCGTATTCCTCTTACCATCAAACCGCCCAAATTTAAACCCATTCGAGACTCTATGGGACCAACTTGACCGGGCTCTTCGAGCCGCGAATATTCAACCGAGAAACGTAGCGCAGCTGGACACTGCACTGGAGTTGGCATGATTCCACATCCTTGCATCCTTGTCGGTACTTTCCAGAAATTCACTGAGTCTCTTCCTGGACGTCTCGCACTGCAGAAGTTGGTTGTTCAGGCTTTTGACAGGTGGTCATATTAATGTGACTGGATAGTGTAAAATCGAAGTGTACACTTACCATTAGATCCGCGATTGCGGAGACTGGTCTGTACGTTATGGGTAAGAGAGCGTGTTGATGAGGGAAACGCTGTTTCATTCGGTCGTTTTCGCCTCCGTCCAGGTAATCAGTCTTTATGTTTTTTTATTTTTCATAGTAGAGGGTCTTTTCATTTCTGTCTTGCCTTACTCAGATTTCAATGTTTTGCCCGGTTCTATCTATTGGTGCACGAGTCTTGTCGGATTTGTTGTTGACCGCAGGTATTGTCAGGCTGTGGACGTACGCCTTTACTTGTGTAGAGTGTTACCGGACAGGCTGTAAGCCCACATCCGTGCGCAGGCTTTCATACAAGCAACTCAAAAATAACCTGTGTTAATCGTAGCATGTAAATTCTGTAACTGCTAGCTGTTTTCGAAAGTCTTAGTTTTCCTGCTACTTTATTCTCACAAAATTAGCTACGAAATTGAAAACTGATGTATATAAGAAAATAAATGCTACTACAGATTTTTTTGGGAGGGTGGGGCTGGTGAGATGTTTATGAACCCCTACAACGAACATCTCTTGTATTAACGTATGTCGGCATATAGCCTACTCCACTTGAATAGTACCATGGTGACAGCCGAGATTAACGGTCTCATAAGCCGTCATTCCACGACATGCAGTAGAAAGGTCTGAGATCTTATCCAGAACTTTACGGTATCCCTCGGAGAAGAATTAAAACGTTAAGGTATTCCGATGACGCGGTAGTTCTATCAGAGACAGCCGGCCGGTTTGGCCGAGCGGTTCTAGGCGCTTCAGTCTGGACTCACGAGACCGCTACGGTCGCAGGTTCGAATCCTACCTCGGGCATGGATGTGTGTGATGTCCTTAGGTTAGTTAGATTTAATTAGTTCTAAGTTTTAGGGGACTAATGACCTCAGATGTTAAGTCCCATAGTGCTCAGAGCCATTTGAACCACTTTTTTTTAGCAAAGGGCTTGAAATCAGTTGTACATTGTTACGTCGAAACCACTTTCAATTCCAAAGCCGAAGGCAGGTCGTTAATGAAGTACAACACTTAACATATAAAGCTGGATTGTTACTAATGCTAGTGCACAACCAGAACAGCACTGAACGCCTACATGGAAAGTGCAGCTGTTTGTACGAAGTACAAATGTTCCAGAATGCTGGTATTCAGACAAACATCGAATATTCCAGAATATGAAAACATAAGGTATTTCAAGAACCATCCAGAAATTGTAAACACTACGTAATAAATAATTGGTTGTGGTGGTGACGGTGGTGGTGGGTGTGGTTGGGTTTGAGTAGCCGATCCACACCATGCCTACGGTCGCAGGTTCGAATCCTGCCTCGGGCATGGATGTGTGTGATGTGCTTAGGTTAGTTAGGTTTAAGTAGTTTTAAGTTCTAGGGGACTGATGACCTAAGAGGTTAAGTCCCATAGTGCTCAGAGCCACACCATGCCAGCCGGCCATACTGCATGCACCGGAGCACGCGACTCTGAACAATTCAAAGAAGACTTAAGTCTCATTTCAAATAGGTACTTCACTCATACAATTATAATTGGTGCTGACTTCAATCTACACTCGATATGTTAACGAAAATACACGTTTAAAGTCGATGGCAAGTATAAAAGCGCATAAAAAACGCCAGAAATCGTACTAAACGCTTTCTCCAAAAATTATTTTGAATAGTTGGTTCAGGAATCCATTTGAGGTGTAAATTGTTGCGAAAATATACTTGACCTCTTATCCACAAATAATCCCGACGTGATGACTGGGTGTTGTGTGCTGTCCTTAGGTTAGTTAGGTTTAAGTAGTTCTAAGTTCTAGGGGGACTGATGACCATAGATTTTAAGTCCCATAGTGCTCAGAGCCATTTAGCCAATAATCCCGAACAAATGGGTAGCGTTATGAGGAATACAGGGATTAGGGAGAAAAATGTAGCTGTAGCGAGACTGAAAAACATAACACCCAAACCTACCAAAAACAAACGCAAAATATATTTATATAAAAATAGCAGATAAAAGCTCGCTTGACGCCGTCCTAAGACACAGCCCCCATTCCTTCCGAACTAGCTACGAAAGTGTAGACCATATGTGGTTTAAATTCAAGGAAACACTGTCGATAGCAACGGAGGGGTTTATACCAAATAAATTAATAATAGACGGGACTGGCCCTCTCCTCAACCCCCTCCCCCATGGGACACAAAACAGATAAGAAGACACTTGCAGAAACAACGATAACAGAATGCCAAATTTAAAATATCGTAAAATGCCCAAGATTGGGGAAGTTTTATAGAAGCCCGCAATTTGGTGCGAACTACAGTGCGAGATACTTTTAATAGTTTCCACAACGAAAGTCCGTCTCGAAATCTTGCAGAAAATGCAAAGAGATTCTGGCCGAATATGAAATACTCCAGTGGCAGTACACAATCAATACCTTTACGGCACGATAGCGATTGTAATGTTAGCTATGACAATGCCACGAAAGCGGAGTTACTATATATGATTTTCTGAAATTCCTTAACCAATGAAGATGAAATAAGCATTTCAGAATCCGAATCAAGAACTGTTGCCAACATGATTAACTTAGAAGAAGATATCCTCGGTGTAGGAAAACAGCTTAAAACACTTAATAAAGGTAAGTCCTCTCAGAGTATGCTGCAACAGCACCTCTTTACTTAATCATATACAGGGGTTTGGTCTACGAAAGAACTCTACCCAAAGACTGGAAGGCTGCACAGGTCACACCAGCACTGAAGAAAGGAAGTCGAATAGTCCGTTGAATTACAGACCAATGTCACTAATGTCGACTTGCAGTAGGATTTTTGAATTTATATGTGTTCGAACATAATGAATTACCCTGCAGGTAACGGTCTATTGACACATAATCGGCACGGATTCAGAAAATACCGTTCTTGTGGAACACAACTAGCTCTTTAGTTGCACGTAATTATGAGTGCTGTCGACAGTGGATCTCAATCTGAGTCCATATTTCTAGATTTCCAGAAGGCTTTTGCCGCCGTTCCACTCAAAAGACTTCCAGTCAGATTGCGTGCTTATGGGGCATCGCTTCAGTTGTGCGACTGGGTTCGTGATTTCCTGTCAAAAAGGTGGCAGTACGTAGTAACCGACGGAAAGTCATCGAATACAACAGAAGTGATATCGGACGTTCCCCAAGTACGATTAGGTTGGAGTGCCGACACTTCACAAAACTTGAGAATCTTTGCCATACTCGTCTCTTCATCAGCTAAAATAGAGGGCAGATCCCCATCGAAATTTGTTTCTGCCCTCTCATCACTGTGCAAAAATTTGACGCTAAATATGTGGCGTACAGTGATTTGCACACCACAGGCAATTCGGAGGTGATTCAGGGTCACTTCATTCCGCTTGAGTGGGCAGCATGAGGTATGCCACGGCTGGATAGCGGGCTTCACAGATGGCAGCTTACTGGTCCTCATTGCCAGCCATTCCTCTCCCCTGAATTGGATGGGTCCCGAACGCAACAGTGAAATGACAGCTTACAGGGGAATGGAACACTGTGTCACATCACGTTTCCTGCAGGTCTCCTTGGCGGCTCTGTCTGCTTGTTGATTTCTCCAAATTCCTTCGTGTCCCAGCAGAATGATACCTGCTTCCTCTACCGTTAAAGGAAGTCTATTTGGCCATGTATTAGCTGGACCAGTTTCTCCGTTAGGTATATGTGCTGCAGTGATTGTAGGCACTAAAGGAATACGAGCATATGAGGAACCATTTGCCCTGAAGACGCCTCATCCACTCGAGTGCCTTTAGGATCGCGTGAAGTTCTGGAAGAAATACAATGTATTGACGGGCAACACGGAGACCCCTGCTGAAGGGCCAAGGGAGATCCCTTGTGTGGAGCTATCAGTGTACACAAATTTACAAATATGGTGCCTATCTAAAATACTAAAATGCAAAAACTGAAATACAAAGTCTGGAGTGCAACCTTTCTTATAGTGAGTCAAGTCTATAATTGTAGACCTCTGTAGGAGACATAATGGAAATCTACTTCAACCTTGGTGTAAAAGTTTAAAACCAGCCAAAGCCGTCTCCAAAATACAACCCTTCGCGCGAATCCCACAATGCCTCATCGCTTATTGTTGATTATGAAAAAGCTTTTCCATTGTTGTCGGAGAAACGGTGTGGTATGCAGGTGTGTATGGCGTGGGCAGTGTTTTATAGGCCAGTCGCACTATGAGGCGCTGTCGCCTGATGTGAAGCGGCTGCTCGCTAGCTTCAGTGCAAAGACTGGTTCAGCGACCCGTCAAATTCCTTCATGGTGCACTATGTCCAATATTCTTAAATAAGAGGGTTGTAGAGAACCATACACTGCGCGCCCATAATCAAGCCGAGATCGCAAGAAGGTCCTGTAAAACTGGAGCAGACAAGTTCCGTCTGCTACCAATGAATTGTGGCCAAGACATTTTAGAACACGGTGTGCTTTTGGGAACCGTCTTTCCAGGTCCTTAAGTTATGGCAACCATTTAAGTTTACAGTCAAAGCCTAGTGACCGCGTCGTATCTTTAAAATTAAGAGCAGTGTCCCTCACCCACAACCGAGGAAAGTTTATGAAGACAGTCGTATTAAGTGAAGAATGTAGGAATATTCTACAGCTCCTAATACCGCACCTGTAGGAACCACGAACACAAGATGAGGCCAGTTACAGCACTCACAGATGTATTTAAGCAGCCATTCTTTCTTTGTTCCATAAGCGAATGGAACAGCGAGAGTCCTTAATACGTGGTGTAATGTAAAGGACACTTTGGCATGCACGTGACAGTCATTTGCAGAGTATAGATGTAGCGATCGGTGTAGAAAGGTGTTTCGAGAACTCTACGAGAGAAAATTCTACAACTCTCGACTTCGCGACTTCCGAGATAGCCTCGTCGACGATGGACAAAGTGAAACCTAATGGGGGCTGGTAGGATCTAGCAGATGGCGCAGCAGGCAAGAGGAAAGTCAAAATCATCCCGGCTACCAACACCAAGAACAAGTTTAGGTAGTTGCCATTTAATGTTCTTCTGAGTATTTCTATTTTTTAGCTAGATTTCGTCTAATTAATACACTTTTGGTAAATGTTTTAAAACTGAATTAAGTGGCTGAACTCCCAGAAAGCAATGAACAAAACGATTACTATGTAACGTAATCTTGAACGGCCGTGTGGTTAATGCAGTGCACTCATATTCTGTTCGAGCGCGGTTTCTATCCATATCCACCTATCTTTATTTAGATGTTACATTATTTCAGAAACAATTTGACACGAATAGCACTGACAGGACCTTAAATTCCAGTCTTAAACGGAAAGACAAATTTTGTCTGGAGGTTCAAATGGTTCAAATCGCTCTGAGCACTGTGGGACTTTACATCTGAGGCCATCAGTTCCCTAGACTTAGAACTACTTGAACCTAACTAACCTAAGGACAGCACACACATCCATGCCATGTCTGGAGGTATTTTGAAACATCTACGAGCCGATTAAGCGTGAAATGTCTTTATCGCTTGTAAGTTGGTTGAAATGACAGGCACATATTTACGAGTCCTAACCTTTCTTGAACCAAACTTCAGAAGACCTCATTCTCCGTAGCACAATTCTTTGATTCAATTGCCAGTTTAATGCGTTTGATGTTATTATAATGTTTGATGTTATTATAACTCTCGTTATTTTACACAATCTGAAGTGCGATAACAGGAGCATGTGGTCAATTTTATCCACTTGCCGTATTTATGTAAGTATTAAAAGATAAATGAAAGCCAGTCATTCATGACCTTCGATGCTTCTGATAGACAACAATGCTTTAACATTACTTCAGGACGGGCTCTATATTTATTTAGTTAGCTTCTCAGTTGAAGCACACTTGACTCGTAACACCGCTCAACGTATGCAAGATGGGAAACAGTCTTCAGTTAACGCTTGAACAACAAAGTATGTGTTGATCACTAAAAAATGGTCAGGACTGTACTGCTCCGTACATGTCAAGAGCTCGCTTACTTTTCATGTTATGCGACTTCGAAAGATTCTCTCTCTCTCTCTCTCTCTCTCTCTCTCTCTCTCTCTCTCTCTCTCCCCTCTCTCTTTGTGTGTGTGTATGTGTATGTATGTGTTTGATTGTTTGTATGAAAGACAATAACTGAATTACTTCCATCACATCGACCTTGTTCCTGTTCTGTACAATTTTGTAGATCTACCCACTACCAAGGATGTTAATTCACATACGCAGTTTCCATACTGAAATATCATTTCCCTGAAAAATGTGTCGTCCCTCCCAGTTGAGCGGTAAGTATTGCGATCAGACAGTTACCTAGTGGGCTTGGACCGCAATACTACACGCGCTTCTCCTCGTTCTGTTTTATCTACAGATTGCAGTTACCACTTAAGCCTCGTTCGTTTTATCTAAATCTGCGAAACGTCGTGAAGCGTTGACGTGGTTCGTGAGACTGGTTTTGTTACTTATCGAACTGTGTCATGACTACGGCACTGCTGAGCAGAATGACCTAGTTGTAGATTTCCCATATTTAAACATACCCAGTCTCAAAAAGCGCCTCGCAGACTGTCGGGAGTGTGTGAGGAAATTTCTCTTTCGATCTTCCCTACACTTACGGCGTTAAAATGAGAATAAAACCCTAGTAACAAGGAAGATCTGTATGACGTAGCTGCCTCGGACACAGCGATAAGTTGTTTCGCGGCCTACTAAGAGAGTCTTTGTTGCTTCACGGATATTGGCACCTTTCCGTAGAAATCATGGGCTTCCACAAAAATTTATCCAGGAGGTGGGGGCATTGGGACGAGACTAAATATGCCATTTTTGACATAAATGTGTTGATTAGTTTCGAGACGCGTCATGCTACGAAACTAAATTTTGTAGGTGGCACAAAAAGCTTATTATATACCAAATAAATGATGGTTGTCCACGGTGCATGAGAATTTTGTAATGAATAAAAAACTCTGTACTCCAGATTCCAGGGGAAGGGACGGTAATTGCACCTTCTTGCCCCCCCCCCTTCCTCACACACACACAACCCCCACCCCACGCTCTTGCGGACGTCTATGGTAGCAATATGTGAGTCTTGTTTCTTAAGCGTGTCTGCACAGTGTAGCTCACTGGGATGTGTGCAAGCAAACTCTTGCGTTAAATTTATGTTGTTAAGAACAAAGAGTGAGGTTGAATCTCGGAGCTGGAAAATTGTCTACTTCTCTGGAACAACACCAAGGGGGTATAGCCAAGGTTCCACTCCCCATCCGACGGACGAATCTTCATGAACGATGTACCATTTCACGATGCATGGTGGAGAGGTTTACGATTTAACCTAGCACATTGTCAAAAAGTCTGGTTGTCAGGATGTGTATAGCGCCACACCTCTGCTACTTGCCCACCAATCGCGGGCATGAGCTTTTTTTATCCGCCGTCAAAATGGGCCGTCATCCGGTCGGAAATTACTCACCAACGCAAAGTTTGTTAGCAATTTTGACTGGGGAGGTGCAACAAGAAAAGTATCTACTTTACTTACGTTGCACTCTCCTAATGTCCCATGGACCGTGTTTAAAAGGAAGGAAGATTAGAGTTTAACGTCTCATGTATGACAAGGCCTTTAGAGATGGAACACATGCTAGGAATGAGAAAAGAAACCGGCTGTGCCCTTTAAAAGGAACCATTCAGCTGTTTGTCTTAAGTGATTTAGGGAAATAAAGCAAAACGTAAGTCTGGATGGCCAGACGGTGGTTTGAACTGCAGCCCTCTCGAATGTCAGTTGAGTGTCTTCTATGTTTAAAAGTCTCTGCGAGGGCTGCGAGTCTGGCAAACATAAAAGGAGACCCTCAGTCATGACTGACAGAGAATTAAGTCACGTGTGACACTTTGCGGTTTCGGGAAGGTTGCCAAGGAGTCGCCAGAAGTGCAGCTCGGATGCCGCTGTTGGCGAATCATAAGAAATCTACGTCTACTCCTGTTCTGGAGAGAATATTCAATCTAACATATACACGCCACGTAGCCAATTTCATTCATGTTCAGTAATGATATCAGGAGTAGCGGCAACACATACGTTCAATGTAGATATCTGCGACACGTTTCATGTGGAAGGAGGAGTTAAGGAAGACACTATGTGTTGTAACTTGGTGCTACCACTGAAGACACTCTGACATGCCACTTGGAGATCAGGAACTGTATGCCGTTCCTCTCATCTCACTGCCGAGCAAATTCCTCGGCGAAAGCAATTCTCAAGGCCAGATAACTGTAGTCACGAAGGCAAGTTGCGGCTAAGCGATAGTTCGTTGATTCGAGGGTCACTATGGGTATGGCTGTGCGTTGTAATGTACTTGTCCTTCGGCAATCTAATGCTCTGAATTGCACTGCATTTTTGTGGATGGCTGTTCACAACACTTCCTGATTGCGTGACGCCAACTGTTACGGCTGTGTAGCCGGGGGCACTAACGTAAACAAGGACATTGGCGCTAAACTCTGAGGTGGCCAGTTCGAATCCAGATGATGAAAACATTTTCGGGTATTTAGCCGACAAAAGGAGGAGAGATAGTGATGCACAGTTCCAGATCACCAGACTCCACTCCAAAATCTTGAATTAAATTCCTAATTTCTCCGCAGTGTGTCATAGACTGAGAGGATGCGACACAATTGATAGTGACCGGTCCATCGAATGGGGATGTGAAGCTTGGCGGCCCCGTCGGTGTTTTTAGAGAAAAGTAGGCTATGTGCCGACACACTCTCCCTTCTGTCAGCATCACGGTCCACTGCAGTTATCTTCACGCGGAAGTATCCTTATGCCATCTGTTGTGCAAACTGCCAACTGCAAAAGCCTTGCACCACGTCTTTCGTCCATTCATTCGTTATAACAGCTTATAGTAAAGTCCAATGGGAGGAAAAATAAGCGGATGTAGAACACTGCTAGTACATTTATGCTACTTTTAGTTCATTCACCCAAAATGGTTGAATTGACACCAGGTTTTTGTTGTAACTTTTCTCCAAAATGTTCAAATGTGTGTGAAATCTTATGGGGCTTAACTGCTAAGGTCATCAGTCCCTAAGCTTACACACTACTTAACCTAAATTATCCTAAGGACAAACACACACACACATGCCCGAGGGAGGACTCGAACTTCCACCGGGACCAGCCGCACAGTCCATGACTGCAACGCCTAAGACCGCTCGGCTAATCCCGCGTGGCTAACTTTTCTCCTGCTACAGTACTTTCCGTACATGTGAAAGCAGAGTCACACCGAGTTTCGGCCCAATTTAAAATTGTACACCTCATACGATTAACTACCTGTTATTAGTTCTCAGTCAGGAACTACGCAAAGCCGTATAATTGCCAACAGGACGCTACAACTAGCAGCGTCTTGGTGCCTGAAAAATTTCGCTCGTGAAACAAATAAGGAACCATCATAAATTTACTGCGGGCTGAGCCTTTTGATACACATCCGGCTTTCTTGTTATATTTTCTGTGACACAAACTGAGAGAAAAATGCTTCGCACTAAATCGGTGAGTGGTACAACGCTGTTGGTAAATTTGCATGACAACGGCACAACGAACTTCTTACGGATCAGTTTATCGCTGCGAGGTGCGAATTACGTTAAGCTTCTGACGAGAAGACAGCGTCCTCGACTGAGAGATTTCCCCCGCGGCTGTGTCACTTGTTTTGCCTCGGAGGCTGATATTTGTAATCTTACATAACTTTCTCAAAGTTGGGAAGATTTATGATAAAGAAATCTAAACGCCAATGTATGCCACAGTCATCCACGAATAAATAATTTCATGTTCCTTTCTCCCTAAAATGTCCTGGTCGAACATTCTTTTCTTTGGTGTACAATATTCCTAATTATGATTTTTTTGTGATTTATCGCTATTTTTGGTATTCTGACACCATCCGATCATTTCTCGCTTTATTTTCATTTGCCCCTGTATTTTATGATTTCTTCATTTAGATTAAATATGTTCAGTCTTTCCTGATATCTTTATTTGTTTTCCTATCCGGCAACGTGATCCCATCATTATTCAAAGGAGTTTCAGTTATGTGCTCTTTATTTTTATGGCTTGTTGCTTTGAAATGGCAATGCATGAGACTAATAATAAATTTATATTGAAATAATTGTTATGTTATAGTAACGGAAAAACAAGAAAAGAAAATAAGAAAAATCGAAACCAAAGAAGAAGAAACAAAAGAAATGGCAAGGAGCTTGAAACGTCTCTGAAACGTTGGCTAGCAATCTCGAAACAGCGTATTGTAGTGTGTTTTGGCTTTGTGAGTTCAAATGGTTCAAATGGTTCTGAGCACTATGCGACTTAACTTCTGAGGTCATCAGTCGCCTAGAACTTAGAGCTAATTAAACCTAACTAACCTAAGGACATCACACACATCCATCCCCGAGGCAGGATTCGAACCTGCGACCGTAGTGGTCACGCGGCTCCAGACTGAAGCGCCTTTAACCGCACGGCCACACCGGCCGGCGGCTTTGTGAGTATATAAAGGGCGGGATACCACTATTTTAAGATGTAGGTTACCAGTTTTCTTCAAAACAGAAAATGCACAATTTCTCTGTTGTTTATGGGCCTAGGCCTTGGACTAGACACTTGTAATATTAGAGGGGATTGATTGTAATTACCAGAGTAAGATTCGAGTGTTGTACGTATGTTCTTGGTGTAGGAATAGTACGTCTGACGATAGATGTTGACGTTGTGATTACTGAAGTTTCTACTAAGAAATAAAACTGTGAGATAATTCAGAGTTTGAACAGTTCCTAACTTGGATAATATATCCACAAAGCTGTGCCCTTACTTCATAAATATATCCATAGAGCTATTATAAAGATCTCTTTATTGCGTCACACAGACATTGGATAATTTGAAGCTTTCCTTTTACTGATATTATCATTTAATCTGTCTTGTCGAAACGCACATACATGATCTTTTTTCAAATTTTAGATTGGTGCTCAGTAACTTCCTACGACTACCACAGTTGTGTCTTTTCCTTAGGGACCCGAAGCTGTACTATTGTTCTACTTGCTTCTCTTATTCAGGTGAAATAACATTGTCATCTGCAAACATTGTTATCTAAAACAGTGTAACTAATTTTAAATTTTATTGGTAATTACTTTTTCCATAAGACAATGGCATTTTGTTAATAAAGGAAATAAATTTCCTGTACGAGTCCGCGATAATTGCGAATATTTTGTGAATAAAACCATATAGATCGATAACGAATTTCATTATTTATTACGCTGTTTTACCTAGTGCCATCAAAAAGCTTAGAAGCTGCAAAACAAGATTTATTGTCAGTACTAAAATATCTATGCCTAATCGAGACACCATGACTGAGCATAGATTTCTGATAATGACATTGATTCTTGTTTTGCAGATTATAAGCTTTTTGATGTCTAATCTTGGCACTAGGTAAAGCGGCACAGTAAATAAAGAAATTTAATAAACGATCTAGACGATTTTATTCACAAAATGGGATTTTGAACATTAATATTACGTAACGTGAGTGATAGTGGACACCTTAATCTCAGGCTGTCTCATCTCATAAGGTGCTATTTGTGTGTGATGTGCTTCCTATCACAAATACTTTCCATAGTTATTATTCAGTGTTGCTAGAAACGCTTCTCGAACAATACCTAAAATTATTTAAAAGCGTTTACCTTGTTAAACCCATTTTCATTTTAAATGAAAGCAATATAAAGTGATAGGTTATATTCTCTGGGTTTTTTGTGTATGATGAATATTCAATCAGTGCACTGTCTAATTCAACGATGGCCCGTTTGAACTAGAAAACTTGTGTGCACCCAAATACAAGATAACGAACGTAGAATGCATTTGTACTCTCGAAAGCTAGCAGTTGCAAAAGCAGATGTTGAGGAGATATGCAAGCCAGCCACTCGGAGTTATTGAATAACTGAGTTGAAGGGTCTGTGTAATGCACTGCCATATGAGAAACGTCGTTGTGGCTACAAGGAAACATTGTTCGTCGAAATACAGTAACGTGCACGTAGGGCAATGAAAGGCAGAATTTCTCGTCTTCTAGTGGTATTTGTACCTTAGAAGAAGTTGGAATCCAGGCAGGACACTATGTGGAATTACTCTGGACGCACGCCGTGTGCAACATCCGCACGAATAGTCCAACAGATATATACGTTACATCAAACCGACTCGCTACATAGTGTCGCGGTCTGTCGTGGTGTATAATTCTCAAGCGGAGATGAAAAAAAAAAAAAAAAAAAAAAACAAGCGTGGCACTCGCGTACACAGAGCTTCCAGTGTGTGGTGGAGGCTGCTACAGCCATTTATAGTAAAATATCTAAGCAGTGTAGAGACGAATGGGGAACCATTTTAGAGACGGTACGGGCCGCTAACTGGGACATCCACTGCCATAAACGACGTTGCCAAAGGCAGATTGTTATGGTCTGGTGCATGGGAACGTGGATCTCGGAAACGGCGAAGCTGGTCGATTGTTCGAATGCATCTGCAGTAAGCACCTATGGAAAGTGGTTGAAGGACGGTGATACCACGAGTAGACGACGACGTGTTGAACGTCCACGTTTCATCACAGAACGCGGAGGTCGAAGGCTTGCCCGCTCTGTAAACACGGTAGGCACCGATTTGTGGCAGATCTGACGACCCTGTATAATGGTGGTGCAGGTACAACTGTTTCGGAGCACACTGTTCAGAGTACATTGTTGTGCAGCAGATCACCCCTACGTGTTCCGATGTTTACCCAACGACGCCATCAATTACGATCCCGGTGAGCACACGATCATCGAGGTTGGACCGTGTATCAATGGAAACGTGTCGTCTGGTCGAATGAAACACGTTTCTTGCTGTACGAGATCGATGATCGCCTCCTGATACACCGTCACCCAGGCGAAATTCGGCTCGAAACATACACCGCGCCATGGGGGTGGCGGACACTCAGGGCTTAGTTTGGACCTGTGCTATCGAAGAGACTGTGATAGCTGTGGCTGACGTGAACATTACTGCGGAACACCTGCATCCCTTCATGCTTGAAGCCCTTCCCGATGGCGCTGGCATCTTCTGGCATCTTCCACCAGAGTAGGCATAACTGCTCGTGTTACAAGGCCAGATTCATGCCACAGTGAACTCACGTTGATGTCTCGGCTACCAAATTTGCGTGGTATGAACCCGATGGAACATATCTGGGACGCTATCTGGCGCCATCTCCGTGACCACAAACCACTGACCCGCAATGTATGGGAATTGCGTCACATGTGCGTAGGGATGTGGTGTCGCCTACTTCCGGAAACCTACCAAGGGCTCATCGACCCCATACCATGGAGAGTCACTGCTATCTTGCGTTACAAATGTGAACCAACGCGCTATTAAGCAGACGGTCATAATGTTTTAGTTCATAAGTCTTTCTTACTAGAAAGAGCAGAAAAGCAGTTGTTAGCATCCCACTTAGTCAATGAATCGACTTCATTTACTTCCGGTACGATAGACGTCGAAGAATTATGGGCAAATTTTAAACACATTGTAAATCACGCATTGTAAAGTATGTGCCGAAAAATTGGGTTACGGACGGAAAAGACCCACCGTGGTTTAATAGCGCAATTCGGAGAATGCTCAGGAAGCAAAGTCAGTTGCACTCGCGATACAAGAAAGATAGGTAGAATGAGGGCAGCCGAAAGTTAGTAGAGATTCGTGCTGCTGCAAAAAGAGCGATGCGCGAAGCATTCAACCACTACCACCGTCATACCTTAGCAAAAGATCTTGCTGAAAACCCAAGGAAATTCTGGTCTTACGTAAAATCGGTAAGCGGGTCGAAGGCTTCCATCCAGTCACTCACTGATCAGTCTGACCTGGCAACGGAAGACAGCAAAACGAAAGCTGAAATTTTAAATTTAGCATTTGAGAAATCTTTCGCGCAGGAGGATCGTACAAACATACCGCCGTTTGAGTCTCTTACAGATTCCCGTATGGAGGACATAGAGATAGGCATCCCTGAGGTTGTGAAGCAGCCGAATGGGTTGAAAATAAATAAATCACCAGGTCCTGATGGGATTCCAATTCGGTTTTACAGAGAGTACTCTACTGCACTGGCTCCTTACTTAGCTTGCATTTATCGCGAATCTCTTGTCCAACGTAAAGTCCCGAGTGACTGGAAAAAAGCACAGGTGATGCCTGTATATAAGAAGGATAGAAGGACGGATCCTCAAAATTACAGACCAATATCCTTAACATCGGTTTGTTGCAGGATTCTCGAACATATTCTCAGTTCGAATGTAATGAATTTCCTTGAGACAGAGAAGTTGCTGTCCATGCATCAGCACGGCTTTAGAAAGCATCGCTCCTGCAAAACACAACTCGCCCTTTTTTCACATGATATCTTGCGAACCATGGATGAAAGGTATCAGACGGATGCCATATTCCTTGACTTCCGAAAAGCGTTTGACTCGGTGCTCCACTGCAGACTCCTAACTAAGGTACGAGCATATGGGATTGGTTCCCAAGTATGTGAGTGGCTCGAAGACTTCTTAATTAATAGAACTCAGTACGTTGTTCTGGATGGTGAGTGTTCATCGGAGGTGAGAGTATCATCTGGAGTGTCCCATGGAAGTGTGGTAGGTCCGCTGTTGTTTTCTATCTACATAAATGATCTTTTGGATAGGGTGGATAGCAATGTGCGGCTGCTTGCTGATGATGCTGTGGTGTACGGGAAGGCGTCGTCTTTGAGTGACTGTAGGAGGATACAAGATGACTTGGACAGGATTTGTGATTGGTGTAAAGAATGGCAGCTAACTCTAAATATAGATAAATGTAAATTAATGCAGATGAATAGGAAAAAGAATCCCGTAATGTTTGAATACTCCATTAGTAGTGTAGCGCTTGACACAGTCACGTCGATTAAGTATTTGGGCGTAACATTGCAGAGCGATATGAAGTGGGACAAGCATGTAATGGCAGTTGTGGGGAAGGCGGATAGTCGTCTTCGGTTCATTCGTAGAATTTTGGGAAGATGTGGTTCATCTGTAAAGCAGACCGCTTATAAAACACTAGTACGACCTATTACTGAGTACTGCTCGAGCGTTTGGGATCCCTGTCAGGTCGGATTGAGGGAGGACATAGAAGAAATTCAGAGGCGGGCTGCTAGATTTGTTACTGCTAGGTTTGATCATCACGCGAGTGTTACGGAAATGCTTCAGGAACTCGGGTGGGAGTCTCTAGAAGAAAGGAGGCGTTCTTTTCGTGAATCGCTACTGAGGAAATTTAGAGAACCAGCGTTTGAGGCTGACTGCAGTACAATTTTACTGTCGCCAACTTACATTTCGCGGAAAGATCACAAAGGTGAGATAAGAGAGATTAGAGCTCGTACAGAGGCATAGAGGCAGTCATTTTTCCCTCGTTCTGTTTGGGAGTGGAACAGGGAGAGAAGATGCTAGTCGTGGTACGAGGTACCCTCCGCCCCGCACCGTATGGTGGATTGCGGAGTATGTACGTAGATGTAGATGAAGTCGAAAAATAACAACGCAAATCAGCGAAACTCACATTTTTTATTTTGAAACACATAATTGTTGAAATTGTGTGACACCTCCCTTAAACATAGCTTTAGTTATCTGCAGACAGTAATGTTTTCCGCGAGGCCATCCAATCTTAGCACAAAAATTGTGATGACCAGCGTTTCCTTAGCCCAAACTTGTCGGGCAAAGTTCTACGAATAGGGAGTCACCTTTCTGGCTACAATTTGCAGTATTTCTTAAACGTAAGTTCTGCACGTCTTCTTAGCCGCTGTGTATAATTCTAGCACGTTCTTGTACGATACAAAACCACGTATCTCTCTGCCTCTCTTTGTCTCTGACCCTCTCTCTCTTTCCAGTACTTGGACCAGCGAGTCCACATAGTATGTCGCGTCACTTGACTTTTCTTTGTCACTGTCGTCCTACTTAATAATCTCTACCAACCATTTCATTTTACAAAGAAGACAAACATTCTTGAATAATAATTAAATTTACATATGTGATGACGGAGGTCAACTTTGCATAACATTATCATCTACATGGTGAACCCGAACTCCTACTGATAAAAACTCTGGAGTTTTTTCAGGATAATTTCTGCTTATCTTAGTATAAGGAAGTCTTGGACTCCGGTTCCTAACAATACACTCACTGCATACCGTAGACCTATGCACTCTTGTGCGGATATTTTCAGTGATTGACAGATACAAAGATAAATACGGTTAAGAATGCAAACAAAACGCAATTAATCTGTAAGGAGACATCATAGACCATGGGTCTCTTATACAAAACTCTCAATAAATATCTCTGAACAACCACTGAAATTTTGTTGTCGTCTTTGGAGTTCGGATTCACCGTGTATAGTTTCATATAATTCCGCTGCATACATGGAATAACATCTTTCGCTGAAGCCGACAAATGTTCTGTTTGTATCATTACGTCACATAATAGTATATGGTAAAATGGGATTTACATGCAACCAATACTAAAAATATTTAAGCGTTAGTTAGGTTAAACATTTACGATTATTTATGACTGGGAGGAATGTTTGGATGGCTCAACTGGACCCGCAAAAGGCCCTTATTCCAGCTCTGTTCCGACAACATCCAAACCTGTAATAAACGTTCAGTTGAGGAAATTCAGTAATGGAAACCATTCTAGCATTGCCGTACTACCGGTATCACATATGTTGCTGAGGCTTGCAGGCTTCGACGTTAATCGTTTCAGTGTGTAGAAGTGAGAACACTTCCTAAGATGCGCTCGACGTAAGTGCCTTTCCACTCACTCTCCTTCACAAAATTGGCTCTCCTAGTTCAGTCAAACAGCTTATCTGGCACTAGTTAGGAACAGAATTCTGCATTAAACTTCTCATTATGGCTCCGGTCGAAAGCTTTCGAGACATCAAGAAACGCGTCAGTGTCGCTTTGTACAGCCATCCGAAAGTGCGAGTGGAATCTTCCACACTGCTTAAGTCTGAAATCGGCGACGATTCCAGTGGGGCATTTTTCTAGCCGTTAGGACTGCCACTATAACTGAGCACAAAGTGCGTTCCTCAATATCGGAATAAATACTTGAGAATTTGTAGTGTTTATTCATTTCAGTTATATTATTCGTAACATGTAATAGCATGAAATTTCTCAATTAAATTGTTGATGAGTTACAAAGTGCACCGAAACTTTTATTATTATTCCCTTATCGCCTGTTTCGCAGTTTTTCGCAATCATTCAGTTTAATAAGTGCGTGTATTTCTCTTGACACTTATTTCACATAGCTATTTCTGGGGTAACTTCTGGTATTGACACCATCAAAAGAAAATTTGGTTCAATAATTATAAATTGTGATTCAATATTTCCCTTTCTCTGTGCAACGTTGTGTTCATGCAGACCGTGACTAATGACGGACTTAGTTCGTTATTGTCTGTACAATGTTAGGTATCTGTTTTAGTCCTGAATTACCCAATATGTACACAGTACAGGAAATTCGATTTATTTCCATAGTTTCAAACCGTCATTAAACTGCAGATATTCTGCCTCTACTAAACCGCTTTCCACTCTGTTTTCTTTTTTATTTAAAGTTCTGAATACTAGTTTCTACTGAAAAATGAAAAACACAATTGTGCCAGTTTTCCTGTATTTACTTTCTTGTTAAAGTGTTTTCGTTTTAGAAGGCTGTCATCACACATGTGTTGCTGAGGCGCCATGTCACGGTCCGTGCGGCTCCCCACGTCGGAGGTTCAAAAAAATGGTTCAAATGGCTCTGAGCACTATGGGACTTAACATCTGAGGACACCAGTCCCCTAGAATTTAGAACTACCTAAACCTAACTAACCTAAGGACATCACACATATCCATGCCCGAGGCAGGATTAGAGCCTGCGACCGTAGCGGTCGCGGTCGGTGGTTCGAGTCCTCCCTCAGGCATGAGTGTGTGTGTGTTGTCCATAGCGTAAGTTAGTTTAAGTTAGATTAAGTAGTGTGTAGGCTTAGGGACCGATGACCTCAGCAGTTTGGTACCATGAGACCTTACCACAAATTTCCAACTTTCCATTAGTTAACTGTGGTCGTCAAAAATCATAGCATCTCTTGAAACAAATGTTACAAGAGAAAAGTGCCTTGGAAAACTTGCAGATAAAAAATATCTTACACAAAACATTCAGAAGAATAACAGGAAACGTAAAAACTAAGCGTGAATCAAGTGGAAGTAAATACACGCGTCAAACAAATTATATTTCAGATTCAAAATTGTATTATAAATAAACTGCAATTATTCAGAGTCTATGAACATAGATTGTTGGATGCAATATGACTTTTAAATCACGTAGTTTCTTTTAATCTTTAAATTTATAACAACCATAAGCTCTGTAAAAATAGAATGTATGTTCCACTTGATTTAATTTCTTAGGTTCTTTTGAAAATGGATATGTACCCATAGTTGACCGACAGTGATTTAAATAAACACTGATGCAAATTACGGTCTCGGCGATAATAATATCGACTTTCGAGTGATTCTATTTTATTTGCTGAAAGGAAGCATTTTACGTGGCGATTGAACGAGTGCGGATTTTAAAATGATGTGAGCTATCACGATTCTTCCGTAAGTCGTAAAGCCAAAAATTGTAACTTTTTTTTCTTTCCCACTTTTTTGTGTTAATGATTAGCCAACGATAGGTAGCTGTGATTAACTGATCTTACTGTACTACCACCTTTTTAATATTTTATTTTTTGATTCTAGAAGACTCCTTAAATAATGAGCGTGTGCACGTTATTGAGTGAGAGAGAGACAGTGTGTGTGTGTGTGTGTGTGTGTGTGTGTGTTGTGTGTGTGTGTGTGTGTGTGTGTGCGTGTGTGTGTGTGTGTGTGTGAGAGAGAGAGAGAGAGAGAGAGAGAGAGAGAGAGAGAGAGAGAGGGAGGGAGGGAGAGAGCGAAAGCGAGAGTGATTGAGCAGCTCAGGCTCACAAGTGTTAAGCAATTGCCAGAATGGCCGATTCTTTCCCAGTTTATTTGTTATTGGTTAACCAATCGCAGTGTTAAAGCATGTATATCAGTATTGGATCGTAAGTTGGCAATTATTTTATCCATTGACTACTAGTGTTGCTTTACGAAGTCGTAGAACAGGTTTTGTTTATTCTGAAGGCTACTCATCCACAAAAAATATTAACTGGTGCTAGGAACGTAGAACATGCGTTACAAATCCAAACAGTAGCAAGACCAACAACAGCGTTCCTTAAGTGAAGAACCTGTTTGTGAAATTGCATAATAGTGAGGAAGGAGCGAAGGATACGAAAACAGCGTTCACTGGCCTATCGATGGGAAGGTCTCGATGACGGAAGGTCATCAAGTAAAACAGAAATGATTTCTGGCATTCCCCTAGGTAGTGTTATAGGCCCTTTGCTGTTCCTTATCTATATAAACGATTTGGGAGACAATCTGAGCAGCCGTCATCGTTTGTTTGCATATGACGCTGTCGTTTATCGCCTGATAAAGTCATCAGAAGATCAAAACAAGCTGCAAAACGATTTAGAAAAGATATCTGAATGGTGCAAAAAGTGGCAGTTGACCCTAAATAACGAAAAGTGTGAGGTCATCCATATAAGTGCTAAAAGGAACTCGTTAAACTTCGGTTACACGATAAATCAGTCTAATCTAAAAGCCGTAAATTCAACTAAATATCTAGGTATTACAGTTACGAACAACATAAATAGGAAGGAACACATAGAAAATGTTGTGGGGAAGGCTAACCAAAGACTGCGTTTTATTGGCAGGACACTTAGAAAATGCAACAGACTTACTAAGGAGACTGCCTACACTACGCTTGTCCCTCCTCTTTTAGAATACTGCTGCGCGGTGTGGGATCCTTACCAGATAGGACTGACGGAGTACATCGAAAAAGTTCAAAGAAAGGCAGAACGTTTTGCATTATCGCGAAATATGGGAGAGAGTGTCACATTAATGATACAGGATTTGGGCTAGACATCATTAAAAGAAAGGCGTTTTTCGTTGCGACGGAATCTTCTCACGAAATTCCAATAATCAAATTTCTCCTCCGAATGCGAAAAATTTTTTCTACACAGACCTACATAGGGAGGAACGATCACCACGATAAAATAAGGGAAATCAGAGCTCGTACGGAAAGATATAGCTGTTCATTCTTTCCGCGCGCTATACGAGATTGGAATAATAGAGAGCTGTGAAGGTGGTTCGATGAACCCTCTACCAGGCACTTAAATGTGATTTGCAGAGTATCCACGTGGATGTAGATGTAGAGATAGAGCACAAGCTCTGATGAGGGATAAGTGCCGCTGTTGCATCTCTGTCGATGTTAAATATTGGTCCGGATATGTGCGTAATGTGTTGCGAATGAGGACAGATTAATCCGAAGAACAAAACCGAAGAATGTGGAGCTTGAAATTTTCCCGGCGTACTGGGTACTCAATGATTTTTCAGGAATGCAGCCGTAGTAAGCCACTACCACACACGGTATTTCATTCTGACACCTGACGTACATCTGCATAGTCTGTTTGGGCTTACTTACAGATGTCTGACAGGCAGCCAAATGAAATATCGTACATGGTAGTCAACCACGACAGGCTGCATTCCTAAAACATCGTCGAGTAAACAGAAGAATACATTAATAGAGTATAGTCTCAGAGTGTTGTAATAACTGCATCAAAGCTTGTTTTGACACTTTAATAAGCGGTCGGCTGGAGGTGATCTTGTCGGCCACAAGCAGCGAAATAAATAAATACCACCAGGACAGTCTCGGTTTTGGGGTTTCATTCTCAAAGCGCGAGCTGTATCTGTCCATCTTGCGATACCTGTAAAAGACAGGGACAATCGTCAATCCAGCCTGCTATTCTGTGACCTTCCATGCGGTTGATAACATAAAAGGGAAACGACGCATCGTATTGAATTACATCGGCTGAAAGCCTAATAATAGCTTGGGAGAAAAATGAGTGATTAAAAGCTGCAGATAAAGTTTTCTATCTGGGAGATAAGCTGCGGGCAGTCACACGTGCCGGCTGTTTGTCGCGGTTGCTGCCGTTCGCTCCGATAGCTCGCTTCGCCTGGCTGGCACAACGGCGTCTGGCCAACGGCTGCGGGGGCGGTGTCTCGACTCCGCAGCAGCCGAGTTCATTCCCTTATTCCGGGCTATTCCCAGATCACTAGAGCAGATTATCGAGATGGTTTTCCAAGCAGGCTGCGTCGTACTGCAGCCGACTGAGTGCTCTTTCAGCGGTGACCTCGATGCGATGCCGATACTTTCCATGTCATCTTATCGGCACAAAACGGAATACATCTATATTTTGAAAACCCCTGTGAAGTGCATGACAGAGAGTACTTCGCGTTGCACCACGTATTAAAGCTGCTCCCGTTCAATTCACGTATGAGGCGTACGACGCGTGATTGCTTAAATGCCTCTTCGCGCGATGCATTTCGTCTAATCTTATCTTTGCGGTCTCTGTAGGAGATATACTTAAAAGGTTGCAGTATATTTCTAGATCCGTCGCTTAATGGTTCAAATGGCTCTGAGCACTATCGGACTTAACTTCTGAGGTCATCAGTCCCCTAGAAATTAGAACTACTTAAACCTAACTAACCTAAGGACATCAAACACATCCATGCCCAAGGCAGGATTCGAACCTGCGACCGTAGAGGTCGCGCGGCTCCAGATTGTAGCGCCTAGAACCGCTCGGCCACCCCGGCCGGCCGTCGCTTAATGCTGGATCCCGAAACTTTGTAAGAAGGGCAGTACGTAATGCAATCAAAATTGCTGCTGTACAAGTTTAGTGTTTTATTTTGATGGATCCATTTCGGCTGGACTGCCATCTTCAAAGCATGTCCATATATCATCAGTGGTCACTGTCACTCTGTATTCTATTACAGCATGGTGTAGATTTGTAACTCTTTTGTTATAAGCTGTGTTGTGGTTTGCTGCTGTTGTTATTCGTACTTTCTCTCAATTTTCTATAATGTTACGTCATGTTATAGAAAAGTGGGAGACAGGGCGATTAACAACAGCATCAAACCTCAAAACAGCTTATGACATAACAGTCCTAAATCTACAAAATGCTGTAATAGAATACAGAGTGACAGCAACCATTTCTGATACATGGACATGCTCTGAAGATGGCAATCTAGCCGAAATGGATCCATCAAAATAAAACACTAAATTCCCACAGCAGCAGTTTGGATTTCATTATATAGTGTCTGGAAGAGATATGTTCAAAGCTGTGGGCCCATTGGATCGTAAATTTGTAAGTAGGCTTTCGCGGTATTATTGGCGTGTATCTGTAAGCGTCTGTAATTCAAGGTTTTTCACAATTTCCGTGACGCTCTCCCGTGGGTCGAAAAACCATGCGTGCGGCCCTTCTTTGTGTACGTTCCGTATAGCCTGAAACATCCCCTTTGGAAAATTATAAGTTATTGTGCTGGTAAACCTCTACGTTATTTGATTTTCAAACAGCTCTTACTTAATCTGATCAACACTAAACCGCCACACAATATTTTTAGCGCAACGCAATCTGACTTTCAATAATCCCTACAAAAGAATGGCCCTGACTAACAATAACCTATACCTTTCATGAGTCAAAAATGGTTCAAATGGCTCTGAGCACTATGGGACTTAACATCTATGGCCATCAGTCCCCTAGAACTTAGAACTACTAGGCGCTACAGTCTGGAACCGCGCGACCGCTACAGTCGCAGGTTCGAATCCTGCCTCGGGCATGGATGTGTGTGTTGTCCTTAGGTTAGTTAGGTTTAAGTAGTTCTAAGTTCTAGGGGACTGATGACCACAGCAGTTAAGTCCCATAGTGCTCAGAGCCATTTTTGAACTTAAGCAATATTCTAGGATGGGTCGTATAAGCAATTTTCTTTCCAGACCGGTTGCGTTTTCTAACATCTTAACAATGGACCGAAATCTGCCAATTACTTTATCTACGGTGAAGCGTACGTGATCGTTGAGTGCAACATGAATAGCAAAGGTCCTAACACACTTACCTGTGGTAACACTAAACTTACTTCTACATCTGTGAATGACTTCCCTCCCAGGACAACATGCTGTATCTTCTGTACCGAGAAGTCCTCAGTTCAGTCACCAATATCGTTTGATACCCCATTTGATAGTACCTTCGTTAAGAAGAGTCGATGTGGTACTGAGTCAAATGCTTTTCGGTGACTCAAGAAATGCTACATCAGTCTGACTGCCTTAATCCGTGGTTTTCATGATAGTCATGTGAGAAAAGCGAATGTTTTCGGGATACAGAGAGGTTGACATGGAGGCATGGATGGGGTCATTTCATTACAGACACCTCGTTACGTTTGAGCTCAGAATATGTTCTAAGATTGTGCTACAAATTGGCGTCGCAGCAATTGGACGGTAGATTTATAGATCAAGTCTGGTGCTCTTCTTGTAGAGGCTGTGGCCTGTTCCTTCTTACAACTACTAGGCACAGATTTTTATTAGCTGGATCTACAGTATATTGTGATTAAAAGGGAGGCTATTTCAGCCGTGAATCTGTATAGAATCTGATAGGCATTCCAACGGGAAATAGTGCCCACTTACTCCTAGCCATCTTGTAGGACATAGCGAAAACCCAAGCGAGAAACTCTAGTAGATACATGTCAAGCAAACAATTCAATCCATAGGCGTGTGGCTTCCCGGTGCTAACTGCAGCGTGCTGTCAATGACCTCACCGTTCCGCTGCGTCAGTATCAAAATATTGAAAGATTTTCTTTCGCAGTCAAGCTTTTGTCAATCGATCTGATTAAAAATCCCAAGACATTTTGGTCTTACTTAAAAACAGTAAGCTGTTTGAAATCATCTGTTCAGTCACTTCGTGACCATACTGCACCAGATAGTAGGATAATAGAGAGAAGGTGAAAATACTGAATTCGATCATCCGATATTGTTTCACCGTGGAAGAACGTAATATGGTTTTTTCTTTTAGTCATCTTAGGAACACCGAAATCGCAGAAACTGCAACTGAGGTACGAGATCACCGGAACAACGAAGCATACCTAGCAATTGGAAAAAATGTGTAGTTCATTCATGTTTGTAAGGAGCGTCGTCGGATGGAAGCACATAATTATAAGCCTGTATCTGCTGGAGAATGTTGGAACATATTTTATCCTCACGAATTATGACATTTTTGGACAACGAAAATCGAAGTCAACAAGGATTTAGCAAACAGTAATATTGCGAAACAGTTCGTTCTGTTTCTCCATTGAATCTAAATCGTCATGGACAACGGTGCCCAGGTTGACACAGTGACCCTTGATTTCTGGAAGGCATTCGGCACAATTCCGCATTGTCGTTCCATCCTGTAAATAAACATCAACTTCATAAACCGTCAACATTTCTGATTTTTAAAGATTGCCGCGGGCTGGGAGCTGAACCCGAATCTTTATTCTACCTTTTGAACCATCCGAGCATTCCTTCCGATCCAACTGAGAACTCGAGCGTGCCAGTAACTCTGTACTACTGAAACTTCTTAGCCGTTCCCAGCAGATGCTGATTAACACACCGACAAAAATGATTTAGGCATGCCCCAGAGCTAACTGCAGAATGAAACATTCATTCCAGGGGTGAGTATGGCCATCTCCTATGCTGGTTTGACACAGTTCTCCACTCCTGCCCAGTGCAAGATCTCCTCCACATTTCACCCTACTGTATCAACACTCTGCCTTGCGCAGGCAAAAGCCTGACCTGCTTCTGTGATTCATTCCTTCCACCATCCTTTCACTAACGGTATTCACGTCCTAATGTCCCACTAATCATTCTGTTTCTTCGATTCATTATGCTGAATATGAGCTATCACATCTTGTTCTGATCCATAAAATAATATGCCACCCTGGAACCCGAACCCAAATACTTGCCTTTCGTGAGCAAAGCATATAAGTATTTTGAACAGCATACATGATAAAACTCTATCACAGTTACATGACGGGTGATTCTTTGCCTATAAAATCACATGAGTAAAGTTAGAGAAGTAACACAAAGATTCAAACCCGTATATTTAAGAAATAGAGGTAAAGAGTGTAACTATTGTACAAGGTGTCTTACTTAAATCATAACATAAGAACTTTTAACATTGCAGCGCCTCAGCAATCGTGAATAATTTAATGATTATAAAAAATCCGCCTCGATTGCAAACTGAAACCGGATAGTGACCTAGGTTTCGGCGCGGATGAACACGCCTTCTTCGGAACACACTAAAACTACAAACTGCCTAAAGACGCATGGTCCAACATTAATACAGAACGCGCAATAGAGCGTCTGCGATGTAAACAGGAGATCCCGGGTTCGAGTCCCGGTCGGGGCACACATTTTCAACTGTCCCCGTTGACTTATATCAACGCCTGTGTGCAGCTAGGGGTATTCATTTCATTGTAATTTCAAGACTCGACATATTCACAAGTCGAGAAGCCCGCGACAGTTGAATTACAGTCTAACGTCCTACTAGCTTGCACTAGTAAACGGTTTCGTTCAAGTTTGAACATCTTCATGCCATAGTAGTTACTACATGCTGTTATTTACATAAAAATAAATCCTTAAATACAAACTTTTAGGGATCTGCACGTGTTTCAACTGCGGACTGTTGGCATCAGTTTTATGCAGCACAAGCGATCTTTGAATATCATGTGACCTTGAAGTTTTTGACTGCGTGAGCGTTCGTCTGCACACTACAACACGCAGCTAAATAATACAATCTTATTACGAAGAATGGTCCCCATTCCATAGAAGGCAAATGCTACAAGATGTGAAAATTATAGGACACTCAGCCTAGTTACTCACGCATCTAAAATATTAACCTCAATTATCTTAAAACGCATAGAACAAAAAGTCGAAGCTACACTCTCCGAAGACCAGTTTGGATTCCGGAAAGATAGAGGAACCAGAGAAGCAATATTTGCTCTAAAACTAATAATAGAGAAACGACTAGATAAGAACCTGAAAACATACATAGCTTTCGTAGATGCAGAGAAAGTCTTTGATAATGTTAAATGGGATAAGATGTTTGAGGTACTCAAAAAAGTAGGAATAGACCATAAAGATAGAAAAATGATATGGAACCTGTACAAAAACGAGACAACAGTTATCCGTGGACGGACAAAACAAGAAGAGGTGCAGATACGGAAAGGTGTCCGGCAAGGTTGCGCACTATCCCCTGTTATCTTTAACGTATACATTGAAGAGGCGCTGAAAAAAGTAAGGGAAAATTCACAGACGGGTGTAGTAATTCATGGCCAACGAATAGATATGATAAGATATGCCGATGATATAGCTGTCCTGGCTGAAAGTGAAGAAGATCTTGTAGTCCTACTGAATAGAATGGATAAAGTTATGGGTGAAGAATATAATATGAGAATTAATAAAGCAAAAACAAAAGTAATGGCATGCGACAAAGAAGATCAAGTGTAAGTCCAAGTTCATGTAGGCAATGAACTGCTTGAACAAGTTGATAAATTTACTTATCTGGGCAGTAATATTACCAGGGATGGAAGGAGCAAGGCAGAAGTGAGAAGTAGCTCAAGCAAAGGCTGCTTTTAACAAGAAGAAAAACATATTAACATCTAAGAGCATCAGCCTTAAAACCAGGAAAAGATTTTTGAAATCATATGTGTGGAGTGTGGCATGCTATGGGTGTGAAACATGGACTCTCGGGACAGAGGAACAGCAGAAGCTAAATTCTTTTGAAATGTGGTGCTATAGACGCATGCTCAAAATAAAATGGATCGACAAGGTCACAAACGAAGTGGTTCTGGAAAGAGCAGGTGAGAAGAGAAGCTTCTGGAGTTTCATCGTTAAAAGAAGAGTGCAATTTACAGGCCATCTATTAAGACATAAAGGACTCCTGAACACAATCATAGAGGGATATGTCGAGGGAAAAAGACCAAGAGGAAGACCACGACTGAGGTACATGGATCAAATCGTGAAAGGTGTGGGATGTAACACCTATAAAGAAATGAAGAGAAAAGCTGAAAGACGCACAGAATGGAGACAAGCTGCCATTGTAGCTGTTGCAAACCAATCCGTGGATTGACCACTACAGAAGAAGATTAAGAAGAATATGTGCTCCTATAAAACCTACAATGTTACAAACAATAAAAGATTGTACTACGTTGTCAGAAAAGCGTTGTAATTTTGAACGTCTTTGAAACAGTGTGCAGACGAAACCTCACATATTTATATATTTTTAGTTAAGTGTTATTGACATTCCACACACTAGGATAGGACTGGAAGCGACCAAATTGCCTCTCTTCAGCCACTGGATGATATACACTGCTCAGCCACAACATTATGACCACTGACCTACCATCGCTAGAAACTCGTCCAGGCAATAAATAGCAGCGCCTTCTGGCGAGGAATGACTGCTAGACACACGCACGATGTATGTATAGTAACAGTGAGCGTTCTGTCCGTGTGTGGAGTGGGGAGGGACGCGATCTGTCTGAATTTGACCGAGGGCAGATTGTGATGACCCAGAGGCTCGGCACGAGCATTTCAGAAACTGCACCACTTGGCGGGTGTTGGAGGAGTGCTGTAGCGAGTGTCTTCAACACCTGACGAAACCGAGGTGAAACCACGCCACGACATCGTGGGGTTGGGCGGTCACCCCTCGTTACAGATGTCGGACGTCGTAGGCTGGGCAGACTGGTGAAACAGGACAGGCGACTAATTGTGGCGAAACTAACATCAGATTTTAATTCTCGGGAGAGTACAGTTTTGTCTGAACACACAGCGCACCGAACATTCCTAACAACGGGCTTCCGCAGCCGACGATCCATGCATGTGTCAATGTTAATACCGCGACACCGGCAACAACGACGGAAAGGGCACATGACCATTGGCACTAGGCGTTCTCGCAGTGGCAGAGCGTTGCATGATCTGATGAATCCCTATCCTTCTTCATCATGCCGATGGGAGGGCGCGAATACTTCGTCTTCCCAGGCAACAGCTCCTTGACACCTGGCAATTGAATCTCAATGTAGACAAGTGTAATGTGCTGCGAATACGTAGAAAAAAGATCCCATATCATTTAGCCACAATATAGCAGGTCAGAAACTGGAAGCAGTTAATTCCATAAATGATCTGGGAGTACGCATTAGGAGTGGTTTAAAATGGAATGATCATATTAAGCTAATCGTCGGTAAAGCAGATGCCAGACTGAGATTCATTGGAAGAATCCTAAGGAAATGCAATCCGAAAACAAAGGAAGTAGGTTACAGTACGCTTGTTCGCCCACTGCTTGGATACTGCTCAGCAGTGTGGGATCCGTACCAGATAGGGTTGACAGAAGAGATAGAGAAGATCCAACGGAGAGCAGCGCGCTTCGTTACAGGATCATTTAGTAATCGCGAAAGCGTTACGGACATGATAGATAAACTACAGTGGAAGACTCTGCAGGAGAGAGGCTCAGTAGCTCGGTACGGGCTTTTGTTGAAGTTTCGAGAACATACCTTCACCGAGGAGTCAAGCAGTATATTGCTCCCTCCTAGGTATATCTCGCGAAGAGACCATGAGGATAAAATCAGAGAAATTAGAGCCCACAAAGAGGCATATCGACAATCCTTCTTTCCACGATCAATACGAGACTGGAATTGAAGGGACAGCCGATAGAGGTACTCAATGTACCCGCCGCCACACACCATCAGGTGGCTTGCGGAGTATGGATGTAGATGTAGATGTACAGTGAGACGGAGACAAGCTGGCGGCGGCTCCATCATGCTCTGGGAAAGATGCACGTGGGCGTCCATGGGTCCAGTGGAGCAAGTGCAAGGCACCATAACGGTCAAGGAGTATCGTGCACTGGTTTTAGACCGCGTACACCCATTCATGACGATCATGTTTCCCGACGGCAGTGGCATTTTTCAGCATGACAGTGCGTCATGTGACAAGAGCAGGAACGTGATGGAGCCGTTCAAAGAACACAGCGGCGACTTCCAATTGACGTGCTGACTCCCCAGCTCACCAGATCTGAACCCGATCGAATACATTTGAGATGTAATTGAACGTGACCTCAGACCTCATCTCCCCCCTTCCCGGAATTTACGGGAATTAGGTGAGTTGTGTGTGCAGATGTGGTGCCAACTCCCTCCAGCGACCAACCAAGAACTCATTGCTTCCATGCCACGACGCCTCACCGCTGTTATCCGTGCCAAAGGTGGACATACCGGCTGTTAGGTAGCTGGTCATAATGTTCTGGCTGATCAGTGTAATTTACAGTCTAATCATTTTTTTAAAAAGATTAATGAAGTGAAATAAGTGATGTTTATGACACAATGATGGTGATATGACGTACAATTTCTTCATTATGAGGTTGATATAATGGGAGCTCCTGGGAATGTAAGCAGGGATTTGGATGGGAGATGTGTTGATGACGATTTTAAGTGGAAAAGGATGCTGGATGTCTGTGTAGGAAGGAAGTGATAGGTGGCAGGAGATGAGTGGGAAGGTAAGGCAAGGGTGGTTTAGAGCTTTCATTTAGAATGGGTGTGGTAGGTATTAGCTGCAAAGAAGGGTACATAGTCAAAATCAACTGAGTTTTATCAAGGCCACATGATGGCCGCTCAAGCAAGATTCTCATGGTGCACATCTTGCAAAGTAAGGACGACAGTTTACATTTTTAAAGTACAGTTCCGTGATTGTTTTTTATGGGCACATATTTTCTGTAGAATCATCACATACAATCAAACTTCGTAGTTCAGATTAAAAATTGCAGTATATTAGCATTGATTAGAGCGCCCTCTAGTGCGATTATGAGAACAAGTTTCTGACAAAGTCTTTAGGCTTGTGGAATAGAATCGTAATGCGCAATAAAAATGCGGGCTCCCATTTAAAAAATGAAGTTGACTGCATTTTCACTCTTTGTAGTGTAACTTAGGACGAATCTAATACTGTTATTTTGCGGCTCCCTTTGTCTGCAACAATTTTATCTGAAAACATTTTTGATGTAAGAAATATATTTCTCAAGATATTCTTCCGAAAAGATTAAAAAGAAACAGCCTGTATATTTCTGTTGTCGCTTCGACGCATGGGAAGCAGGAATTTATACTCATTGCGCTCTTTAGATATTATACTCTGAGTACTACGTCAGCAGCATGGCACACATCAGTGATAAATGATACATCGTTCTTTTAGGGCTTGTGCCCACCCAGAAGACTCACATACGGAGTGGTAAGCCCGCAGTTCCCGCTGAAACGCTTGGAACTCAAGCTGGAAACAACAATTAACTGGAATCACCCATAGCCTTCGTAGACTGAACCTGGGATCTTCCACTAAGGAGCCTGCGCTACTGCATCGACAACTGTCCTCCACAACTCAGTGTTCAGTGTGTGTGTTTATCGAATGTCTCTGCGCAAGCTGTTGTTATTTCGATTTTTATCTACAGAATACCCGCACTAGTGACAAGTAAGGAGGTTAAGAATATTCGTAGGTTCCGGTCTTCTGTATTGATAGCTACAATAAATTTTTAATAAAATATTGAAACGCTTAGTTATTCAGGGAAAATACATTATAGAATCTGGCGTATACAGTCAGCAAGAATTCTACGAAACTTTAAATAGGTTGCATTGTAATATACAAACTGCTACAAACTCTACCCTTAAACTTTTTTCTTTTCCGATTCAGTAATGTTGTATCGTCCATGTCAAGAGCTGATATGCATCTGTTAATCATACGTCCTTTTCATGCGTAAAATACATAAGAATATCACCTTGGCTTTAGAGGCAGCAGGCAATGACGTGAATTCTACATCAGGACATAAACATTCAGGATCGTTATGTACATTGGTACTAGTCAGTTTATAAAGCAGTTTTATGCTACGTACCTTTTCTTTGCAAAATTTCTCAGCTTCTTTTTAATCTACGTTCAGCTTCAGGCAGCAGTTTAGAATACGTCGTCAGTCAATTAGATGTGTATAACCGTTACGAGTGCTGAGTCTAACAAAATCACAGATTTGATGCGAACCGTGCCGAAACATAACCACGTACAGTCACAAGACTTCTGTAGTTAATAGAATTCTATTTTACGGACTTGGAGACATTTCCTACAGCCGTAACGCAGCACCATTAGCTCTATGCAAGCCACGATGGATCTTAAATACTTCGCAAATTAACTTTTAACTAATTCAAATGCTTTTCCAACGTTTCTACCAGGCTAGGCTGTCAGCTCTGTGTTAGTCTGTCACCTCGAGATGGTAGCACGTTTTATTGCCGAAACAGAGAGAAGAATATTTCAGAATATTTTAAATTTAAGATATTACAGTTTATCAGATTTTTTTTCAATTATTTGGTAACCTACTCTGGATAGTTATCTGTAGCTGAGCTCAGTCTTGAAACGTACTATGTTTTTTTAAACGAAAGGGATAGGTAACATGAAATTATGTAGTACTAGGTTCCTGGTAACATCATAACGAACCAAATTCCGTAGTACAGTCGCAGACGCTTTATCATCCGTCATGGCAAAATTATTACGCTTACATATCAATGCTCGGCCGCTAATATAGATGTCAGCTCATAAATAACGAATTTGAAGTTCACATTACCGTTTCGAGATGGCCAGTGTATAGGAAATAACTGTTCGAGCATCGCTCATTAATATCTACATCTGCATCTACATCTCTCCAGATCCACTCGCAGGTAGAGTGAGGAAAAAACCACTGTCTATATGCCTCCGTATGAGACCTAACTCTTCATATTTTATCTTCGTGGTCCTTATGCGATACGCATGTTGGTGGCAGTAGGATCGTTCTGCAGTCAGCCTCAAATATCGGTTCTCTAAATTTTCTCAATAGTGTTCTTCAAAAATAGCGCCGCCATCCTTGAAGTGATTTCCATTTGAGTTTCCGAAGCATCTTCGTAGGACTTCCATGATGTTCGAACCTACCGGCAACAAATCTAGCAACCTGTCTGTGAACTGCTTCGCTATCTTTCTTTAATCACACCTGCTGGGGATCCCAAACACTCGAACAGTGTTGAAGAACTCGTCGCAATACCGTCCTATATGCGATCTTGTTTATAGATGAACCACACTTCCTTAAAATTGTCCCCATAAATCAAAGTCCCCACCACAAAGTCCCTACCACAATCCTCGCACGCTCGTTCCATTTCATATCGCTTCCCAGCGTTGGGCCCAGATATTTAAACGAAGTGACTGTCTCAAGCAAGACATTACTATTGCCGAATCCGGACATTACGGATTTGTTTTTCCCACTCATCCGCATTAACTTACATTTTTCTTCATTTAGAGCCAGCTACCATTCATCACACCAACTAGAAATTTTGCCTAAGTTATCTTGTGTCATCCTACAGTCACACCTTCCCGTACACCGCAGCGTCATCAGCAAACAACTATAGATTGCTACTCATCTTGTCGGCGATATCATTTCCCTGTATAGAAAATAATAGCAGTCCTATCACACTTTCCTGTGGCACTCCTGACGATGTCGTTTTCTCTGAACACTCGCCATCGAGGACATCAAACTGGGTTCTATTACTGATGAAGTCTTCGAGCCACTCACATGTCAAGGAACCTATTCCGCGTGCTCGTACCTTCGTCAACAGCCTGCAGTGGTACCGTGTCAAATACTTTTGGGAAATCTTGCAATATGGAATCTGTCTGTTGCCCTTCACCCATAGTTCGCAGTATATCCCGTGACAAAAGGGGCAAGCTGAGTTTCACACGAGCGATGCTTTCTAAAACTGTGCCGATTTGTGGCCGTAAGCTACGATCGATTGGTCGAAGGATGTGAGGGGAATATAGGTGTGGAATACCCCAGATAGTTGTTATATTAACCACGACAGTTGCCGTTGTACTTAGCACCAGGGCGACCAGCAGCAGGTGATCTACTTTAGTAGCGATTCGCGACCTAAAAGATATCCCTAGCGATTACAGTCGACCTTGAGAGCGGCAACTGGGCAGCGGTGGCTTATCTGCGCTGGCGACTGGCGACCTACCTCGATGTCGGGAGAGTCCCTGGAGAGGACCGCCGCCATGGTCTCCGGCGCACTGCTCACTGCACGCTGCACGCAGCTCACTGCCGGCACGACAGCCGGAGCCGCCGCGATAGTGCCCCCCCTCCCCCCTCCCCGCTCCCTCCCCTCCCAACCCCCGCACCTTGAACAGCTCCAAATTACACCATCCGATAAACGCCGACAGGAAACTAGTCACGGTCTAAACACGTTGTCGAGTAGAGCTTCTAGCTTGACCGGATGGAGTTGGTGCTGACTCAAGAAGCGGATGAACGAGCAGCTTAATACGAATATTCCTCTTCCGGTCAGGGTACGAGACTGATAGACTCTAGACTTTGTAAAGGGAAAGTTAGAGGTAAACATCCCGACAACATCGTGCTCATTAGAGATTCAGTATTATTCACAAGAAAAGTACCCAAGCTAGAACGGCAAAAATAACATAAGGATACGCAGACGTGTCCGATGTGCCACTAGTCTACATTAACATCCACATGATTACTCTGCAATCAAGTGCCTGTCAGAGGCTACATTGAACCACTTGAAACTAATTCTCTGCCATTCCGCTCTCGAGCAGTGCGCAGGAAACACGAACACTTAAATCTTCCAGTGTGAATTCTGATTTCACTTATTTTGTTCGATGATCATTTCTTCCTATGTGGGTGGGAGCCAACAAAACACTTCCACATTCGAAGGAGGACACTGGAGACGGAAATATCGTGAACAAATCTGGCCGCAACGAAAAACGCCTTTAGGAGCAACAGTCTTGGCTGCGAAACACGCTTCATTGTTATTTTATATTTTGCCAGTAACGCGTTTCACCTTGTTCAAGGCATCTTCAGATTGGCTGGCACAACAGGTGTTAAACACATAGGCTGCACTCCATGCAAATGTCTTAACAGCCAAAAAACATTGCTAATGTTTTAAGAACATTGCCCTGATATAAAAGTGTTGAGTACACCGGAAGTCACGTTTAAAATACCTGGTGATCAAAAAGTCAGTATAAATTTGAAAACTTAATAAACCACGGAATAATGTAGATAGAGAGGAAAAAATTGACACACATGCTTGGAATGACATGGGGTTTTATTAGAACAAAAAAAAAAAAATAATAAAGTTCACAAAATGTCCGACAGATGCGCGTCGTTTGGTGATGATCGTGTGCTCAGCCACCACTTTCGTCATGGTTCAAATGGCTCTGAGCACTATGGGACTCAACTGCTGAGGTCATTAGTCCCCTAGAACTTAGAACTAGTTAAACCTAACTAACCTAAGGACATCACAAACATCCATGCCCGAGGCAGGATTCGAACCTGCGACCGTAGCGGTCTTGCGGTTCCAGACTGCAGCGCCTTTAACCGCACGGCCACTTCGGCCGGCCCACTTTCGTCATGCTTGGTCTCCCAGGTCCCCAGACCTCAGTCCGTGCGATTATTGGCTTTGGGGTTACCTGAAGTCGCAAGTGTATCGTGATCGACCGACTTCTCTAGGGATGCTGAAAGACAACATCCGACGCCAGTGCCTCACCATAGCTCCGGACATGTTTTACAGTGCTGTTCACAACATTATTCCTCGATTACAGCTATTGTTGAGGATGATGGTGGACATATTGAGCATTTCCTGTAAAGAATATCATCTTTGCTTTATCTTACTTTGTTATGCTAATTATTGCTATTCTGATCAGATGAAGCGCCATCTGTAGGACATTTTTGAACTTTTGTAGTTTTTTGGTTCTAATAAAACCCCATGTCATTCCAACCATGTGTTTCAATTTGTACCTCTCTATCTACATTCTTCCGTCATTTATTCAGTTTTCAAATTTATACTTACTTTTTGATCACACGGTACATAAAAGACTCAATGGGTAGTTGCCCTTGTCTACATCTACATCTACATCTACATGGATACTCTGCAAATCACATTTAAGTGCCTGGCAGAGGGTTCATCGAACCACCTTCACAATTCTCTATTATTCCAATCTCGTATAGCGCGCGAAAAGAATGAACACCTATATCTTTCCGTACGAGCTCTGATTCCCCTTATTTTATCGTGGTGATCGTTCCTCCCTATGTAGGTCTGTGTCAACAAAATATTTTCACATTCGGAGGAGGAAATTGATGATTCGAATTTCGTGAGAAGATTCAGTCGCAAGGAAAAACGCCTTTATTTTAATGATTTCCATCCCAAATCCTGTATCATTAATGTGACACTCTCTCCCATATTTCGCGACAATGCAAAACGTACTGCCTTTCTTTGAACTTTTTCGATGTACTCCGTCAGTCCTGTCTGGTAAGGATCCCACACCGCGCAGCAGTATTCTAAAAGAGGACGGACAAGAGTAGTGTAGGCAGTCTCCTTAGTAAGTTTGTTACATTTTCTAAGTGTCCTGCCAATAAAACGCAGCCTTTGGTTAGCCTTCCCCACAACATTTACTATGTGTTCTTTCCAATTTAAGTTGTTCGTAACTGTAATACTTAGATATTTAGTTGAATTTATGGCTTTTAGATTAGACTGATTTATCGTGTAACCGAAGTTTAACGAGTTCCTTTTAGTATTCATGTGGATGACCTCACACTTTTCGTTATTTAGTGTCAACTGCCATTTTTCGCACTATTAAGATATTTTTTTTCTAAATCTTTTGCAGTTTGTTTTGATCTTCTGATGACTTTATTAGTCGATAAACTACAGCGTCATCTGCAAACAACCGAAGACGGTTGCTCAGATTGTCTCCCAAATCGTTTATATAGACAAGGAACAGCAAAGGGCCTATAAACTACCTTGGGGAACGCCTGAAATCACTTCTGTGTCGAGTTTTAAGAGACTTCGCGCAGTGCCATTGCACTCTGAATGTAGCACAGTCCAAGAGATGCCAAAAACGGGATCAGGCCTACAGAAACGCATCGACGGTAGCTTCTGCGTTTAACACCTGTTGTGCCAGCCAATCTGAAGATGCCTTAAACAAGGCGAAACGCGTTATTGGCAAAACATAAAATAATAAAGCCTGTTTTGCAGCAGAGACTGTCGGTATCTTCGGAAAATTTATCACTGTTTGCTGTATCATCCCGCCATGAACTGGAAAAAGTTCAAAAACACCTCTTTTAATAACTGCCACCTCAATTCGCGTATCATATCCTAGACACCCTCTCGCCAAATTCGCGATAGTACGAAAAGAGTTGCCCTTCATTGAACTTTTTCGATGTCGTGCGTCAGTCTTAATTACTTGATGCGGATCCCACACCGCACAGCAGTATTCCAGAAGAGGACGGACGAGCTGGTGTAGCCAGTCTCCTTAATATACCTGTTGCATTTTCTGAGTGTTCTGCCAATAAATTCGCACTCTTTGGTTCACTTTCCCAACAACATTTTCTCTGTGATTTTTCCAAGATAAGCTATTCGTAACTGTAATCCATAAGTATTTAGTTGAATTCATAGCCTTTAGATTTGCGTGATTTAACGTATAACCGAAATTTAGCGGCTTCATTTTAATACTCATGCGAATCCCTTCACGCGTTTCATAATTTAGAGTGAATTGTCACTCTTCGCACCACACAGATATTTTGTCTAAATCATTTTACAATTGGTTTTGGTCATCTGATGTTTTTACAAGACGGTAAATGATAGCACCATCTGCAAACAATCTGAGCTTCTCTGATTGCCTCCTAAATCGTTTACATACGTCAGGAACAGCAGAGGCCCTATAAGACTTCCTTGGGGAACGTCAGATATCACTTCTGATTTACTCGATGACTTTCCGTCAATTACCACGAAATGTGACCTTGCCGAAAGGAAATCACGAATCCAGCCGCACAACTGAGATGATATTCCATAGGCACGTAATTTGAGTAGAAGTCGCTTGTGAGGTGTGGTGTCAAAAGCTTCCTGGAAATATAAAACATGAAATCAACTTGACATCCCCTGTCGATAGCACTCATTACTTCGTGAGAATAAAAATCTAGTTGTTTTTAACAAGAACGAAATTTTCTGAATCCGTGTTGGTCATTTATCTATAAAACTCCTCATCTGTGAACACCCGATGCTTGAAGGCTTACGAAAGTAAAGACTCCAGAAGCACAAGTCGCTGAAAAAGCAGACCCATGTGAGGGACAATATCATGTAACAGACACTATAATCTAAAAGACAATACCATGTAACAGACAACACCATGTAAGAGACAATACCATGTAACAGACAATTATGACCGGAAACTTCACAAGAGTCGTAAATGAAGTTTTATTTTGTTCAAATGGTTCAAATGACTCTGAGCACTATGGGACTTAACTTCTAAGGTCATCAGTCCCCTAGGGCTTAGAACTACTTAAACCTAACTAACCTAAGGACATCACACACATCCATGCCCGAGGCAGGATTCGAACCTGCGACCGTAGCGGTCGCGCGGTTCCAGACTGCAGCGCCTAGAACCGCTCGGCCACCTCGGCCGGCTTTTATTTTGTAAAAGCTAAACATGTTCGTGTAGCAATATACATTGCTAGCCACTAAAGCTGCAATACCAAGATGGATGGGAAATAACGGGAAGTAAATAAACTTCAAGTATTGTACGTACACAGTATAATAGGAAGAATACGTGATCAAACTGGTACGCAATTTGGGAGTATGCACGGTGCGAAAGTTAGCAGACAGGGCTGACACTGCTGGCAGCAGCAACGGCTGTAACCCGGTTAGGCTGCTGTTGAGTATGGTCATCTGTCTCCTATTCACTTGCAGAACAGAAGCAGTGTGCCCGTTCTGTCTGTGTATAGAGAAAATCCTGCTCGCAAGGGTGAGAAAGTGCCCTAAATGTTTGCGTAACTTGTCACTCAGGAGAAGCATGGAAACCAGCGCGGTATTAAACTAGCGCGACGTGGAAAACAACCTAAAAACCGCATCCAGGCTGGCCACCACATCGACACTCGTCGTTAATCCAGCTGGCGGACTCGATTCGACGTACCCTAGCCATCGAGTCGAACTGAGCGCCGGCCTCGGTGGCCGAGCGGTTCTAGGCGTTTCAGTCCGGAACCGCGCGATTGCTACTGTCGCAGGTTCGAATCCTGCCTCGGGCATGGATGTGTGTGATGTCCTTAGGTTAGTTAGGTTTGAGTAGTTCTAAGTTCTAGGGGACTGATGACCTCAGCAGTTAAGTCCCATAGTGCTCACAAGGGAACATCCCCATCGCACCCCCCTCAGATTTAGTTATAAGTTGGCACAGGGATAGGCCTTTAAAAACTGAACACGGATCAATCGAGAAAACAGGAAGAAGTTGTGTAGAACTATGAGAAAAATAAGCAAAATATACAAACTGAGTAGTCCATGCGCAAGGTAGGCAACCATCAAGGACAAAGTTAGCATATGGGCGCCGTGGTGCCGTGGTTAGCGTGAGCAGCTGTGGAGCGACAGGTCCTTGGTTCAAGTCTTCTATCGGATGAAAATTTTAATTTTTTATTTTCAGATAATTATCAAAGTTCAGGCACTCACACATAATCAACTTCTCTCCAAAATTCCAGATGTTCAGATTTACTTTGACATATAGAGAATTTGACGGTCTACGCACGGAAACATTTGAAAACGTAAAAAAACATATGTTTTGACAGAGCACAGGGAAAACTGTGCGACTCTGAAACTGTTGCATTCATTTGATGCAGTTTATGTGACAAACTCTTATGTTTTCATCACTTTTTTTGGAGTGATTATCACATCCACAAAAAAACCTAAATCGGGCAAGGTAGAAGAATCTTTTTACCCATTTGCCAAGTGTGCAAGTTAGGTGGGTCGACAACATATTCCTGTCATGTGACGCACATGCCGTCACCAGTGTCGTATAGAATATATCAGACGTGTTTTCCTGTGGAGGAATCGGTTGACCTTATGACCTTGCGATCAAATGTTTTCGGTTCCTATTGGAGAGGCAGGTCCTTTCGTCTACTAATCGCACGGTTTTGCGGTGCGGTCGCAAAACACAGACACTAAACTTATTACAGTGAACAGAGACGTCAATGAATGAACGGACAGATCGTAACTTTGCGAAAATAAAGAAAGTAAAATTTTCGCTCGAGGGAGGAGTCGAACCAAGGACCTTTAGTCCCGCAGTTGCTCACTCTAACCACGAGACCACGGCGCTCATAGACTGTCATTGTCCTTTTTTGTTGCCTATCTTACACATGGACTACTCAGTTTGTATATTTTGCTTATTTTTTCATAGTTCCACACAACTTCTTCCTGTTTTCTCGATTGATCTGTGTTCAGTTTTTCAAGACCTATCCACTGTGTCAATTTATAACTAAATCTGAGGGGGATGCGATGGGGAGGTTCCCTTGTCAGAGCCATTTGCACCATTTCGAACTGAGCTTGGGTGACTGATACGGGTACGCCATTCCATACTGCTTCGACACTGTGCAGTAGCCCACCAACTACAGTGGCTGGTCGGTGGTGGCGCGTCTCAGCAACCCGCGGCCAGATGTCTTCAGTAGGTGAGAGATCTGGAGAAGCTGCTGGTCAGAGCAACAGTCGAACACACGTTGTCCAAGTTTCCCGGTAGGCGAACCACAGGTGATCATGTTCGTACCCAGTGGCAAGGCAAACCACGCGCATGGTGCTGCGTCCGCATGAAAATTACAAATGTAATCTGGCAACGTTTATTTTCCTCGAAACCTCCAAACGCGGATAAGTCCATCGTGATGCTGTATGTAGTACCGGGACTCGTCTAGAAAGTCGCCATCTCTCCCTGTTGCCGCTTGAACGGAGGCACAACAGTGGTCGTCGTGCCGACAATCCATGGTGCTTCAGGCGTCGTAGCAAGTTTCTGTGTTGCAGTACATTCCTGTCTTATTCGTCTTTGACGAACAAATGTGACGTTTCAGTAAAGTGATTAAGCCACAGCGAAATAGAGCACTAAGTACACTTGAAAAGCGTGCTGCAAACAAGTCTAGTACGTTATCTGAATGTAAAGTGCTGCACTGCTGAGAAGGCCCGGCTCCAGGGATTTGCCACTCCGTGAGGAATTTTCAAGTGTCCTCCTCCCCCAATTTATTTCCTGACCAAGTCAGCCTTTTACACAATGTCATTCATCTATGACGTTTTTTTCACGCATTACGCTTACTCATGCGTCTTCTTGAGGTGTATACGTATTTAAACCCATAGCCAGGTGTGGGTCACCAGTCAGTGAAACAGAAGTGCAACGTATAGAGAGTAAAATACTCGCATTTTGAGTTATAACTTCAACATTATTTACGCAACCAAAACTACTATGTCACTCCCGGAGTTTGTAACTACACTCCTGGAAATGGAAAAAAGAACACATTGACACCGGTGTGTCAGACCCACCATACTTGCTCCGGACACTGCGAGAGGGCTGTACAAGCAATGATCACACGCACGGCACAGCGGACACACCAGGAACCGCGGTGTTGGCCGTCGAATGGCGCTAGCTGCGCAGCATTTGTGCACCGCCGCCGTCAGTGTCAGCCAGTTTGCCGTGGCATACGGAGCTCCATCGCAGTCTTTAACACTGGTAGCATGCCGCGACAGCGTGGACGTGAACCGTATGTGCAGTTGACGGACTTTGAGCGAGGGCGTATAGTGGGCATGCGGGAGGCCGGGTGGACGTACCGCCGAATTGCTCAACACGTGGGGCGTGAGGTCTCCACAGTACATCGATGTTGTCGCCAGTGGTCGGCGGAAGGTGCACGTGCCCGTCGACCTGGGACCGGACCGCAGCGACGCACGGATGCACGCCAAGACCGTAGGATCCTACGCAGTGCCGTAGGGGACCGCACCGCCACTTCCCAGCAAATTAGGGACACTGTTGCTCCTGGGGTATCGGCGAGGACCATTCGCAACCGTCTCCATGAAGCTGGGCTACGGTCCCGCACACCGTTAGGCCGTCTTCCGCTCACGCCCCAACATCGTGCAGCCCGCCTCCAGTGGTGTCGCGACAGGCGTGAATGGAGGGACGAATGGAGACGTGTCGTCTTCAGCGATGAGAGTCGCTTCTGCCTTGGTGCCAATGATGGTCGTATGCGTGTTTGGCGCCGTGCAGGTGAGCGCCACAATCAGGACTGCATACGACCGAGGCACACAGAGCCAACACCCGGCATCATGGTGTGGGGAGCGATCTCCTACACTGGCCGTACACCACTGGTGATCGTCGAGGGGACACTGAATAGTGCACGGTACATCCAAACCGTCATCGAACCCATCGTTCTACCATTCCTAGACCGGCAAGGGAACTTGCTGTTCCAACAGGAAAATGCACGTCCGCATGTATCCCGTGCCACCCAACGTGCTCTAGAAGGTGTAAGTCAACTACCCTGGCCAGCAAGATCTCCGGATCTGTCCCCCATTGAGCATGTTTGGGACTGGATGAAGCGTCGTCTCACGCGGTCTGCACGTCCAGCACGAACGCTGGTCCAACTGAGGCGCCAGGTGGAAATGGCATGGCAAGCCGTTCCACAGGACTACATCCAGCATCTCTACGATCGTCTCCATGGGAGAATAGCAGCCTGCATTGCTGCGAAAGGTGGATATACACTGTACTAGTGCCGACATTGTGCATGCTCTGTTGCCTGTGTCTATGTGCCTGTGGTTCTGTCAGTGTGATCATGTGATGTATCTGACCCCAGGAATGTGTCAATAAAGTTTCCCCTTCCTGGGACAATGAATTCACGGTGTTCTTATTTCAATTTCCAGGAGTGTAAAATCCGTTCACTTCTTCTCGTTCGGACTAAGGCGCTGCAGTCATGGACTGTGCGGCTGGTCCCGGCGGAGGTTCTAGTCCTCCCTCGGGCATGGGTGTGTGTGTTTGTCTTAGGATAATTTAGGTTAAGTAGTGTGTAAGCTTAGGAACTGATGACCTTAGCATTAAGTCCCATAAGATTTCACACACATTTGAACATTTTTGTTTTCTTCTCGTTCCCTGGGCAGAGGCGGCGTGCGTAGCAACTAACTCAGCTGTATATTACATTGTCGACGGTATCTCGTCGCTTCTGCTGTACAGAGTGGAAGGTTATAGGACAGAGAGTGGCTTACAAATAAATGTTTCATTCGTTGCAAAAAAGTGTATTAATAGTTGTAACACCATAGCTCTAATGCTCTACTGATTTATTTTGCCTTTTGTTTTATTTAACGTTTCATCGTCGAGCTTCTGTAAATGTGTTTGATTGAATCGATGACACAAAATTGTATATTCCTTTCTTTGTAAAAACTTTGATGTCTTTTAGAGTGTAGGAAGTGTAATCTCTGTAATATGTACAATATGAGCAAATTATATGTTTTGTCTTTGTCATATAATCTCTTTGGTTATCTTTAAAATTAAATATTTCTATTAAAATAAGTTTGTGTAGAACTACCCATATGTGCAAATGTTCTGTTTTATTTGATATGTTTGGTTGCTGTTATGTAAACTGCAGATCTTCACTTAGGATTCTTAGTTATTTTATATGTAAAAGATGGTGTGGTTCCCCTCCGGAATGGAACTTAGTAGCGCGCGCAAAATGTGTTTGGCATGGATAGAAAAGTGGAACAAACAGTCAGTCGGGGACGAGCTACCAAACTATCAACTACTCGTGTAAAAGTTTTGTATTGTGCTGGTTCCGAGAGAGGCTTTTCCTGACGCTTTCCAATGCCTCGGATGGATGGATAAAGAGCCGGAACTGTTCTGAAATTTGTATCTATCATCGCCACCAAGAAATGACAGAGCCCAGCAATTCTACCTGCAAATCTACCTACCAACATGCAATCGCCACCACTTTGCCAGTCGCTGTAATGGAACACTACAGTAATGTACAGTGAAGGATCAGCTCATAGGACGTTATAGTGTACTCAAATATAAGGTAATTTATAAATGAATTTGTGTACCTACCTTGATTTTTTCCTTATCATAACAATTCTCAGGTTCCTCTCCGTTTGAACTAAAGTGATTACCGAGTGCCCCTTATTGAAAGCATATTAAAATTAATATGGCAATAGAGTGTGCTAAATTTAATATTGTTTGTTGAAAGGATCTTACAAATATCTCAAATTTGTGTTTCACTGAAGTAAAAGTTCAGAACTGCAACTGTTGAGAGTTATATGTTCATGCTTGTTAAGTACTTGTTTCTCTAGAGTATTGAAAGTGTGTTTAGTTTGCTCTGCTACAGTGGTCAAGATTAAGGGCCCCCCTCCGTTGAAAGTAGTACAAATGCACCAAGTTACTTAATTACAGAAAGTTTTAATTATTCTTCCTATTCAAGTCAAATTCTGTACAATATTGGGTTCCTATGGTGTATTGAAAGTGCATATTAATAGCGTAACAGGATCCACAGTTTATCCTTTATGCTCATGATAAATAACAATTAATAAAAAGACCACTACCTATGAAAACAGTAACTTTTTCTTATTCAAAATTCAGTGAGAAGTAATCTGTTAGTGAACTCCATTTAATTTTCATTCTAAGCAGAAAGGTGTTTAGTATTGAGAGACTTAATCTATGCACAACAGCTAATTTTGCTGTGAACCATATCCATATTTCATGTCAGAAATGAATATGTTTGAAAAGTAATATTGAGCCTATGCCCAATTTACGATCCTGCAGTGAATATTAATAGTACCATTATTGAGACTATTCAGTTTAACTAAGTCCTCAAGGTAATAGTGTGTTTTGTTATCTGTTACATTTATGCAAATAGTTTATTCTAATGTGGTAGCTCCAACATTAACGTGAACGTACTGTATTCAGATGCCAGAATTCATTGCACTCGCGTTTGGCAAAGTGTTGTGTTTGTCCATTAAAGTTACTCATACTTATTTTCAGTTCTTGAATAAGAAGGTTACTCATTCTCTTGCTTAATTAGGCTGGCGACCGTTTCCTTTATTCTTTGAACAGTGTTAATAGGTAAAACATTGTTTGTTACTGTTTAAACATTTACGTAATTTTGACTTTCACTTCCGATAAGCCACCTCCGTTAGATACAACACGGTCAACATAACAAAATTTCTCTCAAAGGGTAACACTGCTCTGTTGCTCTATACCATAACTGCTTGAATAAAAATAATTCCATTGTACGAACTGCCTCCAGCTTTAAGGCTATGGTATAGCAGTAGCGGACAGTAGTGTTATATAGTGTCTATTTGGTTTGTCTGTAGTACGGTACATAAAGGAAAAACAGCTATGGCCGAATATCGAGAAGGTGTCATTTCCGACAACTCAAAACAAGCAGTTGTGAAAGCACTTTCGTTTATTTCAGTGAAAAATAACAGTTACATGCTACATAAAGTTACTGGAACGCAAACACTGTGAAATACGACGAAACTGAGGTTTGAAAGGTTTTTCCCGCGTCATCTTAAATGTTAGTACCTATTGATTATGGCTTCAACACAGAGGGAAGAAAAGGCAATGAGGGTAAACTGGAAGGAAGATACAGACAAAGCAGATAAAATTAGTTCGAGAATATATTTTCAAGAGGTGGGGTCCCACACTCAGTGATTAAAGCTTTTATCATCTTACGATGAGGGTTTTATATTTCGCCTAACATGATACTGTGACTACTTTGATGATGGTCACACGACTGAAAATGGGCGTATAAATAAAGTGTTTTACCAGCAGCTCAAGGCGATAATTTGACATTTTCGAAATAATTTAGAGAAGCGTGACACGAAAATGAGCCATGTGAATGGTGTTAATGGCACATACAAAGGAGAGGGAGTGGTGAGGGAAAGGATGCCATACATCTTTCCACGTGTAAAAGACGCCTTACTCACGAAGTTCGGGTTCAAAAGACTACGGCATGTAATGGGAACTGCATATTTTGCTTATTCTTTCTCTATTTAATACGAAGTGTTTTTTTCTGCGACAATCCTACATGTATTTCAGGAGTTTTTAGGACAACATATGCTGAGATTTATCGTCATGTCATTATTATAAAGTTTTTCGCTTTTGTAGGGGCTTTCAAGTGCCTTCTTTGTTGCCTGTGTCACGATACCGTAGACAATTTCTAGAAAGACACTAGACTTTATGAATGATTTGTATTTCCACTCTTCTTCACTTATACAAAACTTTCATTGTCTTGTTTAATTCGTCCTTTTGGAATCACTCTAGGTAGTGGCATTGTTCGTCTCCTCCCCTCCTTCGCCCCCCCCCCCCTCCACCAGCCGGCCTGGCTCCCGGCTGCCGAGCTAATAATATGACCGCTCATTATTTGAGTGGTAGTAGCGTGGGACATACAAGGCGTTCAGTATGGCGCTCCTGAACCCATAGATTCCATATTGGGATGATACTCGTGGGATCCTGTACAACGGGAGCAACAATACTGCGGAACGATAAAGCCCAGTTTCGAAAGGCCAGGATTCTGCCGCTGTCGAATAACGACTAATGCTGATAGGCGTTCCTCCTTCTTACACGAGGCATAGCACCATCTTCTCATCAACAACCACCATTCTAATGTAATTTCTGAATGAGAAACCCGCTGAGTAATCGTTCCTTGTACACAGAATGTAGATCCTTGAACCCCTTTGTCGTGCTGAAATGATAGTTATTTGTATATCCAAGCCTGTGGTACACTTCTGCCACATTTGACGTCAGTTACACGCTCCCTTCACAATTTTGCAACTTTAATGACTAGCCGTATGTTTAATACATACTAAGTTGTCTTTATCAAAACTGAAGTCGCTGTTATGCCTCACGTTTCGCTCTTATCCGTCATCGAAGTGCAGATGAGAGTTTCGATGAAGTAATAAAAATGTAGCAGAATGGAACAGCTCGAGGCAAACATCTGGACAATGTGAACATGGTGGCTCTTAATACTGGGCTACTGCAGCACAGATACAGCGTAAATGAAAAGTATGTCCATAAATTACCCTTTTCAAGTATAGGAGGTCTGTTAAAAAAATTTCGAAACCTTGTCCTCAAAGTTCTTCTACGCTTACCTTTTTTTTTTTTACTTATTGTGCGTGGTCTCCTTCGAAATATCCTCCTCCGTAATTGATATACCGCCCCCAATGCCGTTTCCACTTCCGGAAACAGTCTTGGTACGCCTCTTGCTGGATCGTGCGAGGCTGAGGCAGCACAGTGATTTCATTTTTTTTTTTTTCCCTCACTTGTCACGAACCAACAGGGATGGATATGCGGGTGCGTTATCGCGATGCAAGAGCCACGAATTGTCTCACCACATTTCAGGTCGTTTCTTTTTCATATTTTCTCGCAGGACTCGCAACACGTCCCAATAGTACCATCGATTAACAGTTTGTCCCTGTGGCACGAATTCATGATGAACTAATTCTTAAAAGTCAGAGAAAACTATCGGCATTGCTTTGACGTTTGACTTGACCTGACGAAATTTTTTTGGTCTTGGAGTAACTTTCCCGAAACACTGCGAAGATTGAACTTTAGTCTCAACATCATAACCGTAGGCCGAAGTTTCATTATCAGTTATGATTCTCTTAAGGAACATCGCGTTCTCATTTGCGGGATCCAAAAGCTCTTCACAGATTGCGAGGCGAAAGTCTCTCTGGTCCTGACTCATGAGCCGTGGGACGAACTCGGCGGCAACACGATGCATACCAAGGTGCTGTGTCAGGATTTCATGAAATGATCCACTGAAATGTTACATTCCTCTGCAGTCTCTCGGACAGTCAGTCTTCGATTGGCGCGCACAATTTTGTTGACGTTCCTGACATGAGCGTCGTCGGTCAAGGGGGTCATATTTAACTCCCGCGCAGCCATTTTTAAACCGTGTGAACCATCCGTATCACCGAATATGGTGAAGCACTCATCACCGTAGGCTTTCTGCATCATCTGGTGTATCCCTATAAAGGTTTTCTTGAGTTTCACGCAAAATTTAATGCAGACGAGTTGCTCCTCTATCCCTGCCATCTCTAAATTCGCAAACTGTGCGACACCACCTTCTACTCAATACAGCACTGAAGCGTAAGTAACAGACACAGAGCAATGGAATTTCCAGCAGTTGCACATTAAACACAGGCGTGTGCAGGGATGCCAACCACATTTGGTTCCAACACACCATTGGCGCAAAATTATGAATGTTCCGGAATTTTTAGAGCAGATCTCGTATACAGTGCTCCGTTCCGCTGTGATTTAATCGCTTTACTAAAACTTCACATTGGCATTTCAGAGACGAATAACACAAGAATCTGCGACAGTACAGCAACTTCTATTTTGGGAAATATGGAACTGTAAGCACTGCATGTGTTACCAGATATTCTTTCAAGCAAATGTTTAGATATATCCCAAATAGTACATCACTTAAGACCCTTATGAATCTGCTGATCATTATTGTCTGGTACACAGTACTATTTCTTGAGCGAATTGTGCTTAATCTTAACATACGTCTTCAAACATTTTCTGTACACAAATGCAGTGTTTTATACATAACTGACCTTGAGTTGCGGTGGATAAAACACGTTGCCGAATTTTAAAATTCAACTCTAGCCCGTTGGTAACTGGCGTGCGCGATAAGAAATCTTCTGAAACGAGACAAAATGCCTTCTCTCAAAACTGCATAGAGCAGACAGTTCTAAATCCAAATCATGATTGAAATATGCACCGGTGTGCAAAACTTAAAAACGAAAGTAACTTTCGTATGATGTGTCATTGTCAAGTAAAAAAGCTGTATGAAATTTGGACCATACACACAAAGAACTGCTACAGTATAATACAAAAGATGACTCAAAGAAATATGCAATGAGACGAAGAGAAATGACACGTCTATTCTAAGTCAACAATTAGGCTCAAGTCATTGCGATTCATGATGGTTCCCTGAATATTACAAAAGGCGGGACGTCGTTCATAATAGGGTGTGCGCTTACCATGGACGGCAATCCGTGCTCTGCAACGTGCTTCCTTACCAGCGATACCGTTGGTGAGCAGTTTTTGTGGTAGGGCGCTCCATTCCTCTACCAACGCGGTTGAAATCTGCTAGATGGTCGCTGGTGCATGTGGATGTTTCCCCAACGCATCCCACAAGGTGCTCTATGGGATTTAAGTCGGGAGACCGGCGTAATACGAAGTCAGGGCCGAATTCACCTGCGAAAGGACGCACATAGGGAAGGAGTACTATGCTACAGTAACGCTGGCTGGCGTGTATACCGTGTTCTATGGAGTTTAACTCGGGGGAGCGGGGAAGCCAGTCCATTCACCGAATACCCTCTTATTCCAAGAGCTCCAACTGCGCTGTAAGATGCGGTCGCACATTGCCATCCATGAAAACGAAGTGAAGCCCGAATGTACCCCTGAAAAGATGCGCGTCGGGAAGGAGTACCGTGACAAAATTACGTTCACCGGTGAGTGTACCCCTCCCCCCCCCCCTCCCCGCACCATGACACCTGGACCACCAAAGCGATCATTTTGGACAATGTTCCTAGGTGCATTGCGTATTCCCACGTCTCGCCATATGCTGATACGTCCAGAATTGTCGAACATGGTAGTTTTGGTGGTGCAAGTGTTATGGTGTGGGGAGGCCTTACGTTACATGAGCGTACTGACGTCCAAATCTTTGAACACGGTATCTACATCTTCATCCATACTCTGCAAGCCACCTGACGGTTCTCCCTTTTATTCCAGTCTCGTATTGTTCGTGGAAAGAATGATTTGCGGTATGCCTCTGTGTGGGCTCTAATCCCACTGATTTTATCCTAATGGTCTCTTCGCGAGATAAACGTAGGAGGGAGCAATATACTCCTTGACTCCTCGGTGAAGGTATGTTCTCGAAACTTCAACAAAAGCCCATACCGAGCTACTGAGCGTCTCTCTTGCAGAGTCTTCCACTGGAGTTTATCTATCATCTCCGTAACGCTTTCGCGATTACTAAATGATCTTGTAACGAAGCGCGCTGCTCTCTGTTGGATCTTCTCTCTATCGACTCTATCTGGTACGGATCCCACACTGCTGAGCAGTATTCAAGCAGTGGGCGAACAAGTGTACTGTAACCTACTTCCTTTGTTTTCGGATTGCATTTCCTTAGGATTCTTCCAATGAATCTCAGTCTGGCATCTGCTTTACTGACGATCAACTTTATATGATCATTTCATTTTAAATCACTCCTAATGCCTACTCCCAGATAATTTATGGAATTAACTGCTTCCAGTTGCTGACCTGCTATATTGTAGGTAAATGCTAAAGGCTCTTTCTTCCTATGTATTCGCAGCACATTACACTTGTCTACATTGAGATTCAATTGCCATTCCCTGCACCATGCGTCAATTCGTTGCAGATCCTCCCGCATTTCATTACAATTTTACATTGTTACAACCTCTCGATATACTACAGCATCATCCGCAAAAAGCGTCAGTGAACTTCCGATGTCATCCACAGGGTCATTTATGTATATATTGTGAATAAGAACGGTCCTACGTCAATCCCCTGCGGCACACCTGAAATCACTCTTACTTCGGAAGACTTCTCTCCATTGGGAATGACATGCTGCGTTCTGTTACCTAGGAACTCTTCAATCCAGTCACACAGTTGGTTTGATAGTCCATATGCTCTTACTTTGTTCATTAAACGACTGTGGGGAACTGTATCAAACGCCTTTCGGAAGTCAAGAAACACGGCATCTACCTAGGAACCCGTGTCTATGGCCCTCTGAGTTTCGTAGACGAATAGCGCGGGCCGGGTTTCACACGATCGTCTTTTTCGAAACCCATGCTGATTCCTACAAAGTAGATTTCTAGTCTCCAGAAAGTCATTATACTCGAACATAATACGTGTTCCAAAATTCTACTTCTGATCGTCGTTAGAGACATAGGTCTATAGTTCTGCACATCTGTTCGTCGTCCCTTCTTGAAAACGGGGATGATCTGTGCCCTCAACGATCAATGTTATTTCGACAATGTATACATTCCTCATGTGCGTCTTTTCAGAGGCGCATTCGACCCTTACTTCATTTTAATTATGACAATGCGCGACCACGTCAAACAGCGCAAGTAGAGGAGGTCCTGGAACGAGAGGACATGCGGTGAATGGACTTGCCTGCCCATTACTTAGACTTAAATCCCGTCGAACTAGTGTGGGATGCGTTGGTCTCCCCACACCCACAAGCACCAACTACCACCCAGCAGTTGCCAGCCACGCTGCTGGAGGTATGGAACGCCCTTCCACAAGAACTCGTTACCAACCGTGATGCTAGTATGGGAGCACATATCAGGGCATGCACTGCAGGCCGTGGTGATCATACATCCTATTAAGAACCATTTCTTGCCTTTTACAATATTCAGGAAATCATCACAAACCACTGAGACTTCAGTGTAATTATTGTCTTTGAATGTAAGTGTCAGTTCTGTGTATTTCTTTCAGTTACTTCTGTACTATACAGCAGCAGTTCTTTCTATGTATGGACCAAGCTTCATGGAGGCATGTTAACTTGGCAATGAAACACTGTGCGAAAGTTACCTTCGTCCTTAAGTTTTGCATACCAGTGTATTAGACCTAATGTCAGGAAATAGACCTGGCGTCTTTGAGGATCTCCACGTTGAATCTGGTATCAGATACCTTGAGGTGTTTGTAGAAACTATGATTACAACCCTACATATGGTTAGTAACACAAGTAGAAACATTTACACATGCAACAAACTTCAGAAACCGGTAGTAGTTTCAGGTCTCAAAGAGGTACATGAAACATTTAACTGTGGGAAGAACATGTAGAGGAACCGTGACTCGCGTTAAGAATAGTTGATTGCGCGACGGATACGTATGCTGGTAGGGATCGTCCATGATCTGCAAACTCTGTAAACAAATTTCTTTACAATAAATGTAAAACGAACAACAGGAGTATAGATATCAAGATACTAAATGAAACGTTTTGGGCTGTCAGACTCGTAAAGCGTGAGATTTTCAACTGATTAGTATTATCAGAACCTTATCGAAAGACTCCTCACACAGTCCAAACAAATACTGGTCGTATGTAAAGGTTGTCAGTGGCACCACAGTTAGTGGCCACACACTCGTAGATGACACAGGAACTCAAAAGCAAAAGCGGAAATGCCGAACTCCGCTTTGAAATGGTCCTCTTGGAAGGAAAATCCAGCAGTAGTGCCACAGTTCAATTCTCGTACCACAGCCTAGATCAAGTTTTACATATGTTGACCACGAAACAAACAAAACTTACCCGAGTCTGCAGAAACAAATAATATTTTGGTCAACATTTGTAAAACTATAATTCCTCTTTCTCATACCCCACCCAATGGGGAGAGAGGAAAAGTTTTAGTTTTAGCGAATCAGAATTTACGAAGCAAATAAGTATTTTTTATTTATCCCTAACCATTTTCCACGCAAAAATGAGAACATGGATTTTCTTGAATTACAGCGCCAACTACCAAGAATCAAAACAAATGTTTAAGACACTGATTCTGCAAATAAAAATGGGGGTTCCCATTTGAAATTTTAAAGTTGCCTCCCGCCCCACACCCGGGGTCTGGGGTGGCAGGCTAATTTTAGCACCAGCAGATGTCCCCCTCGAAAATAAACTTTGGATTCTACTCATTTTTTCGTGTGAAGCTTATTTTTCGAGTTATTCTGGTTTGTCAATTTAAAATGTACACCCTGTATAATGAGGGATTTCGAAAAGAATGACCTCCTCTATGCCACCCAGTATGGACCCTGAAAACATTTGTCATGCGAAATTAACTTGTGGTTTACTAATATGACGTTCTTAAAGCCATGGATCAAGACGATCATGTAGGTGAAGTGTTTCTTTACTTCCGAAAAGAATTTCATTTGAAACAGTAGCTCACCAATGTTTATTACCGAAAGTACGATTGTGCTGGTATCAAAAAGAATTTGTGACTGGACTGAGGATTCCTTGATTGGGAGGAGTCAGCAAGTTTCCTTGGAAGTAGAATCATCGATAGATTTAGAAATAACACCAGACATGCCACAGGGAAATGTGTTGAGACTCTTGATAGCCATATGCTATATTAATGGCCTGGCAGACAGTATTAATAGTGGCCTCAGATTTTTTTGTCGATGAAGCAGTTATCGATAATCAGTGCAATCTTGATAAGACTTCAGATCAGTGTGATAATTGGCAACTTGTCTTAAGTGTATAGAAATGTAAAATTCTGTAATTTACAAAATTCAGAAACATTGCAGCTTATGATTAAAGTAGCAATGAACCACAACTGGAATCAGTACGAGTTCCGCGTCCGCCTACCCAGTGCTGACAGACTGCCGCTCATCCTCTATCTTACGGCATCATTTGGTTGCGCAATGGAGGGGCACGGATTCAGTACACCGCTCTCGCGGCCATGTCAGCTATTGTAATCTGTCAACTCGTAATAATACCTGGATGTAAGGGCTTTTAGGGACAGGAAACAGGATGATCGTATAGGCTCAATCGTAAGTAAAACAGTCGAAACAGGTGGTAGACTTCGTTTCATTGGTAGGAATACAGGTGAAATGCAACTCGTCTACAAAGGAGATTGCTTACGTAACTAAAATCTTGCTCAAGTGTGTGATCCTACACCAGCTTCGCAGTGGTGTGCAAAGTATAGACATAGATGTAAAACTGAAGTGCTTCCCTTGTCAGACGAGTAAGAATTGGTATGGGGCAAGGTGAGCATCAAGGGGACCAGATGCAGCGTGAAGTTGTCGGGTTCAAAATGGTTCAAATGGCTCTGAGCACTATGGGACTCAACTGCTGAGGTCATTAGTCCCCTAGAACTTAGAACTAGTTAAACCTAACTAACCTAAGCACATCACAAACATCCACGCCCGAGGCAGGATTCGAACCTGCGACCGTAGCGGTCTTGCGGTTCCAGGCTGCAGCGCCTTTAACCGCACGGCCACTTCGGCCGGCGAAGTTGTCGGGGGCCATCCTGGAATCTATCTGAACTGTTCCAGGAAGTTTTGTAAAATACAAATCATATGGATTAACGTTGGTTGTAAACTGTCCTTCCAAGCACGAAAGTGCAATGTAATTAACTTTCCAACTATATCGAGGTCGTTAGAAACTGAACGTGCCAACGTGCAGTATGAATAAATCGCATGTAGTCATTTTTAGGATCCATATTGACATTCTCCCGAAAGAAGTAAAAACAGCCCGGTAAACGAGGTCAGCAACTGATTTGATGGATTAACTGAAAACCAACGTTTAAATGCTGAGCCATACGTTTTGTAGTGCCACCATAGTGTCGTGGTGTTGCCAATGGGAGATCTCGAGTGCTAAACGGTACAGTACTTTCAGCGTGTAACACATTAAATTTTGCATGGGTTCAGATCGAGTGAACGTAGGAGTAAGACCACAATTTTAATTTTTCAAAAATGCTTACCAGATGGAATTTTGACATTGTTTACAAGCTGGTCTCCTTTAGTCAATGCCCCTAATCTCACGCAGCAGCAGTAATTTAGATCGCAGCTTAATCTTCCTAAATTTGTAAACGGCTATCATAGGATCCGGAAACGCTCCCTAAATAATTACCAGCGCACTTTAATATGACTCTCCTGCCCTCTCTCTCTCTCTCTCTCTCTCTCTCTCTCTCTCTCCTTCTCTCTCCCCCCCCCCCCCCCTTGTCGTCACCGTTTCTCTCGAAATTCAAAATTTAATGTCTGTCATACAGACTCGCTACCACACTAATTATGGACGTTAACCAAAAATAAAACCGAATTGTTCAAAATAAGGCTGTACGGCAGCAAAAACCTGAGCACTGTTGTCTGCAAATTACATTACACAACATGCGGAGGGACATCAATACGTACAGCTAAGAGTTAGCCTTCTGTTCACAGTGAGTAATGTAGGTGCAGCCTGGTCACAGGAGGAAAATTTCATCATTTAGTTTGAGTTCTATCATTCGTTTGGATTGACTGAAGCAGAATATTGTGCTGCATATTTGTGGCAACGAAGAAGAAATCATGGGCCTGTGGATATTTCACATGTTTCCCAGAAAGTAAAACGCGATGCCGTATTTGTTCTCTGTGAATTAGTTTCGAAAGCCGAAATACAATGGACATAATACACCATTTGAACAACCATGAAATATATCAAGGCAGTGAAGCATCAAATGGTAGTCCTTCAATGTAAAGGCGCCTTGAGGTTCGAGTCCTTCCTTGGGCATGGCTATGTGTGTTGTCCTTAGCGTAAATTACTTTAAGTTAGACTAAGTAGTGTGTAAGCCTAGGGGCCGATGACCTCAGCAGTTTGGTCCCGTAGGAACTTACCACAAATTTCCAAATTTTCCTTCAATGTAAAACATTCACAATTTTGTGGAGTACGTTTGTAATAATGAAGTTCTGCCGGCCGGAGTGGCCGTGCGGTTCTAGGCGCTACAGTCTGGAGCCGAGCGACCGCTTCGGTCACAGGTTCGAATCCTGCCGCGGGCATGGATGTCCTTAGGTTAGTTAGGTTTAATTAGTTCTAAGTTCTAGGCGAATTATGACCTCAGAAGTTAAAAGTCGCATAGTGCTCAGAGCCATTTGAACCATTCAATGAAGTTCTTCTACCAAGCAGTGACGGAAGAATCAATTAACACAAGACTTTCTAGTGCAGCTACGACTTAATAACGACAGTATGCTACTTATTTCTTGGGGTGGAAATTCATTTTATATATTCGTTAGAGATAAAACCTTTTATTATGCTGTCATAAGCATCATATGCATTAGAATAATTTTCTTTGTAGAAGCCCTGCGTAATTTTTTCTTTACCTAACTATCTCCGTCTTCACATGCACTAAGTGTAAAAAGTATTCGACCACGTAGCCTATCTCGGCTTTGAAAATCGTTTAGTAATGTTAACAAGGACGTGAACCACGTGTTTTTGATCTTTTAGTGTTTCGTTTGTCTATGGGGTACGCAAAATTAAACATTGTGTTCAACAAATGGCTGGTTCAAATGGCTCTGAGCACTATGGGACTCAACTTCTGAGGTCATTAGTCCCCTAGGACTTAGAACTACTTAAACCTAACTAACCTAAGGACATCACACACATCCATGCCAGAGGCAGGATTCGAACCTGCGACCGGAGCGGTCTTGCGGTTCCACTCTGCAGCGCCTAGAACCGCACGGCCACTTCGGCCGGCTGTTCAACAAAGTAAAAACATTAAACAATCATTCATCTCAAAAGTGTAGGGCATATTCTGACACTTGGGCTTTTCTTTTTACTTTTAATATTAGTTGCGGTCAAATTCTTGTGCTAACGTTGGTTGAATGTATCTCGAAACAACAGAGATGTGTTCTGGCACAAAGGCAATTTGAGGTCGAAAGTTATGTGGGGGTGAATTTTGGCGACGGTATCAACATACAGAGAAGGCTGAAAATTCGAAATTGTGGTTTTCATTCACAAAAAGTGGCACAGAAAAATTTGAAGGATACGTAGTGAATCATACTAAATGCCTGTGTAAACTGTTGTCACGTTTCTTCAGCGTTAATACCCTTTGAAAGCATTAGTTGGTGTAAGGTTACGTTAGTCTTCCCACAGCGTAACTCGAACTGCAATAATATCTGAGCCCACGTTTATAAAATGTGACATCAGGCGGTGTAAAACTGAACCAAATAGTCATGCGAGTAAGCAAAAACCAATGAGCGGATCGCTGGCTGTCGTGGCAGAAAAATAATAAACAAGTAACTTTGTCTGACTGTTTTTATTACATTTCCTTGCTCGTAAGCAATTTCGGAGAAGTATATGATGATAAAGTAATTTTTTGACTCATATCTATACATCTACACTCCTGGAAATGGAAAAAAGAACACATTGACACCGGTGTGTCAGACCCACCATACTTGCTCCGGACACTGCGAGAGGGCTGTACAAGCAATGATCACACGCACGGCACAGCGGACACACCAGGAACCGCGGTGTTGGCCGTCGAATGGCGCTAGCTGCGCAGCATTTGTGCACCGCCGCCGTCAGTGTCAGCCAGTTTGCCGTGGCATACGGAGCTCCATCGCAGTCTTTTAACACTGGTAGCATGCCGCGACAGCGTGGACGTGAACCGTATGTGCAGTTGACGGACTTTGAGCGAGGGCGTATAGTGGGCATGCGGGAGGCCGGGTGGACGTACCGCCGAATTGCTCAACACGTGGGGCGTGAGGTCTCCACAGTACATCGATGTTGTCGCCAGTGGTCGGCGGAAGGTACACGTGCCCGTCGACCTGGGACCGGACCGCAGCGACGCACGGATGCACGCCAAGACCGTAGGATCCTACGCAGTGCCGTAGGGGACCGCACCGCCACTTCCCAGCAAATTAGGGACACTGTTGCTCCTGGGGTATCGGCGAGGACCATTCGCAACCGTCTCCATGAAGCTGGGCTACGGTCCCGCACACCGTTAGGCCGTCTTCCGCTCACGCCCCAACATCGTGCAGCCCGCTTCCAGTGGTGTCGCGACAGGCGTGAATGGAGGGACGAATGGAGACGTGTCGTCTTCAGCGATGAGAGTCGCTTCTGCCTTGGTGCCAATGATGGTCGTATGCGTGTTTGGCGCCGTGCAGGTGAGCGCCACAATCAGGACTGCATACGACCGAGGCACACAGGGCCAACACCCGGCATCATGGTGTGGGGAGCGATCTCCTACACTGGCCGTACACCACTGGTGATCGTCGAGGGGACACTGAATAGTACACGGTACATCCAAACCGTCATCGAACCCATCGTTCTACCATTCCTAGACCGGCAAGGGAACTTGCTGTTCCAACAGGACAATGCACGTCCGCATGTATCCCGTGCCACCCAACGTGCTCTAGAAGGTGTAAGTCAACTACCCTGGCCAGCAAGATCTCCGGATCTGTCCCCCATTGAGCATGTTTGGGACTGGATGAAGCGTCGTCTCACGCGGTCTGCACGTCCAGCACTAACGCTGGTCCAACTGAGGTGCCAGGTGGAAATGGCATGGCAAGCCGTTCCACAGGACTACATCCAGCATCTCTACGATCGTCTCCATGGGAGAATAGCAGCCTGCATTGCTGCGAAAGGTGGATATACACTGTACTAGTGCCGACATTGTGCATGCTCTGTTGCCTGTGTCTATGTGCCTGTGGTTCTGTCAGTGTGATCATGTGATGTATCTGACCCCAGGAATGTGTCAATAAAGTTTCCCCTTCCTGGGACAATGAATTCACGGTGTTCTTATTTCAATTTCCAGGAGTGTATTTTCTCTGTCATTCATTTAAGCATAATCAAGCGATAGAAAATATGAGGTTATGCCCATAGTTCTGAGTTGAAACGGTAGAGGTTTCACTGCGTAAGTCGTACCTGTGGAGAATTTGTCAATCGTACCGGTACGACTTAGGCGTTGATGGAAATTACATAACAATTAAAAATTGTTTGTTTCAGTTGATTAATATGACGAAGAGAGCGCACAATTAGTGGAAGCAGGAGGATATAGACGATGCTTGACTGCAACATCGGAATGCTGAAGTCGGATTTAATGAAACATGTAGAAAATACAATACAACAAAGCCTACACTGCGTCGTTATTTGAAGGGTTTGCATAAAACATAAAAATTTGGAAACTGTACTGATGTGACAGCAGAGATGGAGGATGAATTAGCACTGCACATTTCTTCAGAGTTACTTTTACTGAATTAAGGAAACTCGGCTAACAGAAATATCAACTATCGCATTGCTTCGATAAACAAAAAAGCCGGTAAAAAGTTATATAACACGCTTATCAAAGATCATCTCACGTTGTCCTTCGTGAATGAAACCGCATTATCCACACATCAAAAAGCGTGTAAAGTAATTTCCCGGATACGCAAACATCAAGTGGAGAAATGTGTCTTACGGCATGTGTATACTCAATGAATACAGCTAGCAAATTAATATTTAAGCGCAGCAGAATGAATTATTTCTCAAAACAGGGAGCTCCCTAAAACACAGCATTTGGATGCTCGACATCTGCATCTACATCTACATGATTACTCTGCAATTCACTATTACGTTCCTGGCATAGGGTTCATCGAACCACCTTCAAGCTGTTTCTCCGCCGTTCCACTCTCGAACAGCGCGCGGGAAAAACGAACACTTAAATGTTTCCGTGCGAGCTCTGATTTTTCTTATTTTATTATGACGATCATTCGTCCCTATGTTGATGGGCGCCAACAAAATATTTTCACACTCTGAGGAGAAAGGTGTTGATTGAAATTTCATGAGATGATCCAGCTGCAACGAAAAACGTCTTTGTTTCTATGATTGCCATCCCAGTTCACGTATTATATACATGGCGCTCAATTCCCTATTTCGCGACAGTAAAAAACCAATCTCCCTCCTCTGAACTTTTTCGATCTTATCCGCCGATCCTCTCTAATGCTGATCCCATACTGCATAGCAATACTTCAGAAGAGGACGTCTAAGCGTAGTATAGACAATCTCTTCAGTAGACCTGTTGCATTTTCTCAGTGTTCTACCAATAAACCGTAGTCTTTGCTTTGCTTTACCCAAGTGATCGTTCCAACTTTTCTCTTAATTGTAATCCCTAAGTATTTAGTTGAATTTAATTTGTGTGATTTATCGGGTAACCGAAATTTAGTGGTTTCCTTTTGGTACCCATGTGGATGAATTCACACTTTTCAATAAGTAGAGTCAATTGCCATTATTCGCACCATGAAGAATCGTGTCTAGCTCGTTTTGCAAGTTGCTTTGACCGTCTTATGACTTAATAAGGCAGTAAATGACAGCAGCATCAGCAAAAAGCAGAGAGCCTATAACACTTCCTTGTGGAACGCCAGATATTACTAATGCTTTACTCGACGACTTTCCGTCAATTACCACGAACCTTTCTGACCAATGGATAGATAACATCGGCTTGTCCGATGGCTAGAACATTTCATAAAATGTACAAAACTAGAAAAAAGGGACCAGAAACAAATGTTGCTCTTACTAGATGGACATAGCACACACACCAAGAATTTAGAGACAGTTCAGCTGGCTCGTGATTATGGTGTAATCATACCATCATTTTCTTCTCACTCGACTCATTGTTTACAGTCATTGGGCAGATTCTTAAAAAAAACGAAAAAACTGTTACAATGAAGCGGAATCTTCGTGGCTACATTCAAATCCTGCCGGTTTCATAAAACAAGCTAGCATTGCAGAACTCCTGGTGTAATGCATATTCCTGATCTCTTACATTTCAGCAAGATAGCTGCAGCCCGCACACGGCGACAGTTTTTACTTCTTGTCTTCGTGCTTGCCAAACCCTATCTTGGCCAGCAAGGTCGCCGGATGTTTCACCAGTTGAGAACGTTAGGAACATTATTGGCAGCGCCATCCAACCGTCTCTGGATTTTGACGATCTAATTCGCCAGTTGGACAGATTTTGGCTCGATATCCCTCAGGAGGATATACAACAACTCTACCAGTCAATTCCAAGTCGGATAATTGCTTGCATACGGGCCAGAGGGGGTCAACGTGTTACTGACTTGCTCATTTGTGAAGCTATTTATCTTGATTAAATTATCCAATTTTTCTGAAATTGTAATCGTTTCTTTGTCTGTACATGCACATGTACATCACATCTACCGATTTCCGTCACATTCAGGTATTGCCTTCGTGGTATGTTGTTTCTTTTGTCTTAGAGTGTTACTGCATATTATTCTAACAGCTTGAGCCCACATGCACATTTGCACTGCAATTGGTTGTAAGCCACGTTGCTTAAAAACTTTTATACTTGGTGAGGTACCTGATAAGATTGCTCATGTTCACTGAAATTCAGTTTTCCTTTTCCTATTCCTACCGTAAATCATTGCACCACAAAAAGTAAATTTTCCCTGTCAGGGTAATTCTCGAGTAATTCTTCGTAGGCAGATCCCATCAGTAAATCTGATTCATGAGTTGAAACTTTAATCATGAAGAGGGGAATTTTTCTTAAATCAGAGCGTATTCGGGTTTACTTTCATAGATAATCCACTTTTCACGGCTGACAGGACGCTTACAAGTTCTGGGGCACTTTCCTCGTTTGACGATCCACGTGGATTTTGGGTCAGTTAAACGAGCGACAGGCTGAAGATGTGCTTCACAGGGTCTCCTCTTCTCTTTAAAGTGCTACAGAATACGTAGGTCGGAACTTAAATAGTAGCAACACTGCTGTGGAGACAATATGAAATGGAATCTACTATTGTCGCTGATAGCACACGTTGTTGACGTACCTACCTTACCTCCAGCAAATGGACTCGCCCGTCCCACGTCACCGGCGTGCGCGCAATCGGTGGAAACACAGTCACTTGTGAGCGAGAGCTCTAACGTAACCGTGTCACTATGTTTTCGAAACAGGAACAACGGAGTTGGATCAAGATTGAATGTGCCAGAGGTCGTACAGCACGACAGTGTCATCAAGGTCTTCAAGAGGCCCGCGGGGAATCGGCATTGCCGTACAGAACAGTGGCACGTTGGGTAAAAGCTTTCAACGAAGGTCGGCAAACTGTGGCAGACATGCATCGGGCAGGTCGTCCTAGCGTCTCTGAAGAAGAAGTGCATGTTGTTGCCGCCTTAGTGGACAGTGATCGACGCCATACGATTCGTGAGCTCGCCCACAAAACCGGATTAACGCATACGACCGTGCTTCGCAACCTGAAGGAACGCCTGGGCATGCGAAAAATTGTATCACGATGGGTTCCGCATGACTTGACGGAAATGCAGAAATGGATGCGTTACGACGCTGCTCAGACGCACTTGGAGCGCTATGAGCGTGAATGAGAGGCTTTTCTACGCTGTATCATAACATGGGCCACATCGTACGAGCCAAAACTGAAACGCCAATCCAACGAATGGCGTCATTATGGGTTGCCGAAAAAGTCTAAAGTGTGTCAGAGCCCCAGTATGGTGAAAGTTATGGTGATTCTCGTGTACGACTGTGATGGTGTTATGCTAAAGCATTGCGTTCCTCCACGGCAGACCGTCAATGCACAGTATTACTGTTAGTTTTTGGAGCATCACCTGCGACCAGCTTTGCGAAAGAAGCGGCGACACTTTCTACGCAACCCACCCATCATTTTACACGACAATGGGCGGGCGCATACAGTGCAAGCTGTGGCTGCTCTGTTCGGTCGATGGGACTGGGAAGTACTGTACCATCCACCATACTCCCCGGATTAAGTCCTTCTGACTTTGATTTGATTCCGAAGGTGAAGGAACCACTTCGTGGCATTCGTTTCAGAACTGTTCCAGAGATTCGACAGGCAGCAGACCGCACCATTCGCACCATCAACAGAACAGGCTCTGCTAACGGTATACTACGCCGTCCACATCGCTGGCAACGGGTTCTACACAACGCTGGTGACTACTTTCAAGCCGGCGGGTGTAGCCGAGCGGTTCTAGGCGCTACAGTCTGGAACCGCGCGAGCGCTACGGCCGCAGGTTCGAATCCTGCCTCTGGCATGGATGCGTGTGATGTCCTTAGGTTAGTTAGGTTTAAGTATTTCTAAGTTCTAGGGGACTGATGACCTCAGATGTTAAGTCCCATAGTGCTCAGAGCCATTTGAACCATTTTTTAACTACTTTCAAGGACAGTAACAGGTGCAAACACGTAACTCTTTTCTATCGGTTGTGAATAAATAGTTACCACTATTTAATTTCCAACCCTCGTATTTTCTACATCTACATCTACATCTACATATATACTCCGCTAGCCACCAAGCGATGTGTGGCGGAGGGCACAATTGTAAGCTATTTCCTTTGTTGAAGGACTGCATCGCTTCAGGATTCTACCAACAAACCGCAGTCTAGAGTTCGCCTTACCCGTTACTTGTGTAATCTGATCATTCCATTTGGGATCATTTCGAATAGACACACCCAGAAACTTGACGGACGTTACCGCTTCCAAAGACTGGGCATTTATTTTGTACTCGTACATTAATGGGGATTTTCGCCTTGTTATACGTAGTTGGTTACACTTACTAATATTGAGAGATAACTGCCAAGCATTTATTTTCTGCAAATCCTCATTGATTTGTTCACAACTTTCGTGTGATACTATTTTCCTGTAGATTACAGCATCATCGGCAAACAGTCTAAGGTCGCTGTCAATACCATCAACCAGATCGTTTATGTAAGTCGTAAAAAGCAGAGGACCTATTACGCTGCCCTGGGGCACAGCTGAAGTTACGCTTGTTTCTGTTGAAGTCACCCAGTTCAGGACGACATACTGCTCCCTGTCTGTTGGAAAACTTTCTATCCAACCGCATATGTCATCGGATAGACCGTAAGCGCGCACTTTTTGTAGCAAGCGACAGTGCGGAACTGAATCGAACGCCTTTCGTAAGTCGAGAAATATAGCACCAACCTGGGAGCCGGTATCTAGAGCCTGTTGTATATTATGGACAAAGAGGGCCAGCTGTGTCTCGCATGACCGCTGTTTCCTAAAACCGTGCTGGTTTGTGCAAAAAAAAAAAAAAAAAAAAAAATGGCTCTGAGCACTATGGGACTTAACATCTATGGTCATCAGTCCCCTAGAACTTAGAACTACTTAAACCTAACTAACCTAAGGACATCACACAACACCCAGTCATCACGAGGCAGAGAAAATCCCTAACCCCGCCGGGAATCGAACCCGGGAACCCGGACGTGGGAAGCGAGAACGCTACCGAACGACCTCGAGCTGCGGACTGGTTTGTGCAGATGAGCTTCTCAGAGTCTAGAAAGGTCATTACGTCTGAACACAAAATATGTTTCATGATTCTACAACAAATCGATGTCAGTGAAATTGGCCGGTAATTATGTGCATCCGATTTTCTACCCTTTTTATAGATTGTTATGACCTGGGCCTTCTTCCAGTCCCTTGGAACTTTCCAATGATCTCTGATAGATGATGGATAAGAATGGTGCTATTTTTGTAGCATAGTCAACATAAAATCTTACGGGGATACCGTCTGGGTCAGATGCCTTCCTGGCGTCTGAGGATCTTACCTGTTTTACAATCCCAGATACACTAAACACTATGTCAGCCGTCTTTTCGTTTGTTCGATAATTGAAACGGGGAATGGTTTGCAGTCCTCTACCGTAAACGAGTTTTTGAAAGCAAGGTTTAGAATTTCGGCCTTCTGTTTATCATTATCATTTACATTACCCGTATTGTCAGCAGGAGAAGGTATTGAATTATTTGTAGCGTTCATAGATTTTACGTACGACCAAAATTTTTTGGAGTTATTTTTAGAATCTGCAGATAAAATATTGCTTTCAAATTTGTTAAAAGAATCTCTCTTCTGACAGCTCCTTTCATTTCGCATGATTTCTGTTTGTCAGCGGGGCAGTCACTACGTTTAAAACGACTGTGCAAAATTCTCTGCTTTCTCAGCAATAATAAATTTAAAGATTAAAAGAAACTACGTGATTTAAAAGTCATATTGCAACCAGCAATCTATATTCATAGACTCTGAATAATTGCAGTTTGTTTATAATACAATTTTGAATCTGAAATATAATTTGTTTGGCCTGTGTACTTGCTTCCATTTGATTCCCGCTTAGTTTTTACGTTTCCTGTTATTCTTCTGAATGTTTTGTAAAAGTTTTCCAAGGCACTTTTCTTTTGTAACATTTGTTTCAAGAGATGCTATGATTTTTGACGACGACAGTTAACTAATGGAAAGTTGGAAATTCGTGGTAAGGTCTCATGGTACCAAACTGCTGAGGTTATCACTCCCTAAGCCTATACACTACTTAATCTAAGTTAAGCTAACTTACGCTATGGACAACACAGCCACACCCATGCCCGAGGGACGACTCGAACCTCCAATGGGGGGAGCCGCACGGACCGTGACAAGGCGCCTCAGACCGCGTGGCTGTGGCTGTGTGTGTGTGTGTGTGTGTGTGTGTGTGAGAGAGAGAGAGAGAGAGAGAGAGAGAGAGAGATCACCGTCAAAGCACGCCATGGGCCTCACTCTTATTTGAGGCTAGCTGACCTATGGTATAGCTACAACTGGTTTTGCACGTAAATGAGTCCTGCTAAATGTCACTTAAACACTGTGTTGAAGTTGTTAATGCTTCCATGGGATAAAGTTGGGTTCAATCTACTGGTCGTGTTGTAATTATACCTAATTAGAACACCCACGAGACTGAATGTCACCTGGTGGTGTTGCAGTTGTGTGGCCCGGTAACGAAAGTATATAAGCGGAGCAGAGACAAACGGGGAATCGTTTTAGCGTCAATATGGGCCGCAAATGGGGAAATCCACTGGTGTAAGTGACTATGACAAAGGGCTGGTTGTTGTGCACTGGCGTCTAGGAACGAGCATGTTAGAAACGGAAAAGACGGTCGTTTGTTGGCATGCTACTGTCGTGAGATTCTATGGAAAGTAGTTGAAGAACGGTGAAACCGCGACTATGCGACAAGCCGTTGGACGTACACGTCTCATCCCAGAACGCGGAGTTTGGAGGCTTTTCCACTCTCCAAAGTAGCATAGGCTGTAATCTGGGCAGATATTACGACAGAGTACAATGCTGATTCTGGTAAAAGTGTTTAGAGTACACCGTTCAGCAAACACTGCGAACTTTGGACTTCAGAGCAGACGATCTGTACGTGTTCCCATGTTGATCATAATGACACAGAAAATAACGATCGCAGCTGTCACGGTATCACCGAGAATGGACCGTATATCGATGGAAGCGTGTCGCCTGGTGGGACGAATCCTGTTACACTAAGTCGATGCTCATGTCCGGATACGCCACCATCTGTGCGAACGGCTGCTCGAAACATGCACTGCGCAAAGCACGCAGGTCGCTTGTGGCGGGACATTCACGTGGCCTACCGTGGGACCTGTGGTAGTAATCGAAGGTATCATGACGTCTATGGATTAAGTGAACATTATTGCGGAGCACTGCATCCTCTCGTGCTTGATGTCTTCCCATCATCTTCCATAGGATAACTACACATGCCCCACTACAAGACGATGCTATAGTCTGATTAGGAGGTTGATAGTGTGAGAGGTGGCAGAATCCCCCTCTCATATTTCTATCTTACTCTGAGTAATTCGATTTTCCTCTCTAATTGCATGCGGTGAAAAGTTGCTATTCCTTCACACGCGGACTTCCCACGCAGCGTCTCTCGTCACCCGGGTGGTCCAGTGACAGGCGGGCTCTGCTGATCTTGAAAGGGTTAAGCCGATGGGTGTGAGGGAGTCGAATGAATGCTTTCCAGACGCCGACATATAATAGCGGTGGAGAGACGCCCGCAGGGGCCTGAAGGAGCAGCTGGGCTAGAGATTCCGTTACTTCGCAGAAACTTAGCGAAAACACTTTCTGGCTGGCTAGCAGCGAGGCGTGGGAATGACTTGTGTTCCCAAGCAGTCTTGGCGGGCAAATTCCCGCGTTTTCTGCAAAATCGTAACTGTGATTGGCTTGCTCAGGGCATAGCTCCGTGACGTAGCAAAATCGGCGCAGAAATTGGCGCCAAGAATCTCCATTGGTGGAATGGTAGTGCTTCGGCAATAGAGCGGAATTTTCCGCCGGTTTTCGAGTTGCTGGTTGGAACGTTTAACACGGCCACTGTCGTGGGGGCGGGAATGTTCTGTGTTCGGTTTGTACAGGTGCTCTTGTAGTAGTCAGCTCTCGCCTTTCGGTCGGAGTAGGTTACAAGACTGAGCTCTCGCTGCTCTGGACAGTCTGCCTTCCGTTGGCTGTCTAATATACTTTTATTTAATTGTAACTGTTTGACGAAGTTGCTGAAGTTTCGACTTCAACGTAACTTTCCGAGTACAGTTGGCAATTGAGCGTTCTGCGTACAAGCGGCCTATGTTGTCTGTCTTGAGCAGTTTTGGCTAAAGGTGACTGTATCGGAGTTACTGTGTGACTTCGCTTGTTAAAATCAATCACTGTACCGTCAGTGATTGTGTGGGGAGCCTTCTTCGTCTCCCTCAGAGGCGCATTTGTATTGCTAGGAAGTCTTTAATCTGGAACAACCAGACCAGGATAATTTGTTTCGGGCTATACTCGCGACATTATCATCACCACGACGCGACGTCGAAGCAACCAGCCATCGCCTCCGGTACGCCACATCGTGTTCTGGCAGTTAAGAAGACAGTTTGGTAATGTATGTCCGCAGCACCGGCAGATAGGGATTTTCCTAGGTGATAATCAGAGCTTTGTTCTGTCTTGGGTGTTCATTGTCTGAGTTCTCACTACTGTAGCAGCAATTAATGTTGGGTTGGCTGTGTGTTTCTCTTAAGATTTGAGTTGCAAGGAACTGGCTCCACATACGACTTCGTCATAAATGTCACAATCTAGTTTATGGGCAACTTCACCTTCACAGCATTTATTTGGGTATCCAATTTGATCCAATTTGATGTATTGTAAATGTTTCATGTGTTTTGTTTATTATTTTGAGTTTAGTCATAATAAATGAAATTCTTATTTTGGACAGAACTTTCATTCTGTTAATCGGTAGAACAACCCTTTCATTTCTCACTATGTTACTGAAACTTTCCTTTATTTAATTAGGGTCGATTACAGTCAGTTCGCGTTTCTTTGTAATCCATGTGCAACAGCAACAGTCGGAGTTAGAATAGGGGGGGCTTAGAGCATATGAAGATTCTAGATGAATTTAGTGTTAAATACACTGCTAGTCCCGGCACCTCGCAAGTGAACTAATATTGATTTCTTACAATTACCCACCAAATTTTCCTGGCGTGAACCCGATGGAACAGATTTCTGATTTTATCAGTCGCTAGTTCCACCCCACAATCTATCGGCCAATAATTTGCAGAAAATTCAAAGGTATCTGTGCCACATACCTCCAGAAACTTACTAAGGACTTATCGAATCGACGCAAAGCAAAATTGCTCCACACTGCGTTCCAAAGGTGGTCATCATGTTTCACCTCATTAGTGTATATTACACTGCCTGGTAAAAAGACGCTGAAACACCCTGCAGATATGGTCAAATGTCAGTGTAATTTCATACACGTACACACCATCGATGGGTATGTAAATGGCTAGAGTTCCAATTCTCTGTGAGAGATAGAACAACTTCCAGACTGTATTAGTATTGTTTGTGTTTAGTGTTGCTACTAGGCCTGACGGGGAATATAAGAGACTTGAACAGCGTCAGATGTTGAGTGATCACTGTGAAAGAGACGGAGATGGAGTGTACTAATGTGAAACTGCGTTATTACGAGCATCTGACAAGAGTTTGGAATGGGGCTCACTATGTGTCTCCATTTGACCAGCCAGTCAAATCGTGCAATAGCCAGATTTGTTGGGTATTCGAATGACCCGATCTTGGACTGTATGGGAATGTGAGGGTAAGCATGCACGTCGCCAACGTTCCTGTCGACCATATCTAGCCACCAAAATGGAGGATCGTCATGCTGCACACCAAGCACATTGTAACCCCTTCACATCCGCGCCTGCCATCCTAGAACAAGCAATGGACTCCGTGCAACGTCCGTGTCATCCCACAAAATTGGTTGGAGACAAACAGCAGCCGAACCAGGAATTACCGGCCACTGAACAGGCTGCTGTTAACACCATAACACAGACGGCTGCGTTTGGAATGGTGCATTGACTTGGACGCACAGACTGCTGATGAATGGCGACGAATACTGTCTTCAGCGATGAATCGCAGTTCTGCACTTCCCCAGATGACCATCGTTGGCGAGTCTGGTAGCGACCTGAGGAAAAGTCCCATTCTAATAATGTTTTGGAGAGGCATAGCGGTGTCACTTCCGACTTATGATGTGTGTAGCTATCGTATATAATTCCAGGTTACGGCTGGTAGTGACTGAACAAGCTCTGGCGGCACAATGGTATGTCACAGACATCCTGCGTCCTCATATGTTACATCTAACGCGACACTATCCTGGTGGCATTTTCCAAATGGGGTATGTGTCTCTTTGAACTATATGCTTGATTTTTAGGTACCCATATGGCCGGTAAGATCCCCCCATCTGTCCCTGACAGAACATGTGTGGGGTAAGCTAGTACGCCAGCTACGTCAGTGCCAGTATCCACGACAACAAGGACCATTAATGACAGTTTTTATCCTGCTTGCTTCAGGAGAGGATACAATGGCTTTGTGACACTCTTCCCAAAACAATCAGTGCGTGTATCCAGACCAGAGGTGGTACAACGCCATACTGATAAGTGGACTCATACTGACAACTTCTTTGCAAGTTTGACTCGAATTTGTAATCACTTAAATAACACCACATAACGTTTCACCCAGTGAAGTTTCGTTTCGTTTCATCCTCCTTTTCCTGGTGCTTCACGTTTCCTGTTACGCAGTGTACATTACAGCAGTGAGTGGGAGGCTTAAACGAGATAACAGTTCAGAACCAGAGGGCTGTTTAGCATCCAGTGTTCAGAGGCGCCGGCCGCTGGTGGCGGAGCGGTTCTAGGCGCTTCAGTCTGGAACCGCGCGACCGCTACGGTCGCAGGTTCGAATCCTGCCTCGGGCATGGATGTGTGTGATGTCCTTAGGTTAGTTAGGTTTAAGTAGTTCTAAGTTCTAGGGGACTCATGATCTGAGATGTTAAGTCCCATAGTGCTCAGAGCCATCTGAACCATGTGTTGAGAGGCGTGTCAGAGTTACTAGGAGAAACAGGAATGAAAAAAAAAATTAATCAAGAGGGAATGCTGTGGAAGACAATTATAATTATAACGAAAATGAAATGGAGTTGGGCGAAACATATAGCTATGTGAATGTCTGATGGATGGGTTAAGAACGCTTTTTGCTAGATTCCAAGTTATAAGAGAAGACCAGGCGCGATCCTACTGAAAACTGCGCAGTTAACATTAGAAATCACACAGTATCATTGTCGAAGCGTATATTAGAAAACTATACTTGTAGCCTACGTGTTTCGTTCATAGTAAATCCTGCTAAGTGGAGATGATATGCATGCTACCGACCAATTTAATTAAATAGAACTTGACAAAGGGCACTATTAGGCAAATTGTGGCTTCAAGGAATAATGTATGAAGCTAACAGCAGCTGTATATATTTCACCACTATGATTCTTCCTTGTCCATAAGAACAACAAATTAGATGGATTAGTTAGTGTGGCGCTTTTGAAGCAGTGATGAGCATTTATTTTAGGGACTGCACAGTAGGAATTGGGTAACAAGTTAAACATTGGAAACTGTAATGAGATTTATTGTACAGGAATCACACATCTCATTCTTTGCTTATGGGTATAAGACGCAGGTAAAATAAGTTCAAACGACAGAACAAGCTTGTAAAGAGTCGTACACTACAGTTCTCGATCGACGAAGGGACACATTATACCAATGGTAAGGTCATACATACTCCCAAGACGTATAAAGAAAGGCTCTGTGGATGTTCTCAATCACACGACGTTAATGGGAAGAACGGCTTGTTACAGTAATAAGGAGGGTGAGAAAACGTAAATAGAGAACGAGGTACTGCACACACACAATAGCTGCGCTTGTTTAGCGTAAGCAGGGATAATTTGTCGATGAGTTTGAATTAAAAATTATTTCAGACAAAGGGTTCATCTCTGAACTCTCGTATGATAAAATCAGCTTAAATGTTCAGACAAACAAAGAACCTTGAAACTGATCAAGCTGTTACTAATTTGTTTGACTGATGGGGCTGCTAAGTGCTATACCACCTACCGCGCTCCCCTGACTTAAGCCCTCGTAAGTTCTGCTCCATTTCTAAACTGAAGGAAACACTTCACGGCATTCTCTTCAGAACTGCTACAAATTTGTCGGGCAATAGACCGCGCCGCTCGAACCGTCAACACAACCGGCTCTGCTAAGAGTATCCTACGACTTCCACATAGCTGGCAACGTGTTATACACAATGCTGGTGACTACTTTGAAGGTCAGTAAAACTTTGAAAGACGTATCTATTTTGCACGAAATGTAATTAAATAGTTGCCACAATTAAAATTCCAACCCTCGTAGAAAATGGAGGCGGATAAACCTTGGGGGCCACGGAGGGCAAAACAGTAGGCGACACAGACTGAGGAGTATCTCGACCAGACAAAACAGAAGCCAATGGTTGAAGTACCTGAGTTTGATTGTCCAGTGGTTGTGATTGGTGGTGCAACGCCGTGGCGAATGCTTTTTGCTTTTCGACCAACCGACGTAAAATGTGCCACGTAACACCATCAACAATCGTGAAGATAAAAGAGGCCAACCAATGTAGAAATCTGCGCGGAGAACAGGATCACACTCTTCGCCAATCATGTTGTAATTAGGTATAAGTACAACAACACGAGCGGCATCTCGAGGGTCGGATCCCCTCACTTCGAAGTCGACAGATTACAGAGCCTGGGCTACCCTCAGGGTGCAATCTACGCTTTCGAAGCGCCTGTTGCTGTTGATGTCTGTCCGTCTGTCGGTCTGCCTGCCTGTCTGCCTGTTCGTCTGCCTGCCTTCCTGCCTTCCCTTCAACAGTCCCAACGTACCCTCCAAACCCACCATGACGAGTTCACCACTTGGTGCAACCAGTGGTTCCTTCGTATCAAACCCTCCAAGACTCAGGCGCTCATCATAGGCCGCACCACAGGCTCCTTCTGTCTCCATGATTTCTACCTAACAATTTATGGCTGTCCTATCCATCTCACTCCTACCCTCTAATACCTTGGCCTCACCCTCGACCGCCACCTCACCTGGACTCCCCATCTCCTTACAATCCAATACAAAGCCCACAACAGACTCCACCTCCTGAAACTCCTGTCTGGCTGGACATGGAGACTACATCCTTCCACCATCCCTAACACCTAAAAATCCTTGATCCACCCCATCCTTTGTTATGCCAGCGTTGCTTGAATTTCCACCCTTCCCAGCTTTTATAACGCCCTCCAAATCCTCGAGCACCATGCACTCTGCCTTGCCTTCCGTATCTGCCTTCCATCTCCCACGCGTATCCTCTATGAACTCGCTCCATTTCCCCACCTTCTCCTTTTGGTTCAAATGGCTCTGAGCACTATAGGACTTAACTTCTGAGGTCATCAGTCCCCTAGAACTTAGAACTACTTAAACCTAACTAACCTAAGTACATCACACACATCCATGCCCGAGGCAGGATTCGAACCTGTGACCGTAGCAGTCGCGCTGTTCCAGACTGTAGCGCATAGAACCGCTCAGCTGCCCTGGCCGGCCCTTCTCCCTTTCCTTGAACACATCCGCACCCTGTATATTGCCCGCCAACTCGATCCCCCCATCCCCTGGTGTCCCCCTTCCTCTCCACCCGCAGCCCGTTGTCGCACCTTTACTGTTGTGTCCCGCCCTCTCTCCATCTCCACATCCTCCACCTCCTTTCCCAATGCAACTCCCAGCACCTACCCCTCCTGGATGGTGAACTTCGCCCTGACATCTACCCCTCCTACCAACTCCAACCCCACTTTCCTCCTGCCTCCTCCTCAGGGCTCCCTCTCCTCCCCCTCCCTTCTCCTGAGTGGCTCTCCCCCTCCTACACCCCCTCCCCCTCCTGTGCCCCCCTTCAGTGTCTCTGCACTTCCTCCTGCCTTGTCTTCCCTCTTCATCTCCCGCCCTGCCCATCCCCTGACCCTTGGTCCGCCTCCTGGCCCCTTTTTTTCCTCTCCTCCCACTCCCCAGCCCCCCCACCGCACCTTCCTCCCCTCTTTTTCCCTCCTCTCCAGCCTCCAGTCCCTCAGCAGGTCTCTACCAGCGGTTTTTTACTTTTTGTGAGTGCTCTGTCGTTTCCAGTGGTTTTTAAGTGTTGTGCTCTGTGTGATTTGTATCCTATGGCTAACTTTTAACTTGTGTTTGCCTCCAGTGTTTTTTTAAGTGCACTTTGGTTTGCCAGCTGTTTGTTTTAACTTTATGTCGACTTTTTAACTGTCCCCCAGTGCATGTCGCCATCTTAGTGTATATTTTTACTCCCATCATCTCCATTTACTGTGTTTTTTATGTCTCCCTTTTTATCCCACCTTTTTATGTAATCACCTTTCTGTATTTTTGTAAAGCCAATTAGCTGAAGAGCGGTGAACTGTGCCACTGCCAGCCCTCCCCTGCCCATATGGGGCAGGGGAATGAAATTACAATAAAGAACAAAAATAGACTGAACACAACTTTATCCCACAGAAGCATTAGCAACTTGAACACATCATTTAAGTAACATTCAGCAGGTACCAATTGCGTACCCAAAGAATTGCAGCAATAAACATAGAGACCTGAGGCTGAGCATAGCTCGGCTAGCCTTAAATAGACTGGAGCTCGTGGCGGGCGCCGACGGTGATCTCACACACACATAAGATTGAGGCGCCCTCTCCGGACGACATAGCACGCAGCATGGGCGGCCCTTTTGAAAGTAGTAGTCATAATGCTTTCCTTCATGAGTGCATATTGTGACATCCATCCATCCACCCTATTATTAGATATGGAATTTCACAACTCTCATCAGTTTACTTAGCTTTGTTGGTGCCTTTTTGTCTACAGTCCATAACTTCATTTGTGTCAGAGGCAATAATGTTTGAATGACAGAGGAAAACTCTATTAACGACCCATTAAATGTTGGGCGTGCAGCGGCGTGAATTCCGGTTGTGCTCCTAATATTTCGGTCGTATAAACTGCAGACATCTTCAGAGTGAGCCGACAAACTGACACTAAAGCAATCGCCTCGCCCTTCTAACCTACAGGCTGGGCCACTTTGCATGCGGTCACAGATAACACAAGAGCCAGAACTGTTGAACAGAGGCGAAAGGTATATAACTGAAATAATAGAAGAAGTAGAATTTATGCAGCTGCATGCCCGAAATTTAATGGATGACTCATGGCACTGCGTAAACATGATGAAGCTCAAATTTGCTTAATGTTTCTTTATTCTTTATTTTCAACACAGGCATAAAGACATGCCAGGAAAACTCTAATATGGCTACCATCAGTGCTGCCATTAACTAAACGAACATAAAGTTTCATCATACATCTTCTGTCACCCCTCAACCACTTCTTCTATCTCCCCGTCATTGCCCGACATCACCTCAGGCAGCTTCTTTAGTAATGGTGGTTTATGATTTCATTATTACTGTGTCAACCAAGCAGTATGTCATAATCACAAATATTTAATAAGTCGAATTATCCATTACACAATGAAGCGCCAACGAAAATGGTAAAGGCATGCGTATTCAAATACAGAGACAAACAAACAGGCAGAATACAGCGCTGTGGTCGGCAACGCCTCTATAAGACAAGTGTCTGGAGCAGTTGTTAGATCGGTTACTGCTGCTACAATGGCAGGTTATCAAGATTTAAGTGAGTTTGAACGTGATGTTATAGTCGGCGCCCGAGTGATGGGACACATCATCACCGAGGTAGAGATGAAGTGAGGACTTTCCCGTACGAGCATTTCACGAGTGTACCGTGAATACCAGGAATCCAGTAAAACATCAAATCACCGGCATTGCTGCGGCCGGAAATATATCCTGCAAGAACGGGACCAACGACGATTGGAGAGCATCGTTCAACGTGACAAAAGTGCAATCCTTCCGCATACTGCTGCACATTTCAATGCTGGACCATCAACAAGTGTCAGTATACGAACCACTCAACGAAACATCATCGATATGAGCTTTCGGAGCCGAAGGCCCACTCGTGTACCCTTGATGACTGCACGACACAAAGCTTTACGCCTTTCCTGAGCCCATCAACACCTACAGTGGACTGTTGATGACTGGAAATGTATTGCCTGGACGGACGAGTCTCGTTTCAAATTGTATCGAGCGGATGTCTGTGTACGGGTATGGAGTCAACCTCATGAATCCATGGACCCTGCATGTCAGCTGGGGATGTTCAAGCTGGTGGAGGCTCTGTAATGGTGTGGGGCGTGTGCAGTTGGAGTGATATGGGACCGCTGATATATCTAGATACGACTCTGACAGGTGACACGTACGTGAGCATCCTGTCTGATCACCTGCATCCATTCATGCCCATACTTCATTACGACGGACTTCGGAAATTCCAGCACGTCAATGCGACACCCCACACGTCTGAATTGCTACAGAGTGGCTTCAGGAACACTCTTCTGGGTTTAAACACTTCCGCTGGCCACCAAACTCCCTAGACATGAACACTGACCGATGACCTCAGCAATTTGGTCCCATAGGAACTTGCCACTACCATGAACATTATTCAGTATATCTGGGATGCCTTGCAACGTGCTGCTCAGAAGATATCTCCACCCCCTCGTACTCTTACGGATTTATGGACAGCCCTGCAAGATTCATGGTATCAGTTCCCTCCAGGACTAATTCAGACATTAGTCGAGTCGATGCCACGTCATGTTGTGGCACTTCGGCATGCTCGCGTGGGCCCTATACGATATTAGGCAGGTGTACCAGTTTCTTTGGCTCTTCAGTTTATGTTGACTGAATCAGGTTGACATGAAGATAGCAGGGCTACAAATACAAGAACAAAAATTGGTAGGCGGCAAGATTTTGCACCTTACAGTGCTTTAGAAGCGCATTGTGACATGAAAGTCAACGTTATTACGAATACAGAATATGAGTGACGTCGACTACTACACCTTGGCACTAGTAGCTGAATCCCACTTGCATCTTGGGTTATCTTACTTAACTGTAGCATTGCACTGAAAGACTCAGTGGAGGAACAGGACAAGCACACCTTGGCCGGAGTGCAAACAGGAAAGATAGCGAGGAGTCAGCTGACAGCTGGGCACACAAAGGAGGTGTCTGAAGATGCAACAGTGACATTGGTATTGTAAGCGAGTGGTCGCCGATCCAGAGAAACTGATGGCGCCAGCTTACACGAGGATGCGGCCGGAACGGAATGCTAGGACAAGCATGCAAGATCCTCTCGCTTCTAAACTGATACTGTTATTACTCAGCTTAGCCGCTAGTCCGTAGAGGGTGGTATATGTGACGTACAGTATGACTGGTCAGCATTTCCACCCGGGATTTGCGAGCGTAAGTCGGACCTTCCTTGATCCGCCTTGGTGGGTCGTGTCGTCGGATTTCCTCCTACCTGTGCGCGGTGCAGCTCTCGTAAACGTCGTCCCGTGCAGATTCTTCATTGGCGCACTGGATGTCTCTGTCGGTGGAAGCTAATTATCTGAAATTGCTGTCGGTCAACTTTGGGGTATCTACACTACTGGCCATTAAAATTGCTACACCACAAAGATGACGTGCTACAGACGCGAAATTTAACCGACAGGAAGAAGATGCTGTGATATGCAAATGATTAGCTTTTCAGAGTATTCACACAAGGTTGGCGCCGGTGGCGACACCTACAACATGCTGACATGAGGAAAGTTTCCAACTGATTTCTCATACACAAACAGCTGTTGACTGGTGTTGCCTGGTGAAACGTTGTTGTGATGCCTCGTGTAAGGAGGAGAAATGCGTACCATCACGTTTCAGACTTTGATAAAGGTCGGATTGTAGCCTATCGCGATTGCGGTTTATCGTATCGCGACATTGCTGCTCACGTTGGTCGAGATCCAATGACTGTTAGTAGAATATGGAATCGGTGGGTTCAGGAGGGTAATACGGAACACCGTGCTGGATCCCAACGGCCTCGTATCACTAGCAGTCGAGATGACAGACATCTTATCCGCATGGCTGTAACGGATCGTGCAGCCACGTCTCGATCACTAAGTCAACAGATGGGGACGTTTACAAGACAACAACCATCTGCAAGAACAGTTCGACGACATTTGCAGCAGCATGGACTATCAGTTAGGAGACCATGGCTGTGGTTACCCTTGACGCTGCATCACAGACAGGAGCGCCTGCGATGGTGTATTCAACGACGAACCTGGGTCCACGAATGGCAAAATGTTATTTTTTCGGATGAATCCAGGTTCTGTTTAAAGCATCATGACGGTCGTATCCGTGTTTGGCGACATCGCGGTGAGCGCACATTGGAAGCGTGTATTCGTCATCGCCATACTGGCGTATCACCCGCTGTGATGGTATGGGGTGCCATTGATTACACGTCTCAGTCACCTCTTGTTCGCACTGACTGCACTTTGAACAGTGGACGTTACATTTCAGATGTGTTACGACCCGTGGCTCTACCCTTCATTCGATCCCAGCAAAACCCTACATTTCAGCAGGATAATGCACGACCGCATGTTACAGGTCCTGTACGGGCCTTTCTGGATACAGAAAATGTTCGACTGCTGCCCTGGCCAGCACATTCTCCAGATCTCTCACCAATTGAAAACGTCTGGTTAATGGTGGCTGAGCAACTGGCTCGTCACAATACTCCAGTCACTACTCTTGATGAACTGTGGTATCATGTTGAAGCTGCATGGGCAGCTGTATCTGGACTCGCCATCCATGCTCTGTTTGACTCAATGCCTAGGCGTATCAAGGCCGTTATTACGGCCAGAGGTGGTTGTTCTGGGTACTGATTTCTCGGGATCTATGCGCCCAAATTGTGTGAAAATGTTATCACATGTCAGTTCTAGTCTAATATATTTGTGCAATGAATACTCGTTTATCATCTGCATTTCTTCTTGCTGTAGCAATTTTAATGACCAGTAGTGTATTTACTTGAAATTAACATTCGGATTGCCGTAATATCACTTTTATTCCTATTAGATCAATAATGAAACACTCATGTCACAAACTAATCGTAACTGAGAGCATGGCTACCATCGAACAAGACAGGAATAGCTCTTAACGCCAACTGCCGACTTTGGCGCGCAGTCCGTGTCTCTTACTAGTTTCGTCACAGTTCGTGTATTTCCGATCAAGTTCGTACTTATTAATATATGCATTTGTTAATGAACGGGTGTGAATTTTAACGAGGCAAAATTATGATAAATAGTTTTAAACATCCAAAGGCTCCTCCTAGTATTCATGTTGTCATAAATGACTTTAATTATTAAATATAAATAAACAAAATCGGTGACTTTGGCGCCAAGATGGTGGTACTTCCCGTCATGTATATTTCCCAGGCTAATGCCATCCCTACAGAAGAACAATAAGCCAGTACAATAGAGCAGACTGGGAAAAATACCAGGACACTATCAACCGTGAGCTATCCATTCCCATAACAATCACTGACGAAGACGACTTACATCTGGTCACCAACAAACTTGAAACGGCTATCACCAAAGCGGTCCAGGAAGCAATCCCCACCAAAGTAGTAGAAAACTGGAAACCCACCATCCCAGAAGCAGCACTAGTACTAATACGACAGAAAAAACGACTACAGAGACAGATGAGACGAGACGACAATCCAGACCTAAAAAGACAATGGAACAGAATAAACGCCAGAATTAAAAGACTAATATCTCAACACAGACAACGACAATGGGACGACACATGCAGCAAACTGGACTACAGGAGTGGGGGCAAGTTCTGGAAGAGTTTCAAAACACTCACAGGGCAACGCCAGACACACGCCAACACCCTGACAGTAAACAATGAACCTTCAACAGACCCCCTCGAGCAAGCAACAGCCTTTAAACAAACACTACAAGACGTATACTCATTCCCGAACGACAACAGATTTGATGACATGTTCAGACGACATGTAGACATACAACTAGGAACCCTGATAAACGCCCCAATAACTGAAACCGAAGAACAGCAGGCCCTCACCAAAGACATCACAGACATAGAAATAGAAAACGCAATCTTCTCAGGACGCAACTCCGCCCCCGGACAGAATGAAATTAGACGTATTCACCTACAAAAAGCCCCCCTCCACGTCATAATTCCCATCCTATCCCTTATCTTTAATTACTGCCTACACAATGAGACAATACCAACAAACTGGAAGACAAGCAAGACTATCATGATACCTAAACCTGACAAACCTAGGACAGACCCAAAATCATACAGACCGATATCCCTACTGGACGTGATAGGGAAAACATACGAACGGATAATAACGGACCGCATAAGGACTTATGTTGAGACGAAAAACCTACTCCCCCCCTCACAAGCAGGATTCAGACAAAACCACTCGACCAATGACCCCCTCCTTAAACTGACAGACAGCACCACCAAAGGGTTCAACCAGGGACACTGCACACTCGCAGTGTTCCTGGACATAGAACGGGCCTTCGACAAACTATGGCACCAGGGCCTGCTGTTCAAACTAATCAGCATCGGCATCCCAACCAAAGTAGTCAGGATTATCCAATCCTATATCACCAACCGGACCTGCAGGGTTCACGTCGCAAATCAGGTGTCAGAAGCCTTAGCCCACAAGCTGGCGTCCCCCAAGGTGGCATCTTGTCCCCACTACTGTACACACTCTACGCTGCTGACATACCTACCGTAACGACTCCCCACGAAGAAATGGGACTATATGCAGACGACACGGCTTACTGGTGTACGGAACTACGCACAACGACACTGCAACGAAAAACGACCACATACATCCACCGCCTAGAAACCTGGACGGCAAAATGGAGGATACGACCTAACCCAACCAAGACACAGACAGTCCTCTTCAGACACAGACACTTAACAAAAAAGAAACAACAGAACGAACATGACATCCGACTAACCCTCTGGAACAGCCCCCTACACCTAAACGACACAGCTAGATACCTCGGAGTATACCTAGACAAACATCTCAACTGGAAAACCCACCTGACGTGCCTCCTTAACAAAACCCGACTCAGACAAAACCTAATACGACAAGTGCAAGGACGCTTCCATGGCTGCAACACTCAAACGGCACTACATACCTACAAAACCTTCATTCGTCCAGTTCTAGAGTATGCGGCAGCCCCCCTGGGAGGCATACATGCACCGATTGCAAAAAGACTGTACAGCACAGAACGCAGACTAATACGAAGTATCGCAAGGATGCCGTATCTGACACCAAGCAATGAAGTATATGAGACAACCAGAATGGAACCACTACAAACCAGATTAGCCAAAATGAGAGCCAGATACGGAAATCATATCCTAAACAAAAGACCGGACATGGAGGACCTAATCACAGTCAACCGCAGAACAAAAAGGAAACCCAAATACAAATACACAACACCCACCCACACAATCGCCCACAACACAGCTAAGATGTACCCCGATCTCGCCCCTATCCTAGCACCACTAACAGCACACACCACCATCCCCCCACACCTAGACGAAAGGACACAAACACCACCAAACACAAGAACATGGCCCACAAAGAACCACCAAAATACACCTAACCCAACTCCCTCTACTCCCCCTCCCTCGCTCTGTACACTAAATAAGAATTACAAAACAAATGTGTATGTATAGTAGAATAAGCAGTTGCCCATATTATAAGATATCTGTAATTATAAACTATTAACGAATAAAAATAAATGAATTGTAAAATAAACTGATGAAAAACGAAACTGTAATGTAATATTAACCAAATTGTTAAAATAGCACTGAAATTGATAAAATATTATTGTAGTTGTCCAAATCTCATTGTATTTGTTAAAATATCATTGAAATTGTTAAAATCCCACAGTAAATGTTAAAATATCTAAAGATCTTTGTAATTGTTAAAGACCAAAAGGAAACTTGCACTATGTAGCAAGACAAATGTAAAAATTGTTTAAAAATAAAATGTTCAAACCCATGGCTGAAAAGGGCAAATAGCAAGCCCTAAAACAGCCCGCTCTGTCCCCTCTGGGCAGAGAATGAAAAAAAAAAAAAAAAAAAAAAAAAAGAGTTGCTAAGGTCCAGCGCCGAGCCCCACCCCATTAAGCGCGACATATGGTCGCCAGCGTGGGAAATGCTCTCCGATTCATGGCCGGCTACGGACTACAGCACTTCCTAACTATCGTGAATACATCAATGAGAGACAATAATTTATTAAAACTGGTAAAAATGTCTTCCTCACGTAAGAGGCACCTTACAAGCAGCATACACTGATGACCAGCAAATTTTTTAGACAATGCGGAAGCCATAGGGAATGTGTCGGGCAGAGGGACCAATGTCACCAGCTGTTCGCAGACCGTTTCCCGCGATTTTACCGCGGACTTTTACAGTTGGTAGATTTTTATGAAGCGAGGGAAGAGGAAATTGGTTCTAAAAGGTTCGATGGGAGAAACCAAAGTCTAGTTTGTTGTTGGCTGGAGCTGTTTTCATGGACTGTGCTGCTGGTCCCGGCGGAGGCTCGAGTCCTCCCTTGGGCATGGTTGTGTGTGTTTGTCCTTAGGATAATTTAGGTAAGTAGTGTGTAAGCTTAGGGACTGATGACCTTAGTAGTTAAGTCCCAGAAGATTTCACACACATTTGAACATTTTTTGGAGCTTTTTGAAGTGATGAGAGTGGGAGTATGAGCAGAGCATACTATGACCGTGATTCGGCTGCTCCTACTTAGGTAACCAGAGATGTCCTGGAGAGCGAGCTGGGTAGAACTTCTGTCAGAGGTGGTAGGGCGTATAGAAAACTTTGCTGTTCGTTTAAGATGTTTCTGAATCTCGTTTCTTTGGCTGGAATTTCATGTCTTATTTTTTTGTAAATTTGTCATAAGATCATATGGGACAGAACTGCTTAGGTCATCGGTCCCTAAGCTTACACACTACTTAACCTAACTTAAACTAACTTACACTATGGACAACACATACACCCACGCCCGAGGGAGGAGTCGAACCTCCGACGGGGGCAGCCGCTCGGACCTCGACGCCTCAGACCACACGGCTACCCCGGTTGGAGGCTCATGTTCAAAATGGTGCAAATGGCTCTGAGTACTATGGGACTTAACTTCTGAGGTAATCAGTCCCCTAGAACTTAGAACTACTTAAACCTATCTATCCTAAGGACATCACACACACCCATGCCCGAGGCAGGATTCGAACCTGCGACCGTAGCGGTCGCGCGGTTCCAGACGGAGGCTCGTCTCTTAAAAAAAATGGTTCAAATGGCTCTGAGCACTATGGGACTCAACTGCTGTGGTCATAAGTCCCCTAGAACTTAGAACTACTTAAACCTAACTAACCTAAGAACATCACACACATCCATGCCCGAGGCAGGATACGAACCTGCGACCGTAGCGGTCGTGCGGTTCCAGACTGTAGTGCCTTTAACCGCTCGGCCACTCCGGCCGGCGCTCGTGTCTTACTTTGGTTATCAGCAGTGAAGCTGTTTTGACAGAGCTTGGATTTAGCAGTTTCTGGATAGTAGCCTGCTGTATGAGGATTTAGGAATAAGCACTGTAAACATTACGGAGCCGCAGCCTTGCTCGCAGCGTACGGTACTTCGAGAGTCGTCACTGCACGCCGTGAGGTTTCATGTCAACTGAGTGGAGTAGATTCATCTGGTATTTCGGTACAGAAGCGAAGTCATTCATTCCGTGTAGAGAATCTCAGATCGTGTTGTTCACAACTGGGCAGAATTAGGTAGAAAGTAGTCAATATCAGTTTACTGGAGTCACTTCATTTTTGTGTGTGTCCGCTGGATGTTGTGTATGTTAGTTATTGTTCACGTTCATCATATAGGGTTTATTCAAATAAATTGTTATATTAAGACTAGAATTTACCATTTCAGTAGTATGCTCAACAACGTTCATGTCTGGGGAGTTTGGTGGCAAGCAGAAGTGTTTAAACTCAGAAGAGTATTCCTGGAGCCACTCTGTAGCAACCCTGGACGTGTGGGGTGTCTCACTGTCCTGCTGGAATTGCCCAAGTCCGTCGGAATGCACAATCGACATGAATGGATGCAGGTGATCAGACATGATGCTTACGTACGTGTCACCTGTCAGAGTCGTTTCTAGACGTATCAGGGGTCCCATATCACTCCAACTGCACACACCCCACACCATTACATAGCCCCTACTAGCTTGAACTATCCTCTGCTGACATGCAAGGGCCACGAATTCTTGAGGTTGTCTCCATACCCGTACACGTCCATCGACTCGAAACAATTTGAAACGAGACTCATCCTACCAGGCAACATGTTTCCAGTCATCAACGTTCCAATATCGGTGTTGACAGGCCCAGGCGAGGCGTAAAGCTTCGTGTCGTGCAGTCATCGACGGTACACAAGTCGGCCTTCTGCTCCGAAAGCCCATATCGATGATGTTTCGTTGAATGGTTCGCACTCTGACACTTGTTGATGGCCCAGCACTGAAATCTGCAACTACTTGCGGAAGGGTTGCACTTCTGTCACGTTGAACGATTCTATTGAGTCGTCGTTGGTCCCGTTTTTGCAGTATCTTTTTCTAGCCGCAGCGACGTCGGAGATTTGATGTTTTACCGGATTCCTGACATTTACGGTACAATTGTGAAATGGTCGTACGGGAAAATCCTCACTTGATCGCTACCTAGGAGAAGCTCTGTCCGATCGCTCGTGCGCCGACTATACCACCACGTTCAAATTCACTTAAGTCTTGATAACCTGCCGTTGTAGGAGCAGTAACCGATTTAACAACTGCGTCAGACACTTGTTGTGTGATATAGACGTTGCCGACCGCAGCGCCGTATTCTGCCTGTTTGTATATATCTGTATTTGAACACGCATGTTATACCAGTTTCTTTGGCGCTTCAGTGTAACACATACACACATTTTTCCCTATCCCACGCAGAAGAAATTGAGATCTACCAATGTACTACCTGACTAAATGGTTCAAATGGCTCTGAGCACTATGGGACTTAACTGCTGAGGTCATCAGTCCCCTAGAACTTAGAACTAGTTAAACCTAACTAACCTAAGGACATCACACACATCCATGCCCGAGGCAGGATCCCAAACTGCGACCGTAGCGGTCGCGCGGTTCCAGACTGTAGCGCCTAGAACCGCTCGGCCACTCCGCCAGGTGTACTACCTGACTGTCAGCCACCTTAGAACTATGTGCAACCTCGACATAGGTATATTCCATGTGGACCATTTTAGTCTATATCGGGGAACAACTTGCAGTAGAGATGAGGTATAGCAAAATATTTTAGGTATAAGTTGTAGGTTTTTTAAAGGGTCATGCATTGACATTAACACTTCGGTGGGCTTGCCTGTGGCAGATAGCCGCAAGATTTAGTTTTCTGTTAGTATCACAGATAGCGTTACAGTTGCGCCCACGTCCAGATACGTATTTGTTGTTCTCAACGGAATGTTACCACTTACTACATTTGCGCTAGTCATGCTTTCAGCAGTTTGGTCGCTATTGTTGTTTGAAACGTGAGTGTTGCGTTTGCGGTGTGTTTGCCGCTACGGGCCTTGAGATGTAAGTATTTTCTATACTTGTTTTTCTTTCGCCTCAAGGCAATCTTTCTTTTATATTAGTATATAATGAATATTCGAATTCAATCAAAGTTCCCATATGCAATTTTCATTATTTTTTACAGTCTTGGATGTTGATTTGCTACAGCATATTACTTTTACAAAAACATGTGTTTCATTAGGTCTCACAAAAGCGTGTAAATGGAGAAAAAGAAGGCGTTTGACAGGCATCGTCTAATTGTACGTCCTGAAGACTATGAGAAAGTACTGCGAGAATTGTCAGAAGAAGAATTACAAGAATTGTCAGATTCATGTGAATCTGAGTTGGAAGAGGAAGTTATTGAAGAAGAAAACCACAGCAGTGACTCCGAACAATCAACAGAGGAAACAGATGACCACCTGGTTGAAGAGGGGAGACAACAAACAGAGGAGTGCCGATTGTACGTAGGAAAAGATAAAGAAACTATTTGGATAGGTGAACCACTTCCTTCTTCTCGTAAAGCCAAGGCCAAGAGCATGCTAAAATATTTGCCAGGTCCAAAAGCAAGTGCTGAAATTACGGAAAAAGAAACTGATGCATTTTACCTATTTATTACTGATGGGATGATTATTTTTCCTTAGGTTAAAAATGTAAAACTAATTGCAGTGCAAAAGCCGCAGCGCGCCCACTCATGGAAGTACGAAGGCTGCGCCCACCGAAGGGCTAATGGCTGTCATCTTTAACGTGATTTTCGCGGTGTTTTGGAAGTTAAAGTGATTTTTTTAATGGGGACCCTAATGTTTGATTTGAAAAGAACGGTAAATTTTAAGCATAAAATGATACATCATTCAAGGTAATAGCAAGGTTCAATGAAGGTCAAATAAGGAAATATCTTATTAGTTCTATTGGTTCTAGTGGTAATACGGACACTTATCATTCCCAATAACAATGATCGTAAAGGTAATTATCGAAGGTCAATTGAAAGTTGAGTTTTATTTGATGAAAACCCCTATTTGTTACATCAGATTTTTAAAGAGCGAAGAGAGCTCTGAACTTTGAGTTTTAAATAACGAGTTTATTAAAAAAAATAAATACGTCACAATGTATAAAATTTATGTTTGTTCTCAAATATAAATAAAACGTAGATCACTGATTTACAACTTGCTAAGAGAGTTCTCTCGTCTCTCATTCCTCAGGATACACCTTCGTCCTTGACATTCCTTCGGCGAATCCATGTAGAGGGGAAGCAATTCTGAACAGAATCGTGACTGGGAACGAGACATGGATGCTGTAAATAAACTCTGAAACTAACGGACAGTGCAAACAGTGGATGCACGATCATTCTCCCAATAAGCCCAAAACCTTCAAGCAGACACTGTCAAACCGCAAAATTATGGCTACAGTTTTTTGGGATCGCAAAACAATTTTGATAGCAGAAGTCATGAGAATAACGCGTGAGAATATTGTTACATCCTCCATATAGTCCGGACGTGGCACCAACCAACTTTCAGCTCTTCCGCAACATGAAGCCTTAGGCTTCTAAGCACTTCACGACCGACGGTGAGCTCATGGACGCCATCAACAAGTCGCTAAAACAACAGGTGGTGCCATTCCTTGACGAATGGCAAAGAAACAGGTTTCGTGGAACGACAAATATTTGAATTTGGGTGGCGACTATACGGACAAGTAATGTCAACTTGTAAGTACCGATTGTATAGAGGGTGAGCCAAGAGGATAGATAATACGTGCTTTTAGAGGTTACAGTATTGGAGATTCTGATAAAGAACTTCAAATTAACATGTGTTATTTTCTTAACCGTGTCCGACATACAGCAGTTTGAAAATCACTGGCGTCAGTCGTATGTCCTTCACTAGCACTTACATGCGAATACACCCAAAGCGACATTAGGCTGCGTAATATTGTCTTTATTGAGGATTTCTATGTGCACTTCAGTTGCGCGTGTGTTAACGACGAGACCGTGGAGCCACTTCTTGGCCATCGAGGTCAGCCGATCTTACTCCATCAGATTACTGTTGTTAGAGATGGCTGCAAGTGCAGGATGAAATCAAAGGAGGAACTTCTCACATGCGTTTGCTCCAGTAAATGAGGATTCGATCCAGGACAGGCTCACCTTCCCGAATGAGTTCAGGTCAGCAATACAGCAGCTAAGAGCTGCAAAATACATTGCAATTGACCGTGGACTTTTTGAACATCTCTTGTGAGGAAATATACACAATTAAACAACACATTAGATCACAATGTTTCATTTATCACCACCGGCGTTTGTCGTGTTCCCCACTGTTTTCATAGTTTCCACGGAAACTTATGAACTGGACACATGTTCATATGACGTTTTTTGTTCAGGAATCTTAATACTATTACCCTTCAAAGCATGTACCTTTCCTCTTGACACATCTAATATAAAAAAGTAGCTGTTTTTCTTTTTATAATAACCAGTCAGAGCTCAGTTTATGAATAGCCTTCGTAATAACGTTCACAAAGATTGTCTGACTGTTTCTCAGTAAGATGGTGCGGCGCCTGTTATCAGCTTTCCATCACTGGTAAACAAGTACACGGAAATCACTTAGTGTTTCCAGAAATTATTGCCCTGTAGGCAAACACAGATAAACGTGTCTACTGATCTCCCTAGTAACAGGCTACTTACAACATAAGGACCCGCCTCTATGGCCGTGATAACTGGATCACAATAATGCGGCGACATCCATGTAACCTAGTAACACTGGACAGTACTAATCACCGTGCTTAGCAATGGTATCTATTTTACATGGAAGTACATATAATCTTGTGGCGCTGCTACAATTTCGTTTAGGATCAAAGTTCCGTTTACATCTCACAAATGTTCAATGTGTTCTCCACCGAATGCACAACAAACATGCAAACGATCGTCAAACTCTTCCCATTCTTTTGCTAGCATCTCTGGAGCTACTGGATTCACTGGTGTTGCGGCGCAGTCCACCCATAATTTTTCGAGGTAAAAGCACGATGGTGGAGCCCTTTACTAAACCCCCTCCCCTCACACGCACGCGCACTCTCTCTCTCTCTCTCTCTCTCTCTCTCTCTCTCTCTCACCCACCCACCCACCCACACACACACACACACAAAACCAAGTACCGTGAGCTCAGGCATCCTTGGAGGCCGCGTAGTGCGCCAACCGAACGGTCCTTGATAGAGGCACCTCATTTCTAAGAAATGCTTTCACATGCAGGTGACAATGTGATACGTTTCTTACAGCCGAAAAATGAAAATTTTGGCATGTTCTCTCGATTGTGAAATAAGTCATCCCTCCAACATATCCCGGTGATCCCTGTAACCATCATTTCCGCAAATTAGAACGCGCCGTGAATCCTTTCTCGGGAAATAGCCCAAAACACATGAAGCTCTCGTGCTCGACTGTGGTATGTACCTACTTTTCTAACTGCATTCTTATCGTGTGGCTGTTCACTTTTCGCTTTAAACTGAACATACCCTCATCACAGAACACTAAACATGAATGGAATGTTGTTTTCCGTCCTCAGGCAGAGAATAAATTCACAAAACTCTGCACGTGTTTTTTTATCAACGTGATGAAGTGCTCGTAGCAGTTGGACCCTGTGCGATCTGAAACACAAACGTTGTTGCATAACACGCCAGACACACACATAAGGAATGGATATGTCTCGGATGACTCAACGAGCAGACTTCTGTGGAATACGTATGAAACTGCTGAATGCGCTCTATATCCTGAACGAGCACAATGAGCGACCTGTGGATTTTCCTTATGTGAGGAAACCATCCGTACACAATGAGGCCTTAGGCATGGAATGACACGGCGTTGTTCATCCTCAGCGCTTGGTCTATGAGTTAGTTCTTTTCAACATAATGGAGGAAGTAGCACGTTTCTTGATTCATTTTGCGTGCGCTCTTACCTTCCAGGCAGCATCATCCGCAGCATTTCCTTGATTCTCACGACGAAACACAAGTAGCTCTTTACTCGCACGAAGTGCTGAGTGCTTTTGACAAGGGATTTCAAATAGATTCCGTATTTCTGGATTTCCGGAAGGCTTTTAACACTGGGTATTTATATTCTTGTAGATATTCACGGAAACTACGAACTGCTTCTCTCTCATTTAAGCAAAATTTGTAGACTAACTCGTAAATCGACATCATCCCCTTGAATCAGACGTTTTCCAATAGCTTCTTTCAGACTTTTACAAAATTCAGATGAACTAACGGCAGCTCTGTCTGTGTCTTTCATTTTTGTGGAGTTCAATCCTTTTGACGTTCATAGTCTCCTCAGAGATACTGTAATACGGACCAAGATTTTAATTCAAAAGTTTGGACTGTGTTCATTATCCTCCTGTGTGCTTTGTACAAGTAAATAACTGTCTCTTGTAGACGTAGACTTAGTTCGCTAACGTCTTGGAGAGAATCACGCATAAGGCCCAACTAAGGAACAGATTCGCGCGACGTAATTTCCCTCAAAAGACCACAATAAAAACAGCAATCTGTTTAGCTTCCTTTACTGTCTTCTTTTGCCTCCTGAAAGTGACGGACGAAGGTTTCAGAGTCTTGTCACAATGTAGACATAATACGAAAGCTAGATGCAACCCAGCGAATGCATAGAATTTTGCCAGTTTTAAGAAGGTGAAGCTCCAGAGTCGCTGCGCAAGCCTGTTTCCGACAACAATATAGGAAACAAAGCAGTCTGGTGCACCTTATGAGAGCTGAAATCGTTAAAACTGAACAATGCACCAGGGCCCGATCAAATTACTATCAGATACTATACCCAACTCGCAACTTTTCTCCTCTTCTAGCTATAATCTATCGTAGATTCCTCGGACAAAAAACTGTGCTTAGTTGTTTGAATAAAGCTCTTGCCACTTCTGTCTACAAAACAGGCAGCAGAAGTGATTCACAGAACTACCGTCTAATATCCTTGACAACCATTTGTTGTAGAATCTTAGAACATATTCTGGGCTCAATCATAATGACATACCTCGAGCAGAACGACCTCCTCCATGCCAAACAGCATGGATTTCAAAAACATCAGACGCTTTTCACATGACATCCTGAAAGCCATGATGAAGACAGTCAGACAGATGCAGTATTTCTCAATTTCCGAAAAGCATTTGACAGAGTATCACGCATAAACCTATCATCTGTAGTGCGGTCATATGGGATCTCACTCGGGATTGAGGACTTCTTGGTAGGAAGGACGCAGTACGTTATCATAAATGCCAATAGGTCGGCATATGTAGAAGTAACTTCCGATGTACCACAGGGAAGTGTGCTGGGTCACTTGCTGTTCACATTGTATATTACTGACCTTGCGGACAAGACTGATAGTAACCTCAGACTTTTCGCAGATGATGCAGTAGTCCATAACAAAGTACAGTCTGAACGAAGCTGTAAAAATAGTGTCAAACCTTGATAAGATTTTAGAGTGGTGCAATGGTTGGCACCTTGCTGTAAATGTTCAAAAATGTAAAATCGTGCAGTTCACAAAACGAAAAAACAAGTACCTATGAATACAGTATTAGCGAATCACAGTTGGAATCTGTAAACTCATACAAATACTTGAGTGTAACATGAAGAGGAACAATCGCACTGATTCAGTCATTGGTGAAGCAGGTATCAGACTTCGGTTTATTGGTTAAATACTAGGGAATTACAATCAGTCCACAAAGGTAATTGCTTACGAATCACTCGTGGGACCCATCCTAGAATTTTACTCAAGCGTGTGGGACTGACACCAAATGGGTCTAGCAGGGGATATTGAACGTATACAGAGAAGGTCAACACGAATAGTTACAGGTTCGTTTTACCCGCGCGAGGGTGTCACTGAGATGCTGAGAGACCTAACCTGGCAGATAGACGGATCCCGAGACAGTCTACCGACAGAGCTTCAAGAACCAGCTCTAAATAGTGACTCTAGGAACATACTGTTGTTGTTGTGGTCTTCAGTTCTGAGACTGGTTTGATGCAGCTCTCCATGCTACTCTATCCTGTGCAAGCTTCTTCATCTCCCAGTACCTACTGCAGCCTACATCCTTCTGAATCTGCTTAGTGTATTCATCTCTTGATCTCGCTCTACGGTTTTTACCCTCCACGCTGCCCTCCAGTACTAAATTGGTGATCCCTTGATGCCTCAGAACATGTCCTACCAACCGATCCCTTCTTCTAGTCAAGTTGTGCCACAAACTCCTCCCCAATTCTATTCAATACCTCCTCATTAGTTATGTGATCTACCCATCTAATCTTCAGCATTCTTCTGTAGCACCACATTTCGAAAGCTTCTATTCTCTTCTTGTCTAAACTATTTATCGTCCATGTTTCACTCCCATACATGGCTACACTCCATACAAATACTTTCAGAAACGACTTCCTGACACTCAAATCTATACTCGGTGTTAACAAATTTCTCTTCTTCAGAAATTATTTCCTTGCCATTGCCAGTCTACATTTTATATCCTCTCTACTTCGACCATCATCAGTTATTTTGCTCCCCAAATAGCAGAACTCCTTTACTACTTTAAGTGTCTCATTTCCTAATCTAATTCCCTCAGCATCACCTGATTTAATTCGACTACATTCCATTATCCTCGTTTTGCTTTTGCTGATGTTCATCTTATACCCTCCTTTCAAGACACTGTCCATTCCGTTTAATTGCTCTTCCAAGTCCTTTGCTGTCTCTGACAGAATTGCAATGTCGTCGGCGAACCTCTAAGTTTTTATTTCTTCTCCATGGATTTTAATGCCTACTCCAAACTTTTCTTTTGTTTCCTTTACTGCTTGCTCAATATACAGATTGAATAGCATCGGGGAGAGGCTACAACCCTGTCTCACTCCCTTCCCAACCACTGCTTCCCTTTCATGTCCCTCGACTCTTATAACTGCCATCTGGTTTCTGTACAAATTGTAAATAGCCTTTCGCTCCCTGTATTTTACCCCTGCCTCCTGTAGAATTTGAAAGAGAGTATTCCAGCCAACATTGTCAAAAGCTTTCTCTAAGTCTACAAATGCTAGAAACGTAGGCTTGCCTTTACTTAATCTATTTTCTAATATAAGTCGTAGGGTCAGTATTGCCTCACGTGTTCCAGTGTTTCTACGGATTCCAAACTCATCTTCCCCGACGTCGACTTCTACCAGTTTTTCCATTCGTCTGTAAAGAAATCGCGTTAGTATTTTACAGCTGTGACTTATTAAACTGATAGTTCGGTAATTTTCACATCTGTCAACACCTTCTTTCTTTGGGATTGGAATTATTATATTCTTCGTGAAGTCTGAGGGAATTTCGCCTGCCTCATACATCTTGCTCACCAGATGGTAGAGTTTTGTCAGTACTCCCGGGGCCTACCCCCTATATTTGCTCCTATGGGTATCGTGAGGGTAAGATTAGATTAATTACAGCACACAGGCACGGAGGCATTTAAACAATAATTTTCCCGCTCTCCATACGCGAATGGAAGGGGAAAAAGCCCTAATAACTGCTGCAGTGGGGCGTACCCTTTTCCATGCTCTCCACAGTGGTTCAAAAATGGCTCTGAGCACTATGGGACTCAACTTCTGAGGTCATTAGCCCCTAGAACTTAGAATAGTTAAACCTAACTAACCTAAGGACATTACACACATCCATGCCCGAGGCAGGATTCGAACCTGCGACCATAGCGGCCTCGCGGTTCACTCCACCGTGGTTCGTAGGTTATAGATGCAGATGTAGAAAAATGTGTAAATCTATTAGTATTGCATACTACAACAAAGAATTTTTCTCTCTTCTATGGGACTAAGCACATTGAATGGTACTTGCATATTCGAATAATTTATATGGTTGGAGTCGATTACGAGTCGAAATAAAATGCATTAGTAACATAATGTTAATTTTTGAAAGAGCGTCGTTTCTGTCATTGTATCCACGTGCATCGTTATATCGTTGAAAGAACAGTATTTTGTGTTGCGACATTGCTGGATTCCGTGTTTTTATCTGAAATCATTCCCCTCAGACAACGTAGTGGAATGTTTTAAGTCAGTACTTAGTGAATAGTGTACTGTTCTACTTGCTGCAACTGTTCCATTTAATGTCAAGAGTTACAACTGAAGGTATCTTTTCTCAGCGTCTAGCACGCGACTATCACCAGGTAGTGAAGAAGGAATGCTCCATATGCAGGGTGAAACAAAATTCGCGCAATCGGACGCCACAGCAAGATTCCTTGCATACCAACACTACAAAACTGTATCTGAGGAAATATCACCCCGTGCATATTTTTGGTAGAAACTTGAAGTTAAAGAAAGGAAAATTGATAACAATGTAATCACATGTCTGAAAATCGTCTAGGTTGAGGACTGTGTAGCTTACTGCTAAAATGTTGCAGTGTGTTGAATTTTGCTTTACAATACTCGAATTCGATTCCGGGTCTAAATGTATTTTTTTCTGATTTTGATCTGATCAAACACTGTGAAGCATCACTTGCCGTATCGTTTTTTTCTGTCACATATCCACAAAGACAAGCTGGGTCTGACAGACTCTCTCTTGTGGAGGGCTGTTCTTCACCTATGACTGGAGGAATCATCGACCAGAGTAACACTTGTTACATGTGTCACAATGATTTATTAAATTCGTCAGTGGTCTACGAAACAGTGGTGGCATGCAGCACAGTCCCATGAACCCAGTTACAGCTGTATTGCGCTGATGGGCGCCTTAGTGTGCTGTGTATGCCCCATCAAAAGATATGGATCCAGCATTTTAACAAACATCTATCCAGGCAGGAGATGAGTCAGTTGAGGTCTGGATTGAGTTAACACGATCACAATTAGGCCCTACCTTCTGGGTGCTAGATTCATGAGAGATGTCGGTTACTTAGACTTTCTTGAGAACCTCTGCACGTCTTTAAGGGTGCATTGGGGAGGCCGACAGTTAAAATCCCAATCCGGCCATCCAAAGTTATGTTTTCCGTGATTTCGTTCAATCGCTACAAGCAAGTGCCGGGATGGTTGCCTTGAAAATGGCACACTGGCTTCCTTCTCCATCCTTTTGCAATCTAAGCTTGTGCTCCGTCACTAATGGCTCTGAGCACTATGGGACTTAACATCTGTGGTCATCAGTCCCCTAGAACTTAGAACTACTTAAACCTAACTAACCTAAGGACATCACACACATCCATGCCCGAGGCAGGATTCGAACCTGCGACCGTAGCGGTCACGCGGTTCCAGACTGAAGCGCCTAGAACCGCACGGCCACACCGGCCGGCCCGTCACTAATAACCGCGCTGTAGACAGCAGGTAAAACTTTGATTTTCCTTCGTTTCCTTTTGCTTTACGGCATTAGAGGACCCTTTTGGAGATGCCATGTTTCAACATGGCAGTGTGAGATGTCATCGGTCTTTGGTTGCACGCTTGTGGCGCGATAAAGCCTGAACTACATTTACGAACGTTGCTCACCTTACCAGACCACCAGGTCATAGTCCAGTTTAACATCTATGTGATGCTGACGACTTCCATGCATGCTCGATGAACACAGCACTAAATATACACACATCAAAAAAAGTTTTGCATCACCCCGTTTCCCAGAACTTCTGAAGACAGACGTTGACTGTGGATATTGTATCACAGAAACAGTCCCTTTGACTATTCAGAGATATCACTAAACCCACCTATAGATGTAAACAACCACGCAAAAGCAGCACCTATTAGACGGAGGGGGTCCGACAGCCGATCAGTTCGAGTCATTCCACAAGGAAGGAGGTACACGAATCTGGTTGTCTGTAATTCAACCATGCCTAGACGGTCTATACCGCAGTTCGATCGCGTCCGCATTGTTACTTTGTGTGGTGTCACCGCCAGACACCACACTTGCTAGGTGGTAGCTTAAATCGGCCGCGGTCCATTTAGTACATGTCGGACCCGCGTGTCGCCACTGTGTGATCGCAGACCGAGCGCCACCACAAGGCAGGTCTCGAGATACGGGCTAGCACTCGCCCCAGTTGTACGACGACTTTGCTAGCGATTACACTGACGAAGCCTTTCTCTCATTTGCCGAGAGACAGTTAGAATAGCCTTCAGCTAAGTCCATGTCTACGACCTAGCAAGGCGCCATTAGCCTCACATAGTTTGATAGCTATCGTATGAAATGTCTCATCAAGAATTCTGTATTCACATCAAAGTATAAAAGATAAGTATTCGAGGAGCTGCATACTTTTCTTATTAGCTTTCACTACTTATCCTGTTCCAGAATTCACGCCCGTCTGCGTTAGATAGCGTGCATTTAGGCCGCCTCTATCTACAAGGTGTTGGCACATTTACCAACACATCACTTTGTGCTAGGAAGGGCTCTCAACAAGGGAAGTGTCCAGGCGTATCGGTGTGGACCAAAGCGATGTTGTTCAGACATGGAGGAGATACAGAGAGACAGGAACTGTCGATGACATGCCTCGCTCAGGCCTCCCAAGGGCTACTACTACTGTGTATGACCGCTACCTACGTATTATGGCTCGGAGGAGCATTGACAGCAATGCCACCATGTTGAATAATGCTTTTCGTGCAGCCGGACGTCGTGTTAAGACTCAAACTGTGCGCAATAGGCTGCATGATGAGCAATTTCACTCCAAACGTCCTTGGCGAGGTCCATCTTTGCAAGCACGACACCATGCAGCGCGGTACAGATGGGCCCAACAACATGCCGAATAGACCGCTCAGGATTGGCATCATGTTCTCTTCACCGATGAGTGTCGCCTTCAACCATACAATCGTCGGAGACGTGTTTGGAGGCAACCCAGTCAGGCTGAACGCCTTACACACACTATCCAGTGAGTACAGCAAGGTGGAGGTTCCCTGCTGTTTTGGGGTGGCATTATGTGGGGCTGACGTACGCCGCTGGCAATCATGGAAGGCGCCGTAACGGCTGTACGATACGTGAATGTCATCCTCTGACCGATAGTGCAACCATATCAGCAGCATAGTGGCGAGGCATTCGTCTTCATGGACGACAATTCGCGCCCCCATCGTGCACATATTGCGAATGACTTCCTTCAGGATAACGACTTCGCTCGACTAGAGTGGCCAGCATGTTCTCCAGACATGAACCCTATCGAACATGCCTGGGATAGATTGAAAAGGGCTGCTTATGGACAACGTGACCCACTAACCACTTTGAAGGATCTACGCCAAATCGCCGTTGAGGAATGGGTCAATCTGGACCAACAGCGCCTTGATGAACTTGTGGACAGTATGCCACGACGAATGCATGCATGCATCAATGCAAGAGGACGTGCTAGTGGGTATTAGAGGTAACGGTGTGTACAGCAATCTGGACCACCACCTCTGAAGGTCTCGCTGTATGGTGGTACAACATGTAATGTGTGGTTTTCATGAGCAATCAAAAGGGCGGGAATGATGTTTATGTTGATCTCTAATCCAATTTTCTGTACAGGTTCCGTAACTCTCGGAACCGAGGTGATGCAATACTTTTTTTGATGTGTGTACAAGAACAATTGTGGCTATCATTGCAAGATACGTGGATCAGTACCTCCCCAGGACGATTTCAGCACCTGGTAGAATACGCGCGGCAACATTTTACTGCAGCTTTGAGGACTTACGGAGGTGTGCCCACTATTAATACCACATCCAATGTCTTACGAAGACTTTTTCTCATTCAGTGGATAACAGCTTTAATATTCTGACACTGTATTTATCGTAAGACATTAATCCTACATTCATTTAGAAAATGACACCAAGGCGATATGACTGGATAAAATTTTCTAAGGCGTACAGCTGTGTCATGTGATTATAAATCCACGAGAATTTGGCCGGGTGGTCCTCGGCCACTGTCAAGTGGTCACTGGCTGCCATGTTATTTCTGCCCTTATCCTTATATAACAGCTCTACTGGGTATGACGACGCTGGCGCCCAGTCCACCACTATGTTGATGGATGTTCTCGTGATGTCCAGGAGAGAGTATCACGGAGATTGTGGAAACGCTGAACTGGTAGCCGCTTGCAGGTAGATGCAATGTATCCCGTGAAAGCCTACTCTTGTGTCCAAAATTAAAGCAACAAACGGAAACTTGGCAAGGTTGCTTTTATTTGGCCACAAAACAGTATAAACTGGTGACAACAAAGTAGAAACAATGTGGAATATACAGAACGTGAACAACTGCAACATGCATAACAGCAGAAAGATTTCCACACACATTGCGACAATTGGTTAATGTGTTCACTATGGAGTGTGACCACCTCTGACAGCAAAACAGGCCTGAAAACAACGGAGTATATTGTGAATAACGTTATCAACGTCATGTTGAGTCAATAACGCCCATTCTTCCTGAGGAGCTGCTCACAAGTTTTGGAGAGTGGTTGGTGGATGTTGACTTGATGCAACCCGTCTCCCTGGTGCATCCCAGACATGCTCTATGGGATTCAAATCGGGCGAGCGAGCAGGTCACGCCATCCATGCAGTATATTCTGTTTCCAAGAAAACATCGACCACTCGTTCTCTATTAACTCGAGCACTATCGTCCATCAGTATGAAGTCTGGGCGTACAGCACCTCGCAACAACTGCGCATAAGGTCCCAAGCCTTCGTCACGATACCTGACAGCAGTTAAGCCATGCCAATTCACCCGTACAATTTCATGAAGGGGTGTTCGAGTGCTCATTATAATCCCTGCCCACAACATTAGGAATACTCCTCGATATCGATCTCTTTGCAAAATGTTCGGGCCTCGAAATCGTGTTGCACATTCCCTTCAGATGCGAAACCGTCGAGAATCACTCTGCAGACCAAATCGGGATTCATCCGTGAAAAGAACATTGACCCACTCTTCGATTGTCCAGATGGCATGTTAACGACTGCAATCCAGGCGTTCCCTTCTGTGAAGACGCGACAGAGGCACACATACAGCGGATCTCCGACAATAAAGGCCACTCTGTCGAAGCCTTCTCTATACCGTTTGCCTCGATACAACACGTCCGGTGGATGCTGTGAGGTCAGATGCCAGTTGCAACGTAGTACTAAGGCGGTACCGTCGTGCCCTTACAGCCAAATAACGGTCCTCTCTTTCTGACGTCACACGTGGTAGGCCCTGCCGTCTCATTCGGGATACAGTTTCGGTCTCTCTAAACTGTCACAACCGCCGAGAAATAACAGAAAGATTCACGTTAAGCCATCGGGCCACATCAGTTTGCGACTGTCCTGCTTCCATTCTTCTTATGGCCGTCTACCGCAGAGAGTCTGGTAGGCGTCTTCTCTGTGCAGTACTGCATCGTCTGTGACTGTGTACACAGCGATCGTGGATGTGGGACTACCCGGCAAACACTAGTCCGTTTGATAGGTGCCATGACGTCATTGTTGGCGTGGTTTCCCGATGACCGAAATGCCATCTTCCGTGCAGAACACGATCTACAGACATCCGTCGACAATTTGTATGGTTATGTCATAAATTAGACAGGGACGTGAAAATAGCGGTTTTTTGCTTTAATTTTGCACACCAGGGTACTTAAAGAGTTTCAAAGACCAGCTTTGAGTGAGAAATCGTCCGCCCCTAGTAGTTGAGTGGTCAGCGTGACAGAATGTCAATCCTAAGGGCCAGGGTTCGATTCCCGGCTGGGTCGGAGATTTTCTCCGCCCAGGGACTGGGTGTTGTGTTGTCCTAATCATCATCATTTCATCGCGCAAGTCGCCGAAGTGGCGTCAAATCGAAAGACTCGCACCCTGCGAACGGTCTACCCGACGGGAGGCCCTCGTCACACGACATTTTTTTAAGTGAGAAATCTAGGAATATACAACAATCCCCAACGTATAGCTTTTGTAGGGATCGCGAAGATAAGACGAGACTCATTACAGTACACACGGAGTCTTTTAAACAATCTTCCTTCCCACACTCCATGCGTGAATGGAAGAGGAAGTAGCCTTCTAGTAAATGGCACAATATAAAGTACTCTCTTCCACGCATTTTAGAGTGGTTTGGACAGTATAGAGTAGATGTAGAAGATTCAGCTACCTATGCTTTCTCTGTGAAACAGGCTAATGAATTACAAAATCATCTGCAGAAGACGCTAAGTTAGTGCTGGCCCTCCGACATCTGTAGAACACCGTAACACTACCTTCGTGGATAGTTGGCTTGTAATCGCAAGTCCCGCCTATTGCAGGCCACTTTGTAGCTATAACCTATGTGTACAGCTACAGATACCTATCATCAGGTGCACAAGAGAATGTCATACTGCGACTAAAAGGCAATATCAATGGCAGCTACCAGTGAGATGAATTTTACGCCAACATCACCCGTAATATCTCACTGAGGAAATAAATTCTACTTTTGGACATCTTAACAAGTAACCACGTTATGTGCCAGTTTATTCCCAAACTGTTCATAACCTATTTTATAATTTAATATGCTGAGCCCAATAGTCACTCAAGTCAGATCATTAATTCTACATGAAAACTGCATACAATATAAATTACTGCCAATGATTGCATTACTAATTATTTCTATTTCTCCTCCCTCCTGATACAGTGAGGGAATCTTGTTACATCAGCAGCCTCGGGGGTTTTTAGGTGACTCCTAAAACGGAAATTATCTTAAGAGAACAGAAGAGTTGTAAGGTTGTTTGATGCTGGAAGCTGTTCTTCATACAGTAAGAGCAGGGGAAGGCAGGCCGCCATGTCTGCGCAGTACGAGCGTCAAGGAGGCCGTGCGGTGCGCTATAAAAACTGCTTTGTGCACGAAGCAAAGAGGAATCGTTTTCAGCTAAAATAAGAATCTGAAGGCCAGGTGAAAACACTAGCCTTCGTGGTAGGGGAGGAGCTATTAATCCCCGATGCGGCCTGCTGGAATGTTCGTTCAAATTCTAGTAAGAGGTTCTCTGGTTCGCTGATAGTAATTATCATGGTAGAAGAGGCAAGCTCTCTCGCGTGCATACATGCAGGACTTTTGGTTGTCCACGACTGACAATCTGTCATCTAGTAGGTGAGATTTTCTGCCGCTTTCTTAGTGCCGCACCTTATTGGTTAGTCATGACAAAATCCACAAGATTAGGAAATAGTTAAGCTTGTTTATAAAATTATTATTTGTTGGAACTTGCAAGGTCAGCTACAGTTGGTTGTTGAGATTCTGACTCTGGCAGAACTCCCTTTGTTTCAGAGAGTAAAATGCGAACGCACTTCGCCTTAGCTCGCCATAGAACACACTTTCTCCAGGGCTTGAGTCAGTACGATGGGTCTGAGAGCTGCAGAACGAGATTTCTCCGACTTAAAGCAAAGTACAAAGGCCAAGATGAAGATAGAATTTTCAGCATCTGCTGCCGCCATCTTCTACACTCAAACATTAAGAATGGTAAGAATGCGCCGTCGTTGCAGCTACAGAGATCGGTCTGACGGAGGAGATAGAGAAGATCCAAAGAAGAGCGGCGCGTTTCGTCACAGGGTTATTTGGTAACCGTGATAGCGTTACGGAGATGTTTAATAAACTCAAGTGGCAGACTCTGCAAGAGAGGCGCTCTGCATCGCGGTGTAGCTTGCTCGCCAGGTTTCGAGAGGGTGCGTTTCTGGATGAGGTATCGAATATATTGCTTCCCCCTACTTATACCTCCCGAGGAGATCACGAATGTAAAATTAGAGAGATTAGAGCGCGCACGGAGGCTTTCAGACAGTCGTTCTTCCCGCGAACCATACGCGACTGGAACAGGAAAGGGAGGTAATGACAGTGGCACGTAAAGTGCCCTCCGCCACACACCGTTGGGTGGCTTGCGGAGTATCAATGTAGATGTAGATGTAGATGAAGTGCAGGATTAGTTAATTTTCATCAGAGTTTCATTTTGCAGACCTAATTTTCACAGCCAGCCAGTTGCACGCATCACACACTTACTGTACTGGTGTTCGTTCATGCTTTTCCTGGCACTTTTATTTAAATCACTTTCTCGCAACCATTGACGTTATTCACGACATAATTTTAGATTAGGTTTTTATGTATGCATCCACCGCTGCCAAGGCATCCCTTGTTCACTTATTAAACGTGTATACTCCTGATTCAGCGGGTAAATCGTTTTTAATGTCTTATGGAAATAAACCATATTTTTATCCCTTGTTGTTTATTGAATTTTTATACTTTTGATCCAGTGGGTAAGTCATGTTTTTGATGTCTGTTGGCACTAAACCAGCTTGTTATATCGACCACTTGTTTCCCCGTGTACTTTGAGGTCTGTGTGAGATGTGATACCCACATTTCCATGCTTAATACGGCTACCCCTAGCAATTTTCACTTAATAAGACGTTAGCTGTTATTCCGTCCTGTTTCTTTCAAATTTGCGTGACTTTATGGGGAGCTCCCCATCCCTGCAGGTCACCAGTGATCGGAAATGAAGCATCTTAGAGCTATGCTAAACAGCTCAACCACCACCACACACTCACCACTTAAGGCTATACATTGATGAGCAGAAACATTATAACTTCTATCCACCGCGTGATTGAATACCGTCTGGTGGTGTTGTGAGAATATATCGGAGCTGAACAAGGACGAATGGGGAATCATTTTAGCGATAATACAGGCCGAAAATGGGGAAATTCACTGATATAAAAAACTTTGACAAAGAGCAGATTGTCATGGTCTGGGACCAGGCAACGTGCAACTCGAAAAGGGATAAGTTTTTCGATTGTTTGTGTGCCACTGTCGTCAGAATCAATGGAAAGTGGTTGAAAAACGGCGAAATCACGAGTAAGCGACAAGGTGTTGTAAGTCAACGCCTCATCCCAGGAAGTCGAGTTCGCAGGCTTGAAGGTACTATAGAACAAAATAGACGGCGATATGTGGCGAATCTGATGACAGAGTACAGTATTGGTGTACGCACAACTGTTTCGGAGCACACCGTTAAGGGTAATTTGTTGAACATGGGGCTCTGCAGCCAGCGACTGCTACATGTTGCCATGATGGCCCAATGACACCGTCAGTTACGATTGCAATTGGTATGGGATCATCCCTGTGGTGCAACGGAGACTTGTCGCCTCATCAGGTGAAACACATTTCACGTTAGACCAGGGCTACAGCCGCATCTGCATACGCCGTCATCTAGGCGAACTGTTGCTCGAAGCCCGGCCCAGAGTGGCCGAGCGGTTCTAGGCGCTACAGTCTGGAACCGCGCGGCCGCTATGGTCACAGGTTCGAATCCTGCCTAGGGCATGGATGTGTGTGATGTCCTTAGGTTACTTAGGTTTAAGTAGTTCTAAGTTCTAGGGGACTGATGACCTCAGAAGTTAAGTCACATAGTGCTCAGAGCTTTTTTTTTTTTTTTTTTTTTTTTTTTTTTTTTTTTTTAAAATCCCCTAGTGAGTGATGTTTTCCCCGACAGTGATGGCATTTTCCACCAGGATAACTGACCTATCAAAGGCCGCAATCGTCGTACAGTGGTTTGAGGAACATGGTAGTGAACTCACGTTGATGCTGTGGCCACCAATTCACCTGACTTCAACCAGATGGAACACATCTCGGACGCTATCGGACGTCTGTTCCGCAATCACAAACCACTGGCCTGTGATTTATGATTTACGGGCAATGCATGATTTCTGCATTGGCATCAGACGCCTCATACATCCGGAAACCTATCAAGGACTAGCCGAATCCATGCCACGCATTATTCCTGCTGTAATGCGTTCCAAAGGCGGACCAACACATTCTTAAGCGGGTAGTGATAATGTCTTTTCTCGTCAGTGTACATTAATATGTTTCCTGTGTTCCTGACACAGGTCATCAACCTCCAGTAGCCAACATCACGCTCCGAGGGTAAGCACGTAAGCTCCTGCATGCCTCATCTGAAGACTGGCCTAGAATGATACAAAAACAATACACGGGAATAAAGTAATATTTTGCAGGTGAATGGTTACATTTATATACAGTTATATTTCTGTCAATAATACGTCTTTTCCTTGATAACAAATTTTCTAATCATCTTATTCGGTGTTACTGTCCTTGTTTTAGAAACAAGGAAGTAATATAATGCGCAAGCCATATTTTTACGTGTGTTTTCTAAACTAAATGATGCTGTTCGTATTTTATTAGCTTTTTTAAATTTTATCATCGCTCTACATCTACAAATTCCCCAAATATTTACCAAACTTTCCCACAATACCCACATAATTTACTGTCCGCGCAAACGAAATAAAATGGGGAAATATTCGATGCATTAATGGGCCCCTTTCTGATAGATATTTTCATATTTTTTGTTGCTTACTTTTGATTTAGAGAGTAACGAAATAAATCTGCTGAAAAAGAAACTGAAGAAATAAAATATTTGAATCTCGAGATAGTATGACAAAAACTTGCAAAACCTGATCTGGCAGCCAACTAAAAAATAACAGGCAGACTAATTGTGTGCAGATTTCCTCACGAACAGTTATTTAGAAAATTGCCAGAAACTTTTACAGTCATGAAATGAATGACATTTGAGTGCACTCTTTTCTTGCTATCGTAGGAGCTGTGAAGATTTGCAATTATCGCATTTCAAAGAGAGTGATTCTCCGTGCATGTAGATGGTACATTGACTTTTTTGGGCCACGTAATTTATAGCAATTTGTAGAATACAAACGTAGAATATCATTGGAGACACGAACAGCAGGATACAAAATGATTATATCAGCACTGAAATGCTATGTAATTACTTGCTCGTGTTCAAGTGTTTACTCAGTATCAGATGGATATATGGAGGTGATAAAGATCTGGACACTAGAAATACTTACGATGAAGGTCAGATTTTATGACGTTGCCTCGTAATTAGTTATGTCTCAACGCATAAAAATACGAAGAGGCGATGTTTATGAGCAGAGAGAAACTTTGACTAACAGAACTTATTGTCTTTAGTTACGATATACATTCCACTGCATAGTGGAAGATTCATTTCGGAAACAAAATTTACATCTACATCTACATTTATACTCTGCAAGCCACCCAACGGTGTGTGGTGGAGGGCACTTTACGTGCCACTGTCATTACCTCCCTTTCCTGTTCCAGTCGCGTATGATTCGCGGGAAGAACGACTGCCGAAAAGCTAGAATCTCTCTAATTTTACATTCGTGATCTCCTCGGGAGGTATAAGTAGGGGGAAGCAATATATTCGAAATTTAGGGTGTGATCAATCGATTCTCAGTTATATATTGCTCCCAAGAGAAATCTAGTTATTACATGGTTCTGTACACTGTACCTCCTGATAAGTTTTATAACGAGAGACCCGTTTATTGGACTGAAAGCAAGGAAGCATGCAGATAGCACGGCCGCATACAAACTGCGTAGTGGTCATGCCTAGGAGACAGCACGCTTTCGTGTAACACCGCCTATTGGGTTAAGACCAGGACATTTGACGGTCCTGTCGAAGTGCGGCAGCATATCTGACTCTTCGCCAAACTAGAAATGTGTCCGTGCAGCCCTGTGAATGTGGCTGTCGTCATCCTGTAAGACGGGAGTGTCCATAGAATACTCGGCATGAAGATGTAGAACAAAGGCCAACACTTCGATACCGAGTATGTTTAAAGAGACGTCTTGGTGAAAGTTCACGGCAGCATGAGTGACTGGGCCCAAGTCTTGTACGAAAAACACCGCCAAAACGTTACAGAACTGCCTCTGACACGAATTACACTCTCCACTCGACGAGGGTTAAACGTTCCACTGGTCTGTCCGTATGCTAAACACTTTGCTCCATTTGTTATGACGGCTCGTCGAATCGCACTACACGCCTCCAGACAACTATTATCCAGTTTCTTTGTTGGATGGCCTACTGACGTGCTACTGTCGCGATGTGTCGCGATGAGCAATGGCCTTCCGCGAAGGGTCCAAATGTTCACACGGTACGCCTACCCAGTACTGGCGCCGCCACCCTGTTCCTCTTACCTTCCTCGAGGAATCAGATTCGAACCATGGCTAACGATAGCTCTGGTACCGCCATTAGTAATGTGTCAGACTTCATACGACCACTCGTATATATGACATCCATGGTACGGCCACCTGTACCACTACTTATGTAGTTGTGTTACCCCTTTCCCGCAACCTTGAACTTCCACCGTCGGAGGGTAGTAAGAACTTCTTCAAGTCCCTTACCCCTACACCAAGACAGTAAGACCGCCATCCACCGGTGACGTTGTGCCGCAATCTACCACAAAAAAGGAGCTCTTTAGTAGTTGTCTACTCACATGATGACGACCAGAAGTCTCTGGGTCCAAATATGGAAGGAGAAGGTTGACAGGATCCGGCTGCACACCCGAAAATTATTAGATGATACTATATATACCACACCATACACATAAATATATTAATAAGAGGAGGAACCGTCTAATCTATAACAGAAACAAGAGGTCACTAAACAGTCGGATTTATTCCTGTAAGATGAAACACATGAGTTACCCACGGATATAAACAACTGAACATTAAATAACTGGACAAGGGGATTCTAATAGCGAACTGTAACCTTTGCACAGGTGGGTGGGCACGTAATATGTAAGGTTATGCAGATAACACACGAATACGACCAGTGACTGTAAGCATGGTTAGTAAATTACACGAAGAATACGGAAAAATAGAATCGAACACCAGTGAGATCGCCAGAGCGCACATTGAAAGCAGATTATAACTGGCTCCTGAAGGCAGTAAGCTAGTATCGCTTCCCCACGGAATTGCCAATCACAGGGATTGTGCATCTTACTATACTGTTAGCCTAATGCGGATGGCAGCCGCAGTAGCCGCTGTATATTCAGAGTTCAGCTCTTCTTCTGCCTTCAGTACTCTGGTGGAGACATAGTCCCCTGCGATCGCAAGGCTCGGCTCATAAGTCACTCACCAACCTCTCTCGTTACTCTTTCGTAGCCTAGTGTGAAGTCATCTGTCGCATGCAAATCTTATATAAGTCAGTAAAACGGGTAAAATTTTCAAAGTCCCAGGGCGAAACTATCCCCCTACTTTACGCAAATATCGACATGAGGTGGCCTCAATAAAAACATTTCGCCACCGAGACTGAGTCAGGGAAAAACACAACATCGGCGTTTCTAGCAAGCCAGGCAGCAGACTTTAGCAGTAGTGGGTCAGAGCAGCCAAACGAGGTCACGTAACCTTCGTTCTGTGACGAGAGAAAGGCTAAGACGAATGCAAAAAACGGTGTCAAGAGCTTTTACGAACCAGTTCTACACTACTGGCCATTAAAATTGCTACACCAAGAAGAAATGCAGATGATAAACTGGTATTCATTGGACAAATATATTATACTAGAACTGACATGTGATTACTTTTTCACGAAATTTGGGTGCATAGATCCTGAGAAATTAGTACCCAGAACAACCAACTCTGGCCGTAATAACGGCCTTGATACTCCCGGGCATTGAGTCAAACAGAGCTTGGATGGCGTGTACAGGTACAGCTGCCCATGCAGCTTCAACACGATACCACAGTTCATCAAGAGTAGTGACTGGCGTAGTGTTACGAGCCAGTTGCTCGGCCACCATTGACCAGACGTTTTTAATTGGTGAGAGATCTGGAGAATGTGCTGGCCAGGGTAGCAGTCGAACATTTTCTGTATCCAGAAAGGCCCGTACAGAACCTGCAACATGCGGCAGTGCATTATCCTGCTGAAATGTAGGGTTTCGCAGGGATCAAATGAAGGATAGAGCCACAGGTCGTAACACATCTGAAATGTAACGTCCACTGTTCAAACTGCCGTCAATGTGAACAAGAGGTGCCCGAACGTGTAACCAATGGCACTCCATACCATCACGCCGGGTGATACGCCAGTATTGCGATGACGAATACACGCTTCCAATGTGCGTTCATCGTGATGTTGCCAAACACAGATGCGACCATCATGATGCTGTAAACAGAACCTGGATTCATCCGAAAAAAACGACGCTTTGCCATTCGTGCACCCAGGTTCGTCGTTGAGTACACCATCGCAGGCGCTCCTGTCTGCGATGCAGCGTCAAGGGTAACCGCAGCCATGGTCTCCGAGCTGATAGTTCATGCTGCTGCAAACGTCGTCGAACTGTTCGTGCAGATGGTTGTTGTCTTGCGAACGTCCCCATCTGCTGACTCAGGGATCGAGACGTGACGGCACAATCCGTTACAGCCATGCGGATAAGATGCCTGTCATCTCGACTGCTAGTGATACGAGGCCGTTGGGATCCAGCACGGTGTTCCGTATGACCCTCCTGAACCCACCGATTCCATATTCTGCTAACAGTCATTGGATCTCGACCAACGCGAGCAGCAATATCGCGATACCATAAACCGCAATCGCGATAGGCTACAATCCGACCTTTATCAAAGTCTGAAACGTGATGGTACGCATTTCTCCTCCTTACACGAGGCATCACAACAACGTTTCACCAGGCAACGCCGGTCAACTGCTGTTTGTGTATGAGAAATCGGTTGGAGACTTTCCTCATGTCAGCACGTTGTAGGTGTCGCCATCGGCGCCAACCTTGTGAGAATGCTCTGAAAAGCTAATCATTTGAATATCACAGCATCTTATTCCTGTCGGTTAAATTTCGCGTCTGTAGCACGTCATCTTCGTGGTGTAGCAATTTTAATGGCCAGTTGTGTATATTATAACAAATTCGTTAAGGAAGCACTGGACAAAGAATACCACAGATACCTTCGTAATTGCGAGCCCTATGCGAACATGGCGAATGACGTCGGGAAAACATTAGCTACTACTTCGCTCCATAAATACCCCAGCAGTTAAGCTAGTAAGCAAGTCATTCACGTGGGTCGATGACGTTCGCATTCGATTCCCTGATTGCAGTGAAGTGATGTCTGTGTTGTACATTTCCTGCACCTACGTACAATAACAGCCATAATCACCAGTCGCTGAGTTCAGCAGCACAGTCGGCGACCAACCCAAATAGGACGTGGAAGTCTTTCCTTCCCACCAGGATCAGGACACCAGCGTTCCTGACTTTCTGGCGGACTGGTTAGGGCCTACCTGGACGGCAGGCCGCTATCGTTCAACTTCACGGCTACCCAGCAATCGTCATCGGATGAAGAAGAAGGGTGGTGGGCGGGAGAGGACAGAGCACATCCCAAGTCGGCGTGTGTAAGTTCAATACACGCACTGCCGTCACTCGCTGCCGCGGTGTCGCGGTTATACAGGCGGTGCCGCGGCGAATCACTACTGCAGCAGCTGGCTGGAACCAAGTGTGCGGTGTCAGCTGCCTTACGCGGGCTGAAGGTCGCTTTCGACGCGATTCCTCAGCGGGCATTGACAGACGATGCCAACAACGACTCAAGACCTGTATTTCTATGGAAATAAGTAACTAATTCTGGATCTTCTTTCACTGAGCCTACCGGCGACCACAGGTCACTACCATCCTTCCGAGGGAAGCTGGCAAGGAGCTAACTGTGAGAGTGCCTCCTGACACAGAACCAACTCCACTTACTCCCTCCCAATAATCGCCTCTTGCACATCACTCTCCAGAACCCTTACGAGAAGTGTTTTCTTTTAGGACGCTCTGTAATTTGGTTGCTTTTTCGACGGAGCAGGAACTCGCCGGCCAATAATGGCAAAGATTGCCAGTTCCGTCCAATAAAATGTAAGTAAAGATGTTAAACAATCACCCACTTTTGTAGATTTTTACCATTTTCAATTAATAGTCCTCTGAGGTGGGTAGGGCGCCACAAAATCTCTCGCGGTACATGGCACAAGCGCCCGCCCGGTTGGCCGTGCGGTGTAACGCACGGCTTTCCGGGCGGGGAGGAGGTAAACCGGCCAGTCCGTCGATGGTTTTTAGGCGGTTTTCCATCTGCTTCGGCGAATGCGGGCTGGTTGCCCTTATTCCGCCTCAGTTACACTATGTCGGCGATTGCTGCGCAAACAAGTTCTCCACGTACGCGTACACCACCATTACTCTACCACGCAAACATAGTGGTTACACTAGTCTGGTGTGAGACGTTCCCTGGGGGGGTCCACCGGGGGCCGAACCGCACAATAACCCTCGGTTCGGTGTGGGGCGGCGGAGGAGTGAAGTGGACTGCAGTAGTCAAAAAATGGTTCAAATGGCTCTGAGCACTATGGGACTCAACTGCTGAGGTCATTAGTCCCCTAGAACTTAGAACTAGTTAAACCTAACTAACCTAAGGACATCACAAACATCCATGCCCGAGGCAGGATTCGAACCTGCGACCGTAGCGGTCTTGCGGTTCCAGACTGCAGCGCCTTTAACCGCACGGCCACTTCGGCCGGCCTGCAGTAGTCGTCGTGAGGTTGTGGACCACTGCGGCTGCGGCGGGGACGGAGCCTCTCCGTCGTTTCTGGGTCCCCGGTTAACATACATACATACATACATACATACATGCCGCAATATTGAAAATGGCGTACAAGAAGATTGGCACGTAGGCAGGGGGGAGAAACTGCGTTCTCTTCGAAAAAATATAGTATGAAACAACCAGAACTCTGGATTCTGAAAGTTTAAACCGAACGTTATTTCGAGGTGTCGTAACGAAAAATCGCACGGTCGTCTGGGGCGACTCTTGGCTGGAGTTCTCTTATCGTGCTGAAAGGCTTCTATGAAGAACACTATGTGTTTTCAAGAGAAGGCAACTGTCCCAAATCCTGCCTGGAGAGACGGAACTGAATACTTATTTGCCTACCTGCAGTTACGACTTCGCCTCGGCTTTCGAACACTGTTATGGTAGCAAATTCATTTTAATGGATTCTTACCTATCACTAGCCAGCCCGTAGGAAAGTGTGCAGTTCCTCCACAGTACTAAAAAAGAGAAGTGAGAGAAAACAATAAAATGAACAGGAGGTATTGGATCTCGATGTCAGTATTATTACATGCAACGTCAGTAACCGACAAGGGAAATGAGCGTGAAATATTCTAAAATATGTTGGGGGACTGTTTCAGAGAAGACTGGCCCCGTAAAAATGTGATCAAAACTTATAAAACATGAAACTAGTGTGGTTGAAGTACAGACAGTAATATTTATTACAATGTTATTATAATTTAACATCACACACACACACACACACACACACACACACACACACACACACACACACACACTAATTTAAATACAAGATTGATGTAGCTACAGATGGTATATAGATAAAACATTTATATGCACAGGTTTTATGTTAGTTCTTGTACCTTTTACAAAATTGTCCAGAATTTGATTTCTTATTTATATACATGGACATATGTTTAGCTACCGCAAGTATGAAAGAAGAACGCTTTCATATTCCTATGAAACAAACACCGTCTTTATGTTTTTTTCTTTAATCTCACTTGGCAGGTTGTGTTGAGTGGTTGAGTAACTTGGTTAACGATGAAGTTTCAAAGGTAGAGGTACTCACTGCCTGAGCATAGAGTCTCATTTTCTGTCTTGTTCTATGATTAAAGACACTGATATTTTCGCTGCATTTAGTTATGTTACTTTTAACAAATTTACACATTTCCAGTACGTAAACATTTCCGTATCTTCGAGAGTATAGGGTACTTTCCCCCGGCTGGAACTTTTCATTTTATGCAGTTCGCCCTAGTGTGCAAATTCATAAATTATCTGTTGAACATAAATGCCGTGTAAGCCGCTGTACAGCACATAGCGGAGGATATTTCATACCCACATGAGCCACTCACTCTTCCGTTCCAAGTACACACCACAACCACTCTCAACTTACTCTCGTGATCGCTACGAGAAATATACGGTAGAGAAAGTACAACTTTTGTGCAGTCTGCCTCGAATAATAATTCTGTAAATACATCTCACAGTATTTCGCAAAAACAACCTCGAATTTCTTCAAAGGATCCCCACATAACTTCTTTGATTATCTCTGTTACATATTCATGTAGCCCGATCTCTTAAGACTATAACACAACATCTCTGAATTCCTTTAATGGCTGACAAGAAACCCATCGCCGGAGCAGCACGCTAGAATATTTCGTGGTACAGTGTTCTATGCGGTTTCCTTCCAGAAGGCCCCCTCCGTAGCTGTGGTCATTCCCGCTTTGCACATCGGTGTAGTAGGTTGTCCTAGTTCCGCCACTTACCGTAGTGTCACGTGCCTGCCTTGTTTCCGTTCAGTGCCGCGTGAGTGCTTGTGCACGTCACATCGCTGTTACTGTCGGTGTTTATGCAATCCTTTATGCGGCATTGTGACGCTCTGTGTTGTGCAACATGCTTCCCACATCTGTTCCTCGTGCAGGTATTGTCAGCGTGTTTTGAAAAATCCACGTGGCATGTGCAGCGAGGCTCTTTAGAGATACATGACTGGCTGGTGGGCAAAATGAAGGTTACTACAGATTAGGAGCATTCTGCGTCTTTCATTCGTATTTGTACGTGTTTTGTGTTAAATTTCTTGACACGCTTCAGGTTGACAGGATATTATTACGTCATTGTGCTCTGGTCCCCTTTACTCATCGTGACGGTTCCACTAGTGTGGTTCTTTTGGCGAATGCAAAAGTGGTCTGTACAGATGTTCGGGTTTTTAATCTTCCGTGTAACAGTAATAGACGACAGTTTTCTCACATTCATGCTGCTCCTTTATGGGGATGTACTACATATTCGAAAAGGACGCTGGTCTTTCCAGCACCGTTTACAGGTGTTCGGTCGGTAAAAAGCATGATTAACAAAAATATTCCCTCTCACTTGCAGGTATGTGGTTATCGCATTCGTATTAATTGTACTGGCCAGGAAGGGACCTGCTTTATTTGTCATCAGAGTGGCCACCTCCATACCAACTGTCCGCGTCGTATGATAGTATTAAAACCCGCTTGCGGACAGCGGATCTTCTCCCACAGTATTCTGCAATTGAGCCGACCCCGGTTACTGAGGATAAAAGTGGACCTTTGAGGGATAACCGTCGTTATTTTCCCCCATTGACCACTCATAGGGATGTTCGCCGTCGCTCCTGCAATGCCAACCCCGGTTATTCGACACGAGCGTCGCAGAATCGAGGACGATGAGACAGTTGACGAACCTTCTCCCTTGGCTCGACCTTTCGGTAGTCCTCCACTGAAGGACCCACCTCTTCTATCTGAGTTCGTTGACGAGGACGCCTTGGGAGTTTCTGCAACAGATCGGGTGGTTACTGATAAGTCATCTGGTGATTCTCCCATAATGCAGGCTGCCTGTTAAGGAATCTGCTTGACTATCCCACTTGTCTCCCCCGGCTCTACTGGATACATCTCCTGTCGTCTCAGATTCCCAAACTACTACTACCGAGCGAGGTGGCGCAATGGTTAGCAAATTGGACTCGCAGTCCGGAGGACAAAGGTTCAAACCCGCATCCTGCCATCCTGATTTAGGTTTTCCATGATTTCCCTCTGCAGGCAAAAGCTGGGATGGTTTCTTTGAAAGGGCACGGCCGACTTCCTTCCCCATCCTTCCCTAATCCGATGGGACCTCGCTGTTTGATCCCTTCCCCCAAATCAACCGACCAACCAAACTGCTTCTGCGCCTTTTGTAGCGGCCTGCTCGTCACACCCTCTAGATGAGCATAATTTGATTGATTCCGTAGGGCAGGAGGATTCCATTACTGCTAAACAAATCACCATACACAAACCCCTGTCCGTTGACGAATGGGGTGCGGAGGTCTCTCCCTCTCAGTGTGAAACGGACTTCCTGCATGACTCACGCACACAAACGCAACTTCCCGTCATCATAATCCTTCCATAACCACTCCAATACAGTTTCGGTCACGTTTTACATGGTCAAGGTATAATAACTCTTCCTCGCCGCCATCTTAAAACCTACGCTTATAAAACCCTGATCATCTCGAGAAAACCGGATGTGAGCCAGCTCAAATATAACTGCTGTCAACTCTCTCCTTCAACTTTGATCGAGACTTGTGCACTAGGATTTTGCGTTGAACAGGGTTAAATGCCGACTTAACCGCAGTTAACGTTTAATCGAAGTTAGTGCACTCGGCCGTAGGTTAGGGTTTTTCTGTATCTCATGCCTAAAAGAGCAAGTATGGGAATCGATATCAGCCTATGCCATTTTAAGAGTGAAAGGTTTTATGCTGTGGTATGATTCTACGTAAATGAAGATTTTTCGTTTTTATAATTTATCTTTTTGGTGCATTGTGACAGTGATAACTTATTGTTAGTCGGCAGAGAAACAACCACTACACTCGATTGGAAACGACTGGCGAGCAGCTACTTGCAGCGTCACCATGAGATTAATTGTCTTTACTGCTGGATATCTTAGCGTCAAGCGTCAAGTTATCGTCAACAGAACTGTGAACACCAATGAACAACACAGCATATTTACAGTATATGAATAAGATAAAACAAAATATGCAAACCGTCAGCGTCGGCTCCTGCGTTCACCAGTCTCTTCCCGACTGATGATGCGTAGGCACATGACGGGCATTCCTTCATCCTGGATTTCGGGATCACATCTGTGACTAGACGTTCCTTTTGTCACTAAACGGCCGCTTAGGCTAAGTTCAAATGAGGTAAATGTGCGCGCGTTTTTCAAAATTGCGAGTTTAGATATCTAACATTCAACTCGCGATTGGTCATATAAACGCTCGTTAATGCTGCGTTCGCGGAAAAAAAACTCTAGACGCAGACGAACGCGTGTTGCCGCGTGGTTAGAAAAGTATATAGCACCCGCATGCTGGTCAGTTGACTGCGAGTTTCCGCCGTGTCCAATGGGTGATTCTGCTATTATTTTCTTTTTTTTTCTTTGGCGGACGTTGCGAAAAAGAGTTAAACCGAAGGCCAGAATATTGAAATCGAGCTGATAATTGAGAAAGTTGGAAGAAAGGCCAAACATTTGGGAAAAAAATTAAATTTTGAGACGGCGAGCTTGGGAAGAATAGATTTTGATCTTGTGTGAAGGAAATGATTCAATAAAAAAGTAAGAGTATACGTAAGGAAAACTTTATTGTTAATAAGTACACTTTCGTTCATATCACTGAATACGCACATTGAAGTCTACCTTCATTAACAAAATAGTTGGTGTATTTAGCCTGAAATTTATCCACTGATAAAATGGGTCATCAATTGTGGATAGTATTTGTACTTCTGAAATTTTATTCAAAGGTGACTTCTTGTTTAAATGCATCTCTCATTCAAATATACCTGGGAAGTAGTGCAATCGATTTTGTGTTCGGCACATCTAATGGGCGATGTAGTATTTTCCAATTATTACCCGTTGCGCCAGAGGAGCACTTAACATATCTACATGCTAAAGTTAGCGGATAAATAAATAATTTTTTTCATAAATCAGCTTTTTTCCGCCATAGGGTCTCATTAAATTTTTCATCAGCCCAAACGCTTCATCACCTACGATCATGTCAGGAAGTGCCATGTACTGGTTTTCTGTTACACGTCTTGATTTCAGTTCATCAAAAGATTCTGCAGTGCGTTTTTCATGTAGAATGCATCTCCGAAAATTCCTCAGTCTGTCTTTCACGTAAGTGTTAATATCGACCCGCATACAGCAATAATCAGTCACACAAAGCAAACAGCACTAGAGTAAAGAAATTGTTTGTAAGTTAAGTCTACGGAACCTGAATGTTCTAGATTTTGTGTCCTGGTATTTTTACCATAGGCCAACGGCATGGCCGTAGTGGTAACACCGGTCCCGACAGATCACCAAGTTAAGCGCCATCGGGCTTGGCTAGCACTTGGATGGGTCACCGCCCGGTCTGCCGGGTGCTGTTGGCAAGTGGGGTGCACTCAGCCCTTGTGACGGCAACTGAGGAGCGACGCGACAGGGAAGTATGGGCACCGGTCACGAAGACTGACAATGGCAGGGAGAGCGGAGTGCTGACCACAACATGCTCCTCTGCATCCACATCGTGACGCCTAGGGGCCGAGGATGACACGGCAGCCGGTCGGTTCTGTTGGGCCTTCATGGCCTGTTCCGACGGTGTCTTTTTTTAGTTTTGCCGTTGAGAGCTTTGATGCAGTCAGGAAACTTGGCGTGCTATTCAAACACTTCAGATATTTCAATCTGTTTTTGTTCGTCTGCTGTCGGCGTCACAATATCTTTTAATTTCATCGAGATAACTTTGCATATTCTAGATATAGTAGATTTTGCGAATTTTATATGAATAGTTTATCTCCGTCATTGAACAACCGCTTCCAAGTTATCTGAACCCCAAATAGACTGCATAGAGTAATGCAGTAACTAACACACTATACCATTCGTCTCTGACATCTTTTGAAATTCGATCGTGAGTCAACGTGCGTCAAAATGCGTTACATTTGAACTTAACCTTAAGGGGAGTCCAGGCCGACGAGCTGTAACGTACTAGTTAGGGGCAGTCAGAGGAAACTTGTGTAAAACGGCTTGGATCTTTGCACTTTCGTTTGAAGTGAAAGATCGTGATGCTGTGTCCTTTCTTGACCAGGTGGAATCAGATGAACAAATGGTTCTGAGCACTATGGGACTTAACAGCTGTGGTCATCAGTCCCCTAGAACTTAGAACTACTTAAACCTAACTAACCTAAGGACATCACACACATCCATGCCCGAGGCAGTATTCGAACCTGCGACCGTAGCAGTCGCGCGGTTCCGGACTGCGCGCCTAGAACCGCGAGACCACCGCGGCCGGCAATCAGATGAACACACAAAATAAACCTACTTCAAGCATGTATTGCGATGTTGCAGTCACATATCGCATTATGATGTTTAATCATTTTATTTGATCATTTTTGGCTGTTTTTGAGGAGAGCACAAGGCTGGCTAGTTGTGGCGAAAGATACCTGTTTGCGTTGGTTGGAAGCGAGCGAGCCAGGTGGTCAAATAGTAGTTCTGGCTTGAGCACAGGAGGTTCCTCACGAAGGCTCTGGTGAAAGGAAGTAGATGTCGTGGTGACTGCTTTTTTCGTAAGCGTGTGCGTTGCGCCCCTGGTCATCTACTTCGATTGTCAATGCGGTTTTCTCCTTTGATAGGAGCAGCCGACGAACGCCCAGAGTGCAACTCTGCCTGACGAAATCACCTTCTTGTACGTAGATTGCAGAAGAGGCAGAAACAGCACCGCTAGCCCACTACGGAAAAATTCGTTGCCTTCGCTCCAAAATCTTGTTATCCAATCATTTGAATGTTGTCCGACACCGTGTTACGGCGCAATGTGTGGAACTTGGCTAAGAGCCGATGCCAAACCTCTGCATATTAAAATGAATTCAATGATCTATGTATGGGAAATCCGTGCACCGTTTCCCTGTAGTCTGGAAAAGTAAGCAGAAATTGAGGCGTAGCGCCGTATACCGATCCTGCCTTGGAGGCGGTTAGGTGGGAGATGTGTCGGAGCTGGATAGTGACAGATGGTGACGCGAGACTGGACGCACTCGTAGTTTATGTATGAGCCGATAGAGGACAGTATTGGATAGGGGACTGTGGTTTAGTTTCGATTGTGCCCACTAGAGTGCACTAAAGTAATAGAATGTTTTTCATAAACTGTTCTCGTATTTTCATAAAGTGTTATTATGTCTTTTTGTGTATGTAAAATGTTATAAATGTGTTTTAACAGTATGAATGATGCGTGAGTGTGGTTTAAGGTTAATATGAAGATAATTGTTAAACGAGTTATGTAGTGGGATATAGTGTGGGAACATTTAGAAGAAGTGTGGATGTAGACAAAGGGATTTTTGTAGAACTGATTTGTAAAGTCAGTCTATGGTAAAGGGAAAGTTAATTCAGGTATAAATAACAATAGTAAATAACTTTACGCATAAACAAATCTTCAGCATATTATATAATTACATCGGTAAAAAGAGTAGTCGTTAGGTTTACTATTTTGCAATTGATTATTGATGAAAAGCACGGACTGATGCGGGAGAATGTTGTTTTACTATTGGCTGTTGAGTAAACTGACCAGTGGTAAAGCAATATTCTTCGCGCGCCTTTCTCTGCTGGTAGAGAAGACAGAGCATTCTAGAGAGGAGACGGATAGAGGTGGGCCAAACGGTTATTCTGGAGTAACCGTTATCACAGTTCCAGTTATTCTTTGATAACCGTTATTTTTAACGGTTATTAATAACTGCCAAGTTATTTTTCGTTAGCGAATACCGAATACTCCGAGGGGCTACAGTTAAATAACGACATAGTTGGAATCCATCAGTTAAGTTATCAGTATAACTGCGAGTAGTGTGAAATGGTAGGACTGTCGTATGAATCGTGTCATAACCTTAACTTATTAACTCCGGGTACATTTTAGTTGATGTTAGAACGATTATTAGTGTTTCATATTATATGTTTGTAGGTTATCGGTCGCTATTAGAAATATTATCTTCGCAGCTGCAACAGAAAGTACGCGGAACTTCGCCACAGCACTGTTTAAGTAAAATGTTAACAACGTGCGTTTTTAAGTATGAAGTAATATGTAAACTGAATACTGTAGGTTAAATTCGAAGCTTATTTTCTTGTGCTGCTCACATAATAGAATAAAGTGTACGGCCTTGTAATACAGCAAAAAATATACGTAATGTGACAGATTCGTTTACTCCTGTGCTGTAAAAGGTAGTCCTATTGGGCAATGTGTGAGTACGCTAATCCAAGTTTTATGTGAGATTTGGAAACTGCTCGATTTCTCCAGCTACAGCATGTTTATAACATATGAAGACATGCAGATCGAAAAGGTTGACAGTGTTACATTTCTGGGACTACAACTCGATAATAAATTCAGTTCGGAAGGGCATACCACATTTTTTCACTCTATTATTTCATAAGGGAGCATATTCTGTGGTAACTCATCAAACGTAGCAAAAGTTTTTCGCATGTAAAAGCGTGAAATAAAAATCGTTTGTGGTATAAATCGAAGAACATCATGTAGGAACCTGTTCAAGGAACTTTGTATTCTAACCACTGCTTCCTAGTATATTTATTGCTTAATGAAATTTGTTACAAGTATTTCCAATCAATAACTCAATACATAATATCAGTACTAGAAATAGGAACAGCAATCTACATAAAGACCTAAAATCACTTACCTTGGTCCAAAAGGGGTCCAATATTTAGGAACATGCATTTTCAATACACTGCCAGCAAGTCAGCAACCATTAAAAACTTGGTTACAGATAAAGCACGCTTTACAGTGTGTTTGAAAGACTTTTTGATACAGAAGTGTCTGATTCCACCCATCATCAATATGCCGGAAATGGATATTTTAAGTGTGTCTATGACGTCACTACATACACATGGCAACAAACACGAAGATACATATAAATAATACAATAACATCTCCCACCAAAAATACAATCAAACCAACGTGACAACTACGGGAAGTTGGGGGTTTTAGGGTGAGGACAAGCTAGTAAAAAAAAAAAAAAAAAAAAAAAAAAAAAAAAAAAAAAAACACACCATGATCCCAAAACACAAAATGAAGAACAAAAAGAAAAGAAATACAGTATTCTGCTACACCAACAAAAATCTGCAGGAATCGGACACTTCCCTTGAACAATATAGGTCAACCATAGGTGACCATACCAATACCCACAACTAAAAGTATGAAAATTGGAATCGGACATTTCCCTTGACCTACATAGGTCAACCTCAGATGACAATACCAAAACATCAACACGTACAACTATGAAAATGGGAATCGGTCATTTCCGGTGACCTATATAGTTCCACCACAGCTACTGATGTGAAAAAACCAACACCTACAACTGCGAAAAATAAAACCACAATCCCAAAAGTCCACAAATCAATCATCCCTACATAAATTAAATTACATTCAATACTCCATAAATACACAAAACACCACAGCTAGAAAAAAAAATTAATGACCACCAGCAAATTCCGGCACTAATAACTAGATCGGCCAGCTCCCCCCCCCCCCTCCCCCCCCCCCCCCACACACAAAACCAACTCATAAACACCGTGCCGTAATGACATTCACGCACCACAACACCTTTACATTGAAGCAGACGGGTGGAATCGGACGCTTCCATCGACCCCTCCTTCTACCCTGTAGATGAATATCGTAACAAAGACTGATAGACCAGCTTAGGTAAAAATTCCGCTATATTTCAGTTTTGACAGCACTTGGTTGCAACAGTCAAGATCGGGTATTCTGTGTATGATAAATTTATTAAAAGTGCGTAACTGTGTTTTATTCTGACAGTGTATCAATTCTGTAAATATTAGCAGTTACTGTAATATATTCACATATTTTGACAACCTCCTGACAAATGATGAGGATAATAATTATTATATTCAACTGTATTATGTTATACTTTGAGACACGTTATTTGTCATTCGCGGTGGCCAGCGGCTATTTCCGAAGTAGTACGTAAATATTTGTTCGCTCCAGTAACTATCGTCTCTGAAATATCACCGGGGTCAACGACTGGAGTCACTGTGTCAGGAACACAGACACACAGTCATTCCGTTACCAACTTCCAGGTTACCTGTAATGAAAGCCCAATAACTGCCAGAGTGCGAGAACTGTGAGCCAATAAGGATAACTGCCAGACGAAAATACAGATCTCTGACAGTTATTTCCATAGTCGCTCGAATTCCTTATGGTGCCTCTCTTTATACTACGGGTCCAAGCTAAATTGACACATGAGGCGGTGGCTCAAGGGGACGACCGTACTTTTTAATGCCTGTACTGCAGCTCCTATCAGCCACCGCTCGGACATTAACTTTATTTAATTGTTTGTGCTAAAAGTAACGAAGGCGCACGATATAGTACACAGTTCTTATCAACAGATGGCGCGCAGTCTCACAGTTATTCCCATGGCCTATAGAACGCCTTCCAAATGGTCTACCCTCTCCTTCGTTCCTAGCCAGATCTCCGATGACTTGACGGAAAAGCGTAGTACGATCTTCGGTCAACAGATGGCGCGACGCACTGTTGACATTAGAGTTAGACAGTTCTTGAAATAACTGCTTGTATCATAGGAACGGTTATCGCAGTAACCGTTACTTCTCTGTAACCGGTTATTTCTATCAGTTACGTTATTTTTTGCCACCTCTAGAGTCGGAGCCTAGCCATGAAACAGTTCGGGCAGGTGTAGTAGTAGTTCCGATGGAAATGATAAGTTGCCGGATCTAGCAGTGCTTCATACATCAAAAGTGTTGTAAAGTGACGGTATAATTATTCCGATTGGTTTGTAGAAATTCGGAATTTTTAAGTGAATTTTGTGACGAGAAAAGACGTAAATTCCGCGTGGCGTATTGAGCAGGTCGGTGGCTAAAAACTGGGACTGCATTAGGTACCGACAAACTTAATATTTGGCGAGCATTCTCAATCAAAAACAATTCGTATTTTTGTAGCTATTACGTTTTCGGGAAATGCAACACCATAAACGTGCTAACGTGAGTGAAAGGGATTGTGAGTGACTGTGTTAAGACTAGCACGGGCTTGGCAGTGATACTTGTTCAGCTAAGTTTCAGAATATATTAATTAAGGACAAAATTTCCAACCTTTCATTTCGTGTGAAGACTTTCTCCCGAAACGGAGATTAGTGACTATAATTGCAGCCTGGTTCACGTCGAAGTACAGTAGGTTTCGTTTTGCTTCCCTATTGATGATATGCTGAGACAATGTTCACAGGTAGGTGCAGGTTCGTCGTAAAGGGACGGAAGGAACCGCGCCGCAGCAAAGTCTCGCTGGTCAGTGTGGCATTGCCTGAAAGACCTCCACCCTCCCCTCCACCCCTCCATGTTGAATTTTTCGAGAAGTAGAGAGTTAGGTTGAGAGGACGGTCTGCTTCGGGACTTGGCATGCAAAAGCCGTCTCCATATGTCCTGATCTAGGAAGCGACTGTGACTGCCGTTTCTTCCGCCATCTCTGCCGTTTTCATTCGATGCAGACTTGCGTGTTGTGGCGCATGTGCGCTGAGTTCTAAGTACGTTTTGCTTTTCACCTTAGCGCTGTCATTTCACTTAGCAGCTCACGATTTGTAGGCTTTGGTGCATAACGAGGGTTGCTTTATTAATTGTGTTACTTCGTGAGCCTTGCACTGCTTTACGTTGCATGTGGTAACTGTGCAGATTACGAAGGCTTGTAGCTCTTACCAAGCACTCTTCCAGTTAGATTTGAGGTATCCTCCAGTGTGTTAGCGGCACATTCCGATGTAATCCAGCTTCTAGTGAGCCACTGTTTGCTATTAATATGCAGAGAACTGATTTTCGCATTATTGTAACTACGTAACAGTCATTTTCACTGACTTATACAGGGTGGTCCATTGATAGTGACAGGGACAAATATCTCACGAAATAAACATCAAACGAAAAAACTTCAAAGAACGAAACTCGTCTAGCTTGAAGGGGGAAACCAGATAGCGCTATGGTTGGCCCGCTAGATGGTGCTGCCATAGGTCAAACTGATATCAACTGCGTCTTTTTTTTTAATAGGAACCCCCATTTTTTAATACATATTCGTGTAGTACGTAAAGAAATAGGAAGGTATTAGTTGGACCAGTTTTTTTGCTTTGTGATAGACGGCGCTGTAATAATCACAAACGTAGTATGTGGTATCACATAAGATTCCGCCAGTGTGGACGGTATTTGATTAGTGATACATTACCCGTCTTAAAATGGACTGTTTACCAATTGCGGAAAAGGTCGAACTCGTGTTGATGTATAGCTATTGTGATCAAAATGCACAACGGGCATGTGCTATGTATGTTGCTCGGTATCCTGGATGACATCATCCAAGTGTCCGGACCGTTCGCTGGATAGTTATGTTATTTAAGGAAACAGGAAGTGTTCAGCCACATGTGAAACGTCAACCACGATCTGCAACAAATTATGATGCCCAAGTAGGTATTTTAGCTGCTGTCGCGGCTAATCCACACATCAGTAGCAGACAAATTGCGCGAGAATCGGGAACCTCAAAAACGTCGGTGTTGAGAATGCTACATCAACATCGATTGCACCCGTACCATATTTCTATGCACTAGGAATTGCATGCCGACGACTTTGAACGCCGTGTACAGTTCTGCCACCGGGCACAAGAGAAATTACAGGACGATGACAGATTTCTTGCACGCGTTCTATTTAGTGACGAAGCGTCATTCACCAACAGCGGTAACGTAAACCGGCATAATATGCACTATTGGGCAACGGAAAATCCACGATGGCTGAGACAAGTGGAACATCAGCGACGTGGACGGGTTAATGTATGGTGCGGCATTATGGAAGGAAGGATAATTGGCCCCCATTTTATCGATGGCAATCTAAATGGTGCAATGTATGCTGATTTCCTACGTAAATCTTCTACCGATGTTACTACAAGATGTTTCACTGCATGACAGAATGGCGATGTACTTGCAACATGATGAATGTCCGGCACATTACTCGCATGCGGTTGAAGCAGTATTGAAAAGCATATTTCGTGACAGGTGGATTGGTCGTCGAAACACCATACCATGGCCCGCACATTCAAAGGATCTGATGTCCCCGGATTTCTTTCTGTGGGGAAATTTGAAGGATATTTGCTATCGTGATCCACCGACAACGCCTGACAACATGCGTCAGCGCATTGTCAATTCATGTGCGAACATTACTGAAGGCGAACTACTCACTGTTGAGAGGAACGTCGTTACACATATTGCCCAATGTATTGAGGTTGACGGACATCATTTTGAGCATTTATTGCACGAATGTGGTATTTACAGGTAATCACGCTGTAACAGCATGCGTTCTCAGAAATGATAAGTTCACAAAGGTACATGTATCACTTTGGAACAACCGAAATAAAATGTTCAAACGTACCTATGTTCTGTATTTTAGTTTAAGAAACCTACCTGTTACCAACTGTTCGTCTAAAATTGTGAGCCATGTGTTTGTGGCTATTACAGCGCCATCTATCACAAAGCGAAAAAACTGGTCCAACTCAAACATTCATATTTCTTTACATCTAGCGGGCCAACCATAGCGCCATCTGGTTTCCCCCTTCAAGCTAGACAAGTTTCATTCTTTGTAGTTTTTTCGTTTGACCCTTATTTATATTTGGCCCGGTCACGATCAATGGGCTACCCTGTATAGAACTTTCATTAAAATAAATCGACAATTTCCAGTAGACATTTGCTTTGCAATTATAAGCTCGATTGCTCTACAACTAATCCTGACTAGGTGATCCTCAAATAATAAATGTGATGTAGTCGGAAGAATGAGGTCTCATGTTACAGTTGGTAACCATGACAGCGCCGCAAGCCAGAGACAGTCGCCGCCAGACGCAGCCGCAAATGAGGGATGTCAATGGAGACACACTCTTAAGAGGTTCCCTACGTCGCCGCTGCCGTCGGAAGTCTACTTGCGTCAGAGTGCAGCGCCGCTCGCCCCAGTCTGTGATCGTCAGTGAAGACTGTATCACAAACATAGTTTACATCCAGCAGTGCTTGATTTATTAGTCAGACCTTCGTACCAGAGTTTAAAGACAAATTCATAAATAACCGTTCTTCTGTACTAATCAAGCCATGAACAATATTCTTGTACTCGGCGACAGTAAGGAAACATATATTGTTATTCAAGAGGACAGGGAATGTATGAAAGTTAAATATTAGAGTTTAAGGTCTTTTACTAAAAATCACTAATGTTTTATGTGTGTCGTAGTAACCGCTCGACTTCCTCCTGAAATAAATCTAGGCTTGCTACAATACACAGAAACAAATATAGTTAGTTATCTGTATATCTACGCTACTAGCCATTAAAATTGCTACACCAAGAAGAAATGCAGATGATAAATGGGAATTGATTGGACAAATATATTATACTAGAACTGACATGTGATTACATTTTCACGCAATTTGGGTGCATAGATCCTGAGAAATCAGTACCCAGAACAACCACCGCTGGCTGTAATAACGGGCTTGATACTCCTGAGCATTGAGTCAAACAGAGCTTGGATAGCATGTACAGGCACAGCTGCCCATGCAGCTTGAACACGATACCACAGTTCATCAAGACTAGTAACTGACGTATTGTGATGAGCCAGTTGCTCGGCCACCATTGACCAGACGTTTTCAATTGGTGAGAGATCTGGCGAATGTGCTGGCCAGGGCAGCAATCGAACATTTTCTGTATCCAGAAAGGCCCGTAGAGGACCTGCAACATGCAGTCATGCATTATCCTGCTGAAATGTAGGGTTTTGCAGGGATCGAATGAAGGGTAGAGCCACGGGCCATGTTGTTGTTGTTGTGGTCTTCAGTCCTGAGACTGGTTTGATGCAGCTCTCCATGCTACTCTATCCTGTGCAAGCTTCTTCATCTCCCAGTACCTACTGCAACCTACATCCTTCTGAATCTGCTTAGTGTATTCGTCTCTTGGTCTCCCTCTACGATTTTTACCCTCCACACTGCCCTCCAATGCTAAATTTGTGATCCCTTGATGCCTCAAAACATGTCCTACCAACCGATCCCTTCTTCTAGTCAAGTTGTGCCACAAACGTCTCTTCTCACCAATCCTATTCAATACCTCCTCATTAGTTACCTGATCTACTCACCTTATCTTCAGCATTCTTCTGTAGCACGGGTCATAACACATCTGAAATGTAACGTCCACTGTTCAAAGTGCCATTAATGTGAACAAGAGGTGACCGAGATGTGTAACCAATGGCACCCCATACCATCACGCCGGGTGATACGCCAGTATGACGATGATGAATACACACTTCCAATGTGCGTTCACAGCGATGTCGCCAAACACAGATGCGACCATCATGATGCTGTAAACAGAACCTTTATTCATCCGAAAAAATGACGTTTTACCATTCGTGCACCCAGGTTCGTCGTTGAGTACACCATCACAGGCGCTCCTGACTGTGCTGCAGTGCCAAGGGTAACCGCAGCCATGATCTCCGAGCTGATAGTCCATACTGCTGCAAATGTCGTCGAGCTGTTCGTGCAGATGGTTGTTGTCTTGCAAACGTCCGGCCAGCCGCGGTGGCCATGCGGTTCAAGGCGCTGCAGTCCAGAACCGCGCAACTGCTACGGTTGCAGGATCGAATCCTGCCTCGGGCATGAATGTGTGTGATGTCCTTAGGTTAGTTAGGTTTAAGTGGTTCTAAGTTCTAGGGGACTGATGACCTAAGATGTTAAGTCCCATAGTGTTCAGAGCCACTTGAAACATTTTTGCAAACGTCCCCATCTGTTGACTCAGGGATCGAGATGTGGCTGCACGATCCGTTACAGCCATGCGGATAAGATGCCTGTCATCTCGCCTGCTAGTGATACGAGGCCATTGGGATCCAGCACAGCGTTCTGTATTACCCTCCTGAACCTACCGATTCCATATTCTGCTAACAGTCATTGGTTCTCAACCAACGCGAGCAGCAATGTCGTGATACGATAAACCGCAGTCGTGATATGCTACAGTCCAACCTGTATCAAAGTCGTAAACGTGATGGTACGCATTTCTCCTCCTTACACGAGGTATCACAACAATGTTTCACCAGGCAACGCCAGTCAACTGCTGTTTGTGTTTGAGAAATCGGTTGGAAACTTTCCTCGTGTCAGCATGCTGTAGGTGTCGCCACCGCCGCCAACCTTCTGTGAATGCTCTTAAAAGTTAATCGTTTGCATATCACAGCATCTTCTTCCTGTCGGTTAAATTTCACGTCTGTAGCACGTTATCTTCGTGGTGTACCAATTTTAATCGCGAGTAGTGTATTTTGTTGTCTGGTTCTGATGGTGTTTCCATTGCAGAATATATGTCCAAGCTTTGGAGATTATTGTTAATTTGTTGAATTGATCTATCGAGCATTGCACTTATCCGTATAGCATTTTGATGTCGAAGTCGCAAGTGTGTCGGGAAACAGCATACACAACTGCCGGCTGCAGCACGACTTCACGACTTAGACTTCACATCTCATATGGAAGCTGATCTCAACAACAATGGGAAACGCCAAATATCAATATGTCAGTTCCGCAATCTAATGAATTCTGAGAATTCAAAGACTTACTGATTTCTATTTCTTGTAGAACGTTACTGAATACTGTTGTTTCAGATGCAGGTGACTATTTTCTTCTAAAATATCATTGTACTCATGTAAATGTAAGGAGATAAAAAGTAGTTACTTACCATGTTGGAGGAGGTAGCAGGCAGCACTGTGTTTGAAAGCTTCATCCCTCCTGCTAATTTCCTAGGGTTCATTCACAAATTGTATTGTGCAGCACAGTAACAATTCATTGCCCGTCAAGTTTACAAGTAATGTTTGAAAAAGCGCTTTCCTTTCGTTAATGCCTCGTTCAGTATCCCCGAAGGTTCTAGTTACTGGTGGGATCTACAAAACTTCACGAATTTTTGAATAAAAGGATGGAAAAGAGACACATGGGAGTTTTAATGCCAATTAAAATTTTAGTTACACTTGCATATTCAATCTTTGCAACAGTATTAAAACACGCCACACCCTACCAAAATGGATCTATTTCCTCTACAGGAATACGAAATCCACCTTATAACTGCACATGCTTCTAGAGTGAATGGACGTATCAGTGTTTCTCTCAGATACACAGTTCTCCTTGTGTTTAGTAATACAGTTTGTACAGACCTGCTAGTTATTTAATATAGCTGTTTGAGGGCGATACTTCTCGCAGCACAGGTCACAGTGGAAAACGTTTAAATCGGTCAACGTAAGGCGTGGGCACGTCATTGAAAATTAATGTTACTGCATCGTGTCGCTCACACAAAGGACGGATTTGTTGCAGCGGCAACCGGCCAGCCGCTGCTGCGAGCGCCGGTCCGTCTCAAAATACAGATCTGCCTCCACGGTCGATGGCTGTGTACTACTGAAGGCATATTTCTTACACTGACACCTCAGCCAGCATTGGAGTCCTGCGTGTAGTGCACACGGTCCAAATGATGGAAACCAAATACTTATCGAACAAGTGAGGGAGTGCAGCTTCTTGAACGATACAGGCAATCCAGATTATAATAACATTTTGAAGACGGCTGAAGCATGGAGAGAGATAGCTGCTAAACAACATCAAAATTTAAAACATTTTTACAAAAATGTTAATGTTCACACACGAGGTGTATTACATAAAAATGAAGTGCAGTACAGTAATAAGTACTGGAATTCAGTTAGTTTATATTACGTCTTAAAACATCTGGAAGATATTACTAAATATGTAAGCAGCAATGTAATCAAAACAGAAAGTAACTCGTAGAAAATCGAAAGAGAAAACTGCCACCTTTGTTGAAATCAGACCTCATAGAAGCCAAATGACTGTCTCATTCAAACGAATATTAATTATCTAGCGTTAATTGCATTTATTATACCCAAACGGATTATTTCCATGCTGAAGTGTAACACAAACAACCGGAGACGTTATTCCACGCAATTGTTGTACAATTCGGTTTGAAGCAATACCATCAATCTTACGAGAAATTGTGTGCTTAACATTTTCAGCCAGTAAAGGGTTAACTTACTCGTTAAAATTGAACAAAGCCCCAATCCCCGATGGAATCCATATCAGATTGTATACCCAATTTGTGGCTGAGTTAACCCCTCAGTTAACTATAATCTATCGTAGATTCCTCGAACAAAAAACAGTGTTCTGTAGCTGGAAGGAAGCGTAGATCACACCCATCTACAAGGAGGGATAGCAGAGGTGATCACAAAACTACCATCCAATATCCTTGCCATTCATTTGTTGTAGAAAATTAGAACACGCTGTGAGCTCAAACATAATGAGGTATCTAGAAGAGAATGACCTGGTGCATGCCAACCGGAACGGGTTTCGAAACTGTGGATCACGTAAAGCCCAACTTGCACTTTTCTCATATGGCATACTGAAAACAATGAATAAATCTATTCAGGTAGATGTACTATTTCTCGATTTCCGAAAAGCATTTGACTCGGTACCTACACTTGTTATCAAAAGTACGATAGTATGGGGAATCATGTGAAATTTGTGACTGGATTGCTGATCTTTTGTTAGCGAGGACGCAGCAAATTATTTTGGATGGAGCATCATCGACAAATGTAGAAGTAACATCAGGTGCATCCCAGGGAAGTGTGTTGAAAGCCTTGAGGTAATAATAACAGTAGCCTCAGATTTTAGATCTCATACAAAAAGGACGTGTAATTTTTACTTATGCATCAACAATATGTGTAATAAATGATATGTGTGATAAAAAAATCATGACTTTCGCCTGCAGTCATAAGAAGAGGCAGTAATTTCTCCCATCCGGCAAGACGTCTTAATACGCTAATTATCAAGAATTAGTGGATAGCCTGTATGATCGGCAACCACAGAAAATTATATATACAGTAATACGCTGCGAGGAAGACTGTTCATGGCACCAAATTTAGTTCCAACAAGAATTCATGCTTTAATTCCATTACTGCAAGTATTAATTATATCTCATTACCTAAATTTGTGTCAGCTGTTGGGCTGCCTCCCAGAACGGTTCAGATATAGCTAAGATTAAAAGTGGTGCACAGACTGGTAACTTGCTTTAAGTGTTCAGAAATGTAAAACTGCGCTCTTCACAAATCGAAAAAACATAGTATTCTATGACCGCAGTATCAGTGAGTCACAGTTTGAATCGGTAAACAATCATTCTTCCTAGTGTTATGGAATGGTCACATAATCTCCATCATGGATAAGACATGTGGCAGACTTCGATTTCTTAGCAGAATACTGGGGAAATGCAATCACGCTACAAAGTGCTTACTAATCACTAATGCGACACATTCTAGAATATTGCTCAAGTGTGTGGAACCCGAACCCAAAAGGACTCACAGGGGATACTGAACGTATACAGGAAAGGATAGCACAAGTGGTGAAAGGTTTGTTTGGCCTGTGGGAGAGTCTCACTGACATGTTAACATAATAGAACTGAAAGATATCTGAAGATATGTGTAAACTAACCCGAGAAAGCCTACCTACAAAGTTGAAGATGTGGCTTCAAATGAGGACTCTAGGAATATACTACAAATCCCTACACATCGCTCCCTTAGGGATTGTAAGGACAAGATCAGACTAACTACAGTCTTTTTTTTTCCTTTATTGTATTTCAGTTCCCCATCGGGGCGGGCTGGCAGCAGCATATGCGCTGCTCTTCAGCCGAAAGACATAGAACAATCAATAGAAGACATTTAAAAATATACAAAGGAGAGAACATGGTGAACATAGATATAAAAAATGAGGAACATCATGGACGACAATAGACAAAAAAAGGGGCGACTGTAATGGAGATAAAAACCATAAAAAAGTAGCGCACACAAAAAACCACACACTGGGACAGTTAAAAGAATACAAGGCACAGTATGACTGAAGCATAAAAGTATCGACGGATGGCGTAGCACATAACAAACACTGACAGTGACACATGTAAGTACAAGGCCAGCATACAATTAAAATCACACCTCTCGACGCACAGGAGAAACAGCACTAAACACAACACTGACGTGGCACACTGACGATGATCAAAATGGAGGATCTGCCAGGTGCAAGGAGATGAGAGAGACCGGAAGAAGGGAGGGAGGGAGGGGAAGAGAGGGGGGAGATGGGCGGGAGGCGCGCCAAAGAGGGCCAGGTAGGGAGGGATGTGGAAAGGAAAGAGGCAAGGATGGGGTGCAGGGTCTCAGGGGGGACTAAGGAAAATCCATTCTGGGAGAAGGAGGGGAGAGGAAAAAGGGGGCCCTGGGGAGGGCGGGAACAAGGCCAGGTTATAGTTGGAAGGAAGGGTATATGTCACAGCGAAGTTCATCATCTGAGAGGGGGAAGCGCTGGAAATTGCCCTGATGAAGGAGATGGAGGGTGTGGAGGTGGAGAGAGGGAGGGATACAGCGATAGAGGAGCAGCAACAGGCGGGGGCTGGAGAGGAAGGTGGAAATCAGCAGGTGGGGGGGGGGGGATCAAGCCTGCGGACAATGTAAAGGATGCGGAGATGTTGGGGGAACAAGAGGAGTTGGGGGAAGGGGATGAGTTCATGCAGGAGCTGTGTGGGGGAAGGAAGGCGGATACAGAAGGCAAGGCGGAGCGCATTGTTTTCGAGGATTTGGAGGGCCTTGTAAAAGTGGGTGGGTGCGGAGATCCAGGCAACGCTGGTATAACAGAGGGTAGGACGGATGAGGGATTTGTAGGTGTGGAGGATGGTAGAAGGATGCAATCCCCATGTCCGGCCAGACAGGAGTTTCAGGAGGTGGAGACGGGAATGGGCTTTTTGCTGGATGGTCTGGAGGTGAGGGGTCCAGGTGAGGTGACAGTCGAGGGTGAGGCCAACGTATCTCAGGGTGGGGGTGAGGTGAATGGAACGACAATAAAGGGTGAGGTAGAAATCGTGGAGATAGAAGGAGTGTGTGGTGTGGCCTATGATGATTGCCTGGGTTTTGGAGGGGTTGAGACGGAGGAACCACTGGTTACACCAAGTGGTGAACTGGTTAAGATGGGTTTGGAGGGTAAGTTGGGACTGTTCAAGGGTAGGATAGAGAGCCAGGAAGGCTGAGTCATCAGCAACCTGGAGAACGTGGACAGGTGTAGGTGGCTTGGGCATATCAGCCGTATACAAGAGATAAAGGAGAGGAGAGAGTACAGAGCCCTGGGGGACGCCAGCAGTGGGATAAAAGATACAGGAGTTGGCGTTGTGGAGGGTGACATAGGAAGGACGGTGCGAGAGGAAGAAAGCAACCAGACACAGAAAATTGATAGGCAGGGCATAGGTTTGGAGTTTAAAGAGGAGACCGGGATGCCATACACGGTCATAGGCATTTTGGAGGTCAAGGGAAACAAAAATGGCGGAGCGACGGGAGTTGAGGTGGAGGGAGAGAAGGTGAACAAGGTTAAGGAGTTGGTCTTCAGTGGAGAAGGAGGATCGGAAGCCACACTGGGTAAGGGGGAGGAGGTGGTGTTGAATAAGGTGCTGATGGATACGGTGGGAGAGGATGGATTCGAAGACCTTACTGAAGAGTGAGGTGAGGCAGATGGGACGACAGGAAGAGGTGGCAGAAGGGGGTTTGTTGGGTTTGAGGAATATGAGGACGCGGGGGGTCTTCCACAGGTCAGGGTAGAAGCCAGTAGATGGCTCTGAGCACTATGGGACTTAACTGCTACGGTCATCAGTCCCCTAGAACTTAGAACTACTTAAACCTAACTAACCTAAGGACAACACACAACACCCAGCCATCACGAGGCAGAGAAAATCTCTGACCCCGCCGGGAATCGAACCCGGGAACTCGGGCGTGGGAAGCGAGAACGCTACCGCACGACCACGAGATGCGGGCAGAAGCCAGTAGAGAGGATGATGTTATAGATATGGGCGAGGACAGTCAGGAAGGAATAGGGGCTTTCTCAAAGGTGGATGTAGGTGACACAGTCGTGATCAGGGGCCGTGTTGCGTTTAGACAAGAGGATAAGTTTAATGTCTTGTGCTGTGATGGGAGTGTTTATGTCAGAGGGGGGCAACTGCCCCAAGTATTGCAGACTAGGAACAAGTGGAGCGACCGAGGTATCGGCACGTTCCATGACAGTGGGGAAAAGAGAATAATCAAAGTGGGGATCATCGGGGATGGAGAAGACCTCAGAAAGGTGGGAAGCGAAGTGGTTGGCCTTACTGAAGTTGTCAGGAAGGGGGCAATCGTTATGGAGAAGGGGGTAGCGAGGAGCGGAAAGGGAAACAGTAAGGCGATAGAAGGCGGACCAGTACTTGGAGGAGTTGATAGGGAGGGTGGCATTGAGTCGCGTGCAGGTCTGGCGCCAGTATTGGCGTTTCGTTGCTGTAATCAGGTTCCGTACGTGTCGCTGTATTTGCCGGTGGCGTTGGAGTGTATCCCTGTCACGAGTGCGCAGGAAGGAGCGATACAGGCAGCGGGATTCACGGAGGAGGAGGACAGCCCATGGAGGGAGAGTGCGATGGTGGGGATGGATGGTTTTAGTAGGAACATGGGCCTCCACGGCGTCAGTAATGACCTTCTGAAGGAAGGACGAGGCATGGATGAGATCGTCAGGGTGGCGATAGGTAAGAGGGTGGCTTTCGACCTGAGTGGTGATGGGTTCCCGGTAGGCATGCCATTTGGCACTGTAGTAGTCATGGATGACCTTGGGAAGGGGTGCAGGGTGGGGAGCCGGGGGGGGGGGGGGGGGCGGTTAGCAGACGTTATGGTGAGAAGGATGGGAGGTGATCGCTACCTGTGGGGTAATGGATGGCGACAGTGATACGCCCAAGGAGGTTGGCGGAGGCAACGATAATATCTGGGGTGGTGTCACTTTCAGATCGAGTGTTCTGGGGAAGAGGAACAAGGTCACCTTGGATCGTGGAGAGGAACTTATGCCACCACCAAAGGGCGGCAGGAGTGCGGCTATGGACGTTGAGGTCGGCGGCAATTACATTGGTGAAGAAGGTGCGGTCAATGTGCAAGATGAACTCATAAGGAAGAGGAGCTGTGGAGCAGACATAGATGGTGGCACAGGTAATGTTGAGTAAGGGGAAGAAGACACTGAGGATAAGGTGTTCAGTGGGGTCATTGAGGAGAGGTTGTGGCTGGACGGGGATATACTTAAGGTGGCCAATCGTGACTCCACCCTGCGCATAAGGACCAGGAGCTTCAGTGTGGTGGAGGATATTGGGACAGGTGTGGATAGAATGGTGGTGCTGGAGAAAGGTTTGGTTCAAGAGAAAGGTGTTGACCTGGTGGTGGGAGAGGGTGTGCATGAGTAGGTATTTGTTGGAGCAGAGGGAGCGAATGTTCTGGAAGAGGATGCGATACTCACGCCGTGCCATGGCGGGGAGAGAGGGAAGGGAAGAGGCTTAAACTAGGGTGTCGAGGCAGGTGAAGGTGAAGTGGGCTTGGTTGTGGGAGTAAGTGGTAAAGGTGTTCAGGTGGAAAACGGAGCGAGCGGCAAGGGAGATTTGTTGGAAGGTGTGGGGGCACCGAAAAGGGTCAATGTTTTGGAGTACAACGGTAAGGATACGGATGATGTCCTCAGCTGTGGAGGGTGGACGGAGCGAATTGTTGGGGTGGACAGGGGGATCAACGGGATGGGCAGGGACTGTAAGCTCAGGGGTGGCCGGAGGGGGTTTGGCTTTACACTTGTGGGAGTAGGTGGGATGGGGCCATTGCAGGTGTTACAGGAAGGAGGAGCAGTGAGGTTGAGGCAGATCTTAAGAAAGTGGGAGGCCTTGCAATGGGGACAGGTGGGGGGGTTTTTGCAGTTGGGGGTCAGGTGGCCATTGTACATCAGGCACCGCTTGCAGCGGTAGGATTGGGGAGGGGATTTAGAGGATTCGACAGGGTAGTGACAGTGGTAAATCAGGGCACCCTAGGTGAGGAGATCGTCAATGGAGGGGGCGAACTCAGAGAAGACCTGCTTGAGGTAGGTGGGACCAGAGGCATTGTGGATATGGATTTCTAGGTCTGGGTGGGAATTTAGATCTGCCAACACCTCATCCTCCGTGATCACCAGGCAAGCTTGGTGAACACAGCAGTGAATGTGGGGGGGGGGGGCGACGGGGAGGCTGGGGCTGACAAAGAGTGGGAGAGGAAATGAAGAAATGAAGGGTGTCAAAGATGCATGGGGTCCAAACAAAACTCGTGGGAGTTTACGGAGGAGGTCCATGTCAAAGGAGGGGACAGGGACTCGATTAAGACTTGAGTCCCTGCGAGGAATGAGTTGGGAGATGGGAGCACCAGGTAAATACTTTTGTATCTTCACTGTGAGGGTACGGGCATCGAGGAACTTAGGATCGGGGTTTGACAGGACAAAGGTGTGGAGGGTGGGGGCTGGGGTACGGGTGGCTGGAGGAGGGGTGGTGTAAATGGAGACGACAGGAGGAGGGGGAGGTGGTGTTGACTTTTTGTGGGAAGTGGCGGGAGCAGAGTCGGTAATGACGCGCTTTTGGAGATTTTTGGAGACCGGAGGCTGGGAGGAGGGGAGAGGGACAGGGAGGAGAGGGAGGTGGCGGGTGGCAGATCCCTGTGGCATAGAGGAGGTGCCGGGTGAAGCAGCCAGTTCAGTGATGGCGACGGTGGTTCGGTGCGACGCGATGCGACGCGCGCGGAAGATGCAGACGACGAAATGACGGAGTGGATGAGAGAGGGGAAGCCGACCATCTGAGGGGTGGCAGCAGAGGCGGCAATAGAGGCGTATGTGTGGGTGGGGGTAGTAGTGGGAGCTGTTGAGGGTGTGGAGGCTGGAGGAAGTGTGTAGAGGTGTGGGTATACAGTAGGGGAGGAGATAGGGGAATGGGTAAGTGGGGGAAGGGGAGGTGAGGTGTAAGGAGGAAGGCCAGGGGCGGCACTCCAGGAAGTGACTGTGGAAGACGGGAGGGGGAGGTGTAGATGAGATGACAGTGGAGGTGGGAGTGCTCGTGGTGGACGAACGGCGACGGACGGACGGACAGCAGGCGGAGGCAACGATGTGCGATGGCGGTCGGACGGTGACAGACGGACAGCAGGCAGCGGCGGTGACGAATAGACGGACGGACAGCACGCAGCGGCGACGACGATGGACGGCGAGCAGGCAGGCAGGCGGATGGACAGATAGACACCAAACGCAACAGTAACAGCAACAGCAACTAGCACTTTGAAGAGGTAGATTACACCCTGAGGGTAGCCCAGGCTCTGGAATCTTGTGCCTTCGAAGGAGGGAATCCAACCCTCTAGATGTGCTAACTGCAGCATGCACAGAGCCATTTAAACAGTCATTCTTCCCATGCTCCATATGGGAATGGAACGAGGAAAAACCCTTAAAGCTGATACAACAGCACATACTCACCGACATGCACTTCACAGTGGTTTGCAGAGTGTAGATGCAAATGTAGTGTTATGTATAGATAACATAAAAAACATTTAGGTCTCTGATATACCAGGTGATCAAAAAGTCAGTATAAATTTGAAAACTTAATAAACCACGGAATAATGTAGATAGAGAGGTAAAAATTGACACACATGCTTGGAATGACATGGGGTTTTATTAGAACCAAAAGAAAAAAACGAAGTATTGCTAGACGCGTGAAGGATCTCTTGCGCAGGTCGTTTGGTGATGATCGTGTGCTCAGCCGTCACTTTCGTCATGCTTGGCCTCCCAGGTCCCCAGACCTCAGTCCGTGCGATTATTGGCTTTCGGGTTACCTGAAGTCGCAAGTGTATCGTGATTGACCGACATCTCTAGGGATGCTGAGAGACAACATCCGACGCCAATGCCTCACCATAACTCCGGACATGATTTACAGTGCTGTTCACAACATTATTCCTCGACTACAGCTATCGTTGAGGAATGATGGTGGACATATTGAGCATTTCCTGTAAAGAACATCATCTTTGCTTCGTCTTACTTTGTTATGCTAATTATTGCTGTTCTGATCAGATGAAGCGCCATCTGTCGGACATTTTTTGAACTTTTTTGGTTCTAATAAAACCCGATGTCATTCCAAGCATGTGTGTCAATTTGAACTTCTCTATCTACATTTTTCCGTAATTTATTCAGTTTTCAAATTTATACTGACTTTTTGATCACCTAGTATATTTTCGCAGAGGTGTCGCTTGGTTCCCTTTCCTTTGAACGTATTCATTTATTGAAATGAAATCCTATAGCCGTCTACGAAACTGCCTGTTACTGAAACTGCGACATAACTTGCTCTGCAGTTAATGGAGTTATGAGATAGTGGAGTATGTCTCTGTGGCTACCACACGTTCGGCTAAATAAATGTTGACAAATATGAGATAGTTTCTTACGTAGTTGTGCATAACATACCAAATTTTGTTGCAAACTTGCTCTACTGTCTTGAAAACGGTATAATGTTCTACCTGAAATATAATCTCGACTAATAAACTACTATAGTCTTTAAATTACTTTGACTTATCTTACTTTAGTGTTACGACTAATTTTTCGTCATATGTTATTGCATACAAATATCAATTTACAGAGTTCTTCCTGAAAGCCTGTTTGAGCAGATCTAGGACACAGTTAAACTGGAAAATATTTAACATGAAGAACTCAAAAAACTCTTTCTTCGTTTAATAACTCACGACTGATAGTGTCGTGAAGGAATTTTTGTCAAACCTTATCTCAAAGATGGGATGTATTTCAGTTTTTTCACTACGCAACTATTGCAGTAGAACGTCTTCTTCTTCATCATTTTCTTCCAGCAGTAAGAAATCGTCATCACTCATTTTGAGGCTTTCCCTCCAATTTCAAAAACAATTTCGATACATTAGTTCAGCAACTTAATACTTAGAAAATGAGTACCACATTAACTATGACCTATAACCAAAAAGGTATATAATTCATTATCAAGCAGTGTTATGAAACTACAAGATACTGAAACAATCAATTTCGTGTGCTTTTTTTTTTTTTTTTTTTTTTTTTTTTTTTTTTTTTTTTTCCTTTATTGTTATTTTCAAGCCCGTACAAACAGGCAGGCTGTCAGCAGCATGGTACGCCGCTCTTCAGCCGTAGAGGAGATAAAGATAGAACAGAAAGAATACACAAATGTGACATAACGGTGGGTAAGAAAACAGTAGACACATAAAGACAAACACGGAGCCGTTCACACTTGACGAAAATTCACTACAAACTGTTGTCACGATGCACTAACACTGAAGATGGCGATGGCACAGGTGAACGATGGAGGATGACGGGAACACTGAACACGAAACACGACGGCACTCACGAGACACTGATGGCGATGATCTCCGGCGCGCGAATGTCCACTCAGTGTGTACGAGTCCGGGGACCTGCCAAGAGAGGAGGTGGAGGAGGAGGAAGGGGAAATGGGAGAGGGGAGAGCAGAGATGCCATGGGCAATGGGGAGAGTGGGAGGGAGGAAGGGGGAGTGAAGCCCGGTGGAGAGGGTAGGAGGGAGGGGGGAAAGGAAAGAGAAGGGAAGGGAAAAGGGGGGGGGGAGGGAGGGTGCCTGAAGGAAAGGACACAGGCGGGGGGGGGAGGATCAAAGTTGATAGGAGGGGTAGATGCAGGGGAGGAGGACATCATCAGGGAGGGGGAGCTGGCGGAAGCCACCTTGGGAGAGGGTAAGGAGTGTGGAGAGATGGAGACCGGGTGGGACATGGGAGTACAGGCGCGGCAGCGGGCGGGGGTGGGAGAGGACCGGGGAGACGAGCGGGTGAGGTGGATCGAGTTTACGGGAGGTGTATAGGATTCGTATCCTTTCGAGGAAGAGGAGGAGGTGGGGGAAGGGGATAAGGTCATACAGGATCCGCGTGGGGGAAGGGAGACTGATGCGATAGGCAAGGCGGAGAGCATGGCGTTCAAGGATTTGGAGGGATTTATAAAAGGAAGGGGGGGCGGAGATCCAGGCTGGATGGGCGTAACAGAGGATAGGGCGGATAAGGGACTTATAGGTGTGGAGGATGGTGGAGGGGTCCAGACCCCACGTTCGGCCGGAAAGGAGTTTGAGGAGACGGAGTCGGGAACGTGCCTTGGCTTGGATTGTCTGGAGATGGGGAGTCCAGGAGAGGCGACGGTCGAGGGTGACGCCAAGGTACTTAAGGGTGGGGGTGAGAGCGATGGGACGGCCATAAACGGTGAGATAGAAATCAAGGAGGCGGAAGGAGGGAGTGGTTTTGCCTACAATGATCGCCTGGGTTTTGGAAGGATTGACCTTGAGCAACCACTGGTTGCACCAAGCGGTGAACCGGTCAAGATGGGATTGGTGAAGGCGTTGAGAGCGTTGCAGGGTGGGGGCAAGGGCAAGGAAGGCGGTGTCATCGGCAAACTGGAGAAGGTGGACGGGGGGTGACGGCGGCGGCATATCCGCCGTGTACAAAAGGTACAGAAGGGGGGAGAGGACAGAGCCTTGGGGCACACCGGCGGAGGGGAAAAAGGTGTAGGAATCAGTATTATGGATGGTGACATGGGAAGGACGGCGGGAGAGAAAGGAACCGATCAGACGAACGTAGTTAATGGGAAGGGCGAAGGTTTGGAGCTTGAAGAGGAGACCGGAATGCCATACGCGGTCATATGCGCGTTCGAGGTCAAGAGAGAGGAAGATTGCGGTGCGACGGGAATTGAGCTGTTCGGAAAGGAGATGAGTGAGGTGAAGGAGAAGATCGTCGGAAGAGAAGGACGGCCGAAAGCCACACTGGGTAACGGGGAGGAGGCGGTGCTGGCGGAGATGCTGGTGGATGCGGTGGGTGAGGATAGATTCCAGGACCTTGCTGAAGACCGAGGTAAGGCTGATGGGACGGTAGGAGGAGACGGCGGACGGCGGTTTGCCAGGTTTGAGGAACATGAGGATACGGGAGGTTTTCCACAGGTCGGGGTAGTAACCGGTGGACAGGACTACATTGTAGAGCCTGGCCAGGGTGGAGAGAAAAGAGACAGGAGCTTCACGAAGGTGACGGTAGGTAACACGATCGTGACCAGGAGCGGTGTTGCGTTTGGTGCGGAGTGTATTGATGAGATCCTGTGTGGTGATGGGGGCATTAAGGTCCGTGTGTGGAATGTTGTCCAAGTACTGGAAACCAGGAGCGAGGGGAGGGACAGAGGTGTCAGTTCGATCGCGGATATCTGGGAAGAGGGAGTAATCGAACTGGGGATCATCAGGGATGGAAAACACATCGGACAGGTAGGAGGCAAAGTGATTGGCCTTACTAAGGGCGTCAGGGAAGGGGTGATCATCGTGGAGAAGAGGATAGTAGGGGGAGGGTTTAGTTCCGGTAAGGCGACGGAAGGCGGTCCAGAACTTGGACGAGTTTATAGGGAGGGTAGCATTTAAACGGGTGCATGTCTGTCGCCAGTCCCGGCGTTTCTTGGCCGCAAGCAAATTTCGAATGTGTCGCTGTAGTTGCCGGTGGCGTCGTAGGGTGTCCGGGTCACGCGTGCGGAGGAAGGCACGGTAGAGACGACGGGATTCACGGAGGAGGAGGACGGCCTGTGGGGGTAAGGTAGGACGGTGGGGGTGGATGGCAACAGTAGGGACGTGGGCCTCCACGGCCTCAGACAAGGTCTGCTGGAGAAAGGAGGCGGCATGGGTGACATCATCGGGACGGCGGTAGGCGAGAGGGTGGCTATCGACCTGAGTCGAGAGGGTATCCCGGTAGGCATTCCAGTTGGCACGGGAATAGTCATGGATGTACTTAGGGGGAGGGTCATGACGAGGGTCGGGGCGGGGGCGACGGCCGTCTGAAACGGTGAGGAGGACAGGGAGATGGTCGCTACCAATAGGTTCCAGGACATCCACCGTTATGCGGCCAAGGAGGTTGGGGGAGGAGAGGATAACATCAGGAGTGGAGTTGGATTCGGGACGGGTATGCTGGGGGATGGGGACGAGGTCGCCTTGAAGGGTGAAGAGGAACCGATGCCACCGCCGTAACTGGGCAGTGGAACGACTATGGATGTTGAGGTCGGCGGCGATCACGTAGGAGGAAAAGGTACGATCGACGTGGGAGAGGAAGTCGAAGGGAATAGGAGCGTTGGGGCGGACATAGATGGTGGCGCAGGTAACGGTAAGGCCGGGGAAGAAGATACTAAGGATCAGGTGTTCGGTGGGGTCGGGAAGGAGAGGTTGGAGCCGAACGGGGATCTGGCGGTGGTGACCAATGGCAACTCCGCCACGCGCAATTGGGAGGGGATTATCGGAGCGGTGGAGGAGGTAGGGCGAAGTGTGAACGGTATGGTGGGGTTGGAGGAAGGTTTCATTAAGGAGGAAGGCATCCACGCGGTGGGTGGCAAGGGTGTGCAGGAAGAGGTTCCTGTTGGCGGGTAGGGAGCGGATGTTGCTGAAAAGGATACGTTGCTGGCGCGCCATGATAGGGATTTAGACGAGGGTGTCAAGGCGGGAGAAGGTGAAATGGGCCTGGTTGTTGGAGTAGGTGGCGTACATCTTGAGTTGGAATATGGAACGGGCAGCAAGGGAGATCTGCTGGAGGGTGTCAGGGCGCTGAAAGGGATGAACATTCTGGAGGACGATGGTAAGGAACCTGATGACGTCCTCAGCGGTGGGGGGGGGGGGGACCTAACCAGAAGAATGCAGGAAATTGTATGTGGTAATTCAACCAATATAGTCCGAGAACACTGTTCTGACAGGGTAGAAATCACTGATGGGGTCCTCTAAAGCTCAGACTTGGGTCGACTATTGTTCCTGATATATGTAAACGACCTAATGTCTGAAATACAAGAAGCAGAAATAGTACTTTCCACAGATGTCACCAGAGTCCATTTAAAATTACTTGATACTTAACGTCTGTCCATTGCCGCTACAGTCTCGCCACGTTGGCTGCCGACTACCGCTTGGTTAGAAGTAGTTGAAAAACAAATACGGCGGGTCACTTCACAAAAGCTGTTAATGCGTAACGCAGAGCAGTGCTGGAAGTGGCCTCCGTGAAACGCAACCAATGACTGAACTGTGGCAGACGACACATTTTGTAGCCCTGAATTTAAACTCATGTTCTCAGCTAACTACAACCTTGTGATGGGCAATGTATCCGAGAAAACGGCGGTCCACTGTCTGCGGCAGAACTAAAATCATAATCGCATTGTTCATGATGATTAAAGCTAGCCTCTAAGTGTAAACCCAAGACAGAAAAAATTCATTTTCAGATCTTAAAGCCTGAGAATTTGTGGGAAAAGGACTCGACGAGTGCTGGACATAAGTCTTTATTTAAATAATTTCATGCAGTACAGCCATCCAGTGCGTTCCCCCGAGGTCCAGACTCCAACTGACTTAGTGCACAATACCACCGGCAGAGGGCGCTGTCGTCCAAGATGGCGGCCATGACGTCACGTGATGATGCAAGTACCTTTACCCAAGATGATGGCAAACATTGTGTTCACCATGTGGTCTAGGACACAGCTAGAGCACAGTCCCATTACATAATCCAAGATTGTCGCTCGCAGTACGTGAAACACGTGTCACCCCTCGTCCCACCTGTAGTCAAGCACTGAGAGAGACATGCTGCAATGCTTTCTCTCTCATGCATTTCTAACGGGGCATGCACCACGTGTATAGCCTACGAGCATGCGAATGCTGACGTCGTGGCCTCTAGTCCGCACTCTCATACTGATGCCACATATCGTCTTCTAGAAATATGCTAACGATTCTAACTGAACACATGTGGCACACATCGCGTATCTAACGTATGAATTGCCTAAGTACTTAATTACAATCCAATTTTAATGATATTCGATAGCCGGATGTATCACTTGGAGATTCAATGATCAAATGAGAAGTTCGAGGTTTTCCCACTAAGAGTGCAGTCCTCATTCAATCATGATGTAGCACCCGCAACCTCTAGAATGTTGCACTCCTATTGCCTACTGCATTAGTGACGTGATTCGACGTCATAGAAGCTATATAAACCAAACCACAACCGAACTCGCCCTCAGTCTGCTTCTGTACTTCACCCAGAGTTCAATCGCCGTACTTTTGTCCTCATCATGAAGCATACCAGCAGCACCAGCAGCGACAGCAGCAGCAGCGGCGGCAAGCGCCGCCAAGCGGATGAAGATCAATTACCTTTTCAGTGTTCAAATATCTGTTTGTGCCACAGTCCACCGACCGCTGCGTCCTTTAACGGATTGTGTGTGTGCTATATCTGTTTCGGACCGCACTATACACAGACTGCTGCGATCTTTAACGGATTCTGTTTGTGTGTTGTATCTGTTTTGGACCGCACTCTACACAGACTGCTGCGTCCTTTAATGGACTGTATGTGTGCTATATCTGTTTGGACCACAATCCACAGACTGCTGCATCCTTTAACAGATTGTGTGTATGTATGTGTGTCACAGAGATATTTTTTTCCATACTGGATATTATATTCAGTCTTTTCCGTCTTTTTAGAATTCATCCCTCGCATGTTGGCTGAGCTAGCCCATCAGCTAGAGGTCGAGAGGGCTGGCGAATGTAAGTATATTTGTAAAACGTAGTTCTTAGATACAATAATTTCGTGTAATATATATTGGTTTTCCAAGTGCCTAGACTAAGCTGTCTGAGACATAATCTTTTCTTTTCTTTCTAGATGATTCTAGGTATAGGGAGGGGGATGCGGAGGGTGTCATGCAAGACGGGGTTGAAATTCCTGATTGGGTTCACGTGATGGCGGCTGCTGCAGATAAAGATGAATAAGAATCCGAAAGGCACAAGCTTATGGCCTTTTTAGATGAGGCGGCGGATATACCTTAGTGGGTGGGAGACCTCATTGAATGTGCTGATGAGTTGCTCAAGCCATGGAGCCATAGTGGAGAAGGTGAATATTTTTTAACTTTATCATTACAGCAAATAATTACCATTATTGAGTCTTATTACTCATTGTTTTAAATCTAGATCATTAAACTTATTTTTTCTTATTTTTGTTACAGGCATATCACACGAAGTACATCGTGTACCTAGAGCGGTGGTTGCGGGGGCGGGAGTTGGCTGCACACCACAACAGAGACAGCGTGGTCATCGGTCTCATCGGATTAGGGAAGGAAGTTGGCCGTGCCCTTTCAAAGGAACCATCCCGGCATTTGCCTGGAGTGATTTAGGGAAATCACGGAAAACCTAAATCAGGATGGCCGGACGCGGGATTGAACCGTCGTCCTCCTGAATGCGAGTCCAGTGTCTAACCACTGCGCCACCTCGCTCGGTGCATGAGAGGCAGCACCTGCCCCAGCACGGCCTCAAGCTCTCTAGCGCCCATGGGCTACTCAGCTGGCAGAAGAAGAAGATGAGCAGGTGCATCTGCCTCCCACCTCACCGGTCGGTAAAGGGGACATCAGGCCTCGGGGGCCATCGCTTCAGGCCATCACCGCCTCCGCCGCCTCCTCAAACAGCTCGCCCCCACCGTCAATGAAAGGTGTGTGTACCAAGGCACACACCCCGCACCCTCACCAGCCCTGTCATTGATGGGCTGGACTCCTAGCTCTAGTAGTAGTAGTAGTAGTAGTAATAGTAATATTGATTATCGTGTCACTAGCAGTAGTGCTCTCCCCCATCCTATTGATAGTGAAGTACATCAGAATAATGGTATAATGACCACTCTAGAATACTCAGCAGTTGATGGGGCTGTTGAGGGGTGCATCTCATTCACAAGGATTGAGAATCCGGGAGGCAGGTACCGTGACCCTGTTGGGTTTTAAGAGGCGTGCGTCCCTGCCTTGGAGACCGAGTTCCTCAAAGTCCTAGACGATCCGAGATTTAACGCCATTAAATGCAGTGCAGTATTATGCTGCGAGTTGAATAACCCACCTAAACATTCAGGTGATGCAGAGACTGAAACTCTGCACTATATATGGGGTGATAATGGCGTTATTTCTCGGAACACATCCATTGCTGAGTGTTATCGTCAATCCACCTTGAGAGTTACTATGGCCCGATTTTGATGGTATGGAGTTGCCCATAAAGATCCAGGACATACCTAAATTTGAGGCACAGAATACCGGCATATCAGTTCATGTTTATGGCCTGGAGAAGAAAAGCAAGCCAGATGAGCAACACAAGCACACAGTCGTTTGACCCTTATTTATATTTGGCCCGGTCACGATCAATGGACCACCCTGTATAGAACTTTGATTAAAATAAATTGATAATTTCCAGTAGACATTTGCTTTGCAATTATAAGCTCGATTGCTCTACAACTAATCCTGACTAGGTGATCCTCAAATAATATATGTGATGTAGTCGGAAGAATGAGGTCTCATGTTACAGTTGGTAACCACGACAGCGCCACAAGCCAGAGACAATCGCCGCCAGACGCAGCCGCAAATGAGGGATGTCAATGGAGACACACCCTTAAGAGGTTCCCTACGTCGCCGCTGCCGTCGGGTCTACTTGCGTCAGAGTGCAGCGCCGCTCGCCCCAGTCTGTGATCGTCAGTGAAGACTGTATCACAAACATAGTTTACATCCAGCAGTGCTTGATTTATTAGTCAGACCTTCGTACCAGAGTTTATAGACAAATTCATAAATAACTCTTCTTCTGTACTAATCAAGCCATGAACAATATTCTTGTACTCGGCGACAGTAAGGAAACATATATTGTTATTCAAGAGGACAGGGAATGTATGAAAGTTAAATATTAGAGTTTAAGGTCTTTTACTAAAAATCACTAATGTTTTATGTGTGTCGTAGTAACCGCTCGACTTCCTCCTGAAATAAATCTAGGCTTGCTACAATACACAGAAACAAATATAGTTAGTTCTCTGTATATCTACACTACTAGGCATTAAAATTGCTACACCAAGAAGAAATGCAGATGATAAATGGGAATTGATTGGACAAATATATTATACAAGAACTGACATGTGATTACATTTTCACGCAATTTGGGTGCATAGATCCTGAGAAATCAGTACCGAGAACAACCACCGCTGGCTGTAATAACGGTCTTGATACTCCCGAGCGTTGAGTCAAACAGAGCTTGGATAGCATGTACAGGCACAGCTGCCCATGCAGCTTCAACACGATACAACAGTTCATCAAGACTAGTAACTGACGTATTGTGATGAGCCAGTTGCTCGGCCACCATTGACCAGACGTTTTCAATTGGTGAGAGATCTGGCGAATGTGCTGGCCAGGGCAGCAATCGAACATTTTCTGTATCCAGAAAGGCCCGTAGAGGACCTGCAACATGCAGTCATGCATTATCCTGCTGAAATGTAGGGTTTTGCAGGGATCGAATGAAGGGTAGAGCCACGGGTCATGTTGTTGTTGTTGTGGTCTTCAGTCCTGAGACTGGTTTGATGCAGCTCTCCATGCCACTCTATCCTGTGCAAGCTTCTTCATCTCCCAGTACCTACTGCAACCTACATCCTTCTGAATCTGCTTGGTGAATTCGTCTCTTGGTCTCCCTCTACGATTTTTACCCTCCACACTGCCCTCCAATGCTAAATTTGTGATCCCTTGATGCCTCAAAACATGTCCTACCAACCGATCCCTTCTTCTAGTCAAGTTGTGCCACAAACTTCTCTTCTCACCAATCCTATTCAATACCTCCTCATTAGTTACGTGATCTACCCACCTTATCTTCAGCATTCTTCAGTAGCACGGGTCATAACACATCTGAAATGTAACGTCCACTGTTCAAAGTGCCATTAATGTGAACAAGAGGTGACCGAGATGTGTAACCAATGGCACCCCATACCATCACGCCGGGTGATACGCCAGTATGACGATGACGAATACACGCTTCCAATGTGCGTTCACCGCGATGTCGCCAAACACAGATGCGACCATCATGATGCTGTAAACAGAACCTTTATTCATCCGAAAAAATGACATTTTACCATTCGTGCACCCAGGTTCGTCGTTGAGTACACCATCACAGGCGCTCCTGACTGTGCTGCAGTGCCAAGGGTAACTGCAGCCATGATATCCGAGCTGATAGTCCATACTGCTGCAAATGTCGTCGAGCTGTTCGTGCAGATGGTTGTTGTCTTGCAAACGTCCGGCCAGCCGCGGTGGCCATGCGGTTCAAGGCGCTGCAGTCCGGAACCGCGCAACTGCTACGGTCGCAGGATCGAATCCTGCCTCGGGCATGAATGTGTGTGATATCCTTAGGTTAGTTAGGTTTAAGTGGTTCTAAGTTCTAGGGGACTGATGACCTAAGATGTTAAGTCCCATAGTGCTCAGAGCCATTTGAACCATTTTTGCAAACGTCCCCATCTGTTGACTCAGGGATCGAGATGTGGCTGCACGATCCGTTACAGCCATGCGGATAAGATGCCTGTCATCTCGACTGCTAGTGATACGAGGCCATTGGGATCCAGCACAGCGTTCCGTATTACCCTCCTGAACCCACCGATTCCATATTCTGCTAACAGTCATTGGATCTCGACCAACGCGAGCAGCAATGTCGCGATACGATAAACCGCAGTCGTGATATGCTACAGTCCGACCTGTATCAAAGTCGTAAACGTGATGGTACGCATTTCTCCTCCTTACACGAGGTATCACAACAGCATTTCACCAGGCAACGCCAGTCAACTGCTGTTTGTGTTTGAGAAATCGGTTGGAAACTTTCCTCGTGTCAGCACGCTGTAGGTGTCGCCACCGCCGCCAACCTTCTGTGAATGCTCTTAAAAGTTAATCATTTGCATATCACAGCATCTTCTTCCTGTCGGTTAAATTTCACGTCTATAGCACGTTATCTTCGTGGTGTACCAATTTCAATCGCGAGTAGTGTATTTTGTTGTCTGGTTCTGATGGTGTTTCCATTACAGAATATATGTCCAAGCTTTGGAGATTATTGTTAATTTGTTGAATTGATCTATCGAGCATTGCACTTATCCGTATAGCATTTTGATGTCGAAGTCGCAAGTGTGGTCGGCTGCAGCACGACTTCACGACTTAGACTTCACATCTCATATGGAAGCTGATCTCAACAACAATGGGAAACGCCAAATATCAATATGTCAGTTCCTCAATCTAATGAATTCTGAGAATTCAAATACTTACTGATTTCTATTTCTTGTAGAACGTTACTGAATACTGTTGTTTCAGATGCAGGTGACTATTTTCTTCTAAAATATCATTGTTCTCATGTAAATGTAAGGAGATAAAAAGTAGTTACTTACCATGTTGGAGGAGGTAGCAGGCAGCACTGTGTTTGAAAGCTTCATCCCTCCTGCTAATTTCCTAGGGTTCATTCACAAATTGTATTGTGCAGCACAGTAACAATTCATTGCCCGTCAGGTTTACAAGTAATGTTTGATAAAGCGCTTTCCTTTCGTTAATGCCTCGTTCAGTATCCCCGAAGGTTCTAGTTACTGGTGGGATCTACAAAACTTCACGAATTTTTGAATAAAAGGATGGAAAAGAGACACATGGGAGTTTTAATGCCAATTAAAATTTTAGTTACACTTGCATATTCAATCTTTGCAACAGTATTAAAACACGCCACACCCTACCAAAATGGATCTATTTCCTCTACAGGAATACGAAATCCGCCTTATAACTGCACATGCTTCTAGAGTGAATGGACGTATCATTGTTTCTCTCAGATACACAGTTCTCCTTGTGTTTAGTAATACAGTTTGTACAGACCTGCTAGTTATTTAATATAGCTGTTTGAGGGCGATACTTGTCGCAGCACAGGTCACAGTGGAAAACGTTTAAATCGGTCAACCTAAGGCGTGGGCACGTCATTGAAAATTAATGTTACTGCATCGTGTCGCTCACACAAAGGACGGATTTGTTGCGGCGGCAACCGGCCAGCCGCTGCTGCGAGCGCCGGTCCGTCTCAAAATACAGATCTGCCTCCACGGTCGATGGCTGTGTACTACTGAAGGCATATTTCTTACACTGACACCTCAGCCAGCATTGGAGTCCTGCGTGTAGTGCACACGGTCCAAATGATGGAAACCAAATACTTATCGAACAAGTGAGGGAGTGCAGCTTCTTGAACGATACAGGCAATCCAGATTATAATAACATTTTGAAGACGGCTGAAGCATGGAGAGAGATAGCTGCTAACTAAACTGCATCAAAATTTAAAATATTTTTACAAAAATGTTAATGTTCACATACGACGTGTATTACATAAAAATGAAGTGCAGTACAGTAATAAGTACTGGAATTCAATTAGTTTATATTACGTCTTAAAACATCTGGAAGATATTACTAAATATGTAAGCAGCAATGTAATCAAAACAGAAAGTAACTCGTAGAAAATCGAAAGAGAAAACTGCCACCTTTGTTGAAATCAGACCTCATAGAAGCCAAATGACTGTCTCATTCAAGCGAATATTAATTATCTAGCGTTAATTGCATTTCTTATACCCAAACGGATTATTTCCATGCTGAAGTGTAACACAAACAACCGGAGACGTTATTCCATGCAATTGTTGTACAATTCGGTTTGAAGCAATACCATCAATCTTACGAGAAATTGTGTGCTTAACATTTTCAGCCAGTAAAGGGTTTACTTACTCGTTAAAATTGAACAAAGCCCCAATCCCCGATGGAATCCATATCAGATTGTATACCCAATTTGTGGCTGAGTTAACCCCTCAGTTAACTATAATCTATCGTAGATTCCTCGAACAAAAAACAGTGTTCTGTAGCTGGAAGGAAGCGTAGATCACACCCATCTACAAAGAGGGATAGCAGAGGTGATCACAAAACTACCATCCAATATCCTTGCCATTCATTTGTTGTAGAAAATTAGAACACGCTGTGAGCTCAAACATAATGAGGTATCTAGAAGAGAATGACCTGGTGCATGCCAACCAGAACGGGTTTCCAATCTGTGGATCACGTAAAGCCCAACTTGCACTTTTCTCATATGGCATACTGAAAACAATGAATAAATCCATTCAGGTAGATGTACTATTTCTCGATTTCCGAAAAGCATTTGACTCGGTACCTACACTTGTTATCAAAAGTACGATAGTATGGGGAATCATGTGAAATTTGTGACTGGATTGCTGATCTTTTGTTAGCGAGGACGCAGCAAATTATTTTGGATGGAGCATCATCGACAAATGTAGAAGTAACATCAGGTGCATCCCAGGGAAGTGTGTTGAAAGCCTTGAGGTAATAATAACAGTAGCCTCAGATTTTAGATCTCATACAAAAAGGACGTGTAATTTTTACTTATGCATCAACAATATGTGTAATAAATGATATGTGTGATAAAAAAATCATGACTTTCGCCTGCAGTCATAAGAAGAGGCAGTAATTTCTCCCATCCGGCAAGACGTCTTAATACGCTAATTATCAAGAATTAGTGGATAGCCTGTATGATCGGCAACCACAGAAAATTATATATACAGTAATACGCTGCGAGGAAGACTCTTCATGGCACCAAATTTAGTTCCAACAAGAATTCATGCTTTAATTCCATTACTGCAAGTATTAATTATATCTCATTACCTAAATTTGTGTTAGCTGTTGGGCTGCCTCCCAGAACGGTTCAGATATAGCTAAGATTAAAAGTGGTGCACAGACTGGTAACTTGCTTTAAGTGTTCAGAAATGTAAAACTGCGCTCTTCACAAATTGAAAAAACATAGTATTCTACGACCGCAGTATCAATGAGTCACAGTTTGAATCGGTAAACAATCATTCTTCCTAGTGTTATGGAATGGTCACATAATCTCCATCATGGATAAGACATGTGGCAGACTTCGATTTCTTAGCAGAATACTGGGGAAATGCAATCACGCTACAAAGTGCTTACTAATCACTAATGCGACACATTCTAGAATATTGCTCAAGTGTGTGGGACCCGAACCCAAAAGGACTCACAGGGGATACTGAACGTATACAGGAAAGGATAGCACAAGTGGTGAAAGGTTTGTTTGACCTGTGGGAGAGTCTCACTGAGATGTTAACATAATAGAACTGAAAGATATCTGAAGATATGTGTAAACTACCCCGAGAAAGCCTACCTACAAAGTTGAAGATGTGGCTTCAAATGAAGACTCTAGGAATATACTACAAATCCCTACACATCGCTCCCTTAGGGATCGTAAGGACAAGATCAGACTAACTACAGTCTTTTTTTTCCTTTATTATATTTCAGTTCCCCATCGGGGCGGGCGTGCAGCAGCATATGCGATGCTCTTCAGCCGAAAGACATAGAACAATCAATAGAAGACATTTAAAAATATACAAAGGAGAAAACATGGTGAACATAGATATAAAAAAATGAGGAACATCCTGGAAGACAATAGACAAAAAAAGGGGCGACTGTAATGGAGATAAAAACCATAAAAAAGTAGCGCACACAAAAGACCACACACTGGGACAGTTAAAAGAATACAAGGCACAGTATGACTGAAGCATGAAAGTATCGACGGATGGCGTAGCACATAACAAACACTGACAGTGACACATGTAAGTACAAGGCCAGCATACAATTAAAATCACACCTCTCGACGCACAGGAGAAACAGCACTAAACACAACACTGACATGGCACACTGACGATGATCAAAATGGAGGATCTGCCAGGTGCAAGGAGATGAGAGAGACCGGAAGAAGGGAGGGAGGGAGGGGAAGAGAGGGGGGGGAGATGGGCGGGAGGCGCGCCAAAGAGGGCCAGGTAGTGAGGGATGTGGAAAGGAAAGAGGCAAGGATGGGGTGCAGGGTCTCAGGGGGGACTAAGGAAAATCCATTCTGGGAGAAGGAGGGGAGAGGAAAAAGGGGGCCCTGGGGAGGGCGGGAACAAGGCCAGGTTATAGTTGGAAGGAAGGGTATATGTCACAGCGAAGTTCATCATCTGAGAGGGGGAAGCGCAGGAAATTGCCCTGATGAAGGAGATGAAGGGTGTGGAGGTGGAGAGAGGGAGGGATACAGCGATAGAGGCGCAGCGACAGGCGGGGGGTGGAGAGGAAGGTGGAAATCAGCAGGTGGGGGGGGGGGGATCAAGCCTGCGGACGATGTAAAGGATGCGGAGATGTTGGGGGAACAGGAGCAGTTGGGGGAAGGGGCTGAGTTCATGCAGGAGCTGTGTGGGGGAAGGAAGGCGGATACAGAAGGCAAGGCGGAGCGCATGGTTTTCGAGGATTTGGAGGGCCTTGTAAAAGTGGGTGGGTGCGGAGATCCAGGCAACGCTGGTATAACAGAGGGTAGGACGGATGAGGGATTTGTAGGTGTGGAGGATGGTAGAAGGATGCAATCCCCATGTCCGGCCAGACAGGAGTTTCAGGAGGTGGAGACGGGAATGGGCTTTTTGCTGGATGGTCTGGAGGTGAGGGGTCCAGGTGAGGTGACAGTCGAGGGTGAGGCCAACGTATCTCAGGGTGGGGGTGAGGTGGATGGGACGACAATAAAGGGTAAGGTAGAAATCGTGGAGATAAAAGGAGTGTGTGGTGTGGCCTACGATGATTGCCTGGGTTTTGGAGGGGTTGAGACGGAGGAACCACTGGTTACACCAAGTGGTGAACTGGTTAAGATGGGTTTGGAGGGTAAGTTGGGACTGTTCAAGGGTAGGATAGAGAGCCAGGAAGGCTGAGTCATCAGCAACCTGGAGAACGTGGACAGGTGGAGGTGGCTTGGGCATATCAGCCGTATACAAGAGATAAAGGAGAGGAGAGAGTACAGAGCCCTGGGGGACGCCAGCAGTGGGATAAAAGATACAGGAGTTGGTGTTGTGGAGGGTGACATATGAAGGACGGTGCGAGAGGAAGAAAGCGACCAGACACAGAAAATTGATAGGCAGGGCGTAGGTTTGGAGTTTAAAGAGGAGACCGGGATGCCATACACGGTCATAGGCATTTTGGAGGTCAAGGGAAACAAAAATGGAGGAGCGACGGGAGTTGAGCTGGAGGGAGAGACGGTGAACAAGGTTAAGGAGTTGGTCTTCAGTGGAGAAGGAGGATCGGAAGCCACACTGGGTAAGGGGGAGGAGGTGGTGTTGAATAAGGTGCTGTTGGATACGGTGGGAGAGGGTGGATTCGAAGACCTTACTGAAGAGTGAGGTGAGGCAGATGGGACGACAGGAAGAGGTGGCCGAAGGGGGTTTGTTGGGTTTGAGGAATATGAGGATGCGAGGGGTCTTCCACAGGTCAGGGTAGAAGCCAGTAGAGAGGATGATGTTATAGATATGGGCGAGGACAGTCAGGAAGGAATAGGGGCTTTCTCAAAGGTGGATGTACGTGACACAGTCGTGATCAGGGGCAGTGTTGCATTTAGACAAGAGGATAAGTTTAATGTCTTGTGCTGTGATGGGAGTGTTTATGTCGGAGGGGGGCAACTGCCCCAAGTATTGGAGACTAGGAACAAGTGGAGCGACCGAGGTATCGGCACGTTCCATGACAGTGGGGAAAAGAGAATAATCAAAGTGGGGATCATCGGGGATGGAGAAGACCTGAGAAAGGTGCGTAGCGAAGTGGTTGGCCTTACTGAACTTGTCAGGAAGGGGGCAATCGTTATGGAGAAGGGGGTAGTGAGGAGCGGAAAGGGAAACAGTAAGGCAATAGAAGGCGGACCAGTACTTGGAGGAGTTGATAGGGAGGGTGGCATTGAGTCACGTGCAGGTCTGGTGGCAGTATTGGCGTTTCGTTGCTGTAATCAGGTTCCGTACGTGTCGCTGTATTTGCCGGTGGCGTTGGAGTGTATCCCTGTCACGAGTGAGCAGGAAGGAGCGATACAGGCAGCGGGATTCACGGAGGAGGAGGACAGCCCATGGAGGGAGAGTGGGATGGTGGGGATGGATGGTTTTAGTAGGAACATGGGCCTCCACGGCGTCAGTAATGACCTTCTGAAGGAAGGACGAGGCATGGATGAGATCGTCAGGGTGGCGATAGGTAAGAGGGTGGCTTTCGACCTGAGTGGTGATGGGTTCCCGGTAGGCATCCCACTTGGCACGGTGGTAGTCATGAATGACCTTGGGAAGGGGTGCAGGGTGGGGAGCCGGGGGGGGGGGGGGCGGTTAGCAGACGTTATGGTGAGAAGGATGGGAGGTGATCGCTACCTGTGGGGTAATGGATGGCGACAGTGATACGCCCAAGGAGGTTGGCGGAGGCAACGATAATATCTGGGGTGGTGTCACTTTCGGATCGGGTGTTCTGGGGAAGAGGAACAAGGTCACCTTGGATCGTGGAGAGGAACTTATGCCACCACCAAAGGGCGGCAGGAGTGCAGCTATGGACGTTGAGGTCGGCGGCAATTACATTGGTGAAGAAGGTGCGGTCAATGTGCAAGATGAACTCATAAGGAAGAGGAGCTGTGGAGCAGACATAGATGGTGGCACAGGTAATGGTGAGGGAGGGGAAGAAGACACTGAGGATAAGGTGTTCAGTGGGGTCATTGAGGAGAGGTTGTGGCTGGACGGGGATATACTTAAGGTGGCCAATCGTGACTCCACCCTGCGCACAAGGACCAGGAGCTTCAGTGTGGTGGAGGATATAGGGAGAGGTGTGGATAGAATGGTGGGGCTGGAGAAAGGTTTGGTTCAAGAGAAAGGTGTTGACTTGGTGGTGGGAGAGGGTGTGCATGAGTAGGTATTTGTTGGAGCAGAAGGAGCGAATGTTCTGGAAGAGGATGCGATACTCACGCCGTGCCATGGCGGGGAGAGAGGGAAGGGAAGAGGCTTAAACTAGGGTGTCGAGGCAGGTGAAGGTGAAGTGGGCTTGGTTGTGGGAGTAAGTGGTAAAGGTGTTCAGGTGGAAAACGGAGCGAGAGGCAAGGGAGATTTGTTGGAAGGTGTGGGGGCACCGAAAAGGGTCAATGTTTTGGAGTACAACAGTAAGGATACGGATGATGTCCTCAGCTGTGGAGGGTGGACGGAGGGAATTGTTGGGGTGGACAGGGGGATCAATGGGATGGGCAGGGACTGTAAGCTCAGTGGTGGCTGGAGGGGGTTTGGCTTTACACTTGTGGGAGTAGGTGGGATGGGGCCATTGCAGGTGTTACAGGAAGGAGGAGCAGTGAGGTTGAGGCAGATCTTAAGGAAGTGGGAGGCCTTGCAATGGGGACAGGTGGGGGGGGTTTTGCAGTTGGGGGTCAGGTGGCCATTGTACATCAGGCACCGCTTGCAGCGGTAGGATTGGGGAGGGGATTTAGAGGATTCGACAGGGTAGTGACAGTGGTAAATCAGGGCACTCTAGGTGAGGAGATCGTCAATGGAGGGGGCGAACTCAGAGAAGACCTGCATGAGGTAGGTGGGACCAGAGGCATTGTGGATATGGATTTCTAGGTCTGGGTGGGAATTTAGTTCTGCCAACACCTCATCCTCCGTGATCACCAGGCAAGCTTGGTGAACACAGCAGTGAATGTGGGGTGGGGGGGGGGGGTGACGGGGAGGCTGGGGCTGACAAAGAGTGGGAGAGGAAATGAAGGGTGTCAAAGATGCATGGGTTCCAAACAAAACTCGTGGGAGTTTACGGAGGAGGTCCGTGTCAAAGGAGGGGACAGGGACTCGATAAAGACTTGAGTCCCTGCGAGGAATGAGTTGGGAGATGGGAGCACCAGGTAAATACTTTTGTATCTCCACTGTGAGGGTACGGGCATCGAGGAACTTAGGATTGGGGTTTGACAGGAAAAAGGTGTGGAGGGTGGGGGCTGGGGTACGGGTGGCTGGAGATGGGGTGGTGTCCGTGGAGACGACAGGAGGAGGGGGAGGTGGTGTTGACTTTTTGTGGGAAGTGGCGGGAGCAGAGTCGGTAATGACGCGCTTTTGGAGATTTTTGGAGACCGGAGGCTGGGAGGAGGGGAGAGGGACAGAGAGGAGAGGGAGGTGGCGGGTGGCAGATCCCTGTGGCGTAGAGGAGGTGCCGGGAGAAGCAGCCGGTTCAGTGATGGCGACGGTGGTTCGGCGCGACGCGACGCACGTGGAAGTTGCAGATAACGAAATGACGGACTGGATGAGAGAGGGAAAGCCGACCACCTGAGGGGTGGTAGCAGAGGCGGCAATAGAGGCGTATGTGTGGGTGGGGGTAGTAGTGGGAGCTGTTGAGGGTGTGGAGGCTGGATGAAGGGTGTAGAGGTGTGGGTATATAGCAGGGGAGGAGATAGGGGAATGGGTAAGTGGGGGAAGGGGAGGTGAGGTGTAAGGAGGAAGGCCAGGGGCGGCACTCCAGGAAGTGACTGTGGAAGACGGGGAGGGGGAGGTGTAGATGAGATGACAGTGGAGGTGGGAGTGCTCGTGGTGGACGAGCGGCGACGGACGGACGGACAGCAGGCGGAGGCAACGATGTGCGATGGCGGTCGGACGGCGACAGACGGACAGCAGGCAGCGGCGGCGACGAATAGATGGACGGATAGCACGCAGCGGCGACGACGATGGACGGCGAGCAGGCAGGCAGGCGGATGGACAGATAGACACCAAACGCAACAGTAACAGCAACAGCAACTAGCACTTTGAAGAGGTAGATTACACCCTGAGGGTAGCCCAGGCTCTGGAATCTTGTGCCTTCGAAGGAGGGAATCCAACCCTCTAGATGTGCTAACTACAGCATGCACAGAGCCATTTAAACAGTCATTCTTGCCATGCTCCATATGGGAATGGAACGAGGAAAAACCCTTAAAGCTGATACAACAGCACATACTCACCGACATGCACTTCACAGTGGTTTGCAGAGTGTAGATGCAAATGTAGTTTTATGTATAGATAACATAAAAAACATTTAGGTCTCTGATATACCAGGTGATCAAAAAGTCAGTATAAATTTGAAAACTTAATAAACCACGGAATAATGTAGATAGAGAGGTAAAAATTGACACACATGCTTGGAATGACATGGGGTTTTATTAGAACCAAAAGAAAAAAACGAAGTATTGCTAGACGCGTGAAGGACCTCTTGCGCGGGTCGTTTGGTGATGATCGTGTGCTCAGCCGCTACTTTCGTCATGCTTGGCCTCCCAGGTCCCCAGACCTCAGTCCGTGCGATTATTGGTTTTCGGGTTACCTGAAGTCGCAAGTGTATCGTGATTGACCGACATCTCTAGGGATGCTGAAAGACAACATCCGACGCCAATGCCTCACCATAACTCCGGACATGCTTTACAGTGCTGTTCACAACATTATTCCTCGACTACAGCTATCGTTGAGGAATGATGGTGGACATATTGAGTATTTCCTGTAAAGAACATCATCTTTGCTTTGTCTTACTTTGTTATGCTAATTATTGCTGTTCTGATCAGATGAAGCGCCATCTGTCGGACATTTTTTTTTTTGAACTTTTTTGGTTCTAATAAAGCCCCATGTCATTCCAAGCATGTGTGTCGATTTGAACTTCTCTATCTACATTTTTCCGTAATTTATTCAGTTTTCAAATTTATACTGACTTTTTGATCACCTAGTATATTTTCGCAGAGGTGTCGCTTGGTTCCCTTTCCTTTGAACGTATTCATTTATTGAAATGAAATCCTATAGCAGTCTACGAAACTGCCCGTTACTGAAACTGCGACATAACTTGCTCTGCAGTTAATGGAGTTATGAGATAGTGGAGTATGTCTCTGTGGCTACCACACGTTCGGCTTAATAAATGTTGTCAAATATGAGATAGTTTCTTACGTAGTTGTGCATAACATACCAAATTTTGTTGCAAACTTGCTCTACTGTCTTGAAAACGGTATAATGTTCTACCTGAAATATAATCTCGACTAATAAACTACTATAGTCTTTAAATTACTTTGACTTTTCTTACTTTAGTGTTACGACAAATTTTTCTTCATATGTTATTGCATACAAATATCAATTTACAGAGTTCTTCCTGAAAGCCTGTTTGACCAGGTCTAGGACACAGTTAAACTGGAAAATATTTAACATGAAGAACTCAAAAAACTCTTTCTTCGTTTAATAACTCACGACTGATAGTGTCGTGAAGGAATTTTTGTCAAACCTTGTCTCAAAGATGGGATGTATTTCAGTTTTTTCACTACGCAACTATTGCAGTAGAACGTCTTCTTCTTCATCATTTTCTTCCAGCAGTAAGAAATCGTCATCACTCATTTTGAGGCTTTCCCTCCAATTTCAAAAACAATTTCGATACATTAGTTCAGCAACTTAATACTTAGAAAATGAGTACCACATTAACTATGACCTATAACCAAAAAGGTATATAATTCATTATCAAGCAGTGTTATGAAACTACAAGATACTGAAACAATTTCGTGTGCCCGTTATTTCCCCCTAATAGCACGAACAATGTTAGTGAAGAAAGCACGCAAATCCGAAAGAAGTCGTTTATAATGTTTTGAGGGAGGTGGTGAATGTCTTTCGAAAAACTAACTCCAGGAGTTGATGCAACTTTGCCTCATTTACATACAGTGTTTTTTACAGGAAGAAATTCGGAAAACTCATTTGCCTCGCGTACTGCTTTTATCACCGCTCCGTGGGTACCGTTACGAGCTAGAAGCGTTCGCGCTGCCACCTGCCGACGATGCGGAAGAACAGCTAGGGGTTAACGCGACTGCCGCCAGATGTCGACGGCAACTGCTGTACTGAAATCGTTTATAAAATTGTAAAACAAAACCGAAGGAGAACAGATTGTTACGCATTTCAAACGCGAAATATAATTTTATGTAAAATCTGTGTCAGGTAGAAAAAAGATAATTTTTCTTAAGAAATTTGGTAAAGTTTTGGTTATTGTCATACCGTGTAACTACAACTAAGGGAGGCTATTTAAACCCTGCGGCGCACAGCATCAGCAGGGATGGGAGCCTGCTAAGGGGGATTAAACCCGAGCAAATTGCTTGGGGAAATCTCTCTTCATTGACAATTTTTGGAAGGGGGTGTTAAATTGTACACCCTCGCATAAAACCTAGCAAACAAAGTATCCTTGGACGCATGCATTCATGTACGCGTTCTGGATTAGAGGTGGATCGAACTCGTTCATTCCCGTGAAGTACTTCATCCATTTCACTCCTTGCAGTGAAGCGTTCAAATGAAGTAGTTCATTCATGAAGTACGGAAGCCTGGCGAAGTTGTCCAGTTTGCCGCTCAGCCGCGGCTACGCTCGCTTCACCTCGCTCGCACAATAATGCTTCGTAATACTTCATAATTTTACCAACAGATGGCCGAACTATGAAGTAACGTCCACGTAACGTTTTGCGTCTTACAGCGTCTGAGGTAACTTAAATACAGCATGGTCGAAGGGGACAAAGGAAAGATAAATAGAGAAACCTGTCACATGTAAAGAAGGTATTACGTTTAACCTTGCTCGACATTTTTTCATGAAGCGCCAAAAAGAGTCTTCATCTGCCAAGTGAAACCTCATTTGTTGTGTTTATGGACTGAAAACTAGGGCTACTAACGAAATTAAGTCCAATTTTATGTTCCTTTTAAAATTTAATCCAAAATAGAATGAGTATGTTTACCACTGTCACAAAGTTTATATACCTACGTTAAGTAATTATTCAGAAGTTTTCCTGTAGATTTTATTTTTGTTGAGAATAATAACCCTCTAAATTCAAAACGTAAACTATCACCTGTAGTCATTGGTACGATTTCAGGTAAAATCCCTCTTTATTTTATTCGGAAAGCAATTTTTGTGTCTGTTCACGCTTATACAATGGCTAGCAACTCGCGATCGCGTAGAAGTAGTGAAATTTGGGGTTTCTTCGCCGATTTAGGTGATGGGAAAGCAAAGTACAACTGTTGTTGTAAGTGTATTTCATCGCGCGATTCGTCGACAGGCAGTAGAGGGAGGACTGAAGTGAAGGGAGAATGAGTGACGTAGCGCCAATGTAGTGGGAGAGGGAGAGGGGAAGAGAGTGAGTGAACGAACTAGAAAAAAAGTGTGGAGTGTGCTATCTGTGTAGAGTTTGAAGTACCAGTTCATTGAAATTGAGTGGTTAGTTCACATTTCACTGGAGTTTTAAAGCGTTCATTTGAACGACTCATTCACGAGCTCCCCACCACTAGTCTGGATTACTGGCGGCGAGTGTGTGATCGGCCACATTTCCAAATGTGGTAACCAAATTTTGTTACTATAAAAGAAAGTTTGACATGATTTAAGCATAACGCAGGACAGTGCACGCTATCAATATGTCCCATAAAGCCGCACGCGAAAAAAGCGGCTTTTCAGGTCATATCTCCCGTTCTATTGATCACAGAGATAAGGGTCAACAATTTTGGATAGCCTTCGTCCGATCGACCATTTGCATACCTATCGGAAAAGTGGTACACTGTAGCTAGCCTAGAGTACAGAGCTAAAATTTAAACATTACACACTTTCTCCAGCCTAGTCAAATCGAGGAAGTCAGTTGGTTCGTCCGCAGTTTCTAGAGTGCACCTTAGTCGGCTTGAAAAGAACCATTTGCTCAAGGGCGATCCCCCCCCCCAAAAAAAAACAAAAATCCGAAAAAGTACAATTTTTGGGTACAAAAAATGGAGATGGCCACTACCATACTTTCTTTCACGGCAGATCGTCGAAAACGTTACCTTATGCCCTCAAGATGGTACTCTCGAGGAAGTTAGAAATTTTTTTCGATGTCATTATTCGTTACCAGGGTTCAAAGTTGTCGAACATCTGCAGTAAAATATGAGCGTAATATCCGGTCTGAGGTGTAAATGTTGTCTTAACAGACGTTGTGGACACCAGGAAAGGGTTCTATGGACATTGCAAGGATTCGGAGGCCATCACACTATGAAACTTCCTGGCAGATTAAAACTGTGTGCCGGACCGAGACTCGAACTCGGGACCTTTGCCTTTCGCGGGCAAGTGCTCTACCATCTTTTTTTTTTTTTGTTATTAATCTCATTGTGCTCGTTTTCGTTCGTTGCATCTGCTCGGGGCGGACGTCGTTGCGTTTGGTCTGGGCGGACGTCACAGGACATTCGTTTAAGTTGATCGTTGATTCCTTTAAAGGGTCTTAAAATGCCTGAAAAGAACTTGAAATGACTGCCAAATAGTTATGCAAAACCGGAAAGACTGAGAATTATATACAATTCCTAATAACGTTTTTAGTCTTTCATGATACAAATCCTAATCTGGGCGTGATCGATGAACAGCGATTCATGAGCAACGTATTGACAAAAATGCAAAGCAAACAATTTCCTGTTAACTTTATACAATGAAGCGTCAAAGAACTGGAATATGTATGCGTATTCAAATACAGAGATATGTAAACAGGCAGAATACGGCGCAGCAACGTATACAGCTTATATGAAACGAATTCTAAAGGTTAGTAAATTTTTGACAGTTTAATCATATACGTAGTCATATTTATGTACTTTGGCACGCATAACCAACAAATAAGTACGAATAATACACTGAAAAGCCAAAGAAACTGGTACACAGAGCGGCTGATCCCGGCGGAGGTTCGAGTCCTCCCTCGGGCATGGTGTGTGTGTTTTAGGTTAAGTAGTGTGTCAGCTTAGGGACTGTTGACCTTAGCAGTTAAGTCCCATAAGATTTCACACACATTTGAACATTTTTTGAAACTGGTACACCTGCGTAATATCGTGTAGGACCCCCGCGAGCACGATGAAGTGCCGCAACACGACGTGGCATGGACTCGACTAATTTCTGAAGTAGTGCTGGAGGAAACTGAAACCATGAACACTGCAGGGCTGTCCATAAATCCGTAAGAGTACGAGGAAATAGAGATCTCTTCTGAACAGCACGTTGCAAGGCACCCCAGATATGTTTAATAATGTTCACGTCTGGGGAGTTTGGTGGCCAGCGGAAGTGTTTAAACTCAGAAGAATGTTCCTGGAGCCACTCTGTAGCAATTCTGGCCGTGGTGGGTTCGCATTGTCCTGATGGAATTGCCCAAGTCCGTCGCAATGCACAATGGACATGAATGGATGCACGTGATCACACAGGATGTTAACGTATATGTCACCTGTCACAGTCGTATCTAGACGTATCAGAGGTCATATATCAATCCAACTGCACACGCCCCACACCATTACAGAGCCTCTAACAGCTTGAACAGTCCCCTACTAAGATGCAGGGTCCATGGATTCATGAGGTTGTCTCCATACCCGTACAGGTCCATCTACTCGATACAATTTCAAACGAGACTCGTCTGACCAGGCAACATGTTTCCAGTCATCAACAGTCCAATGTCGGTGTTGATGGGCCCAGGCGAGGCGTAAAGCTTTTGTTGTGCAGTCATCACAAGTACGCAAATGGGCCTTCGGCTCCGAAAGCCCATATCGATGATGTTTCTTTCAATGGTTCGCACTCTGACAGTTTTTGATGGCCCAGCATTGAAATCTGCAACCATTTGCGGAAGGGTTGCATTTCTGTTACGTTGAACGATTCTATTGAGTCGTCATGGTCCCGTTTTTGCAGGATATTTTTCTGGCCGCAGCGACGTCGGAGATTTGATGTTTTACTGAATTCCTGATATTCACCGTACACTCGTGAAATGGTCGTACGGGAAAATCCCCACTTCATCGCTAGCTCGGAGATGCTGTGTCCCATCGCTCGTGCGCCGACTATACCACCATGTTCAAATTCACTTAAATCTTGACAAACTTACATTGTAGGAGCAGTAACCTATCTAACAACTGCGCCAGACACTGGTTGTCTTATACAGGCAAGGCCGTATTCTGCCTGTTTACATATCTCTGTGTTTGAATACGCATGGCTATACCAGTTTCTTTGGCACTTCAGTGTAATTGAATGCAATTTGCCAGTATGACTCATAAAACTGGAGTACCGAAGTAGAAAGCAAGAGCTAGATTGGTTGTGCTGGTGCATGATAATTTTCTCTTATTTTTTATATGCTATAAAATTTGTTACAGTAGTAGCCTAATATTTTGCCAACTTAGCACTCTAAGGGATGTGAAGCTTTGATAGACTTGGGCACCCCCATGAGGCTTGAGCCCCGGGAATTTTGCCCTCCCTCCTGCCCGCATCTCGTCGGGCTTGTATGTGTCGTCTGTTGTGTCGGACACGTCCGAAAGAGCAGACACCATTCTGATCCAGCAGCCACTATGAATTAAGACACAGCGGAGTTACAGACATTCGCTGCAAGATGGCATTGATTTAAACGAATGGGGAAAGATGAAAATTTGTTCCGTACCGGGATTCAAACCCGGGTCTCCTGCTTAGTAGGTAGATGCACTATCTGGACACAGTGATCATCGCAACTGTACAGATTACCCTAAAGTGCCTTTTCAGAACCTAATTCTCAACTTAACCACAAACTACTAATGTAGTGCCCCTCGCCCTTTATCCTCATTACTTGCGACATTTCGCCGATTCCTGGAAGAGTTCGAACCTTAGTGTAGATCCACACTGAAGAGATCATTGGACGTACTCGCTTTAACTATGTGTATGTGGTGTCTCTTCTTTCTGACATGTCCGAAAGACAGACACCACATATATCATTAAGGTGAGGATGACTAATTGATCACTGTAATGCAGATGCACAGCATGCTCAAACTCTCATGGGAATCGGAGAAATGTTGCGAGGACTGAGGATAATGGCTGAGGGGCACTACATTAGTAGTGAGTGGTTAAGTTGAGAATTTGGGGTCTGATGGGAGGCTTGCTAGCATAGTCCATGCAGTTGCGCCGGTCACTGTGCCCAGATGGCGGAGTGGTGAGCACATCTGCCTACTAAGCCGGAGACCTGGGTTCGAATCTTGGTCATGTACAAATTTTCAACTTTCCCCCTTGATTTACATCAATGCCCACTCGCAGCCAATATCTATAATTCCTTTGTCTCATAAATCTTGTTTGTCGATCAGTAAGTGCATATCGAGCTCATCTCGAAGTGGCAGGAGAGTTAATTAGCTCTATGCGTCTGCAGCTGCTGAATGTGAGAGACTTTCGTTTCATTCGTTGTTTATTCATTTGTAGTATGTACAATTGTGAGAATGTGTCTGTCGACTGTGTTTGGGACAGGGTTGGATGCGTGTCTTTGAAGTTTATGAGACGAACCCTGATGGGGGTGCATTTTAGTGGTAACCAGGATATCCGTGTCTTTTGTGAAACAGAGCAGTTGTTGTGTGTGTGTACTGTAAGACCTTCAGAACACACACCATCAGATTATTTGCCTTGTCACTCTAACGAAGTAGGCGAGTGTCAGCAATATGTCTCGTGGTATTATCGTGGCGTGTTTATCTTCTGCTGTTAGGTCACTTGCACGCTTAGAGTAACAGATTGACGGTGACCAACTTTAAACAGAACTTGATTAATTTTCACACACATTTATTAAAATAATGACAAGCATAAAAATTACTTAACTTGGTTCTGGATGCTATTTACGATTGACAATCTGAAGTTCCTTTGGTATTGGTACATCAATCTTATTGTCAAATATATCTCTGATACTTGACAGAAGTGTCTATAAATTTACCTTCATGGCTATGTACAGGAATATGGTAATCTTATTGGGCGCAGACTGAAACTTGACTATAGACTGGCACAGACAAATGTAGAACTCATACAGACTGTTGCAGACAAATGCAGATTGTCTAATCGGAGGTCCGTACACTCGTTATAATACCTCGCGCGTTCATGTACCACTGCGCGAGTGTGTTCCGCGAGGAGAAAAGGTTCTACGTTAGCAGCAATCTAATTTTTTTTTCTTTTTTTTCATTTATTGAATTTCAATTCCCCCCGAAGGGGGCTGGCTGGCAGCAGCTTAGTATGCCGCTCTTCAGCCGACAGATTTTGTGACAAAGATCAAGAGAACAAATAATAAAAAACAGGCGATAAAATCGGAGACTTAGAGAGTAACAAGGCGAAAAGAAATCGTGGAACTTAAAACAACAACATAGGGATGATGACGCTAATAAAAATACATACGAAGCAGACAGGGAAAACAATAGACAATTAAAAAACACGGCGACAGTCTGGATTCTGTTCGCAAAGGACATAAAATTCACACCTAGCGACAGCATGGTTTCTGTTCGCAACACGAGAAAGACAAACAACACTGAATAGTCACTGGAACACTGCACTAAAAAGTTGGCAAATGTGACACCACAGTCGAGAGCAGGTGGGGGGAAACTGGACAGAAGATGGGAAAACAAAAAAAGGGGGGAAAGGAGAGTAAAAAAGAAGGGGGGAGCCGGGAAAGGAGCTGAAGGAGGATGAGGACCCACAAGAGGGGTGGGGGGCAGACGCGACAGGGAGTGGGGTAGGCAGAGGAGGGGAATACAAAAGGACTGGGGGGGAGAAGGGAGGTAGGGAGAGGTTTAGTGGGGAGAAAAACAGGACAGAAAGGGGGGGGAAAGGGAGCCCAGGGAAAGGACAGAGGAAAGGAGGGGGATGGAGGATCAGAGTTGATAGGAAGGATAAATGGAGGGAGAGAGGGCATCATCCGGGAGGGGGAGGTGACGGAAGCCACCTTGGGAAAGGAGATGGAGGGTGTAGAGATGGAGGGTAGGGGGGACACAACGGTGAAGACGTGGCAGGGGGCGGGGACGGGAGAGGAGAGGAGCAACCAGGGGGTGAGGGGGTTCAAGACGGCGGGAGGTGTAGAGGATGCGGATATGTTCGAGGAATAGGAGCAGATGGGGGAAAGGAATGAGATCATAGAGGATACGCGTGGGGGACGGGAGGCGGATACGGAAGGCGAGGCGGAGTGCATGACGCTCAAGGATCTGGAGGGACTGATAGAATTTGGGGGGGGCAGATATCCAGGCAGGACTGGCATAACAGAGGATGGGACGGATGAAGGATTTGTAGGTGTGGAGGATGGTAGAGGGGTGCAACCCCCATGTCCGGCCAGAGAGGAGTTTGAGGAGTCGGAGGCGGTTGTGGGCTTTGGATTGGATGGAGCGGAGATGAGGTATCCAGGTGAGGTGACGGTCAATGGTGAGACCAAGGTAGGTGAGGGTGGGGGTGAGGCGAACAGGACGTGTGCAGACAGTAAGGGAGAAATCCAGGAGGCGGAAGGAGCGAGTGGTACGACCTACGATGATTGCCTGGGTCTTGGAAGGATTGAGTTTCAGGAGCCATTGGTTACACCATGCAGCAAAAAGGTCAAGGTGATTCTGGAGAAGGCGTTGGGACCGTTGGAGGGTAGGAGTGAGGGCGAGGAATGCGGTGTCATCAGCATATTGCAAGAGGTGTACTGGAGGGGGGGTTGGGGCATATCTGCCATGTACAGGAGGTAGAGGAGAGGGGAGAGGACAGAGCCCTGGGGCACACCGGCAGAGGGGTAGAAGGTGTGGGAATTGGCATGATGGACGGTAACATAGGAGGGGCGGTGGGAGAGGAAGGAGGCCACCAGACGGATGTAGTTGATAGGAAGGGCGTAGGTTTGGAGTTTAAACAGGAGACCGGGATGCCAGACACAGTCGTAGGCCTTTTCGAGGTCAAGTGAGACAAAAATGGCGGAGCGACGGGAGTTAAGCTGGAGGGGGAGGAGATGAGTGAGGCGGAGGAGTTGGTCATCAGCAGAGAAGGAAGGTCGAAAGCCACATTGGGTGTTCGGGAGGAGGTGGTTTTGGTGGAGGTGGAGATGGATGCGCCGGGAAAGGATGGATTCCAAGAGCTTGCTGAACACCGATGTGAGACAGATAGGACGATAGGAAGAGGCATCAGATGGAGGCTTATTGGGTTTGGAGAACATCAGGATACGGGAGGTTTTCCACAGGTCGGGATAGAAGCCAGTGGCAAGGATGACATTGTAGAGGGTGGCAAGGAGGGAAAGGGAGGAGGGAGGGCAGTGTCTGAGGTGGCGGTAGGTAACGCAGTCGTGGCCGGGAGCAGTGTTGCGTTTAGTGTGGAGTGTGAGGCTGATGTCCTGTGTAGTGATGGGAGTGTTAAGTGCAGAAGGTGGGGTGTGGCCCAAGTACTGGAAGCTAGGAGCAAGGGGAGGAACAGAGGTATTCGTACGGTCCATGACATCAGGGAAGAGGGAATAATCAAAGTGAGGATCATCTGGGATGGAAAAAACATCAGAGAGGTGGGAGGCAAAGTGGTTGGCCTTACTGAGGTTGTCAGGAAAGGGACGGTCATTAAGGAGGAGAGGGTACTGGGGGGTGGGGCGGTTCCCAGTAAGGCGGTGGAAGGCAGACCAATACTTGGAAGAGTGATGCGCCCAAGGAGGTTTGGAGAGGCAAGGACCACATCAGGAGTGGTGTTGGATTCGGGCCGGGTGTGCTGAGGCAGGGGAACCAGGTCTCCCTGGAGAGTGGTGAGAAACTGATGCCACCGCCGGAGGTCGGCAGGATCACGGCTGTGGATATTGAGGTCAGCGGGAATCACGTAGGTGGAGAAGGTGCGGTCAATGTGGGCCAGGAAATCGTACGGGATGGGGGTGCGAGGGCGGACATAAATGGTGGCACAGGTGATGGTAAGGGTGGGGAAGAAGAGGCTGAGGGTGAGATGCTCGGCAGGATTGTTAAGGAGAGGTTGGGGCCGGACAGGGAGGTGCTTGAGGTGGCCTATAGCAACTCCGCCACGCGCGAGAGGGTACGGGTTATCGGTGCGGTGTAGAGTGTAAGGAGCCGTGGAGACGGAGAGACGGGGTTGAAGGAAGGTTTCATTTAGGACGAAGGCATCCACGCGGTGCTGACGTAGGGTGTGGAGGAAGAGGAGTTTGTGGGTGGGCAGGGAGCTAATGTTGTGGTACAGGATACGGTACGGTTGTTGTGCCATGGGAGTGGAGAGTTAGACATGGGTGGTGAGGGGGGTGAAGGTGAAGTCGGCCTGGTTGTGGGAGTATGTGGCATAGGTGGTAAGATGGAAGATGGAACGGGCAGCGAGGGCGATTTGGGAAAGAGTGTGTGAGCGCTGGAAGGGGTGGATGTTTTGGAGCACAATGGTGGTGAAACGGATGATGTCCTCAGCAGTAGGGGGAGGGCGGAGCGAGTTGTTGGGGTGGATGGGGTCATCAACAGGATGGACAGGCACGGTGAGCTCAGGGGTTACTGGTGGAGGTTTCGCTTTACACTTCGAGGAGTAGGTAGGATGTGGTTCGTTGCAAGTGTTGCAGGAGGGGGGAGAGGTGAGGTTGGGGCAATGCTTGAGGAAGTGGGAAGCTTTGCAGTGGGGACAAGTACGGGGGTTCCTGCAGGCAGAGGTAACGTGGTCGTTGTAGGTGAGACAGCGTTGGCAGCGGTAGGATTGGACGGGGGAACGGGAGGGGTCCACCTTATGGCGCTGATTGTAGATGAGGGCTCCCTCGGTGAGGAGGCGGTCAATGGAGGAGGAGGATTCGGTGAATATCCGCATGAGAAAAGGCGGCCCGGCATCATTGAAGATGCGACGGGCCGAGCGGATTTCAATGTCGGGCCGGGAGTTGAGTTCCGCCAACACCTCAGCCTCCGTGATCACGGGGCTAAGCTTCGTGACCACAGCGGTGAAGGTTGGCGGACGCCGGGGAGGTTGAGGCTGACGGGGAGAGGACGGGGTGTGGTAGGGGGTGAGGGTTGCACGTTGGCCAAATTGGATACGGGGGATGCGGGAGAGGAGATCGGTGTGGAGGGAAGCACTGGGGGATTTGATGAGGACCTTGCGAGGAATCAGTTAGGAGATGGGAGCATTGGGGTAGTATTTCCGGATGGCGAGGGTGAGGGAGCGGGCAGCAAGGAATTGAGGGTCAGGATTGGAGAGGACAAAGGTGTGGGTGGCAGGCGGGGCGGGGGCGGGGGTCGGAGCCGCGTCCATGGGGGTGGGTGGGTCACGGGGGCCGGGGTTTTTTTTGGAGGAGACTGCAGGGGAAGGGTCAGCATTCGGGCGCTTTGAAGGTTTCGTGGGCACGACCGGGTGGAGAGGGGGCAGCGGTACGGGTTGCAGGGGGAGATGGCCGGGGGCAGGACCACCCTGAGCAGCGGATGATGCAGACGGAGGGGGCGTGGGTGTCACTGAGACTGTGGAACGTCGAGCAGAGATCCGTGCTGGCTTGGAGCCTGTCGGAGGCGGTGTGGGGAGCGGCGGAAAGTCAGTAGCTGTCGATGGGGCGACAGTGATAGGGGAGGAGGAGTTGGGGGTGGTTACAGCCGAAAATGGTGCAGGGGTGGGGTGGACAGGGAGAGAAGGAAGGACGGGAAGTGGGGTGGAGGAAGAGCTCCATGTGATGGTGGTTGGAGCAGCGGAGGGAGAGGTGAAAATGATAGTGGTGGTGGTGGTGGGTTGGGACATGGCGGCGGCGCGCGAGAAGGGCGGCGGCGGCGACCAGACGGCGACGGCGACGGCGGCGACCGGCAGGCGGCGGCGGCGGCGGCGGCGGCGGCGAGCCCCGGCAGGCAGTATGGACGGCAAGCAGACGACACGGCAGGGAAACGGCGGGGATCTTCCACGTCGAAGGTGCACCCTGAGAGTAGCCCATGCAGTGAAACTCTTCGATGAAGAAGAGAGGGAATCCAACCCTCGAATTGCAATCTCTTTTTTTTTTTTTTCTTTATTGTGATTTTAACACGTTATACAAAGGCGGGCTGGCAGCAGCACAATACGCCGCTCTTCAGCCTTGAGTGTTACAACAAGTAGTACATAAAGGTCGCACAGAGTAGACAGTAAAAACGGTGGGCAAAAAAATGTAGACACTAAAAATCGAAAAAACATGGAGCCTTTCACGCTGGACGAGAAACATCACTAACACTGGGCGACACGATGCACAGAACATGGATGATGGCGACGGCACGTGAACGGTGGGGGCGTGACGGCGAACAACACTACACACAAACGAAGGCACACACACGAAACACTGACGGCGATGATCTCCGGCGCGCGAATGTTCACTGAGCGTGTACGAGTCCGGGGACCTGCCAAGAGAGGAGGTGGAGGAGGAGGAATGGGAAGGGGAATGGGAGAGGGGGGAGCAGAGATGCCATGGGCAAAGGAGAGAGGGGGAGGGAGGAAGGGGGAGGGGAAGCCCGGTGGAGAGGGGAGGAGGGAGGGGGGAAAGGAAAGAGGAGGGAAGGGAAGGGAGGGAGGGAGGGTGCCTAAAGGAGAGGACACAGGAGGTGGGGGGGAGGATCAAAGTTGATAAGAGGGGTAGATGGAGGGGACGAGGACATCATCAGGGAGGGGGAGCTGGCGGAAGCCACCTTGGGAGAGGGTAAGGAGAGTGGAGAGATGGAGACCGGGTGAGACGTGGGAATACAGGCGCGGCAGCGGGAGGGGGTGGGAGAGGATCGGGGACACGAGCGGGTGAGGAGGATCAAGCTTACGGGAGGTGTACAGGATCCGTATCCTTTCAATGAAAAGGAGGAGGTGGGGGAAGGGGATGAGATCATACAGGATCCGCGTGGGGGAGGGGAGACGGATGCGATAGGCAAGGCGGAGAGCATGGCGTTCAAGGATTTGGAGGGATTTATAGAAGGTAGGGGGGCGGAGATCCAGGCTGGATGGGCATAACAAAGGATAGGGCGGATGAGGGATTTATAGGTGTGGAGGATTGTGGAGGGGTCCAGACCCCACGTGCGGCCGGAAAGGAGCTTGAGGAGACGGAGTCGGGAATGTGCCTTGGCTTGGATCGTCTGGAGATGGGGAGTCCAGGAGAGGCGACGGTCGAGGGTGACGCCAAGGTACTTAAGGGTGGGAGTGAGGGCGATAGGACGGCCATAGACGGTGAGATAAAAATCAAGGAGGCGGAAGGAAGGGGTGGTTTTGCCTACAATGATCGCCTGGGTTTTGGAGGGATTGACCTTGAGCAACCACTGGTTGCAGCAAGCGGTGAATCGGTCAAGATGGGATTGGAGAAGGCGTTGGGAGCGTTGCAGGGTGGGGGCAAGGGCGAGGAACGCGGTGTCATCGGCAAACTGGAGGAGGTGGACGGGGGGCAACGGCGGCGGCATGTCCGCCGTGTACAAAAGGTACAGAAGGGGGGAGAGGACGGAGCCTTGGGGCACACCGGCGGAGGGGAAAAAGGTGTAGGAATCGGTGTTATGGATGGTGACATAGGAAGGACGGCGGGAGAGAAAGGAACCGATCAGACGGACGTAGTTAATGGGAAGGGCGAAGGTTTGGAGCTTGAAGAGGAGACCGGAATGCCAGACGCGGTCATAAGCGCGTTCGAGGTCAAGGGAGACGAAGATTGCGGAGCGACGGGAATTAAGCTGTTCGGAAAGGAGATGAGTGAGGTGAAGGAGAAGATCGTCGGAAGAGAAGGATGGCCGAAAGCCACACTGGGTGACGGGAAGGAGGCGGTGCTGGCGGAGATGCTGGTGGATGCGGCGGGTGAGGATAGATTCCAGGGCCTTGCTGAAGACCGAGGTAAGGCTGATGGGACGGTAGGAGGAGACGGCGGACAGCGGTTTGCCAGGTTTAAGGAACATGAGGATACGGGAGGTTTTCCACAGGTCGGGGTAGTAACCGGTGGACAGGACTACATTGTAGATCCTGGCCAGGGTGGAGAGGAAAGGGACAGGAGCTTCACGAAGGTGACGGTAGGTGGCACGATCGTGACCAGGAGCGGTGTTGCGTTTGGTGCGGAGTGTATCAATGAGATCCTGGGTAGTGATAGGGGCATTGAGTTCCGTGTGTGTAATGTTGTCCAAGTACTGGAAACCAGGAGCGAGGGGAGGGACAGAGGTGTCAGTTCGATCGCGGATATCCGGGAAGAGGGAGTAATCGAACTGGGGATCATCGGGGATGGAGAAAACATCGGAGAGGTAGGAGGCAAAGTGATTGGCCTTACTAAGGGTGATTGGTAGGGTTGCATTTAAACGGGTGCATGTCTGTCGCCAGTCCCGGCGTTTCTTAGCCACGAGCAAATTACGAACGTGTCGCTGGAGTTGCCGGTGGCGTCGTAGTGTGTCCGGGTCACGCGTGCGGAGTAAGGCACGGTAGAGACGACGGGATTCATGGAGGAGGAGAATGGCCTGTGGGGGTAAGGTAGGACGGTGGGGGTGGATGGCGACAGTAGGAACGTGGGCCTCCACGGCCTCAGACAAGGTCTGCTGGAGAAAGGAGGCGGCATGGGTGACATCGTCAGGGTGGCGGTAGGTGAGAGGGTGGCTATCGACCTGGGTGGAAAGGGTATCCTGGTAGGCATTCCAGTCGGCTCGGGAATAATCGTGGACATACTTAGGGGGAGGATCAGTACGAGGATCGGGGCGAGGGCGACGACCGTCTGAAATGGTGAGGAGGACAGGGAGATGGTCGCTACCAATAGGTTCCAGGACATCCACCGTTATGCGGCCAAGGAGGTTGGGGGAGGAGAGGATAACATCAGGAGTGGAGTTGGATTCGGGACGGGTATGCTGGGGGATGGGGACGAGGTCGCCTTGAAGGGTGTAGAGGAACCGATGCCATCGCCGTAACTGGGCAGCGGAACGACTATGGATGTTGAGGTCGGCGGCGATCACGTAGGAGGAAAAGGTACGATCGACGTGGGAGAGGAAGTCGAAGGGAATAGGAGCGTTGGGGCGGACATAGATGGTGGCGCAGGTAACGGTAAGGCCGGGGAAGAAGAGACTAAGGATCAGGTGTTCGGTGGGGTCGGGAAGGAGAGGTTGGAGCCGAATGGGGATCTGGCGGTGGTGACCAATGGCAACTCCGCCACGCGCAATTGGGAGGGGATTATCGGAGCGGTGGAGGAGGTAGGGCGAAGTGTGAACGGTATGGTGGGGTTGGAGGAAGGTTTCATTAAGGAGGAAGGCATCCACGCGGTGGGTGGCAAGGGTGTGCAGGAAGAGGTTCCTGTTGGCGGGTAGGGAGCGGATGTTGCTGAAAAGGATACGTTGCTGGCGCGCCATGATAGGGATTTAGACGAGGGTGTCAAGGCGGGAGAAGGTGAAATGGGCCTGGTTGTTGGAGTAGGTGGCGTACATCTTGAGTTGGAATATGGAACGGGCAGCAAGGGAGATCTGCTGGAGGGTGTCAGGGCGCTGAAAGGGATGAACATTCTGGAGGACGATGGTAAGGAACCTGATGACGTCCTCAGCGGTGGGGGGGGGGGGGGGGACCTAACCAGAAGAATGCAGGAAATTGTATGTGGTAATTCAACCAATATAGTCCGAGAACACTGTTCTGACAGGGTAGAAATCACTGATGGGGTCCTCTAAAGCTCAGACTTGGGTCGACTATTGTTCCTGATATATGTAAACGACCTAATGTCTGAAATACAAGAAGCAGAAATAGTACTTTCCACAGATGTTACCAGAGTCCATTTAAAATTACTTGATACTTAACGTCTGTCCATTGCCGCTACAGTCTCGCCACGTCGGCTGCCGACTACTGCTTGGTTAGAAGTAGTTGAAAAACAAATACGGCGGGTCACTTCACAAAAGCTGTTAATGCGTAACGCAGAGCAGTGCTGGAAGTGGCCTCCGTGAAACGCTACCAATGACTGAACTGTGGCAGACGACACATTTTGTAGCCCTGAATTTAAACTCATGTTCTAAGCTAACTACAACCTTGTGATGGGCAATGTATCCGAGAAAACGGCGGTCCACTGTCTGCGGCAGAACTAAAATCATAATCGCATTGTTCATGATGATTAAAGCTAGCCTCTAAGTGTAAACCCAAGACAGAAAAAATTCATTTTCAGATCTAAAAGCCTGAGAATTTGTGGGAAAAGGACTCGACGAGTGCTGGACATAAGTTTTTATTTAAATAATTTCATGCAGTACAGCCATCCAGTGCGTTCACCCGAGGTCCAGACTCCAACTGACTTAGTGCACAATACCACCGGCAGAGGGCGCTGTCGTCCAAGATGGCGGCCATGACGTCACGTGATGATGCAAGTACCTTTACCCAAGATGATGGCAAACATTGTGTTCACCATGTGGTCTAGGACACAGCTAGAGCACAGTCCCATTACATAATCCAAGATTGTCGCTCGCAGTACGTGAAACACGTGTCACCCCTCGTCCCACCTGTAGTCAAGCACTGAGAGAGACATGCTGCAATGCTTTCTCTCTCATGCATTTCTAACGGGGCATGCACCACGTGTATAGCCTACGAGCATGCGAATGCTGACGTCGTGGCCTCTAGTCCGCACTCTCATACTGATGCCACATATCGTCTTCTAGAAATATGCTAACGATTCTAACTGAACACATGTGGCACACATCGCGTATCTAACGTACGAATTACCTAAGTACTTAATTACAATCCAATTTTAATGATGTTCGATAGCCGGATGTATCACTTGGAGATTCAATGATCAAATGAGAAGTTCGAGGTTTTCCCACTAAGAGTGCAGTCCTCATTCAATCATGATGTAGCACCCGCAACCTCTAGAATGTTGCACTCCTATTGCCTACTGCATTAGTGACGTGATTCGACGTCATAGAAGCTATATAAACCAAACCACAACCGAACTCGCCCTCAGTCTGCTTCTGTACTTCACCCAGAGTTCAATCGCCGTACTTTTGTCCTCATCATGAAGCATACCAGCAGCACCAGCAGCGACAGCAGCAGCAGCGGCGGCAAGCGCCGCCAAGCGGATGAAGATCAATTACCTTTTCAGTGTTCAAATATCTGTTTGAGCCACAGTCCACCGACCGCTGCGTCCTTTAACGGATTGTGTGTGTGCTATATCTGTTTCGGACCGCACTATACACAGACTGCTGCGATCTTTAACGGATTCTGTTTGTGTGTTGTATCTGTTTTGGACCGCACTCTACACAGACTGCTGCGTCCTTTAATGGACTGTATGTGTGCTATATCTGTTTGGACCACAATCCACAGACTGCTGCATCCTTTAACAGATTGTGTGTATGTATGTGTGTCACAGAGATATTTTTTTCCATACTGGATATTATATTCAGTCTTTTCCGTCTTTTTAGAATTCATCCCTCGCATGTTGGCTGAGCTAGCCCATCAGCTAGAGGTCGAGAGGGCTGGCGAATGTAAGTATATTTGTAAAACGTAGTTCTTAGATACAATAATTTCGTGTAATATATATTGGTTTTCCAAGTGCCTAGACTAAGCTGTCTGAGACATAATCTTTTCTTTTCTTTCTAGATGATTCTAGGTATAGGGAGGGGGATGCGGAGGGTGTCATGCAAGACGGGGTTGAAATTCCTGATTGGGTTCACGTGATGGCGGCTGCTGCAGATAAAGATGAATAAGAATCCGAAAGGCACAAGCTTATGGCCTTTTTAGATGAGGCGGCGGATATACCTTAGTGGGTGGGAGACCTCATTGAATGTGCTGATGAGTTGCTCAAGCCATGGAGCCATAGTGGAGAAGGTGAATATTTTTTAACTTTATCATTACAGCAAATAATTACCATTATTGAGTCTTATTACTCATTGTTTTAAATCTAGATCATTAAACTTATTTTTTCTTATTTTTGTTACAGGCATATCACACGAAGTACATCGTGTACCTAGAGCGGTGGTTGCGGGGGCGGGAGTTGGCTGCACACCACAACAGAGACAGCGTGGTCATCGGTCTCATCGGATTAGGGAAGGAAGTTGGCCGTGCCCTTTCAAAGGAACCATCCCGGCATTTGCCTGGAGTGATTTAGGGAAATCACGGAAAACCTAAATCAGGATGGCCGGACGCGGGATTGAACCGTCGTCCTCCTGAATGCGAGTCCAGTGTCTAACCACTGCGCCACCTCGCTCGGTGCATGAGAGGCAGCACCTGCCCCAGCACGGCCTCAAGCTCTCTAGCGCCCATGGGCTACTCAGCTGGCAGAAGAAGAAGATGAGCAGGTGCATCTGCCTCCCACCTCACCGGTCGGTAAAGGGGACATCAGGCCTCGGGGGCCATCGCTTCAGGCCATCACCGCCTCCGCCGCCTCCTCAAACAGCTCGCCCCCACCGTCAATGAAAGGTGTGTGTACCAAGGCACACACCCCGCACCCTCACCAGCCCCGTCATTGATGGGCTGGACTCCTAGCTCTAGTAGTAGTAGTAGTAGTAATAGTAATATTGATTATCGTGTCACTAGCAGTAGTGCTCTCCCCCATCCTATTGATAGTGAAGTACATCAGAATAATGGTATAATGACCACTCTAGAATACTCAGCAGTTGATGGGGCTGTTGAGGGGTGCATCTCATTCACAAGGATTGAGAATCCGGGAGGCAGGTACCGTGGCCCTGTTGGGTTTTAAGAGGCGTGCGTCCCTGCCTTGGAGACCGAGTTCCTCAAAGTCCTAGACGATCCGAGATTTAACGCCATTAAATGCAGTGCAGTATTATGCTGCGAGTTGAATAACCCACCTAAACATTCAGGTGATGCAGAGACTGAAACTCTGCACTATATGTGGGGTGATAATGGCGTTATTTCTCGGAACACATCCATTGCTGAGTGTTATCGTCAATCCACCTTGAGAGTTACTATGGCCCGATTTTGATGGTATGGAGTTGCCCATAAAGATCCAGGACATACCTAAATTTGAGGCACAGAATACCGGCATATCAGTTCATGTTTATGGCCTGGAGAAGAAAAGCAAGCCAGATGAGCAACACAAGCACACAGTCGTTTGACCCTTATTTATATTTGGCCCGGTCACGATCAATGGACCACCCTGTATAGAACTTTGATTAAAATAAATTGATAATTTCCAGTAGACATTTGCTTTGCAATTATAAGCTCGATTGCTCTACAACTAATCCTGACTAGGTGATCCTCAAATAATAAATGTGATGTAGTCGGAAGAATGAGGTCTCATGTTACAGTTGGTAACCACGACAGCGCCGCAAGCCAGAGACAATCGCCGCCAGACGCAGCCGCAAATGAGGGATGTCAATGGAGTCACACCCTTAAGAGGTTCCCTACGTCGCCGCTGCCGTCGGGTCTACTTGCGTCAGAGTGCAGCGCCGCTCGCCCCAGTCTGTGATCGTCAGTGAAGACTGTATCACAAACATAGTTTACATCCAGCAGTGCTTGATTTATTAGTCAGACCTTCGTACCAGAGTTTATAGACAAATTCATAAATAACTCTTCTTCTGTACTAATCAAGCCATGAACAATATTCTTGTACTCGGCGACAGTAAGGAAACATATATTGTTATTCAAGAGGACAGGGAATGTATGAAAGTTAAATATTAGAGTTTAAGGTCTTTTACTAAAAATCACTAATGTTTTATGTGTGTCGTAGTAACCGCTCGACTTCCTCCTGAAATAAATCTAGGCTTGCTACAATACACAGAAACAAATATAGTTAGTTCTCTGTATATCTACACTACTAGGCATTAAAATTGCTACACCAAGAAGAAATGCAGATGATAAATGGGAATTGATTGGACAAATATATTATACAAGAACTGACATGTGATTACATTTTCACGCAATTTGGGTGCATAGATCCTGAGAAATCAGTACCGAGAACAACCACCACTGGCTGTAATAACGGTGGTTCAAAAATGGTTCAAATGGCTCTGAGCACTATGGGACTCAACTTCTGAGGTCATTAGTCCCCTAGAACTTAGAACTAGTTAAACCTAACTAACCTAAGGACATCACAAACATCCATGCAGGATTCGAACCTGCGACCGTAGCGGTCTTACGGTTCCAGACTACAGCGCCTTTAACCGCACGGCCACTTCGGCCGGCTGTAATAACGGTCTTGATACTCCCGAGCGTTGAGTCAAACAGAGCTTGGATAGCATGTACAGGCACAGCTGCCCATGCAGCTTCAACACGATACAACAGTTCATCATGACTAGTAACTGACGTATTGTGATGAGCCAGTTGCTCGGCCACCATTGACCAGACGTTTTCAATTGGTGAGAGATCTGGCGAATGTGCTGGCCAGGGCAGCAATCGAACATTTTCTGTATCCAGAAAGGCCCGTAGAGGACCTGCAACATGCAGTCATGCATTATCCTGCTGAAATGTAGGGTTTTGCAGGGATCGAATGAAGGGTAGAGCCACGGGTCATGTTGTTGTTGTTGTGGTCTTCAGTCCTGAGACTGGTTTGATGCAGCTCTCCATGCCACTCTATCCTGTGCAAGCTTCTTCATCTCCCAGTACCTACTGCAACCTACATCCTTCTGAATCTGCTTGGTGAATTCGTCTCTTGGTCTCCCTCTACGATTTTTACCCTCCACACTGCCCTCCTATGCTAAATTTGTGATCCCTTGATGCCTCAACACATGTCCTACCAACCGATCCCTTCTTCTAGTCAAGTTGTGCCACAAACGTCTCTTCTCACCAATCCTATTCAATACCTCCTCATTAGTTACGTGATCTACCCACCTTATCTTCAGCATTCTTCAGTAGCACGGGTCATAACACATCTGAAATGTAACGTCCACTGTTCAAAGTGCCATTAATGTGAACAAGAGGTGACCGAGATGTGTAACCAATGGCACCCCATACCATCACGCCGGGTGATACGCCAGTATGACGATGACGAATACACGCTTCCAATGTGCGTTCACCGCGATGTCGCCAAACACAGATGCGACCATCATGATGCTGTAAACAGAACCTTTATTCATCCGAAAAAATGACATTTTACCATTCGTGCACCCAGGTTCGTCGTTGAGTACACCATCACAGGCGCTCCTGACTGTGCTGCAGTGCCAAGGGTAACCGCAGCCACGATCTCCGAGCTGATAGTCCATGCTGCTGCAAATGTCGTCGAGCTGTTCGTGCAGATGGTTGTTGTCTTGCAAACGTCCGGCCAGCCGCGGTGGCCATGCGGTTCAAGGCGCTGCAGTCCGGAACCGCGCAACTGCTACGGTCGCAGGATCGAATCCTGCCTCGGGCATGAATGTGTGTGATATCCTTAGGTTAGTTAGGTTTAAGTGGTTCTAAGTTCTAGGGGACTGATGACCTAAGATGTTAAGTCCCATAGTGCTCAGAGCCATTTGAACCATTTTTGCAAACGTCCCCATCTGTTGACTCAGGGATCGAGATGTGGCTGCACGATCCGTTACAGCCATGCGGATAAGATGCCTGTCATCTCGACTGCTAGTGATACGAGGCCATTGGGATCCAGCACAGCGTTCCGTATTACCCTCCTGAACCCACCGATTCCATATTCTGCTAACAGTCATTGGATCTCGACCAACGCGAGCAGCAATGTCGCGATACGATAGACCGCAGTTGTGATATGCTACAGTCCGACCTGTATCAAAGTCGTAAACGTGATGGTATGCATTTCTCCTCCTTACACGAGGTATCACAACAACATTTCACCAGGCAACGCCAGTCAACTGCTGTTTGTGTTTGAGAAATCGGTTGGAAACTTCCATCGTGTCAGCACGCTGTAGGTGTCGCCACCGCCGCCAACCTTCTGTGAATGCTCTTAAAAGTTAATCATTTGCATATCACAGCATCTTCTTCCTGTCGGTTAAATTTCACGTCTATAGCACGTTATCTTCGTGGTGTACCAATTTTAATCGCGAGTAGTGTATTTTGTTGTCTGGTTCTGATGGTGTTTCCATTGCAGAATATATGTCCAAGCTTTGGAGATTATTGTTAATTTGTTGAATTGATCTATCGAGCATTGCACTTATCCGTATAGCATTTTGATGTCGAAGTCGCAAGTGTGGTCGGGAAACAGCATACACAACTGCCGGCTGCAGCACGACTTCACGACTTAGACTTCACATCTCATATGGAAGCTGATCTCAACAACAATGGGAAACGCCAAATATCAATATGTCAGTTCCGCAATCTAATGAATTCTGAGAATTCAAAGACTTACTGATTTCTATTTCTTGTAGAACGTTACTGAATACTGTTGTTTCAGATGCAGGTGACTATTTTCTTCTAAAATATCATTGTTCTCATGTAAATGTAAGGAGATAAAAAGTAGTTACTTACCATGTTGGAGGAGGTAGCAGGCAGCACTGTGTTTGAAAGCTTCATCCCTCCTGCTAATTTCCTAGGGTTCATTCACAAATTGTATTGTGCAGCACAGTAACAATTCATTGCCCGTCAAGTTTACAAGTAATGTTTGATAAAGCGCTTTCCTTTCGTTAATGCCTCTTTCAGTATCCCCGAAGGTTCTAGTTACTGGTGGGATCTACAAAACTTCACGAATTTTTGAATAAAAGGATGGAAAAGAGACACATGGGAGTTTTAATGCCAATTAAAATTTTAGTTACACTTGCATATTCAATCTTTGCAACAGTATTAAAACACGCCACACCCTACCAAAATGGATCTATTTCCTCTACAGGAATACGAAATCCGCCTTATAACTGCACATGCTTCTAGAGTGAATGGACGTATCATTGTTTCTCTCAGATACACAGTTCTCCTTGTGTTTAGTAATACAGTTTGTACAGACCTGCTAGTTATTTAATATAGCTGTTTGAGGGCGATACTTCTCGCAGCATAGGTCACAGTGGAAAACGTTTAAATCGGTCAACCTAAGGCGTGGGCACGTCATTGAAAATTAATGTTACTGCATCGTGTCGCTCACACAAAGGACGGATTTGTTGCGGCGGCAACCGGCCAGCCGCTGCTGCGAGCGCCGGTCCGTCTCAAAATACAGATCTGCCTCCACGGTCGATGGCTGTGTACTACTGAAGGCATATTTCTTACACTGACACCTCAGCCAGCATTGGAGTCCTGCGTGTAGTGCACACGGTCCAAATGATGGAAACCAAATACTTATCGAACAAGTGAGGGAGTGCAGCTTCTTGAACGATACAGGCAATCCAGATTATAATAACATTTTGAAGACGGCTGAAGCATGGAGAGAGATAGCTGCTAACTAAACTGCATCAAAATTTAAAATATTTTTACAAAAATGTTAATGTTCACATACGACGTGTATTACATAAAAATGAAGTGCAGTACAGTAATAAGTACTGGAATTCAATTAGTTTATATTACGTCTTAAAACATCTGGAAGATATTACTAAATATGTAAGCAGCAATGTAATCAAAACAGAAAGTAACTCGTAGAAAATCGAAAGAGAAAACTGCCACCTTTGTTGAAATCAACATTTTCAGCCAGTAAAGGGTTTACTTACTCGTTAAAATTGAACAAAGCCCCAATCCCCGATGGAATCCATATCAGATTGTATACCCAATTTGTGGCTGAGTTAACCCCTCAGTTAACTATAATCTATCGTAGATTCCTCGAACAAATAACAGTGTTCTGTAGCTGGAAGGAAGCGTAGATCACACCCATCTACAAGGAGGGATAGCAGAGGTGATCACAAAACTACCATCCAATATCCTTGCCATTCATTTGTTGTAGAAAATTAGAACACGCTGTGAGCTCAAACATAATGAGGTATCTAGAAGAGAATGACCTGGTGCATGCCAACCAGAACGGGTTTCCAAACTGTGGATCACGTAAAGCCCAACTTGCACTTTTCTCATATGGCATACTGAAAACAATGAATAAATCCATTCAGGTAGATGTAGTATTTCTCGATTTCCGAAAAGCGTTTGACTCGGTACCTACACTTGTTATCAAAAGTACGATAGTATGGGGAATCATGTGAAATTTGTGACTGGATTGCTGATCTTTTGTTAGCGAGGACGCAGCAAATTATTTTGGATGGAGCATCATCGACAAATGTAGAAGTAACATCAGGTGCATCCCAGGGAAGTGTGTTGAAAGCCTTGAGGTAATAATAACAGTAGCCTCAGATTTTAGATCTCATACAAAAAGGACGTGTAATTTTTACTTATGCATCAACAATATGTGTAATAAATGATATGTGTGATAAAAAAATCTGACTTTCGCCTGCAGTCATAAGAAGAGGCAGTAATTTCTCCCATCCGGCAAGACGTCTTAATACGCTAATTATCAAGAATTAGTGGATAGCCTGTATGATCGGCAACCACAGAAAATTATATATACAGTAATACGCTGCGAGGAAGACTGTTCATGGCACCAAATTTAGTTCCAACAAGAATTCATGCTTTAATTCCATTACTGCAAGTATTAATTATATCTCATTACCTAAATTTGTGTTAGCTGTTGGGCTGCCTCCCAGAACGGTTCAGATATAGCTAAGATTAAAAGTGGTGCACAGACTGGTAACTTGCTTTAAGTGTTCAGAAATGTAAAACTGCGCTCTTCACAAATTGAAAAAACATAGTATTCTACGACCGCAGTATCAGTGAGTCACAGTTTGAATCGGTAAACAATCATTCTTCCTAGTGTTATGGAATGGTCACATAATCTCCATCATGGATAAGACATGTGGCAGACTTCGATTTCTTAGCAGAATACTGGGGAAATGCAATCACGCTACAAAGTGCTTACTAATCACTAATGCGACACATTCGAGAATATTGCTCAAGTGTGTGGGACCCGAACCCAAACGGACTCACAGGGGATACTGAACGTATACAGGAAAGGATAGCACAAGTGGTGAAAGGTTTGTTTGACCTGTGGGAGAGTCTCACTGAGATGTTAACATAATAGAACTGAAAGATATCTGAAGATATGTGTAAACTACCCCGAGAAAGCCTACCTACAAAGTTGAAGATGTGGCTTCAAATGAAGACTCTAGGAATATACTACAAATCCCTACACATCGCTCCCTTAGGGATCGTAAGGACAAGATCAGACTAACTACAGTCTTTTTTTTCCTTTATTATATTTCAGTTCCCCATCGGGGCGGGCGTGCAGCAGCATATGCGATGCTCTTCAGCCGAAAGACATAGAACAATCAATAGAAGACATTTAAAAATATACAAAGGAGAAAACATGGTGAACATAGATATAAAAAAATGAGGAACATCCTGGAAGACAATAGACAAAAAAAGGGGCGACTGTAATGGAGATAAAAACCATAAAAAAGTAGCGCACACAAAAGACCACACACTGGGACAGTTAAAAGAATACAAGGCACAGTATGACTGAAGCATGAAAGTATCGACGGATGGCGTAGCACATAACAAACACTGACAGTGACACATGTAAGTACAAGGCCAGCATACAATTAAAATCACACCTCTCGACGCACAGGAGAAACAGCACTAAACACAACACTGACATGGCACACTGACGATGATCAAAATGGAGGATCTGCCAGGTGCAAGGAGATGAGAGAGACCGGAAGAAGGGAGGGAGGGAGGGGAAGAGAGGGGGGGAGATGGGCGGGAGGCGCGCCAAAGAGGGCCAGGTAGTGAGGGATGTGGAAAGGAAAGAGGCAAGGATGGGGTGCAGGGTCTCAGGGGGGACTAAGGAAAATCCATTCTGGGAGAAGGAGGGGAGAGGAAAAAGGGGGCCCTGGGGAGGGCGGGAACAAGGCCAGGTTATAGTTGGAAGGAAGGGTATATGTCACAGCGAAGTTCATCATCTGAGAGGGGGAAGCGCTGGAAATTGCCCTGATGAAGGAGATGAAGGGTGTGGAGGTGGAGAGAGGGAGGGATACAGCGATAGAGGCGCAGCGACAGGCGGGGGGTGGAGAGGAAGGTGGAAATCAGCAGGTGGGGGGGGGGGGGGGGGGATCAAGCCTGCGGACGATGTAAAGGATGCGGAGATGTTGGGGGAACAAGAGGAGTTGGGGGAAGGGGCTGAGTTCATGCAGGAGCTGTGTGGGGGAAGGAAGGCGGATACAGAAGGCAAGGCGGAGCGCATGGTTTTCGAGGATTTGGAGGGCCTTGTAAAAGTGGGTGGGTGCGGAGATCCAGGCAACGCTGGTATAACAGAGGGTAGGACGGATGAGGGATTTGTAGGTGTGGAGGATGGTAGAAGGATGCAATCCCCATGTCCGGCCAGACAGGAGTTTCAGGAGGTGGAGACGGGAATGGGCTTTTTGCTGGATGGTCTGGAGGTGAGGGGTCCAGGTGAGGTGACAGTCGAGGGTGAGGCCAACGTATCTCAGGGTGGGGGTGAGGTGGATGGGACGACAATAAAGGGTAAGGTAGAAATCGTGGAGATAAAAGGAGTGTGTGGTGTGGCCTATGATGATTGCCTGGGTTTTGGAGGGGTTGAGACGGAGGAACCACTGGTTACACCAAGTGGTGAACTGGTTAAGATGGGTTTGGAGGGTAAGTTGGGACTGTTCAAGGGTAGGATAGAGAGCCAGGAAGGCTGAGTCATCAGCAACCTGGAGAACGTGGACAGGTGGAGGTGGCTTGGGCATATCAGCCGTATACAAGAGATAAAGGAGAGGAGAGAGTACAGAGCCCTGGGGGACGCCAGCAGTGGGATAAAAGATACAGGAGTTGGTGTTGTGGAGGGTGACATATGAAGGACGGTGCGAGAGGAAGCAAGCGACGAGACACAGAAAATTGATAGGCAGGGCGTAGGTTTGGAGTTTAAAGAGGAGACCGGGATGCCATACACGGTCATAGGCATTTTGGAGGTCAAGGGAAACAAAAATGGAGGAGCGACGGGAGTTGAGCTGGAGGGAGAGACGGTGAACAAGGTTAAGGAGTTGGTCTTCAGTGGAGAAGGAGGATCGGAAGCCACACTGGGTAAGGGGGAGGAGGTGGTGTTGAATAAGGTGCTGTTGGATACGGTGGGAGAGGGTGGATTCGAAGACCTTACTGAAGAGTGAGGTGAGGCAGATGGGACGACAGGAAGAGGTGGCAGAAGGGGGTTTGTTGGGTTTGAGGAATATGAGGATGCGGGGGGTCTTCCACAGGTCAGGGTAGAAGCCAGTAGAGAGGATGATGTTATAGATATGGGCGAGGACAGTCAGGAAGGAATAGGGGCTTTCTCAAAGGTGGATGTACGTGACACAGTCGTGATCAGGGGCAGTGTTGCATTTAGACAAGAGGATAAGTTTAATGTCTTGTGCTGTGATGGGAGTGTTTATGTCGAAGGGGGGCAACTGCCCCAAGTATTGGAGACTAGGAACAAGTGGAGCGACCGAGGTATCGGCACGTTCCATGACAGTGGGGAAAAGAGAATAATCAAAGTGGGGATCATCGGGGATGGAGAAGACCTCAGAAAGGTGGGTAGCGAAGTGGTTGGCCTTACTGAACTTGTCAGGAAGGGGGCAATCGTTATGGAGAAGGGGGTAGTGAGGAGCGGAAAGGGAAACAGTAAGGCAATAGAAGGCGGACCAGTACTTGGAGGAGTTGATAGGGAGGGTGGCATTGAGTCACGTGCAGGTCTGGTGGCAGTATTGGCGTTTCGTTGCTGTAATCAGGTTCCGTACGTGTCGCTGTATTTGCCGGTGGCGTTGGAGTGTATCCCTGTCACGAGTGCGCAGGAAGGAGCGATACAGGCAGCGGGATTCACGGAGGAGGAGGACAGCCCATGGAGGGAGAGTGGGATGGTGGGGATGGATGGTTTTAGTAGGAACATGGGCCTCCACGGCGTCAGTAATGACCTTCTGAAGGAAGGACGAGGCATGGATGAGATCGTCAGGGTGGCGATAGGTAGGTAAGAGGGTGGCTTTCGACCTGAGTGGTGATGGGTTCCCGGTAGGCATCCCACTTGGCACAGTAGTAGTCATGAATGACCTTGGGAAGGGGTGCAGGGTGGGGAGCCGGGGGGGGGGGGCGGTTAGCAGACGTTATGGTGAGAAGGATGGGAGGTGATCGCTACCTGTGGGGTAATGGATGGCGACAGTGATACGCCCAAGGAGGTTGGCGGAGGCAACGATAATATCTGGGGTGGTGTCACTTTCGGATCGGGTGTTCTGGGGAAGAGGAACAAGGTCACCTTGGATCGTGGAGAGGAACTTATGCCACCACCAAAGGGCGGCAGGAGTGCAGCTATGGACGTTGAGGTCGGCGGCAATTACATTGGTGAAGAAGGTGCGGTCAATGTGCAAGATGAACTCATAAGGAAGAGGAGCTGTGGAGCAGACATAGATGGTGGCACAGGTAATGGTGAGGGAGGGGAAGAAGACACTGAGGATAAGGTGTTCAGTGGGGTCATTGAGGAGAGGTTGTGGCTGGACGGGGATATACTTAAGGTGGCCAATCGTGACTCTACCCTGCGCACAAGGACCAGGAGCTTCAGTGTGGTGGAGGTTATAGGGAGAGGTGTGGATAGAATGGTGGGGCTGGAGAAAGGTTTGGTTCAAGAGAAAGGTGTTGACTTGGTGGTGGGAGAGGGTGTACATGAGTAGGTATTTGTTGGAGCAGAAGGAGCGAATGTTCTGGAAGAGGATGCGATACTCACGCCGTGCCATGGCGGGGAGAGAGGGGGGAAGAGAGGGAAGGGAAGAGGCTTAAACTAGGGTGTCGAGGCAGGTGAAGGTGAAGTGGGCTTGGTTGTGGGAGTAAGTGGTAAAGGTGTTCAGGTGGAAAACGGAGCGAGCGGCAAGGGAGATTTGTTGGAAGGTGTGGGGGCACCGAAAAGGGTCAATGTTTTGGAGTACAACGGTAAGGATACGGATGATGTCCTCAGCTGTGGAGGGTGGACGGAGGGAATTGTTGGGGTGGACAGGGGGATCAATGGGATGGGCAGGGACTGTAAGCTCAGTGGTGGCTGGAGGGGGTTTGGCTTTACACTTGTGGGAGTAGGTGGGATGGGGCCATTGCAGGTGTTACAGGAAGGAGGAGCAGTGAGGTTGAGGCAGATCTTAAGAAAGTGGGAGGCCTTGCAATGGGGACAGGTGGGGGGGGGTTTGCAGTTGGGGGTCAGGTGGCCATTGTACATCAGGCACCGCTTGCAGCGGTAGGATTGGGGAGGGGATTAAGAGGATTCGACAGGGTAGTGACAGTGGTAAATCAGGGCACCCTAGGTGAGGAGATCGTCAATGGAGGGGGCGAACTCAGAGAAGACCTGCATGAGGTAGGTGGGACCAGAGGCATTGTGGATATGGATTTCTAGGTCTGGGTGGGAATTTAGTTCTGCCAACACCTCATCCTCCGTGATCACCAGGCAAGCTTGGTGAACACAGCAGTGAATGTGGGGGGGGGGGGGGGGGTGACGGGGAGGCTGGGGCTGACAAAGAGTGGGAGAGGAAATGAAGGGTGTCAAAGATGCATGGGTTCCAAACAAAACTCGTGGGAGTTTACGGAGGAGGTCCGTGTCAAAGGAGGGGACAGGGACTCGATAAAGACTTGAGTCCCTGCGAGGAATGAGTTGGGAGATGGGAGCACCAGGTAAATACTTTTGTATCTCCACTGAGAGGGTACGGGCATCGAGGAACTTAGGATTGGGGTTTGACAGGAAAAAGTGTGGAGGGTGGGGGCTGGGGTACGGGTGGCTGGAGAAGGGGTGGTGTCCGTGGAGACGACAGGAGGAGGGGGAGGTGGTGTTGACTTTTTGTGGGAAGTGGCGGGAGCAGAGTCGGTAATGACGCGCTTTTGGAGATTTTTGGAGACCGGAGGCTGGGAGGAGGAGAGAGGGACAGAGAGGAGAGGGAGGTGGCGGGTGGCAGATCCCTGTGGCGTAGAGGAGGTGCCTGGAGAAGCAGCCGGTTTAGTGATGGCGACGGTGGTTCGGCGCGACGCGACGCACGTGGAAGATGCAGATAACGAAATGACGGACTGGATGAGAGAGGGAAAGCCGACCACCTGAGGGGTGGCAGCAGAGGCGGCAATAGAGGCGTATGTGTGGGTGGGGGTAGTAGTGGGAGCTGTTGAGGGTGTGGAGGCTGGATGAAGGGTGTAGAGGTGTGGGTATATAGCAGGGGAGGAGATAGGGGAATGGGTAAGTGGGGGAAGGGGAGGTGAGGTGTAAGGAGGAAGGCCAGGGGCGGCACTCCAGGAAGTGACTGTGGAAGACGGGGAGGGGGAGGTGTAGATGAGATGACAGTGGAGGTGGGAGTGCTCGTGGTGGACGAACGGCGACGGACGGACGGACAGCAGGCGGAGGCAACGATGTGCGATGGCGGTCGGACGGCGACAGACGGACAGCAGGCAGCGGCGGCGACGAATAGATGGACGGACAGCACGCAGCGGCGACGACGATGGACGGCGAGCAGGCAGGCAGGCGGATGGACAGATAGACACCAAACGCAACAGTAACAGCAACAGCAACTAGCACTTTGAAGAGGTAGATTACACCCTGAGGGTAGCCCAGGCTCTGGAATCTTGTGCCTTCGAAGGAGGGAATCCAACCCTCTAGATGTGCTAACTACAGCATGCACAGAGCCATTTAAACAGTCATTCTTGCCATGCTCCATATGGGAATGGAACGAGGAAAAACCCTTAAAGCTGATACAACAGCACATACTCACCGACATGCACTTCACAGTGGTTTGCAGAGTGTAGATGCAAATGTAGTTTTATGTATAGATAACATAAAAAACATTTAGGTCTCTGATATACCAGGTGATCAAAAAGTCAGTATAAATTTGAAAACTTAATAAACCACGGAATAATGTAGATAGAGAGGTAAAAATTGACACACATGCTTGGAATGACATGGGGTTTTATTAGAACCAAAAGAAAAAAACGAAGTATTGCTAGACGCGTGAAGGATCTCTTGCGCGGGTCGTTTGGTGATGATCGTGTGCTCAGCCGCTACTTTCGTCATGCTTGGCCTCCCAGGTCCCCAGACCTCAGTCCGTGCGATTATTGGTTTTCGGGTTACCTGAAGTCGCAAGTGTATCGTGATTGACCGACATCTCTAGGGATGCTGAAAGACAACATCCGACGCCAATGCCTCACCATAACTCCGGACATGCTTTACAGTGCTGTTCACAACATTATTCCTCGACTACAGCTATCGTTGAGGAATGATGGTGGACATATTGAGTATTTCCTGTAAAGAACATCATCTTTGCTTTGTCTTACTTTGTTATGCTAATTATTGCTGTTCTGATCAGATGAAGCGCCATCTGTCGGACATTTTTTTTTTTGAACTTTTTTGGTTCTAATAAAGCCCCATGTCATTCCAAGCATGTGTGTCGATTTGAACTTCTCTATCTACATTTTTCCGTAATTTATTCAGTTTTCAAATTTATACTGACTTTTTGATCACCTAGTATATTTTCGCAGAGGTGTCGCTTGGTTCCCTTTCCTTTGAACGTATTCATTTATTGAAATGAAATCCTATAGCAGTCTACGAAACTGCCCGTTACTGAAACTGCGACATAACTTGCTCTGCAGTTAATGGAGTTATGAGATAGTGGAGTATGTCTCTGTGGCTACCACACGTTCGGCTTAATAAATGTTGTCAAATATGAGATAGTTTCTTACGTAGTTGTGCATAACATACCAAATTTTGTTGCAAACTTGCTCTACTGTCTTGAAAACGGTATAATGTTCTACCTGAAATATAATCTCGACTAATAAACTACTATAGTCTTTAAATTACTTTGACTTTTCTTACTTTAGTGTTACGACAAATTTTTCGTCATATGTTATTGCATACAAATATCAATTTACAGAGTTCTTCCTGAAAGCCTGTTTGACCAGGTCTAGGACACAGTTAAACTGGAAAATATTTAACATGAAGAACTCAAAAAACTCTTTCTTCGTTTAATAACTCACGACTGATAGTGTCGTGAAGGAATTTTTGTCAAACCTTGTCTCAAAGATGGGATGTATTTCAGTTTTTTCACTACGCAACTATTGCAGTAGAACGTCTTCTTCTTCATCATTTTCTTCCAGCAGTAAGAAATCGTCATCACTCATTTTGAGGCTTTCCCTCCAATTTCAAAAACAATTTCGATACATTAGTTCAGCAACTTAATACTTAGAAAATGAGTACCACATTAACTATGACCTATAACCAAAAAGGTATATAATTCATTATCAAGCAGTGTTATGAAACTACAAGATACTGAAACAATTTCGTGTGCCCGTTTTTTTTTTTTTTTTTTTTTTACTTTATTGTTATTTTAAAGCCTGTACAGCAGGCAGGCTGTCAGCAGCATACTACGCTGCTCTTCAGCCATAAAAGGTACAATCAGCAAAAACAGGAGAAAAACATAAAAGTTACAAAATGGTCTGCAATAAAACAGGAGACACAGAGAAACAAACACGGAGCCGTTCACACTCGACGATAAGCCACACTGCAAACTGTTGAGACGACGCACAAACACTGAAGGAGACGATGGCACTGGTGAACGATGGAGTGTGACGGTAAACACTGAACACTAAACATGACGGCACACACGATACACTGATGGCGGTGATCTCCGGCGCGCGAATGTCCACTGAGCGTGTGCGAGTCCGGGGACCTGCCAAGAGGGCAACAGGGATGAGGAGGGGGAGAGGGGAGGAAAAGAGGATGCCATGGCTTAGGAGACGGGGACAGGAGGATAGGGACAGGGGAGGGGGGGGCCCGGGGGACGAGGGACGAGAAAAGGAGGAGGGAGGGAAAAGGGAGAGAAGGGAGGGAGGGTGCCCCGAGGAGCAAGCACAGGAGGAGGGTGGGAGGATCAAAGTTGGTAGGAGGGGTAGATGGAGGGGAGGAGGGCATCATCAGGGAGGGGGAGCTGGCGGAAGCCACCTTGGGAGAGGGTAAGGAGGGTGGATAGATGGAGACCGGGTGGGACGTGGGAGTACAGGCGTGGCAGCGGGCGGGGGTGGGAGAGGATCGGGGAGACGAGCGGGTGAGGAGGATCGAGTTTACGGGAGGTGTATAGGATTCGTATCCTTTCGAGGAAGAGGAGGAGGTGGGGGAAGGGGATAAGGTCATACAGGATCCGCGTGGGGGAAGGGAGACGGATGCGATAGGCAAGGCGGAGAGCATGGCGTTCAAGGATTTGGAGGGATTTATAAAAGGAAGGGGGGGCGGAGATCCAGGCGGGATGGGCGTAACAGAGGATAGGGCGGATGAGGGACTTATAGGTGTGGAGGATGGTGGAGGGGTCCAGACCCCACGTTCGGCCGGAAAGGAGCTTGAGGAGACGGAGTCGGGAACGTGCCTTGGCTTGGATTGTCTGGAGATGGGGAGTCCAGGAGAGGCGACGGTCGAGGGTGACGCCAAGGTACTTAAGGGTGGGGGTGAGAGCGATGGGACGGCCATAAACGGTGAGATAGAAATCAAGGAGGCGGAAGGAGGGAGTGGTTTTGCCTACAATGATCGCCTGGGTTTTGGAAGGATTGACCTTGAGCAACCACTGGTTGCACCAAGCGGTGAACCGGTCAAGATGGGATTGGAGAAGGTGTTGGGAGCGTCGCAGGGTGGGGGCAAGGGCAAGGAAGGCGGTGTCATCGGCAAACTGGAGAAGGTGGACGGGGGGTGACGGCGGCGGCATGTCCGCCGTGTACAACAAGTACAGAAGGGGGGAGAGGACGGAGCCTTGGGGCACACCGGCGGAGGGGAAAAAGGTGTAGGAATCGGTGTTATGGATGGTGACATAGGAAGGACGGCGGGAGAGAAAGGAACCGATCAGACGAACGTAGTTAATGGGAAGGGCGAAGGTTTGGAGCTTGAAGAGGAGACCGGAATGCCATACGCGGTCATATGCGCGTTCGAGGTCAAGAGAGAGGAAGATTGCGGAGCGACGGGAATTGAGCTGTTCGGAAAGGAGATGAGTGAGGTGAAGGAGAAGATCGTCGGAAGAGAAGGACGGCCGAAAGCCACACTGGGTAACGGGGAGGAGGCGGTGCTGGCGGAGATGCTGGTGGATGCGGCGGGTGAGGATAGATTCCAGGACCTTGCTGAAGACCGATGTGCCCGTTATTTCCCCCTAATAGCACGAACAATGTTAGTGAAGAAAGCACGCAAATCCGAAAGAAGTCGTTTATAATGTTTTGAGGGAGGTGGTGAATGTCTTTCGAAAAACTAACTCCAGGAGTTGATGCAACTTTGCCTCATTTACATACAGTGTTTTTTACAGGAAGAAATTCGGAAAACTCATTTGCCTCGCGTACTGCCTTTATCACCGCTCCGTGGGTACCGTTACGAGCTAGAAGCGTTCGCGCTGCCACCTGCCGACGATGCGGAAGAACAGCTAGGGGTTAACGCGACTGCCGCCAGATGTCGACGGCAACTGCTGTACTGAAATCGTTTATAAAATTGTAAAACAAAACCGAAGGAGAACAGATTGTTACGCATTTCAAACGCGAAATATAATTTTATGTAAAATCTGTGTCAGGTAGAAAAAAGATTATTTTTCTTAAGAAATTTGGTAAAGTTTTGGTTATTGTCATACCGTGTAACTACAACTAAGGGAGGCTATTTAAACCCTGCGGCGCACGGCATGAGCAGCCGTCCCCTCCCTTCCCCCTCTTCCCCTGGGCTTCCTCTCCCCCTTCCTCCCTCCCCCCTATCTCCCCTGCCCGTGGCATCTCTGCTCTCCCCTCTCGCTCTCCCACTCCCCTTCCTCCTCCTCCTCCTCTCTTGGCAGGTCCCCGGACTCGCACACGTATAGTGAACATTCGCGCGCCGGAGATCGTCGCCTTTTGTGCTTCGTGTGTGTGACGTCATATAGTGTTTTTGGTGTCCGCCGTCCCACTCCTACGTTCACTTGTGCCGTCGGACTCACCAGTGTTTTGTGCGCCGTGCCAACGTGTTTTCAGTGTTGTTATCGTCACATGTGAACGACTCCGTGTTTTTTATGTCTCTGTGACCTCTCTCTTTTGCCCGTCACTCTGTTCATTGTCATGCACCATGTTTTATACTCTTGTAAACCGCTATGGCTGAAGAGCGGCGTAGTGTGCCGCTGCCAGCCTACCTGAATTGTACAGGTTTTAAAATAACAATAAAGTAAAAAAAAAAAAAAAAAAACGGCATGAGCAGGGATGGGAGCCTGCTAAGGGGGATTAAACCCGAGCAAATTGCTTGGGGAAATCTCCCTTCATTGACAATTTTTGGAAGGGGGTGTTAAATTATACACCCTCGCATAAAACCTAGCAAACAAAGTATCCTTGGACGCATGCATTCATGTACGCGTTCTGGATTAGAGGTGGATCGAACTCGTTCATTCACGTGAAGTACTTCATCCATTTCACTCTTTGCAGTGAAGCGTTCAAATGAAGTAGTTCATTCATGAAGTACGGAAGCCTGGCGAAGTTGTCCAGTTTGCCGCTCAGCCGCGGCTACGCTCGCTTCACCTCGCTCGCACAATAATGCTTCGTAATACTTCATAATTTTACCAACAGATGGCCGGATTATGAAGTAACGTCCACGTAACGTTTTGCGTCTTACAGCGTCTGAGGTAACTTAAATACAGCATGGTCGAAGGGGACAAAGGAAAGATAAATAGAGAAACCTGTCACATGTAAAGAAGGTATTACGTTTAACCTTGCTCGACATTTTTTCATGAAGCGCCAAAAAGAGTCTTCATCTGCCAAGTGAAACCTCATTTGTTGTGTTTATGGACTGAAAACTAGGGCTACTAACGAAATTAAGTCCAATTTTATGTTCCTTTTAAAATTTAATCCAAAATAGAATGAGTATGTTTACCACTGTCACAAAGTTTATATACCTACGTTAAGTAATTATTCAGAAGTTTTCCTGTAGATTTTATTTTTGTTGAGAATAATAACCCTCTAAATTCAAAACGTAAACTATCACCTGTAGTCATTGGTACGATTTCAGGTAAAATCCCTCTTTATTTTATTCGGAAAGCAATTTTTGTGTCTGTTCACGCTTATACAATGGCTAGCAACTCGCGATCGCGTAGAAGTAGTGAAATTTGGGGTTTCTTCGCCGATTTAGGTGATGGGAAAGCAAAGTACAACTGTTGTTGTAAGTGTATTTCATCGCGCGATTCGTCGACAGGCAGTAGAGGGAGGACTGAAGTGAAGGGAGAATGAGTGACGTAGCGCCAATGTAGTGGGAGAGGGAGAGGGGAAGAGAGTGAGTGAACGAACTAGAAAAAAAGTGTGGAGTGTGCTATCTGTGTAGAGTTTGAAGTACCAGTTCATTGAAATTGAGTGGTTAGTTCACATTTCACTGGAGTTTTAAAGCGTTCATTTGAACGACTCATTCACGAGCTCCCCACCACTAGTCTGGATTACTGGCGGCGAGTGTGTGATCGGCCACATTTCCAAATGTGGTAACCAAATTTTGTTACTATAAAAGAAAGTTTGACATGATTTAAGCATAACGCAGGACAGTGCACGCTATCAATATGTCCCATAAAGCCGCACGCGAAAAAAGCGGCTTTTCAGGTCATATCTCCCGTTCTATTGATCACAGAGATAAGGGTCAACAATTTTGGATAGCCTTCGTCCGATCGACCATTTGCATACCTATCGCAAAAGTGGTACACTGTAGCTAGCCTAGAGTACAGAGCTAAAATTTAAACATTACACACTTTCTCCAGCCTAGTCAAATCGAGGAAGTCAGTTGGTTCGTCCGCAGTTTCTAGAGTGCACCTTAGTCGGCTTGAAAAGAACCATTTGCTCAAGGGCGATCCCCCCCCCAAAAAAAAAACAAAAATCCGAAAAAGTACAATTTTTGGGTACAAAAAATGGAGATGGCCACTACCATACTTTCTTTCACGGCAGATCGTCGAAAACGTTACCTTATGCCCTCAAGATGGTACTCTCGAGGAAGTTAGAAATTTTTTTCGATATCATTATTCGTTACCAGGGTTCAAAGTTGTCGAACATCTGCAGTAAAATATGAGCGTAATATCCGGTCTGAGGTGTAAATGTTGTCTTAACAGACGTTGTGGACACCAGGAAAGGGTTCTATGGACATTGCAAGGATTCGGAGGCCATCACACTATGAAACTTCCTGGCAGATTAAAACTGTGTGCCGGACCGAGACTCGAACTCGGGACCTTTGCCTTTCGCGGGCAAGTGCTCTACCATCTTTTTTTTTTTTGTTATTAATCTCATTGTGCTCGTTTTCGTTCGTTGCATCTGCTCGGGGCGGACGTCGTTGCGTTTGGTCTGGGCGGACGTCACAGGACATTCGTTTAAGTTGATCGTTGATTCCTTTAAAGGGTCTTAAAATGCCTGAAAAGAACTTGAAATGACTGCCAAATAGTTATGCAAAACCGGAAAAACTGAGAAATATATACAATTCCTAATAACGTTTTTAGTCTTTCATGATACAAATCCTAATCTGGGCGTGATCGATGAACAGCGATTCATGAGCAACGTATTGACAAAAATGCAAAGCAAACAATTTCCTGTTAACTTTATACAATGAAGCGTCAAAGAACTGGAATATGTATGCGTATTCAAATACAGAGATATGTAAACAGGCAGAATACGGCGCAGCAACGTATACAGCTTATATGAAACGAATTCTAAAGGTTAGTAAATTTTTGACAGTTTAATCATATACGTAGTCATATTTATGTACTTTGGCACGCATAACCAACAAATAAGTACGAATAATACACTGAAAAGCCAAAGAAACTGGTACACAGAGCGGCTGATCCCGGCGGAGGTTCGAGTCCTCCCTCGGGCATGGTGTGTGTGTTTTAGGTTAAGTAGTGTGTCAGCTTAGGGACTGTTGACCTTAGCAGTTAAGTCCCATAAGATTTCACACACATTTGAACATTTTTTGAAACTGGTACACCTGCGTAATATCGTGTAGGACCCCCGCGAGCACGATGAAGTGCCGCAACACGACGTGGCATGGACTCGACTAATTTCTGAAGTAGTGCTGGAGGAAACTGAAACCATGAACACTGCAGGGCTGTCCATAAATCCGTAAGAGTACGAGGAAATAGAGATCTCTTCTGAACAGCACGTTGCAAGGCACCCCAGATATGTTTAATAATGTTCACGTCTGGGGAGTTTGGTGGCCAGCGGAAGTGTTTAAACTCAGAAGAATGTTCCTGGAGCCACTCTGTAGCAATTCTGGCCGTGGTGGGTTCGCATTGTCCTGATGGAATTGCCCAAGTCCGTCGCAATGCACAATGGACATGAATGGATGCACGTGATCACACAGGATGTTAACGTATATGTCACCTGTCACAGTCGTATCTAGACGTATCAGAGGTCATATATCAATCCAACTGCACACGCCCCACACCATTACAGAGCCTCTAACAGCTTGAACAGTCCCCTACTAAGATGCAGGGTCCATGGATTCATGAGGTTGTCTCCATACCCGTACAGGTCCATCTACTCGATACAATTTCAAACGAGACTCGTCTGACCAGGCAACGTGTTTCCAGTCATCAACAGTCCAATGTCGGTGTTGATGGGCGCAGGCGAGGCGTAAAGCTTTTGTTGTGCAGTCATCACAAGTACGCAAATGGGCCTTCGGCTCCGAAAGCCCATATCGATGATGTTTCTTTCAATGGTTCGCACTCTGACAGTTTTTGATGGCCCAGCATTGAAATCTGCAACCATTTGCGGAAGGGTTGCATTTCTGTTACGTTGAACGATTCTATTGAGTCGTCATGGTCCCGTTTTTGCAGGATATTTTTCTGGCCGCAGCGACGTCGGAGATTTGATGTTTTACTGAATTCCTGATATTCACCGTACACTCGTGAAATGGTCGTACGGGAAAATCCCCACTTCATCGCTAGCTCGGAGATGCTGTGTCCCATCGCTCGTGCGCCGACTATACCACCATGTTCAAATTCACTTAAATCTTGACAAACTTACATTGTAGGAGCAGTAACCTATCTAACAACTGCGCCAGACACTGGTTGTCTTATACAGGCAAGGCCGTATTCTGCCTGTTTACATATCTCTGTGTTTGAATACGCATGGCTATACCAGTTTCTTTGGCACTTCAGTGTAATTGAATGCAATTTGCCAGTATGACTCATAAAACTGGAGTACCGAAGTAGAAAGCAAGAGCTAGATTGGTTGTGCTGGTGCGTGATAATTTTCTCTTATTTTTTATATGCTATAAAATTTGTTACAGTAGTAGCCTAATATTTTGCCAACTTAGCACTCTAAGGGATGTGAAGCTTTGATAGACTTGGGCACCCCCATGAGGCTTGAGCCCCGGGAATTTTGCCCTCCCTCCTGCCCGCATCTCGTCGGGCTTGTATGTGTCGTCTGTTGTGTCGGACACGTCCGAAAGAGCAGACACCATTCTGATCCAGCAGCCACTATGAATTAAGACACAGCGGAGTTACAGACATTCGCTGCAAGATGGCATTGATTTAAACGAATGGGGAAAGATGAAAATTTGTTCCGTACCGGGATTCAAACCCGGGTCTCCTGCTTAGTAGGTAGATGCACTATCTGGACACAGTGATCATCGCAACTGTACAGATTACCCTAAAGTGCCTTTTCAGAACCTAATTCTCAACTTAACCACAAACTACTAATGTAGTGCCCCTCGCCCTTTATCCTCATTACTTGCGACATTTCGCCGATTCCTGGAAGAGTTCGAACCTTAGTGTAGATCCACACTGAAGAGATCATTGGACGTACTCGCTTTAACTATGTATATGTGGTGTCTCTTCTTTCTGACATGTCCGAAAGACAGACACCACATATATCATTAAGGTGAGGATGACTAATTGATCACTGTAATGCAGATGCACAGCATGCTCAAACTCTCATGGGAATCGGAGAAATGTTGCGAGGACTGAGGATAATGGCCGAGGGGCACTACATTAGTAGTGAGTGGTTAAGTTGAGAATTTGGGGTCTGATGGGAGGCTTGCTAGCATAGTCCATGCAGTTGCGCCGGTCACTGTGCCCAGATGGCGGAGTGGTGAGCACATCTGCCTACTAAGCCGGAGACCTGGGTTCGAATCTTGGTCATGTACAAACTTTCAACTTTCCCCCTTGATTTACATCAATGCCCACTCGCAGCCAATATCTATAATTCCTTTGTCTCATAAACCTTGTTTGTCGATCAGTAAGTGCACATCGAGCTCATCTCGAAGTGGCAGGAGAGTTAATTAGCTCTATGCGTCTGCAGCTGCTGAATGTGAGAGACTTTCGTTTCATTCGTTGTTTATTCATTTGTAGTATGTACAATTGTGAGAATGTGTCTGTCGACTGTGTTTGGGACAGGGTTGGATGCGTGTCTTTGAAGTTTATGAGACGAACCCTGATGGGGGTGCATTTTAGTGGTAACCAAGATATCCGTGTCTTTTGTGAAACAGAGCAGTTGTTGTGTGTGTGTACTGTAAGACCTTCAGAACACACACCATCAGATTATTTGCCTTGTCACTCTAACGAAGTAGGCGAGTGTCAGCAATATGTCTCGTGGTATTATCGTGGCGTGTTTATCTTCTGCTGTTAGGTCACTTGCACGCTTAGAGTAACAGATTGACGGTGACCAACTTTAAACAGAACTTGATTAATTTTCACACACATTTATTAAAATAATGACAAGCATAAAAATTACTTAACTTGGTTCTGGATGCTATTTACGATTGACAATCTGAAGTTCCTTTGGTATTGGTACATCAATCTTATTGTCAAATATATCTCTGATACTTGACAGAAGTGTCTATAAATTTACCTTCATGGCTATGTACAGGAATATGGTAATCTTATTGGGCGCAGACTGAAACTTGACTATAGACTGGCACAGACAAATGTAGAACTCATACAGACTGTTGCAGACAAATGCAGATTGTCTAATCGGAGGTCCGTACACTCGTTATAATACCTCGCGCGTTCATGTACCACTGCGCGAGTGTGTTCCGCGAGGAGAAAAGGTTCTACGTTAGCAGCAATCTAATTTTTTTTTCTTTTTTTTTTTTTTTTTTTTTTTTCATTTATTGAATTTCAATTCCCCCCGAAGGGGGCTGGCTGGCAGCAGCTTAGTATGCCGCTCTTCAGCCGACAGATTTTGTGACAAAGATCAAGAGAACAAATAATAAAAAACAGGCGATAAAATCGGAGACTTAGAGAGTAACAAGGCGAAAAGAAATCGTGGAACTTAAAACAACAACATAGGGATGATGACGCTAATAAAAATACATACGAAGCAGACAGGGAAAACAATAGACAATTAAAAAACACGGCGACAGTCTGGATTCTGTTCGCAAAGGACATAAAATTCACACCTAGCGACAGCATGGTTTCTGTTCGCAACACGAGAAAGACAAACAACACTGAATAGTCACTGGAACACTGCACTAAAAAGTTGGCAAATGTGACACCACAGTCGAGAGCAGGTGGGGGGAAACTGGACAGAAGATGGGAAAACAAAAAAAGGGGGGAAAGGAGAGTAAAAAAGAAGGGGGGAGCCGGGAAAGGAGCTGAAGGAGGATGAGGACCCATAAGAGGGGTGGGGGGCAGACGCGACAGGGAGTGGGGTAGGCAGAGGAGGGGAATACAAAAGGACTGGGGGGGAGAAGGGAGGTAGGGAGAGGTTTAGTGGGGAGAAAAACAGGACAGAAAGGGGGGGGAAAGGGAGCCCAGGGAAAGGACAGAGGAAAGGAGGGGGATGGAGGATCAGAGTTGATAGGAAGGATAAATGGAGGGAGAGAGGGCATCATCCGGGAGGGGGAGGTGACGGAAGCCACCTTGGGAAAGGAGATGGAGGGTGTAGAGATGGAGGGTAGGGGGGACACAACGGTGAAGACGTGGCAGGGGGCGGGGACGGGAGAGGAGAGGAGCAACCAGGGGGTGAGGGGGTTCAAGACGGCGGGAGGTGTAGAGGATGCGGATATGTTCGAGGAATAGGAGCAGATGGGGGAAAGGAATGAGATCATAGAGGATACGCGTGGGGGACGGGAGGCGGATACGGAAGGCGAGGCGGAGTGCATGACGCTCAAGGATCTGGAGGGACTGATAGAATTTGGGGGGGGCAGATATCCAGGCAGGACTGGCATAACAGAGGATGGGACGGATGAAGGATTTGTAGGTGTGGAGGATGGTAGAGGGGTGCAACCCCCATGTCCGGCCAGAGAGGAGTTTGAGGAGTCGGAGGCGGTTGTGGGCTTTGGATTGGATGGAGCGGAGATGAGGTATCCAGGTGAGGTGACGGTCAATGGTGAGACCAAGGTAGGTGAGGGTGGGGGTGAGGCGAACAGGACGTGTGCAGACAGTAAGGGAGAAATCCAGGAGGCGGAAGGAGCGAGTGGTACGACCTACGATGATTGCCTGGGTCTTGGAAGGATTGAGTTTCAGGAGCCATTGGTTACACCATGCAGCAAAAAGGTCAAGGTGATTCTGGAGAAGGCGTTGGGACCGTTGGAGGGTAGGAGTGAGGGCGAGGAATGCGGTGTCATCAGCATATTGCAAGAGGTGTACTGGAGGGGGGGTTGGGGCATATCTGCCATGTACAGGAGGTAGAGGAGAGGGGAGAGGACAGAGCCCTGGGGCACACCGGCAGAGGGGTAGAAGGTGTGGGAATTGGCATGATGGACGGTAACATAGGAGGGGCGGTGGGAGAGGAAGGAGGCCACCAGACGGATGTAGTTGATAGGAAGGGCGTAGGTTTGGAGTTTAAACAGGAGACCGGGATGCCAGACACAGTCGTAGGCCTTTTCGAGGTCAAGTGAGACAAAAATGGCGGAGCGACGGGAGTTAAGCTGGAGGGGGAGGAGATGAGTGAGGCGGAGGAGTTGGTCATCAGCAGAGAAGGAAGGTCGAAAGCCACATTGGGTGTTCGGGAGGAGGTGGTTTTGGTGGAGGTGGAGATGGATGCGCCGGGAAAGGATGGATTCCAAGAGCTTGCTGCACACCGATGTGAGACAGATAGGACGATAGGAAGAGGCATCAGATGGAGGCTTATTGGGTTTGGAGAACATCAGGATACGGGAGGTTTTCCACAGGTCGGGATAGAAGCCAGTGGCAAGGATGACATTGTAGAGGGTGGCAAGGAGGGAAAGGGAGGAGGGAGGGCAGTGTCTGAGGTGGCGGTAGGTAACGCAGTCGTGGCCGGGAGCAGTGTTGCGTTTAGTGTGGAGTGTGAGGCTGATGTCCTGTGTAGTGATGGGAGTGTTAAGTGCAGAAGGTGGGGTGTGGCCCAAGTACTGGAAGCTAGGAGCAAGGGGAGGAACAGAGGTATTCGTACGGTCCATGACATCAGGGAAGAGGGAATAATCAAAGTGAGGATCATCTGGGATGGAAAAAACATCAGAGAGGTGGGAGGCAAAGTGGTTGGCCTTACTGAGGTTGTCAGGAAAGGGACGGTCATTAAGGAGGAGAGGGTACTGGGGGGTGGGGCGGTTCCCAGTAAGGCGGTGGAAGGCAGACCAATACTTGGAAGAGTTGATGGGGAGTGTGGTGTTGAGTCGTGTACATGTCTGGCGCCAGGCTCGGCGTTTCTTCGCAACAAGCAGGTTGCGGATGTGTCACTGTAATTGCCGGTGGCGGGTAATTGTATCCCGGTCACGAGTGTGGAGAAAAGAGCGGTAGAGGCGGCGGGACTCTCGAAGGAGAAGGACGGCCTGTGGAGGCAGGGCGGGGCAGTGAGGGTGGATGGCTTTGGTGGGGATATGGGTGGCGACGGCGTCAGACAATGTCTGGTGCAGGAAGGCAGCAGTGCGAGCGATGTCATCAGGAGACTGGAGGGTAAGGTCGTGGCCGTCAACCTGGGTGTGAATGGAATCCCGGTAGGCATCCCAGTTAGCACGGGAGTAATCATGGACAAGTTTAGGAGGGACGTCAGGGCAAGGAGCGTGCGGGGATGGCGACCGTTAGAGATAGTGAGGAGGACAGGAGCATGGTCACTGCCAATGAGGTCAAGGACATCCGCGGTGATGCGCCCAAGGAGGTTTGGAGAGGCAAGGACCACATCAGGAGTGGTGTTGGATTCGGGCCGGGTGTGCTGAGGCAGGGGAACCAGGTCTCCCTGGAGAGTGGTGAGAAACTGATGCCACCGCCGGAGGTCGGCAGGATCACGGCTGTGGATATTGAGGTCAGCGGGAATCACGTAGGTGGAGAAGGTGCGGTCAATGTGGGCCAGGAAATCGTACAGGATGGGGGTGCGAGGGCGGACATAAATGGTGGCACAGGTGATGGTAAGGGTGGGGAAGAAGAGGCTGAGGGTGAGATGCTCGGCAGGATTGTTAAGGAGAGGTTGGGGCCGGACAGGGAGGTGCTTGAGGTGGCCTATAGCAACTCCGCCACGCGCGGGAGGGTACGGGTTATCGGTGCGGTGTAGAGTGTAAGGAGCCGTGGAGACGGAGAGACGGGGTTGAAGGAAGGTTTCATTTAGGACGAAGACATCCACGCGGTGCTGACGTAGGGTGTGGAGGAAGAGGAGTTTGTGGGTGGGCAGGGAGCGAATGTTGTGGTACAGGATACGGTACGGTTGTTGTGCCATGGGAGTGGAGAGTTAGACATGGGTGGTGAGGGGGGTGAAGGTGAAGTGGGCCTGGTTGTGGGAGTATGTGGCATAGGTGGTAAGATGGAAGATGGAACGGGCAGCGAGGGCGATTTGGGAAAGAGTGTGTGAGCGCTGGAAGGGGTGGATGTTTTGGAGCACAATGGTGGTGAAACGGATGATGTCCTCAGCAGTAGGGGGAGGGCGGAGCGAGTTGTTGGGGTGGATGGGGTCATCAACAGGACGGACAGGCACGGTGAGCTCAGGGGTTACTGGTGGAGGTTTCGCTTTACACTTCGAGGAGTAGGTAGGATGTGGTTCGTTGCAAGTGTTGCAGGAGGGGGGGGGGGAGGTGAGGTTGGGGCAATGCTTGAGGAAGTGGGAAGCTTTGCAGTGGGGACAAGTAGGGGGGTTCCTGCAGGCAGAGGTAACGTGGTCGTTGTAGGTGAGACAGCGTTGGCAGCGGTAGGATTGGACGGGGGAACGGGAGGGGTCCACCTTATGGCGCTGATTGTAGATGAGGGCTCCCTCGGTGAGGAGGCGGTCAATGGAGGAGGAGGATTCGGTGAATATCTGCATGAGAAAAGGCGGCCCGGCATCATTGAAGATGTGACGGGCCGAGCGGATTTCAATGTCGGGCCGGGAGTTGAGTTCCGCCAACACCTCAGCCTCCGTGATCACGGGGCTAAGCTTCGTGACCAAAGCGGTGAAGGTTGGCGGACGCCGGGGAGGTTGAGGCTGACGGGGAGAGGACGGGGTGTGGTAGGGGGTGAGGGTTGCACGTTGGCCAAATTGGATACGGGGGATGCGGGAGAGGAGATCGGTGTGGAGGGAAGCACTGGGGGATTTGATGAGGACCGAGTCCTTGCGAGGAATCACTTAGGAGATGGGAGCATTGGGGTAGTATTTCCGGATGGCGAGGGTGAGGGAGCGGGCAGCAAGGAATTGAGGGTCAGGATTGGAGAGGACAAAGGTGTGGGTGGCAGGCGGGGCGGGGGCGGGGGTCGGAGCCGCGTCCATGGGGGTGGGTGGGTCACGGGGGCCGGGGGTTTTTTTGGAGGAGACTGCAGGGGAAGGGTCAGCATTCAGGCGCTTTGAAGGTTTCGTGGGCACGACCGGGTGGAGAGGGGGCAGCGGTACGGGTTGCAGGGGGAGATGGCGGGGGGCAGGACCACCCTGAGCAGCGGATGATGCAGACGGAGGGGGCGTGGGTGTCACTGAGACTGTGGAACGTCGAGCAGAGATCCGTGCTGGCTTGGAGCCTGTCGGAGGCGGTGCGGGGAGCGGCGGAAAGTCAGTAGCTGTCGATGGGGCGACAGTGATAGGGGAGGAGGAGTTGGGGGTGGTTACAGCCGAAAATGGTGCAGGGGTGGGGTGGACAGGGAGAGAAGGAAGGACGGGAAGTGGGGTGGAGGAAGAGCTCCATGTGATGGTGGTTGGAGCAGCGGAGGGAGAGGTGAAAATGATAGTGGTGGTGGTGGTGGGTTGGGACATGGCGGCGCCGCGCGAGAAGGGCGGCGGCGGCGACCAGACGGCGACGGCGACGGCGGCGACCGGCAGGCGGCGGCGGCGGCGGCGGCGGCGGCGAGCCCCGGCAGGCGGCGAAGGCGGCGGCGGCGGCGGCGGCGGCGGCGAGGACCGGAAGGCGGCCAAACGGCGACGGCGGCGAGCACTGGCAGGCGGCAGGCGACGGTGGCGAGCACCGGCAGGCGGCGACCAAGCGGCGGCGGCGGCGGCGAGCACCGGCAGGCAGTATGGACGGCAAGCAGACGACACGGCAGGGAAACGGCGGGGATCTTCCACGTCGAAGGTGCACCCTGAGAGTAGCCCAGGCAGTGAAACTCTTCGATGAAGAAGAGAGGGAATCCAACCCTCGAATTGCAATCTCTTTCTTTTTTTTTTTTTCTTTATTGTGATTTTAACACCTTATACAAAGGCGGGCTGGCAGCAGCACAATACGCCGCTCTTCAGCCTTGAGTGTTACAACAAGTAGTACATAAAGGTCGCACAGAGTAGACAGTAAAAACGGAGGGCAAAAAAATGTAGACACTAAAAATCGAAAAAACATGGAGCCGTTCACGCTGGACGAGAAACATCACTAACACTGGGCGACACGATGCACAGAACATGGATGATGGCGACGGCACGTGGATGGTGGGGGGCGTGACGGCGAACAACACTACACACAAACGAAGGCACACACACGAAACACTGACGGCGATGATCTCCGGCGCGCGAATGTTCACTGAGCGTGTACGAGTCCGGGGACCTGCCAAGAGAGGAGGTGGAGGAGGAGGAATGGGAAGGGGAATGGGAGAGGGGGGAGCAGAGATGCCATGGGCAAAGGAGAGAGGGGGAGGGAGGAAGGCGGAGGGGAAGCCCGGTAGAGAGGGGAGGAGGGAGGGGGGAAAGGAAAGAGGAGGGAAGGGAAGGGAGGGAGGGAGGGTGCCTAAAGGAGAGGACACAGGAGGTGGGGGGGAGGATCAAAGTTGATAAGAGGGGTAGATGGAGGGGACGAGGACATCATCAGGGAGGGGGAGCTGGCGGAAGCCACCTTGGGAGAGGGTATGGAGGGTGGAGAGATGGAGACCGGGTGGGACGTGGGAATACAGGCGCGGCAGCGGGCGGGGGTGGGAGAGGATCGGGGAAATGAGCGGGTGAGGAGGATCAAGTTTACGTGAGGTGTACAGGATACGTATCCTTTCAAGGAAAAGGAGGAGGTGGGGGAAGGGGATGAGATCATACAGGATCCGCGTTGGGGAGGGGAGACGGATGCGATAGGCAAGGCGGAGAGCATGGCGTTCAAGGATTTGGAGGGATTTATAGAAGGTAGGGGGGGCGGAGATCCAGGCTGGATGGGCATAACAAAGGATAGGGCGATGAGGGATTTATAGGTGTGGAGGTTTGTGGAGGGGTCCAGACCCCACGTGCGGCCGGAAAGGAGCTTGAGGAGACGGAGTCGGGAATGTGCCTTGGCTTGGATCGTCTGGAGATGGGGAGTCCAGGAGAGGCGACGGTCGAGGGTGACGCCAAGGTACTTAAGGGTGGGAGTGAGGGCGATAGGACGGACATAGACGGTGAGATAAAAATCAAGGAGGCGGAAGGAAGGGGTGGTTTTGCCTACAATGATCGCCTGGGTTTTGGAGGGATTGACCTTGAGCAACCACTGGTTGCACCAAGCGGTGAACCGGTCAAGATGGGATTGGAGAAGGCGTTGGGAGCGTTGCAGGGACGGGCCAAGGGCGAGGAACGCGGTGTCATTGGCAAACTGGAGGAGGTGGACGGGGGGCGACGGCGGCGGCATGTCCGCCGTGTACAAAAGGTACAGAAGGGGGGAGAGGACGGAGCCTTGGGGCACACCGGCGGAGGGGAAAAAGGTGTAGGAATCGGTGTTATGGATGGTGACATAGGAAGGACGGCGGGAGAGAAAGGAACCGATCAGACGGACGTAGTTAATGGGAAGGGCGAAGGTTTGGAGCTTGAAGAGGAGACCGGAATGCCAGACGCGGTCATAAGCGCGTTCGAGGTCAAGGGAGAGGAAGATTGCAGAGCGACGGGAATTAAGCTGTTCGGAAAGGAGATGAGTGAGGTGAAGGAGAAGATCGTCGGAAGAGAAGGATGGCCGAAAGCCACACTGGGTGACGGGAAGGAGGCGGTGCTGGCGGAGATGCTGGTGGATGCGGCGGGTGAGGATAGATTCCAGGGCCTTGCTGAAGACCGAGGTAAGGCTGATGGGACGGTAGGAGGAGACGGCGGACAGCGGTTTGCCAGGTTTAAGGAACATGAGGATACGGGAGGTTTTCCACAGGTCGGGGTAGTAACCGGTGGACAGGACTACATTGTAGATCCTGGCCAGGGTGGAGAGGAAAGGGACAGGAGCTTCACGAAGGTGACGGTAGGTGGCACGATCGTGACCAGGAGCGGTGTTGCGTTTGGTGCGGAGTGTATCAATGAGATCCTGGGTAGTGATAGGGGCATTGAGTTCCGTGTGTGTAATGTTGTCCAAGTACTGGAAACCAGGAGCGAGGGGAGGGACAGAGGTGTCAGTTCGATCGCGGATATCCGGGAAGAGGGAGTAATCGAACTGGGGATCATCGGGGATGGAGAAAACATCGGAGAGGTAGGAGGCAAAGTGATTGGCCTTACTAAGGGTGTCAGGGAAGGGGTGATCATCGTGGAGAAGAGGATAGTAGGGGGAGGGTTTAGTTCCGGTAAGGCGACGAAAGGCCGACCAGAACTTGGACGAGTTGATTGGTAGGGTTGCTTTTTGAACGGGTGCATGTCTGTCGCCAGTCCCGGCGTTTCTTAGCCGCGAGCAAATTACGAACGTGTCGCTGGAGTTGCCGGTGGCGTCGTAGTGTGTCCGGGTCACGCGTGCGGAGTAAGGCACGGTAGAGATGACGGGATTCATGGAGGAGGAGAATGGCCTGTGGGGGTAAGGTAGGACGGTGGGGGTGGATGGCGACAGTAGGAACGTGGGCCTCCACGGCCTCAGACAAGGTCTGCTGGAGAAAGGAGGCGGCATGGGTGACATCGTCAGGGTGGCGGTAGGTGAGAGGGTGGCTATCGACCTGGGTGGAAAGGGTATCCCGGTAGGCATTCCAGTCGGCTCGGGAATAATCGTGGACATACTTAGGGGGAGGATCAGTACGAGGATCGGGGCGAGGGCGACGACCGTCTGAAATGGTGAGGAGGACAGGGAGATGGTCGCTACCAATAGGTTCCAGGACATCCACCGTTATGCGGCCAAGGAGGTTGGGGGAGGAGAGGATAACATCAGGAGTGGAGTTGGATTCGGGACGGGTATGCTGGGGGATGGGGACGAGGTCGCCTTGAAGGGTGGAGAGGAACCGATGCTACCGCCGTAACTGGGCAGTGGAACGACTATGGATGTTGAGGTCGGCGGCGATCACGTAGGAGGAAAAGGTACGATCGACGTGGGAGAGGAAGTCGAAGGGAATAGGAGCGTTGGGGCGGACATAGATGGTGGCGCAGGTAACGGTAAGGCCGGGGAAGAAGAGACTAAGGATCAGGTGTTCGGTGGGGTCGGGAAGGAGAGGTTGGAGCCGAACGGGGATCTGGCGGTGGTGACCAATGGCAACTCCGCCACGTGCAATTGGGAGGGGATTATCGGAGCGGTGGAGGAGGTAGGGCGAAGTGTGAACGGTATGGTGGGGTTGGAGGAAGGTTTCATTAAGGAGGAAGGCATCCACGCGGTGGGTGGCAAGGGTGTGCAGGAAGAGGTTCCTGTTGGCGGGTAGGGAGCGGATGTTGCTGAAAAGGATACGTTGCTGGCGCGCCATGATAGGGATTTAGACGAGGGTGTCAAGGCGGGAGAAGGTGAAATGGGCCTGGTTGTTGGAGTAGGTGGCGTACATCTTGAGTTGGAATATGGAACGGGCAGCAAGGGAGATCTGCTGGAGGGTGTCAGGGTGCTGAAAGGGATGAACATTCTGGAGGACGATGGTAAGGAACCTGATGACGTCCTCAGCGGTGGGGGGGGGGGGGGGACCTAACCAGAAGAATGCAGGAAATTGTATGTGGTAATTCAACCAATATAGTCCGAGAACACTGTTCTGACAGGGTAGAAATCACTGATGGGGTCCTCTAAAGCTCAGACTTGGGTCGACTATTGTTCCTGATATATGTAAACGACCTAATGTCTGAAATACAAGAAGCAGAAATAGTACTTTCCACAGATGTCACCAGAGTCCATTTAAAATTACTTGATACTTAACGTCTGTCCATTGCCGCTACAGTCTCGCCACGTTGGCTGCCGACTACCGCTTGGTTAGAAGTAGTTGAAAAACAAATACGGCGGGTCACTTCACAAAAGCTGTTAATGCGTAACGCAGAGCAGTGCTGGAAGTGGCCTCCGTGAAACGCAACCAATGACTGAACTGTGGCAGACGACACATTTTGTAGCCCTGAATTTAAACTCATGTTCTCAGCTAACTACAACCTTGTGATGGGCAATGTATCCGAGAAAACGGCGGTCCACTGTCTGCGGCAGAACTAAAATCATAATCGCATTGTTCATGATGATTAAAGCTAGCCTCTAAGTGTAAACCCAAGACAGAAAAAATTCATTTTCAGATCTAAAAGCCTGAGAATTTGTGGGAAAAGGACTCGACGAGTGCTGGACATAAGTCTTTATTTAAATAATTTCATGCAGTACAGCCATCCAGTGCGTTCACCCGAGGTCCAGACTCCAACTGACTTAGTGCACAATACCACCGGCAGAGGGCGCTGTCGTCCAAGATGGCGGCCATGACGTCACGTGATGATGCAAGTACCTTTACCCAAGATGATGGCAAACATTGTGTTCACCATGTGGTCTAGGACACAGCTAGAGCACAGTCCCATTACATAATCCAAGATTGTCGCTCGCAGTACGTGAAACACGTGTCACCCCTCGTCCCACCTGTAGTCAAGCACTGAGAGAGACATGCTGCAATGCTTTCTCTCTCATGCATTTCTAACGGGGCATGCACCACGTGTATAGCCTACGAGCATGCGAATGCTGACGTCGTGGCCTCTAGTCCGCACTCTCATACTGATGCCACATATCGTCTTCTAGAAATATGCTAACGATTCTAACTGAACACATGTGGCACACATCGCGTATCTAACGTATGAATTACCTAAGTACTTAATTACAATCCAATTTTAATGATATTCGATAGCCGGATGTATCACTTGGAGATTCAATGATCAAATGAGAAGTTCGAGGTTTTCCCACTAAGAGTGCAGTCCTCATTCAACCATGATGTAGCACCCGCAACCTCTAGAATGTTGCACTCCTATTGCCTACTGCATTAGTGACGTGATTCGACGTCATAGAAGCTATATAAACCAAACCACAACCGAACTCGCCCTCAGTCTGCTTCTGTACTTCACCCAGAGTTCAATCGCCGTACTTTTGTCCTCATCGTGAAGCATACTAGCAGCACCAGCAGCGACAGCAGCAGCAGCGGCGGCAAGCGCCGCCAAGCGGATGAAGATCAATTACCTTTTCAGTGTTCAAATATCTGTTTGGGCCACAGTCCACCGACCGCTGCGTCCTTTAACGGATTGTGTGTGTGCTATATCTGTTTCGGACCGCACTATACACAGACTGCTGCGATCTTTAACGGATTCTGTTTGTGTGTTGTATCTGTTTTGGACCGCACTCTACACAGACTGCTGCGTCCTTTAATGGACTGTATGTGTGCTATATCTGTTTGGACCACAATCCACAGACTGCTGCATCCTTTAACAGATTGTGTGTATGTATGTGTGTCACAGAGATATTTTTTTCCATACTGGATATTATATTCAGTCTTTTCCGTCTTTTTAGAATTCATCCCTCGCATGTTGGCTGAGCTAGCCCATCAGCTAGAGGTCGAGAGGGCTGGCGAATGTAAGTATATTTGTAAAACGTAGTTCTTAGATACAATAATTTCGTGTAATATATATTGGTTTTCCAAGTGCCTAGACTAAGCTGTCTGAGACATAATCTTTTCTTTTCTTTCTAGATGATTCTAGGTATAGGGAGGGGGATGCGGAGGGTGTCATGCAAGACGGGGTTGAAATTCCTGATTGGGTTCACGTGATGGCGGCTGCTGCAGATAAAGATGAATAAGAATCCGAAAGGCACAAGCTTATGGCCTTTTTAGATGAGGCGGCGGATATACCTTAGTGGGTAGGAGACCTCATTGAATGTGCTGATGAGTTGCTCAAGCCATGGAGCCATAGTGGAGAAGGTGAATATTTTTTAACTTTATCATTACAGCAAATAATTACCATTATTGAGTCTTATTACTCATTGTTTTAAATCTAGATCATTAAACTTATTTTTTCTTATTTTTGTTACAGGCATATCACACGAAGTACATCGTGTACCTAGAGCGGTGGTTGCGGGGGCGGGAGTTGGCTGCACACCACAACAGAGACAGCGTGGTCATCGGTCTCATCGGATTAGGGAAGGAAGTTGGCCGTGCCCTTTCAAAGGAACCATCCCGGCATTTGCCTGGAGTGATTTAGGGAAATCACGGAAAACCTAAATCAGGATGGCCGGACGCGGGATTGAACCGTCGTCCTCCTGAATGCGAGTCCAGTGTCTAACCACTGCGCCACCTCGCTCGGTGCATGAGAGGCAGCACCTGCCCCAGCACGGCCTCAAGCTCTCTAGCGCCCATGGGCTACTCAGCTGGCAGAAGAAGAAGATGAGCAGGTGCATCTGCCTCCCACCTCACCGGTCGGTAAAGGGGACATCAGGCCTCGGGGGCCATCGCTTCAGGCCATCACCGCCTCCGCCGCCTCCTCAAACAGCTCGCCCCCACCGTCAATGAAAGGTGTGTGTACCAAGGCACACACCCCGCACCCTCACCAGCCCCGTCATTGATGGGCTGGACTCCTAGCTCTAGTAGTAGTAGTAGTAGTAGTAATAGTAATATTGATTATCGTGTCACTAGCAGTAGTGCTCTCCCCCATCCTATTGATAGTGAAGTACATCAGAATAATGGTATAATGACCACTCTAGAATACTCAGCAGTTGATGGGGCTGTTGAGGGGTGCATCTCATTCACAAGGATTGAGAATCCGGGAGGCAGGTACCGTGACCCTGTTGGGTTTTAAGAGGCGTGCGTCCCTGCCTTGGAGACCGAGTTCCTCAAAGTCCTAGACGATCCGAGATTTAACGCCATTAAATGCAGTGCAGTATTATGCTGCGAGTTGAATAACCCACCTAAACATTCAGGTGATGCAGAGACTGAAACTCTGCACTATATATGGGGTGATAATGGCGTTATTTCTCGGAACACATCCATTGCTGAGTGTTATCGTCAATCCACCTTGAGAGTTACTATGGCCCGATTTTGATGGTATGGAGTTGCCCATAAAGATCCAGGACATACCTAAATTTGAGGCACAGAATACCGGCATATCAGTTCATGTTTATGGCCTGGAGAAGAAAAGCAAGCCAGATGAGCAACACAAGCACACAGTCGTTTGACCCTTATTTATATTTGGCCCGGTCACGATCAATGGACCACCCTGTATAGAACTTTGATTAAAATAAATTGATAATTTCCAGTAGACATTTGCTTTGCAATTATAAGCTCGATTGCTCTACAACTAATCCTGACTAGGTGATCCTCAAATAATATATGTGATGTAGTCGGAAGAATGAGGTCTCATGTTACAGTTGGTAACCACGACAGCGCCACAAGCCAGAGACAATCGCCGCCAGACGCAGCCGCAAATGAGGGATTTCAATGGAGACACACCCTTAAGAGGTTCCCTACGTCGCCGCTGCCGTCGGAAGTCTACTTGCGTCAGAGTGCAGCGCCGCTCGCCCCAGTCTGTGATCGTCAGTGAAGACTGTATCACAAACATAGTTTACATCCAGCAGTGCTTGATTTATTAGTCAGACCTTCGTACCAGAGTTTATAGACAAATTCATAAATAACTCTTCTTCTGTACTAATCAAGCCATGAACAATATTCTTGTACTCGGCGACAGTAAGGAAACATATATTGTTATTCAAGAGGACAGGGAATGTATGAAAGTTAAATATTAGAGTTTAAGGTCTTTTACTAAAAATCACTAATGTTTTATGTGTGTCGTAGTAACCGCTCGACTTCCTCCTGAAATAAATCTAGGCTTGCTACAATACACAGAAACAAATATAGTTAGTTCTCTGTATATCTACACTACTAGGCATTAAAATTGCTACACCAAGAAGAAATGCAGATGATAAATGGGAATTGATTGGACAAATATATTATACAAGAACTGACATGTGATTACATTTTCACGCAATTTGGGTGCATAGATCCTGAGAAATCAGTACCGAGAACAACCACCACTGGCTGTAATAACGGTGGTTCAAAAATGGTTCAAATGGCTCTGAGCACTATGGGACTCAACTTCTGAGGTCATTAGTCCCCTAGAACTTAGAACTAGTTAAACCTAACTAACCTAAGGACATCACAAACATCCATGCCCGAGGCAGGATTCGAACCTGCGACCGTAGCGGTCTTACGGTTCCAGACTACAGCGCCTTTAACCGCACGGCCACTTCGGCCGGCTGTAATAACGGTCTTGATACTCCCGAGCGTTGAGTCAAACAGAGCTTGGATAGCATGTACAGGCACAGCTGCCCATGCAGCTTCAACACGATACAACAGTTCATCAAGACTAGTAACTGACGTATTGTGATGAGCCAGTTGCTCGGCCACCATTGACCAGACGTTTTCAATTGGTGAGAGATCTGGCGAATGTGCTGGCCAGGGCAGCAATCGAACATTTTCTGTATCCAGAAAGGCCCGTAGAGGACCTGCAACATGCAGTCATGCATTATCCTGCTGAAATGTAGGGTTTTGCAGGGATCGAATGAAGGGTAGAGCCACGGGTCATGTTGTTGTTGTTGTGGTCTTCAGTCCTGAGACTGGTTTGATGCAGCTCTCCATGCCACTCTATCCTGTGCAAGCTTCTTCATCTCCCAGTACCTACTGCAACCTACATCCTTCTGAATCTGCTTGGTGAATTCGTCTCTTGGTCTCCCTCTACGATTTTTACCCTCCACACTGCCCTCCAATGCTAAATTTGTGATCCCTTGATGCCTCAAAACATGTCCTACCAACCGATCCCTTCTTCTAGTCAAGTTGTGCCACAAACTTCTCTTCTCACCAATCCTATTCAATACCTCCTCATTAGTTACGTGATCTACCCACCTTATCTTCAGCATTCTTCAGTAGCACGGGTCATGACACATCTGAAATGTAACGTCCACTGTTCAAAGTGCCATTAATGTGAACAAGAGGTGACCGAGATGTGTAACCAATGGCACCCCATACCATCACGCCGGGTGATACGCCAGTATGACGATGACGAATACACGCTTCCAATGTGCGTTCACCGCGATGTCGCCAAACACAGATGCGACCATCATGATGCTGTAAACAGAACCTTTATTCATCCGAAAAAATGACATTTTACCATTCGTGCACCCAGGTTCGTCGTTGAGTACACCATCACAGGCGCTCCTGACTGTGCTGCAGTGCCAAGGGTAACCGCAGCCATGATATCCGAGCTGATAGTCCATACTGCTGCAAATGTCGTCGAGCTGTTCGTGCAGATGGTTGTTGTCTTGCAAACGTCCGGCCAGCCGCGGTGGCCATGCGGTTCAAGGCGCTGCAGTCCGGAACCGCGCAACTGCTACGGTCGCAGGATCGAATCCTGCCTCGGGCATGAATGTGTGTGATATCCTTAGGTTAGTTAGGTTTAAGTGGTTCTAAGTTCTAGGGGACTGATGACCTAAGATGTTAAGTCCCATAGTGCTCAGAGCCATTTGAACCATTTTTGCAAACGTCCCCATCTGTTGACTCAGGGATCGAGATGTGGCTGCACGATCCGTTACAGCCATGCGGATAAGATGCCTGTCATCTCGACTGCTAGTGATACGAGGCCATTGGGATCCAGCACAGCGTTCCGTATTACCCTCCTGAACCCACCGATTCCATATTCTGCTAACAGTCATTGGATCTCGACCAACGCGAGCAGCAATGTCGCGATACGATAAACCGCAGTCGTGATATGCTACAGTCCGACCTGTATCAAAGTCGTAAACGTGATGGTACGCATTTCTCCTCCTTACACGAGGTATCACAACAGCATTTCACCAGGCAACGCCAGTCAACTGCTGTTTGTGTTTGAGAAATCGGTTGGAAACTTTCCTCGTGTCAGCACGCTGTAGGTGTCGCCACCGCCGCCAACCTTCTGTGAATGCTCTTAAAAGTTAATCATTTGCATATCACAGCATCTTCTTCCTGTCGGTTAAATTTCACGTCTATAGCACGTTATCTTCGTGGTGTACCAATTTTAATCGCGAGTAGTGTATTTTGTTGTCTGGTTCTGATGGTGTTTCCATTGCAGAATATATGTCCAAGCTTTGGAGATTATTGTTAATTTGTTGAATTGATCTATCGAGCATTGCACTTATCCGTATAGCATTTTGATGTCGAAGTCGCAAGTGTGGTCGGGAAACAGCATACACAACTGCCGGCTGCAGCACGACTTCACGACTTAGACTTCACATCTCATATGGAAGCTGATCTCAACAACAATGGGAAACGCCAAATATCAATATGTCAGTTCCTCAATCTAATGACTTCTGAGAATTCAAATACTTACTGATTTCTATTTCTTGTAGAACGTTACTGAATACTGTTGTTTCAGATGCAGGTGACTATTTTCTTCTAAAATATCATTGTTCTCATGTAAATGTAAGGAGATAAAAAGTAGTTACTTACCATGTTGGAGGAGGTAGCAGGCAGCACTGTGTTTGAAAGCTTCATCCCTCCTGCTAATTTCCTAGGGTTCATTCACAAATTGTATTGTGCAGCACAGTAACAATTCATTGCCCGTCAAGTTTACAAGTAATGTTTGATAAAGCGCTTTCCTTTCGTTAATGCCTCGTTCAGTATCCCCGAAGGTTCTAGTTACTGGTGGGATCTACAAAACTTCACGAATTTTTGAATAAAAGGATGGAAAAGAGACACATGGGAGTTTTAATGCCAATTAAAATTTTAGTTACACTTGCATATTCAATCTTTGCAACAGTATTAAAACACGCCACACCCTACCAAAATGGATCTATTTCCTCTACAGGAATACGAAATCCGCCTTATAACTGCACATGCTTCTAGAGTGAATGGACGTATCATTGTTTCTCTCAGATACACAGTTCTCCTTGTGTTTAGTAATACAGTTTGTACAGACCTGCTAGTTATTTAATATAGCTGTTTGAGGGCGATACTTCTCGCAGCACAGGTCACAGTGGAAAACGTTTAAATCGGTCAACCTAAGGCGTGGGCACGTCATTGAAAATTAATGTTACTGCATCGTGTCGCTCACACAAAGGACGGATTTGTTGCGGCGGCAACCGGCCAGCCGCTGCTGCGAGCGCCGGTCCGTCTCAAAATACAGATCTGCCTCCACGGTCGATGGCTGTGTACTACTGAAGGCATATTTCTTACACTGACACCTCAGCCAGCATTGGAGTCCTGCGTGTAGTGCACACGGTCCAAATGATGGAAACCAAATACTTATCGAACAAGTGAGGGAGTGCAGCTTCTTGAACGATACAGGCAATCCAGATTATAATAACATTTTGAAGACGGCTGAAGCATGGAGAGAGATAGCTGCTAACTAAACTGTATCAAAATTTAAAATATTTTTACAAAAATGTTAATGTTCACATACGACGTGTATTACATAAAAATGAAGTGCAGTACAGTAATAAGTACTGGAATTCAATTAGTTTATATTACGTCTTAAAACATCTGGAAGATATTACTAAATATGTAAGCAGCAATGTAATCAAAACAGAAAGTAACTCGTAGAAAATCGAAAGAGAAAACTGCCACCTTTGTTGAAATCAGACCTCATAGAAGCCAAATGACTGTCTCATTCAAGCGAATATTAATTATCTAGCGTTAATTGCATTTCTTATACCCAAACGGATTATTTCCATGCTGAAGTGTAACACAAACAACCGGAGACGTTATTCCATGCAATTGTTGTACAATTCGGTTTGAAGCAATACCATCAATCTTACGAGAAATTGTGTGCTTAACATTTTCAGCCAGTAAAGGGTTTACTTACTCGTTAAAATTGAACAAAGCCCCAATCCCCGATGGAATCCATATCAGATTGTATACCCAATTTGTGGCTGAGTTAACCCCTCAGTTAACTATAATCTATCGTAGATTCCTCGAACAAAAAACAGTGTTCTGTAGCTGGAAGGAAGCGTAGATCACACCCATCTACAAAGAGGGATAGCAGAGGTGATCACAAAACTACCATCCAATATCCTTGCCATTCATTTGTTGTAGAAAATTAGAACACGCTGTGAGCTCAAACATAATGAGGTATCTAGAAGAGAATGACCTGGTGCATGCCAACCAGAACGGGTTTCCAATCTGTGGATCACGTAAAGCCCAACTTGCACTTTTCTCATATGGCATACTGAAAACAATGAATAAATCCATTCAGGTAGATGTAGTATTTCTCGATTTCCGAAAAGCATTTGACTCGGTACCTACACTTGTTATCAAAAGTACGATAGTATGGGGAATCATGTGAAATTTGTGACTGGATTGCTGATCTTTTGTTAGCGAGGACGCAGCAAATTATTTTGGATGGAGCATCATCGACAAATGTAGAAGTAACATCAGGTGCATCCCAGGGAAGTGTGTTGAAAGCCTTGAGGTAATAATAACAGTAGCCTCAGATTTTAGATCTCATACAAAAAGGACGTGTAATTTTTACTTATGCATCAACAATATGTGTAATAAATGATATGTGTGATAAAAAAATCATGACTTTCGCCTGCAGTCATAAGAAGAGGCAGTAATTTCTCCCATCCGGCAAGACGTCTTAATACGCTAATTATCAAGAATTAGTGGATAGCCTGTATGATCGGCAACCACAGAAAATTATATATACAGTAATACGCTGCGAGGAAGACTCTTCATGGCACCAAATTTAGTTCCAACAAGAATTCATGCTTTAATTCCATTACTGCAAGTATTAATTATATCTCATTACCTAAATTTGTGTTAGCTGTTGGGCTGCCTCCCAGAACGGTTCAGATATAGCTAAGATTAAAAGTGGTGCACAGACTGGTAACTTGCTTTAAGTGTTCAGAAATGTAAAACTGCGCTCTTCACAAATTGAAAAAACATAGTATTCTACGACCGCAGTATCAATGAGTCACAGTTTGAATCGGTAAACAATCATTCTTCCTAGTGTTATGGAATGGTCACATAATCTCCATCATGGATAAGACATGTGGCAGACTTCGATTTCTTAGCAGAATACTGGGGAAATGCAATCACGCTACAAAGTGCTTACTAATCACTAATGCGACACATTCTAGAATATTGCTCAAGTGTGTGGGACCCGAACCCAAAAGGACTCACAGGGGATACTGAACGTATACAGGAAAGGATAGCACAAGTGGTGAAAGGTTTGTTTGACCTGTGGGAGAGTCTCACTGAGATGTTAACATAATAGAACTGAAAGATATCTGAAGATATGTGTAAACTACCCCGAGAAAGCCTACCTACAAAGTTGAAGATGTGGCTTCAAATGAAGACTCTAGGAATATACTACAAATCCCTACACATCGCTCCCTTAGGGATCGTAAGGACAAGATCAGACTAACTACAGTCTTTTTTTTCCTTTATTATATTTCAGTTCCCCATCGGGGCGGACGTGCAGCAGCATATGCGATGCTCTTCAGCCGAAAGACATAGAACAATCAATAGAAGACATTTAAAAATATACAAAGGAGAAAACATGGTGAACATAGATATAAAAAAATGAGGAACATCCTGGAAGACAATAGACAAAAAAAGGGGCGACTGTAATGGAGATAAAAACCATAAAAAAGTAGCGCACACAAAAGACCACACACTGGGACAGTTAAAAGAATACAAGGCACAGTATGACTGAAGCATAAAAGTATCGACGGATGGCGTAGCACATAACAAACACTGACAGTGACACATGTAAGTACAAGGCCAGCATACAATTAAAATCACACCTCTCGACGCACAGGAGAAACAGCACTAAACACAACACTGACATGGCACACTGACGATGATCAAAATGGAGGATCTGCCAGGTGCAAGGAGATGAGAGAGACCGGAAGAAGGGAGGGAGGGAGGGGAAGAGAGGGGGGGGAGATGGGCGGGAGGCGCGCCAAAGAGGGCCAGGTAGTGAGGGATGTGGAAAGGAAAGAGGCAAGGATGGGGTGCAGGGTCTCAGGGGGGACTAAGGAAAATCCATTCTGGGAGAAGGAGGGGGGGGGAAGGGGCTGAGTTCATGCAGGAGCTGTGTGGGGGAAGGAAGGCGGATACAGAAGGCAAGGCGGAGCGCATGGTTTTCGAGGATTTGGAGGGCCTTGTAAAAGTGGGTGGGTGCGGAGATCCAGGCAACGCTGGTATAACAGAGGGTAGGACGGATGAGGGATTTGTAGGTGTGGAGGATGGTAGAAGGATGCAATCCCCATGTCCGGCCAGACAGGAGTTTCAGGAGGTGGAGACGGGAATGGGCTTTTTGCTGGATGGTCTGGAGGTGAGGGGTCCAGGTGAGGTGACAGTCGAGGGTGAGGCCAACGTATCTCAGGGTGGGGGTGAGGTGGATGGGACGACAATAAAGGGTAAGGTAGAAATCGTGGAGATAAAAGGAGTGTGTGGTGTGGCCTATGATGATTGCCTGGGTTTTGGAGGGGTTGAGACGGAGGAACCACTGGTTACACCAAGTGGTGAACTGGTTAAGATGGGTTTGGAGGGTAAGTTGGGACTGTTCAAGGGTAGGATAGAGAGCCAGGAAGGCTGAGTCATCAGCAACCTGGAGAACGTGGACAGGTGGAGGTGGCTTGGGCATATCAGCCGTATACAAGAGATAAAGGAGAGGAGAGAGTACAGAGCCCTGGGGGACGCCAGCAGTGGGATAAAAGATACAGGAGTTGGTGTTGTGGAGGGTGACATATGAAGGACGGTGCGAGAGGAAGAAAGCGACCAGACACAGAAAATTGATAGGCAGGGCGTAGGTTTGGAGTTTAAAGAGGAGACCGGGATGCCATACACGGTCATAGGCATTTTGGAGGTCAAGGGAAACAAAAATGGAGGAGCGACGGGAGTTGAGCTGGAGGGAGAGACGGTGAACAAGGTTAAGGAGTTGGTCTTCAGTGGAGAAGGAGGATCGGAAGCCACACTGGGTAAGGGGGAGGAGGTGGTGTTGAATAAGGTGCTGTTGGATACGGTGGGAGAGGGTGGATTCGAAGACCTTACTGAAGAGTGAGGTGAGGCAGATGGGACGACAGGAAGAGGTGGCCGAAGGGGGTTTGTTGGGTTTGAGGAATATGAGGATGCGGGGGGTCTTCCACAGGTCAGGGTAGAAGCCAGTAGAGAGGATGATGTTATAGATATGGGCGAGGACAGTCAGGAAGGAATAGGGGCTTTCTCAAAGGTGGATGTACGTGACACAGTCGTGATCAGGGGCAGTGTTGCATTTAGACAAGAGGATAAGTTTAATGTCTTGTGCTGTGATGGGAGTGTTTATGTCGAAGGGGGGCAACTGCCCCAAGTATTGGAGACTAGGAACAAGTGGAGCGACCGAGGTATCGGCACGTTCCATGACAGTGGGGAAAAGAGAATAATCAAAGTGGGGATCATCGGGGATGGAGAAGACCTCAGAAAGGTGGGTAGCGAAGTGGTTGGCCTTACTGAACTTGTCAGGAAGGGGGCAATCGTTATGGAGAAGGGGGTAGTGAGGAGCGGAAAGGGAAACAGTAAGGCAATAGAAGGCGGACCAGTACTTGGAGGAGTTGATAGGGAGGGTGGCATTGAGTCACGTGCAGGTCTGGTGGCAGTATTGGCGTTTCGTTGCTGTAATCAGGTTCCGTACGTGTCGCTGTATTTGCCGGTGGCGTTGGAGTGTATCCCTGTCACGAGTGCGCAGGAAGGAGCGATACAGGCAGCGGGATTCACGGAGGAGGAGGACAGCCCATGGAGGGAGAGTGGGATGGTGGGGATGGATGGTTTTAGTAGGAACATGGGCCTCCACGGCGTCAGTAATGACCTTCTGAAGGAAGGACGAGGCATGGATGAGATCGTCAGGGTGGCGATAGGTAGGTAAGAGGGTGGCTTTCGACCTGAGTGGTGATGGGTTCCCGGTAGGCATCCCACTTGGCACAGTAGTAGTCATGAATGACCTTGGGAAGGGGTGCAGGGTGGGGAGCCGGGGGGGGGGGGCGGTTAGCAGACGTTATGGTGAGAAGGATGGGAGGTGATCGCTACCTGTGGGGTAATGGATGGCGACAGTGATACGCCCAAGGAGGTTGGCGGAGGCAACGATAATATCTGGGGTGGTGTCACTTTCGGATCGGGTGTTCTGGGGAAGAGGAACAAGGTCACCTTGGATCGTGGAGAGGAACTTATGCCACCACCAAAGGGCGGCAGGAGTGCAGCTATGGACGTTGAGGTCGGCGGCAATTACATTGGTGAAGAAGGTGCGATCAATGTGCAAGATGAACTCATAAGGAAGAGGAGCTGTGGAGCAGACATAGATGGTGGCACAGGTAATGGTGAGGGAGGGGAAGAAGACACTGAGGATAAGGTGTTCAGTGGGGTCATTGAGGAGAGGTTGTGGCTGGACGGGGATATACTTAAGGTGGCCAATCGTGACTCTACCCTGCGCACAAGGACCAGGAGCTTCAGTGTGGTGGAGGTTATAGGGAGAGGTGTGGATAGAATGGTGGGGCTGGAGAAAGGTTTGGTTCAAGAGAAAGGTGTTGACTTGGTGGTGGGAGAGGGTGTACATGAGTAAGTATTTGTTGGAGCAGAAGGAGCGAATGTTCTGGAAGAGGATGCGATACTCACGCCGTGCCATGGCGGGGAGAGAGGGGGGAAGAGAGGGAAGGGAAGAGGCTTAAACTAGGGTGTCGAGGCAGGTGAAGGTGAAGTGGGCTTGGTTGTGGGAGTAAGTGGTAAAGGTGTTCAGGTGGAAAACGGAGCGAGCGGCAAGGGAGATTTGTAGGAAGGTGTGGGGGCACCGAAAAGGGTCAATGTTTTGGAGTACAACGGTAAGGATACGGATGATGTCCTCAGCTGTGGAGGGTGGACGGAGGGAATTGTTGGGGTGGACAGGGGGATCAATGGGATGGGCAGGGACTGTAAGCTCAGTGGTGGCTGGAGGGGGTTTGGCTTTACACTTGTGGGAGTAGGTGGGATGGGGCCATTGCAGGTGTTACAGGAAGGAGGAGCAGTGAGGTTGAGGCAGATCTTAAGAAAGTGGGAGCCCTTGCAATGGGGACAGGTGGGGGGGGTTTTGCAGTTGGGGGTCAGGTGGCCATTGTACATCAGGCGCTGCTTGCAGCGGTAGGATTGGGGAGGGGATTTAGAGGATTCGACAGGGTAGTGACAGTGGTAAATCAGGGCACCCTAGGTGAGGAGATCGTCAATGGAGGGGGCGAACTCAGAGAAGACCTGCATGAGGTAGGTGGGACCAGAGGCATTGTGGATATGGATTTCTAGGTCTGGGTGGGAATTTAGTTCTGCCAACACCTCATCCTCCGTGATCACCAGGCAAGCTTGGTGAACACAGCAGTGAATGTGGGGGGGGGGGGTGACGGGGAGGCTGGGGCTGACAAAGAGTGGGAGAGGAAATGAAGGGTGTCATAGATGCATGGGTTCCAAACAAAACTCGTGGGAGTTTACGGAGGAGGTCCGTGTCAAAGGAGGGGACAGGGACTCGATAAAGACTTGAGTCCCTGCGAGGAATGAGTTGGGAGATGGGAGCACCAGGTAAATACTTTTGTATCTCCACTGTGAGGGTACGGGCATCGAGGAACTTAGGATTGGGGTTTGACAGGAAAAAGTGTGGAGGGTGGGGGCTGGGGTACGGGTGGCTGGAGAAGGGGTGGTGTCCGTGGAGACGACAGGAGGAGGGGGAGGTGGTGTTGACTTTTTGTGGGAAGTGGCGGGAGCAGAGTCGGTAATGACGCGCTTTTGGAGATTTTTGGAGACCGGAGGCTGGGAGGAGGAGAGAGGGACAGAGAGGAGAGGGAGGTGGCGGGTGGCAGATCCCTGTGGCGTAGAGGAGGTGCCTGGAGAAGCAGCCGGTTTAGTGATGGCGACGGTGGTTCGGCGCGACGCGACGCGCGTGGAAGATGCAGATAACGAAATGACGGACTGGATGAGAGAGGGAAAGCCGACCACCTGAGGGGTGGCAGCAGAGGCGGCAATAGAGGCGTATGTGTGGGTGGGGGTAGTAGTGGGAGCTGTTGAGGGTGTGGAGGCTGGATGAAGGGTGTAGAGGTGTGGGTATATAGCAGGGGAGGAGATAGGGGAATGGGTAAGTGGGGGAAGGGGAGGTGAGGTGTAAGGAGGAAGGCCAGGGGCGGCACTCCAGGAAGTGACTGTGGAAGACGGGGAGGGGGAGGTGTAGATGAGATGACAGTGGAGGTGGGAGTGCTCGTGGTGGACGAACGGCGACGGACGGACGGACAGCAGGCGGAGGCAACGATGTGCGATGGCGGTCGGACGGCGACAGACGGACAGCAGGCAGCGGCGGCGACGAATAGATGGACGGACAGCACGCAGCGGCGACGACGATGGACGGCGAGCAGGCAGGCAGGCGGATGGACAGATAGACACCAAACGCAACAGTAACAGCAACAGCAACTAGCACTTTGAAGAGGTAGATTACACCCTGAGGGTAGCCCAGGCTCTGGAATCTTGTGCCTTCGAAGGAGGGAATCCAACCCTCTAGATGTGCTAACTACAGCATGCACAGAGCCATTTAAACAGTCATTCTTGCCATGCTCCATATGGGAATGGAACGAGGAAAAACCCTTAAAGCTGATACAACAGCACATACTCACCGACATGCACTTCACAGTGGTTTGCAGAGTGTAGATGCAAATGTAGTTTTATGTATAGATAACATAAAAAACATTTAGGTCTCTGATATACCAGGTGATCAAAAAGTCAGTATAAATTTGAAAACTTAATAAACCACGGAATAATGTAGATAGAGAGGTAAAAATTGACACACATGCTTGGAATGACATGGGGTTTTATTAGAACCAAAAGAAAAAAACGAAGTATTGCTAGACGCGTGAAGGATCTCTTGCGCGGGTCGTTTGGTGATGATCGTGTGCTCAGCCGCTACTTTCGTCATGCTTGGCCTCCCAGGTCCCCAGACCTCAGTCCGTGCGATTATTGGCTTTCGGGTTACCTGAAGTCGCAAGTGTATCGTGATTGACCGACATCTCTAGGGATGCTGAAAGACAACATCCGACGCCAATGCCTCACCATAACTCCGGACATGCTTTACAGTGCTGTTCACAACATTATTCCTCGACTACAGCTATCGTTGAGGAATGATGGTGGACATATTGAGTATTTCCTGTAAAGAACATCATCTTTGCTTTGTCTTACTTTGTTATGCTAATTATTGCTGTTCTGATCAGATGAAGCGCCATCTGTCGGACATTTTCTTTTTTTAACTTTTTTGGTTCTAATAAAGCCCCATGTCATTCCAAGCATGTGTGTCGATTTGAACTTCTCTATCTACATTTTTCCGTAATTTATTCAGTTTTCAAATTTATACTGACTTTTTGATCACCTAGTATATTTTCGCAGAGGTGTCGCTTGGTTCCCTTTCCTTTGAACGTATTCATTTATTGAAATGAAATCCTATAGCAGTCTACGAAACTGCCCGTTACTGAAACTGCGACATAACTTGCTCTGCAGTTAATGGAGTTATGAGATAGTGGAGTATGTCTCTGTGGCTACCACACGTTCGGCTTAATAAATGTTGTCAAATATGAGATAGTTTCTTACGTAGTTGTGCATAACATACCAAATTTTGTTGCAAACTTGCTCTACTGTCTTGAAAACGGTATAATGTTCTACCTGAAATATAATCTCGACTAATAAACTACTATAGTCTTTAAATTACTTTGACTTTTCTTACTTTAGTGTTACGACAAATTTTTCGTCATATGTTATTGCATACAAATATCAATTTACAGAGTTCTTCCTGAAAGCCTGTTTGACCAGGTCTAGGACACAGTTAAACTGGAAAATATTTAACATGAAGAACTCAAAAAACTCTTTCTTCGTTTAATAACTCACGACTGATAGTGTCGTGAAGGAATTTTTGTCAAACCTTGTCTCAAAGATGGGATGTATTTCAGTTTTTTCACTACGCAACTATTGCAGTAGAACGTCTTCTTCTTCATCATTTTCTTCCAGCAGTAAGAAATCGTCATCACTCATTTTGAGGCTTTCCCTCCAATTTCAAAAACAATTTCGATACATTAGTTCAGCAACTTAATACTTAGAAAATGAGTACCACATTAACTATGACCTATAACCAAAAAGGTATATAATTCATTATCAAGCAGTGTTATGAAACTACAAGATACTGAAACAATTTCGTGTGCCCGTTATTTCCCCCTAATAGCACGAACAATGTTAGTGAAGAAAGCACGCAAATCCGAAAGAAGTCGTTTATAATGTTTTGAGGGAGGTGGTGAATGTCTTTCGAAAAACTAACTCCAGGAGTTGATGCAACTTTGCCTCATTTACATACAGTGTTTTTTACAGGAAGAAATTCGGAAAACTCATTTGCCTCGCGTACTGCTTTTATCACCGCTCCGTGGGTACCGTTACGAGCTAGAAGCGTTCGCGCTGCCACCTGCCGACGATGCGGAAGAACAGCTAGGGGTTAACGCGACTGCCGCCAGATGTCGACGGCAACTGCTGTACTGAAATCGTTTATAAAATTGTAAAACAAAACCGAAGGAGAACAGATTGTTACGCATTTCAAACGCGAAATATAATTTTATGTAAAATCTGTGTCAGGTAGAAAAAAGATTATTTTTCTTAAGAAATTTGGTAAAGTTTTGGTTATTGTCATACCGTGTAACTACAACTAAGGGAGGCTATTTAAACCCTGCGGCGCACGGCATGAGCAGGGATGGGAGCCTGCTAAGGGGGATTAAACCCGAGCAAATTGCTTGGGGAAGTCTCCCTTCATTGACAATTTTTGGAAGGGGGTGTTAAATTATACACCCTCGCATAAAACCTAGCAAACAAAGTATCCTTGGACGCATGCATTCATGTACGCGTTCTGGATTAGAGGTGGATCGAACTCGTTCATTCACGTGAAGTACTTCATCCATTTCACTCTTTGCAGTGAAGCGTTCAAATGAAGTAGTTCATTCATGAAGTACGGAAGCCTGGCGAAGTTGTCCAGTTTGCCGCTCAGCCGCGGCTACGCTCGCTTCACCTCGCTCGCACAATAATGCTTCGTAATACTTCATAATTTTACCAACAGATGGCCGGATTATGAAGTAACGTCCACGTAACGTTTTGCGTCTTACAGCGTCTGAGGTAACTTAAATACAGCATGGTCGAAGGGGACAAAGGAAAGATAAATAGAGAAACCTGTCACATGTAAAGAAGGTATTACGTTTAACCTTGCTCGACATTTTTTCATGAAGCGCCAAAAAGAGTCTTCATCTGCCAAGTGAAACCTCATTTGTTGTGTTTATGGACTGAAAACTAGGGCTACTAACGAAATTAAGTCCAATTTTATGTTCCTTTTAAAATTTAATCCAAAATAGAATGAGTATGTTTACCACTGTCACAAAGTTTATATACCTACGTTAAGTAATTATTCAGAAGTTTTCCTGTAGATTTTATTTTTGTTGAGAATAATAACCCTCTAAATTCAAAACGTAAACTATCACCTGTAGTCATTGGTACGATTTCAGGTAAAATCCCTCTTTATTTTATTCGGAAAGCAATTTTTGTGTCTGTTCACGCTTATACAATGGCTAGCAACTCGCGATCGCGTAGAAGTAGTGAAATTTGGGGTTTCTTCGCCGATTTAGGTGATGGGAAAGCAAAGTACAACTGTTGTTGTAAGTGTATTTCATCGCGCGATTCGTCGACAGGCAGTAGAGGGAGGACTGAAGTGAAGGGAGAATGAGTGACGTAGCGCCAATGTAGTGGGAGAGGGAGAGGGGAAGAGAGTGAGTGAACGAACTAGAAAAAAAGTGTGGAGTGTGCTATCTGTGTAGAGTTTGAAGTACCAGTTCATTGAAATTGAGTGGTTAGTTCACATTTCACTGGAGTTTTAAAGCGTTCATTTGAACGACTCATTCACGAGCTCCCCACCACTAGTCTGGATTACTGGCGGCGAGTGTGTGATCGGCCACATTTCCAAATGTGGTAACCAAATTTTGTTACTATAAAAGAAAGTTTGACATGATTTAAGCATAACGCAGGACAGTGCACGCTATCAATATGTCCCATAAAGCCGCACGCGAAAAAAGCGGCTTTTCAGGTCATATCTCCCGTTCTATTGATCACAGAGATAAGGGTCAACAATTTTGGATAGCCTTCGTCCGATCGACCATTTGCATACCTATCGGAAAAGTGGTACACTGTAGCTAGCCTAGAGTACAGAGCTAAAATTTAAACATTACACACTTTCTCCAGCCTAGTCAAATCGAGGAAGTCAGTTGGTTCGTCCGCAGTTTCTAGAGTGCACCTTAGTCGGCTTGAAAAGAACCATTTGCTCAAGGGCGATCCCCCCCCAAAAAAAAAACAAAAATCCGAAAAAGTACAATTTTTGGGTACAAAAAATGGAGATGGCCACTACCATACTTTCTTTCACGGCAGATCGTCGAAAACGTTACCTTATGCCCTCAAGATGGTACTCTCGAGGAAGTTAGAAATTTTTTTCGATATCATTATTCGTTACCAGGGTTCAAAGTTGTCGAACATCTGCAGTAAAATATGAGCGTAATATCCGGTCTGAGGTGTAAATGTTGTCTTAACAGACGTTGTGGACACCAGGAAAGGGTTCTATGGACATTGCAAGGATTCGGAGGCCATCACACTATGAAACTTCCTGGCAGATTAAAACTGTGTGCCGGACCGAGACTCGAACTCGGGACCTTTGCCTTTCGCGGGCAAGTGCTCTACCATCTTTTTTTTTTTGTTATTAATCTCATTGTGCTCGTTTTCGTTCGTTGCATCTGCTCGGGGCGGACGTCGTTGCGTTTGGTCTGGGCGGACGTCACAGGACATTCGTTTAAGTTGATCGTTGATTCCTTTAAAGGGTCTTAAAATGCCTGAAAAGAACTTGAAATGACTGCCAAATAGTTATGCAAAACCGGAAAGACTGAGAATTATATACAATTCCTAATAACGTTTTTAGTCTTTCATGATACAAATCCTAATCTGGGCGTGATCGATGAACAGCGATTCATGAGCAACGTATTGACAAAAATGCAAAGCAAACAATTTCCTGTTAACTTTATACAATGAAGCGTCAAAGAACTGGAATATGTATGCGTATTCAAATACAGAGATATGTAAACAGGCAGAATACGGCGCAGCAACGTATACAGCTTATATGAAACGAATTCTAAAGGTTAGTAAATTTTTGACAGTTTAATCATATACGTAGTCATATTTATGTACTTTGGCACGCATAACCAACAAATAAGTACGAATAATACACTGAAAAGCCAAAGAAACTGGTACACAGAGCGGCTGATCCCGGCGGAGGTTCGAGTCCTCCCTCGGGCATGGTGTGTGTGTTTTAGGTTAAGTAGTGTGTCAGCTTAGGGACTGTTGACCTTAGCAGTTAAGTCCCATAAGATTTCAGATACATTTGAACATTTTTTGAAACTGGTACACCTGCCTAATATCGTGTAGGACCCCCGCGAGCACGATGAAGTGCCGCAACACGACGTGGCATGGACTCGACTAATTTCTGAAGTAGTGCTGGAGGAAACTGAAACCATGAACACTGCAGGGCTGTCCATAAATCCGTAAGAGTACGAGGAAATAGAGATCTCTTCTGAACAGCACGTTGCAAGGCACCCCAGATATGTTTAATAATGTTCACGTCTGGGGAGTTTGGTGGCCAGCGGAAGTGTTTAAACTCAGAAGAATGTTCCTGGAGCCACTCTGTAGCAATTCTGGCCGTGGTGGGTTCGCATTGTCCTGATGGAATTGCCCAAGTCCGTCGCAATGCACAATGGACATGAATGGATGCACGTGATCACACAGGATGTTAACGTATATGTCACCTGTCACAGTCGTATCTAGACGTATCAGAGGTCATATATCAATCCAACTGCACACGCCCCACACCATTACAGAGCCTCTAACAGCTTGAACAGTCCCCTACTAAGATGCAGGGTCCATGGATTCATGAGGTTGTCTCCATACCCGTACAGGTCCATCTACTCGATACAATTTCAAACGAGACTCGTCTGACCAGGCAACATGTTTCCAGTCATCAACAGTCCAATGTCGGTGTTGATGGGCCCAGGCGAGGCGTAAAGCTTTTGTTGTGCAGTCATCACAAGTACGCAAATGGGCCTTCGGCTCCGAAAGCCCATATCGATGATGTTTCTTTCAATGGTTCGCACTCTGACAGTTTTTGATGGCCCAGCATTGAAATCTGCAACCATTTGCGGAAGGGTTGCATTTCTGTTACGTTGAACGATTCTATTGAGTCGTCATGGTCCCGTTTTTGCAGGATATTTTTCTGGCCGCAGCGACGTCGGAGATTTGATGTTTTACTGAATTCCTGATATTCACCGTACACTCGTGAAATGGTCGTACGGGAAAATCCCCACTTCATCGCTAGCTCGGAGATGCTGTGTCCCATCGCTCGTGCGCCGACTATACCACCATGTTCAAATTCACTTAAATCTTGACAAACTTACATTGTAGGAGCAGTAACCTATCTAACAACTGCGCCAGACACTGGTTGTCTTATACAGGCAAGGCCGTATTCTGCCTGTTTACATATCTCTGTGTTTGAATACGCATGGCTATACCAGTTTCTTTGGCACTTCAGTGTAATTGAATGCAATTTGCCAGTATGACTCATAAAACTGGAGTACCGAAGTAGAAAGCAAGAGCTAGATTGGTTGTGCTGGTGCATGATAATTTTCTCTTATTTTTTATATGCTATAAAATTTGTTACAGTAGTAGCCTAATATTTTGCCAACTTAGCACTCTAAGGGATGTGAAGCTTTGATAGACTTGGGCACCCCCATGAGGCTTGAGCCCCGGGAATTTTGCCCTCCCTCCTGCCCGCATCTCGTCGGGCTTGTATGTGTCGTCTGTTGTGTCGGACACGTCCGAAAGAGCAGACACCATTCTGATCCAGCAGCCACTATGAATTAAGACACAGCGGAGTTACAGACATTCGCTGCAAGATGGCATTGATTTAAACGAATGGGGAAAGGTGAAAATTTGTTCCGTACCGGGATTCAAACCCGGGTCTCCTGCTTAGTAGGTAGATGCACTATCTGGACACAGTGATCATCGCAACTGTACAGATTACCCTAAAGTGCCTTTTCAGAACCTAATTCTCAACTTAACCACAAACTACTAATGTAGTGCCCCTCGCCCTTTATCCTCATTACTTGCGACATTTCGCCGATTCCTGGAAGAGTTCGAACCTTAGTGTAGATCCACACTGAAGAGATCATTGGACGTACTCGCTTTAACTATGTATATGTGGTGTCTCTTCTTTCTGACATGTCCGAAAGACAGACACCACATATATCATTAAGGTGAGGATGACTAATTGATCACTGTAATGCAGATGCACAGCATGCTCAAACTCTCATGGGAATCGGAGAAATGTTGCGAGGACTGAGGATAATGGCCGAGGGGCACTACATTAGTAGTGAGTGGTTAAGTTGAGAATTTGGGGTCTGATGGGAGGCTTGCTAGCATAGTCCATGCAGTTGCGCCGGTCACTGTGCCCAGATGGCGGAGTGGTGAGCACATCTGCCTACTAAGCCGGAGACCTGGGTTCGAATCTTGGTCATGTACAAACTTTCAACTTTCCCCCTTGATTTACATCAATGCCCACTCGCAGCCAATATCTATAATTCCTTTGTCTCATAAACCTTGTTTGTCGATCAGTAAGTGCACATCGAGCTCATCTCGAAGTGGCAGGAGAGTTAATTAGCTCTATGCGTCTGCAGCTGCTGAATGTGAGAGACTTTCGTTTCATTCGTTGTTTATTCATTTGTAGTATGTACAATTGTGAGAATGTGTCTGTCGACTGTGTTTGGGACAGGGTTGGATGCGTGTCTTTGAAGTTTATGAGACGAACCCTGATGGGGGTGCATTTTAGTGGTAACCAAGATATCCGTGTCTTTTGTGAAACAGAGCAGTTGTTGTGTGTGTGTACTGTAAGACCTTCAGAACACACACCATCAGATTATTTGCCTTGTCACTCTAACGAAGTAGGCGAGTGTCAGCAATATGTCTCGTGGTATTATCGTGGCGTGTTTATCTTCTGCTGTTAGGTCACTTGCACGCTTAGAGTAACAGATTGACGGTGACCAACTTTAAACAGAACTTGATTAATTTTCACACACATTTATTAAAATAATGACAAGCATAAAAATTACTTAACTTGGTTCTGGATGCTATTTACGATTGACAATCTGAAGTTCCTTTGGTATTGGTACATCAATCTTATTGTCAAATATATCTCTGATACTTGACAGAAGTGTCTATAAATTTACCTTCATGGCTATGTACAGGAATATGGTAATCTTATTGGGCGCAGACTGAAACTTGACTATAGACTGGCACAGACAAATGTAGAACTCATACAGACTGTTGCAGACAAATGCAGATTGTCTAATCGGAGGTCCGTACACTCGTTATAATACCTCGCGCGTTCATGTACCACTGCGCGAGTGTGTTCCGCGAGGAGAAAAGGTTCTACGTTAGCAGCAATCTAATTTTTTTTTCTTTTTTTTTTTTTTTTTTTTTTTTCATTTATTGAATTTCAATTCCCCCCGAAGGGGGCTGGCTGGCAGCAGCTTAGTATGCCGCTCTTCAGCCGACAGATTTTGTGACAAAGATCAAGAGAACAAACAATAAAAAACAGGCGATAAAATCGGAGACTTAGAGAGTAACAAGGCGAAAAGAAATCGTGGAACTTAAAACAACAACATAGGGATGATGACGCTAATAAAAATACATACGAAGCAGACAGGGAAAACAATAGACAATTAAAAAACACGGCGACAGTCTGGATTCTGTTCGCAAAGGACATAAAATTCACACCTAGCGACAGCATGGTTTCTGTTCGCAACACGAGAAAGACAAACAACACTGAATAGTCACTGGAACACTGCACTAAAAAGTTGGCAAATGTGACACCACAGTCGAGAGCAGGTGGGGGGAAACTGGACAGAAGATGGGAAAACAAAAAAAGGGGGGAAAGGAGAGTAAAAAAGGAGGGGGGAGCCGGGAAAGGAGCTGAAGGAGGATGAGGACCCATAAGAGGGGTGGGGGGCAGACGCGACAGGGAGTGGGGTAGGCAGAGGAGGGGAATACAAAAGGACTGGGGGGGAGAAGGGAGGTAGGGAGAGGTTTAGTGGGGAGAAAAACAGGACAGAAAGGGGGGGGAAAGGGAGCCCAGGGAAAGGACAGAGGAAAGGAGGGGGATGGAGGATCAGAGTTGATAGGAAGGATAAATGGAGGGAGAGAGGGCATCATCCGGGAGGGGGAGGTGACGGAAGCCACCTTGGGAAAGGAGATGGAGGGTGTAGAGATGGAGGGTAGGGGGGACACAACGGTGAAGACGTGGCAGGGGGCGGGGACGGGAGAGGAGAGGAGCAACCAGGGGGTGAGGGGGTTCAAGACGGCGGGAGGTGTAGAGGATGCGGATATGTTCGAGGAATAGGAGCAGATGGGGGAAAGGAATGAGATCATAGAGGATACGCGTGGGGGACGGGAGGCGGATACGGAAGGCGAGGCGGAGTGCATGACGCTCAAGGATCTGGAGGGACTGATAGAATTTGGGGGGGGGCAGATATCCAGGCAGGACTGGCATAACAGAGGATGGGACGGATGAAGGATTTGTAGGTGTGGAGGATGGTAGAGGGGTGCAACCCCCATGTCCGGCCAGAGAGGAGTTTGAGGAGTCGGAGGCGGTTGTGGGCTTTGGATTGGATGGAGCGGAGATGAGGTATCCAGGTGAGGTGACGGTCAATGGTGAGACCAAGGTAGGTGAGGGTGGGGGTGAGGCGAACAGGACGTGTGCAGACAGTAAGGGAGAAATCCAGGAGGCGGAAGGAGCGAGTGGTACGACCTACGATGATTGCCTGGGTCTTGGAAGGATTGAGTTTCAGGAGCCATTGGTTACACCATGCAGCAAAAAGGTCAAGGTGATTCTGGAGAAGGCGTTGGGACCGTTGGAGGGTAGGAGTGAGGGCGAGGAATGCGGTGTCATCAGCATATTGCAAGAGGTGTACTGGAGGGGGGGTTGGGGCATATCTGCCATGTACAGGAGGTAGAGGAGAGGGGAGAGGACAGAGCCCTGGGGCACACCGGCAGAGGGGTAGAAGGTGTGGGAATTGGCATGATGGACGGTAACATAGGAGGGGCGGTGGGAGAGGAAGGAGGCCACCAGACGGATGTAGTTGATAGGAAGGGCGTAGGTTTGGAGTTTAAACAGGAGACCGGGATGCCAGACACAGTCGTAGGCCTTTTCGAGGTCAAGTGAGACAAAAATGGCGGAGCGACGGGAGTTAAGCTGGAGGGGGAGGAGATGAGTGAGGCGGAGGAGTTGGTCATCAGCAGAGAAGGAAGGTCGAAAGCCACATTGGGTGTTCGGGAGGAGGTGGTTTTGGTGGAGGTGGAGATGGATGCGCCGGGAAAGGATGGATTCCAAGAGCTTGCTGCACACCGATGTGAGACAGATAGGACGATAGGAAGAGGCATCAGATGGAGGCTTATTGGGTTTGGAGAACATCAGGATACGGGAGGTTTTCCACAGGTCGGGATAGAAGCCAGTGGCAAGGATGACATTGTAGAGGGTGGCAAGGAGGGAAAGGGAGGAGGGAGGGCAGTGTCTGAGGTGGCGGTAGGTAACGCAGTCGTGGCCGGGAGCAGTGTTGCGTTTAGTGTGGAGTGTGAGGCTGATGTCCTGTGTAGTGATGGGAGTGTTAAGTGCAGAAGGTGGGGTGTGGCCCAAGTACTGGAAGCTAGGAGCAAGGGGAGGAACAGAGGTATTCGTACGGTCCATGACATCAGGGAAGAGGGAATAATCAAAGTGAGGATCATCTGGGATGGAAAAAACATCAGAGAGGTGGGAGGCAAAGTGGTTGGCCTTACTGAGGTTGTCAGGAAAGGGACGGTCATTAAGGAGGAGAGGGTACTGGGGGGTGGGGCGGTTCCCAGTAAGGCGGTGGAAGGCAGACCAATACTTGGAAGAGTTGATGGGGAGTGTGGTGTTGAGTCGTGTACATGTCTGGCGCCAGGCTCGGCGTTTCTTCGCAACAAGCAGGTTGCGGATGTGTCACTGTAATTGCCGGTGGCGGGTAATTGTATCCCGGCCACGAGTGTGGAGAAAAGAGCGGTAGAGGCGGCGGGACTCTCGAAGGAGAAGGACGGCCTGTGGAGGCAGGGCGGGGCAGTGAGGGTGGATGGCTTTGGTGGGGATATGGGTGGCGACGGCGTCAGACAATGTCTGGTGCAGGAAGGCAGCAGTGCGAGCGATGTCATCAGGAGACTGGAGGGTAAGGTCGTGGCCGTCAACCTGGGTGTGAATGGAATCCCGGTAGGCATCCCAGTTAGCACGGGAGTAATCATGGACAAGTTTAGGAGGGACGTCAGGGCAAGGAGCGTGCGGGGATGGCGACCGTTAGAGATAGTGAGGAGGACAGGAGCATGGTCACTGCCAATGAGGTCAAGGACATCCGCGATGATGCGCCCAAGGAGGTTTGGAGAGGCAAGGACCACATCAGGAGTGGTGTTGGATTCGGGCCGGGTGTGCTGAGGCAGGGGAACCAGGTCTCCCTGGAGAGTGGTGAGAAACTGATGCCACCGCCGGAGGTCGGCAGGATCACGGCTGTGGATATTGAGGTCAGCGGGAATCACGTAGGTGGAGAAGGTGCGGTCAATGTGGGCCAGGAAATCGTACGGGATGGGGGTGCGAGGGCGGACATAAATGGTGGCACAGGTGATGGTAAGGGTGGGGAAGAAGAGGCTGAGGGTGAGATGCTCGGCAGGATTGTTAAGGAGAGGTTGGGGCCGGACAGGGAGGTGCTTGAGGTGGCCTATAGCAACTCCGCCACGCGCGGGAGGGTACGGGTTATCGGTGCGGTGTAGAGTGTAAGGAGCCGTGGAGACGGAGAGACGGGGTTGAAGGAAGGTTTCATTTAGGACGAAGGCATCCACGCGGTGCTGACGTAGGGTGTGGAGGAAGAGGAGTTTGTGGGTGGGCAGGGAGCGAATGTTGTGGTACAGGATACGGTACGGTTGTTGTGCCATGGGAGTGGAGAGTTAGACATGGGTGGTGAGGGGGGTGAAGGTGAAGTGGGCCTGGTTGTACGAGTATGTGGCATAGGTGGTAAGATGGAAGATGGAACGGGCAGCGAGGGCGATTTGGGAAAGAGTGTGTGAGCGCTGGAAGGGGTGGATGTTTTGGAGCACAATGGTGGTGAAACGGATGATGTCCTCAGCAGTAGGGGGAGGGCGGAGCGAGTTGTTGGGGTGGATGGGGTCATCAACAGGATGGACAGGCACGGTGAGCTCAGGGGTTACTGGTGGAGGTTTCGCTTTACACTTCGAGGAGTAGGTAGGATGTGGTTCGTTGCAAGTGTTGCAGGAGGGGGGAGAGGTGAGGTTGGGGCAATGCTTGAGGAAGTGGGAAGCTTTGCAGTGGGGACAAGTACGGGGGTTCCTGCAGGCAGAGGTAACGTGGTCGTTGTAGGTGAGACAGCGTTGGCAGCGGTAGGATTGGACGGGGGAACGGGAGGGGTCCACCTTATGGCGCTGATTGTAGATGAGGGCTCCCTCGGTGAGGAGGCGGTCAATGGAGGAGGAGGATTCGGTGAATATCCGCATGAGAAAAGGCGGCCCGGCATCATTGAAGATGCGACGGGCCGAGCGGATTTCAATGTCGGGCCGGGAGTTGAGTTCCGCCAACACCTCAGCCTCCGTGATCACGGGGCTAAGCTTCGTGACCACAGCGGTGAAGGTTGGCGGACGCCGGGGAGGTTGAGGCTGACGGGGAGAGGACGGGGTGTGGTAGGGGGTGAGGGTTGCACGTTGGCCAAATTGGATACGGGGGATGCGGGAGAGGAGATCGGTGTGGAGGGAAGCACTGGGGGATTTGATGAGGACCTTGCGAGGAATCAGTTAGGAGATGGGAGCATTGGGGTAGTATTTCCGGATGGCGAGGGTGAGGGAGCGGGCAGCAAGGAATTGAGGGTCAGGATTGGAGAGGACAAAGGTGTGGGTGGCAGGCGGGGCGGGGGCGGGGTTCGGAGCCGCGTCCATGGGGGTGGGTGGGTCACGGGGGCCGGGGGTTTTTTTGGAGGAGACTGCAGGGGAAGGGTCAGCATTCAGGCGCTTTGAAGGTTTCGTGGGCACGACCGGGTGGAGAGGGGGCAGCGGTACGGGTTGCAGGGGGAGATGGCGGGGGGCAGGACCACCCTGAGCAGCGGATGATGCAGACGGAGGGGGCGTGGGTGTCACTGAGACTGTGGAACGTCGAGCAGAGATCCGTGCTGGCTTGGAGCCTGTCGGAGGCGGTGCGGGGAGCGGCGGAAAGTCAGTAGCTGTCGATGGGGCGACAGTGATAGGGGAGGAGGAGTTGGGGGTGGTTACAGCCGAAAATGGTGCAGGGGTGGGGTGGACAGGGAGAGAAGGAAGGACGGGAAGTGGGGTGGAGGAAGAGCTCCATGTGATGGTGGTTGGAGCAGCGGAGGGAGAGGTGAAAATGATAGTGGTGGTGGTGGTGGGTTGGGACATGGCGGCGCCGCGCGAGAAGGGCGGCGGCGGCGACCAGACGGCGACGGCGACGGCGGCGACCGGCAGGCGGCGGCGGCGGCGGCGGCGGCGGCGAGCCCCGGCAGGCGGCGAAGGCGGCGGCGGCGGCGGCGGCGGCGGCGAGGACCGGAAGGCGGCCAAACGGCGACGGCGGCGAGCACTGGCAGGCGGCAGGCGACGGTGGCGAGCACCGGCAGGCGGCGACCAAGCGGCGGCGGCGGCGGCGAGCACCGGCAGGCAGTATGGACGGCAAGCAGACGACACGGCAGGGAAACGGCGGGGATCTTCCACGTCGAAGGTGCACCCTGAGAGTAGCCCAGGCAGTGAAACTCTTCGATGAAGAAGAGAGGGAATCCAACCCTCGAATTGCAATCTCTTTCTTTTTTTTTTTTTCTTTATTGTGATTTTAACACCTTATACAAAGGCGGGCTGGCAGCAGCACAATACGCCGCTCTTCAGCCTTGAGTGTTACAACAAGTAGTACATAAAGGTCGCACAGAGTAGACAGTAAAAACGGAGGGCAAAAAAATGTAGACACTAAAAATCGAAAAAACATGGAGCCGTTCACGCTGGACGAGAAACATCACTAACACTGGGCGACACGATGCACAGAACATGGATGATGGCGACGGCACGTGGATGGTGGGGGGCGTGACGGCGAACAACACTACACACAAACGAAGGCACACACACGAAACACTGACGGCGATGATCTCCGGCGCGCGAATGTTCACTGAGCGTGTACGAGTCCGGGGACCTGCCAAGAGAGGAGGTGGAGGAGGAGGAATGGGAAGGGGAATGGGAGAGGGGGGAGCAGAGATGCCATGGGCAAAGGAGAGAGGGGGAGGGAGGAAGGGGGAGGGGAAGCCCGGTGGAGAGGGGAGGAGGGAGGGGGGAAAGGAAAGAGGAGGGAAGGGAAGGGAGGGAGGGAGGGTGCCTAAAGGAGAGGACACAGGAGGTGGGGGGGAGGATCAAAGTTGATAAGAGGGGTAGATGGAGGGGACGAGGACATCATCAGGGAGGGGGAGCTGGCGGAAGCCACCTTGGGAGAGGGTAAGGAGAGTGGAGAGATGGAGACCGGGTGAGACGTGGGAATACAGGCGCGGCAGCGGGAGGGGGTGGGAGAGGATCGGGGACACGAGCGGGTGAGGAGGATCAAGCTTACGGGAGGTGTACAGGATCCGTATCCTTTCAATGAAAAGGAGGAGGTGGGGGAAGGGGATGAGATCATACAGGATCCGCGTGGGGGAGGGGAGACGGATGCGATAGGCAAGGCGGAGAGCATGGCGTTCAAGGATTTGGAGGGATTTATAGAAGGTAGGGGGGGCGGAGATCCAGGCTGGATGGGCATAACAAAGGATAGGGCGGATGAGGGATTTATAGGTGTGGAGGATTGTGGAGGGGTCCAGACCCCACGTGCGGCCGGAAAGGAGCTTGAGGAGACGGAGTCGGGAATGTGCCTTGGCTTGGATCGTCTGGAGATGGGGAGTCCAGGAGAGGCGACGGTCGAGGGTGACGCCAAGGTACTTAAGGGTGGGAGTGAGGGCGATAGGACGGCCATAGACGGTGAGATAAAAATCAAGGAGGCGGAAGGAAGGGGTGGTTTTGCCTACAATGATCGCCTGGGTTTTGGAGGGATTGACCTTGAGCAACCACTGGTTGCAGCAAGCGGTGAATCGGTCAAGATGGGATTGGAGAAGGCGTTGGGAGCGTTGCAGGGTGGGGGCAAGGGCGAGGAACGCGGTGTCATCGGCAAACTGGAGGAGGTGGACGGGGGGCGACGGCGGCGGCATGTCCGCCGTGTACAAAAGGTACAGAAGGGGGGAGAGGACGGAGCCTTGGGGCACACCGGCGGAGGGGAAAAAGGTGTAGGAATCGGTGTTATGGATGGTGACATAGGAAGGACGGCGGGAGAGAAAGGAACCGATCAGACGGACGTAGTTAATGGGAAGGGCGAAGGTTTGGAGCTTGAAGAGGAGACCGGAATGCCAGACGCGGTCATAAGCGCGTTCGAGGTCAAGGGAGAGGAAGATTGCGGAGCGACGGGAATTAAGCTGTTCGGAAAGGAGATGAGTGAGGTGAAGGAGAAGATCGTCGGAAGAGAAGGATGGCCGAAAGCCACACTGGGTGACGGGAAGGAGGCGGTGCTGGCGGAGATGCTGGTGGATGTGGCGGGTGAGGATAGATTCCAGGGCCTTGCTGAAGACCGAGGTAAGGCTGATGGGACGGTAGGAGGAGACGGCGGACAGCGGTTTGCCAGGTTTAAGGAACATGAGGATACGGGAGGTTTTCCACAGGTCGGGGTAGTAACCGGTGGACAGGACTACATTGTAGATCCTGGCCAGGGTGGAGAGGAAAGGGACAGGAGCTTCACGAAGGTGACGGTAGGTGGCACGATCGTGACCAGGAGCGGTGTTGCGTTTGGTGCGGAGTGTATCAATGAGATCCTGGGTAGTGATAGGGGCATTGAGTTCCGTGTGTGTAATGTTGTCCAAGTACTGGAAACCAGGAGCGAGGGGAGGGACAGAGGTGTCAGTTCGATCGCGGATATCCGGGAAGAGGGAGTAATCGAACTGGGGATCATCGGGGATGGAGAAAACATCGGAGAGGTAGGAGGCAAAGTGATTGGCCTTACTAAGGGTGATTGGTAGGGTTGCATTTAAACGGGTGCATGTCTGTCGCCAGTCCCGGCGTTTCTTAGCCGCGAGCAAATTACGAACGTGTCGCTGGAGTTGCCGGTGGCGTCGTAGTGTGTCCGGGTCACGCGTGCGGAGTAAGGCACGGTAGAGACGACGGGATTCATGGAGGAGGAGAATGGCCTGTGGGGGTAAGGTAGGACGGTGGGGGTGGATGGCGACAGTAGGAACGTGGGCCTCCACGGCCTCAGACAAGGTCTGCTGGAGAAAGGAGGCGGCATGGGTGACATCGTCAGGGTGGCGGTAGGTGAGAGGGTGGCTATCGACCTGGGTGGAAAGGGTATCCCGGTAGGCATTCCAGTCGGCTCGGGAATAATCGTGGACATACTTAGGGGGAGGATCAGTACGAGGATCGGGGCGAGGGCGACGACCGTCTGAAATGGTGAGGAGGGCAGGGAGACGGTCGCTACCAATAGGTTCCAGGACATCCACCGTTATGCGGCCAAGGAGGTTGGGGGAGGAGAGGATAACATCAGGAGTGGAGTTGGATTCGGGACGGGTATGCTGGGGGATGGGGACGAGGTCGCCTTGAAGGGTGGAGAGGAACCGATGCCATCGCCGTAACTGGGCAGTGGAACGACTATGGATGTTGAGGTCGGCGGCGATCACGTAGGAGGAAAAGGTACGATCGACGTGGGAGAGGAAGTCGAAGGGAATAGGAGCGTTGGGGCGGACATAGATGGTGGCGCAGGTAACGGTAAGGCCGGGGAAGAAGAGACTAAGGATCAGGTGTTCGGTGGGGTCGGGAAGGAGAGGTTGGAGCCGAACGGGGATCTGGCGGTGGTGACCAATGGCAACTCCGCCACGCGCAATTGGGAGGGGATTATCGGAGCGGTGGAGGAGGTAGGGCGAAGTGTGAACGGTATGGTGGGGTTGGAGGAAGGTTTCATTAAGGAGGAAGGCATCCACGGGGTGGGTGGCAAGGGTGTGCAGGAAGAGGTTCCTGTTGGCGGGTAGGGAGCGGATGTTGCTGAAAAGGATACGTTGCTGGCGCGCCATGATAGGGATTTAGACGAGGGTGTCAAGGCGGGAGAAGGTGAAATGGGCCTGGTTGTTGGAGTAGGTGGCGTACATCTTGAGTTGGAATATGGAACGGGCAGCAAGGGAGATCTGCTGGAGGGTGTCAGGGCGCTGAAAGGGATGAACATTCTGGAGGACGATGGTAAGGAACCTGATGACGTCCTCAGCGGAGGGGGGGGGGGGACCTAACCAGAAGAATGCAGGAAATTGTATGTGGTAATTCAACCAATATAGTCCGAGAACACTGTTCTGACAGGGTAGAAATCACTGATGGGGTCCTCTAAAGCTCAGACTTGGGTCGACTATTGTTCCTGATATATGTAAACGACCTAATGTCTGAAATACAAGAAGCAGAAATAGTACTTTCCACAGATGTTACCAGAGTCCATTTAAAATTACTTGATACTTAACGTCTGTCCATTGCCGCTACAGTCTCGCCACGTCGGCTGCCGACTACTGCTTGGTTAGAAGTAGTTGAAAAACAAATACGGCGGGTCACTTCACAAAAGCTGTTAATGCGTAACGCAGAGCAGTGCTGGAAGTGGCCTCCGTGAAACGCAACCAATGACTGAACTGTGGCAGACGACACATTTTGTAGCCCTGAATTTAAACTCATGTTCTAAGCTAACTACAACCTTGTGATGGGCAATGTATCCGAGAAAACGGCGGTCCACTGTCTGCGGCAGAACTAAAATCATAATCGCATTGTTCATGATGATTAAAGCTAGCCTCTAAGTGTAAACCCAAGACAGAAAAAATTCATTTTCAGATCTAAAAGCCTGAGAATTTGTGGGAAAAGGACTCGACGAGTGCTGGACATAAGTCTTTATTTAAATAATTTCATGCAGTACAGCCATCCAGTGCGTTCACCCGAGGTCCAGACTCCAACTGACTTAGTGCACAATACCACCGGCAGAGGGCGCTGTCGTCCAAGATGGCGGCCATGACGTCACGTGATGATGCAAGTACCTTTACCCAAGATGATGGCAAACATTGTGTTCACCATGTGGTCTAGGACACAGCTAGAGCACAGTCCCATTACATAATCCAAGATTGTCGCTCGCAGTACGTGAAACACGTGTCACCCCTCGTCCCACCTGTAGTCAAGCACTGAGAGAGACATGCTGCAATGCTTTCTCTCTCATGCATTTCTAACGGGGCATGCACCACGTGTATAGCCTACGAGCATGCGAATGCTGACGTCGTGGCCTCTAGTCCGCACTCTCATACTGATGCCACATATCGTCTTCTAGAAATATGCTAACGATTCTAACTGAACACATGTGGCACACATCGCGTATCTAACGTACGAATTACCTAAGTACTTAATTACAATCCAATTTTAATGATGTTCGATAGCCGGATGTATCACTTGGAGATTCAATGATCAAATGAGAAGTTCGAGGTTTTCCCACTAAGAGTGCAGTCCTCATTCAATCATGATGTAGCACCCGCAACCTCTAGAATGTTGCACTCCTATTGCCTACTGCATTAGTGACGTGATTCGACGTCATAGAAGCTATATAAACCAAACCACAACCGAACTCGCCCTCAGTCTGCTTCTGTACTTCACCCAGAGTTCAATCGCCGTACTTTTGTCCTCATCATGAAGCATACCAGCAGCACCAGCAGCGACAGCAGCAGCAGCGGCGGCAAGCGCCGCCAAGCGGATGAAGATCAATTACCTTTTCAGTGTTCAAATATCTGTTTGAGCCACAGTCCACCGACCGCTGCGTCCTTTAACGGATTGTGTGTGTGCTATATCTGTTTCGGACCGCACTATACACAGACTGCTGCGATCTTTAACGGATTCTGTTTGTGTGTTGTATCTGTTTTGGACCGCACTCTACACAGACTGCTGCGTCCTTTAATGGACTGTATGTGTGCTATATCTGTTTGGACCACAATCCACAGACTGCTGCATCCTTTAACAGATTGTGTGTATGTATGTGTGTCACAGAGATATTTTTTTCCATACTGGATATTATATTTAGTCTTTTCCGTCTTTTTAGAATTCATCCCTCGCATGTTGGCTGAGCTAGCCCATCAGCTAGAGGTCGAGAGGGCTGGCGAATGTAAGTATATTTGTAAAACGTAGTTCTTAGATACAATAATTTCGTGTAATATATATTGGTTTTCCAAGTGCCTAGACTAAGCTGTCTGAGACATAATCTTTTCTTTTCTTTCTAGATGATTCTAGGTATAGGGAGGGGGATGCGGAGGGTGTCATGCAAGACGGGGTTGAAATTCCTGATTGGGTTCACGTGATGGCGGCTGCTGCAGATAGAGATGAATAAGAATCCGAAAGGCACAAGCTTATGGCCTTTTTAGATGAGGCGGCGGATATACCTTAGTGGATGGGAGACCTCATTGAATGTGCTGATGAGTTGCTCAAGCCATGGAGCCATAGTAACTTTATCATTACAGCAAATAATTACCATTATTGAGTCTTATTACTCATTGTTTTAAATCTAGATCATTAAACTTATTTTTTCTTATTTTTGTTACAGGCATATCACACGAAGTACATCGTGTACCTAGAGCGGTGGTTGCGGGGGCGGGAGTTGGCTGCACACCACAACAGAGACAGCGTGGTCATCGGTCTCATCGGATTAGGGAAGGAAGTTGGCCGTGCCCTTTCAAAGGAACCATCCCGGCATTTGCCTGGAGTGATTTAGGGAAATCACGGAAAACCTAAATCAGGATGGCCGGACGCGGGATTGAACCGTCGTCCTCCTGAATGCGAGTCCAGTGTCTAACCACTGCGCCACCTCGCTCGGTGCATGAGAGGCAGCACCTGCCCCAGCACGGCCTCAAGCTCTCTAGCGCCCATGGGCTACTCAGCTGGCAGAAGAAGAAGATGAGCAGGTGCATCTGCCTCCCACCTCACCGGTCGGTAAAGGGGACATCAGGCCTCGGGGGCCATCGCTTCAGGCCATCACCGCCTCCGCCGCCTCCTCAAACAGCTCGCCCCCACCGTCAATGAAAGGTGTGTGTACCAAGGCACACACCCCGCACCCTCACCAGCCCCGTCATTGATGGGCTGGACTCCTAGCTCTAGTAGTAGTAGTAGTAGTAATAGTAATATTGATTATCGTGTCACTAGCAGTAGTGCTCTCCCCCATCCTATTGATAGTGAAGTACATCAGAATAATGGTATAATGACCACTCTAGAATACTCAGCAGTTGATGGGGCTGTTGAGGGGTGCATCTCATTCACAAGGATTGAGAATCCGGGAGGCAGGTACCGTGACCCTGTTGGGTTTTAAGAGGCGTGCGTCCCTGCCTTGGAGACCGAGTTCCTCAAAGTCCTAGACGATCCGAGATTTAACGCCATTAAATGCAGTGCAGTATTATGCTGCGAGTTGAATAACCCACCTAAACATTCAGGTGATGCAGAGACTGAAACTCTGCACTATATGTGGGGTGATAATGGCGTTATTTCTCGGAACACATCCATTGCTGAGTGTTATCGTCAATCCACCTTGAGAGTTACTATGGCCCGATTTTGATGGTATGGAGTTGCCCATAAAGATCCAGGACATACCTAAATTTGAGGCACAGAATACCGGCATATCAGTTCATGTTTATGGCCTGGAGAAGAAAAGCAAGCCAGATGAGCAACACAAGCACACAGTCGTTTGACCCTTATTTATATTTGGCCTGGTCACGATCAATGGACCACCCTGTATAGAACTTTGATTAAAATAAATTGATAATTTCCAGTAGACATTTGCTTTGCAATTATAAGCTCGATTGCTCTACAACTAATCCTGACTAGGTGATCCTCAAATAATATATGTGATGTAGTCGGAAGAATGAGGTCTCATGTTACAGTTGGTAACCACGACAGCGCCGCAAGCCAGAGACAATCGCCGCCAGACGCAGCCGCAAATGAGGGATGTCAATGGAGACACACCCTTAAGAGGTTCCCTACGTCGCCGCTGCCGTCGGGTCTACTTGCGTCAGAGTGCAGCGCCGCTCGCCCCAGTCTGTGATCGTCAGTGAAGACTGTATCACAAACATAGTTTACATCCAGCAGTGCTTGATTTATTAGTCAGACCTTCGTACCAGAGTTTATAGACAAATTCATAAATAACTCTTCTTCTGTACTAATCAAGCCATGAACAATATTCTTGTACTCGGCGACAGTAAGGAAACATATATTGTTATTCAAGAGGACAGGGAATGTATGAAAGTTAAATATTAGAGTTTAAGGTCTTTTACTAAAAATCACTAATGTTTTATGTGTGTCGTAGTAACCGCTCGACTTCCTCCTGAAATAAATCTAGGCTTGCTACAATACACAGAAACAAATATAGTTAGTTCTCTGTATATCTACACTACTAGGCATTAAAATTGCTACACCAAGAAGAAATGCAGATGATAAATGGGAATTGATTGGACAAATATATTATACAAGAACTGACATGTGATTACATTTTCACGCAATTTGGGTGCATAGATCCTGAGAAATCAGTACCGAGAACAACCACCACTGGCTGTAATAACAGTGGTTCAGAAATGGTTCAAATGGCTCTGAGCACTATGGGACTCAACTTCTGAGGTCATTAGTCCCCTAGAACTTAGAACTAGTTAAACCTAACTAACCTAAGGACATCACAAACATCCATGCCCGAGGCAGGATTCGAACCTGCGACCGTAGCAGTCTTACGGTTCCAGACTACAGCGCCTTTAACCGCACGGCCACTTCGGCCGGCTGTAATAACGGTCTTGATACTCCCGAGCGTTGAGTCAAACAGAGCTTGGATAGCATGTACAGGCACAGCTGCCCATGCAGCTTCAACACGATACAACAGTTCATCAAGACTAGTAACTGACGTATTGTGATGAGCCAGTTGCTCGGCCACCATTGACCAGACGTTTTCAATTGGTGAGAGATCTGGCGAATGTGCTGGCCAGGGCAGCAATCGAACATTTTCTGTATCCAGAAAGGCCCGTAGAGGACCTGCAACATGCAGTCATGCATTATCCTGCTGAAATGTAGGGTTTTGCAGGGATCGAATGAAGGGTAGAGCCACGGGTCATGTTGTTGTTGTTGTGGTCTTCAGTCCTGAGACTGGTTTGATGCAGCTCTCCATGCCACTCTATCCTGTGCAAGCTTCTTCATCTCCCAGTACCTACTGCAACCTACATCCTTCTGAATCTGCTTGGTGAATTCGTCTCTTGGTCTCCCTCTACGATTTTTACCCTCCACACTGCCCTCCAATGCTAAATTTGTGATCCCTTGATGCCTCAACACATGTCCTACCAACCGATCCCTTCTTCTAGTCAAGTTGTGCCACAAACTTCTCTTCTCACCAATCCTATTCAATACCTCCTCATTAGTTACGTGATCTACCCACCTTATCTTCAGCATTCTTCAGTAGCACGGGTCATAACACATCTGAAATGTAACGTCCACTGTTCAAAGTGCCATTAATGTGAACAAGAGGTGACCGAGATGTGTAACCAATGGCACCCCATACCATCACGCCGGGTGATACGCCAGTATGACGATGACGAATACACGCTTCCAATGTGCGTTCACCGCGATGTCGCCAAACACAGATGCGACCATCATGATGCTGTAAACAGAACCTTTATTCATCCGAAAAAATGACATTTTACCATTCGTGCACCCAGGTTCGTCGTTGAGTACACCATCACAGGCGCTCCTGACTGTGCTGCAGTGCCAAGGGTAACCGCAGCCACGATCTCCGAGCTGATAGTCCATGCTGCTGCAAATGTCGTCGAGCTGTTCGTGCAGATGGTTGTTGTCTTGCAAACGTCCGGCCAGCCGCGGTGGCCATGCGGTTCAAGGCGCTGCAGTCCGGAACCGCGCAACTGCTACGGTCGCAGGATCGAATCCTGCCTCGGGCATGAATGTGTGTGATATCCTTAGGTTAGTTAGGTTTAAGTGGTTCTAAGTTCTAGGGGACTGATGACCTAAGATGTTAAGTCCCATAGTGCTCAGAGCCATTTGAACCATTTTTGCAAACGTCCCCATCTGTTGACTCAGGGATCGAGATGTGGCTGCACGATCCGTTACAGCCATGCGTATAAGATGCCTGTCATCTCGACTGCTAGTGATACGAGGCCATTGGGATCCAGCACAGCGTTCCGTATTACCCTCCTGAACCCACCGATTCCATATTCTGCTAACAGTCATTGGATCTCGACCAACGCGAGCAGCAATGTCGCGATACGATAGACCGCAGTTGTGATATGCTACAGTCCGACCTGTATCAAAGTCGTAAACGTGATGGTATGCATTTCTCCTCCTTACACGAGGTATCACAACAACATTTCACCAGGCAACGCCAGTCAACTGCTGTTTGTGTTTGAGAAATCGGTTGGAAACTTTCCTCGTGTCAGCACGCTGTAGGTGTCGCCACCGCCGCCAACCTTCTGTGAATGCTCTTAAAAGTTAATCATTTGCATATCACAGCATCTTCTTCCTGTCGGTTAAATTTCACGTCTATAGCACGTTATCTTCGTGGTGTACCAATTTTAATCGCGAGTAGTGTATTTTGTTGTCTGGTTCTGATGGTGTTTCCATTGCAGAATATATGTCCAAGCTTTGGAGATTATTGTTAATTTGTTGAATTGATCTATCGAGCATTGCACTTATCCGTATAGCATTTTGATGTCGAAGTCGCAAGTGTGGTCGGGAAACAGCATACACAACTGCCGGCTGCAGCACGACTTCACGACTTAGACTTCACATCTCATATGGAAGCTGATCTCAACAACAATGGGAAACGCCAAATATCAATATGTCAGTTGCGCAATCTAATGAATTCTGAGAATTCAAAGACTTACTGATTTCTATTTCTTGTAGAACGTTACTGAATACTGTTGTTTCAGATGCAGGTGACTATTTTCTTCTAAAATATCATTGTTCTCATGTAAATGTAAGGAGATAAAAAGTAGTTACTTACCATGTTGGAGGAGGTAGCAGGCAGCACTGTGTTTGAAAGCTTCATCCCTCCTGCTAATTTCCTAGGGTTCATTCACAAATTGTATTGTGCAGCACAGTAACAATTCATTGCCCGTCAAGTTTACAAGTAATGTTTGATAAAGCGCTTTCCTTTCGTTAATGCCTCGTTCAGTATCCCCGAAGGTTCTAGTTACTGGTGGGATCTACAAAACTTCACGAATTTTTGAATAAAAGGATGGAAAAGAGACACATGGGAGTTTTAATGCCAATTAAAATTTTAGTTACACTTGCATATTCAATCTTTGCAACAGTATTAAAACACGCCACACCCTACCAAAATGGATCTATTTCCTCTACAGGAATACGAAATCCGCCTTATAACTGCACATGCTTCTAGAGTGAATGGACGTATCATTGTTTCTCTCAGATACACAGTTCTCCTTGTGTTTAGTAATACAGTTTGTACAGACCTGCTAGTTATTTAATATAGCTGTTTGAGGGCGATACTTCTCGCAGCATAGGTCACAGTGGAAAACGTTTAAATCGGTCAACTTAAGGCGTGGGCACGTCATTGAAAATTAATGTTACTGCATCGTGTCGCTCACACAAAGGACGGATTTGTTGCGGCGGCAACCGGCCAGCCGCTGCTGCGAGCGCCGGTCCGTCTCAAAATACAGATCTGCCTCCACGGTCGATGGCTGTGTACTACTGAAGGCATATTTCTTACACTGACACCTCAGCCAGCATTGGAGTCCTGCGTGTAGTGCACACGGTCCAAATGATGGAAACCAAATACTTATCGAACAAGTGAGGGAGTGCAGCTTCTTGAACGATACAGGCAATCCAGATTATAATAACATTTTGAAGACGGCTGAAGCATGGAGAGAGATAGCTGCTAACAAAACTGCATCAAAATTTAAAATATTTTTACAAAAATGTTAATGTTCACATACGACGTGTATTACATAAAAATGAAGTGCAGTACAGTAATAAGTACTGGAATTCAATTAGTTTATATTACGTCTTAAAACATCTGGAAGATATTACTAAATATGTAAGCAGCAATGTAATCAAAACAGAAAGTAACTCGTAGAAAATCGAAAGAGAAAACTGCCACCTTTGTTGAAATCAACATTTTCAGCCAGTAAAGGGTTTACTTACTCGTTAAAATTGAACAAAGCCCCAATCCCCGATGGAATCCATATCAGATTGTATACCCAATTTGTGGCTGAGTTAACCCTTCAGTTAACTATAATCTATCGTAGATTCCTCGAACAAATAACAGTGTTCTGTAGCTGGAAGGAAGCGTAGATCACACCCATCTACAAGGAGGGATAGCAGAGGTGATCACAAAACTACCATCCAATATCCTTGCCATTCATTTGTTGTAGAAAATTAGAACACGCTGTGAGCTCAAACATAATGAGGTATCTAGAAGAGAATGACCTGGTGCATGCCAACCAGAACGGGTTTCCAAACTGTGGATCACGTAAAGCCCAACTTGCACTTTTCTCATATGGCATACTGAAAACAATGAATAAATCCATTCAGGTAGATGTAGTATTTCTCGATTTCCGAAAAGCGTTTGACTCGGTACCTACACTTGTTATCAAAAGTACGATAGTATGGGGAATCATGTGAAATTTGTGACTGGATTGCTGATCTTTTGTTAGCGAGGACGCAGCAAATTATTTTGGATGGAGCATCATCGACAAATGTAGAAGTAACATCAGGTGCATCCCAGGGAAGTGTGTTGAAAGCCTTGAGGTAATAATAACAGTAGCCTCAGATTTTAGATCTCATACAAAAAGGACGTGTAATTTTTACTTATGCATCAACAATATGTGTAATAAATGATATGTGTGATAAAAAAATCTGACTTTCGCCTGCAGTCATAAGAAGAGGCAGTAATTTCTCCCATCCGGCAAGACGTCTTAATACGCTAATTATCAAGAATTAGTGGATAGCCTGTATGATCGGCAACCACAGAAAATTATATATACAGTAATACGCTGCGAGGAAGACTGTTCATGGCACCAAATTTAGTTCCAACAAGAATTCATGCTTTAATTCCATTACTGCAAGTATTAATTATATCTCATTACCTAAATTTGTGTTAGCTGTTGGGCTGCCTCCCAGAACGGTTCAGATATAGCTAAGATTAAAAGTGGTGCACAGACTGGTAACTTGCTTTAAGTGTTCAGAAATGTAAAACTGCGCTCTTCACAAATTGAAAAAACATAGTATTCTACGACCGCAGTATCAGTGAGTCACAGTTTGAATCGGTAAACAATCATTCTTCCTAGTGTTATGGAATGGTCACATAATCTCCATCATGGATAAGACATGTGGCAGACTTCGATTTCTTAGCAGAATACTGGGGAAATGCAATCACGCTACAAAGTGCTTACTAATCACTAATGCGACACATTCGAGAATATTGCTCAAGTGTGTGGGACCCGAACCCAAACGGACTCACAGGGGATACTGAACGTATACAGGAAAGGATAGCACAAGTGGTGAAAGGTTTGTTTGACCTGTGGGAGAGTCTCACTGAGATGTTAACATAATAGAACTGAAAGATATCTGAAGATATGTGTAAACTACCCCGAGAAAGCCTACCTACAAAGTTGAAGATGTGGCTTCAAATGAAGACTCTAGGAATATACTACAAATCCCTACACATCGCTCCCTTAGGGATCGTAAGGACAAGATCAGACTAACTACAGTCTTTTTTTTCCTTTATTATATTTCAGTTCCCCATCGGGGCGGGCGTGCAGCAGCATATGCGATGCTCTTCAGCCGAAAGACATAGAATAATCAATAGAAGACATTTAAAAATATACAAAGGAGAAAACATGGTGAACATAGATATAAAAAAATGAGGAACATCCTGGAAGACAATAGACAAAAAAAGGGGCGACTGTAATGGAGATAAAAACCATAAAAAAGTAGCGCACACGAAAGACCACACACTGGGACAGTTAAAAGAATACAAGGCACAGTATGACTGAAGCATGAAAGTATCGACGGATGGCGTAGCACATAACAAACACTGACAGTGACACATGTAAGTACAAGGCCAGCATACAATTAAAATCACACCTCTCGACGCACAGGAGAAACAGCACTAAACACAACACTGACATGGCACACTGACGATGATCAAAATGGAGGATCTGCCAGGTGCAAGGAGATGAGAGAGACCGGAAGAAGGGAGGGAGGGAGGGGAAGAGAGGGGGGGAGATGGGCGGGAGGCGCGCCAAAGAGGGCCAGGTAGTGAGGGATGTGGAAAGGAAAGAGGCAAGGATGGGGTGCAGGGTCTCAGGGGGGACTAAGGAAAATCCATTCTGGGAGAAGGAGGGGAGAGGAAAAAGGGGGCCCTGGGGAGGGCGGGAACAAGGCCAGGTTATAGTTGGAAGGAAGGGTATATGTCACAGCGAAGTTCATCATCTGAGAGGGGGAAGCGCTGGAAATTGCCCTGATGAAGGAGATGAAGGGTGTGGAGGTGGAGAGAGGGAGGGATACAGCGATAGAGGCGCAGCGACAGGCGGGGGGTGGAGAGGAAGGTGGAAATCAGCAGGTGGGGGGGATCAAGCCTGCGGACGATGTAAAGGATGCGGAGATGTTGGGGGAACAAGAGGAGTTGGGGGAAGGGGCTGAGTTCATGCAGGAGCTGTGTGGGGGAAGGAAGGCGGATACAGAAGGCAAGGCGGAGCGCATGGTTTTCGAGGATTTGGAGGGCCTTGTAAAAGTGGGTGGGTGCGGAGATCCAGGCAACGCTGGTATAACAGAGGGTAGGACGGATGAGGGATTTGTAGGTGTGGAGGATGGTAGAAGGATGCAATCCCCATGTCCGGCCAGACAGGAGTTTCAGGAGGTGGAGACGGGGATGGGCTTTTTGCTGGATGGTCTGGAGGTGAGGGGTCCAGGTGAGGTGACAGTCGAGGGTGAGGCCAACGTATCTCAGGGTGGGGGTGAGGTGGATGGGACGACAATAAAGGGTAAGGTAGAAATCGTGGAGATAAAAGGAGTGTGTGGTGTGGCCTATGATGATTGCCTGGGTTTTGGAGGGGTTGAGACGGAATAACCACTGGTTACACCAAGTGGTGAACTGGTTAAGATGGGTTTGGAGGGTAAGTTGGGACTGTTCAAGGGTAGGATAGAGAGCCAGGAAGGCTGAGTCATCAGCAACCTGGAGAACGTGGACAGGTGGAGGTGGCTTGGGCATATCAGCCGTATACAAGAGATAAAGGAGAGGAGAGAGTACAGAGCCCTGGGGGACGCCAGCAGTGGGATAAAAGATACAGGAGTTGGTGTTGTGGAGGGTGACATATGAAGGACGGTGCGAGAGGAAGAAAGCGACCAGACACAGAAAATTGATAGGCAGGGCGTAGGTTTGGAGTTTAAAGAGGAGACCGGGATGCCATACACGGTCATAGGCATTTTGGAGGTCAAGGGAAACAAAAATGGAGGAGCGACGGGAGTTGAGCTGGAGGGAGAGACGGTGAACAAGGTTAAGGAGTTGGTCTTCAGTGGAGAAGGAGGATCGGAAGCCACACTGGGTAAGGGGGAGGAGGTGGTGTTGAATAAGGTGCTGTTGGATACGGTGGGAGAGGGTGGATTCGAAGACCTTACTGAAGAGTGAGGTGAGGCAGATGGGACGACAGGAAGAGGTGGAGGAAGGGGGTTTGTTGGGTTTGAGGAATATGAGAATGTGGGGGGTCTTCCACAGGTCAGGGTAGAAGCCAGTAGAGAGGATGATGTTATAGATATGGGCGAGGACAGTCAGGAAGGAATAGGGGCTTTCTCAAAGGTGGATGTACGTGACACAGTCGTGATCAGGGGCAGTGTTGCATTTAGACAAGAGGATAAGTTTAATGTCTTGTGCTGTGATGGGAGTGTTTATGTCGGAGGGGGGCAACTGCCCCAAGTATTGGAGACTAGGAACAAGTGGAGCGACCGAGGTATCGGCACGTTCCATGACAGTGGGGAAAAGAGAATAATCAAAGTGGGGATCATCGGGGATGGAGAAGACCTCAGAAAGGTGGGTAGCGAAGTGGTTGGCCTTACTGAACTTGTCAGGAAGGGGGCAATCGTTATGGAGAAGGGGGTAGTGAGGAGCGGAAAGGGAAACAGTAAGGCAATAGAAGGCGGACCAGTACTTGGAGGAGTTGATAGGGAGGGTGGCATTGAGTCACGTGCAGGTCTGGTGGCAGTATTGGCGTTTCGTTGCTGTAATCAGGTTCCGTACGTGTCGCTGTATTTGCCGGTGGCGTTGGAGTGTATCCCTGTCACGAGTGCGCAGGAAGGAGCGATACAGGCAGCGGGATTCACGGAGGAGGAGGACAGCCCATGGAGGGAGAGTGGGATGGTGGGGATGGATGGTTTTAGTAGGAACATGGGCCTCCACGGCGTCAGTAATGACCTTCTGAAGGAAGGACGAGGCATAGATGAGATCGTCAGGGTGGCGATAGGTAAGAGGGTGGCTTTCGACCTGAGTGGTGATGGGTTCCCGGTAGGCATCCCACTTGGCACGGTAGTAGTCATGAATGACCTTGGGAAGGGGTGCAGGGTGGGGAGCCGGGGGGGGCGGGCGGTTAGCAGACATTATGGTGAGAAGGATGGGAGGTGATCGCTACCTGTGGGGTAATGGATGGCGACAGTGATATGCCCAAGGAGGTTGGCGGAGGCAACGATAATATCTGGGGTGGTGTCACTTTCGGATCGGGTGTTCTGGGGAAGAGGAACAAGGTCACCTTGGATCGTGGAGAGGAACTTATGCCACCACCAAAGGGCGGCAGGAGTGCAGCTATGGACGTTGAGGTCGGCGGCAATTACATTGGTGAAGAAGGTGCGGTCAATGTGCAAGATGAACTCATAAGGAAGAGGAGCTGTGGAGCAGACATAGATGGTGGCACAGGTAATGGTGAGGGAGGGGAAGAAGACACTGAGGATAAGGTGTTCAGTGGGGTCATTGAGGAGAGGTTGTGGCTGGACGGGGATATACTTAAGGTGGCCAATCGTGACTCCACCCTGCGCACAAGGACCAGGAGCTTCAGTGTGGTGGAGGATATAGGGAGAGGTGTGGATAGAATGGTGGGGCTGGAGAAAGGTTTGGTTCAAGAGAAAGGTGTTGACTTGGTGGTGGGAGAGGGTGTACATGAGTAGGTATTTGTTGGAGCAGAAGGAGCGAATGTTCTGGAAGAGGATGCGATACTCACGCCGTGCCATGGCGGGGAGAGAGGGGGGAAGAGAGGGAAGGGAAGAGGCTTAAACTAGGGTGTCGAGGCAGGTGAAGGTGAAGTGGGCTTGGTTGTGGGAGTAAGTGGTAAAGGTGTTCAGGTGGAAAACGGAGCGAGCGGCAAGGGAGATTTGTAGGAAGGTGTGGGGGCACCGAAAAGGGTCAATGTTTTGGAGTACAACGGTAAGGATACGGATGATGTCCTCAGCTGTGGAGGGTGGACGGAGGGAATTGTTGGGGTGGACAGGGGGATCAATGGGATGGGCAGGGACTGTAAGCTCAGTGGTGGCTGGAGGGGGTTTGGCTTTACACTTGTGGGAGTAGGTGGGATGGGGCCATTGCAGGTGTTACAGGAAGGAGGAGCAGTGAGGTTGAGGCAGATCTTAAGAAAGTGGGAGCCCTTGCAATGGGGACAGGTGGGGGGGGTTTTGCAGTTGGGGGTCAGGTGGCCATTGTACATCAGGCGCTGCTTGCAGCGGTAGGATTGGGGAGGGGATTTAGAGGATTCGACAGGGTAGTGACAGTGGTAAATCAGGGCACCCTAGGTGAGGAGATCGTCAATGGAGGGGGCGAACTCAGAGAAGACCTGCATGAGGTAGGTGGGACCAGAGGCATTGTGGATATGGATTTCTAGGTCTGGGTGGGAATTTAGTTCTGCCAACACCTCATCCTCCGTGATCACCAGGCAAGCTTGGTGAACACAGCAGTGAATGTGGGGGGGGGGGGTGACGGGGAGGCTGGGGCTGACAAAGAGTGGGAGAGGAAATGAAGGGTGTCATAGATGCATGGGTTCCAAACAAAACTCGTGGGAGTTTACGGAGGAGGTCCGTGTCAAAGGAGGGGACAGGGACTCGATAAAGACTTGAGTCCCTGCGAGGAATGAGTTGGGAGATGGGAGCACCAGGTAAATACTTTTGTATCTCCACTGTGAGGGTACGGGCATCGAGGAACTTAGGATTGGGGTTTGACAGGAAAAAGTGTGGAGGGTGGGGGCTGGGGTACGGGTGGCTGGAGAAGGGGTGGTGTCCGTGGAGACGACAGGAGGAGGAGAGGTGGTGTTGACTTTTTGTGGGAAGTGGCGGGAGCAGAGTCGGTAATGACGCGCTTTTGGAGATTTTTGGAGACCGGAGGCTGGGAGGAGGAGAGAGGGACAGAGAGGAGAGGGAGGTGGCGGGTGGCAGATCCCTGTGGCGTAGAGGAGGTGCCTGGAGAAGCAGCCGGTTTAGTGATGGCGACGGTGGTTCGGCGCGACGCGACGCGCGTGGAAGATGCAGATAACGAAATGACGGACTGGATGAGAGAGGGAAAGCCGACCACCTGAGGGGTGGCAGCAGAGGCGGCAATAGAGGCGTATGTGTGGGTGGGGGTAGTAGTGGGAGCTGTTGAGGGTGTGGAGGCTGGATGAAGGGTGTAGAGGTGTGGGTATATAGCAGGGGAGGAGATAGGGGAATGGGTAAGTGGGGGAAGGGGAGGTGAGGTGTAAGGAGGAAGGCCAGGGGCGGCACTCCAGGAAGTGACTGTGGAAGACGGGGAGGGGGAGGTGTAGATGAGATGACAGTGGAGGTGGGAGTGCTCGTGGTGGACGAACGGCGACGGACGGACGGACAGCAGGCGGAGGCAACGATGTGCGATGGCGGTCGGACGGCGACAGACGGACAGCAGGCAGCGGCGGCGACGAATAGATGGACGGACAGCACGCAGCGGCGACGACGATGGACGGCGAGCAGGCAGGCAGGCGGATGGACAGATAGACACCAAACGCAACAGTAACAGCAACAGCAACTAGCACTTTGAAGAGGTAGATTACACCCTGAGGGTAGCCCAGGCTCTGGAATCTTGTGCCTTCGAAGGAGGGAATCCAACCCTCTAGATGTGCTAACTACAGCATGCACAGAGCCATTTAAACAGTCATTCTTGCCATGCTCCATATGGGAATGGAACGAGGAAAAACCCTTAAAGCTGATACAACAGCACATACTCACCGACATGCACTTCACAGTGGTTTGCAGAGTGTAGATGCAAATGTAGTTTTATGTATAGATAACATAAAAAACATTTAGGTCTCTGATATACCAGGTGATCAAAAAGTCAGTATAAATTTGAAAACTTAATAAACCACGGAATAATGTAGATAGAGAGGTAAAAATTGACACACATGCTTGGAATGACATGGGGTTTTATTAGAACCAAAAGAAAAAAACGAAGTATTGCTAGACGCGTGAAGGATCTCTTGCGCGGGTCGTTTGGTGATGATCGTGTGCTCAGCCGCTACTTTCGTCATGCTTGGCCTCCCAGGTCCCCAGACCTCAGTCCGTGCGATTATTGGTTTTCGGGTTACCTGAAGTCGCAAGTGTATCGTGATTGACCGACATCTCTAGGGATGCTGAAAGACAACATCCGACGCCAATGCCTCACCATAACTCCGGACATGCTTTACAGTGCTGTTCACAACATTATTCCTCGACTACAGCTATCGTTGAGGAATGATGGTGGACATATTGAGTATTTCCTGTAAAGAACATCATCTTTGCTTTGTCTTACTTTGTTATGCTAATTATTGCTGTTCTGATCAGATGAAGCGCCATCTGTCGGACATTTTCTTTTTTTAACTTTTTTGGTTCTAATAAAGCCCCATGTCATTCCAAGCATGTGTGTCGATTTGAACTTCTCTATCTACATTTTTCCGTAATTTATTCAGTTTTCAAATTTATACTGACTTTTTGATCACCTAGTATATTTTCGCAGAGGTGTCGCTTGGTTCCCTTTCCTTTGAACGTATTCATTTATTGAAATGAAATCCTATAGCAGTCTACGAAACTGCCCGTTACTGAAACTGCGACATAACTTGCTCTGCAGTTAATGGAGTTATGAGATAGTGGAGTATGTCTCTGTGGCTACCACACGTTCGGCTTAATAAATGTTGTCAAATATGAGATAGTTTCTTACGTAGTTGTGCATAACATACCAAATTTTGTTGCAAACTTGCTCTACTGTCTTGAAAACGGTATAATGTTCTACCTGAAATATAATCTCGACTAATAAACTACTATAGTCTTTAAATTACTTTGACTTTTCTTACTTTAGTGTTACGACAAATTTTTCGTCATATGTTATTGCATACAAATATCAATTTACAGAGTTCTTCCTGAAAGCCTGTTTGACCAGGTCTAGGACACAGTTAAACTGGAAAATATTTAACATGAAGAACTCAAAAAACTCTTTCTTCGTTTAATAACTCACGACTGATAGTGTCGTGAAGGAATTTTTGTCAAACCTTGTCTCAAAGATGGGATGTATTTCAGTTTTTTCACTACGCAACTATTGCAGTAGAACGTCTTCTTCTTCATCATTTTCTTCCAGCAGTAAGAAATCGTCATCACTCATTTTGAGGCTTTCCCTCCAATTTCAAAAACAATTTCGATACATTAGTTCAGCAACTTAATACTTAGAAAATGAGTACCACATTAACTATGACCTATAACCAAAAAGGTATATAATTCATTATCAAGCAGTGTTATGAAACTACAAGATACTGAAACAATTTCGTGTGCCCGTTATTTCCCCCTAATAGCACGAACAATGTTAGTGAAGAAAGCACGCAAATCCGAAAGAAGTCGTTTATAATGTTTTGAGGGAGGTGGTGAATGTCTTTCGAAAAACTAACTCCAGGAGTTGATGCAACTTTGCCTCATTTACATACAGTGTTTTTTACAGGAAGAAATTCGGAAAACTCATTTGCCTCGCGTACTGCTTTTATCACCGCTCCGTGGGTACCGTTACGAGCTAGAAGCGTTCGCGCTGCCACCTGCCGACGATGCGGAAGAACAGCTAGGGGTTAACGCGACTGCCGCCAGATGTCGACGGCAACTGCTGTACTGAAATCGTTTATAAAATTGTAAAACAAAACCGAAGGAGAACAGATTGTTACGCATTTCAAACGCGAAATATAATTTTATGTAAAATCTGTGTCAGGTAGAAAAAAGATTATTTTTCTTAAGAAATTTGGTAAAGTTTTGGTTATTGTCATACCGTGTAACTACAACTAAGGGAGGCTATTTAAACCCTGCGGCGCACGGCATGAGCAGGGATGGGAGCCTGCTAAGGGGGATTAAACCCGAGCAAATTGCTTGGGGAAATCTCCCTTCATTGACAATTTTTGGAAGGGGGTGTTAAATTATACACCCTCGCATAAAACCTAGCAAACAAAGTATCCTTGGACGCATGCATTCATGTACGCGTTCTGGATTAGAGGTGGATCGAACTCGTTCATTCACGTGAAGTACTTCATCCATTTCACTCTTTGCAGTGAAGCGTTCAAATGAAGTAGTTCATTCATGAAGTACGGAAGCCTGGCGAAGTTGTCCAGTTTGCCGCTCAGCCGCGGCTACGCTCGCTTCACCTCGCTCGCACAATAATGCTTCGTAATACTTCATAATTTTACCAACAGATGGCCGGATTATGAAGTAACGTCCACGTAACGTTTTGCGTCTTACAGCGTCTGAGGTAACTTAAATACAGCATGGTCGAAGGGGACAAAGGAAAGATAAATAGAGAAACCTGTCACATGTAAAGAAGGTATTACGTTTAACCTTGCTCGACATTTTTTCATGAAGCGCCAAAAAGAGTCTTCATCTGCCAAGTGAAACCTCATTTGTTGTGTTTATGGACTGAAAACTAGGGCTACTAACGAAATTAAGTCCAATTTTATGTTCCTTTTAAAATTTAATCCAAAATAGAATGAGTATGTTTACCACTGTCACAAAGTTTATATACCTACGTTAAGTAATTATTCAGAAGTTTTCCTGTAGATTTTATTTTTGTTGAGAATAATAACCCTCTAAATTCAAAACGTAAACTATCACCTGTAGTCATTGGTACGATTTCAGGTAAAATCCCTCTTTATTTTATTCGGAAAGCAATTTTTGTGTCTGTTCACGCTTATACAATGGCTAGCAACTCGCGATCGCGTAGAAGTAGTGAAATTTGGGGTTTCTTCGCCGATTTAGGTGATGGGAAAGCAAAGTACAACTGTTGTTGTAAGTGTATTTCATCGCGCGATTCGTCGACAGGCAGTAGAGGGAGGACTGAAGTGAAGGGAGAATGAGTGACGTAGCGCCAATGTAGTGGGAGAGGGAGAGGGGAAGAGAGTGAGTGAACGAACTAGAAAAAAAGTGTGGAGTGTGCTATCTGTGTAGAGTTTGAAGTACCAGTTCATTGAAATTGAGTGGTTAGTTCACATTTCACTGGAGTTTTAAAGCGTTCATTTGAACGACTCATTCACGAGCTCCCCACCACTAGTCTGGATTACTGGCGGCGAGTGTGTGATCGGCCACATTTCCAAATGTGGTAACCAAATTTTGTTACTATAAAAGAAAGTTTGACATGATTTAAGCATAACGCAGGACAGTGCACGCTATCAATATGTCCCATAAAGCCGCACGCGAAAAAAGCGGCTTTTCAGGTCATATCTCCCGTTCTATTGATCACAGAGATAAGGGTCAACAATTTTGGATAGCCTTCGTCCGATCGACCATTTGCATACCTATCGGAAAAGTGGTACACTGTAGCTAGCCTAGAGTACAGAGCTAAAATTTAAACATTACACACTTTCTCCAGCCTAGTCAAATCGAGGAAGTCAGTTGGTTCGTCCGCAGTTTCTAGAGTGCACCTTAGTCGGCTTGAAAAGAACCATTTGCTCAAGGGCGATCCCCCCCCAAAAAAAAAACAAAAATCCGAAAAAGTACAATTTTTGGGTACAAAAAATGGAGATGGCCACTACCATACTTTCTTTCACGGCAGATCGTCGAAAACGTTACCTTATGCCCTCAAGATGGTACTCTCGAGGAAGTTAGAAATTTTTTTCGATATCATTATTCGTTACCAGGGTTCAAAGTTGTCGAACATCTGCAGTAAAATATGAGCGTAATATCCGGTCTGAGGTGTAAATGTTGTCTTAACAGACGTTGTGGACACCAGGAAAGGGTTCTATGGACATTGCAAGGATTCGGAGGCCATCACACTATGAAACTTCCTGGCAGATTAAAACTGTGTGCCGGACCGAGACTCGAACTCGGGACCTTTGCCTTTCGCGGGCAAGTGCTCTACCATCTTTTTTTTTTTGTTATTAATCTCATTGTGCTCGTTTTCGTTCGTTGCATCTGCTCGGGGCGGACGTCGTTGCGTTTGGTCTGGGCGGACGTCACAGGACATTCGTTTAAGTTGATCGTTGATTCCTTTAAAGGGTCTTAAAATGCCTGAAAAGAACTTGAAATGACTGCCAAATAGTTATGCAAAACCGGAAAGACTGAGAATTATATACAATTCCTAATAACGTTTTTAGTCTTTCATGATACAAATCCTAATCTGGGCGTGATCGATGAACAGCGATTCATGAGCAACGTATTGACAAAAATGCAAAGCAAACAATTTCCTGTTAACTTTATACAATGAAGCGTCAAAGAACTGGAATATGTATGCGTATTCAAATACAGAGATATGTAAACAGGCAGAATACGGCGCAGCAACGTATACAGCTTATATGAAACGAATTCTAAAGGTTAGTAAATTTTTGACAGTTTAATCATATACGTAGTCATATTTATGTACTTTGGCACGCATAACCAACAAATAAGTACGAATAATACACTGAAAAGCCAAAGAAACTGGTACACAGAGCGGCTGATCCCGGCGGAGGTTCGAGTCCTCCCTCGGGCATGGTGTGTGTGTTTTAGGTTAAGTAGTGTGTCAGCTTAGGGACTGTTGACCTTAGCAGTTAAGTCCCATAAGATTTCAGATACATTTGAACATTTTTTGAAACTGGTACACCTGCCTAATATCGTGTAGGACCCCCGCGAGCACGATGAAGTGCCGCAACACGACGTGGCATGGACTCGACTAATTTCTGAAGTAGTGCTGGAGGAAACTGAAACCATGAACACTGCAGGGCTGTCCATAAATCCGTAAGAGTACGAGGAAATAGAGATCTCTTCTGAACAGCACGTTGCAAGGCACCCCAGATATGTTTAATAATGTTCACGTCTGGGGAGTTTGGTGGCCAGCGGAAGTGTTTAAACTCAGAAGAATGTTCCTGGAGCCACTCTGTAGCAATTCTGGCCGTGGTGGGTTCGCATTGTCCTGATGGAATTGCCCAAGTCCGTCGCAATGCACAATGGACATGAATGGATGCACGTGATCACACAGGATGTTAACGTATATGTCACCTGTCACAGTCGTATCTAGACGTATCAGAGGTCATATATCAATCCAACTGCACACGCCCCACACCATTACAGAGCCTCTAACAGCTTGAACAGTCCCCTACTAAGATGCAGGGTCCATGGATTCATGAGGTTGTCTCCATACCCGTACAGGTCCATCTACTCGATACAATTTCAAACGAGACTCGTCTGACCAGGCAACATGTTTCCAGTCATCAACAGTCCAATGTCGGTGTTGATGGGCCCAGGCGAGGCGTAAAGCTTTTGTTGTGCAGTCATCACAAGTACGCAAATGGGCCTTCGGCTCCGAAAGCCCATATCGATGATGTTTCTTTCAATGGTTCGCACTCTGACAGTTTTTGATGGCCCAGCATTGAAATCTGCAACCATTTGCGGAAGGGTTGCATTTCTGTTACGTTGAACGATTCTATTGAGTCGTCATGGTCCCGTTTTTGCAGGATATTTTTCTGGCCGCAGCGACGTCGGAGATTTGATGTTTTACTGAATTCCTGATATTCACCGTACACTCGTGAAATGGTCGTACGGGAAAATCCCCACTTCATCGCTAGCTCGGAGATGCTGTGTCCCATCGCTCGTGCGCCGACTATACCACCATGTTCAAATTCACTTAAATCTTGACAAACTTACATTGTAGGAGCAGTAACCTATCTAACAACTGCGCCAGACACTGGTTGTCTTATACAGGCAAGGCCGTATTCTGCCTGTTTACATATCTCTGTGTTTGAATACGCATGGCTATACCAGTTTCTTTGGCACTTCAGTGTAATTGAATGCAATTTGCCAGTATGACTCATAAAACTGGAGTACCGAAGTAGAAAGCAAGAGCTAGATTGGTTGTGCTGGTGCATGATAATTTTCTCTTATTTTTTATATGCTATAAAATTTGTTACAGTAGTAGCCTAATATTTTGCCAACTTAGCACTCTAAGGGATGTGAAGCTTTGATAGACTTGGGCACCCCCATGAGGCTTGAGCCCCGGGAATTTTGCCCTCCCTCCTGCCCGCATCTCGTCGGGCTTGTATGTGTCGTCTGTTGTGTCGGACACGTCCGAAAGAGCAGACACCATTCTGATCCAGCAGCCACTATGAATTAAGACACAGCGGAGTTACAGACATTCGCTGCAAGATGGCATTGATTTAAACGAATGGGGAAAGGTGAAAATTTGTTCCGTACCGGGATTCAAACCCGGGTCTCCTGCTTAGTAGGTAGATGCACTATCTGGACACAGTGATCATCGCAACTGTACAGATTACCCTAAAGTGCCTTTTCAGAACCTAATTCTCAACTTAACCACAAACTACTAATGTAGTGCCCCTCGCCCTTTATCCTCATTACTTGCGACATTTCGCCGATTCCTGGAAGAGTTCGAACCTTAGTGTAGATCCACACTGAAGAGATCATTGGACGTACTCGCTTTAACTATGTATATGTGGTGTCTCTTCTTTCTGACATGTCCGAAAGACAGACACCACATATATCATTAAGGTGAGGATGACTAATTGATCACTGTAATGCAGATGCACAGCATGCTCAAACTCTCATGGGAATCGGAGAAATGTTGCGAGGACTGAGGATAATGGCCGAGGGGCACTACATTAGTAGTGAGTGGTTAAGTTGAGAATTTGGGGTCTGATGGGAGGCTTGCTAGCATAGTCCATGCAGTTGCGCCGGTCACTGTGCCCAGATGGCGGAGTGGTGAGCACATCTGCCTACTAAGCCGGAGACCTGGGTTCGAATCTTGGTCATGTACAAACTTTCAACTTTCCCCCTTGATTTACATCAATGCCCACTCGCAGCCAATATCTATAATTCCTTTGTCTCATAAACCTTGTTTGTCGATCAGTAAGTGCACATCGAGCTCATCTCGAAGTGGCAGGAGAGTTAATTAGCTCTATGCGTCTGCAGCTGCTGAATGTGAGAGACTTTCGTTTCATTCGTTGTTTATTCATTTGTAGTATGTACAATTGTGAGAATGTGTCTGTCGACTGTGTTTGGGACAGGGTTGGATGCGTGTCTTTGAAGTTTATGAGACGAACCCTGATGGGGGTGCATTTTAGTGGTAACCAAGATATCCGTGTCTTTTGTGAAACAGAGCAGTTGTTGTGTGTGTGTACTGTAAGACCTTCAGAACACACACCATCAGATTATTTGCCTTGTCACTCTAACGAAGTAGGCGAGTGTCAGCAATATGTCTCGTGGTATTATCGTGGCGTGTTTATCTTCTGCTGTTAGGTCACTTGCACGCTTAGAGTAACAGATTGACGGTGACCAACTTTAAACAGAACTTGATTAATTTTCACACACATTTATTAAAATAATGACAAGCATAAAAATTACTTAACTTGGTTCTGGATGCTATTTACGATTGACAATCTGAAGTTCCTTTGGTATTGGTACATCAATCTTATTGTCAAATATATCTCTGATACTTGACAGAAGTGTCTATAAATTTACCTTCATGGCTATGTACAGGAATATGGTAATCTTATTGGGCGCAGACTGAAACTTGACTATAGACTGGCACAGACAAATGTAGAACTCATACAGACTGTTGCAGACAAATGCAGATTGTCTAATCGGAGGTCCGTACACTCGTTATAATACCTCGCGCGTTCATGTACCACTGCGCGAGTGTGTTCCGCGAGGAGAAAAGGTTCTACGTTAGCAGCAATCTAATTTTTTTTTCTTTTTTTTTTTTTTTTTTTTTTCATTTATTGAATTTCAATTCCCCCCGAAGGGGGCTGGCTGGCAGCAGCTTAGTATGCCGCTCTTCAGCCGACAGATTTTGTGACAAAGATCAAGAGAACAAATAATAAAAAACAGGCGATAAAATCGGAGACTTAGAGAGTAACAAGGCGAAAAGAAATCGTGGAACTTAAAACAACAACATAGGGATGATGACGCTAATAAAAATACATACGAAGCAGACAGGGAAAACAATAGACAATTAAAAAACACGGCGACAGTCTGGATTCTGTTCGCAAAGGACATAAAATTCACACCTAGCGACAGCATGGTTTCTGTTCGCAACACGAGAAAGACAAACAACACTGAATAGTCACTGGAACACTGCACTAAAAAGTTGGCAAATGTGACACCACAGTCGAGAGCAGGTGGGGGGAAACTGGACAGAAGATGGGAAAACAAAAAAAGGGGGGAAAGGAGAGTAAAAAAGAAGGGGGGAGCTGGGAAAGGAGCTGAAGGAGGATGAGGACCCATAAGAGGGGTGGGGGGCAGACGCGACAGGGAGTGGGGTAGGCAGAGGAGGGGAATACAAAAGGACTGGGGGGGAGAAGGGAGGTAGGGAGAGGTTTAGTGGGGAGAAAAACAGGACAGAAAGGGGGGGGAAAGGGAGCCCAGGGAAAGGACAGAGGAAAGGAGGGGGATGGAGGATCAGAGTTGATAGGAAGGATAAATGGAGGGAGAGAGGGCATCATCCGGGAGGGGGAGGTGACGGAAGCCACCTTGGGAAAGGAGATGGAGGGTGTAGAGATGGAGGGTAGGGGGGACACAACGGTGAAGACGTGGCAGGGGGCGGGGACGGGAGAGGAGAGGAGCAACCAGGGGGTGAGGGGGTTCAAGACGGCGGGAGGTGTAGAGGATGCGGATATGTTCGAGGAATAGGAGCAGATGGGGGAAAGGAATGAGATCATAGAGGATACGCGTGGGGGACGGGAGGCGGATACGGAAGGCGAGGCGGAGTGCATGACGCTCAAGGATCTGGAGGGACTGATAGAATTTGGGGGGGGCAGATATCCAGGCAGGACTGGCATAACAGAGGATGGGACGGATGAAGGATTTGTAGGTGTGGAGGATGGTAGAGGGGTGCAACCCCCATGTCCGGCCAGAGAGGAGTTTGAGGAGTCGGAGGCGGTTGTGGGCTTTGGATTGGATGGAGCGGAGATGAGGTATCCAGGTGAGGTGACGGTCAATGGTGAGACCAAGGTAGGTGAGGGTGGGGGTGAGGCGAACAGGACGTGTGCAGACAGTAAGGGAGAAATCCAGGAGGCGGAAGGAGCGAGTGGTACGACCTACGATGATTGCCTGGGTCTTGGAAGGATTGAGTTTCAGGAGCCATTGGTTACACCATGCAGCAAAAAGGTCAAGGTGATTCTGGAGAAGGCGTTGGGACCGTTGGAGGGTAGGAGTGAGGGCGAGGAATGCGGTGTCATCAGCATATTGCAAGAGGTGTACTGGAGGGGGGGTTGGGGCATATCTGCCATGTACAGGAGGTAGAGGAGAGGGGAGAGGACAGAGCCCTGGGGCACACCGGCAGAGGGGTAGAAGGTGTGGGAATTGGCATGATGGACGGTAACATAGGAGGGGCGGTGGGAGAGGAAGGAGGCCACCAGACGGATGTAGTTGATAGGAAGGGCGTAGGTTTGGAGTTTAAACAGGAGACCGGGATGCCAGACACAGTCGTAGGCCTTTTCGAGGTCAAGTGAGACAAAAATGGCGGAGCGACGGGAGTTAAGCTGGAGGGGGAGGAGATGAGTGAGGCGGAGGAGTTGGTCATCAGCAGAGAAGGAAGGTCGAAAGCCACATTGGGTGTTCGGGAGGAGGTGGTTTTGGTGGAGGTGGAGATGGATGCGCCGGGAAAGGATGGATTCCAAGAGCTTGCTGCACACCGATGTGAGACAGATAGGACGATAGGAAGAGGCATCAGATGGAGGCTTATTGGGTTTGGAGAACATCAGGATACGGGAGGTTTTCCACAGGTCGGGATAGAAGCCAGTGGCAAGGATGACATTGTAGAGGGTGGCAAGGAGGGAAAGGGAGGAGGGAGGGCAGTGTCTGAGGTGGCGGTAGGTAACGCAGTCGTGGCCGGGAGCAGTGTTGCGTTTAGTGTGGAGTGTGAGGCTGATGTCCTGTGTAGTGATGGGAGTGTTAAGTGCAGAAGGTGGGGTGTGGCCCAAGTACTGGAAGCTAGGAGCAAGGGGAGGAACAGAGGTATTCGTACGGTCCATGACATCAGGGAAGAGGGAATAATCAAAGTGAGGATCATCTGGGATGGAAAAAACATCAGAGAGGTGGGAGGCAAAGTGGTTGGCCTTACTGAGGTTGTCAGGAAAGGGACGGTCATTAAGGAGGAGAGGGTACTGGGGGGTGGGGCGGTTCCCAGTAAGGCGGTGGAAGGCAGACCAATACTTGGAAGAGTTGATGGGGAGTGTGGTGTTGAGTCGTGTACATGTCTGGCGCCAGGCTCGGCGTTTCTTCGCAACAAGCAGGTTGCGGATGTGTCACTGTAATTGCCGGTGGCGGGTAATTGTATCCCGGTCACGAGTGTGGAGAAAAGAGCGGTAGAGGCGGCGGGACTCTCGAAGGAGAAGGACGGCCTGTGGAGGCAGGGCGGGGCAGTGAGGGTGGATGGCTTTGGTGGGGATATGGGTGGCGACGGCGTCAGACAATGTCTGGTGCAGGAAGGCAGCAGTGCGAGCGATGTCATCAGGAGACTGGAGGGTAAGGTCGTGGCCGTCAACCTGGGTGTGAATGGAATCCCGGTAGGCATCCCAGTTAGCACGGGAGTAATCATGGACAAGTTTAGGAGGAACGTCAGGGCAAGGAGCGTGCGGGGATGGCGACCGTTAGAGATAGTGAGGAGGACAGGAGCATGGTCACTGCCAATGAGGTCAAGGACATCCGCGGTGATGCGCCCAAGGAGGTTTGGAGAGGCAAGGACCACATCAGGAGTGGTGTTGGATTCGGGCCGGGTGTGCTGAGGCAGGGGAACCAGGTCTCCCTGGAGAGTGGTGAGAAACTGATGCCACCGCCGGAGGTCGGCAGGATCACGGCTGTGGATATTGAGGTCAGCGGGAATCACGTAGGTGGAGAAGGTGCGGTCAATGTGGGCCAGGAAATCGTACAGGATGGGGGTGCGAGGGCGGACATAAATGGTGGCACAGGTGATGGTAAGGGTGGGGAAGAAGAGGCTGAGGGTGAGATGCTCGGCAGGATTGTTAAGGAGAGGTTGGGGCCGGACAGGGAGGTGCTTGAGGTGGCCTATAGCAACTCCGCCACGCGCGGGAGGGTACGGGTTATCGGTGCGGTGTAGAGTGTAAGGAGCCGTGGAGACGGAGAGACGGGGTTGAAGGAAGGTTTCATTTAGGACGAAGACATCCACGCGGTGCTGACGTAGGGTGTGGAGGAAGAGGAGTTTGTGGGTGGGCAGGGAGCGAATGTTGTGGTACAGGATACGGTACGGTTGTTGTGCCATGGGAGTGGAGAGTTAGACATGGGTGGTGAGGGGGGTGAAGGTGAAGTGGGCCTGGTTGTGGGAGTATGTGGCATAGGTGGTAAGATGGAAGATGGAACGGGCAGCGAGGGCGATTTGGGAAAGAGTGTGTGAGCGCTGGAAGGGGTGGATGTTTTGGAGCACAATGGTGGTGAAACGGATGATGTCCTCAGCAGTAGGGGGAGGGCGGAGCGAGTTGTTGGGGTGGATGGGGTCATCAACAGGACGGACAGGCACGGTGAGCTCAGGGGTTACTGGTGGAGGTTTCGCTTTACACTTCGAGGAGTAGGTAGGATGTGGTTCGTTGCAAGTGTTGCAGGAGGGGGGGGGGAGGTGAGGTTGGGGCAATGCTTGAGGAAGTGGGAAGCTTTGCAGTGGGGACAAGTAGGGGGGTTCCTGCAGGCAGAGGTAACGTGGTCGTTGTAGGTGAGACAGCGTTGGCAGCGGTAGGATTGGACGGGGGAACGGGAGGGGTCCACCTTATGGCGCTGATTGTAGATGAGGGCTCCCTCGGTGAGGAGGCGGTCAATGGAGGAGGAGGATTCGGTGAATATCTGCATGAGAAAAGGCGGCCCGGCATCATTGAAGATGTGACGGGCCGAGCGGATTTCAATGTCGGGCCGGGAGTTGAGTTCCGCCAACACCTCAGCCTCCGTGATCACGGGGCTAAGCTTCGTGACCAAAGCGGTGAAGGTTGGCGGACGCCGGGGAGGTTGAGGCTGACGGGGAGAGGACGGGGTGTGGTAGGGGGTGAGGGTTGCACGTTGGCCAAATTGGATACGGGGGATGCGGGAGAGGAGATCGGTGTGGAGGGAAGCACTGGGGGATTTGATGAGGACCGAGTCCTTGCGAGGAATCACTTAGGAGATGGGAGCATTGGGGTAGTATTTCCGGATGGCGAGGGTGAGGGAGCGGGCAGCAAGGAATTGAGGGTCAGGATTGGAGAGGACAAAGGTGTGGGTGGCAGGCGGGGCGGGGGCGGGGGTCGGAGCCGCGTCCATGGGGGTGGGTGGGTCACGGGGGCCGGGGGTTTTTTTGGAGGAGACTGCAGGGGAAGGGTCAGCATTCAGGCGCTTTGAAGGTTTCGTGGGCACGACCGGGTGGAGAGGGGGCAGCGGTACGGGTTGCAGGGGGAGATGGCGGGGGGCAGGACCACCCTGAGCAGCGGATGATGCAGACGGAGGGGGCGTGGGTGTCACTGAGACTGTGGAACGTCGAGCAGAGATCCGTGCTGGCTTGGAGCCTGTCGGAGGCGGTGCGGGGAGCGGCGGAAAGTCAGTAGCTGTCGATGGGGCGACAGTGATAGGGGAGGAGGAGTTGGGGGTGGTTACAGCCGAAAATGGTGCAGGGGTGGGGTGGACAGGGAGAGAAGGAAGGACGGGAAGTGGGGTGGAGGAAGAGCTCCATGTGATGGTGGTTGGAGCAGCGGAGGGAGAGGTGAAAATGATAGTGGTGGTGGTGGTGGGTTGGGACATGGCGGCGCCGCGCGAGAAGGGCGGCGGCGGCGACCAGACGGCGACGGCGACGGCGGCGACCGGCAGGCGGCGGCGGCGGCGGCGGCGGCGGCGAGCCCCGGCAGGCGGCGAAGGCGGCGGCGGCGGCGGCGGCGGCGGCGAGGACCGGAAGGCGGCCAAACGGCGACGGCGGCGAGCACTGGCAGGCGGCAGGCGACGGTGGCGAGCACCGGCAGGCGGCGACCAAGCGGCGGCGGCGGCGGCGAGCACCGGCAGGCAGTATGGACGGCAAGCAGACGACACGGCAGGGAAACGGCGGGGATCTTCCACGTCGAAGGTGCACCCTGAGAGTAGCCCAGGCAGTGAAACTCTTCGATGAAGAAGAGAGGGAATCCAACCCTCGAATTGCAATCTCTTTCTTTTTTTTTTTTTCTTTATTGTGATTTTAACACCTTATACAAAGGCGGGCTGGCAGCAGCACAATACGCCGCTCTTCAGCCTTGAGTGTTACAACAAGTAGTACATAAAGGTCGCACAGAGTAGACAGTAAAAACGGAGGGCAAAAAAATGTAGACACTAAAAATCGAAAAAACATGGAGCCGTTCACGCTGGACGAGAAACATCACTAACACTGGGCGACACGATGCACAGAACATGGATGATGGCGACGGCACGTGGATGGTGGGGGGCGTGACGGCGAACAACACTACACACAAACGAAGGCACACACACGAAACACTGACGGCGATGATCTCCGGCGCGCGAATGTTCACTGAGCGTGTACGAGTCCGGGGACCTGCCAAGAGAGGAGGTGGAGGAGGAGGAATGGGAAGGGGAATGGGAGAGGGGGGAGCAGAGATGCCATGGGCAAAGGAGAGAGGGGGAGGGAGGAAGGCGGAGGGGAAGCCCGGTAGAGAGGGGAGGAGGGAGGGGGGAAAGGAAAGAGGAGGGAAGGGAAGGGAGGGAGGGAGGGTGCCTAAAGGAGAGGACACAGGAGGTGGGGGGGAGGATCAAAGTTGATAAGAGGGGTAGATGGAGGGGACGAGGACATCATCAGGGAGGGGGAGCTGGCGGAAGCCACCTTGGGAGAGGGTATGGAGGGTGGAGAGATGGAGACCGGGTGGGACGTGGGAATACAGGCGCGGCAGCGGGCGGGGGTGGGAGAGGATCGGGGAAATGAGCGGGTGAGGAGGATCAAGTTTACGTGAGGTGTACAGGATACGTATCCTTTCAAGGAAAAGGAGGAGGTGGGGGAAGGGGATGAGATCATACAGGATCCGCGTTGGGGAGGGGAGACGGATGCGATAGGCAAGGCGGAGAGCATGGCGTTCAAGGATTTGGAGGGATTTATAGAAGGTAGGGGGGGCGGAGATCCAGGCTGGATGGGCATAACAAAGGATAGGGCGATGAGGGATTTATAGGTGTGGAGGTTTGTGGAGGGGTCCAGACCCCACGTGCGGCCGGAAAGGAGCTTGAGGAGACGGAGTCGGGAATGTGCCTTGGCTTGGATCGTCTGGAGATGGGGAGTCCAGGAGAGGCGACGGTCGAGGGTGACGCCAAGGTACTTAAGGGTGGGAGTGAGGGCGATAGGACGGACATAGACGGTGAGATAAAAATCAAGGAGGCGGAAGGAAGGGGTGGTTTTGCCTACAATGATCGCCTGGGTTTTGGAGGGATTGACCTTGAGCAACCACTGGTTGCACCAAGCGGTGAACCGGTCAAGATGGGATTGGAGAAGGCGTTGGGAGCGTTGCAGGGACGGGCCAAGGGCGAGGAACGCGGTGTCATTGGCAAACTGGAGGAGGTGGACGGGGGGCGACGGCGGCGGCATGTCCGCCGTGTACAAAAGGTACAGAAGGGGGGAGAGGACGGAGCCTTGGGGCACACCGGCGGAGGGGAAAAAGGTGTAGGAATCGGTGTTATGGATGGTGACATAGGAAGGACGGCGGGAGAGAAAGGAACCGATCAGACGGACGTAGTTAATGGGAAGGGCGAAGGTTTGGAGCTTGAAGAGGAGACCGGAATGCCAGACGCGGTCATAAGCGCGTTCGAGGTCAAGGGAGAGGAAGATTGCAGAGCGACGGGAATTAAGCTGTTCGGAAAGGAGATGAGTGAGGTGAAGGAGAAGATCGTCGGAAGAGAAGGATGGCCGAAAGCCACACTGGGTGACGGGAAGGAGGCGGTGCTGGCGGAGATGCTGGTGGATGCGGCGGGTGAGGATAGATTCCAGGGCCTTGCTGAAGACCGAGGTAAGGCTGATGGGACGGTAGGAGGAGACGGCGGACAGCGGTTTGCCAGGTTTAAGGAACATGAGGATACGGGAGGTTTTCCACAGGTCGGGGTAGTAACCGGTGGACAGGACTACATTGTAGATCCTGGCCAGGGTGGAGAGGAAAGGGACAGGAGCTTCACGAAGGTGACGGTAGGTGGCACGATCGTGACCAGGAGCGGTGTTGCGTTTGGTGCGGAGTGTATCAATGAGATCCTGGGTAGTGATAGGGGCATTGAGTTCCGTGTGTGTAATGTTGTCCAAGTACTGGAAACCAGGAGCGAGGGGAGGGACAGAGGTGTCAGTTCGATCGCGGATATCCGGGAAGAGGGAGTAATCGAACTGGGGATCATCGGGGATGGAGAAAACATCGGAGAGGTAGGAGGCAAAGTGATTGGCCTTACTAAGGGTGTCAGGGAAGGGGTGATCATCGTGGAGAAGAGGATAGTAGGGGGAGGGTTTAGTTCCGGTAAGGCGACGAAAGGCCGACCAGAACTTGGACGAGTTGATTGGTAGGGTTGCTTTTTGAACGGGTGCATGTCTGTCGCCAGTCCCGGCGTTTCTTAGCCGCGAGCAAATTACGAACGTGTCGCTGGAGTTGCCGGTGGCGTCGTAGTGTGTCCGGGTCACGCGTGCGGAGTAAGGCACGGTAGAGATGACGGGATTCATGGAGGAGGAGAATGGCCTGTGGGGGTAAGGTAGGACGGTGGGGGTGGATGGCGACAGTAGGAACGTGGGCCTCCACGGCCTCAGACAAGGTCTGCTGGAGAAAGGAGGCGGCATGGGTGACATCGTCAGGGTGGCGGTAGGTGAGAGGGTGGCTATCGACCTGGGTGGAAAGGGTATCCCGGTAGGCATTCCAGTCGGCTCGGGAATAATCGTGGACATACTTAGGGGGAGGATCAGTACGAGGATCGGGGCGAGGGCGACGACCGTCTGAAATGGTGAGGAGGACAGGGAGATGGTCGCTACCAATAGATTCCAGGACATCCACCGTTATGCGGCCAAGGAGGTTGGGGGAGGAGAGGATAACATCAGGAGTGGAGTTGGATTCGGGACGGGTATGCTGGGGGATGGGGACGAGGTCGCCTTGAAGGGTGGAGAGGAACCGATGCTACCGCCGTAACTGGGCAGTGGAACGACTATGGATGTTGAGGTCGGCGGCGATCACGTAGGAGGAAAAGGTACGATCGACGTGGGAGAGGAAGTCGAAGGGAATAGGAGCGTTGGGGCGGACATAGATGGTGGCGCAGGTAACGGTAAGGCCGGGGAAGAAGAGACTAAGGATCAGGTGTTCGGTGGGGTCGGGAAGGAGAGGTTGGAGCCGAACGGGGATCTGGCGGTGGTGACCAATGGCAACTCCGCCACGTGCAATTGGGAGGGGATTATCGGAGCGGTGGAGGAGGTAGGGCGAAGTGTGAACGGTATGGTGGGGTTGGAGGAAGGTTTCATTAAGGAGGAAGGCATCCACGCGGTGGGTGGCAAGGGTGTGCAGGAAGAGGTTCCTGTTGGCGGGTAGGGAGCGGATGTTGCTGAAAAGGATACGTTGCTGGCGCGCCATGATAGGGATTTAGACGAGGGTGTCAAGGCGGGAGAAGGTGAAATGGGCCTGGTTGTTGGAGTAGGTGGCGTACATCTCGAGTTGGAATATGGAACGGGCAGCAAGGGAGATCTGCTGGAGGGTGTCAGGGTGCTGAAAGGGATGAACATTCTGGAGGACGATGGTAAGGAACCTGATGACGTCCTCAGCGGTGGGGGGGGGGGGGGGGACCTAACCAGAAGAATGCAGGAAATTGTATGTGGTAATTCAACCAATATAGTCCGAGAACACTGTTCTGACAGGGTAGAAATCACTGATGGGGTCCTCTAAAGCTCAGACTTGGGTCGACTATTGTTCCTGATATATGTAAACGACCTAATGTCTGAAATACAAGAAGCAGAAATAGTACTTTCCACAGATGTCACCAGAGTCCATTTAAAATTACTTGATACTTAACGTCTGTCCATTGCCGCTACAGTCTCGCCACGTTGGCTGCCGACTACCGCTTGGTTAGAAGTAGTTGAAAAACAAATACGGCGGGTCACTTCACAAAAGCTGTTAATGCGTAACGCAGAGCAGTGCTGGAAGTGGCCTCCGTGAAACGCAACCAATGACTGAACTGTGGCAGACGACACATTTTGTAGCCCTGAATTTAAACTCATGTTCTCAGCTAACTACAACCTTGTGATGGGCAATGTATCCGAGAAAACGGCGGTCCACTGTCTGCGGCAGAACTAAAATCATAATCGCATTGTTCATGATGATTAAAGCTAGCCTCTAAGTGTAAACCCAAGACAGAAAAAATTCATTTTCAGATCTAAAAGCCTGAGAATTTGTGGGAAAAGGACTCGACGAGTGCTGGACATAAGTCTTTATTTAAATAATTTCATGCAGTACAGCCATCCAGTGCGTTCACCCGAGGTCCAGACTCCAACTGACTTAGTGCACAATACCACCGGCAGAGGGCGCTGTCGTCCAAGATGGCGGCCATGACGTCACGTGATGATGCAAGTACCTTTACCCAAGATGATGGCAAACATTGTGTTCACCATGTGGTCTAGGACACAGCTAGAGCACAGTCCCATTACATAATCCAAGATTGTCGCTCGCAGTACGTGAAACACGTGTCACCCCTCGTCCCACCTGTAGTCAAGCACTGAGAGAGACATGCTGCAATGCTTTCTCTCTCATGCATTTCTAACGGGGCATGCACCACGTGTATAGCCTACGAGCATGCGAATGCTGACGTCGTGGCCTCTAGTCCGCACTCTCATACTGATGCCACATATCGTCTTCTAGAAATATGCTAACGATTCTAACTGAACACATGTGGCACACATCGCGTATCTAACGTATGAATTACCTAAGTACTTAATTACAATCCAATTTTAATGATATTCGATAGCCGGATGTATCACTTGGAGATTCAATGATCAAATGAGAAGTTCGAGGTTTTCCCACTAAGAGTGCAGTCCTCATTCAACCATGATGTAGCACCCGCAACCTCTAGAATGTTGCACTCCTATTGCCTACTGCATTAGTGACGTGATTCGACGTCATAGAAGCTATATAAACCAAACCACAACCGAACTCGCCCTCAGTCTGCTTCTGTACTTCACCCAGAGTTCAATCGCCGTACTTTTGTCCTCATCGTGAAGCATACTAGCAGCACCAGCAGCGACAGCAGCAGCAGCGGCGGCAAGCGCCGCCAAGCGGATGAAGATCAATTACCTTTTCAGTGTTCAAATATCTGTTTGGGCCACAGTCCACCGACCGCTGCGTCCTTTAACGGATTGTGTGTGTGCTATATCTGTTTCGGACCGCACTATACACAGACTGCTGCGATCTTTAACGGATTCTGTTTGTGTGTTGTATCTGTTTTGGACCGCACTCTACACAGACTGCTGCGTCCTTTAATGGACTGTATGTGTGCTATATCTGTTTGGACCACAATCCACAGACTGCTGCATCCTTTAACAGATTGTGTGTATGTATGTGTGTCACAGAGATATTTTTTTCCATACTGGATATTATATTCAGTCTTTTCCGTCTTTTTAGAATTCATCCCTCGCATGTTGGCTGAGCTAGCCCATCAGCTAGAGGTCGAGAGGGCTGGCGAATGTAAGTATATTTGTAAAACGTAGTTCTTAGATACAATAATTTCGTGTAATATATATTGGTTTTCCAAGTGCCTAGACTAAGCTGTCTGAGACATAATCTTTTCTTTTCTTTCTAGATGATTCTAGGTATAGGGAGGGGGATGCGGAGGGTGTCATGCAAGACGGGGTTGAAATTCCTGATTGGGTTCACGTGATGGCGGCTGCTGCAGATAAAGATGAATAAGAATCCGAAAGGCACAAGCTTATGGCCTTTTTAGATGAGGCGGCGGATATACCTTAGTGGGTAGGAGACCTCATTGAATGTGCTGATGAGTTGCTCAAGCCATGGAGCCATAGTGGAGAAGGTGAATATTTTTTAACTTTATCATTACAGCAAATAATTACCATTATTGAGTCTTATTACTCATTGTTTTAAATCTAGATCATTAAACTTATTTTTTCTTATTTTTGTTACAGGCATATCACACGAAGTACATCGTGTACCTAGAGCGGTGGTTGCGGGGGCGGGAGTTGGCTGCACACCACAACAGAGACAGCGTGGTCATCGGTCTCATCGGATTAGGGAAGGAAGTTGGCCGTGCCCTTTCAAAGGAACCATCCCGGCATTTGCCTGGAGTGATTTAGGGAAATCACGGAAAACCTAAATCAGGATGGCCGGACGCGGGATTGAACCGTCGTCCTCCTGAATGCGAGTCCAGTGTCTAACCACTGCGCCACCTCGCTCGGTGCATGAGAGGCAGCACCTGCCCCAGCACGGCCTCAAGCTCTCTAGCGCCCATGGGCTACTCAGCTGGCAGAAGAAGAAGATGAGCAGGTGCATCTGCCTCCCACCTCACCGGTCGGTAAAGGGGACATCAGGCCTCGGGGGCCATCGCTTCAGGCCATCACCGCCTCCGCCGCCTCCTCAAACAGCTCGCCCCCACCGTCAATGAAAGGTGTGTGTACCAAGGCACACACCCCGCACCCTCACCAGCCCCGTCATTGATGGGCTGGACTCCTAGCTCTAGTAGTAGTAGTAGTAGTAGTAATAGTAATATTGATTATCGTGTCACTAGCAGTAGTGCTCTCCCCCATCCTATTGATAGTGAAGTACATCAGAATAATGGTATAATGACCACTCTAGAATACTCAGCAGTTGATGGGGCTGTTGAGGGGTGCATCTCATTCACAAGGATTGAGAATCCGGGAGGCAGGTACCGTGACCCTGTTGGGTTTTAAGAGGCGTGCGTCCCTGCCTTGGAGACCGAGTTCCTCAAAGTCCTAGACGATCCGAGATTTAACGCCATTAAATGCAGTGCAGTATTATGCTGCGAGTTGAATAACCCACCTAAACATTCAGGTGATGCAGAGACTGAAACTCTGCACTATATATGGGGTGATAATGGCGTTATTTCTCGGAACACATCCATTGCTGAGTGTTATCGTCAATCCACCTTGAGAGTTACTATGGCCCGATTTTGATGGTATGGAGTTGCCCATAAAGATCCAGGACATACCTAAATTTGAGGCACAGAATACCGGCATATCAGTTCATGTTTATGGCCTGGAGAAGAAAAGCAAGCCAGATGAGCAACACAAGCACACAGTCGTTTGACCCTTATTTATATTTGGCCCGGTCACGATCAATGGACCACCCTGTATAGAACTTTGATTAAAATAAATTGATAATTTCCAGTAGACATTTGCTTTGCAATTATAAGCTCGATTGCTCTACAACTAATCCTGACTAGGTGATCCTCAAATAATATATGTGATGTAGTCGGAAGAATGAGGTCTCATGTTACAGTTGGTAACCACGACAGCGCCACAAGCCAGAGACAATCGCCGCCAGACGCAGCCGCAAATGAGGGATGTCAATGGAGACACACCCTTAAGAGGTTCCCTACGTCGCCGCTGCCGTCGGAAGTCTACTTGCGTCAGAGTGCAGCGCCGCTCGCCCCAGTCTGTGATCGTCAGTGAAGACTGTATCACAAACATAGTTTACATCCAGCAGTGCTTGATTTATTAGTCAGACCTTCGTACCAGAGTTTATAGACAAATTCATAAATAACTCTTCTTCTGTACTAATCAAGCCATGAACAATATTCTTGTACTCGGCGACAGTAAGGAAACATATATTGTTATTCAAGAGGACAGGGAATGTATGAAAGTTAAATATTAGAGTTTAAGGTCTTTTACTAAAAATCACTAATGTTTTATGTGTGTCGTAGTAACCGCTCGACTTCCTCCTGAAATAAATCTAGGCTTGCTACAATACACAGAAACAAATATAGTTAGTTCTCTGTATATCTACACTACTAGGCATTAAAATTGCTACACCAAGAAGAAATGCAGATGATAAATGGGAATTGATTGGACAAATATATTATACAAGAACTGACATGTGATTACATTTTCACGCAATTTGGGTGCATAGATCCTGAGAAATCAGTACCGAGAACAACCACCGCTGGCTGTAATAACGGTCTTGATACTCCCGAGCGTTGAGTCAAACAGAGCTTGGATAGCATGTACAGGCACAGCTGCCCATGCAGCTTCAACACGATACAACAGTTCATCAAGACTAGTAACTGACGTATTGTGATGAGCCAGTTGCTCGGCCACCATTGACCAGACGTTTTCAATTGGTGAGAGATCTGGCGAATGTGCTGGCCAGGGCAGCAATCGAACATTTTCTGTATCCAGAAAGGCCCGTAGAGGACCTGCAACATGCAGTCATGCATTATCCTGCTGAAATGTAGGGTTTTGCAGGGATCGAATGAAGGGTAGAGCCACGGGTCATGTTGTTGTTGTTGTGGTCTTCAGTCCTGAGACTGGTTTGATGCAGCTCTCCATGCCACTCTATCCTGTGCAAGCTTCTTCATCTCCCAGTACCTACTGCAACCTACATCCTTCTGAATCTGCTTGGTGAATTCGTCTCTTGGTCTCCCTCTACGATTTTTACCCTCCACACTGCCCTCCAATGCTAAATTTGTGATCCCTTGATGCCTCAAAACATGTCCTACCAACCGATCCCTTCTTCTAGTCAAGTTGTGCCACAAACTTCTCTTCTCACCAATCCTATTCAATACCTCCTCATTAGTTACGTGATCTACCCACCTTATCTTCAGCATTCTTCAGTAGCACGGGTCATGACACATCTGAAATGTAACGTCCACTGTTCAAAGTGCCATTAATGTGAACAAGAGGTGACCGAGATGTGTAACCAATGGCACCCCATACCATCACGCCGGGTGATACGCCAGTATGACGATGACGAATACACGCTTCCAATGTGCGTTCACCGCGATGTCGCCAAACACAGATGCGACCATCATGATGCTGTAAACAGAACCTTTATTCATCCGAAAAAATGACATTTTACCATTCGTGCACCCAGGTTCGTCGTTGAGTACACCATCACAGGCGCTCCTGACTGTGCTGCAGTGCCAAGGGTAACCGCAGCCATGATATCCGAGCTGATAGTCCATACTGCTGCAAATGTCGTCGAGCTGTTCGTGCAGATGGTTGTTGTCTTGCAAACGTCCGGCCAGCCGCGGTGGCCATGCGGTTCAAGGCGCTGCAGTCCGGAACCGCGCAACTGCTACGGTCGCAGGATCGAATCCTGCCTCGGGCATGAATGTGTGTGATATCCTTAGGTTAGTTAGGTTTAAGTGGTTCTAAGTTCTAGGGGACTGATGACCTAAGATGTTAAGTCCCATAGTGCTCAGAGCCATTTGAACCATTTTTGCAAACGTCCCCATCTGTTGACTCAGGGATCGAGATGTGGCTGCACGATCCGTTACAGCCATGCGGATAAGATGCCTGTCATCTCGACTGCTAGTGATACGAGGCCATTGGGATCCAGCACAGCGTTCCGTATTACCCTCCTGAACCCACCGATTCCATATTCTGCTAACAGTCATTGGATCTCGACCAACGCGAGCAGCAATGTCGCGATACGATAAACCGCAGTCGTGATATGCTACAGTCCGACCTGTATCAAAGTCGTAAACGTGATGGTACGCATTTCTCCTCCTTACACGAGGTATCACAACAGCATTTCACCAGGCAACGCCAGTCAACTGCTGTTTGTGTTTGAGAAATCGGTTGGAAACTTTCCTCGTGTCAGCACGCTGTAGGTGTCGCCACCGCCGCCAACCTTCTGTGAATGCTCTTAAAAGTTAATCATTTGCATATCACAGCATCTTCTTCCTGTCGGTTAAATTTCACGTCTATAGCACGTTATCTTCGTGGTGTACCAATTTTAATCGCGAGTAGTGTATTTTGTTGTCTGGTTCTGATGGTGTTTCCATTGCAGAATATATGTCCAAGCTTTGGAGATTATTGTTAATTTGTTGAATTGATCTATCGAGCATTGCACTTATCCGTATAGCATTTTGATGTCGAAGTCGCAAGTGTGGTCGGGAAACAGCATACACAACTGCCGGCTGCAGCACGACTTCACGACTTAGACTTCACATCTCATATGGAAGCTGATCTCAACAACAATGGGAAACGCCAAATATCAATATGTCAGTTCCTCAATCTAATGACTTCTGAGAATTCAAATACTTACTGATTTCTATTTCTTGTAGAACGTTACTGAATACTGTTGTTTCAGATGCAGGTGACTATTTTCTTCTAAAATATCATTGTTCTCATGTAAATGTAAGGAGATAAAAAGTAGTTACTTACCATGTTGGAGGAGGTAGCAGGCAGCACTGTGTTTGAAAGCTTCATCCCTCCTGCTAATTTCCTAGGGTTCATTCACAAATTGTATTGTGCAGCACAGTAACAATTCATTGCCCGTCAAGTTTACAAGTAATGTTTGATAAAGCGCTTTCCTTTCGTTAATGCCTCGTTCAGTATCCCCGAAGGTTCTAGTTACTGGTGGGATCTACAAAACTTCACGAATTTTTGAATAAAAGGATGGAAAAGAGACACATGGGAGTTTTAATGCCAATTAAAATTTTAGTTACACTTGCATATTCAATCTTTGCAACAGTATTAAAACACGCCACACCCTACCAAAATGGATCTATTTCCTCTACAGGAATACGAAATCCGCCTTATAACTGCACATGCTTCTAGAGTGAATGGACGTATCATTGTTTCTCTCAGATACACAGTTCTCCTTGTGTTTAGTAATACAGTTTGTACAGACCTGCTAGTTATTTAATATAGCTGTTTGAGGGCGATACTTCTCGCAGCACAGGTCACAGTGGAAAACGTTTAAATCGGTCAACCTAAGGCGTGGGCACGTCATTGAAAATTAATGTTACTGCATCGTGTCGCTCACACAAAGGACGGATTTGTTGCGGCGGCAACCGGCCAGCCGCTGCTGCGAGCGCCGGTCCGTCTCAAAATACAGATCTGCCTCCACGGTCGATGGCTGTGTACTACTGAAGGCATATTTCTTACACTGACACCTCAGCCAGCATTGGAGTCCTGCGTGTAGTGCACACGGTCCAAATGATGGAAACCAAATACTTATCGAACAAGTGAGGGAGTGCAGCTTCTTGAACGATACAGGCAATCCAGATTATAATAACATTTTGAAGACGGCTGAAGCATGGAGAGAGATAGCTGCTAACTAAACTGTATCAAAATTTAAAATATTTTTACAAAAATGTTAATGTTCACATACGACGTGTATTACATAAAAATGAAGTGCAGTACAGTAATAAGTACTGGAATTCAATTAGTTTATATTACGTCTTAAAACATCTGGAAGATATTACTAAATATGTAAGCAGCAATGTAATCAAAACAGAAAGTAACTCGTAGAAAATCGAAAGAGAAAACTGCCACCTTTGTTGAAATCAGACCTCATAGAAGCCAAATGACTGTCTCATTCAAGCGAATATTAATTATCTAGCGTTAATTGCATTTCTTATACCCAAACGGATTATTTCCATGCTGAAGTGTAACACAAACAACCGGAGACGTTATTCCATGCAATTGTTGTACAATTCGGTTTGAAGCAATACCATCAATCTTACGAGAAATTGTGTGCTTAACATTTTCAGCCAGTAAAGGGTTTACTTACTCGTTAAAATTGAACAAAGCCCCAATCCCCGATGGAATCCATATCAGATTGTATACCCAATTTGTGGCTGAGTTAACCCCTCAGTTAACTATAATCTATCGTAGATTCCTCGAACAAAAAACAGTGTTCTGTAGCTGGAAGGAAGCGTAGATCACACCCATCTACAAAGAGGGATAGCAGAGGTGATCACAAAACTACCATCCAATATCCTTGCCATTCATTTGTTGTAGAAAATTAGAACACGCTGTGAGCTCAAACATAATGAGGTATCTAGAAGAGAATGACCTGGTGCATGCCAACCAGAACGGGTTTCCAATCTGTGGATCACGTAAAGCCCAACTTGCACTTTTCTCATATGGCATACTGAAAACAATGAATAAATCCATTCAGGTAGATGTAGTATTTCTCGATTTCCGAAAAGCATTTGACTCGGTACCTACACTTGTTATCAAAAGTACGATAGTATGGGGAATCATGTGAAATTTGTGACTGGATTGCTGATCTTTTGTTAGCGAGGACGCAGCAAATTATTTTGGATGGAGCATCATCGACAAATGTAGAAGTAACATCAGGTGCATCCCAGGGAAGTGTGTTGAAAGCCTTGAGGTAATAATAACAGTAGCCTCAGATTTTAGATCTCATACAAAAAGGACGTGTAATTTTTACTTATGCATCAACAATATGTGTAATAAATGATATGTGTGATAAAAAAATCATGACTTTCGCCTGCAGTCATAAGAAGAGGCAGTAATTTCTCCCATCCGGCAAGACGTCTTAATACGCTAATTATCAAGAATTAGTGGATAGCCTGTATGATCGGCAACCACAGAAAATTATATATACAGTAATACGCTGCGAGGAAGACTCTTCATGGCACCAAATTTAGTTCCAACAAGAATTCATGCTTTAATTCCATTACTGCAAGTATTAATTATATCTCATTACCTAAATTTGTGTTAGCTGTTGGGCTGCCTCCCAGAACGGTTCAGATATAGCTAAGATTAAAAGTGGTGCACAGACTGGTAACTTGCTTTAAGTGTTCAGAAATGTAAAACTGCGCTCTTCACAAATTGAAAAAACATAGTATTCTACGACCGCAGTATCAATGAGTCACAGTTTGAATCGGTAAACAATCATTCTTCCTAGTGTTATGGAATGGTCACATAATCTCCATCATGGATAAGACATGTGGCAGACTTCGATTTCTTAGCAGAATACTGGGGAAATGCAATCACGCTACAAAGTGCTTACTAATCACTAATGCGACACATTCTAGAATATTGCTCAAGTGTGTGGGACCCGAACCCAAAAGGACTCACAGGGGATACTGAACGTATACAGGAAAGGATAGCACAAGTGGTGAAAGGTTTGTTTGACCTGTGGGAGAGTCTCACTGAGATGTTAACATAATAGAACTGAAAGATATCTGAAGATATGTGTAAACTACCCCGAGAAAGCCTACCTACAAAGTTGAAGATGTGGCTTCAAATGAAGACTCTAGGAATATACTACAAATCCCTACACATCGCTCCCTTAGGGATCGTAAGGACAAGATCAGACTAACTACAGTCTTTTTTTTCCTTTATTATATTTCAGTTCCCCATCGGGGCGGACGTGCAGCAGCATATGCGATGCTCTTCAGCCGAAAGACATAGAACAATCAATAGAAGACATTTAAAAATATACAAAGGAGAAAACATGGTGAACATAGATATAAAAAAATGAGGAACATCCTGGAAGACAATAGACAAAAAAAGGGGCGACTGTAATGGAGATAAAAACCATAAAAAAGTAGCGCACACAAAAGACCACACACTGGGACAGTTAAAAGAATACAAGGCACAGTATGACTGAAGCATAAAAGTATCGACGGATGGCGTAGCACATAACAAACACCGACAGTGACACATGTAAGTACAAGGCCAGCATACAATTAAAATCACACCTCTCGACGCACAGGAGAAACAGCACTAAACACAACACTGACATGGCACACTGACGATGATCAAAATGGAGGATCTGCCAGGTGCAAGGAGATGAGAGAGACCGGAAGAAGGGAGGGAGGGAGGGGAAGAGAGGGGGGGGAGATGGGCGGGAGGCGCGCCAAAGAGGGCCAGGTAGTGAGGGATGTGGAAAGGAAAGAGGCAAGGATGGGGTGCAGGGTCTCAGGGGGGACTAAGGAAAATCCATTCTGGGAGAAGGAGGGGAGAGGAAAAAGGGGGCCCTGGGGAGGGCGGGAACAAGGCCAGGTTATAGTTGGAAGGAAGGGTATATGTCACAGCGAAGTTCATCATCTGAGAGGGGGAAGCGCTGGAAATTGCCCTGATGAAGGAGATGAAGGGTGTGGAGGTGGAGAGAGGGAGGGATACAGCGATAGAGGCGCAGCGACAGGCGGGGGGTGGAGAGGAAGGTGGAAATCAGCAGGTGGGGGGGGGGGGGGATCAAGCCTGCGGACGATGTAAAGGATGCGGAGATGTTGGGGGAACAGGAGGAGTTGGGGGAAGGGGCTGAGTTCATGCAGGAGCTGTGTGGGGGAAGGAAGGCGGATACAGAAGGCAAGGCGGAGCGCATGGTTTTCGAGGATTTGGAGGGCCTTGTAAAAGTGGGTGGGTGCGGAGATCCAGGCAACGCTGGTATAACAGAGGGTAGGACGGATGAGGGATTTGTAGGTGTGGAGGATGGTAGAAGGATGCAATCCCCATGTCCGGCCAGACAGGAGTTTCAGGAGGTGGAGACGGGAATGGGCTTTTTGCTGGATGGTCTGGAGGTGAGGGGTCCAGGTGAGGTGACAGTCGAGGGTGAGGCCAACGTATCTCAGGGTGGGGGTGAGGTGGATGGGACGACAATAAAGGGTAAGGTAGAAATCGTGGAGATAAAAGGAGTGTGTGGTGTGGCCTATGATGATTGCCTGGGTTTTGGAGGGGTTGAGACGGAGGAACCACTGGTTACACCAAGTGGTGAACTGGTTAAGATGGGTTTGGAGGGTAAGTTGGGACTGTTCAAGGGTAGGATAGAGAGCCAGGAAGGCTGAGTCATCAGCAACCTGGAGAACGTGGACAGGTGGAGGTGGCTTGGGCATATCAGCCGTATACAAGAGATAAAGGAGAGGAGAGAGTACAGAGCCCTGGGGGACGCCAGCAGTGGGATAAAAGATACAGGAGTTGGTGTTGTGGAGGGTGACATATGAAGGACGGTGCGAGAGGAAGAAAGCGACCAGACACAGAAAATTGATAGGCAGGGCGTAGGTTTGGAGTTTAAAGAGGAGACCGGGATGCCATACACGGTCATAGGCATTTTGGAGGTCAAGGGAAACAAAAATGGAGGAGCGACGGGAGTTGAGCTGGAGGGAGAGACGGTGAACAAGGTTAAGGAGTTGGTCTTCAGTGGAGAAGGAGGATCGGAAGCCACACTGGGTAAGGGGGAGGAGGTGGTGTTGAATAAGGTGCTGTTGGATACGGTGGGAGAGGGTGGATTCGAAGACCTTACTGAAGAGTGAGGTGAGGCAGATGGGACGACAGGAAGAGGTGGCCGAAGGGGGTTTGTTGGGTTTGAGGAATATGAGGATGCGGGGGGTCTTCCACAGGTCAGGGTAGAAGCCAGTAGAGAGGATGATGTTATAGATATGGGCGAGGACAGTCAGGAAGGAATAGGGGCTTTCTCAAAGGTGGATGTACGTGACACAGTCGTGATCAGGGGCAGTGTTGCATTTAGACAAGAGGATAAGTTTAATGTCTTGTGCTGTGATGGGAGTGTTTATGTCGAAGGGGGGCAACTGCCCCAAGTATTGGAGACTAGGAACAAGTGGAGCGACCGAGGTATCGGCACGTTCCATGACAGTGGGGAAAAGAGAATAATCAAAGTGGGGATCATCGGGGATGGAGAAGACCTCAGAAAGGTGGGTAGCGAAGTGGTTGGCCTTACTGAACTTGTCAGGAAGGGGGCAATCGTTATGGAGAAGGGGGTAGTGAGGAGCGGAAAGGGAAACAGTAAGGCAATAGAAGGCGGACCAGTACTTGGAGGAGTTGATAGGGAGGGTGGCATTGAGTCACGTGCAGGTCTGGTGGCAGTATTGGCGTTTCGTTGCTGTAATCAGGTTCCGTACGTGTCGCTGTATTTGCCGGTGGCGTTGGAGTGTATCCCTGTCACGAGTGCGCAGGAAGGAGCGATACAGGCAGCGGGATTCACGGAGGAGGAGGACAGCCCATGGAGGGAGAGTGGGATGGTGGGGATGGATGGTTTTAGTAGGAACATGGGCCTCCACGGCGTCAGTAATGACCTTCTGAAGGAAGGACGAGGCATGGATGAGATCGTCAGGGTGGCGATAGGTAGGTAAGAGGGTGGCTTTCGACCTGAGTGGTGATGGGTTCCCGGTAGGCATCCCACTTGGCACAGTAGTAGTCATGAATGACCTTGGGAAGGGGTGCAGGGTGGGGAGCCGGGGGGGGGGGCGGTTAGCAGACGTTATGGTGAGAAGGATGGGAGGTGATCGCTACCTGTGGGGTAATGGATGGCGACAGTGATACGCCCAAGGAGGTTGGCGGAGGCAACGATAATATCTGGGGTGGTGTCACTTTCGGATCGGGTGTTCTGGGGAAGAGGAACAAGGTCACCTTGGATCGTGGAGAGGAACTTATGCCACCACCAAAGGGCGGCAGGAGTGCAGCTATGGACGTTGAGGTCGGCGGCAATTACATTGGTGAAGAAGGTGCGGTCAATGTGCAAGATGAACTCATAAGGAAGAGGAGCTGTGGAGCAGACATAGATGGTGGCACAGGTAATGGTGAGGGAGGGGAAGAAGACACTGAGGATAAGGTGTTCAGTGGGGTCATTGAGGAGAGGTTGTGGCTGGACGGGGATATACTTAAGGTGGCCAATCGTGACTCCACCCTGCGCACAAGGACCAGGAGCTTCAGTGTGGTGGAGGATATAGGGAGAGGTGTGGATAGAATGGTGGGGCTGGAGAAAGGTTTGGTTCAAGAGAAAGGTGTTGACTTGGTGGTGGGAGAGGGTGTACATGAGTAGGTATTTGTTGGAGCAGAAGGAGCGAATGTTCTGGAAGAGGATGCGATACTCACGCCGTGCCATGGCGGGGAGAGAGGGGGGAAGAGAGGGAAGGGAAGAGGCTTAAACTAGGGTGTCGAGGCAGGTGAAGGTGAAGTGGGCTTGGTTGTGGGAGTAAGTGGTAAAGGTGTTCAGGTGGAAAACGGAGCGAGCGGCAAGGGAGATTTGTAGGAAGGTGTGGGGGCACCGAAAAGGGTCAATGTTTTGGAGTACAACGGTAAGGATACGGATGATGTCCTCAGCTGTGGAGGGTGGACGGAGGGAATTGTTGGGGTGGACAGGGGGATCAATGGGATGGGCAGGGACTGTAAGCTCAGTGGTGGCTGGAGGGGGTTTGGCTTTACACTTGTGGGAGTAGGTGGGATGGGGCCATTGCAGGTGTTACAGGAAGGAGGAGCAGTGAGGTTGAGGCAGATCTTAAGAAAGTGGGAGCCCTTGCAATGGGGACAGGTGGGGGGGGTTTTGCAGTTGGGGGTCAGGTGGCCATTGTACATCAGGCGCTGCTTGCAGCGGTAGGATTGGGGAGGGGATTTAGAGGATTCGACAGGGTAGTGACAGTGGTAAATCAGGGCACCCTAGGTGAGGAGATCGTCAATGGAGGGGGCGAACTCAGAGAAGACCTGCATGAGGTAGGTGGGACCAGAGGCATTGTGGATATGGATTTCTAGGTCTGGGTGGGAATTTAGTTCTGCCAACACCTCATCCTCCGTGATCACCAGGCAAGCTTGGTGAACACAGCAGTGAATGTGGGGGGGGGGGGTGACGGGGAGGCTGGGGCTGACAAAGAGTGGGAGAGGAAATGAAGGGTGTCATAGATGCATGGGTTCCAAACAAAACTCGTGGGAGTTTACGGAGGAGGTCCGTGTCAAAGGAGGGGACAGGGACTCGATAAAGACTTGAGTCCCTGCGAGGAATGAGTTGGGAGATGGGAGCACCAGGTAAATACTTTTGTATCTCCACTGTGAGGGTACGGGCATCGAGGAACTTAGGATTGGGGTTTGACAGGAAAAAGTGTGGAGGGTGGGGGCTGGGGTACGGGTGGCTGGAGAAGGGGTGGTGTCCGTGGAGACGACAGGAGGAGGGGGAGGTGGTGTTGACTTTTTGTGGGAAGTGGCGGGAGCAGAGTCGGTAATGACGCGCTTTTGGAGATTTTTGGAGACCGGAGGCTGGGAGGAGGAGAGAGGGACAGAGAGGAGAGGGAGGTGGCGGGTGGCAGATCCCTGTGGCGTAGAGGAGGTGCCTGGAGAAGCAGCCGGTTTAGTGATGGCGACGGTGGTTCGGCGCGACGCGACGCGCGTGGAAGATGCAGATAACGAAATGACGGACTGGATGAGAGAGGGAAAGCCGACCACCTGAGGGGTGGCAGCAGAGGCGGCAATAGAGGCGTATGTGTGGGTGGGGGTAGTAGTGGGAGCTGTTGAGGGTGTGGAGGCTGGATGAAGGGTGTAGAGGTGTGGGTATATAGCAGGGGAGGAGATAGGGGAATGGGTAAGTGGGGGAAGGGGAGGTGAGGTGTAAGGAGGAAGGCCAGGGGCGGCACTCCAGGAAGTGACTGTGGAAGACGGGGAGGGGGAGGTGTAGATGAGATGACAGTGGAGGTGGGAGTGCTCGTGGTGGACGAACGGCGACGGACGGACGGACAGCAGGCGGAGGCAACGATGTGCGATGGCGGTCGGACGGCGACAGACGGACAGCAGGCAGCGGCGGCGACGAATAGATGGACGGACAGCACGCAGCGGCGACGACGATGGACGGCGAGCAGGCAGGCAGGCGGATGGACAGATAGACACCAAACGCAACAGTAACAGCAACAGCAACTAGCACTTTGAAGAGGTAGATTACACCCTGAGGGTAGCCCAGGCTCTGGAATCTTGTGCCTTCGAAGGAGGGAATCCAACCCTCTAGATGTGCTAACTACAGCATGCACAGAGCCATTTAAACAGTCATTCTTGCCATGCTCCATATGGGAATGGAACGAGGAAAAACCCTTAAAGCTGATACAACAGCACATACTCACCGACATGCACTTCACAGTGGTTTGCAGAGTGTAGATGCAAATGTAGTTTTATGTATAGATAACATAAAAAACATTTAGGTCTCTGATATACCAGGTGATCAAAAAGTCAGTATAAATTTGAAAACTTAATAAACCACGGAATAATGTAGATAGAGAGGTAAAAATTGACACACATGCTTGGAATGACATGGGGTTTTATTAGAACCAAAAGAAAAAAACGAAGTATTGCTAGACGCGTGAAGGACCTCTTGCGCGGGTCGTTTGGTGATGATCGTGTGCTCAGCCGCTACTTTCGTCATGCTTGGCCTCCCAGGTCCCCAGACCTCAGTCCGTGCGATTATTGGCTTTCGGGTTACCTGAAGTCGCAAGTGTATCGTGATTGACCGACATCTCTAGGGATGCTGAAAGACAACATCCGACGCCAATGCCTCACCATAACTCCGGACATGCTTTACAGTGCTGTTCACAACATTATTCCTCGACTACAGCTATCGTTGAGGAATGATGGTGGACATATTGAGTATTTCCTGTAAAGAACATCATCTTTGCTTTGTCTTACTTTGTTATGCTAATTATTGCTGTTCTGATCAGATGAAGCGCCATCTGTCGGACATTTTCTTTTTTTAACTTTTTTGGTTCTAATAAAGCCCCATGTCATTCCAAGCATGTGTGTCGATTTGAACTTCTCTATCTACATTTTTCCGTAATTTATTCAGTTTTCAAATTTATACTGACTTTTTGATCACCTAGTATATTTTCGCAGAGGTGTCGCTTGGTTCCCTTTCCTTTGAACGTATTCATTTATTGAAATGAAATCCTATAGCAGTCTACGAAACTGCCCGTTACTGAAACTGCGACATAACTTGCTCTGCAGTTAATGGAGTTATGAGATAGTGGAGTATGTCTCTGTGGCTACCACACGTTCGGCTTAATAAATGTTGTCAAATATGAGATAGTTTCTTACGTAGTTGTGCATAACATACCAAATTTTGTTGCAAACTTGCTCTACTGTCTTGAAAACGGTATAATGTTCTACCTGAAATATAATCTCGACTAATAAACTACTATAGTCTTTAAATTACTTTGACTTTTCTTACTTTAGTGTTACGACAAATTTTTCGTCATATGTTATTGCATACAAATATCAATTTACAGAGTTCTTCCTGAAAGCCTGTTTGACCAGGTCTAGGACACAGTTAAACTGGAAAATATTTAACATGAAGAACTCAAAAAACTCTTTCTTCGTTTAATAACTCACGACTGATAGTGTCGTGAAGGAATTTTTGTCAAACCTTGTCTCAAAGATGGGATGTATTTCAGTTTTTTCACTACGCAACTATTGCAGTAGAACGTCTTCTTCTTCATCATTTTCTTCCAGCAGTAAGAAATCGTCATCACTCATTTTGAGGCTTTCCCTCCAATTTCAAAAACAATTTCGATACATTAGTTCAGCAACTTAATACTTAGAAAATGAGTACCACATTAACTATGACCTATAACCAAAAAGGTATATAATTCATTATCAAGCAGTGTTATGAAACTACAAGATACTGAAACAATTTCGTGTGCCCGTTATTTCCCCCTAATAGCACGAACAATGTTAGTGAAGAAAGCACGCAAATCCGAAAGAAGTCGTTTATAATGTTTTGAGGGAGGTGGTGAATGTCTTTCGAAAAACTAACTCCAGGAGTTGATGCAACTTTGCCTCATTTACATACAGTGTTTTTTACAGGAAGAAATTCGGAAAACTCATTTGCCTCGCGTACTGCTTTTATCACCGCTCCGTGGGTACCGTTACGAGCTAGAAGCGTTCGCGCTGCCACCTGCCGACGATGCGGAAGAACAGCTAGGGGTTAACGCGACTGCCGCCAGATGTCGACGGCAACTGCTGTACTGAAATCGTTTATAAAATTGTAAAACAAAACCGAAGGAGAACAGATTGTTACGCATTTCAAACGCGAAATATAATTTTATGTAAAATCTGTGTCAGGTAGAAAAAAGATTATTTTTCTTAAGAAATTTGGTAAAGTTTTGGTTATTGTCATACCGTGTAACTACAACTAAGGGAGGCTATTTAAACCCTGCGGCGCACGGCATGAGCAGGGATGGGAGCCTGCTAAGGGGGATTAAACCCGAGCAAATTGCTTGGGGAAATCTCCCTTCATTGACAATTTTTGGAAGGGGGTGTTAAATTATACACCCTCGCATAAAACCTAGCAAACAAAGTATCCTTGGACGCATGCATTCATGTACGCGTTCTGGATTAGAGGTGGATCGAACTCGTTCATTCACGTGAAGTACTTCATCCATTTCACTCTTTGCAGTGAAGCGTTCAAATGAAGTAGTTCATTCATGAAGTACGGAAGCCTGGCGAAGTTGTCCAGTTTGCCGCTCAGCCGCGGCTACGCTCGCTTCACCTCGCTCGCACAATAATGCTTCGTAATACTTCATAATTTTACCAACAGATGGCCGGATTATGAAGTAACGTCCACGTAACGTTTTGCGTCTTACAGCGTCTGAGGTAACTTAAATACAGCATGGTCGAAGGGGACAAAGGAAAGATAAATAGAGAAACCTGTCACATGTAAAGAAGGTATTACGTTTAACCTTGCTCGACATTTTTTCATGAAGCGCCAAAAAGAGTCTTCATCTGCCAAGTGAAACCTCATTTGTTGTGTTTATGGACTGAAAACTAGGGCTACTAACGAAATTAAGTCCAATTTTATGTTCCTTTTAAAATTTAATCCAAAATAGAATGAGTATGTTTACCACTGTCACAAAGTTTATATACCTACGTTAAGTAATTATTCAGAAGTTTTCCTGTAGATTTTATTTTTGTTGAGAATAATAACCCTCTAAATTCAAAACGTAAACTATCACCTGTAGTCATTGGTACGATTTCAGGTAAAATCCCTCTTTATTTTATTCGGAAAGCAATTTTTGTGTCTGTTCACGCTTATACAATGGCTAGCAACTCGCGATCGCGTAGAAGTAGTGAAATTTGGGGTTTCTTCGCCGATTTAGGTGATGGGAAAGCAAAGTACAACTGTTGTTGTAAGTGTATTTCATCGCGCGATTCGTCGACAGGCAGTAGAGGGAGGACTGAAGTGAAGGGAGAATGAGTGACGTAGCGCCAATGTAGTGGGAGAGGGAGAGGGGAAGAGAGTGAGTGAACGAACTAGAAAAAAAGTGTGGAGTGTGCTATCTGTGTAGAGTTTGAAGTACCAGTTCATTGAAATTGAGTGGTTAGTTCACATTTCACTGGAGTTTTAAAGCGTTCATTTGAACGACTCATTCACGAGCTCCCCACCACTAGTCTGGATTACTGGCGGCGAGTGTGTGATCGGCCACATTTCCAAATGTGGTAACCAAATTTTGTTACTATAAAAGAAAGTTTGACATGATTTAAGCATAACGCAGGACAGTGCACGCTATCAATATGTCCCATAAAGCCGCACGCGAAAAAAGCGGCTTTTCAGGTCATATCTCCCGTTCTATTGATCACAGAGATAAGGGTCAACAATTTTGGATAGCCTTCGTCCGATCGACCATTTGCATACCTATCGGAAAAGTGGTACACTGTAGCTAGCCTAGAGTACAGAGCTAAAATTTAAACATTACACACTTTCTCCAGCCTAGTCAAATCGAGGAAGTCAGTTGGTTCGTCCGCAGTTTCTAGAGTGCACCTTAGTCGGCTTGAAAAGAACCATTTGCTCAAGGGCGATCCCCCCCCCCAAAAAAAAACAAAAATCCGAAAAAGTACAATTTTTGGGTACAAAAAATGGAGATGGCCACTACCATACTTTCTTTCACGGCAGATCGTCGAAAACGTTACCTTATGCCCTCAAGATGGTACTCTCGAGGAAGTTAGAAATTTTTTTCGATATCATTATTCGTTACCAGGGTTCAAAGTTGTCGAACATCTGCAGTAAAATATGAGCGTAATATCCGGTCTGAGGTGTAAATGTTGTCTTAACAGACGTTGTGGACACCAGGAAAGGGTTCTATGGACATTGCAAGGATTCGGAGGCCATCACACTATGAAACTTCCTGGCAGATTAAAACTGTGTGCCGGACCGAGACTCGAACTCGGGACCTTTGCCTTTCGCGGGCAAGTGCTCTACCATCTTTTTTTTTTGTTATTAATCTCATTGTGCTCGTTTTCGTTCGTTGCATCTGCTCGGGGCGGATGTCGTTGCGTTTGGTCTGGGCGGACGTCACAGGACATTCGTTTAAGTTGATCGTTGATTCCTTTAAAGGGTCTTAAAATGCCTGAAAAGAACTTGAAATGACTGCCAAATAGTTATGCAAAACCGGAAAGACTGAGAATTATATACAATTCCTAATAACGTTTTTAGTCTTTCATGATACAAATCCTAATCTGGGCGTGATCGATGAACACCGATTCATGAGCAACGTATTGACAAAAATGCAAAACAAACAATTTCCTGTTAACTTTATACAATGAAGCGTCAAAGAACTGGAATATGTATGCGTATTCAAATACAGAGATATGTAAACAGGCAGAATACGGCGCAGCAACGTATACAGCTTATATGAAACGAATTCTAAAGGTTAGTAAATTTTTGACAGTTTAATCATATACGTAGTCATATTTATGTACTTTGGCACGCATAACCAACAAATAAGTACGAATAATACACTGAAAAGCCAAAGAAACTGGTACACAGAGCGGCTGATCCCGGCGGAGGTTCGAGTCCTCCCTCGGGCATGGTGTGTGTGTTTTAGGTTAAGTAGTGTGTCAGCTTAGGGACTGTTGACCTTAGCAGTTAAGTCCCATAAGATTTCACACACATTTGAACATTTTTTGAAACTGGTACACCTGCGTAATATCGTGTAGGACCCCCGCGAGCACGATGAAGTGCCGCAACACGACGTGGCATGGACTCGACTAATTTCTGAAGTAGTGCTGGAGGAAACTGAAACCATGAACACTGCAGGGCTGTCCATAAATCCGTAAGAGTACGAGGAAATGGAGATCTCTTCTGAACAGCACGTTGCAAGGCACCCCAGATATGTTTAATAATGTTCACGTCTGGGGAGTTTGGTGGCCAGCGGAAGTGTTTAAACTCAGAAGAATGTTCCTGGAGCCACTCTGTAGCAATTCTGGCCGTGGAGGGTTCGCATTGTCCTGATGGAATTGCCCAAGTCCGTCACAAAGCACAATGGACATGAATGGATGCACGTGATCACACAGGATGTTAACGTATATGTCACCTGTCACAGTCGTATCTAGACGTATCAGAGGTCATATATCAATCCAACTGCACACGCCCCACACCATTACAGAGCCTCCAACAGCTTGAACAGTCCCCTACTAAGATGCAGGGTCCATGGATTCATGAGGTTGTCTCCATACCCGTACACGTCCATCTACTCGATACAATTTGAAACGGGACTCGTCCTACCAGGCAACATGTTTCCAGTCATCAACAGTCCAATATCGGTGTTGATGGGCCCAGGCGAGGCGTAAAGCTTTTGTTGTGCAGTCATCACAAGTACACAAATGGGCCTTCGGCTCCGAAAGCCCATATCGATGATGTTTCTTTCAATGGTTCGCACTCTGACAGTTTTTGATGGCCCAGCATTGAAATCTGCAACCATTTGCGGAAGGGTTGCATTTCTGTTACGTTGAACGATTCTATTGAGTCGTCATGGTCCCGTTTTTGCAGGATATTTTTCTGGCCACAGCGACGTCGGAGATTTGATGTTTTACTGAATTCCTGATATTCACCGCACACTCGTGAAATGGTCGTACGGGCAAATCCCCACTTCATCGCTACCTCGGAGATGCTGTGTCCCATCGCTCGTGCGCCGACTATACCACCATGTTCAAATCCACTTAAATCTTGACAAACTTACATTGTAGGAGCAGTAACCTATCTAACAACTGCGCCAGACACTGGTTGTCTTATACAGACAGCGCCGTATTCTGCCTGTTTACATATCTCTGTGTTTGAATACGCATGGCTATACCAGTTTCTTTGGCACTTCAGTGTAATTGAATGCAATTTGCCAGTATGACTCATAAAACTGGAGTACCGAAGTAGAAAGCAAGAGCTAGATTGGTTGTGCTGGTGCGTGATAATTTTCTCTTATTTTTTATATGCTATAAAATTTGTTACAGTAGTAGCCTAATATTTTGCCAACTTAGCACCCTAAGGGATGTGAAGCTTTGATACACTTGGGCACCCCCATGAGGCTTGAGCCCTGGGAATTTTGCCCTCCCTCCTGCCCGCATCTCGTCGGGCTTGTATGTGTCGTCTGTTGTGTCGGACACGTCCGAAAGAGCAGACACCATTCTGATCCAGCAGCCACTATGAATTAAGACACAGCGGAGTTACAGACATTCGCTGCAAGATGGCATTGATTTAAACGAATGAGGAAAGATGAAAATTTGTTCCGTACCGGGATTCAAACCCGGGTCTCCTGCTTAGTAGGTAGATGCACTATCTGGACACAGTGATCGTCGCAACTGTACAGATTACCCTAAAGTGCCTTTTCAGAACCTAATTCTCAACTTAACCACAAACTACTAATGAAGTGCCCCTCGCCCTTTATCCTCATTACTTGCGACATTTCGCCGATTCCTGGAAGAGTTCGAACCTTAGTGTAGATCCACACTGAAGAGATCATTGGCCGTACTCGCTTTAACTATGTATATGTGGTGTCTCTTCTTTCTGACATGTCCGAAAGACAGACACCACATATATCATTAAGGTGAGGATGACTAATTGATCACTGTAATGCAGATGCACAGCATGCTCAAACTCTCATGGGAATCGGAGAAATGTCGCGAGGACTGAGGATAATGGCCGAGGGGCACTACATTAGTAGTGTGTGGTTAAGTTGAGAATTTGGGGTCTGATGGGAGGCTTGCTAGCATAGTCCATGCAGTTGCGCCGGTCACTGTGCCCAGATGGCGGAGTGGTGAGCACATCTGCCTACTAAGCCGGAGACCTGGGTTCGAATCTTGGTCCTGTACAAATTTTCAACTTTCCCCCTTGATTTACATCAATGCCCACTCGCAGCCAATATCTATAATTCCTTTGTCTCATAAACCTTGTTTGTCGATCAGTGAGTGCACATCGAGCTCATCTCGAAGTGGCAGGAGAGTTAATTAGCTCTATGCGTCTGCAGCTGCTGAATGTGAGAGACTTTCGTTTCATTCGTTGTTTATTCATTTGTAGTATGTACAATTGTGAGAATGTGTCTGTCGACTGTGTTTGGGACAGGGTTGGATGCGTGTCTTTGAAGTTTATGAGACGAACCCTGATGGGGGTGCATTTTAGTGGTAACCAGGATATCCGTGTCTTTTGTGAAACAGAGCAGTTGTGGTGTGTGTACTGTAAGACCTTCAGAACACACACCATCAGATTATTTGCCTTGTCACTCTAACGAAGTAGGCGAGTGTCAGCAATATGTCTCGTGGTATTATCGTGGCGTGTTTATCTTCTGCTGTTAGGTCAGACGATAGAAATGCCACTTGCACGCTTAGAGTAACAGATTGACGGTGACCAACTTTAAACAGAACTTGATTAATTTTCACACACGTTTATTAAAATAATAACAAGCATAAAAATTACTTAACTTGGTTCTGGATGCTATTTACGATTGACAATCTGAAGTTCCTTTGGTATTGGTACATCAATCTTATTCTCACATATATCTCTGATACTTGACAGAAGTGTCTATACATTTACCTTCATGGCTATGTACAGGAATATGGTAATCTTATTGGGCGCAGACTGAAACTTGACTATAGACTGGCACAGACAAATGTAGAACTCATACAGACTGTTGCAGACAAATGCAGATTGTCTAATCGGAGGTCCGTACACTCGTTATAATACCTCGCGCGTTCATGTACCACTGCGCAAGTGTGATCCGCGAGGAGAAAAGGTTCTACGTTAGCAGCAATCTCATTGGCTGCGTTACATATTAATACGCGGATCGGCGGAAGCAGAATTTGGTCCGCCTCTATGGCAGTGCCATCTCGTAGTACGGAGACGGACGAGCGCTGCGCCTGCGCTGTTGTGCTTAGCGGGGCGCGCTCTAGTGGGAAAGTTGTGTACGCGCTGACTACGCGGAACTATGTACACAACAGCAGTGAACTTCTGAGTAAGCCAGGAGTCCACGGCTATGTTTGCTAGTGAGAAGAAAGTACCAAATTATCCAGCGCATATTAAATGTTTCCCAAATAAAATTAAAGGATATGCAGCCAAAAAATTTGAATGAAGTTATAAAAAGTACTACTGTTGCTCGACATAATAAAAATGTGATTTCTTACTGCAATGTGCTTACAATGAAGAAATTATTACGGTAGTTTGCCCTTTTTTGTCTACATTGTGAGTAACATACTAACCATAACAAGGTATCAGCATCATCCATACAGTTGCAGACGGCCACAATACAGTCATACACGGCTTCTGAGAATGTAAGAAATAAAAAGACGAGATTTTAGAAATATTTCAGCCATATATAGGAATAACGCTTTAAAATATGTTACTATGCAGTCCACATTTAAATACCGATACACGCTTATAGCAAACATTTTACCGTTAACTAAACAAGAGCTATGTAGCTCACTTGCAGATACCGATACATCCATTTTTTACGGAATATTTGCAATTAGAGCGTCCACATTCGCAACTGTCATCTTCTTATCTCTATACCGCCAAGGTTCTTTATAGTGTATCATGAATGTAAGTGATTGTTTATGAGTGTCTATTGCATACTGGTGTAGTTTCTCTATTATTATAGCTACACCTCTTTAAGAAAGCCGATGGGAGAAATGTCAATAAGTACCGACTTCTTTCACAACTGATATCAGTTTCCAAAATTTTTGAGACGGGTATGTATTCTAGACTAGTATCTCTCCTGAGCGACAATAATATACTCAGCGAATCACAGTTAGGATTTCAGAAGTGTTGCTCTACTCAGGATACCCTGTACATGGTCATTCACCGAATTTTACAAGCATTAAATAACAAAATAGAGCAAGTTGGTATTTTCTGCGACATATGTAAGGCATTTTACATGTGTGAATCACAATATTGTCCTAGATGAATTTAAGTATTATGCAATTGACGTTGTAGCCATCCAGTGAATTACATCATACCTAACCAGTTTTTTTTTTTTTTTTTTTTTTTTTTTCTTTATTGTATTTCAATTCCCCATCGGGGCGGGCTAGCAGCAGCATATGCGCTGCGCTTCAGCCGAAAGACATAGAACAAAACAATAGAAGACATTTAAAAACAGCAAAGGAGAGAAGGCGAACATAGATATAAAAAAGGGAGAACATCATGGAAGGCAATAGACAAAAAACGGGGTGACTGTAAAATGGAGATAAAAAACTGTTTAAAAGTAGCACACACAAAAAGCCACACACTGCGACGATTAAAAGAGCACAAGGCACAGTATGACTGGAGCATAAAGGTGTTGACGGATGGCATAGCACACAACGTAACACTGACGGCGAACCTCAAGGCAGTACACAATTAAAATCACACCTCTTGACGCACACGAGAAACAGCACTAAACACAACACTGATGTGGCACACTGATGAGGATCAATACAGAGGATCGGCCAGGTTCAAGGAGAGGAGGCAGACCTGAAGAAGGGAGGGAGGGGAAGAGATGGGGGAGGGGAATGGGGGGCGCGCGGAAGAGGGCCAGGTAGGGAGGGATGTGGGAAGGAGAGAGGCAAGTATGGGGTGCAGGGTCTTAGGGGAGGGGGGGATGGAGGAAAATCCGCTCTGGGAGAAGGAGGAAAGAGGAGTAGGGAGCCCTGGGCAGGGGGGGGAACAAGGCCGGGTTATAGTTGGAAGGAAGGGTATATGTCACGGCGAAGTTCGTCATCCGGGAGGGGGAGCTGTTGGAAATTGCCCTGATGAAGGAGATGGAGGGTGTGGAGGTGGAGAGAGGCGGGGATACAGCGATAGAGGCGCGGCAACGGGCGGGGGGTGGAGAGGAAGGAGGAAACCAGAGGGTGGGGGGGATCAACCCTGCGAACAATGTAAAGGATGCGGAGATGTTGGAGGAACAAGAGGAGGTGGGGGAAGGGGATCAGTTCATACAGGAGCCGTGTGGGGGAAGGAAGGCGGATACGGAAGGCAAGGCGGAGCGCATGGCGTTCAAGGATTTGGAGGGCCTTGTAAAAGCGGGTGGGGGCGGAGATCCAGGCGACGCTGGCATAACAGAGGATAGGACAGATGAGGGATTTGTAGGTGTGGAGGATGGTAGAAGGATGCAATCCCCATGTCCGGCCGGACAGGAGTTTCAGCAGGCGGAGGCGGGAATGGGCTTTCTGCTGGATGGTCAGGAGATGAGGGGTCCAGGTGAGGTGTCGGTCAAGGGTGAGGCCAAGGTATTTCAGGGTGGGGGTGAGTTGGATAGGACGACCATAAAGGGTGAGGTAGAAATCATGGAGGCGAAAGGAGCGAGTGGTGCAGCCTATGATGATTGTCTGGGTTTTGGAGGGGTTGAGACGGAGGAGCCGCTGGTTACACCAAGTGGTGAACTGGGTAAGGTGGGTTTGGAGGGTACGTTGAGACCGTTGAAGGGTAGGATAGAGAGCCAGGAAGGCGGTGTCATCAGCATATTGGAGAAGGTGGACTGGTGGGGGTGGCTTGGGCATATCAGCCATATACAAGAGATAAAGGAGAGGGGAGAGGACAGAACCCTGGGGGATGCCAGCCGTGGGATAAAAGATACGGGAGTTGGCGTTGTGGAGGGTGACATAGGAAGGACGGTGCGAGAGGAAGGAAGCGACCAGACGGACAAAATTGATAAGCAGGGCGTAGGTTTGGAGTTTAAAGAGGAGACCGCGATGCCATACACGGTCATAGGCATTTTGGAGGTCAAGGGAAACAAAAATGGCGGAGCGACGGGAGTTGAGCTGGAGGGACAGAAGGTGAACAAGGTTGAGGAGTTGGTCGTCAGCAGAGAAGGAGGGTCGGAAGCCACACTGGGTAAGGGGGAGGAGGTGGTGTTGAGCAAGGTGCCGATGGATACGGTGGGAGAGGATGGATTCAAAGACCTTACTGACGACGGAGATGAGGCAGATGGGACGATAGGAAGAGGCGGCAGAAGGGGGTTTGTTGGGTTTGAGGAAGAGGAGGACGCGGGAGGTCTTCCACAGGTCAGGGTAGAAGCCAGTAGAGAGGATGACATTATAGAGATGGGCGAGGACAGTTAGGAAGGAATAGGGGCTTTCTCGAAGGTGACGGTAGGTGACACAGTCGTGACCAGGGGCCGTGTTGCGTTTGGACTGGAGTAGAAGTTTAATGTCTTGTGCTGTGATGGGAGTTTTTATGTCGGAGGGGGGCAACTGCCCCAAGTATTGGAGATTAGGAACAAGTGGAGCGACTGAGGTATCAGCACGTTCCATGACGGTGGGGAAAAGAGAATAATCAAAGTGGGGATCATCGGGGATGGAGAAGACCTCGGAAAGGTGGGAAGCGAAGTGGTTGGCCTTACTGAGGTTGTCTGGAAGGGGGCGATCGTTATGGAGAAGGAGGTAGTGGGGAGCGGAAAGGGAACCAGTAAGACGATGGAAGGCGGACCAGTACTTGGAGGAGTTGATAGGGAGGGTGGCATTGAGTTGTGTGCAGGTCTGGCGCCAGTCCCGGCGTTTCGTTGCTGTAATAAGGTTCCGTACGTGTCGCTGTATTTGCCAGTGGCGTTGGAGTGTATCCCTGTCACGAGTGCGGAGGAAGGAGTGATAGAGGCGGCGGGATTCATGGAGGAGGAGCAGGACAGCCCGCGGAGGGAGAGTGGGACGGTGTGGGTGGATGGTTTTAGTAGGAACATGGGCCTCCACTGCGTCAGTAATCACCGTCTGAAGGAAGGACGAGGCGCGGATGATGTCGTCAGGATGGCGATAGGTAAGAGGGTGGCTTTCGACCTGGGTGGAGATGGAGTCCCGGTAGGCATCCCAGTTGGCACGGCGATAGTTATGGACGACCTTGGGAGGGGTTGCAGGTTGCGGAGCCGGAGGGGGGCGGTTTGCAGACGTTATGGTGAGAAGGACAGGGAGGTGATCGCTACCTGTGGGGTCAAGGACGGCAACAGTGATACGCCCAAGGAGGTTGGCGGAGGCAATGACAACATCGGGGGTGGTGTTACTTTCGGGTCGGGTGTGCTGGGGAATGGGAACAAGGTCACCCTGGATTGTGGAGAGGAACTGATGCCACCGCCGAAGGGCAGCAGGAGTGCGGCTATGGATGTTGAGGTCGGCGGCAATCACATAGGCGGAGAGGGTGTGGTCAATGTGTGAGATGAAGTCATAAGGAAGAGGAGCAGTGGTGCGGACATAGATGGTGGCACAGGTAATGGTGAGGGAGGGGAAGAAGACGCGAAGGATAAGGTGTTCAGTGGGGTCATTGAGGAGAGGTTGTGGCCGGACGGGGATATGCTTAAGGTGGCCAATCGCGACTCCACCCTGCGCACGAGGACCAGGAGCATCAGTGCGGTGGAGGATATAGGGGGAGGTGCGGATAGAATGGTGGGGCTGGAGAAAGGTTTCGTTCAAGAGGAAGGTCTCGACCTGGTGGTGGGAGAGGGTGTGCATGAGGAGGTATTTGTTGGAGCGGAAGGAGCGAATGTTCTGGAAGAGGATGCGAGACTCGTGCCGCACCATGACGGGAAGGAGGGGGGGAAGAGAGGGAAGGGAAGAGACTTAAACTAGTGTGTCGAGGTGGGTGAAGGTGAAGTGGGCTTGGTTGTGGGAGTAAGTGGCGAAGGTGTTCAGGTGGAAAACAGAGCGAGCAGCAAGGGATATTTGTTGGAAGGTGTGCGGGCGCTGAATAGGGTGAATGTTTTGGAGTACAACGGTAATGAACCGGATGATGTCCTCGTGGGGGGTGGGGGGTGGACGGAGGGAATTGTTAGGATGGACAGGAGGATCGACGGGACGAACTGGGACTGTAAGTTCAGGGGTGGCTGGAGGGGGTTTAACTTTACACTTGTGGGAGTATGTAGGATGGGGGCCATTGCAGGTATTACAGGAAGGAGGAGCAGCGAGGTTGGGGCAGTTCTTGAGAAAGTGGGAGGCCTTGCAATGGAGACAGGTGGGGGGGGTTTTGCAGTTGGGAGTCAGGTGGTCATTGTACATCAGGCACCGCTGGCAACGGTAGGATTGGGGAGGGGATTTGGAGGATTCAACAGGGTGGCGACGGTGGTATATCAGGGCACCCTGGATGAGGAGATGAACTATGGATGGGGCGGACTCTGAGAATACCCGCATGAGGTAGGTGGGACGAGAGGCATTGTGGATACGGCGGGCAGAGCGGATTTCCAAGTCCGTGTGGGAGTTCAGTTCTACCAACACTTTATCCTCTGTGATCACCGGGCTGAGCTTGGTGATCACAGCAGTATAGGTGGGGGGGCGACGGGGAGGCTGGGGCTGACGAGGAGTGGAAGCGGAAAGGAAGGGTGTCAGAGAGGCATGGGGGCCAAAATTAACTCGTGGGAGTTTTCGCAGGAGGTCTGTGTGAAAGGATGGGGACGGGGACTTGATAAGGACTGAGTCCCTGCGGGGAATGAGTTGGGAGATGGGAGCACCAGGTAAGTACTTTCGTATTTCCTTGGTAAGGGTACGAGCGTCGAGGAACTTAGGATCGGGAGTTGACAGGACAAAGGTGTGGAGGGTGGGGGCCAAGGTAGGGGTGGCAGGAGGAGGGGTGGTGTCCATGGTGACGGCAGGGGGAGGGGGAGGTGGTGTTGATTTTTTGTGGGAAGTGGCGGGAGCAGAGTCGGTAAGGACGCGCTTTTGGGGTTTTTTGGAGACTGGAGGCTGGGAGGAGGGGAGAGGGACGGGGAGGAGAGGGAGGTGGCGGGTGGCAGATCCCTGTGGCGTAGTGGAGGCACCGGGAGAAGCAGCTGGTTCAGTGGTGGCGATGGTGGCTCGGCGCGACGTGATGCGTGCGGGAGATGCAGAAGACGAAGCGATGGGGTCGGTGAGAGAGGGGAAGCCAACCACCAGAGGGGTGGCAGCAGAGGCGGCAACAGAGGCGTACGTGAGGGCGGGGGTAGTAGTGGGAGCTGTTGAGGGTGTGGAGGCTGGAGGAGGGGTGTAGAGGTGTGGGTATACAGCAGGGGAGGAGATAGGGGGGTGGGTAAGTGGGGGAAGGGAAGGGGAGGTGGAAGGAGGGAGGCCAGAGGCGGCACTCCAGTAAGTGACTGTGGGAGAGGGGGAGGGGGAGGTGTAGATGACGGTGGAGGTGGGAGTACTCATTGCAGACGAACGGCGACGGACAGACGGACGTGCAGCAGGCGGCGTCGGCGTCGGCGATGGGCAGCGGCGAACAGACGGAGGAACAGCAGGCGGCGGCGGCGGCGGCAGCGGTTACGACGACGGCGATGGACAGCCAGCAGGCGGACGGACGGACGGACGAACGAACAGCGACAGCAGCGGGCGGGCAGACAGACAGACAGACAGACAGACAGACAAACACACACAATCTTCGAAGACGGAGATTCCACCCTGAGAGTAGCCCAGGCTTTGCAATCTGACGCTTTCGAAGGAGGGGATCCAACCCTCTAGATGCCTAACCAGAAGAATGCAGGAAATTGTATGTGGTAATTCAACCAATATAGTCCGAGAACACTTTTCTGACAGGGTAGAAATCACTGATGGGGTCCTCTAAAGCTCAGACTTGGGTCGACTATTGTTCCTGATATATGTAAACGACCTAATGTCTGAAATACAAGAAGCAGAAATAGTACTTCCCACAGATGTCACCAGAGTCCATTTAAAATTACTTGATACTTAACGTCTGTCCATTGCCGCTACAGTCTCGCCACGTCGGCTCCTGACTACCGCTTGGTTAGAGGTAGTTGAAAACAAATACGGCGGGTCACTTCGCAAAAGCTGTTAATGCGTAACGCAGAGCAGTGCTGGAAGTGGCCTCCGTGAAACGCAACCAATGACTGAACTGTGGCAGACGACACATTTTGTAGCCCTGAATTTAAACTCATGTTCTAAGCTAACTACAACCTTGTGATGGGCAATGTATCCGAAAAAACGGCGGTCCACTGTCTGCGGCAGAACTAAAATCATAATCGCATTGTTCATGATGATTAAAGCTAGCCTCTAAGTGTAAACCCAAGACAGAAAAAATTCATTTTCAGATCTAAAAGCCAATAGTAATTTCTCGCTAACATTGGTTACTCCGAACTATCATCACGCAGGCTACGTGAGCCGCCATGTTACCAGCTGATAGGCAGTCCTCATTGGCACTTGGCTGCAGAACATAGGTGACATAGGCAGATTCTAAACGAAAAAAGGATAATGATAGCAAGAAAAATAATAGCAAATAAAAAGGTCAAGACTATGAAGAAAACGACGAGGCAAAGAATTAGAAATAAAGGAATTACATTTAAACTAAGTAATTGAATGAAAATAATAAACAAACTCTTTTGATTAGGTTTAAAATAATAAAAAAAAACAATCACTACATTTGCCAAAATTACCTACGCTAACCATTTTAGTATGACACAACACTGGGTTAAGTAGTTAGTTCTATAACATTAGTGACCCAGTCACAACGATGACTTGTAGCCTTCAAAAATTCGGCCTCGGCGAAGCTCATCTAATGTAAGCCGATCTGTGTGATTATGATAACTGTATATGACACACTAATCACATTTTGTGTTGAAGTATTCAGTAGTGATTCGTTAGTGCCATGTATAAAACGCGGTTATTTCAAGAGCATCATTGTGTGTGTGTGTGAGCATTGGAACAAAGCCATTTTCTGTGCCACTCTGCATTGCTGTCAGATGTATCCAAGAGGGCGGCGATGACGTCATCCAAGATGGCGGCATGTAGACTTGGCAATAGCGCATGACGTCATCCAAGATGGCGGCTATGACGTCATTCAAATAGGCGGATTTTGGCGGGAATGTGCCACGCCCCTCTCCCCCAGAAAAATGGCGGGAACTTCAAATTCCAATGCAATAATTCATCACACCACGGTTATCGCTACTAACCTGAGAAAATTGCGGGAGGATAGGTCACTTGGGCTACCCACACTAACCAAAGTCATCTGACCGCCACTTCTCCCTATCAATCGGCGCCAGGTTTGAATTTTGGCTGTAAAGAAAGGTCAATTCGCGTATCTCTACTAAGTTAAGAAAATGGCGCGAAAGAAAGGGCACTTGGACTAACCACAGTCACCCAACCGCCACCTCCTCCTGAGAATTTGTGGGAAAAGGACTCGGCGAGTGCTGGACGTAAGTTTTTATTTAAATAATTTCATGCAGTACAGCCATCCAGTGCGTTCACCACGAGGTCCAGACTCCAACTGACTTAGTACACAATACCACCAGCAGAGGGCGCTGTCGTCCAAGATGGCGGCCATGACGTCAGGTGATGATGCAAGTACCTTTACCCAAGATGATGGCAAACATTGTGTTCACCATGTGGTCTAGGACACAGCTAGAGCACAGTCCCATTACGTAATCCAAGATTGTCGCTCGCAGTACGTGAAACACGTGTCACCCCTCGTCCCACCTGTAGTCAAGCACTGAGAGAGACATGCTGCAATGCTTTCTCTCTCATGCATTTCTAACGGGGCATGCACCACGTGTATAGCCTACGAGCATGCGAATGCTGACGTCGTGGCCTCTAGTCCGCACTCTCATACTGATGCCACATATCGTCTTCTAGAAATATGCTAACGATTCTAACTGAACACATGTGGCACACATCGCGTATCTAACGTATGAATTACCTAAGTACTTAATTACAATCCAATTTTAATGATATTCGATAGCCGGATGTATCACTTGGAGATTCAATGATCAAATGAGAAGTTCGAGGTTTTCCCACTAAGAGTGCAGTCCTCATTCAATCATGATGTAGCACCCGCAACCTCTAGAATGTTGCACTCCTATTGCCTACTGCATTAGTGACGTGATTCGACGTCATAGAAGCTATATAAACCAAACCACAACCGAACTCGCCCTCAGTCTGCTTCTGTACTTCACCCAGAGTTCAATCGCCGTACTTTTGTCCTCATTATGAAGCATACCAGCAGCACCAGCAGCGACAGCAGCAGCAGCGGCGGCAAGCGCCGCCAAGGAGATGAAGATCAATTACCTTTTCAGTGTTCAAATATCTGTTTGAGCCACAGTCCACTGACCGCTGCGTCCTTTAACGGATTGTGTGTGTGCTATATCTGTTTCGGACCGCACTATACACAGACTGCTGCGATCTTTAACGGATTCTGTTTGTGTGTTGTATCTGTTTTGGACCGCACTCTACACAGACTGCTGCGTCCTTTAATGGACTGTATGAGTGCTATATCTGTTTGGACCACAATCCACAGACTGCTGCATACTTTAACAGATTGTGTGTATGTATGTGTGTCACAGAGATATTTTTTTCCATACTGGATATTATATTCAGTCTTTTCCGTCTTTTTAGAATTCATCCCTCGCATGTTGGCTGAGCTAGCCCATCAACTAGAGGTCGAGAGGGCTGGCGAATGTAAGTATATTTGTAAAACGTAGTTCTTAGATACAATAATTTCGTGTAATATATATTGGTTTTCCAAGTGCCTAGACTAAGCTGTCTGAGACATAATCTTTTCTTTTCTTTCTAGATGATTCTAGGTATAGGGAGGGGGATGCGGAGGGTGTCATGCAAGACGGGGTTGAAATTCCTGATTGGGTTCACGTGACGGCGGCTGCTGCAGATAAAGATGAATAAGAATCCGAAAGGCACAAGCTTATGGCCTTTTTAGATGAGGCGGCGGATATACCTTAGTGGGTGGGAGACCTCATTGAATGTGCTGATGAGTTGCTCAAGCCATGGAGCCATAGTGGAGAAGGTGAATATTTTTTAACTTTATCATTACAGCAAATAATTACCATTATTGAGTCTTATTACTCATTGTTTTAAATCTAGATCATTAAACTTATTTTTTCTTATTTTTGTTACAGGCATATCACACGAAGTACATCGTGTACCTAGAGCGGTGGTTGCGGGGGCGGGAGTTGGCTGCACACCACAACAGAGACAGCGTGGTCATCGGTCTCATCGGATTAGGGAAGGAAGTTGGCCGTGCCCTTTCAAAGGAACCATCCCGGCATTTGCCTGGAGTGATTTAGGGAAATCACGGAAAACCTAAATCAGGATGGCCGGACGCGGGATTGAACCGTCGTCCTCCTGAATGCGAGTCCAGTGTCTAACCACTGCGCCACCTCGCTCGGTGCATGAGAGGCAGCACCTGCCCCAGCACGGCCTCAAGCTCTCTAGCGCCCATGGGCTACTCAGCTGGCAGAAGAAGAAGATGAGCAGGTGCATCTGCCTCCCACCTCACCGGTCGGTAAAGGGGACATCAGGCCTCGGGGGCCATCGCTTCAGGCCATCACCGCCTCCGCCGCCTCCTCAAACAGCTCGCCCCCACCGTCAATGAAAGGTGTGTGTACCAAGGCACACACCCCGCACCCTCACCAGCCCCGTCATTGATGGGCTGGACTCCTAGCTCTAGTAGTAGTAGCAATAGTAATATTGATTATTGTGTCGCTAGCAGTAGTGCTCTCCCTCCATTTCTCAGAATTTGCCAGTGATCGTAAGCTGCATGTAAACATGCTGCTCTTCTCTGAAGGTGATAATTATCACATGTCTCGACTCCTTTCCCCCAACTAAATAAACATGATCATGAACATCATATTTGCTGGAAGTACGTGGGTCGGCTAAAGCACTCAGCTGTATACCAAACCTTGACATCCATATACATGTCTGTGATCCAGTAAATGAAGGGTCCAGTTATATTAAGCTCAATGAGGATATAGCTAACAAGAAGGCATGCATTAATGTCGAAAATAGAAAGGATCAAGCTTGTTTTGTATGGTCAATCCTGGCTTGTGAAAGAAAGTGTGATTGAAGGGATCATCCTCATCATCTGAACAGTTACAAAGTCCATGATATTAAGACATATTATAACTTTGATGGTATAGAGTTCCCCGTAAAGATCCAGGACATACCTAAATTTGCTGCACAGAATACTGGCATATCAGTTCATGTTTATGGCCTGGAGAAGAAAAGCAAGTCAGATGAGCAACACACGCACACAGTCGTTGGTCCCCTCCATTTCTCAGAATTTGCCAGTGATCGTAAGCTGCATGTAAACATGCTGCTCTTCTCTGAAGGTGATAATTATCACATGTCTCGACTCCTTTCCCCCAACTAAATAAACATGATCATGAACATCATATTTGCTGGAAGTACGTGGGTCGGCTAAAGCACTCAGCTGTATACCAAACCTTGACATCCATATACATGTCTGTGATCCAGTAAATGAAGGGTCCAGTTATATTAAGCTCAATGAGGATATAGCTAACAAGAAGGCATGCATTAATGTCGAAAATAGAAGGGATCAAGCTTGTTTTGTATGGTCAATCCTGGCTTGTGAAAGAAAGTGTGATTGAAGGGATCATCCTCATCATCTGAACAGTTACAAAGTCCATGATATTAAGACATATTATAACTTTGATGGTATAGAGTTCCCCGTAAAGATCCAGGACATACCTAAATTTGCTGCACAGAATACTGGCATATCAGTTCATGTTTATGGCCTGGAGAAGAAAAGCAAGTCAGATGAGCAACACACGCACACAGTCGTTGGTCCCCTTCATTTCTCAAAATTTGCCAGTGATCGTGAGCTGCATGTAAACATGCTGCTCTTCTCTGAAAGTGATGATTATCACTATGTTTGGATAAAAGACATGTCTCGACTCATTTCCTACCAACTAAATAAACATGATCATAAACATATTTAAGGCGTCTGAATTATTTTTCGTCAGAAGAGTTATTAGTGATACATCTATTATATTGTGCTTCGAAGCACATGGTACATGTCATTATGCCGACAGAGGAAAATAACTTCATTAAATTTCAAAATGCTCACCACCAGCAGCGATGTCCTTTTGTAGTGTACACCGACTTTGAATGCCTACTGGCTCCTATTACTCGTTGTGAAGGGAACCCCTTATAGCCTCACATAGAACCTTCACACAAAAACACGTGCCTTACGCGGCAGCGTTCCAAGTTGTATGCGGATGTGATTCTAAATTTAACCGCTACGAGTCTTATGTCGGGGACGATCCTGCGGTTTGGCTCTTCACTGAGCTTGAAAAACTTTCATGGGAAGTTGATAAGCTCTACAGCGCCAACATTCCCATGACCAAATCAAAGGAATATGATGAATTGTATGAAAAGGCGGTTAATTGTCATATTTGTGGGCTACTGTTAGATAGGAAAGCGGATACTTCCCGTAGAGATCATTGCTATCTTACGGGAAAGTTCCGCTGTGCAGCTCATAACCCATGCAATTTGAAGTATAAGTTGCCACGGCACATAGCTGTCTTTTTTCATAATTTGAGTGGGTATGACACTCATTTTCTCGTTGAGCACTTTGCTAATTTCGGTAAGAAGAATAATCAGGTCAGTGTCCTCCCTGAAAGTGTTGAGAAGTACATTTCTTTCTCAAAATGAATGACGCCAAAAATTATGCTCCGCTTCCTTGCCTCTTTATGCTTTATACAGACTTCACTCCCGAAACTCGTCGAAACTTTACCTCGGAATGATATGCATATCACTTGATCTGCATTTCCTGATGAGGAAAAGTTACAACTTGCGTTTAGGAAAGGTGTTTTCCCATACGACTATATTGATAGTATGGCAAAACCCAATAAAACCAGGCTTCCCGACATATCTGCATTTACCAGTACTCTCACAGGCGATGTCGTAACTACAGCAGATTATGAGCTTGCCATGAATGTCTGGAGGGAATTCAACATCCCCAATTTGGGAGAATATGCAGCACTATACATGGACACAGACGTGCATTTGCTTGCAGATGTTTTCGAAAAGTTCCAGAGCGTATGTATGTCCACATACTGTCTGGACCCCGCCTTTTTTACACAGCACCTGAGTTATCCTGGGACGATATGCTCAAAAAAACGGGGCACAGCATCGAGCTTTTGACGGATGCTGCAGTGCTTCCACTTTTTGAGTGCAGGATCCGTGGTGGACTTTGTCAATGCGTCCACAGGTATGCCAAGGCAAATAACCTGCGGATGGGTGTCAGGTTTAATGCATCCCTTGATTGGAGTTACATTATTTACTTAGATGTTAACAACTTATACGGGCATGCCATGATGCAGCCAATGCCGGTTGGTGGGTTTTGGTGGGTGCCCGAAAGCGAATTGAAGGGGTTAGGTGGAAAAATAATGGGTCTTGTGGCCGATTCTGATGAAGGGTATGTGCTTGAGGCAGACATCACATATCCTAATAATTTGCATGGAGAAACAAGCAACTTGCTGTTATGTCCAGAGCAACAACTTCCGTGAGGAAGCACCATCCCTAAACTTTTGGCTACTGTTGGAGATAAGCAGAGGTATATTATTCATCATCATAACCTCCAGCAGTGCCTCAGCTTAGGAATGAAGCTTGTTAAAATCACCCACGTTATCTCCTTCAAGCAATCGCCCTGGTTGAAGGAGTATATTGAGCTAAATACCGAAAAGAGGGCGGTTGCATGTAATGATTTTGAAAAAGATTTTTATAAATTAATGAATAATTCCATTTTCGGGAAAACTATGCAGAATGTAAGAAATGAACGCGATATTTCGATTAGAACCAAATGGGAAGGGCATTATGGCGTGAGAAAGTGTATCGCCAGGCCAAATTTTAAGCGTACCACCATCTTCAATGAAACCTTTGTTGCTGTGGAGATGTCGATGACTGCAGTACTGTTTTTGAAGTCTATTTATTTGGGGATGTGCATACTGGATATCTCCAAATTCTACATGTACCGTTTCCACTGCGAGTTTGCGAAACCTCATTTCGTAGAACCAAAGTTGATTTATATGGATACAGACAGATTTATCTACTGGATCAAGAATTGCGATCCATATGAGGTAATTAAGTGCCACAGTAAAGAATTCGACATGTCTTCTTATGAGGTTGATAATCCTTATGGTATTGTTCCTAAGAACAAGAAGGTTATAAGTCTCATGAAAGACAGGGCGAATGGTTTACCAATTGTAGAGTTTGTGGGATTGAGGTCCAAAATATATGCATATTGTACAATAGACGGGGGCACCCAGAGGCTGGCACAGGGTGTTAGACATGCGGTATGTCGAGCTTCTATGTTTGAAGACAATTTGCAGTGCCTGTATGGTCGCACCATTCAAGGTGCTTCTCCACAAATCATTTGGCAAAGTAGTATTTGATCGCGAGGTCACGAAGTGTACACTGCCCTGCAATCTAAAGTGAAATTGTCTCCTCATGATGATAAAAAGAGTCATTTGTGTGGATGGGGTGGAAACCCTCCCATACTCACACTATTTGCTTGAAGCAGAAGTAGGGGTGGGGGGACTCTGATTGGAAGATAGAGAGAGAATGAGTGTGTGAATGGGGTGAGGGGGTTTATGCATCAAATGTGTGGTGTAAATAATGGATGAGTGTGTTGTGTGGTGTGTATCAGTCTGCATGCTTCCGTGTGTGTGTGAGTGTGCGAACGAGTGTGGGAACATGTGTGTAGCAAATAAATGTATGTCTGTGTAAATATATATCTTCATTAGCAGAAATGCCAAGGGAAAAAAAACCAAAAACGAAAAAAATTAAAAATAAAAAAAACTGTCAAGAGAAAAGTCTCTATATAAATATACTGCATTCTTATTAATAATTAAAGTGTCAAGGAAAAGGAAAAAAAAATTTTTTTAAAACTGTCATGAAAGTTTTCGCATTTCATATGTGCGTGTGAGTGAGTAGTTATAGATTAGATTTTAGTTTCTAAGTTTCAACTGCCGCTAGCCATCCAGTCAGATCTAGTTTTAAGTATGTGAGTTCCATCCAGTTTATATATAAATACAGGGTGGTCCATTGATAGTGACCGGGCCAAATATCTCACGAAATAAGCATCAAACGAAAGAACTACAAAGACAACACTCGTCTAGCTTGAAGGGGGAAACCAGATGGCGCTATGGTTGGCCCGCTGGATTGCGCTGCCATAGGTCAAACGGATATCAACTGCGTTTTTTAAATAGAAACCCCCATTTTTATTACATATTCGTGTAGTACGTAAAGAAATATGAATGTTTTAGTTGGACCACATTTTTCGCTTTGTGATAGATGGCACTGTAATAGTCACAAACATATGGCTCACAGTTTTAGACGAATAGTTGGTAACAGGTAGGTTTATTAAATTAAAATAGAGAACATAGGTACATTTGAACATTTTATTTCGGTTGTTCCAATGTGGTACATGTACCCTTGTGAAACTTATCATTTCTGAGAATGCATTCTGTTACAGCATATATATATATATATATATATATATATATATATATATATATATATATATATATATATAAACAAATATGATGTGACTTACCAAATGAAAGTGCTGGCAGGTCGACAGACACACAAACAAACACAAACATACACACAAAATTCAAGCTTTCGCAACAAACTGTTGCCTCATCAGGAAAGAGGGAAGGAGAGGGAAAGACATATTTAAAGACCAAATATGTCTGCTTGTGTCTGTATATGTGTGGATGGATATGTGTGTGTGTGCGAGTGTATACCCATCCTTTTTTCCCCCTAGGGTAAGTCTTTCTGCTCCCGGGATTGGAATGACTCCTTACCCTCTCCCTTAAAACCCACATCCTTTCGTCTTTCCCTCTCCTTCCCTCTTTCCTGATGAGGCAACAGTTTGTTGCGAAAGCTTGAATTTTGTGTGTATGTTTGTGTTTGTTTGTGTGTCTGTCGACCTGCCAGCACTTTCATTTGGTAAGTCACATCATCTTTGTTTTTAGATATATTTTCCCTACGTGGAATGTTTCCCTCTATTATAACTATATATATATATATATATATATATATATGTATGTTCACTTGCTCATGGTAGTGGAAAATGTTTAGAGCCACCCACTTCAGAAATTTCAGAAATATATGTTCACTGACTTGTGGTAGTGGAAAATGTTTAGAGCGACCCAGTTCAAAGAAATATGTTCACATGCTTGTTGTATTTGAAGAAGGAAGTGTTCAACTTTACCTCAAAGTCTTTTCTGTTTTGCATGGAATTTCACTAGTGGTAGTATTTAGCCTGTAAGATAGTGTGATTAGTTTGTTGTAGTACCTCTGCATTAGTTGTAAACTGATATAATGTAAATCTGAATCACGTATCTGTAAACTGATATAATGTAAATCTGAATTATATATTTGCATACAGTAGAATGTTTATATTTCTCAAAATAATGTAAATCTGAATCACGTATATGTAAACTGATATTTCTCTAAACATTGTTAAATCTGAATCACGTATCTGTGAACTTATATTTTGCAAACATTGTTAAATCTGAATCACGTATTCACAAGTAAATCTGAATTTAATAATAAATTCACTTATTTTTTTCTAAAAATTCAGAATGTTCTTATTTCAAACCCCATTCATCATTCCTTTGATTAAAATCATAAGTGTATTTCTGTACAATGAGCGGTTACATCCGTGTTGCACTGCACGGGTATATAAGGTCTGTTGCTTTAAACACTATTTAAATGAGAGAGAGTTGTGATTTTAATGGAAGGTTAAATAATAACACACATTATTTCAATTAAATTTAGTTTATTTGGACATCATCATTCAACTTAAAAGTAATTTTACAGTTTCACATGCAGACACAATGCTATTTTCTTCTTCACATGTTCGCCGTCTAAGCTGATGGAGGGGCGGACTCCGTAGTATTCCAGGTTCTGCATAGCAGCATACTTGTAGATTCCACACAGCCAGGTAATCTTCTCATCACCTTTAATGTAGATAATTGTCTCCTTGTGATCAAATACTCGAAGCATTCGCACCAAATCTTTATAAGAGATTCCAGGGTCATCCCAGAGAATTCTGTAATAGAAGTGTGTTAACCACATTGCAATCCTACGTATTTTAATGAACTTCACATCCTTGAATGGTTTCGGTGATGCATCGCTTGATGCAAATGTTACCAAATTCCATGACTTTGTGTGAATGCTATTAATGCACAGTCTTTAATTATGAATCGCCTGCGTTCATCGTAGTAAAATCCTTGAATGTGAGCTACGATCCTCACACCTTGAGGTAACATCATAATATTCCTTAGAGCTAGCAGAGCACCTATTAATTTATACACCTCGTTGCACTACACCAGTGAGCGGGCAGTAGTTAGCAACACGATCATGCACAGCTAGAGCGTATGCTGCAGTAAGATCTGGGAAGTTTGCTGAAAATTCAAATTCAATCTGCACATCTACAGGCCCTGATTTAATTATCTCATTCTTGTTTCACCAGTCAGTCACGAGTATTGGTGCTAGCTTCTTGAAATTCTGTGGACTGAGTAGGCATCCTTCATTTTCAGCGCGTTCGTAGTAAGATGCTCGGAATCTTACATACATGTCAAACGCCAGACTGTATACATTGCAATCCCACTTTAAATGTAGATTTTTGTATGGGTAGTATTCGGAATTCAAGTAGACTCTGCCGTTAGTTAACTTGCAGTGGTAAAATTCAGTTGAGTCCTTTGATTCCCACGCCTTTGAGTTTGAAATGCGAGTATGATGAATCGAGGTGCTTCCAACTGCACTGATATTGTAATTGCCCACGTATGTGTGGATGCTGTAGGAAGGGCCGGGTAATCGAAAAGTTCCCATGAGCGGAAGGTTAGTGGTAGATATGTGCCAGCATTCAGAACTTTTAAGAGAGCTTCAAGCGTTCCTCCTCAGCAACACTGATGTGAGCCATTTTCCATACTATACTATTAATCTTGATTTGAACATTCTCTGCAGCTGTTTGAAAGAATGAATTCACATCACTTGCACTCCGCACCAAAATAAGTTCCTGTTTAGCGTTCATAATACGAGGTGCATTCAAGTTCTAAGGCCTCCGATTTTTTTTCTAATTAACTACTCACCCGAAATCGATGAAACTGGCGTTATTTCTCGACGTAATCGCCCTGCAGACGTACATATTTTTCACAACGCTGACGCCATGATTCCATGGCAGCGGCGAAGGCTTCTTTAGGAGTCTGTTTTGACCATTGGAAAATCGCTGAGGCAATAGCAGCACGGCTGGTGAATGTGCGGCCACAGAGTGTGTCTTTCATTGTTGGAAAAAGCCAAAGGTCACTAGGAGCCAGGTCAGGTGAGTAGGGAGCATGAGGAATCACTTCAAAGTTGTTATCACGAAGAAACTGTTGCATAACGTTAGCTCGATGTGCGGGTGCGTTGTCTTGGTGAAACAGCACAGGCGCAGCCCTTCCCGGACGTTTTCGTTGCAGTGCAGGAAGGAATTTGTTCTTCAAAACATTTTCGTAGGATGTACCTGTTACCGTAGTGCCCTTTGGAACGCAATGGGTAAGGATTACGCCCTCGCTGTCCCAGAACATGGACACCATCATTTTTTCAGCACTGGCGGTTACCCGAAATTTTTTTGGTGGCGGTGAATCTGTGTGCTTCCATTGAGCTGACTGGCGCTTTGTTTCTGGATTGAAAAATGGCATCCACGTCTCATCCATTGTCACAAATGACGAAAAGAAAGTCCCATTCATGCTGGCGTTGTGCGTCAACATTGCTTGGCAACATGCCACACGGACAGCCATGTAGTCGTCCGTCAGCATTCGTGGCACCCACCTGGATGACACTTTTCGCATTTTCAGGTCGTCATGCAGGATTGTGTGCACAGAACCCACAGAAATGCCAACTCTGGAGGCGATCTGTTCAACAGTCATTCGGCGATCCCCCAAAACAATTCTCTCCACTTTCTCGATCATGTCGTCAGACCGGCTTGTGCGAGCCTGAGGTTGTTTCGGTTTGTTGTCACACGATGTTCTGCCTTCATTAAACTGTCGCACCCACGAACGCACTTTTGACACAGCCATAACTCCATCACCACATGTCTCCTTCAACTGTCGATGAATTTCAATTGGTTTCACACCACGCAAATTCAGAAAACGAATGATTGCACGCTGTTCAAGTAAGGAAAACGTCGCCATTTTAAGTATTTAAAACAGTTCTCATTCTCGCCGCTGGCGGTAAAATTGCATCTGCCGTACGGTGCTGCCATCTCTGGGACATATTGACAATGAACGCGGCCTCATTTTAAAACAATGCACATGTTTCTATCTCTTTCCAGTCCGGAGAAAAAAATCGGAGGCCTTAGAACTTGAATGCACCTCGTAAATCGCTGCATGTCTTGAAAGTACCCCATACGCATTTTTAGTGGCACGTTCGCGATAAATCGGTTGTATCTCCCCATCACCATCTGAACCATCCCACATATTCTTAGCTGTTTGAATCAAAGGCTGAGGCTGAAACGTACGTCTTAAGGATTGACGTAATGCCAACATTACGTGTGCAGTCGATTTCAATACCATTAAGATCATAACGTATCTCCTGAAACAGGAATGCTGGAGCATTACACGTCAGCTTCGAGAGCGTTACCGTAGTGCCGTCAGCTTTCTTAAATGTGCAGTCCAGACACAAGAAGCTCTTGCAAGGCAGTGTTACGGCGTCCTGATGCTGAATAACAATCGTAATTTCATAATTTTTGTTAAATATGGTTGAAGTGTAGGGTTTGTGTGAGTGGTATTCATGACGTATAATTCGATCATCTTGTTGAGTAAGCATTATTAGCTCCGTGCTTACTGTGGTACTGGATATCCCAACCCATAGCTCCCTACGCACGCCACATTGGAAGCAGAAGTGGCCATTTGCGACACTGGTGTCTGCATAAAAGTCATAGCACAACCCGTCCATTACAGACCGAAAATTTTTGTTTAGAATACAAGTTGCTGATTGTGAAGACGTAGATAACGAAAAAGGCAGCAGGCAGTTAAATAGTACTGCCAACGAACTGGGATCTAAGCAACTAATCGTTGAAATTCAATGTGAAAACCTTCTGGAGTCTTTTATTTTGTACACTGCTACCAGTTTCCCATAGACCATTTTCAAGCTTAGCCTAAACGAGGAAATACAAAACGTCAGGGATTTGCAATTTGGCAAGTTAGTGTAAGGTTATAAACATACGTGGAAGGAATGTTATACCATGAAAGGAACGATTACAAGTTGCTGTTGCAGACCAACCATAGTGAATAAGACTGTGAGCAATATAATAAATCCATTATCACTCTGCAGAGGAGTGTGTGCTGATGTGAAACTTCCTGGCACACAGTTTTAATGTGCCAGGAAGCTTTTAATATAATAACTGTACAGAGAAATTGTCATCGGAAGGCTTATTCACACTGAAAGTCAATAACAAACTTACAGACGAAAATACGGCAAGCATTACACGGAAAACAGGTAAATATAATGCCTTGTTAAAGACAAAAACTGTCTTTGGTTGGACGTAAACACATCTGTGAAAAATTGCCACAAAAGAAGGTGAGTAGCACAGTCTCCATGCTGTAGTTGTTATGATACTAGAGTGTTGCATGGAGGGTCCTGAGTACAAAACTCACCTGAACTGTGTAATTTTAATTTCTATATTCGGTTCGAGTACATTCTAGAAGGATCCACAAATGTCAAGAATCATTGTACTGGAATGTTCTATAACTGTATATACAGGGTGTTACAAAAAGGTACGGCCAAACTTTCAGGAAACATTCCTCACGCACAAATAAAGAAAAGCTGTTATGTGGACATGTGTCCGGAAACGCTTAGTTTCCATGTTAGAGCTCATTTTAGTTTCGTCAGCATGTACTGTACTTCCTCGATTCACCGCCAGTTGGCCCAATTGAAGGAAGGTTATGTTCACTTCGGTGCTTGTGTTGACATGCGACTCATTGCTCTACAGTACTAGCATCAAGCACATCAGTACGTAGCACCAACAGGTTAGTTCATCACGAACGTGGTTTTGCAGTCAGTGCAATGTTTACAAATGCGGAGTTGGCAGATGCCCATTGGATGTATGGATTAGCACGGGGCAATAGCAGTGGCGCGGAACGTTTGTATCGAGACAGATTTCCAGAACGAAGGTGTCCCGACAGGAAGACGTTCGAAGCAATTGATCGGCGTCTTAGGGAGCACGGAACATTCCAGGCTATGACTCGCGACTGGGGAAGACCTAGAACGACGAGGACACCTGCAATGGACGAGGCAATTCTTCGTGCAGTTGACGATAACCCCAATGTCAGCGTCAGAGAAGTTGCTGCTGTACAAGATAACGTATGGAGAGTGCTACGGGAGAACCAGTTGTTTCCGTACCATGTACGGCGTGTGCAGGCACTATCAGCAGCTGATTGGCCTCCACGGGTACACTTCTACGAATGGTTCATCCAACAATGTGTCAATCCTCATTTCAGTGCAAATGTTCTCTTTACGGATGAGGCTTCATTCCAACGTGATCAAATTGTAAATTTTCACAATCAACATGTGTGGGCTGACGAGAATCCACAATCACGTCATCAACACAGATTTTCTATGAACGTTTGGGCAGACGTTGTTGGTGATGTCTTGATTGGGCCCCATGTTCTTCCACCTACGCTCAATGGAGCACATTATCATGATTTCATACGGGATACTCTACCTGTGCTGCTAGAACATGTGCCTTTACAAATGCAACACATGTGGTTCATGCACGATGGAGCTCCTGCACATTTCAGTAGAAGTGTTCGTACGCTTCTCAACAACAGATTCGGTGACCGATGGATTGGTAGAGGCGGACCAATTCCATGGCCTCCACGCTCTCCTGTCCTCAACCCTCTTGACTTTCATTTATGGGGGCATTTGAAAGCTCTTGTCTACGCAACCCCGGTACCAAATGCAGAGACTCTTCGTGCTCGTATTGTGGACGGCTGTGACACAATACGCCATTCTCCAGGGCTTCATCAGCGCATCAGGGATTCCATGCGGCGGAGGGTGGCTGCATGTATCCTCGCTAATGGGGGACATTTTGAACATTTCCTGTAACAAAGTGTTTGAAGTCACGCTGGTACGTTCTGTTGGTCTGTGCTTCCATTCCATGATTAATCTGATTTGAAGAGAAGTAATAAAATGAGCTCTAACATGGAAAGTAAGCGTTTCCGGACACATGTCCACATAACATATTTTCTTTCTTTGTGTGTGAGGAATGTTTCCTGAAAGTTTGGCCGTACCTTTTTGTAACACCCTGTATAACGTACGTGTTCTGGCCAGAGGCAGTTCGCTCCACGCTCTTGTATGTGCAAGTGCTGAATACACCTTCGTTAAGTGAAGTTAGTGTTCGTCATTCATTTAATTGCACCTTCTTCTACGTGACATCATTCTGGTGGAGACGCTGGGTACTGGAACTTGTGATAGCGCACATTATCGACGACACAGTGGTTCCCATCAGGTGACGACAAAGCCGCCGTTTACGTGGCGAGAACCCGAGTTTGAGCCATGTTCAACATGTCGCAATCTATCGGAGGCAGAAGAAGAAGAGTACGTTACGATGACAGCAACTGTGTGCCACCACATGAGACATCCTTCTGCGTTCTCTGGTGACGATGGCCACGATCCAAACAAGTGGCTGAAGATATATGAGCGTATAGCCAAATTTAACAAATGGGATGACACCGTGTGTTTGGCTAACGTATTTTTCTACTTGTAGGGCACTGCCAAGCAATGGTATGAGAATAACGAGGAGAAGTTCACAAGCCGGGAAGTATTCCAGGCGGAACTGCGCAAGTATTTCGGCGAAACACAACGATAGACGTGCAAGGCTGAAGGTAAATTAAAGTGCCGGGCACAGCGTCCAGGAGAAACTGCAGCATCCTACATTCAAGACGTCTTGGAGCTGTGTAAAAGAGTGGATCCTAGAATGAAGGAGGAGATAAGGTTGCACATCTCATGAAGGGTGATGCTGAGGACATGTATCAAGGAGGTTTCGACAGCAGACGACTTTATAAAATGGTGCTAGTATATCGAGACAATGCATCATAAAAGAATTACACGCAAGAAGTTTGAACGGGTTCCAAACGTCGTATGGATGTTTGTGATGGAGGAAGGAACTGATTTCACAAGTATTCTTCCTCAGATAGTGAGATAGAAAGTTCAGAGGGCACTTGGATTGCACGCCGAGCAAAAAAACGAAACGCTTCAAGAGGTCATAAGGGAGGAAGTGGAACAGGCATTGAACCCAATTCTCGTCCTTCATTTCCCTTTAAAACGGTGAAAAAGTCGAGACCCAGGCGAAGTTAAGTTCCTACAATGCCGCATGAGGAACCTGTTTGGACACCAAGGAAGACTGACGTCTGGAGGACCCAGGACAAGCAACCAGTATGTTTCCACTGCGGACGACCGGGACATGTGGCTCGCTATTGTCGAGAAAGGCGGCAGCTATTTGATGACGCCCTCGCCAGAAGACAGCAGACCGGTCGTAGCCGACGCCAACTTCGAGACGACGAAGATGAACAAGAAGATGTGGGTGCAGGTCGACGTAGGTCACCATCGCCGCAAGCTAGACGCTGGAGAGGACGCTCCCCAACACGCCGATCAAGGCCTCCATCGCCGTTTAGGAGCTCCAGCCGATCACCTAGCCGCCGCAACCTGGAAAACTGAAGGGTGCGACCTTCCTTGGAGGTGAGGCCGCCGAAGAGAAAAATCCTCCTCCGTCGATCACTACAAAAATGATAGGAAACTACGTCGATATCCTCATGGATGGCCGATCAGCCCAAGCTCTGGTGGACTCTGGAGCGTCATATTCAGTCATTTCAGAGAAGTACCGTCGCCAGTTGCAGAAAACCGTATTCGTCGACAGCAAAATATCTCTGCTGACGGTGGCTAATCGGAAATATGTAAAACCTACAGGAAGATGTGTCATTCGTGTGGGTACAAGTGGCCATACATAGCCCTTAGAATTCATCGTCTTACAAGAGTGTAGTCATGACGTCATTGTCGGATGGGACTTTTTGAAAGCTTCTCAGGCAATTATAGATTGTGGTCGCTCGAAGATTATGCTAGACGAGATGAGATACTGTGGACAGGGAGATGCGCATCCGAGTGTGTGGAGACTACGTGTGCTGGATGAAGTGAACATTCCTGAAGTCAGCGCTAGAAAGGTAACTGTCAAGTGTCACGCCATGCATCAACCCATGGATCTTGTAGTGGAATGTAAGAGAAGCATATCACTGAAGAATAGCTTGGTCATCCCAGCCTCTGTCGTTTCGTTTAAGAACGGATTCGATGAATTGTGGGCAGTCAACTGTCGCCGAGAACCGCAGATCCTTCCAATATTCATGTGCATAGCAAACGCTGAGCCGTTAATTGCCGAACAACTGAGCGCCATAGAAACCTCCCATGCCGAGTCTGTGGGCGAAATTGGCGCTACCACTACGAGACAAGATCTTCTAGCTCGACTATCACCAGATCTCACTAAGGAACAACCGAAGAATCTACTTGCATTCATTAAGAGTTCTCTGAATGCTTCAGTCTGCGGGTGAAGAGCAAATTAGACAAATCGACGGTGAAGCACCGGATTAGTACTGGAGACCATCAACCAATAAGCCAGAGAGCATACCGTGTGTCAGCAACGGAACGTCGTATAATTCCCGACGAGGTAGAGAAAATGATGAAGAATGACATCATTCAGCCTTCGTAGAGCCCATGGTCGTCACCAGTGGTTCCCGTCAGGAAAAAAGATGGTAGTTGGGGCTTTTGTGTTGATTACAGGAAGCTTAATAAGATAACTAAAAAGGACGTGTACCCCCTTCCACGAATTGACGGTACAGTAGATGGTCTGAAGGAGGCTAAGTTTTTCTCAAATGTTCAATTGTGTGTGAATTCCTAAGGGACCAAACTGCTGAGGTCATCGGTCCGTAGCCTTACACACTACTTAAACTAACTTACGATAAGAACAACACACACACACACACCCATGCCCGAGGGATGACTCGAACCTCCAGCGGGAGAGGCCTCGCAATCAGTGAAATGGCGCCTCTAACCGCGCGACCACTCCGCGCGTCTAGTTTTTCTCAACCATGGACATGTACTCGGGATACTGGGAAATAGAAGTAGATGAGGCTGATCGTGAGAAAACTGCATTCATCACCCCTGAGGGCCTGTATGAGTTTAAGGTAATGCCGTTTGGCTCGTGTAATGCACTAGCAACTTTTGAACGGATGATGAATAATCTTCTAAGTCACCTGAAGTGGACGATGTGTCTTTGTTATTTAGATGACATTATAGTGTTCTCAGAGACATCTGATGAACACGTAAAAAGACTGAGGGCCGTTCTTAAGTGTTTCCAACAAAGGGGACTGAAACTTAATCCAATAAAGTGTCTCTTTGGAGCAAAAGAAATCAAAATACTTGGACACCTTGTGTCAAACGAAGGTGTGCGGCCAGACCCAGAAAAGGTGAGATCTATGACGGAATTTCCTGTTCCTAAAAGTATTAGAGATGTGAGAAGCTTCCTCGGATTATGTTCCTATTACCGCCGTTTTATCAAAGACTTTTGTATCAAAGCCAGGCCACTACAAGAGTTGTTAAAAGCCGATGCTAAATTTATCTGGGGTGCTGCTCAACAAGATTCTTTCCATGTGCTGCGAAACGCTGTGATGACTGTCCCTGTACTTGATCTGTATGATGAGAGAGCACCTACAGAGTTACACACAGGTGTTAGTGGGTATGGGATCGGTGCTGTTCTGGAGCAAATTTCGGGTGGAAGAGAGAAGGTTATAGTTGGGTTGTTTTGGGGAAGGAGACCAGACAGCGAGGTCATCGATCTCATCGGATTACGGAAGGATGGGGAAGGAAGTCGGTCGTGCCCTTTGAAAGGAACCATCCTGGCATTTGCCTGGAGCGATTTAGGGAAATCACGGAAAACCTCTAACCTAACCTAATAAATTAGGATGGCCGGACGCGGGATTGAACCGTCGTCCTCCCGAATGCGAGTCCAATGCTTAACCACTGCGCCACCTCGCTCGGTAGAAGGTTATAGCCTATGCTTCTAGGATACTTAGAAAAGCCGAGAGAATCTACTCAACTACAGAAAGTGAATGTCTTACTGTGATCTGGCCATCTGCAGATTTCGACAGTATCTCTATGGAAGGCCATTCACAGTTATTACAGACCATCATTCACTTTGTTGGTCGACGGATCTTAAGGATCAAACAGGACGACTCGCCAGGTGGGCACTACATCGTCAAGAGTATGGCATTACCACAGTGTACATAAGTGGAAAAAAACACCAAGATGAAGACTGTCTCTCAAGAAATCCTGAGCAAGACCATTTCGTTTTATTTATTTATTTATTGTTCCGTGGGACCAATTAAGGAGAAGTCTCCATGGTCATGGAACGAGTCAATACATGAAATTATAACACGATATTAGAAACAGATAAAATTAAATATAAAAAAAAAACATACTCAGGTGACAAGTCGTAAGTTTAAATAAAGAAAATCAGCAATGTAACACTGGAATTTGCTTAATTTTTTAGCTCTTCCAGGAGATCCTCGACAGAATAGAAGGAGTGAGCCATGAGGAAACTCTTCAGTTTAGACTTAAAAGAGTTTGGGCTACTGCTAAGATTTTTGAGTTCTTGTGGTAGCTTATTGAAAATGGATGCAGCAGAATACTGCACTCCTTTCTGCACAAGAGTCAAGGAAGTGCATTCCACATGCAGATTGGATTTCTGCCTAGTATTAACTGAGTAAAAGCTGCTAACTCTTGGGAATAGGCTAATATTGCTAACAGCAAACGACATTAAAGAAAATATATACTGTGAGGGCAATGTCAGAATTCCCAGACTATTGAATAGGGGTCGACAAGAGGTTCTAGAACTTACACCACATATAGCTTGAACAGCCCGTTTTTGAGCCAAAAATACCCTTTTTGAATCAGGAGAATTACCCCAAAAAATAATACCATATGACATAAGTGTATGAAAATATGCGAAGTAGACTACTTTTCGTGTTGAAGTGTCACTTATTTCAGATACTGTTCTAATGGTAAATAAAGCAGCATTTAGTTTCTGAACAAGATCCTGGACATGGGCTTTCCACAACAGCTTACTGTCCATCCGAATACCTAGGAACTTGAACTGTTCCGTCTCGCTTATAATATGCCCATTCTGTCTGATCAAAATATCGGTTCTTGTTGAATTGTGAGTTAGAAATTGTAAAAACTGAGTCTTACTGTGATTTAGCATCAAATTATTTTCCACAAGCCACGAACTTGTTTCATGAACTACATTATTTGATACTGTTTCAGTATTATGCACAAGATCCTTCACTACCAAGCTGGTGTCATCAGCAAACAGAAATATTTTTGGATCACCTGTAATACTACAAGGCATACCATTAATATAAATAAGAAACTGCAGTGGCCCCAGCATCGACCCTTGGGGAACGCCCCACTTAACAGTGCCCCATTGGGACTGAACATCACTACCACTCTCAATATTGCGGAGAATTACCTTCTGCTTTCTGTTCTTAAAGTAAAAGGCGAACCAACTGTAAGCTACTCCCCTTACTCCATAATGGTCCAAGTTCTGCAGTAATATTTTGTGGTCAACACAGTCAAAAGCCTTCGTTAAATCAAAGAAAGCATCTAGCGTTCGCAACCTTTTATTTATTCCGTCCAAAACCTCACAGAGAAAAGAGAATATAGCATTTTCAGCTGTTAAACCATTTCTGAAACCAAACTGAACATTGGACAGCAAATTATGTGAATTTAAATGCTCCAGTAACCTTGTATATACAACCTTCTCGATAACTTTAGCAAACACCGATGGCATAGAGATAGGTCTAAAATTGTCAACATTATCAATGTCTTCCTTTTTATAAAGTGGCTTCACTACCGAGTACTTTAATCGGTCAGGAAACCAACCACTCCTAAAGGAAAAGTTACAGATATGGTTAAGTACTGGGCTAACATACGTAGAACAATACTTCAGTATTCTGCTAAATACCCCGTCATATCCATGAGAGATCTTGGTCTTAAGTGATTTAATTATTAACTCAATCTCCCTCTTATCAGTATCATGGAGGAGCATTTCAGGTAACAGTCTCGGAACACTTTTTTCCAAGAGCGCTATATGACTCCCTGTTGGGACTAGGTTTCTATTTAGTTCACCTGCTATATTCAGAAAGTGATTATTAAATACTGTACATATATGCGACTTATCAGTAACACGGACATTCCCACTATGCACTGATTTTATATCCTCGACCTGTCTCTGCAGAACAGCCACTTCCTTTACGACTGACCATATGGTTTTAATTTTATCCTGAGACTTAGCTATTCTATCTGCATACCACATCCTTTTTGCCTTCCTAATAACATTTTTAAGCACCTTACAATACTGTTTGTAATGGGCTGCTGCATTTAGATTCTGACTGTTTCTAACGTTTTGGTATAATTGCCACTTTGTTCTACAAGATATTCTTATCCCTCTAGTCAGCCACCCAGGCTGCCTGTTTGTGCTAGTACCCTATTTTGAACGTTCTAACGGAAAGCAACTTTCAAAGAGCACAAGAAAAGTCTTGAGAAAAGCATTATATTTATCGTCTACTGTATCAGCGCTATAAACATCTTGCCACTCTTGTTCCTTGATCAGGTTTACAAAGGTCTCTACAGCAACTGGATCAGCTTTCCTAAACAGCTGATGACTATATTTAACACGCGTTGCAGCACAAAAATCTTTTAGAGTTAAAATTTGTGCATCATGATCTGAAAGGCCATTCACCTTTTTGCTAACAGAATGCCCTTCTAGTAATGAGGAATGAACAAAAATGTTGTCTATGGTTGTTCTACTGTTCCCTTGCACTCTCATTGGAAAAAATACGGTTTGCATAAGATTATATGAGTTAAGGAGGTCTACCAGCATCCTCTTCCTTGCACAATCACTTATACAATTAATATTGAAGTCACCACATATAACTAACTTTTTGTACTTCCTATAAAGTGAACCAAGAACCTCCTCTAGCTTTAGCAAAAATGTTGTGAAATCGGAGTCTGGGGATCTATAAATAACAACAGTTAGAAGTTTAGCTCCATTAAATTTAACCACACCTGCACAACATTCAAACACCTTTTCAGTGCAGTACTTTGAAACATCAATTGACTCAAATGGGATGCCGTTTTTCACACACATGGCTACTCCCCCACACCGCAAAGAGCTCCTCGAAAAGCTGCCAGCTAACCTGTATCCTGGTAAAGGAAGCCTCGGAATTATCTCCTTATTTTAGAAGTGTTCAGATATACCAATAATTTCAGAGTCAACATCTATAAGCAGTTCACTAACTTTATCTCTAATACCTTGTATATTTTGATGAAATATACTAATTTCCTCATTACTCGGATACCTAAGCTTTGTCAAAAGTGGTTCCTTTGTTAGAGAGACTTCCCTTAAGCAGGAATACCTATCAGCTGACTTCAATCTAAAAAAGGTGCAGCTCTAACACTCACTACTGCAGGAATTTTCTCATGAGTGATCCCACCTACCCCACCTATGCTGTCACCTATAAGCTTTGCTAACCTCCCCTTCCCATACCTGTTGAGGTGCAGGCCATGTCTAGTGAAACCCGTCCTGCTGATAGACTCCACCGACACCACTGAAATGTGACCCATGCTTTCTGTCACCAGCGCACCCCCAAGTCTCATGTTATTACGCCTGACGGCTGTATTAAGATGAGGCCGATCGTGACGCTGAAACAGTTCCACGAAATGCACATTCGTGTTGCCAGTCTGAGTGGCTATCTTTTCCAGGTCACCATCTATGTCATACTTCCCATCCCTATCAATACTATTACCAGTCCCAGCCACAATCACTACCTGATCCTCTTTAGTAAAATCCCTACATAACCCCCCTATGTTAATAGTCACCTGAGCCAATCCTGCATTAGGCTTCACAATGCTCGTGACCTGGTACTCACTCCCCAGCACTTCCTGCAACTGCTGGCCTACACCTCTGCCATGAGAACTACCTAACAGCAGAACCTTCTTCTTCCTCTTCGACTTTGCAACTGTTCTAGCCACCGTAACTACTGAGGTCTGCTGCATACTTCCTACATCTACAGCTACTAGAGATTCCTCTCCACTAGACGCTGACAGTTGGTCATATCTATTGTAAACATCAATAGTAAAACTATCTGAAAATCTTCTTCTCCTAGCAGATCTCTTGCCAACAGCCAGCTCCCATTCCCCAACCCCCTTCTCCCTCCTCATCCTATCTAGTTCCTCCTGTGCGTTTTTCAACTGCACCTGAAGGGCACAGATCTTACGCTCCTGCTCCTCTATCAACTTACTCTTGCTACATAACCTGCAGTTCCAGGAGAGGATCTCACCAGAATGCCCACTGGCTTCCCCACTGCATTCCCCCCAGTGAAAATACTTCGAACAAGTCTCACACCGTAATCCACTACTCACGAACCTACGGCAAAGCCCACACTTCTCACTCATGGTAAAATTTTACTTTTTCTAAGTTCCGCTACTACAATAAGAAGATGTTAAAAACTTGACTACAATAATCACAAACTTACTCTACAAGGGAATTAACTACTATTATTAACAGTATTAATAAACGACAAATGTGAATATAACAAAAGACTAATACAGAAAGAGAATCAAACGTCTAATGACACAGTAACGAAGCTGAAAACAGTTCCCAAAAGGTTCTTCTGAAATTATTTCACCAGAAAACACAAAAAACACCGGTTGAAGACTACTAAAGTTCCTAAATAAACCACTATACACAAAGAATTAATTAGTACTTAGCTTTCGATGCGCCGCTACAGCTGTAACTGGTCAGCGTGGGATGTAAACACAGGTAAGATGTTACGTTGCTCAATACGAAACACAAATATCAGGTCACAACACAAAAAAGGCAGAGGTGAATGAAGAAACCACTAATAGGTCACTTATATAGTAAATATTATCACAAAAACCGTTAAAATATGTATCTGAAACCTAAAAATATATAAAAACTTAGAGAGCGATCTCACACGCAGTCACTCGCTTATGACGTCACACCAAAGTATGACTTTGATGAAGATAATGACTGTCTCGCTGCACTCCAGGATCTCTCTGCTGAGCATAAGAAGGATGCCAAGATATCTCAAATTATGCTTGCCTTAAATCGATCAGAGGATGTGAAAGGACAATTTAAGGTAGTTAATGAATTACTTTGATCCGATTGGAAAGAGGTGGCTACCAGTGATTCCTAAACACATGCGCTTAGATGTTCTACAGATATTCCATGTCACATCTGAGGCCGGACATTTAGGATTTATTAAGACAAACGACAGGATCCGCAAGAGATTTTTCTGGCCAGGTTTGTGTAGGAGTGTCCGTCATTATGTGTCGCACTGTCGAGAGTGCCAAAGGAGAAAGGCAGTTCCTCTAAACCACATGGCCGACTCATACCAATTCCACCAGCCGAAACGCCTTTCCAGCGTGTTGGGATTGACCTCCTCGGACGATTTCAAAATGGTTCAAATGGCTCTGAGCACTATGGGACTTAACATCTGAGGTCATCAGTCCCCTAGAACAATTTAAACCTAACTAACCTAAGGGCATTACACACATCCATGCTCGAGGCAGGATTCGAACCTGCGACCGTAGCAGCAGCGCGGTACCAGACTGAAGTGCCTAGAACCGCTCGGCCACATGGGCCGCCTCGGACGATTTCCAACGTCTGCTAGTGGCAATAGATGGATTATTGTTTTGACTGATTATCTGAGACGCTATGCCATTACAAAAGCCGTGAAAACAGCCGAAGCATTCGTGGTAGCCAAATTCATCGTGGAAGACACTGTATTAAAACACGGTGCCCAAAGGTCGTTAATAACGGATCGAGGGAAAGTTTTTCAATCGAATCTTGTGACAGAGATAAACCGTCGGTGCAACATTACTCATCACATGACGACTGCCTACCATCCGCAAACTAACGGGCTTACTGAACGCCTTAATAAGGCCTTGGCCGACATGCTATCAATGTTCGTCAATGTTGAGCAGAGCAACTGGAATGAGGTGCTACCTTTTTGGAAGTTTGCCTACAACACTGCCAAACAAGACACCACAGGATTTACGCCATTTTTCCTGGTGCATGGGCGTGAGGTGACTATGACGATGGACACTGTTTCCGTTACATCCTGATGACGTGGACGACGACCACATCGGCGAGGTGTTAACCAGAGCTGAGGAACCTCGGCAGTTAGCCCGACTCTGCACGCTACAGGCTCAAGAAAACGATCGCCGAAAGTATGACGCGAGCCACCGCCCTGTTGTCTACCAGCCTGGTGACCTCGTCTGGATCTTCACTCCTGTTCGGAAGGTTGGTCTGTCTGAGAAGCTCCTCAGGCGCTACTTTGGACCTTATAAGGGTGTAAGACAGATTAGATTAATACTAGTTCCATGGATCATGAATACGATATTTCGTAATGATGTGGAACGAGTCAAATTTTCCAATACATGACATAATTAAGTTAATTTAACAACATACTTAAGTTAATATAACAACTTTTTTATCTTTTTGTGTTTTTTTATTTTTCTATTTTTTTAATAGTTTTTTTGTTTTTTTCTTAATTTATATCTAAAAATTTCTCTATGGAGTAAAAGGAGTTGTCATTCAGAAATTCTTTTAATTTCTTCTTAAATACTTGTTGGTTATCTGCCAGACTTTTGATACTATTTGGTAAGTGACCTAAGACTTTAGTGGCAGTATAATTCACCCCTTTCTGTGCCAAAGTTAGATTTAATCTTGAATAGTGAAGATCATCCTTTCTCCTAGTATTGTAGTTATGCACACTGCTATTACTTTTGAATTGGGTTTGATTGTTAATAACAAATTTCACAAGAGAGTATATATACTGAGAAGCTACTGTGAATATCCCTAGATCCTTAAATAAATGTCTGCAGGATGATCTTGGGTGGACTCCAGCTATTATTCTGATTACACGCTTTTGTGCAATAAATACTTTATTCCTCTGTGATGAATTACCCCAAAATATGATGCCATATGAAAGCAATGAGTGAAAATAGGCGTAGTAAGCTAATTTACTAAGATGTTTATCACCAAAATTTGCAATGACCCTTATTGCATAAGTAGTTGAACTCAAACGTTTCAGCAGATCATCAATGTGTTTCTTCCCATTTAATCTCTCATCAATGGACACACCTAAAAATTTGGAATATTCTACTTCAGCTATATGCTTCTGATTAAGGTCTATATTTATTAATGGTGTCATACCATTCACTGTATGGAACTGTATGTACTGTGTCTTATCAGAATTCAGTGAGAGTCCATTTACAAGAAACCACTCAGTAATTTTATGAAAGACATTATTGACAATTTCATCAGTTAATTCTTGTTTGTCAGGTGTGATTACTATACTTGTATCATCAGCAAAGAGAACTAACTTTGCCTCTTCATGAATATAGAATGGCAAGTCATTAATATATATTAAGAACAACAAAGGACCCAAGACTGACCTTTGTGGAACCCCATTCTTGATAGTTCCCCAGTTTGAGGAATGTGCTGATCTTTGCATATTATGAGAATTGCTTATTTCAACTTTCTGCACTCGTCCAGTTAGGTACGAATTGAACCATTTGCGCACTGTCCCACTCATGCCACAATATTTGAGCTTGTCTAGCAGAATTTCACGATTTACACAATCAAAAGCCTTTGAGAGATCACAAAAAATCCCAATGGGTGGTGTTCGGTTATTCAGATCATTCAAAATTTGATTGGTGAAAGCATATATGGCATTTTCTGTTGAAAAACCTTTCTGGAAACCAAACTGACATTTTGTTAGTACTTCATTTTTACAGATATTTGAAGCTACTCTTGAATACATTACTTTCTCAAAATTTTGTATAAAGCTGTTAGAAGGGAGATTGGACGGTAATTGTTGACATCAGATATATCCCCCTTTTTATGCAAAGGTATAACAATAGCATATTTCAGTCTATCAGGGAAAATGCCCTGTTCCAGAGAGCTATTACACAGGTGGCTGAGAATCTTACTTATCTGTTGAGAACAAGCTTTTAGTATATTGCTGGAAATGCCATCAATTCCATGTGAGTTTTTGCTTTTAAGCAAGTTTATTATTTTCCTAATTTCAGAGGGAGAAGTGAGTGGGATTTCAATTGTACCAAATTGCATAGGTATGGCCTCTTCCATTAACAGCCTAGCATCTTCTAATGAACACCTGGATCCTACTATATCCACAACATTTAGAAAATGATTATTAAAAATATTTTCAACTTCTGACTTTTTGTTCATAAAGTTTTCATTTAATTTGATGGTAATACTGTCTTCCTGTGCTCTTGGTTGACCTGTTTCTCTTTTAATAATATTCCAAATTGTTTTAATTTTATTATCAGAGTTGCTGATTTCAGACATGATACACATACTTCTGGATTTTTTAATAACTTTTCTTAATATAACACAGTAGTTTTTATAATGTTTGATAGTTTCTGGGTCACTACTCTTTCTTTCTGTCAGATACATTTCCCTTTTCCGGTTACAAGATATTTTTATACCCTTAGTAAGCCATGGTTTGTTACAAGGTTTCTTACGAGTATGTTTAACTATTTTCTCAGGGAAGCAGTTTTCAAATGCATTTACAAAAATGTCATGAAATAAATTATATTTTAAATTGGCATCAGGTTCACGGTACGCCTCATCCCAGTCTAACTGCTGTAGGCTTTCCCTGAAATTTGCAATTGTTAAACTGTTGACTGAACGTACTACTTTGGAGGACTGTTTAGTATTGCTGAATGGAGCTATGTCATATATTGTAACTAGCTGTGCTCCATGATCAGAAAGACCGTTCTCAACAGGCTGAGCATTGATCTGGTTAAACTTATCTTGGTCTATAAAGAAGTTATCTATCAGTGAGCTGCTATCCTTTACCACCCGAGTAGGAAAATCAATAACAGGTGTCAAATTGAAAGAACCGAGTAATACTTCAAGGTCATTTTTCCTATTACCTTCTTTCAGAGAATCTACATTGAAGTCCCCACAAATAATAATTTGCTTCCCCCTGCCTGATAGATAGCACAACAAGGAGTCCAAATTTTTCAGAAATAGATGAAAATTTCCTGATGGGGACCTATATACAGTTACAATTATAAATGTGCCTTTATTTAATTTAAGCTCACAGGCACATGCTTCTATATGTTTCTCTACACAACACTTTTTTGTTTCTATACTTTTTGCACAATGATAACTTTTGACGTATATGGCAACTCCTCCTTTCTCCATATTTTCTCTCATTACATGTGCTGAGGGCTTATATCCACTTACATTTTACTTATCCATATCAGTAACAATGTGATGCTCAGACAGGCATAGTATATCTATTTCATCCTCAGCTTCTAAATCTTCTAAACAAACCAGAAGCTCATCTATTTTATTCTTTAAACTCCCAATATTTTGATGAAATATACTTACATTATTTTTAATTATACTTTTATGAGAACCTTTCCTTATTCTAACATTTGCAGTACTCTCCTGGTGATTGGTGAAAATTTATAATTGACAGCTGTGATTCGTGATCCAATGTGCTAGAATTGTGCTGTTTAATTTCTTTACTAAACTGAAGATTTGTTTCAATTCTGACCTCTCGTAGAACTTGACATCTTTCTGTCTTACCTATCGTAAAAAAGGTGCTGCTCCAGCACCTGTAACCACTGATATTTTACCATTCATGGCAGTGCCTCCCCCTCTTAAATTTCCTGCTATTACCCCAGCCAGTTTCCCCTTCCCTTTCCTGTTGAGATGTAGGCCGTGCCTGGTATAGTCCCACCTATTGAGAGAATCAACAGGAACCACACCAATATGAGCCCCCGCACCCGACCCAAGCAGCCGTTCCAACTCCAAATTAACTCTCCCAACAAAAGAGTTCAAATGAGGCCGGTCATGGCGTCTCAGGACAGATACAAATTCAACATTGGTGTGTCTCGATGCCGACGCAATCTTTACCAGATCACACTCTATACTGTACCAAGGATCTCTGTCAATGCTGTTCCCTGGCCCTCCCACAATAACCACGGTGTCTTTCCTGGTAAATCCTTTACAAAGTGAACCTTAATCCTCTGTCACCTGATCCAGACTAGCACTTGGTTTGAAAAAATTTGTGACCTGGTATTCTGGTCCTAATTCCTCCTGCAGAAGTTGGCCTACACCTCTGGCATGAGAACTGCCTAACAACAAAACTTTCTTCCTTTTCGATGACTTTCCTGCATTCTTTTTCCTATTGAAAGTTTGTTGTGTCCTGTCTACACCTACCTCTGCTTGAGGCTCATCAGTTTCTAACTGAAGCAACGGGTCAAACTTATGACATTCACCACAAAACTGTCAGACTTAGTTCTAGGCCTGTTCCTTCTGTTACCTGTTGCCACTTCCCACCTCTCTTTGCCCTTCTCCCTCCTTAACCTGTCCAGATCTTCCCTAGCCTGATCTAGCTCTGCCTGAAGGGCAGCAATTTTCCCCTCCTGTTCCAGTATCTTCCTATCTCTGCTGCAAATCCTACATAACCACTGATGAGCCTGATCCACTTTCCCGACACCCACGCCCCCCCAGTGAAAAAAACTACTGCATCCATCACACCAAACCCCGGAACTAACAATTCTACGGCAAGTCAGGCACTTCTCACTCATGGCAAAAATAATACTTTAGTTACAATAAATCAATTAAATTACCGAAAATAAAAAAAAGGCGTTACAAGAATTAAGCACAAGTTTCTGATTTAAAATTCCGCTGTTTTTCTGAGATCTGTATTAAAACAATGAAGGTATACGCTATTTATTATATATTTCACTCGATGGATTGAAAAAAAGGACAATTAAACGAGATACTTTAAGTATCTCCAAAAACGTTACGAGAATTAAGCCTATAAACAAATGTATATAAGGAAGTTTCTGATATAAAGTTACGCTGTTTTTCTGAAATCTGTTTTAAAACAATGAAGTTATACGCTATTTACGGTAGTTTACTTATTTGTTACCGAGAAACTAGTTAAATTACCGTGAAACAAGAAACAAACACGTTTACAAAATTTAAGCCTAAGCGCGACTTCGCGAAGTTACGATCTTTTCGTGTTTTCCGAAAAAATACGCAAATAAAAGTCAAACCTTCAACGGCAAGACTAAACGATACACTAATGCACGTATTTAATTTGTTATTGGCGTTAAACTAAATTATATTCCTGTCTAAATCACTCAACTTTCTGGAAATAGTTTCTGGCGTCACTTACTCGGCGGCCATCTTGGAAACAATGTGTCTGATGTTGCTTATGAAATTGAAGATTTCAACCCTGACACAAGACGACGAAAGATCAGAGATACGGTTCACGTCCTTTGAATGAAGCCCTATTAGGATCCTGCAACCCAGGGTAAATTCGAAGTTCCAGTCACAGGCAACAAGCGGAAAGGTGATGCAGATCGTAGCGGCAATGGAAGTTCTAAGAAGATCACCGCCAGGGCGAACTTCAGTCATCAGGAATCGGAGTATGCAGGAGCGATGCTCACCTGAACTGTGAAATTTTAATTTCTATATTCGGTTCTAGTACATTCTAGAAGTATCCACAAATGTCAAGAATCATTGTACTGGAATGTTCTGTAACTGTATATATACCGTATGTGTTCTGAGTGAAGTTAGTGGTCGTCATTCATCTAATTACACCTTCTTCTACGTGACAACATATCGTAATGTATGGTAAGTGTACAACATAATTGCTATTTATGTTGTACACTTAATGCCGGCCGGGGTGGCCGAGCGGTTCTAGGCGCTACAGTCTGGAACCACGCGACCGCTACGGTCGCAGGTTCGAATCCTGACACGGGCATGGATGTGTGTGATATCGTTAGGTTAGTTAGGTTTAAATAGTTCTAAGTTCTAGGGGACTGATGACCTCAGAAGTTAATTCCCATAGTGCTCAGAGCCATTTGTACACTTAATATTACGATCTATTTCATACATGTAAGTTGTTTACTTTCAACGAACGAATACATTGTACCAATTTGTTTGTTGGGTTAAAGCTTCGCTTGTTAGCATATGCTGTACTGTTATCGTCTTTAACATGGCAACATCTTTGCCTGTTTTCTATGTGCTGCTTGATCTATTTTCGTCTGTTAGTTTGTTATTGACTTTCCACGTGAATGAGCCTTCTGGTGACAACTGCTCTGTACGATTACTATATTGCTCACACGTTTATTGACTGTGGTTGGTCTGCAACAGCAACTTGTAATAGTTCACTTCATATAACATTACTGCCATTTATGCCTGCAAGTACGATGTTTATAACCTTTCACTAACTTGTCAGACTGTACAGTCTCTAACGTTTTGTATATCCTCGTTTAGGCTAACCTTGAAAATGGACTGCTACCGAAACTAGAAACACTGTGCAAAATAAAAGACAGATGAAGGTTTTCACCATGGATTTTAAGGATTGTTCAGCAGCTGATTCTCCTCCCTCCTCCCCTATGTGCACGCATAACAAGAATAGACTGAAAAAGTTGTATTCGGTGGAGGAATAGATCGGACATGAGGCGGTCGACAAACCCGCTATCTACATCTACATCTACATTTATACTCCGCAAGCCACCCAACGGTTTGTAGCGGAGGGCACTTTACGTGCCACTGTCATTACCTCCCTTTCCTGTTCCAGTCGCGTATGGTTCGCGGGAAGAACGACTGCCGGAAAGCCTCCGTGCGCGCTCGAATCTCTCTAATTTTACATTCGTGATCTCCTCGGGAGGTATAAGTAGGGGGAAGCAATATATTCGATACCTCATCCAGAAACGCACCCTCTCGATACCTGGACAGCAAGCTACACCGCGATGCAGAGCGCCTCTCTTGCAGAGTCGTCCACTTGAGTTTCCTAAACATCTCCGTAACGCTATCACGCTTACCAAATAACCCTGTGACGAAACGCGCCGCTCTTCTTTGGATCTTCTCTATCTCCTCTGTCAACCCGACCTGGTACGGATCCCACACTGATGAGAAATACTCTAGTATAGGTCGAACGAGTGTTTTGCAAGCCACCTCCTTTGTTGATGGACTACATTTTCTAAGGACTCTCCCAATGAATCTCCACCTGACACCCGCCTTACCAACAATTAATTTTATATGATTATTCCACTTCAAATAGTTCCGCACGCATACTCCCAGATATTTTACAGAAGTAACTGCTACCAGTGTTTGTTCCGCTATCATATAATCAAACAATAAAGGATCCTTCTTTCTATGTATTCGCAATACATTACATTTGTCTATGTTAAGGGTCAGTTGCACTCCTTGCACCAAGTGCGCGCACACCGAGTCACTGATGTGTGTTTTAAGTGTAATTTTGTAATGAACTTGTCATTTTCCTCCAATTAGCGCTTAAGTGATGCAGTGGGTTTTCATCTGACTTGTAGCTTGTTTTGTAAATACATTAATGAAAGATCGATGTACAGAAATGTGTACTTTTGATTATCCATGTTTATGGTTATCCATGCAGCCTCGGATCCACAGTACCCAAATAAACGGCAACATGCAGCATACAGAAATACAGTTATATAACTGAGAGAAAAAGCTGTTTCAGTTCAGTGTATACGAGTAACAAAAAAGCATCATCTTATGGCGAGGTGTCGAGTTTGTGGATGCTGTAATATTTATACTTGTCGTGTGCCGCCATCCACCTGTCAGTCTTATACTGTCCGGCCGGTTGGCAGGGAGGGGGCTGAGGCTGCAGTAGTGGGAGTAGGGGGTGCTCCGTTCGCATCTCGGTGTGCTTATTTCGACCACGTCTTGCGAGTTGGGCGATGCTGGTTGCGCTCTCGTCATATTTTCCCCAACGCCGGATTCCACGCCACACTTTTTCTTCGATTCTTTTTTGACGCTGTCCCAGTAGCCGGTTGCTTGGCAAAGCACTTTGGAGTTCTGAAATTCAAAGGTGTGATCCTCCTCGATCCTATACTCTGCTATCGCTGATTTTTCTGTCGATCCCGGTCGCACATGCGTGATGGGCTCCTCACGCCGTTTCGAAAGAGGGTGCTGCGTTTACCACGTTAGAAGGTGATGCCGTATATTCTCCGTAGATTCACTCGTAGTCAGTCTTTCGCAGAGCCAAGCCACTCTTTCGTCTACGGTGGTGGTCAGAAGATGGTTTTTGTGTTGGGTTCTTCGAGCGGTCTCACAGCTTTGGTTAACAGCGGCCCCAGGTTCGGAAGGAAAGCAAATCTCTTGTCTTCATCTTCCGATTCCCGGTTTTTAGTATCTTGTCTCTTCTTGAACGCCCTACTGACCTGTACCCATTTTTGCGGAATATTTCCTTCAGGTGTTGTAGTTTGTGTGGAAGACATTTTACATTGTTACGTAAGCGGCAAAGCACACAAGCTAGTCAATTTCTACTGTCCAGTGGAACCGTCTTCAGAAGATGACTGCAGTGGACAATGGAAATCGGACATAGGGAGTGACTAACTTGTGACTATTATCGTCTAACAGAGGATATAAAATACGAAAACTATTCGCAAAAAGAGATGCCGTGTGGGATTAGCCGAGCGGTCTCAGACGCTGCAGTCATGGACTGTGCGGCTGGTCCCGGCGGAGGTTCGAGTCCTCCCTCAGGCATGGGTGTGTGTGTTTGTCCTTAGGATAATTTAGGTTAAGTAGTGTGTAAGCTTAGAGACTGATGACCTTAGCAGTTAAGTCCCATAAGAATTCACACACATTTGAACATTTTCATTTGCAAAAACAGACGAGAAATGTGGCGACTGCAGCAACACCGCGGTTACATCTATTCGCCATGTTAACCTCAGATAACGGCGTGGAATGGCATCTTCAGCATCATTTACTGGACTACACTGTGACGGATAACCAATGGCGGGTTGCAAGTGATTAAACTCACATAGAGGTGCTTCGTTCTTCTGTTGTTCACTGCCTAACACTTTCGAACCACCCTTGTTATCATCACTGCACGAATTCCAATTTTAGCTAGTGCTTCCTGAAACGACAGAAGAGGATTAGGGTATAACGTCCTTTTGGAAGAAACCATCCATGTAGTCAACTGAATGAATTTGTTCAAACCATGGAAAATCTAAATAGGGATGGCTGGATGAGTATAATGGAAGTCCACACAGCACATTCTAGCACTGCTGTATTGCGCCAGCTCACATGGTAACCACACAAGGCCAAAACGCGTCAAGATAAAGCGACACAACTAATCAGCCCATTAGATTACCCAGTAATCAGCTGAAGAGTGTATCAGGTGTTATCTGTGGAACGTGGCATAATTCAGAAAAAGTAAAAAAAATATATTGATATTATTTGCAGCCAGTCTCCCTCGGTTACTACTTGAATTACATTTATCATGTAGATAAGATTATTCTTATCTACATGATAAACACGAGTAAAGAAAACACTAATTGCTACCATTAACGCACTTACATGGACTGGGAGGCTGTAATCTGATGAGAGATGGGAGCTGGTGATCCGGAGTCGATCAGAACCCATTCATTAAGATAAATAAGAAGGCATGATATAATTCTACCAGCAAACTGAAGCTGATGAGCACTTCAGTAAGAGATCTAAGTGATTTCTAGAGCAGTTCAATATCTCCTTCCCCCTAAATATCACCCTGTCAAAGTCACACATCGATATCCCCTGTCCAGTTCATCCTCTCTGCCCCCCTCAAACCAAGTGAGGTAGAACAGTGGATTCACATTTGAGAGAATGACAGTTCAAATATGCATATGATCATCCAGATGTAGCTTTTCTATGATATACCTGAGTTACACCGGGCAAATGGTTCCTTTGAAAGGGAATGGCCAATTTTCTTCCCAGTCTTTGAAACAATCTGAGCTTGTTCTCTGTCTCAAACGACCTCATTGTCGACTGAAGGTTAACCCATTGTGTGCGCATATTGTGTATTATACCAGGGACCTAGATACGATGGAGAGGCTTTGTCCCGCCATAGCCCTCAGTGGTTCACAACCCCACTACAGGCCACAGCAGTCCACCCACCCCACCCCCGCCCCATACCGAACCCAGGATTATTGTGCACTTCGGCCCCCAGTGGACCCCTGGGGAACGTTTCATACCAGCCAAGTGTAACCCCAAATGTTTGCGTGGTAGAGTAACTATGGAGTATGTGTACGTGGAGACAGTGTTTGCACAGCAATCATCGACATGGTGTAACTGCGGCGGAATAAGGGGAAACAACCCGCATTCGCCATTGTGGATGGAAAACCGCCTTGAAAACCATCCACAGGGTGGCTGGCATTCCGGACCTCGACACAAATCTGCCGGGCGTATTCGTGCCAGGGACCGAAACGCCTTCCCGCTCGGGAAGCAGCACGTTAGAGAGCGCGGCTAGCCGGGCGCACAGGTTAACCCATAGTCATCCTTCCTTTTATTTTTCCCCCTCAAGGGCACACCACAAGGTTGCCCCCCAAGGTCGCCCCCACCCTTCTCTTACTCATCCTCCTCTCTCAGAAGAAGAACTGTAGTGTTGGATCATTCTCTTTTCGAGTCCTGTCATTTTCATTTTGCTTAACTTTCATCACAGATGCCGCTATTCGACGTGGACGTTTTTGGGAACAACGGTGCATTCTTGTGGTGGAAAAATGCTGTGGAGCAAGCAGTATCCACATGGGAAGTTCGCTTAAAAGAATTCAGGATTACAATTGCGCACCCAAGCACTAATAGTGACAGGTTCCAAAAATGGCAGTAAATAATTTAGCAATCATGTGACTGCATCTTTTTATTATTTAAAGAGCTTACAGAGCACCAGTGCATCCAGCTGCAGCGAGCTGACTGATGGCATCTCTGGCAAGGGACAAAAATGTTTGTCGATGGAAAAATAGTTTTCGTAATGTGCTGTTAATGGCCAGCAGCTTTGTTATCTTGCAGCCAACACTACAAACAATAGATACAATACTACCAATAGTTGCAGTGGCTCTCTCAGTACACATCGTACAGGTTTCGACTTGTTCATGAGAGCCCACCACTACCTCTCCTCCACTGACTGTTTTGAACAACTGTCAACAAGAAACTTTCTGGCAGATTAAAACTGTGTGCCGGACCGAGACTCGAACTCGGGACCTTTTCCTTTCGCGGGCAAGTGCTCTACCAGCTGAGCTACTCAAGCACGATTGTGAAGCTGTGAGGACGGGGCGTGAGTCGTACTTGGGTAGCTCAGTTGATAGAGCACTTGCCCGCGAAAGGCAAAGGTCCCGAGTTCGAGTCTCGGTCCGGCACACAGTTTTAATCTGCCAGAAAGTTTCATATCAGCTCACACTCCGCTGCAGAGTGAAATTCTCATTCTGGAACTGTCAACTTGCTCACCCCATCCCATCACCACTCTATCTGCAGGCAGTTTCACAGCCGTTGTGCAGACACGCAGAGTCCAATAGCTTCCAGTCGACTTGGAATCAGTACCAGCCGCGGCAGCCGCCGGCTAGGGGAAGCGAGAGAAGACCCTGTGGCTGGGGTCCTGCCATTTCTGAGACAATTTTGAATGACCTACAACTATGTCGTGAGCGAAGCAAGCCTGTCTGAGCTGAAAAGAAGAACAATATTTGGAACACTCCTCTTTGTCCCACATAGTCACCTGAGCTGAAACGAGGAATTAAACATAGGACTGTGGCTACGTGTGTTGCAGATGTCAGTGGAGGGTGCATAATAATGAGTCAAGAGTGCGTTGTGGACCCTGAAGTCACTAGATCATGCTGTGAGCTGGGTGGCACGTGCTGTTGGGGTACATAATAATGAGCTATCCAGGGCCTCCAGGCCATGTATACAACAGGTCGTTAGGCCACACTGCAAGAATAAAGATGGTAAATTTTTTAAGTTACAGTAGGTTGTGCTCATTGTAATAGTTATAATAATAATCACACACAGGACAAGAAATAGTTTTGGCTATGTAAGACTTGTCAAACTGTAGATATGAAACTTGCAGCATGGCATTTCCATTTGTCGTAGTGTAGGAATAAAGAAAAAGAGAGATTTCGAAGTGTGTGTCTGTGTGTGTGTGTGTGTGTGTGTGTGAGAGAGAGAGAGAGAGAGAGTTGTTGTTATCATTATGCAGGTGACATAGCTGAGTATCCTCTAACGAAACCACAACTTGAACCTTCAGTGGCAAAAGCATTATTCTTTAATAAAGTTTTCAATTTTCATGTCAGCAGAAATAAACGAATTCTTGATGCAATGGCATCAGAACACCTGTTCAATAAAGTGGTTTTCGAAAATCCTCAATATTGCGGAAGTAAAGTGACATCCAGCAATGACTAGTTACACTATGCAATAATTCGATGCTGACTGCAGCCATACTCAGAACAAATATTCGAAATACCACAGTAGTGTTAGATAGTCAATCTATGTGCAGTGGTAACTTTTCATAAACACTAAAGATGTAATGTAATAACACAGAATACATTCAATAATTTAATGTATGCAAGCTATACAATTCACCATGCTGTTCTACACCTACTTACATATTGCGCAAGACGCCATACGGTATGAGGATGGTACGCTAAGCTGTACTAATACTAGTAATTTCCTTTCCGGCTCCACTCGCAGAGAGAGCTGGGGAAAAACGTCTGTCTGTATGCCTCCTTAATTTCTGGTATCTTATCTTTGTGGTCCTTGTGCAAAATTTATGTTGGCGGCAGTAAAATCATTCTACAGTCAGCTGCAAATGCTGCTTCTCTAAATTTTCTCAGTAGTGTCCAAGAAAAGAACGTTATCTTCCCCCCAAGGATTCCCATTAGAGTGCCCAAAGCATCTCCGTAACACTGGCATGTTGTCTGAACCTACCAGTAAAAAATCTAGCAGTCCGCCTCTGAATTACTTCGATGTCCTCTTTTAAACTGAGCTGGTGTGGATCCCAAACACTCGATCATTACCAAGAATAAGTCACTCTAGCATCCTAAATGAGGTCTCCTTTACAAACGAATCACACTTTCATAAAATTCTTCCACAAAAATCGAAGTCGACCACTAACCATTCCTAGCACACTCCTCACAAACTCGTTCCATCTCATACCGCTTTGCAACATTACACCCAGATATGTAGACGACGTGACTATGTCATGTTGTGTACGAACATTACGGATTTGTTTTCCTACTCATCCAAATTAACTTACATTTTTCTACATTTAGAGCCAGCAGCCATTCATCACATCAACTAGAAATTTTAGCTAAGTCATCTTGTATCCTACAACAGTTACTCAACCACTACACCTTCCCATGTAGGCCTACCACAACGTCATCAGCAAGCAACAAAACGATAGCGGTACTATCAGACTTTCCTGTGGCATTCCCGACGATACCCTTGTCTTTGATGAATATTCGCCATCGACGACAACCTACTGGGTTCTATTAGTCAAGAAGTCCTCTAGCCACTCGCTTATCTCGGGAACTATTCTGGGTTGGACTGTTTGAGGGAAGAGACCAAACAGCGAGGTCATCGATCTCATCGGATTAGGGAAGGAGGGGGAAGGAAGTCGGCCGTGCACTTTCAACGGAATCATCCCGGCATTTGCCTGAAGCGATTTGGGGAAATCACGGGAAACCTATATCAGGATGGCCGGACGCGGAATTGAGCCGTCGTCCTCCCGAATGCGAGTCCAGTGTGATAACAACTGCACCACATCGCTCGGTCGAACCTATTTTGTATGCTCATACCTTCGTTAACAGTCTGCAGTGTGGCACTGTGTCAAATTCTTTTCGGAAATCTAGAAATATCTGCCTGTGGCAGAACATCATGTGAGAAAAGCGCAAACTGTGTTTTACACGAGCGATGCTTTCTAAAACTGTACTGCTTCGTGGATATAAGTTTCTCGGTCTATAGAAAATTTATTATATTCGAACTCAGAGTATGTTCTAGAATTATGCAGCAAATCGATGTTAAGGATATTGGTCTGTGATTTTGGGGATCCGTTCTCTTATCCTTTCTATATACATCAAGCCACAGCTCTTTTTTTCCAGTTGCTTGGGTCTTCGCACTGGGCGAGCGATTCGCGATAAATCCAAGCTAAAGAAGCTGCCAAAACCGAACTCGGATTCCATCCGGACCTGGCGACTTATTTGTTTTCAACTCTTTCAGTTGTTTCTCTACGCCTGGGATGCATATTACTACGTCGTCCACGCGGGACTCGGTGCGATGGTAAAACGCTGGTGCGTTTGTACGATTCTCCCATGTGAACTACTTCTTAAAGACGAAGTTTAAAACTTCTTCAACTGCCTCACCAGACTGGTCGATGAGTGACTGACTGGAAGCCTTAGACCCACTTTCCTATTTTACATAGGACCAGAATTTTCTCAAGTTCTAGGCCAGATCTTTTGCTAATGTGTGGTAGGGCAAAGGAGGTTCTGGTACGCTTTTGATATCAAGCTGGTATGCTAATTAATTAAATTGATCAAACCACCCCTCCCCTCAACCTATTGCTTTGCTAAGCGGTTTATGATCACTCAGGGTTCGTTAATGCCCCCGTGTGGATAATTAGTGCTTCTGAGAAACGCCCCACCCATCCTCCGCGCTCTCCTCCCCCACCCCTCAGGGAAAAGAGACACATATTCAGTTCTGAGCCAGCCACTTGGCCCCAACCTTCCTCTCCCAACAGAAAAAAAACTGGAGGGAAAATCGCTCAGGCTGTGGAAAGCTGTTGGTGTGGAAGGTGCAAGTATTACCCTATCCAGCAAATATATATCCTAATTACGTAACTGCACAGCTGAAAATTTTTGGAAAATTTTCGTGTGTATGCTCACCTTGACATGCAGGGATCGACAGCTAATGCACAATGCCACCACCATAGGACATCCCACTCCTCTCCTATCCCCTCACACACAAACAGATCGCCCTCTCTATCCCCATCCTACCCAGAAAAAATTGTTGGAAAAAGACTCAGTCTGTGCCGGGGTGTAAAGATCTCATGACACGAAATTCACATCAATGTCAATAATATAATGATGCATTTTCTTTATTTAATCAGTTTGTGAGAGACAGGACTTCCCCACTTGGGTAGAGCTCACATCTGTATCCCCCCCCCCTTCCTACCATCACTATCCATGATGTAATAACTGCCAGCAGTAAGGAATGGAATGAAGTGTGGCACATTAGTCACCCGCACGTGTGTCTATCCTCCAGGCGCTGCCACAGAGGTACAACAGCAATCAATATCCTAATTACAGATCACGATAGTAAATACTATAGATCATGTACCGGATGTTGGCCTCTTTTGATCTCGTGACCCTGAACAAAGCATCCGATGACTGCATCCCTTCGATATTTGATACCTGGAGAATTCCCACCAAACCGCCACCCCTCACTCTCAAGTGGCCACTCCCTGTTTGTGCCTGAACCAACATCTACAGAAACATAGATGGAAGTTTTCATCCCTCCTCCGAATACTGTGCTCCTATTGGGTACTGCTGGGGACAAAGGGAGAGCTCGCGCAATTGCGATATAAAAATGGCGGGCAACAGTGCATTTGCACTACCCTATCAAATTAATTGTTTAACAATTTACAGGGGTCAAATAGATCGCTTTAAACACTCACCGCCACCTCACGGTGATCCTTCTTTGTAATAAAACAAATTTTCAACGTTTGAGACTCACACACAGAAATTATGCAAATCAAGTAATTAAATTTCCGTCACAAATAGATCGTAGGACTATATGTATCTGATGTCTTGCATGCATCGACGTTTGAGAACTCAAGTACCCTCCTGCACCTCAATATTTCCACAGAGTATATTTGGCGAAAAAAACGTTCCGCTGACACGCACTTGCGATCGTGAAGCGCGCGCCGTCTGCTGTCCACGCAATGTCAGCCCCATGGCTTATTACCACACCACACCTCGGAGAAACAGATGTGCCGCGAGTGTCAACCGTATCGACAGTTAACCATAATGCATGTATCACAAAGAATCTATTTTTTTTTTCCTTTGGTGTGGAAGGTAGAAGTATTGTCTTCTTAAAGTTTGTCAACATTGTGAGTGAGATAGCAAACTTGCGTGGTGAATGTATGTCTTCTAAATATATTTCCTGCATTGCAGTGTAAACAGCATTTCATTCCACCTGACTAATGTATCGGAAACCATACTACTTTAACATTATAGCATGGTTAAGTGCAGAACCGTGTAGTCTTACAAGGGAACCTCCCCATCGTACCCCCCTCAGATTTAGTTATAAGTTGGCTCAGTGGATAGACCTTGAAAAACTGAACACAGATCAATCGAGAAAACAGGAAGAAGTTGTGTGGAACTATGAAAAAATAAGCAAAATATACAAACTGAGTAGTCCATGCATAGGATATGTAACATCAAGGACAGTGTGAGCTCAGGGTCGCAGTGGTCCCGTGGTTAGCGTGAGCAGCTGCGGGATGAAAGGCACTTGGTTCAAGTCTCCCATCGAGTGAAAAGTTTAATTTTTTTACTTTCAGTTTATGTGACAAACTCTTACGTTTTCATCACTTTTTTGGGAGTGATTATCATATCCACAAGAAAACCTAAATCGGGCAAGGTAGAAGAATCTTTTTACCCATCCGCCAAGTGTATAAGTTAGGTGGGTCGACAACATATTCCTGTCATGTGACGCACATGCCGTCACCAGTGTCGTATATAATATATCAGACGTGTTTTCCTGTGGAGGAATCGGTTGACCTATGACCTTGCGATCAAGTGTTTTCGGTTACCATTGGAGAGGCACGTCCTTTCGTCTACTAATCTCACGGTTTTGCGGTGCGGCCGCAAAACAGAGACACTAAACTTATTACAGTGAACAGTAAACTAATTACAATGAACAGAGACGTCAATGAACGAACGGACAGATCATAACTATGCGAAATTAAAAAAAGTAAAATTTTCACTTGAGGAAGGACTTGAACCAAGCACCTCCTCTTCCGCAGCTACTGACGCTAACCACAAGACCACGGCGCTCCTGCAGCACCATTTTCCTTGATGTTGGATATCTTGAGCATGGACTACTCAGTTTGTATATTTTGCTAATTTTTTTCATAGTTTCACACAACTTCTTCCTGTTTTCTCGATTGATATGTGTTCAGTTTTTCAAGGCCTATCCACTGTGCCAACTTATAACTAAATCTGAGGGGGGTGCGATGGGGAGGTTCCCTTGTTAGGAGCGTGTATTTATGTTCTACAATCGTTTCTCCCTTTCCAGTACCTTCCTTGGTATGGAATCCAAACACAACAACAATACTATAGACATGATAACACAAGTGATTTACGTAAAATGTTTCAAACTCCTTCCATCTGGAGCTCCATCATGCATAAACCATGCGTTTCTTCTTCTTCTTAATCGTCTGTTACATCATCTCAACACTCTCAAATGTTTCACTCTCGTATCTACTATACACCAATAAGGAATGGTAAGCTCCTCAGCATGCAAGCATCTATGCTGATGACACCGCCTTCCTGGCTCTCTATCCTACCCTTCAACGGTCTCAACGTACCCTCCGAACCCACCTTAACCAGTTCACCACTTGGTGTAACCAGTGGCTCCTCCGTCTGAACCCCTCCAAAACCCAGGCAATCATCATAGGCCGTACCACTCGCTCCTTTCGCCTCCAAGATTTCTACCTCACCCTTTATGGTCGTCCTATCCAACTCACCCCCACCCTGAAATACCTTGGCCTCACCCTTGACCGACACCTCACCTGGACCCCTCATCTCCTGACCATCCAGCAGAAAGCCCATTCCCGCCTCCGCCTGCTGAAACTCCTGTCCGGCCGGACATGGGGATTGCATCCTTCTACCATCCTCCACACCTACACATCCCTCATCCGTCCTATCCTCTGTTATGCCAGCATCGCCTGGATCTCCGCCCCCACCCGCTTTTACAAGGCTCTCCAAATCCTTGAACGCCATGCGCTCCGCCTTGCCTTCCGTATCCGCCTTCCTTCCCCCACACGGCTCCTGTATGAACTGATCCCCTTCCCCCACCTCCTCTTGTTCCTCCAACATCTCCGCATCCTTTACATTGTTCGCAGGGTTGATCCCCCCCACCCTCTGGTTTCCTCCTTCCTCTCCACCCCTCGCCCGTTGCCGCGCCTCTATCGCTGTATCCCTCCCTCTCTCCACCTCCACACCCTCCATCTCCTTCATCAGGGCAATTTCCAACGCCTCCCCCTCCCGGATGACGAACTTCGCCGTGACATATACCCTTCCTTCCAACTATAACCCGGCCTTGTTCCCCCCCCCTCCCCAGGGCCCCCTTCTCCTCTTTCCTCCTTCTCCCAGAGCGGATTCTCCTCCATCCCCCCCTCCCCTGAGACCCTGCACCCTATACTTGCCTCTCTCCTTCCCACATCCTTCCGTACCTGGCCCTCTTCCGAGCGCCCCCCATTCCCCTCCCCCATCTCTTCCCCTCCCTCCCTTCTTCAGGTCTCCCTCATCTCCTTGAACCTGGCAGATCCTCTGTATTGATCATCATCAGTGTGCCACATCAGTGTTGTGTTTCGTGCTATTTCTCGTGTGCGTCCAGAGGTGTGATTTTAATTGTGTACTGCCTTGAGGTTCGCCGTCAGTGTGCTATGCCATCCGTCAACACCTTTATGCTCCAGTCATACTGTGCCTTGTGTTCTTTTAATCGTCGCAGAGTGTGGCTTTTTGTGTGTGCTACTTTTAAACAGTTTTTTATCTCCATTTTACAGTCACCCCGTTTTTTTGTATATTGCCTTCCATGATGTTCTCCCTTTTGTATATCTATGTTCGCCTTCTTCTCTCCTTTGCTGTTTTTAAATGTCTTCTATTGTTTTGTTCTATGTCCTTCGGCTGAAGAGCAGCGCATATGCTGCTGCCAGCCCGCCCCGATGGGGAATTGAAATACAATAAAGAAAAAAAAAAAAAAAAAAAAAGAAAAAAAAAAGCAAGCATCTAGAAAGGTAATGTGTAACTGGACAGGTGACGTGAGTAAGATTGGTACAGAACAGTCTTCGCAAAAGGTCAATTACATTATTGGAATGAGAATACCAGTCTATATCACTAGCATCGGTCAGTTGTACAAATTTGGAACATGTGTTACACTCTTTCCGAAAGAAAAATTTCGAAGTGTGTTAATTACATGGAACTCAGCTCGCTCTGTTCCTTCACGAGACGTCGAATGTTACGAATATAGTGCCGTCCTGCTTCTGGTTAGTTCCAAATTAATCTGAGACAGTGCTGTAGGGGGTGCTGGTTAAAGACGATAAGGCAGTTACAACATGAATAGAGAGATCATTTGAAGTTTTGCTCAGGATCCTTAGCTGATATGTTCAACAAAGGAGTAGATCGTTTCGAAATAGACATCAGAGTGCTGCCATGTGTATTATTCGTTTGTGCGGGTGATAATCATCAACTGTGTTGGTGAGATCTTTTGAACTCCAACTTTATCCTACGAATGCGAGAATATTATGTGACACCCATCCACATAGGGAGAGATGACAAATCGTAACAAAATCCTATCGAATTAATAACGTATTTCGGCGAAGGAACATAGTTTTTGCATCTCTCTGCTTATGGCTATTTCGTATACTAAGAAACAGGGGTTGTGTCATGTGATGTAGGCAGTGTAACATTGTTCCCGATATGTCCACATGTATTTGGCACTCGGAGAGTAATCGAGGGAATGGTTTAGCAATCATACAGAAATTGAGACCCATGCTGCGATGTCATTGGCTGATAGCATCACCAGATCGACGAGTTGAAACGTTTTGTTGACATTACAAGTCGAGAGTGGTGGTGTGGAACTCTAGTAAATGGGTAAAATGCGTTGAAATTACAGAAAACCTGGTGAAAACAAGGAAAACTGCCGGAAAAAAGTAAAATCGATGGAAGTAAGACAAAAATGTGGAGTGAGAGCACTTACATGCTCGCCTTGGTGTATGAAAATCATTTCATTCCTCTACCAGTGGGACTGACAACAGATGAAGGACACTATCGGTGTTCTGTGGGTTAAGTCCTTCAGAATATCCACTTGTGAAGAATTATTGCTCTTTGTCTGTTCAAAAATGAAACACTGAGACATATGCTGCCCCATCACAGTGGAAGATGAGATAAAATGTAGAGGTCATTCATTGCCTTTGGACAGTTTTAAGGAAACGCTCCGCAATGCCACAAACTCTTCCAGTTTCCATACGTTACGGTGTCTTCCAAATTTTTGTCATTACGAAACACTGCCTCTGTCTTTTATTTCAACCATCCTGTGTGTTGTGGTAGCAGCTGACCTTACATCATGCAATGTCCAGCTTTCTGTGAGAGCCAATGGATCGAAACTTGATAATGTTGGTTTAACACCTGAAACAGACCTCAAAGTCATGGTAGAAAAACAAAATTTATTGTTCTGTTCATAGCTGTAATCATACATTGTTTCAATATGTTATAGCAAAAAACAATGTATCAAACTGCTTACAAAATAACACAAGAATCCTCTACTGTGACTGATAGTTTATGAGATATGGTCTTCTTCCAGTACAGGGCACAAAAATTTACACAGGTCCATGGAAGTGACTTCCATCACTGGCCACCTGCTCCAATGGACCGAACATGTATATTTAATGGGGTCACCGAGTATGGTCGATGTCAACATACACATGGTATTTGTTTTCGATACATCAGAAGAAAGAGATTCGGCAAAATCTTGTTGAGTTCTCTATCACCTGACGATAGCGAAGTTATTATTGTTTGTAGTTTCACTCCATTAGATGTTACAAAAATGATGTGGGGGGAGAGAGAGAGAGAGAGAGAGAGAGAGAGAGAGAGAGAGAGAGACTGTGCTGTCAACGACGACTCTGACACCATTACACTGTCTTATTTCTAATGTAGTAATCATACAAATACCATGAAGAAAATTAGGACACGTTCCTGGGGGCATTTATAGACAGTCATTCGGTACCTCTGAATTTCTTTGTGCAGTTCACATATACATGGTTGTGAGTTTCCTCCTGTACATTAGTGTGCTATTTTTCTCGTTGTGATAGCTCTCTACCCAGTCAGTGATGAATGAAGGACTAGACTGTCTTCTAACTATTTATTTCTATTTATTTACACTTCAAGTTCCATAGGACCAAATTGAGGAGCAAATCTCTAAGGTCATGGAACATGTCAGTACATGCAATTACAACATAAAAGTAATAACATATAAAATAAAATGTTTATGAACCCAAAAAAGTCAATCCACAAGTTTCAGTAAACGCAATCAACTATACAACAAGAATCAGCTTAATTTTTCAAGGAACTCCTCGACACAATAGGAGGAGTGACCCATGAGGAAATTCTTCAGTTTCGATTTGAAAGCACGTGGATTACTGCTAAGATTTTTGAATTAGAGCGGTAGCTTATTGAAAATGGATGCAGCAGTATACTGCACACCTTTGTGCACAAGAGTTAAAGAAGTCCGATCCAAATGCAGATTTCATTTCTGCCGAGTATTAACTGAGTGAAAGCAGCTTATTCTTGAGAATAAGCCAATATTGTTAACAAGAAATGACAGTAAGGAATATTGAGAGGTCAGTGCCAATATACTGAGACCTGTGAACAGGGGACGATAAGAGGTTCGTGGACTTGCACAACTTACTGCCGGAATCGCCCGTTTCTGAGCCAAAAATATCCTTTTAGAATGGGAAGAATTACCCCAAAATGCAATACCATATGTCATAAGCGAATAAAAATAAGCAAAGTTGACTAATTTTCGTGTCGAACGATCACTCACTTCAGATACCGTTCGAATAGTAAAAATAGCAGCATTAAGTCCTTGAACAAGATCCTGAACGTGGGCTTTCCACGATAGTTTACCATCCACCTGAATTCCTAGAAGACTGAACTGTTCAGTTTCACTAATCATATGCCCATTCTGTGACATTAAAACGTCGTGTTTTGTTGCATAATGTGTTAGAAAGTGTAAAAACTGAGTCTTACTGTGATTTAGCGTTAGTTTATTTTCTACAAGCCATGAACTTACATCATGAACCGCACTATTTGAAACTGGGCCAATGTTGCACATAACATCCTTTGCTACCAAGCGAGTGTCATCAGCAAACAGAAATATTTTAGAGTTATCCATAACACTAGACTGCATATCATTTATACAAATAAGGAACAAGTGTGGCCCCAACACTGATCCCTGGGGCACCCCCTACTTGACTGTACCTCACTCAGATCCTACATCACAGCCATTCTCAACACTGTGAATAATCTTTTGCTGTCTGTTACTAAAGTAAGAGGTGAACCAATTGTGAGCTACTCTCCGTATTCCGCAATGGTCCAACATCTGGAGCAATATTTTGTGATTAAATGCTACACTGCTGTTGGAACATGATGGACTTTCGAGAGAATTAGCAAGGGTCTATGACCTGACAGGGACATCTCTTATTTGTCGAAATCAGGTGGATTCAAATGCTACATGCGAAGGCTGGAGGATTCGTGAGAATATGACAGATAAGCTATACTCTGTCGAAATGTGAGTTGAGGGGTGAGCTCTATATGGTTTCTTCTATGTATCGTAGACAAACATATTACAACTTGTCACATACGTCTCGGCGAAGTGACTGCAGTAAGAAAATTAGGGGTTAATAGCAAGGTTTTCAGCGAGAGACAATCAGCAGCAGAAATTCTGACTTTTGTTTTCTCGATAAATAAGAGATAATACTTTTCTGTAACTTTTACGTGCCTATAAATGGAAGGGCTTACATCTTAATAGATGAAATAAATTAACATCAACATCCATATGCATATTTCGCAACCCATCGTACAGTGCGTGGCAGACTGTACCACTACTAGTCATTTCCTTTCCTCTTACATTAGCAAATACAGCGAGGGAAAGAAAAACTGTCTCTATGCTTCCGTAACAACGTAAATTTTTCGTATCTTATTTTCGTGGCCCTTAAGCAAAATATATGTAGGCAGCGGCAGAATCCTTCTGCAGTCAGCTTCTATGTCGGTTCTCAACAGTGTTCCTCAGAAACAACACCGCCTTCCCTCCAGGGATTCCCATTTGAGTTACCTGGCAGGTGCAATCCTAGTGCAGGAAAAAAATTACTCATCATGCAAAGGGCCTCTCATGATCAATTTGATTAATTGGCCAATCAGTTGATGACAATGATGTATCGCTGGGTGGGTGCAAGTGACGGAGAGAGTACTACAGATATAATTCGCGAGCTGGAGTGATAGTCGGGTGTCTATTCGTTGTGGCGACATTTTTTAACGAAATTTGAATCTCCCACCTATACAAGGAGAGATGGCCATCATAATAAAATCAGCTATATTACTAAATGTATAAAGTGGCATGCAGTATTAAACTGATTGTAGATACTCTTAGCACTACATCATGAGCCAAAAATGAGTTTAATATTCTAATACTGTGATATAGGACGTAACAAATATTAAGCTGATAAGAACAGATCTTTTACCAGATGAGCGATACTATGCCATAATGGTGTACTTTATTTTCACAAGTAGCGATACTTCAACGATGTGAAAACGAGTGTGTCGTCCGATTTCTTCTGTCTTCGAAAATAACTCATATAAAAGGAAGAAAACTACATTTCACGTGAGAAATTCGAAGTGTATGATCAACAGCATCACAGTTTCAGATTGTATAAAGTGGATTTTTTAAACTGGGGAGTCTTTTTTGGTGTGGAATTTCAGTTAGAATTATACATCCAAGCTGCATGTGCTGGTCTCACAGTGTCTGCGGCCAGCAGCCGACCAGAAGCAGTGGCTCAGCCTTGCACGATTGTCAGGTACAAAGAAAAGATTCCAGCTGCTGTCTAGTTGGGTCTCGTCTGCAGCCCACAGGGACAAGTCGCAGTGGCGACTCTCGCAGCTCCCGCTGGATAGCTGAATACTGAGCAAGCCAGTATGCTGATAGGGCGATGACAGAAGCGGACGCCTATGTTAAATAAGAAGATTCAATATGGCGAATGTTTGTGCTGGACTATTATTCCCCTCATATAAATTGATCAGTTGACAGCTGGGCCTCCGTGGTAATAGGCTCTCTGCACCCTGAGCATATGGTACTGCAGATATGTGAATACCGAGAGATTGTTGGTTAACTACTGATGTGGGTGACACGCGCACAGTAGGGATGTTTCTCCTTGGTGCGGTGCAGTAGTGAGCCCGGTGGCAGACAGCGTGCGGCGTGAGCCTGACGATCGTGCGTGCTTCACTATCGAGAGAGTCTGCAATCGGAACGTTTTTTTCGCCAGATGACCTTTATGGAAACGTGGTGAAGGAGGGTACTTGTTTTCTAAAATGTTGGTTCATGCAAGATCTTGCACATATTTAGCGCTACGATCTAATTGTGGTCGAAATTAAATTACTTGATTTGCATAAGGTTTGTGTGTGATTCTGAAACGTGGAAAGCATGTTTTATTGCAAATAATTATCAACACAAGATAGTGGTGGGTGTTTTAAGGAATCTATTTGAGTTCTGCAAACTGTTAAACAAGTTATTTGATAGGCTAGTCCAAATGGACTATTTCATGACATTTTTATATTGCAATTGCATTAGCTCTTCCTTTGACCCCAGCATTACTCAAAAGGGCACAGTATTCAGAGGAGGGCTGAAAACTTCCATCCCTGAGTGCTGGTAGTTTGGTGGGAATTCCCCAGGTATTCCCCACCATCTGATGCATTGTTCAGGGCTATGAGTTCACAGGAGGCCAAAATCTGGTGTGTGATCTATGGTATGTAGTATCATGATCTGTAATTAGGACATTTGGTGGTTTTTCACCTCTGTGGCGGCGCCTGGACGACAGACACAGACGCAGGTGACCTAAAACAATAGCTAAGACACTGCAATTCATTCCATTCCTTGGTGCTTACGCTTCTTACATCATGGGAAGTGGGGGTACAGGAGTTACAGATGCAAGCTCTACCCAATTGAGGGAGACCTGTCTCCTGCAGATTGATTAATATTATTGACATTAATTTGGATTTTGGGTCATGCACTCCTTCCTCTCCAGCACAGACTCAGTCTTTTTTGCACCAATTTTCTCTGTGATGTGGTGGGGACAGGAAGGCTAGGGTATTTCCCAGGGTGGGGACCGGTGGCGCAGAACTGAACAAGTGCCCCTTTCTGCAGATGGGTGGGGGAGGAGGGGCAGCATAGGTGTGGGGTTCTCAGAGGAACTGATTATCCTCAGGGGGTCATGAATCAACCCTGAGTGGTTATAAACCACTTAGCAGAACAATGGTTTAAGGGAGAGGGATAGGTAATTTGATCAGTTTAATTAATTAGCATATCAGTTTGATATCAAAAGTGCAACAGAACCCACTTTGCCCTACTACTATAGTTATTGTATGCTTCGCACATTGATCTTTTCTCAGATGCATGAATCTCTACAAGATTTTATCCATCGTTATTTGCTTATTCTCTTTCGAATTGAGGTTCCAAAAGCCTTTGCTTCCCCATCATTTTCCGGATTTCGTTGCTAAAACATGGTTGGTCTTTTCCATCCTTAGTCCACTTACTAGGCACATACTTATCCAGAGCACAATTTACAATCTGTTTAAACTTTGCCCACAGTTCCTCCATGTCCATCATAATGGAATTAAATTGTTGCAATATATTATCAAAGTGAGATGCAAACAACTGATTATCTGCTCCTTCTAGCAGAAACACTCTTCCTGCCTTCTTGACTGATTCATTAATTTTCGTAACAGTGGTCGCTATGATGACAGCATGATCACTAATTCCCATATCTATACTGACGCCATCGATAAGTTCCAGCCTGTTTGTAGCTACAAGGACTAAGATACTCCAGTTGCCTGTGGACTGCCGAACTAGCTGCTCAAGACAGTTCTCGGAAAACGCGTTCAAAATTACTTCGCAAGACGCACTGTCTGCACCTCCTACAATGAATCCATAGATGTCCCAGGCTATAGTCGGCAGGTTAAAGTCGCCTACAACAAGTACTGCACGATCTGGCTATTTACTCGCTACTGACCGTAGACTTTCTTTGAATGGCTTAGAATCGTTACAGCAGTATCGGGTGACCAATAAAAACATCCAACAATTAACTTGGTGTCATCTAGACCTGTTATACGCAACCAGATAACTTCACTGTCACACTAACTTGCAACCTGAATGGAGACAATATATTTGTAAACTGCAACAAACTCTTCCTCTCCCATGGTGGTTTGTCCATCCTTCCGATGAACGTTCCTTGACTCACTAAATATCTCAGAGCTTTCTATTTCGGGTTTTAGCCAGATCTCAGTCCCAAAAATAATGTGAGTGTAAGAACTTTCCTGGTGGGCAGTACATTCAGGAACTTTGCTATGAATGTTTCGACAGTTTATGGATAAAGTTTTGACAGTAGAAATGTCTTTACTCTGAACGTGGTCTGCGTATTGACTGGCGAGTTAAACTACCGTCTAGATTAAATAAAACCCACGCATGCTCCACAAGTACTCTTCTAATGGAGGTCAGGAGTGCACTACACAAAGGAAGCAGCTATGCTTCCTTTGTGCATTGCACTCCTGACCTATCAAGCATAGCTGCTTCCTTTGTGGAGTGTACCCGTGACCTATCAAGGGGAGTTCTACAATTCTTTACCTGATAACACAGGTCTAGAAATCTGCAGTCGAGGCCATCACAGACTCAACGAAGCATTTGGTTGAGGTCCTCCACTCTGCTCCAAACCAAAGGACGCTGATCAACTCCAGGAACAATGTTGCGAATTGAAAGTTTTGCTTGCACCCTGCACTCGGTCACCAGCCTTTTACATCACCTCCGCCAATCACCTACATGTATGAGGATGGCCTCAGAACCCATGCGACAAGCATGGTTGGTGGCGACATGAGCCACAACTTGGAGATGACTACACCCTGACCGCTTGATAGCTGCAGGCAAGGTAACATCTACATCTCAGATGAGGCTCCCCAGCAGACATACTGGTTGGACATTGGCTTTCTTTTCAGTCCTAAATGCTACCTTCATGGGGTGCTTCCTAATGTGCCTAATGTTGGAGCTCTCAATAGCTAGCAAGCTCGTGGCCACGTGTGCATGCTAAGACACAGCTGAAGGACCAGCCAACAGTTTCACTCACAGGGCAAACAGACCAGATGACCAGTCTCTACGTTGGACCTCCACTTCAAGTGACGCGAACGTGTTACATCCTGCCACTCACCGTGGTAATGAATGCATTAGCTGGCAGCCACATTTAAATAGCTTCTATGAGAAGCTATCGAATAATTTCGTGGAGCTTGCACATCACAAAAATGGTTCAAATGGCTCTGAGCACTATGGGACTTAACATCTATGGTCATCAGTCCCCTAGAACTTAGAACTACTTAAACCTAACTAACCCAAGGGCAGTACACAACACCCAGTCATCTGTACATCACACAACACAGCCAGCAGATGATGTCATTACCCAGCATTTTGACATTCAATGTGTATCAGTATGTAATAATAATAAGTGTGATTCGCCTATAACCTGATGTAAGCACAGAAGTTTCATCATATTAAAACACATTCATATATCCAGCAATATGCTATATATGCAAAAGTTTATAATGTGAATAAAGAAATAATATTTGTTTCTCCCTATAAAAGCCCTTGGCTGCTAATGTAGTTGCATAACCGGTATGTTAAGGCTGGATGGGTGGAACACCCTTTTTGCAGTCAATTCGAAGTAACTGGCAGGTCCTACAATACGACAGAAGAAATGAATACTCCAATTCTGCTCAATAGTATGTGATTTATAATGTAGGACCATCATATTGTGGCAAGACAAACATTGTCATGTCTTTGCTTACACATCCTTATTGAGTCCACTTTGAACATATACACCTATTTTCAAAAACATTATTTCAGCCCAAGTACCAGCTAATAAGAGAGATATTGTCAGGCATTGGTGGTATAATATACAAGACATTTTGTGAAAGCAACTCCATTACATCATTTGAACAGCTGATGGTGAATATTGTGTTATATTTGATGATGTTGTTGTGGAAAACCAGAAACAGATACGAAAATGTTTGTTTTTCGGTAATCACGGGGTAACAGATGTTTTTTATTTGAGCCATCCATAGTCGAGTGTTACAAAATAATTGGTAAAGCAAACCTTATTACTGCTTTCAAACAAGACAATATCAATTTGAAAAACATATATAAAACACATTTAGGACCTAACATGGCATTCAACTAATTTAGAGTTGTATGTGGAGATAGCTGGAACCACATGCAGTACAGGGTTTTGGTTATTGATAAAACGTGACAATTGGATCATTGATGATACAACGAAACTTTCAGGAGATTTTTAAAAAAATAATGTATCAGTACGTAAGTGCATCAGTATATAGCACATCATGGACAAATACGGTCCTATAATGCATCATAACAAGCAGATGTACATAGCCATAAATCTTGAATTAGTAAAATATTCTTGTATATCTACACAGAAATATGAAATGTATTAATACAAAGCACAAAATCGATATCAGAAAGCAGTGGGACACCACAGAAGAATTTAATATGTTAATAGATTGCCTGATGGATTTTGAAATTAAATTAGCAGGTAGCCTGCGAATATATGTGTTATATCACATGTTCAGTCCAAGAGGGTGCAGAGTCATAACATCCATGTGGGTGTTAATGTGAAAATTGAAATGATCAGTGAAAATCCCAGCACAAAGGTATACTAGGATCGTAAACACAAATTTTGAGAGGTACATTCAACACATTAACACAAAATTCAACAAATTATGGAGAAAATCAATATATTCATTCCAACGGTCATTAACACAAAAGTAGAGCAACACAAAATTCAAGAAGTTCTGGAGAAAAATCAGTATGTTCGTTGTAATGGCTGTGGTACTTGAAAATGTGGTAATAGAGATGTCGGAAGGAAAAGTAGTAGTCTGAGTGTATATTCGTTGCATACTGTCTCATATCCTCTTTTGTGCACAACAACATGTTGACCAGAACGACGAAATACAATGTCGGTGTCTGTCGAAATACTCATGGTTAGTAAAAGAGTTTGAGGTATCTGCTGAAAAAGTGCAGGTTAAGCTCTTTTTACTCATTTGGGCGAAGAGTTGGAGGTATATGATCCTTGTCCACAAAGTAGTGTTGCTTCTCGCCTTTGGAATACAGCAATAACTCTATTTGTTTCGTGTTTCAGACACTGAACAGCTACTTTTGAAATGTAGAGGGACCCAACTACGGCAGGTCTGGAATTGTGATGGCGAATGCGATGCCTTCAAAGTTATAAAGGCCACAGACGTTACATGTTTTGTACCTACCTGTGAGACATGCATCGTTCAGGTAATTTCTATCATAAGCCAAAAGCGACCATGCAAATCAGTATTTATCCTTCTCATCCTGGCAATTTTAGCGGAGCGAAGGAGAAAACTGGACCCCCATTAACTGGCTCAAAAACGTACACTTACACAGCAGGATGGAGTAAGGCCTTACCAGAGTCTCTTCCCTTCGTATCAGAAACATGCTTCAGTATGATGCTCTTGCCTAAAGTTCCATACGACTCTGCAATTGACATATCATGCGATAGCATACTATCTGTCCCCCACAGTCTGACGACACTTGTATCTATAGCATCATTACTGCATTCTTTAGGGGAGGTGCAACAGCTGGCAGTGGAAAACTATTTAGAACCTGATGGCAGGATACCGCTGGGCAGTGTTGATTTCAGGGAGCTCCCTTTGCAAGACTGTTCGACAGGCATGAGGGAAGGCAGCCTGATCCCAAAATCCAGCATTTATGTTATCAATGTGGGACTGCAAAATCCTATTCCTGAAAGCACCAGCAACTGCAGAGAAGTCTAATGTAGCTGCGTGTTTTATCTGGTGTTAGTGAACAAGAAGGGCTGTGGAGCTCCTATTCCTAAACCTGGGAAAGGGTGATGGCGATGACATTGATGGTACCTCCCTGATACCGTTAGGCTGGTGGGCAGTGGCCTGATGGCCCCAGATAAAATGACACAGACATCGGCGGCACCGCCCTGCCACCACTAGGCTGGAACGGTAGCCTGATGGCCCTGGACAACGTAATGCAGATGTCAATTTCACTGTCCTGCTACCGCTTGACAGAGGTGACACTGGTGTTGATGATCATATCAATGAAGGATCTGACACTGGTGTAGTGAGCCCATCACTGCAAGTTTCCAATACTTCTTCTGTAACTGGAGAAGAACCGAAACTAATTAGTATCGCACACATTTACTAGCAATAAACATCTACATTCACCAATAAAAATTAATTTCTGATACTTACATCGAGGTTCACTGATAATAAGTGCTTCCAGCCAATCATCAATATACTTCGTGTGGCCTTACAGATGTTCATGGTCGAAAACTGTAAGGAGAGTCTGTTTGCTGATGACGAGTCTCCTCACATAGTGCAGCAAGTAATCTTTCGATCATGGGGCCATGAGGTACATACTCCACTGCAACTGAAAGTTGGTCTGTCATGTCATGAGGACAAACACTTCATTAGTGCCGATAAGATCAGAAACTTCCATTTCTCTCACACTATTTGCTTCAGTGATTTGTGTGTGTGTGTGTGTTTGACATTTGGCATGATCTTAAGACACAACCGTTTTTACAAATTAATTAAATTAATTCTATTTTATTACATTTCTTTAAAAATCTTCAATTTTTTATCTTATAAGAAACTCTTTGTACTAAAAACCTTTATAAATATAACATACTAAAATATAACAGAGGGTGTCCCAAAAAGAATGGCCAGATTTTACGTAGAATTATTTATTAGGATGGAGGGCTTAAAACCAACAAATTGCATACTAAATTAGTCAGAAAAGACAGAAGTTCATAAAAATCCATAATAAATGTTCAATATGTCCTCCACTGGCAGCATGGACGACATCTTGCCGATAGCTGAATTCATCCCAAACTGAGTGTAAGGTGTCTTCTGTCACTGAAGCTCCAGCAGCTGATATTCTGGCTTTTAGTTCATCAGCGTCACGACGTAAGGGAGGAACTTAAACACATTGTTTAACATATCCCCACAGGAAGAAATCACATAGTGTTAAGTCAGGGGACATAGGAGGTCAAGAGTGTAAAGCCTGGTCTCATGGTCCTGTACACCCTATCCAATGTTGAGGCACATTGGCATTGAGGAAACTGCCCACATTGTTGTGCCAGTGCAGTGGTGCTCTATCTTGCTGATAGATGAAATTATCAGAGTCAAGTTGTGAGAATACGCAGTTCCATAGCATTGCAATATATGATTGTCCTGTTACAGTTTCTTCCTCAAAAAAGTAGGGTCCATAAACCTTGCTTTACGAAACAGCACAAAAAAACTCACTTTTGGTGAATCACGTTCGTGTTCAGTTGTTTCATGAGGATTTTCGAGCCCCCATATATGTACATTATAACAGTGAACCTTACCGCTAATATGGAAAGTTGCCTCATCGCTGAATATCAACTGTGATACAAAGTGTCATTTTCCATGCCCTCTAGAATAGCATTGCTGAAGTCCACTCGCTTCACTTTGTCAGTATCTCTAAGAGCTTGTACCAGTTCTAATCGGTATGGTTTGAGGGCTAGACGACGCTGTAGACTTGTGGGGGCTCTGCTCAAATGCTCGTCAGATTTGTTCCACTGTTTGTTCAGGAACGCGTGGCCGGCTAGGACTTTTGCCTTTATAGAGGAACCCTGTTTCTTCAAACTGTTTATACCACTGTCGAATGTTCTTTGGTAATGGTGGTTTGCACGAAATCGAATATGAAACACCCGCTGAGCTGTGATCAATGATTGAGTACGACTAAATTCAATAACACAATACGCCTTCTGTTGCGCGGACGCCAAATTGCGCGAGGTCGGCTGCACGCTCCAGGCCAGAGCTCATAGTGACATCTAGCGGATATTCTCAGAAACTCTAGACCATGCCTATTACATCTAACACTGTTTCAGTTACCTAGTGACACTTGTTTCAATATCATTACAAGTAAAAATCGGGTCATTCTTTTTGGGACACCTTGTATAATGTAAATAATTTAATTAACTAATAAAAAAAGGCTGCACAGTACAAACATGCCAAGTGCGCTCAGTGTACTGAATTATACTATATGTAGAAAAATTCAAGCCACTTTTGAGTTATTACAATGAAATAAAATTTTAGATGGAAATAATGGGCTTTTTGAATGTGCCAAAATTAAATTTTTAAATATTCATTTTGATGTATCAACTTCAGTGGTGGATGGCTATTGGCTATGAGATTATTAAATAAAACTAATTTAATGCTTTACATTTTATTCAGTGTTGGGTGACCATCCAACACCAGATTACTGTGGAAAAGTCACAGCAAAAACTCTTAGATCATGAAATTCATTATAATTATTTCTAAGTTTCTTCATTCCTTTATACCTCAGTTTAATATCCCATCCTTCAAAACATTGAATATTCCAACTACTAATTACTTTCAAATATCTGTTGCGCAAAATAACTTTAAATTCATTATTCAGTCCCTAATATATTGTATCTCCATGTCTAGTACTCAAATACTGAAACCAGTTATGTTGTATAAGAATTTAGTTGTAGCTCACTAATCTTGTTAAACAAATTGCTATTGTTAGCATTGTTGAGCTTCTTCAGTAAGGCTTCCATTTATATAGAATAAAATTTATTAACAAAATTTAAAATCTGTATGGTACTGTACTATAATTTTCTAGAGCTATTCTTTCATCATACTGAAATAAGAATTATTTCTGAAGCGTTTTGTTTATTAAAGTTTTAGTTCTTACATCTCTAGTTATTTGGTTGTACTCTAAATGTATCTTTTCTATCACTTCTTCCTCAATTAATCTTATCATAAATTCGCCATTCAGTTTCTGAATATACTTATAGTTTAAAGTGAATCTGTTTATTTTCATCTCTGTATTTCTATCATTTTCCTCAAAATAATAAATTTTAGGTGTATTTCAAACCCAATCTGAAATCCAGTTATTTCCTAATTCATCAGTCCATTCATCTAGTATACAACCTGTTTGCACAGTATTTTCACCATTATCAATGTATACTATGTGGCGTCGCAACTAGTGCGCGATCGCCCATTTGTCTATTAAAAGCTTTACTTCAAAATGTATGTAGGCTGCAATGTAAGCTGGTAGAGTATTATGCGGTCAGTAACGGACGAGTTGTGTCCTGCAGATTGACGTCACGACCATTTGTTGCAGCTGTGCGTGTGAAAGCAGTGGAGTAGTGCTGGCAGGCCACTTACATTATACGAAACTAAAAATATTAGTATCTAATAAAGGAATAACCTGAGGAACGTCATATTTGATGCACAACCTTCTGTTGTGAAAACAAACAATATGTCAAAGTCTGAGATCAAAAATAGTATTAGGAGGTTAGTAAAATTCCATAAAAAAACGTAATTTTCCGACAGTCAAGTATTTAAATAAATACAGTGATGTAATAGTTCACCTTCTGTGACTATGTACGATGATCTGATAACACTTTCAGTGTTCATATATAAATTTGGAAAGTTTTTAGTTACAGAAAACCTCTGTGACTTTTCTATAATAATAATTTCAAGAATTTTAAGTAAATATGTGTATTGTGTGTTAGGGTTCGTGTGAATGAGAATGCGTGCATGGGAGTATGTGGGACGTTCGGCATTATTAAAAATCATTCATGTAATTCTCTACAGGAACTGGCAAGTGTTCCAACTCTGCAACGTGGGAACGAATCCACTAGTGGTTCCCCTACTAGTGAATGTCGGATGTCCAAGTATGTATGCTTATGTATAAGACAGCCAGAACATTCGCGACTACATAATAAATTTCCAGATGTAGAGTAAATCTTATGGTTCATTTTGTTTTGTTTATTTAATTATAGAGTTTTGTGTTACTTAATTTGATGACGTCAATGAGCCTAGAAAAGTGGTTGGTGCTTGCTAGATTTTGGCGCGACCCGCGCCCTAGAAGTGAGTTCTCATTGGTCGTAAGTGCTGACAGCCAATGAGAAGCGAGACGGTTGGTCACTAGCGAGGAGATAGAGTTTTGAGTGTGGGAGAGTGAGAGGAGAGTCGCGAGCTAGTTTTGATTGGACGCGGTTATGCTGGATGTGACTTTTCGCATTATGTGTAAGATGAAGTCTTGGGATGACTTCCGCATTATGGTACAGTGTTAATGGTATCTGGTAGTTACCAGAAACTGTTTATGAAAGCTTTAGAAAGTTGTGATAATTCGTTCTGACGAAAATCGCGAGTGAACTTTGAATTATATAGCGTGGCGGTACTGAGTATATTCTTACTGAGTATTTTATGGCGAGCATAAACTTTAACTAAAGACAACCACTGAATATCGTGTGCAGAAGTAATTGGCCGATCATTGACTGTGTTACAAGTAATTGGTTTCGGAATTTGGGAAGGTAAAAGTTCTGGCTGTTTTAGGTATGGTGATAACTGTGAGCAGAAACTTTAGTAATTTTCGTAAATGTGGACTGATGATCTTGCTTAACGCCAATAAAGATCTATTGAAGGTTTAAATTTGAACTTCATGTTTAAAGTACGAGTGTCATCCCCTTTCCGAATCATTTCTTTAAAGTACATAGAAAATTTTCAGCAAATTTTACTTATAGTGGCCTCCGGCGTGTAGCTATGAGGTTACAGTTTCCTCCACACTGCTTTTCTGTGATCTCGTAACTAGCTGCAGTCAGGAGTTTACGTGCGAAGATCTACCGCTGTAAAGAGGTAGGTGAACAAAAATTATAAAAGAAATTGCATATCAGCAGCAACATATAATCTGTCGCAGTTGGTGCATCGCACGTACGCACGTAAAAATCCGTCGGAACTACACAGTCTGTATCAAAATATATAAAAGCTTTCCTTATTATTTTCACCATTATCAATATATGCTATACTGTCTGTATCAAAATATATAACAGCTCTTCCTAGGTTATTAAATATATCTTATAATCTGAGTTTTTGATGTAGAAATGTGATGCAGTGAATGCTCCTATAAAAATATTTGTAACTGTGTTATTTTCCACATAATAGTCGTTGAAACTGTACTTTACCTAAATCATATTCTAATTAATAAAATTTATATATGTATATTATCCACTTGATCACACTATAGCGTCTCATAAAGTTGTTGTAAATCTGTAAATTACTCAGTTTTACTCATATTGCCCAAATCCTCCCCTGTAGTGAATTTAGACATATCATAGCAACAGCTAGTTTTCCTGGAGTTTCTTGTATATTATTAGGATCTGTGTCAATACCTATTTTTTCTATCACATATGTTACACACATCTTATTAGTATTAAACTTACATTTACTGGTTTCTAATTTCATTTTCATAAATTCTTTCACATAATTTTTAAACAACAGGTTGCTTTTGTCTCTAGAATTCCACACTCCATAGTTATCTAAAATTTTATATTCTTTCCCTATAGCTTTATTTACTTCATCAGTTGTCCAAGTTCCAATAAAACTTCTTTCATCGTCATTGTGATAACATTTATTTATTCTTTCTTCTGCACATTTTACACAAAAAAGCAACTACAGTATTTAATTTTATCAGTCTTTATTTGTACAGGTAAAACAGGATGATACAGTCGTCTAAGTGCCACTACTATACATTTTATAATTCAATACCATTTTCTAAAATAACATCTTGGCTTACATGTTTCTATTGGATGACTCACAGGATAATAATCGTAATATTGTAGAATTGGATGGAGGCTAAACTCATCAATATATCTTTTTTGTGTTAAAACTATCTGCTTCAGCTCTCAGTTTTATCATATTTGTGCATCCTCCATGAAAACCATCTCTTGGATTCAGTGGTTTGACAACTACAGGTAACTGTTTAATTTCTAAAGCTTTTTATTCACTGTTGAGTTAATTCAGTTGCATTCCCAACACTCTACTATATTATATCCTGAATTTCATATTTCCTTACTTCTTGTTAATGTCTTTTGGTATAAATCATCCATTGATTCTCGCTTTTGGTGTTATGATACTGATAAACAGTATTGATTTCTTCATCAAAGCCATCTACTATAGCCCCAGCTATATTTACTTCATCACCATTAAAAGCACGTTTAATATTAGTATTGTTTAAACTGTTTAACCACACTACATATTCTTTATTATAATTTTCCTTTTATTCTTTATGCAATACAGCATTTCTTCATTAAGGCATATATTTAGATCTGTATACACCCATACAAATTCCAACAATTGTTAAATAACACAGTGCCTCTTACTTACTTACTTTACTTTACACAATCAGGCACAATGGGCCGCATGCAGTTTTGAGAGATTACCTCCACTTCAGCCTGTCTTTGGCTCCTTTCTGCCATCCTTCCAGCAGTCCCACTCTCTGAAGGTGTTTGGATATGCAGTCACTCCATCGAGTTCTAGGTCTTCCTACGGGCCTTCTGCCAGTTGGTTTGGTGTTGAGGACAGTTTTCGGCCATCAGTTGTCCTGCATTCGAGCAACATGCCCTGCCCACTGGAGCAGTCATGTCTTCATTATAGCCACGATGTTCGGCTCTTTGTAAATATCATACAACTCTGTATTGTGACGAATCCTCCATTTCTCACTGTCATTATCGTAAACTGGTCCAAAAATCTTCCAAAGGACTTTCCTTTCCAATATCATCAGTCAGTTCAGATTTAGTACTCCAGGTATCACATCCAAATAGTTTTACTGGCTGTAGGAGTGTTTTGTAGATGTTTATTTTGGAATGTCTTGGCCAACTTCTGGTTTTGAGGAGAGCATTAAGGCTGCGGTAACAGCGATTACCTGCCTGTAGTCTTGCCTGTATTTCCATTTTACTGAATGGTTCATCTCCAAATAGTGTACCCAGATATCTGAACTCCCTGACTTGACGATAAGAACCTTCAGTTGTCTGTAAGGGTGGAAATGGTTCTTGAGTTTCATGATGTGTATGGTGTAGAACCATGTATTCCATCTTGTACGATTGATTTTCAGTCCAATTTTCCTCGCTGTTGTTTCGAGAATGTCAACCATTTCTCCTAATTCTTCTTGCGACCCAGATAGTAGCACTAGATCATCATTATATTCGAAGTACTTGATGTTTACATCCCCGGTCTGGACGCCTGTGAGTTCATTAGATGACATCTCTCACGTTACCTTCTCTAATGCGAGATTGAAAAGAACAGGTGATAGTCCATTGCACTGCCATAGCCCAGTTTTTATTTTGAATGTTTCAGTCACCTTATTACCAATTTTTACCTTTCCTGTAGTATCCATCAGGCAGGCCTTTGTGAGACTTACTAGTTTCTTGTCAAAACCGAACTCTTCCAGACACCTCAGCATAGTTTCCGAATGAATGCAATCATATGATTTTCTGAAGTCGACAAACAGCATGTGTAGTCCTTGGCCAAGCTCCCACCTTTTTTCTTCAATCTGGCATAGGACAAAGATTGGGTCGATAGTAGATCTCCTGTGATACAGTGACACAGTGGCTCTATATTAGATATTTCTAGGAACTGTTTCCTTGGTTCCAAACAACCCCCTCTCAGAATGTCTACCTCAGAACTACAGTACTCATTAATTTATTTCCTCATTTTGAGCACATAGTTTTCTTCAACTTTTAACTATGCCTTTATAGAAATATTTCCCTACCTTTTGGTTTATAGTATCACCACAATAAAATTTGAAATCAAATATTTCTGTAAATTTACTAGGTTGTTGCTACCCTCTATAAATTTAGGCCTAATTGTTTTGTCTCCGATATCATTAAAGATGTAGAAAGTGTATGGCTTTATTGTACTTTCAACACAGTACTTCAGAATGAATTGTGAATAATAATCTTTACCATAATGAGCTACAAATGTATAATGATTATGTTTATTAGATATCTTCCACCTACAGAATTCATCATGTATTTTAAATTTGTAAACAGTTTCGCCATTAAAATTGTGAACTGCTGTGAGATTCAGGATATGTATTCCTGCTTCTTGTTAGCTTCATTATCAATCCACATGTATTTTTCAGTATAGGTACAAGGAATGTTCCTGAGGATCCTTCTTCAACACTTAAGCTATTTTCCTGTAACTATCATATTACACTTTGAACATTCAAAAATATATTCTTTTTAATCTGCCACTAACATAACGACCATTTTTACTACATTTTTTACAACCTATAACTACACATTCTTCTAAATTTTCTTTCACATACACCACCTTCTTGAATTTTGTATTACATGTAAGATTTATGATTTTTAATTTCTATTGTTTCTACATTTTTCAAAGCCACATACCTGTTCTTTGGGTATCAAACAAATACTTTTACATTCTTCACATTTAAGAGCTATATCACAAACTTCTTCCATTATAATAGTATCTGTTACATTTCTCACAATATATCTTATTTTCATAGCATTGTGTTTTGTACCACTGCATAATATACATATTTTTCTTTCTATCTTTCATTTATGTTCGTTCTTGTTGTTTTACGATTTGTCACATTTATCACATAATTTTGATGATCCTAAGAATGCTGACATACTAATAATCGCACCAAAATGGTTGTAATATATTTTTATTACTTCCTCAGGACCATGATAGATAAGTGAATTGAAATGTTCAGCATGTACAACATTTATTAAATACCCAGTAGTTGCTCAATATTTTTAATATTACCTAGAGAAAATCCTTTTTCATAGTATTCACCTAACTGGTTAACTCTTTTTGTAATTTGTATCTATCTCCTTCTCTGATTTTCTTAATTTCACCAATGGTTAGTTCTCTGCCCAAGACAAAATCTGTGTGCTACGTTAATGCAACTATTATTGCTCTAGAACAACACAGGGCATCACTGTAATTAATTCCAGTAATGTATCTTTTAGTCTTTTTTAATCACCTACATTTATTATTTCATTACCTTTACTACCTCTTGGAATTACTAATGAAGTAATTGCTACATCTATAGACTCCTGAGATGTTAATGTATCTATGTTTTTATTCCATAAAATTTGAACAGATTCTTTAGTATTATTTGATGCTTTATATCCTGTAGAAATTGGTAAAACTTTTTTAGATTTATTGTTGTTATATTCAACTTATCTCCATTTCTAAAATTAGTTCTTTTTTTACTGACTTATACCATATAATTAAGTGCTTTTGTTGTATAATCTGTTTTCTCACTATCGGTATCGAGTTTCATAATATTGGCATCGTTAAAGACAATTTTATTGTCAACAGACCAGGCTTTAAATATCTGATTAAATTTGGTTTTTATTTCTTTAATCTCAAATAAATGGTTTTTCGATAATTTGTTGTAGTTTTATTGCTCAAATAGTTTGCTACTAAGTGGATAAATTTGATCTAGTCTCACTATTTTTTCTTGTCTAGGTGGTAGCGTTTTTTTTTCAAAAGCATTGTCATCACACGTTTTTGTCTTCCTTTAGTCTTTTGGAATAATTCTTGACGAAATAGAAAATCTGTAATTTACTTTAGCCTGTAATACAAAGATTTTTAGCTCTAGCTTTGAATCAAACTACACTTATATTATTGAGAGTTCTTGTAGTAATACATAAGCTATGTGGTATAATTAAATTAATAAAGTCATCTTTTCTTAGTCTGCTGTATTCGTTATATTATTTATTCTGCAGTAGTCACAATTGTGAGCAATCGTTAATAGCTCCATTTTAGTCTCTAACTTAACATTAGGTGTACCATGTGTCCCTTTTTAACCCATGAGGGTTTGTCGAGGCCCCTACTCCACTCCATAAACATCGCAGGACCAAACGCTCCTGTGACTTTTGATCATTAATGGGGTTGTACACTCATCAACATTTCGCCCCTAGCCGACCTAGAAGTATAAAAAAATTTATCTGTAATACCTGAAGCACCATGTGGGTCATTTTTTACCCATACACTGTAAAATACAATTTTATATCAATAACTCCTTTTTGCAGAATTTAAATAGTGTATGGGCGTGCCTCTACATTATTAACAAGATGTTTGAGTATATTACAACAGTTTAGGATATAAATAACCTGAAATAATATTCGGTGGTTTGACAATGCTTTATATCAGCGTGGCTTTTGGTTTCCTATGGACTGCTGACATGCAGTCATCTTAGATGTGATTAAATGTTATTAAGGAAACAAACGAGCTGATAAGCTTTGCCTTGCTTCAGAAACATCTGTTGACTCACAACTGCATTGCCTGCTCCACGCCAGGTGCGAAATTTGGAAATTTGTGGTAAGGTCTTATGGGACCAAACTGCCAAGGTAATCGACCCCTAAGCTTATGCACTACTTAATCTAACTTAAACTAACTTACCCTAAGGACAATACAATACACACCCATACCTGAGGGAGGACTCAAACCTCCGATGGGGGGGGGGGGGGGGTGAGCCTCATGGACCGTGACAAGGCGCCTGAGACTGCATGCTGCATGGCTACGTGGCGTGGCAAAGCCAAGTCAGGTGGGAACATGACTGTCAATCAGCTGCTGTGGTTGGCAAAGACATTCTTCAAACGTAATCGTAACATCAGGACTGAGAATTTCTTAATCTCTGGAAACTGACGGATGAGCTGAAACAAAAAAGAACAAGTTCAGTTGGCACCCTTTGGAGATCACCCAAAGTATCCCTCCTGCAGTGTGAAGTGGAGATGACGTGTTGCATGCAATATGCTTGTACAAGTCGGGGGCAACCTCTCTCAGTATACCAAGGGAACAGAAAAAGAAGAAAATATTCTTATGATAAGTGACATGCAATCTGAATGTCAGGCCAATGAGAATACTGAGAAGAAACTTCAAAAAAGTGTGAAGTTTTATAATAAAACTAAGGGTGGAATCGATATAGTTGATCAAATGGCTAGACTGTACTGTGCCTGAGCTGACTGCCTCTTATGGCCTGTGCATGTCTTTTAGAACATTCTTGACCTTGCCATGATCAATTCTCATAGAATCTTTAAGTCACTTATCTCTAAGAAGATTTTGTGACGAGACTTTATCCTCAGAATAACAGATGAGCTTGTTGGCTGTTACAAACTGCAGACAGGTCCCAATCCCCCTTGGGCACTCGGTATTGGCGCTGGCCAACCTGGAAACAGAAAGCTTTGTCGAATTAGCGTTCCCTGCAAAGAACAAAAAGGAAGAAATATCATAGGTATGTTTAAAGTGCAACAGGCATGTGTGCAAAATCTGCCAACCAAAACTCTTATTGAATGTCCTTCCATGATCTGCAACTACATAGTTTCATTGACTATATTCCTGCTATTATTTTACGCTAAGTATGGATGAGTGTATGTGGATAATACTGATAACTGAGAAACACAACAGCTATGTTCTGTAGCTGATGAGGCATCACCACTTTTTTTAAAAAAAAAATGCTAACTCTTTAATCCTACTGTGTTAAACTTTTCTTGAGTAAGCACAAATAGTTCACAAGCTTCAGTGAATAACGATAGGTGGGAGACAATGTTGTTGCTCTGAAGCGTTAATGGGCCTGTAATCCTAATATTTTCGCTAAAAGGCGATAGTTGTTAAGACACTGGTGCAATGTTTACAAAAAGAATCATTCCTAATAGAAAACAGAGTAGAACGACATCTTCTGTTATTGAAATAACGTGGCTGAGTGAAATTGGCACACTGACATTTTATCAAAAAGATTTGCTACATGAAAAATCGATATTTTTGTCTAAAACTGAAACAGCTGTTAATACAATTAGTACCCATAACTGGTCGGTGCTTCGATTTGCTTGAGTATATTAAGGCACTGCTAAATTAAACGAAACGGTCCTTTCCACTATTGCAGGAATTGTAACACACACCGGATCAATCAGACTATTTTGGCATGAATCATCATTTTAATGTGCCAGATTTACATAAATAACATGACAGAATGCACAAAGTACAGAAATAAAATGCATACTGCTACAAATAAACAGTACTACTTTAGAAAACAGGGAAATAGTCTCATCTGTCCGTCATATACTCCAGTTTCTCATGTAAAAGATTGAAAAGACGAAGTACGGCTTCCTTTGATACGCGAATTCTGGATACAAATTCAGAATCAGTGTTGTTTCACTTTTTCTCCTTCTTCATTCACATGATTAGTTCAGACAAAATCTCGTCATTCCTGTCTGCAATTGCATCTGTCACTATTCCTGCCATCTTGAAAATTTGTTCCCCAGTTAAGCTCACCAACTGGCCAAACATCGCTGTTTGAGTTATCCCAAGGTTATTGGGTTATTCTCCGGTTAGGCTTCATTCCGGGTTCGTAGGATGCATTTCTCGCGCTATTGTGGGAATAGAGCTTAAACAGCTGCAAACTGGAGATTGTAAAACTGCCCCCTATATCCACATTAGAATTTGTGTCTATTGTAACTGTAATTGTAATTTTATTTATCCTGTAAATCATACATTGTGTGCAGAGAGGCGCATGATGATATAGGACATGTCAAAAATGCTGATGAGATGATACATAGTTAAAATGATTATGATAGTGATATTATAATGATACAAATTTTTATATAATAATATGTAATGCCCAGAAACAAAAAGCGTATATGTGGATATCCCGTAAAAAATTCAGAATTGCACAATATTTCTAAATAAGTTCCCATTATTGAGGGAAAGAAACATATAAACAAATAACATGGAAGTTCAAAAGCACATTTATATTTAAAAATTTATTAGTAAATTAAGGTTTTTAGGCTTACATACAAAGTACAGAACATGGACAGAACAAATAACATGGAAATTCTAAAGTATACATTAAAAATAGGAAAACTCCCTTCTCTATTACAAAGTTTATTTTTGTATACAAATGCATGCACAAAAAAGTAACAATTTGAACAGACTGACAATGTATATAAGAAGGATGCGGAAGCATGGACAGAGAAAGGAGCGATGTAAACAGACTTACACTGTGTATAGGAGGTTGAGTTTTAAGGAGAAATTAGAATTTTTTGTCAAGAAATGCAGTATCAATGTAAAAACAGTGATTTGATAAAAATTGTTTAAGTTTCGTTCTCATTTCCTTCAGATTGTTAATTGACTTGATCTCTGATGGGAGATGGTAGTAAATTTTTGTGTCTGTATACTTTAGGCTGTCCACATATAATTTGGTGCTGTGTGCTACAATTTTTAGCTGAGTTTTGTTTCTGGTGTCGTGTATGTGATAATCTAGATTTCTGTGTAGGGTTCCTAAATGCTGAGCTACAAAGCAGACCTGTTCACTGATGTAAATGCATGGGGTTGGCCAGATTTTTGATATTTTAAATAGTGTTTTACAGGATTCAGTTCTGTTTTCCAATGCCATTGTTCTGACCACTTATTTTTGTAATTTGGAAATTGTATAGGATTCAGTCTATTTCCCCAGAAAATTAGGTCATAGCTCGTAATGGATTCAAATAGAGAATGGTATACGAGTTTCAAAATGTCGAAATTGTCTGAAACTATTGTTGATTTGAGTAGGTAGTAGATTTTGCTGAGCTTCTTTGCAACTATCTCTACATGCAGTTTCCTGTTTAGTGTACAACTGACGGTTAATCCAAGGAATTTGGTGTCTTGCACACTGATAATTTCATCTTTGCCTATATGTATGTCTGCATTGAAGGAGGTAACATTCTGCCTTGTGTGAAAGTTTGTGCTTAAGTTTCCTATGTGTTCATTAGCAGTATGTTAGTCACAAACCAAGATTTTATGTGAGAGGTGGTTTCATTGACTGTTTCATGAATTACATCTCTGTTGGAAATTAAAATATTTGTATCATCAACACACACAAAAATTAGCATTGAGAATGTTTTCTGGGAGGTCATTTATGAACAATGTGAAAAGGATTGAACAGAGATACCACAACTTATATTTAGGGTATCTGACCTGCAATAGGTAGATCCTTGGTTTTCTGATTTCTTCGTATTGTCTCCATTCACTTAGCTAGTTAGTGAACCAGCTATGAGCAGTAACCCTGATTCCAAATTTCTCCAGTTTTGTGAGGCACAGCTTATGGTTGACCATATCAAAGGCTTTGGATTGGTCAAGGAATATGCCAGCAGCAGGCTGTTTATGATCAATTAGACTGAGCACTTCTCTAAAAACTCTTACAGAGCATTTATGATTCACCTATTTTTGTGATAACCGTATTGAGGAGATGTTATAATGTTGTTGGAGTTTAAAAAGAGTTCTAATCTTATGGAAATACAGTATTCAAATATATTGAAAACGTGGATAATATTGCAATAGGCCTATAATTTTCCATGGCAGTTTTCTCTCCGTTCTTGTACAGTGGTATAATTTTAGAAATTTGTACCTGGTCAGGTTCAAAAAATGGTTCAAATGGCTCTGAGCACTATGGGACTTAACATCTGAGGTCATCAGTCCCCTAGAACTTAGAACTACTTGAACCTAACTAACCTAAGGACATCGCACACATCCATGCCCGAGGCAGGATTCGAACCTGCAACCGTAGCGGTCGCGCGATTCCAGACTGAAGTGCCTAGAACCGCTCGGCCACACTGGCTGGCTGTACCTGGTCAGGAAATGATCCCTCCTCAAAAGAGGCGTTCATGATATCAATCAGATGCCTACAGATGACACTGGAACCCTTTTACCATATCATGGCCATCAGACATTTTTTTAAATTCTTTTCCTAATAATATTCTCCATCTCACAAGATGTCGCTGGAGATGGGAAAAAGGAGTTCAGGGGAATATTACTGTTAGGATCAGAGTGTACAATGTTTGAACAGCCAGGTAACATATTTTTTAAAATTTCTGACAAATATTTGTTGAAACTATTGGCAATTTTATGTACATTATCTGTTTTATCCTTCTATGTTCAACTTAAATTTATTCTCTTTGGTTCTCTTTCTTCCAATTTGGTTATTTCTTACACTCCATAATGTCTTACATTTGTTAGAGTAGTTCCCAATGAAATGATCATTGTGAGCCTGTTTTATTGCTTTAATGACTCTTCTATAAGAATTTTATTTTTTATTTTTTAAAGTACAGATTGAATCCTTTTGACTTGCCTCTGTCCAGTTTGGTAGCTTTGCGCACTAGCTTAATTTTTTTCTCAGGATGTTTTGATGACTTTTGTAATCCAAGAATTTTTCTTTCTGTGGGTCATGGTTTCGTTTTTTCCTGGAAATGGTAATGGATGTGGTACTGGAAAATCTGTATGAAGTTTTCAAAATTTTCATTTACTGTTTCTGAATCATATACACTTTTCCAGTCCTCTGCCCTTACACTATATATAAAATTATTTAAATTACTGTCATTATAGGTTCTACATTTTACAGCTACTTTCTCAGAAAGAAGTACAGAGTTTGAAACTTCCTGGCAGATTAAAACTGTGTGCTGGACCGAGACTCTAACTCGGAATCTTTGCTTCTTGCAGTAAGTGGTTTACTATCTGGACTAAAAAAAATGAAATGATCATATGGCATTGTTGGCCAGGCGGTCCCATTCGAGTTCAGTCGCCAAGTGCAAGCCTTATTTCAGTCAGCGCCAAATAGGGAGACATGCGGCCAATGATGAGGACAACACAACACCCAGTCGACGAGTTGAGAAAATCTCCAACCCGGCTGAGAATCGAACCCAGGCCCAGTGCATGGAAGGCAAGCAAGTTATCACCCAGCTAAGCAAGCAGACACCAGCTGAACTACTCAGGCACGACTCCCGACGCGTCCTCGCCGCTTTACTTCCGCCAGTACCTCGTCTCCTATCTTCCAAACGTCACAGACGCTCTCCTGCGAATCTTGCAAGACTAGCACATTCGGAAGAAAGGAAGTAAGGCTCTGAGGATGAGTCGTGAGTCGTCCTCGGGTAGCTCAGATCGTAGAACACTTGCCCACAAAAGGCAAAGGTCCCGAGTTTGAGTCTCGGTCCGGCACACAGATTTAATATGCCAGGAAGTTACATATCAGGCACACTCCGCTGCAGAGTGAAAATTTCATTCTAAAGTACGAGGTCTGATGAGTTCAACTGAATAATAAGTGCACTGTGATCTGAAAGACAACATCCCTCACCTTTATAGAGCAATCAACGCCAGTTGCAAGCTGGTCAAGACAACTTATTAGCCTTGTTGGAGACATGACTTTTATATTCAAGTTGAAAGAAAACATTAAGTTCACAAAATGTGACCCTTTGGGAGATTCTTCAAGAAAGTCGATATTAAGATCTCCACGTAGAATAACTTTTTTAGAATTATTGAGAGATGCTTTTTCTAGTAATAAGCATCTATAAATACTCATCTCATGTATAATTATGCCTGGTTACATATTCACGCAATTCTCTTTTATATTGGATCAACGGAACACGAATAAATAAATAAAGCGCACTGTTGGATCCATTAGTTACTTATGTTTACAGTGTGTGATTGTTATTTGGAACATTTCTAATTATTGGTCGGATAAATGTTTCATTAACGTTTTACCGTTAAATCATTGTAACCAATTGCCCCGAGAAAAATCTCTCAGTCCATCGGTCACATGGGAGAAAAATTACCTGCACTTACTTTGTTCTATTATGGTAAGCATTTTGAAATTCCCGCCTTGATGTTTCCGTGTCTGTGAAGGTGAACTCTGACTATTGCGAGTAGAAAAAGCTACTTTGGTCCGGTGTTGTTCAGGCTCTCAGGCAGTGGTGTTGAGATCTGGATGATCATGATAGTGACTTAGTGAGGATTTTAGTGACTTTGGTCGCAGAGGGACGAAGAATTATTATAATTGGTGTGCTGTATATCGTATGCAATTCATCTGAAGTTTCTTAGTGTGTTCATCAAGTCCAGAAGCCTTGAATTTTTATTCGCATTTTGTGTCTCCCTCGTTTGCATTTTGTACGTAATTTAACTAATCATTACGTTATTTTCTTGAATCGTGACATCCGTAGCTTTGTTACAACACAGTTTGTAAAGGCTACTGAAGTGAGATGTTGTATAAACTATCTACGATAGAGGGTGTACAATATAAGATTGTATTGTAACTTAGCTGATCCGTGATTAGAATAAATGACTATGTAACATTTTCTCGATTCCTTATGCAACTTCCTTGTGTGTGACCGCTCCGCATAAATAAATTGTGTGATACTATTAGTTGAATTTCGTGTCGCTTATTTGTAATGATCGTATGGAAATCATACTGTGATGTTTCTCTTGTTCAGAGATGCTCGCCATTGTAAATAGCGAGTGGTGTCTATTCCAAAATACCCGTACAAATATTTGAGCAATTTATTTTGATTGTGTTACGATAGCAAATTCTATGTCATTATCAGATGATCCAAGGCTGAATAAATAAATATTTAGAATTGCAATGCTGTCGTAAAGAATTCCAGTCCCGCTGTTTGCATTGACGTTTTTCTGATTCCAACAAAGTTCCCCAAATGGTACCTCGGATACGGCAAACTTTTGAAACCACATTATTTACCTGCAGATAAATGTTTACTGAAAGAATAATTTAGATGATTACGTGCGTTACATTCATTCCAGTATGTGCCACATGCTGTTCGTGCCATTATCGGGCAAGTACCTATATTGGAAATAAAATAGCCAAATGACATCCATGAGACATAACGGTTCAGAACTTCATTGGATTTCAGTTTTACTTTGTTTCTTGAATGTAGTTATAAGATAGTACCTGATGAAAAATATGCATTTCAAAGGACCATCAAGTACTTTTTGCAAGACTTAATCACAGATTGAAACAAAGTGAAATTTTTAATTAATTGCTACTAAGCTGCCATTTAATTTTAAACAAGGTTTCTGTAGACTTAATGTACAGAGAAATGATATGAATGGATCTGTATTATTAACCTAATCTAGAAACAAAATATTTTTTCCTTATCTGCCAGTCTGTATCATCAGCCATCAATTACATGTGCACACACAAGTGGTAGTAATATATATGTATGTTTACCTGTGATGTGTGTTGCATGTGAACTATTTTTAACCTGGCTGAAAAAATTTATCAGTTTAGCTTGCATTTATTGTGTTGTGATGATTGACTAGGGACATATTTCGAGGTGTGGCTCTCTTGCTTTTTAACGATGTCAAAGTACTAGTTTTTTAATGTGTTGCATAGACATAAGATTAAATTTTGGCAAGAGTAACCAGAAGTTAAGTATTACTAGCATGCTGTGAAATATGTACCTAAGTTTTGCTAAACTTTGCAGTCCTGAATGTTAGGAGGTACAATACAGTTTACTAATTATTAGGTGTGGAGGATAAAGAAATGTAGACCTTCCACTTCCACAGAACTTTTGTACTGCTAAGAGTCAAAAGTTGGTTATTCTGTAACATGACATGGAAAAATGAATAACAAACATTAACAAGGAAATGTGGCTTGCTTTGTGTGGATTTTGTTTATGTCTGTAGCAGCAATTCAATGTATTGTAGGATCATTTTGATGATGGGGCCTACAACATTGGACTCTGGAGTTAGTATTGCTAACAATATAACCAGAATAATGTATTGACAAGGTGTTTCTCCTCTTGTATTTGATAAATTATTTGTATAAAAACAGTTAGGCAGCTCAACATAATTCTTTCAGTTTATGCTTAATAAGTAGTTACAAAAGCTATTTTAGCACATAAAATTACTTAGTGTACTAATATTTTCTCAGGTTCTGTGACACAGTACTTTGCCATGATTAAAACACTACATGTGCTGTTCAAAGAATACTGAAGAAGCATATCAATGGTAGGCAATGAAAACCTCTTACCTCCATCTGTCTGTGAAAACTTATAATTCCAGTAATCAGTAACTCCAAAATCAGAGAGATTTGTAAGTGCATGGGTTTCTCTTATCAGCCATTAACTAGGCTTCTACTATACAGTTACACATGTAGCAACTTTCAGTATCACTTTATACTATTCTGCAAAAAAACTGTTTTTGCTTCACTGGCAAAATTTAACAAAATGGAGTTATGTTTTCCTTACCCACTGTCAATATTTGTCATAATATGTACATATGAATACTGCAGTATGGCACCAAACTACTTTGAGTAACTAGTGTACAGAAGTATGGGAGTGTGGCATGAGGATACCTTTTAACATAGTTTAGCTAATGAGGTTTATTTGTTACATTTTTCATTTCTCTTGAAAGCCAGTTAAATATGGAATATGAAGACTTCTGCATGCTTTTATGAAGTTGGTTAAGAAAGTTTTATCCAAGTGCAAATTGCTTTTTTTATTGTATTGCAGCTTTTTCCAAGTGGATCTGTAGATATTGACCATAGAACCTGAGGTGCCTCTGTATCCATATTCCACAAATCGCTGGTGAGCATGGTGGATGACATTAAATGAACTACTATTAGTCTACTCTGGTCTTAAGAGTCTACAGAAACAATATGAATGGGGATGTAGTAAAGTCCTAGATTCATCCCTTATTGCTGGCTGTGAAGTAGGTTTGCCACCTGTCTTTAAAGTGTAGCTAGTTTAAAAAAAAATAAAAAAAACTCTTCCATGGATTAAACAAATCTGGGACCATATATGTTGTCCTTCCTTTGTTATATTAGTTATTGTCTGTCAGTTATATTTGGCATAGGTCTCTCACAGTTCAGCAGTATTCTAGGATGGGTCACATGCATGTTCTGTAAGAAGACTCCTTTGAAGGCTGGTTGAATTTTTCTAGTATCATTTCAATGAATTGAAGTGTCACCTGCTTTGCTTACAATGGAGCCTATGTGTAGTCATAGGGTACTACATTTTTGTGTGTTGTGAAGTGCACTGTTCTGCATTTCAGAACACACATGGTAAATTTGGAATTCCTTAGCACTTGAATAGTGGTACATACAAAGTTGATTGGCTATAGGCACAGTGGGATAACAGATTTATAATTTTAATTTTGTTATTGTTATCTGGGGCATATGTACATTTAGTATCTTTAAAAAAAAGTTCAACTTTTGAAATATGATGGAATTCTTTGAATCTCCTATTGGTAACCTAACCTAAGGCATGATTTCCAGCTGTTTTTGTGTGATTTACTAGACAACTGTAATTGTGGGATCTTGAGTGGGCTTAGGCAATTTAGAAAGACCTCATAAAGAATCTATATGGTGCAGTGGCTGACAACTCTCTTGGTTTATGCTTGTGCAGCATACAATATGAGACTAGAAGCTCATTTACCATTTGAATAAATCAGTTATGAATAACCAGTTGTGATCACTAATTTTATGTGATTGCTATATGGAATAACAGAGTGAATCTTGCATTTATGTAAGTCACTGTACAGGCCACAGCACTGGGGGAACAGTTGACTGTGAAAATTCCAAGGCTGTATGTCTAATGGAGAAATAGCTTAGAAGCATGTGGCACCACTCATCTATACTTATGTATCAGAGGTAGTTGGTACACTGGAGATGGAGCACTCCTGTCGCACGTCAAATGGAATAGTTCTGTCTATCTCATGACTGTTTGTCGTCAAACATTGTATGGACTATCAGCACTTTAGTCAAATACGTTACAGGATGGGTGAAGTGTGCAATATCAGTGCACTTGGCCAGTCAGATTGTGGGTGCTTGATGCATGAGAGACCATTTTTGAGGTTGTGCATGCAGTAGTCCTTTCATATGCTGACATGTCAAGGATATACCGATGTACCACAAGTTGCTTGACTCAGGGAAACCCGCTTTCATCAGAGTCGGTAGCTTTGGACTGCAATGTGTTGTTAATATAGGTAACCTCAAAGTGTCAAGTTTTGAAACTGCAGGTTCATATGTGACAGAGCTGAAATAAATTACCAATTAAATGCTGGACCACTACCAGTGAGCAGCTGTACCGTCCAGAATCACTATTTATTATGGTATACCAAAGACACTGCCCGACAAGTGTACCTCTACCCACCACAGGTCACAGAGAATAGCACATTGAAACATGGAGAAAAGGTCCTATAGACTGATGAGTCGTGGTACAAGACAGTACACATCTGTGGCTGGGCAATGCATCTCATTTGTTGCTGAACATGTCTCATGCTGGTGGTGGATGTATTCTCATGAGGGGGCTATTTATATGAAATGAAATTCTGTCTCTGCTTTGTCTGTCATTGGAGTACACTGATGAATGAAATGGCCCCTGCTGTCCAGTAATACGCATCTATTTGCATGCCCCCTGTACATTCAGCAAGACAGTGCTCGATTCCATTGCTTCTGTATTGTCAGAGTGGCTCGAGTAACACTATATAAGGGTCAGTGAAGCATCCTGCACCATCAAAAACACATGCTCTATCTCTATCTCCCACTGTCTCTGTCTGACTTTTAACATTATTGAACACATCTGGCTTATGGATTAGCATCCTGGCTTAACTCTGACCGACCTTTGTGAGTTTCAGGTGCTGTCAAGTGCTTGTGGATATAGGCAGCTCTCAAACATCACTAGTTGGGTGTCTGTAATTCAGTAACTCAGAAGCATATGTCATTCTAACTATTTCAGAATTAATGCAGGAAAAGATAATGTCAAAAGATGATATGTGTTGTTCATAAATGGTTGATAAGAAAACATTACAGAAGTAAACATTTCACACCTTGTAGACAATTATTGCTTACAGATCACAATAATAAATTTAGGAACATTATACCATGGAAGTGAACACATAAGCAGTAAACGGGAAAAAATAAAGTTGTTGCCAGAGGTTATATACACTGTATGATGGATAGTCAGTTTTAATTATTGTCTACATTTTTTATTTGTTTGTTTTTGTTGTTTTTCTGTGGTCTTGGTATAAATTGAAATCTCTGCTCGACAGTACTATAGCACATTGATAGAGGAGTGAAAACAAAATGATGCACCCATTGATAAAGTGATGTATCATGCGGCAATTTACTGTATTTTTGGCAGCAGCAGAAATGTTGCATCTGATTTGGGTCAATCCAGATAGTCCTGGCATCGTTGCAACATTTCCACAGCTGCCTAAATTGAATTGCTATGCAATAACTCACTCAATAGGCTGTGCCATTTTGGTATGGCACATCTAGCTGCCTGCTATGGTGTTGGGATTTCATTGTATACTAGGTCTGCAGACATGTATCTGCAAACAAAAAATTAATTATGTCACTTTATTTTTTCAAGGGTACAATTTTATGAAGAACACTCATAAACTAACTTGTGGGGTAAATACAGATGAAGACTTGTGTAACTTGAATGCAAATGTGTCTGCGGTCAAGTTCTTTGTTGCATGTCTAATTTTGTATTGCACATGTAAAGTACTCTATTTATATCAGAGGTGGGTTGGTTGATTTGTGTAATTCCTTTGTGACATGCCTACTAGGAGAGAACAAAAAGTAAGTTTCGATTTTTACTTTGGTACAAATGTTATGTGCTATGTATGTTGATGCAAGTAGTATTTGTGTAGACTAGTGAACTATTGGAAATGGTTGTGGTAGCAGGAAGTGGTTGTGTTGTGAGGGCACAAACAATATTAGCCAGAATTAGTGTGAAGATTAGTTATACTCTTTGTACTGCTAAGGTGATATGCATTAATTTTCTGCCACCGACTCCATTGAACATAGCCAGTCTCTCTCTCCCTCCATCACCCCCCTCCCCATTATCCGTGTCACATATAACATACAAAATCATGTCATAAAACTACCAGTGCTTCAGTTACTGTTGCAGGCAGCCTTTGTTTGGGTGACTTAAATCACAGGTAGTCACCATGATGAAGGTTGCCTGCAATAGCAGCTGAGATGTCAGATTATTACATCATGATGCAGCCACACTTGGAAAAATTTTATTGACATGGATTCTGGCTACTAAACTCTACTCTCATATTATGGTTTGTGCATTCATCTGTGATATAGTTTATTTTTAAAGTTGGTTTGGTGAGATAGCTGCTTTGAAAGTATACTGTCTCAGAGCGTCTTTCCCAACTCGGCAATGGAGGCACTTTTGTAGTAGCATCCATTATTACTTTATGAGATAAAGTTGGATGCAAAAGTGAGTACTGCGGAGCATCTTTCATAGTTTTGTATATTTGAATATTACTGTTACTCTTAAAACTAAAATGGCACATTGATCACAACTTTAACCAAGAAGAAGTTAGTTAGTTGCATGTTCCAGTGATCAATCGCACGGTACGGTAGCCGTTATGATGTGGAACGTGTCAAGTGCACAAGAAATGCACGTATGAAACAAGATTTTTTAATATGTATATATTACAATATAGAGTTAAGGATTAATGTTTCTATTATTTACCCCATTACCTTAAATGGTACAAAATGCATATACTATATTTATAGATTTATTTATTCCTATTCAAGAATTCATCTATGGTATAGGAGGAGTTGTCAAGGAGATGATTTCAATTTATTTTTGAAGCTGTTACTGCTGTCTGTCAGACATTTTATTTCATCTGATAATTTGTCAAATTTTTATAGCAGCATATTTTACCCCTTTCTGTGCCAAAGATAAGTTGAGCAAAGGATGGTGTAAGTCTTTCTTTTTTCTGGTACTATAATCATGAATGTCACTGTTGTTTTTAAACTGGTCCATGTTGTTGAGAAGAAATGTAATTAGTCAGTAAATGTACTGAGAGGCTGTTGTAAGAATTCCCAATCTTTTAAAAAGATGTGTACAAGATGTGCCACTATGAACCCCACACATTATTCTAACCACTTTCTTTTGAGCAGTGAATACTTTTTGTCTAAGTGTTGAGTTACCCCAAAATATTATTCCGTATGACATCAGAGAGTGAAAGTATGCAAAGTATGTTAGCTTGCTAATTTCTATATCCTCAAAATTGGCACTTATTCTGATTGCAAAAGTTGCTGAACCTAGTTGCTTTAGAAGATCCAAAATATTAATTTTTCAATTAAGATTCTCATCTATGTGTACACCCAAAAACTTAGTATGCTGTGCCCTGTCTACTGACTTCTGTTGATGTGTTATATTTATGGAAGGAACTGTACTTTTTGGAGCAGAAAATTGGATGTACTGTGTTTTTTCAAAGTTTAGAGCAAGCCCATTTGCAGAAAACCAGTTAATGACTTTTCTGAAGACCTTATTTGTATCATTTTCAATTGGAGTTTCTTTTACCGGATTAATAATGATGCTTGTATCATGAGAAAACCGTGTCAGTTCAGCTTCCTGTTTCAGATAGGAAGGGAGGTCGTTCACAAATATGAGGAACAGAAGGGGACCCTCTGAAACACCTAATGTAATTTCAACTCAGTTAAATGAAGTGGCAAACTTATTTAAATCACTTGACCCATATAAGGAAACTTTTTGCTTCCTATTATGTAGGTACGACTTAAACCACTCATATACTATTCCATTTATGCCATAGAACTGTAATTTCTGTAACATAATGTCATGGTTCACACAATCAAATGCTTTGGACAAGTCACAGAAATTCCTATTGCTGACATTTTATTATTTAAAGACTATTATGTGGACAGTGAAATTGTATATTGCTGTCTCAGTGGAATAGTGTTTTTGAAATCCGAACTGTGATTTACCAAGTATCCCATTACTGTTGAGATGACTAACCACTCTTGAGTACATTACTTTCTCGAAGATTTTTGAAAGTGCTGTAAGCAAGGATACTGGCCTTTTCTGTCTGGGAAAATACCTTTAGTTAAAGATGCATTACGTATGTGACTCGAAAGATCAGTTGTAATTGCTCCACATTGTTTTAATATCTTATTAAAGATATCATCTACTCCAACAGAACATTTATTTTTCAAAGATTTAATATTTTTATTAATTTCACTACAGGTTGTTAGGCGAAACTTAATCTGACTAAATTTTTTCAAAACGGACTCTTCCATATGCTGCCTGGCTTTTTCTTTTGAACTGTTCTCACCAAGTAACCAAGAAGTATATGTACTGCCAAACTGCCTGTATACCTAATTATATAAAAAAAAAAAGTGCCAAAGATATATTTATACACACACACACACACACAGTTGTAATTACTTTTTGTCTTGATGCTGAATCACTTGAAAATAGTATTCTGTTTGACATCATAAAATGAAAATATAGTGAATAATATTTTGTGTGCCTTCGGCATTCCCAAATTTGGCATTTATTCTTCTGATGAAAATTGCTGGACATGTTCATTAAATATTTTCTAATGCCTGTCAGAATATCCTGCAAACTTTGAAATTGACAGATTTTGCTGTGCTTTAGTTACCGATGATAAACATTTACAACAATAAATGCTTCAGTAGAACTCCTTTGCAACACAAATATTACTACCATTCACAAAAGTGCCATTTGCATTTGTCATTTTTGTTAGTTAAGGATGATGGTTGTGTATGTATTAGTGTAAGAAATAAAAAAGTTATGTAAGTGGCTTAAAAAGGGGAAGGGGGGGGGGGGAATCTTCTTGAGGAACACCAGGCACTCTTGATTGAATTTTGTGGAATGCTGTTTTTTAATTTTTCTAACAGTGGCTGAAGTGTTTTCATTCTGTAATGCACTCCGTTAGTGGCAGAGGAAAAATAACACAGAGAGGAGAAAGGGAGCCGCACATAGGTGTTTTAAGAGGAAAAAATTATAGACTGAAGGAATGTTAGTCTTCAGTGTAAACTGGATGTGATGCAGACCCAATAAAGGAACTCGCACCAACTCTCTCTAGATGATTTGACATGCCTGACCCTAAATGAAGCAGTGCTGTGTCAAGGATTTAATTAATGTGTTGTTATGATTCATGAAATAGTGGTGTGCACAAATCACATCTTGAGCTATTTTAAGGTTTAAAAATTAATAGTATGCTATTATGAATGCACAGTTTTGTCAGTGGTAGAGTTGTAAAATTGAAGCAGTTTCTTTTCTTCCTAAACTTATTACGATATAACAGAAGTAAGAAACTGCATGATAAGTTTCAGAACTGTGGTTGTGTCCTACTTTTGCAGAGGATAGTGTGTGAGCTTTTGCTGATGGATCAGATGAACACTATTTAGCTATTTCAGCAGTTTATGTAGGAGACATGAAGAGTGGGAATCTCCCTGTATGGGCAAATTCACCTGGGAATTTATTGGAAATGAATTTTTGTTTTCTTATCTCCTCTCCTACCCCTCCCCATTTCCTTTCTTCCTTCCTCTTTTAGTTACAAACATATACCTATGCAAAGTATTCGTGATTGTGTAAATTGTCTAGAACTATAGGTTTCAATTGAGTGCTTGTGTATGTCAAATGGAATGTTTACATGCCAGGTGTTCTACATGGTTTTAGTCCAGATGATCATTCACACGACTATCTAGACTCCCTTCTTAGCAAATGGAGCTTGTTTAGTATGGTTTAATTGGAACATGTTTTCTGTTGAGACTGCAGTTCTGTTAGAAAATAAGAATTTTTTCCCATTTAACAGTCTTATTTCCCTTTGCAAGAGAAGAGAAGCTTTTGAAATGTGGTGCATTGGAACACTGAAGAAGCAGAGTCAAATTGAGGCGAAAAGAAATTTGTGGCACAAATTGATTAAAAGAAGGGATCAGGTGATAGGGCATTCTTGAGGCATCAAAGAATAGTTGGTTTGGTAATGGAGGAAAGTATGGAGAGTGAAAACAGTAGAGGGAGACCAAGGCTTGACACCAAAAGTAGGTTTCAATAATTTTTGGGAGATGAAGAGGCTTGTAGAGGATAGACTAGCATGGAGAACTGCATCAAATCCATTCAGGGCCCACTGTAGGGGCTGGCAGCCAGGACATTTGTCTGGGGTGCCGTATTGGTTGTAAGTGTGGTAAAAATAATGATGTGTTAAATACTCAATAACAGAAAAATATACCTGCATGAGAACATAAAATTTAAATTCTAGTCATGTAAGTGGTTTCTCTCGTGTCAGTTAGCTACACTTTCATTATTATGATGACATCTCTTGCTGTGGGCCTGTTGCTGCGTAATCCGGAGCATCCATTTGATCTTGGTAAGGTTCTCCATTTGCTCCGAGACACCATTGTCACAGTTGTCTGAACTATTGTTATGTGGCTCGTACTTGGACTTGCCTGGTGTCTTTAAAGGTGCATACATCTATAATTAAGCTCTAGTACAGTTTGTTAGATACTAGTTTACTGGAAATCAGTTATTGAATTGAAACATTGTTAAGTAAAATTAATATTTAACTTAGGTACGTTTTGCAAAGTGCTGGTTATTGAATCAATAAAATATTGATTCAAATTTGAATGTATTCTGTAGGTATAACTGTGGTGTCACCGCCAGACACCACACTTGCTAGGTGGTAGCCTTTAAATCGGCCGCGGTCCGTTAGTATACGTCGGACCCGCGTTTCGCCACTGTCAGTGATAGCAGACCGAGCGCCACCACACGGCAGGTCTAGAGAGACGTCCTGGCACTCGCCCCAGTTGTACAGCCTACGTTCATAGCAAAGGTTCACTGACAAATAAGCTCTCATTTGCAGAGACAATAGTTAGCATAGCCTTCAGCTACATTTGCCACGACCTAGCAAGGCGCCATATTCAATTGATAATTAATATTATGAAGCGTGTACCATAACAAGAGATGTTCTACAATTGTGGATTAAAGTTAAGTATTCTACCAGTTACCTCCTGTTTTGCTAGTCTTATTTCTCTGACCTGTTCCAGACCTAACGCCAGTCAGCGTGTAATTAAACGCGTGCATTTCGGCCTCGTCTAGAAAAACAGTGTTGGCTTTTCTGCCAACACTACAATAACTATTTACATTTTTTAATGAAAATAATTATTTGAATCAAATATTATAAGAAATTTATTAAGTTCATTGCTTCAATAAAACACATTTTATAATAATATATGTGAATAACTGAACTGAATGAAATCTCAGAATAAAGAATTATAAAATTGTTTGTAAGACAGTGTATGATTTGCTGAAATAGTTGTTATTAGAAAATAGAAATGTAATTAAACTAGACTTTTTGATGTTCACAGGATACGAATAATATTTTGTGTAGGCCATAAATTATTTTTATGTCGATGACAGAATATGATTTTGAAGTTATATTAATTACAGTTTTATGTTATTTAGAACAATGATAAATTTGTAGTTTTTATAGCTTACATTGTTTTAATTTGAGCTATGAGCATGTTTTTTCCAGAATATCTAGTGGTCAAAGAAAAATGTCTGGTAACAAGTACGAACAAAGAAGGCTGCAAAAGGAAATAGAAAACCAAGAACAGGGTGGTGCATTAAAAAATTGTATCCAGAATTGTACTAAAACAAATGATAACTCCACGAGTCCAACATCAAGTGCGGTAATGAAAGAAAGTACGGAATCATCAAATCGTGATAATGACAAATAAATGTATGAAGTTTCTAAATCAATTGGAATTGATGGTACACTCTAACATCGTCAGGTGAAAGCATTAAAAAAACTGACACCTACAGAAAGGATTCTACGAACTTGGAATACAGATTGCGGCCACAAATTTTAGGAGATGCTGAAGTAAGTTGTTTAGTAAGACAAGGTCCACCTAAACCATTGCATAATTATAATTTCCTCCCAGTTTCACTGATCAACATTTTAGCGCAAATTATTACACACAAATTTTAAACAATATAGAGGAAGTTTTACGAGACTGGCTAGCATATTCTCTTTCACAAAACTGTGTTTATTGTCCCTGTTGCAAAATTTTCTGCTATATAGTTAGTTCTCTTTCAAAGGAGGACTAAAAGTTTTAGAAACACCTCAATGAAACTCCAAAAGAACATGAAATTTCCAAGAATTGTCTCCAGGCCCAAATATCAGAGCTAGATGTGGACCAAAGATCAAAGTGTTGTAAAACTATAGATGCAGCTACTCAATTAATGCTGAAACAAATTGTCAGAACAAGGAGCTACTAAGAAGTTAAGCAGTTTCTAAAATACATGGTAAAAGTGATGTAGCTTTTCAAGATACAAGTGACAAGGTGTTAGAGTATAATAACAGTAATTCCATGAAAGTAGCTGAGTTGCTACGTGGAACTGATCCGATTATGGAAGATCATGTCTGTAGAGTGGTAAAGAAATATTGGGGAGCTATAGAAAATATAATAATAAATCTGTTGCAGAAATGTGTTAAGTCTCATATTATTGAGGAAATAAAAAAATAAAAATAAAAAAATATTTTTCCTAACTTTAGACTGTAGTGACATTAGTTACATGGAGGAGATGATTCCTGTAATTAGATATGTTTCAATCAATAAATTTCACACTGATGTTTAAATTAAAATTAATGGAAGTTCTTAGGCTTCTTATCAGTTGAATAATCCCCTGGAAAAGAAATATAATTGGAGAAATTGACGATGGAGTTTAAATTTGCAGGATATCTGAGGGCAGGGATATGACACTAGGTCCAGTATGAGGAGTGATGAAACAGGAGTGCAGTGTGGAATTGAAAAATATAATTAATAAGCATTGTGTGTTCAGCTATCTTGTTGACAACAGTATGGCATTCTTGGAAACTGCTAATTTCATCAACATTGGCCGAAAAATTTATTTATTAATTTTTGGCTTCTACTTTTCAGTGGGTAATATTTTTAAAACATGTTCAAAATTTAAGTTGGAAACCATTGATTTACACTTGATGGAAGAATAGGATACATATAAAAACCTTTGTGATTCCAATTAGGAGATGTGTATGGCACCTTGGCAAGCATTTATGAAAACCGAGAAACTGATAATTTAATACGAGATAAGGCCTTGGATTGATGAAATTGTTTTAAACAGTTTAAGTTTTTATTTTTATTGGCCATTTGATGTAAAATACTAAATTCTATTAGTCCAAGAAGTAAGTTGATGCAAGCAAAAGATTTTGTTCTAGCCTTTGCATGTGATCTTTTACAAAACTGCGCAAAATGTTTTTTAATGAATCTTTGGTCATATTCATACTTCGATGAAACTATTATTGATACAAAAGAACTTGCAGCCGAAATTGATATGGAGGCTAATTTAGGATGAAACCTAACGCAGCAATGTTTTAGAAGAATAAAAAGGAAATTCTCATAGAGTGTGTGAGATATACCCTTCAAAAATACAAAAGAACAATGTGAAAAATTTATATATATATATATATATATATATATATATATATATACAAAGTGATTTGGTTTTTATTGAATATATATTTTTTTCTTAATGGGCCACAGTTTGTCTTTTGGTCCAAGACAATGTAACAACTAGAGCACCCCCAGACTTCTGAACTTGTGCAGTTATGCACATTGAACAGTAGGATGGCGTAATGTGCAATTCAAACCATAGCCATAGAATTCCGATTCATCTGTCATTTATAGTCGCACCCTTTTACGTTAAGACACATACAGTGCCATCTGCTTTTAAAATTTTTGATAATTTTTTGTTGCATGATGTTTGCTCCTGCATCGATAATATACTGTTCAAATCTGACGTCATTCTGACTAATGGTCCTCTTTCTACAGTATCCTGAACTGGCTTGCAGAGAGGGTGGAAGCAGTCACCAATTAGAAGGCCCAGGGGTGTGGCGATGATGGGTTCTGTGTAGTCGTTGTGAGACCACCACCTTATAATAACTCTGCACAGTAGAAAAAAAACGAAATTGATAAGTATCAAACGTTCAGAAATAAAAACAGTGTGTGGTCATTGATGATGATGATGATATAATAATAATTTCATAGTACTTACATATAAAATGATAACTTCGTTCATTGTTGAAATACACTTCCAGAAGTGTAGTATCTGAGATGGGTGTTGATGGAGGAAATGAGCCTGGAAGAATATGGTCTCTATCCTGAATGACGACGACAACGGCATACGTGCAGGTGCACCAAAAGCTGATGGTTATGTCAGAATATTACTATTCTGTTTGGCCACATCTACAAACAAGAACATCTCATAAGTAACAACCCAAGAATTATTATTGAAGGATAATCAATGAATTACGATTCATGTATATGCTCCTGAGTCATTCCTTAGGGATCGTCGTCGTCGTCGTCAACTGCTGGGCTGAGATCCCTAGTGACTAGATGTTGACTGCATCTAGAAAGGAAGAAGTACTAGAGCAATAAGAAACACGAATAAAAGAAAAATTGGTAGATTAATGTATGAAAAATATGTATATTTACTTTCTTAATCCTCTGTCAAGTCGTTCATGATTAATGACTTCACATTATTGTCATTAAATAGTGACCACAGTCTGGTGTTGTCATTGACAGCCGACATTTGTGGCTGCTTATTGCCATGACTATCATCATCACGACTGGTGCAGGAGTGTTTAATTTCGTTCTCTGTACTAGCCAGCGATCGGAGAGTGAATGATGCTAGGTCATGCTCTGCAGCGTGATTTATTAGCTCCTTCAGCCACGCAGCATGCACTAATAAGAAATTCATGTCTGATGATACTCCTCTCTCGTGAAGTACTGTGTGACTCTTGGCAGTAACATCACTCTTTGGCAGGAACATCACTTACTGATATCTTGTTACGGCAGGTCCCAATCTGTTTTTACACGCTTCCCTCACTCGGTGGTACTATATTTGATTCCATAGACGTATCACGGCACAGCACTGATCAGATATTTGAATGTTGTGCCGGGGCAGTTGAATGTAGTGGCACTAAACTTCTAATTGTTGTTGTTTATAGGTTCCCTAACTCTGACTTAAGAGCATTTCTGCTCAAGCTAGAGAGGATTCTTGATTCACTTTATAGGAAGTACCAGAAATTAGTTGTATGTGTTGACTACAATATAAATTTTGTATATGAGGGTGCAAGAAAAACGATGTTTGTAGATCTCCTAAATTCATATGATCTAATATAGACTGTTTTTTTTTTCAACTAGGGTGCAGGGGAGCAGTAGCACAGCCATAGACAATATTTTTATTCATTCTTCATTACTAGATGGGCATTCTGTTAGTAAAAGGGTGAGTGGCCTTTCAGACCAAGAGGCTTTTGTACTCAAACAAATGTCACATATAATTACAAATTATGGAGGAAAGTTAATCCAACAGCAATAGAGTGTTTTTTAAACCTTGTCAAGGAACAAGAGTGGCAGGATGTTTATAGTGCCAATAACATAGGTGATAAATATAATGCTTTCCTTAACACGTTTCTCGTGCTCTTTGAGCGTTGCTTTCCATTAGAACGTTCTAAACGAGTTACTAGCAGTAAAATGCAGCCAGTGCGGCTGACTAGTGGGATAATGATATCATGTAGAACAAAGTGGGAATTATATCAAAATGTTGGTAGCCACAAGCACACTACAGTAGCCCTTTACAAACAGTGCTGCAAGGTTCTTAAAAAGGTTATTAGGAAGGCAAAGAGTATGTGGTATGTAAATAGAATAGCTAATTCACAGGATAAAATGAAAATCATATGGTCAGTTGCGAAGGAAGTGTCTGGTTAGCAGCATAACTTTAATATAAAGTCAGTTCGTAGTGAAATATTTCTGTTAATGATAAATCAGATATGCGTACAGTATTTAAAAATCATTTTCTCAGCATTGCTGGTGAATTAAATAAAAGTTTAGTTTCTACAGGGAATCATACAACTTTCTTGGCAACTGCCTTTCCAAGATTGATGTATGAAATACTCCTCTGTGACACAGACAAGAGGGAGATTGAGTCAATAATTAAATCACTGAAGACTAAGGACTCTCATGGATATGATGGAGTGCCTAGCAGAATATTAAAGTGCTGTGCTGCACATGTTAGCCCTGTATTTAGCCATATTTGTAATTTTTCCTTTAGAAATGGTCAGTTTCCTCAATGGGGAGAAAGGGATAATGTAGGCAATTTTAGACCTATTTCTATGCTATCAATATTTGCTAAAGTTATTGAAAAGGCTGTGATTGTAGGATAATTGATCATTTTATATCACATGATTTGGTATCAAATGTATAGTTTAGCTTTAGAAGTCCTTTAAAACTGAAAATGCTGTATTCTCTTTTCTCTGTGAGGTACTGGATGGGTTAAACAAAAGGTTACGAATGCTAGGCATATTTTTTGATTTACCTGAGGTGTTTGACTGTGTAGATCACAAAATATTGTTCCAGAAGTTGGACCATTACGGAATACTGGGAACAGCTCACAATTGGTTCACTTCTTACTTTAGCAACAGACAGCAAAGGGTCATTATTGACAGTGTTGAGAATGGCTGTGATGTGGGGTCTGAGAGGGGTATAGTCAAGTGGTAGGTGCCCCAGGGATCAGTGTTGGGGCCACTACTGTTCCTTATTTATATAAATGATATGCCTTCTAGTGTTATGGGTAACTCTAAAATATTTCTGTTTGTTATGAAACTACTAGCTTGGTAGCAAGGGATGTTGTGTGCAACATTGGCTCAGTTTCAAATAGTGCAATTTTTACAGTTTCTAACACACAATTCAACAAAACTTGACGTTTTAATCTCACAGAATGGGCATATGATTAGTGAAACGGAGCAGTACACATTTCTAGGTGTTCAGATAGATAGTAAACTGTCGTGGAAAGTCCATGTTCAGGATCTTGCTCCAAGACCTAATGCTGCCATTTTTACTATTAGAACGGTACCTGAAGTGAAGTGAGTGATCGTTCGACCGGGAAATTAGACTACTTTGCTTATTTTCATTCGCTTATGTCATATGGTATTATATTTTGGGGTTACTCTTCCCATTCTAAAAGGATATTTTTGGCTCAGAAACGGGTGGTTCGGGCAATAAGTGGTGTAAGTCCACGAACCTCTTGTCGACTCCTGTTCACCAGTCTGGGTATTTTGACATTGGCCTCTCAATATATATAGTCCTACTGTCATTTCTTGTAAACAATATTACCCTATTCCGAAGAATAAGCAGCTTTCACTCAGTTAATACTCTGCAGCTACTGATCAGATATGTTTTGAGTGACGTGTTTCAGGGGCTTCTAAAATCATCTCCCCAATTCTCGAAGAAGAGCACAGATGTCGTGTGTTAAATAACTTACTTCACAATAAAAACCTGTAAAAATGGGGTCATGATTGTCTAAATAAATATAAGAGCTTTGATTAAAAAAGGCGTTCTTTATTGCTCAACCATTGAAACAGTATTTGCACATTGTCTGAAGCACGTATAAAACTGTTTTCTTCTCCTCAACCATACACATGCTTGAGTTGTATTGATGGAATGTTGAATGATTCCACATTCCAGATAGCAGCATTCTTGAAAACTTCACACTTCCAGACCACCTTCTCACGACCTTTGACGTACAAAATGCTTCTCTGTGATCAAAGTTTTAGAACAATGTCAGCATGTCCTCATAGCTCATTCCTGTTTCATTCCAATGTATTCCATGATGAAATCGAGTCAGGAAATGTAGGTTTCAGACCTATCTATTTAAGGAAGTTGTAAAAACCTATAATATTACATTGTGCTTCTACTTTGAAATGAAGCACTGACAGCTGGGTGGAATGATTTTATACAAGGGTGAGTCAAATGAAAACCTTAAATTTGTAATAACAAATCGAAATTTCGCGCCGTTATCCTGTAAGTTGCTACAAACAGCGTGCAGAATGGCCTGTAGGTGGCAGCATAGTGCAAATGCACACATACCGTCAAAGTATCAGTATAAAGATGGCCGCCCCACTTGCGACTTGCACCAGGGAAGAACAGCGTTTTGTTATTCGGTTTTTGCGTCGTGAATGTATTAAACCTATTGAAATTCATCGATAAATGAAGGTTCAGTACGGTTATGCATGTCTGTCGCAGCAACAAGTCTACAAGTGGAGCAGGAAGTTCGCAAATGGTGTGACTTCAGTGCGTGATGACTGGGTGTTGTGTGATGTCCTTAGGTTAGTTAGGTTTAAGTAGTTCTAAGTTCTAGGGGACTGATGACCATAGATGTTAAGTCCCATAGTGCCCAGAGCCATTTTGACTTCAGTGGAAGATGCTCCTCGTCCAGGCCAGGCACAACGAGTTGTGACTCCGCAGAACATTGCAGCAGTTGAAGCCATAGTGAAGGAAAACCGCCGAGTGACACTCAATGACATTGCAGCATGTTTACAGATTAGTCATGGGCAGCACACCACATTGTGCATGATGTGCTCCAGTTTCACAAAGTGTCTGCAAGATGGGTGCCATGGCTGTTGACTCCAGAAATGAAAGAACGACGTGTTGAAGCTTGTGAAGAACTTCTTTGGCGCTTTGAATGAGGGGGTGATGGCTTCCTTGCAAGAATCGTTACTTGGGATGAAACTTGGGTTCACTCCCACCAACCAGAAATGAAGGGAGCAAGCAAGAAATGGCACCATTACTCGTCACCAAAACCAAAGAAGTTTCTAACAGAAACATCAGCAGGGAAGGTTATGCCGAATCTCTTTTGGGACGAAAAAGGCCTCATTTTGGAGCATTACATGCCTAGAAGGAGCACTGTCACCAGTGCATCATACATAGATCTCCTAAAAATCATCTGTGGCCTGAAATCAAATCAAAGTGACGTGGATTGCTGTCAGCAGGTGTCCTTTTGCAACATGTCAATGCAAGGCCCAACACTGCACGTACAACGGTTGCAGCAATCACAGACCTGCATTTTGAGTGTCTTTCTCATCCACCATACTCACCAGACCTTGCCCAAGTGATTTCCATATGTTTGGACCACTAAAAGACGCAACGCGAGGAAAGGAGTTCCGTCCTGATGAAGAGGTACACCACACGGTCCATGAGTGGTTTCACGGACTACAAGAACAATTTATGCACTTTGTAATCGCTGGAGGACTTCTATTTAGTGCGGGGGAGATTATGTTGGAAAGTGATGCAGCTTTGTACCACTTCTGCACAATAAATAATATTTTTAAAAAATCTGTAAGGTTTTCATTTGACTCACCCTCGTATCTCATGCCTATGATGATGTTTGCTTGAAGTGGAGACATATCACGACTCCCTTACCTTGAAAAATCGACTAGATTCCTCTCCTAGTCCACAATATTTAGCTCGAAATGGTGTAATGCCTGGGCAGTCCATGGATGGAATATTGGACTTTCTGACACTTAAGTGATTTTGTATCCTGGACCCACTGCAGAAGAAAAAGCGGAAATTGTGTTAATCAGTCTCCCATTAAGATATGAAGTCCTTGCTGTATAACATTCAATGTTTTCCATACCAATCCATTACAGTCCTGAAATACATATTAAACAGTTCACTATCATGAGTGGTTTGTAGTTTATATTGGCATCGGTTCATTCCTGTTTGCAGCACCTTGTATAGGACAAGGGGTTATTTTTAGGAAATATGGTGTGAAATGTGATTTAGTGTGTTTCAGTGCACAATGCGCCAGCCTCACGGCAGACAGCAGATGAAGGCTGGCTGGCACGTTATGCAGGTGACACAGTTTTGCAACGAGCGTCGGTGTGTGTGTGTATGTGCGCGGCAGCCATCAACAGCCAGAATGCAGCATTAGCAGAATTATGCAGGCGCAGGCCACATGTGGTGCGGATACATTAGCCAACTCATCGGGAACATTCTGATAAGGATGGTGCCGCGTAACTGGCGGATTCAGCAGTGGTCTTCACTATTTAAAGGCATCAGAGGTGAGCGTCGGCATCGGTTCGACCAGTTGGGTGTTCGGTCACTGTTACGTCATCGTCATCTGTGACGCTGTCCCGAGGACCAGCTGGTGGAGGGCGTTTCCCGCTGCTGCACCCGCGACTCCCGGCGTCATCACGAGCCGCAGCGCCTGCAGGAGGCGACCTAGGCCGGGCCTTGTGCTGCTAACCTCCTACCGCCTGCACAGCTGCTGACCGAGCACAGTGTCGCATTCCCTGGGCTGCGCGCATCAGCACGTCTCCACCGCAACACGAGCAGTGTGGCTGAGCTACCGGATAATGTATTGGGAGAACCAAAATAAAGAGGAAGATTGCTAAAAACAGCCACCTTCTTCTACCCAGCCACACACTACAACCCCGACCACGCCACCCACTTCAGTCATCCTATTAGAACCTGTTCAAACAGCTGTACACCCAGTCATTGCTTAATATGTAGAACCTACGTATCTCTAACCATCAACATATACACTAATGAGCCAAAACGTTATGACCACCTGCTTAGTAACTTGTCTGTCTGTCTTTGGAATGACATGCATAACTGATTCTGCACATCAGGGGTCCGACAGTTTGTTGGTAGGTTTGTGGCAGTATTTGGTTTAAATGTCTGTGCGCAGGTCATGTAATTCATGTAAATCACAGACTGCTGATGGGGCTTGATAGCGAGCCAGATGGTTCCCATAGAATTTACATCAGGCGAATTTCGTCGATGGAACATCAACGTGAGTTCACTTTAATACTCCTCAAACCACTGTAGAATGGTTCTGGCTCTGAGACAAGGATAATTATACTGCTGAGAAATGACATCACTGTCGTCAAAGACAAAAAGCATGAAGGGATGCAGGTAATTCACAGCTGTCAGTGTGTCTTCGATTACTACCGAAGGTCTTATGCAAGCACAGGAAAATGTCCCCATAGCATAACACTGCTCCCACCAGTCTACGCCCCTGGTGTGGTGAACGTTTTGAGCCACTGTTCACCTCGATGATGCTTTTCGGCATAAATGCCATAGACCACCGTCTATCCTACTTTACAGAGCAGACGAGCCTCTGAACCCTACGTTCTGTGAAAAGTCATGGACATCCAACCCTTTAGCGCCTAGTGGTAATTTCGGTGTTGTTCTACCTCTTTCTGTAGATGCTGACTACAGCAGCACATGAACATTCGACCAGCTCCGCCGTTTTCGAAATATTCGTTCACAGGCTCTGCGTAATAATAATCTGCCCTTTGTCAGAGTCGCTTATCTCGATGGATTTGCTCGTTTGCAGCCCATATATTCGCCAGGGTGATTCCCTGTCCATGTCTGCCCCGCTTACATACTTTTGTTATCGTGTCACGTGCCTTCAACGTCACAAGCCAGCATCTAACGTCGTGGTGGGCAGTGGTCATGTTGTTTCGCCTTATCAGTGTATTTGAAACCTTCATTCAGTCATGCAGTCATAATTACTGCCTCTTATCAATGAAACTCGCTTGTCATAAGTCACCCAAACTTTTTATTATAACACATCCTTGTGGGAATGTTTTGCATGCTGGCTTATGTTATTCATGAACAACTGTTTCCATATTTTTTTACGTGATGAAACGTCTTTCCCGTAACTCTGAAATTGTTGTAATTTCATTTGAGTGAGTCGTATTCCTTGCATTTCTACAGGCAGCCGTAATTGTTCTATTATTTAATTCGGGTCATCATAATAGAAAGGGTGGTCAGAAAATGTCTGAAACGCTTGGAGGAATGTTGTGGGGCAGGTTGTAGTGAGACATAAATGTTAAGAAAAAAATTCGATACGCTGCGCCGTTTCCGCGTCATTTAGCATTGAAGTTAGCCTATCAGATCGTCACATGCACAAATTCAAGTTTCAGCGAACCTAACAAAGCACTCGTTGGCCAACACCGCCGCTGGCAGGCCGCTTGAATGTGAGCGCACACGCCCCAATTGGTTAATTTCAATGCTAAATAATTCGGAAACGGCGAAACGTGTAGAATTTTCTCTTAACATTTATGTCTCAGTGCAACCTGTTCTGCAAAATCCCTACAAGCGTTTCACACATTTTCTGACCACTCTGTATGTAGTCCAGAGGTGGGCTGGTTATTCTCCTCTGCTGGCTGTCGGCCCTTTCAACTAGTGCTATGCCTGCCCATTAATTCTAGTTTAATAACAGTCCTGTCTTTCACTCTGGTTGGGCATCTCAGTTCTCCACTGACTTTCTTATGAATACTTGTCAATATCTCCCTGTTCTTTTGTAGACCTTTCTCTAAATAATTCTCCAGCTTTGTTGCTCTTAGGAATATTAGATTCAGGAAACCAGGTGTGTTTTCAAATTCTCTATCGCTAAGCCATACTGTTAAACTTACGGGCTGCTTGCCCAGCGTACAAGGTTTTACCCTGTTGAGTCCATATACACTGACAGCAAAAAATCCCAACACCAAGAAGGAGTTTTGCGACATGAACGAAAGTTGGTAGACGTATTTCTACATCTGAAAGATGATGTCTGCTCAAATTTAGCGCCAATCATATAAGAGTGGTGCTAGTAGCGCCACTATGAGGTTGCAAATCAGGGTTCTTTAAGCACACACTAAAACAGTTGTGAGTATTAGTTACCTTTGAGACTGGACCTGGTAAGAATGTTAGTCAAGAATGCCTTCAAGGCGACAAAGACGCCATTAGAAGCACCTCACTGAGTTTGAACAAGGTCGTGTAATATGGCTACAAGAAACTGGATGTTCCTTCTACAATACTGCAGAAAGACTTGGCAGAAATGTAGCCACTGCGCATAGATGCTAGCAGCGGTGATTATGATTATGTGCGATGGCAAGAGGACTGGGCTCTTGATGGCTATGTGACACCATCGTGTTTGGCATGTGGCTCTGGCGTATCTTACTGCATCTGTCGCACAATCCGAGCAGCAGTGGCCCCACAGTGACACAACGAACCGTTACAAATAGGTTATTTCAAAGACAGCTCCAAGCCAGACGCCTTATAGCGTGTATTCCATTGACCCCAAACCACTGCCTTTTGCGACTTCAGTGGTGTCAACTGAGAGCTCATTGTAAGGCAGGGTGGAGGTCTGTCGTGTTTTCAGATGAAAGCTGTTTCTATCTCAGTGCCAGTGATGACTGTATGTTCGTTAAAAGGAGGCCAGTTGAGGGCCTACAATCAACCCGTCTGCATAATAGACACACTGGATCTACAGATGGAGCTATTTTCTAGGATGTGAACTCGTATGACAGAAAGAGCACTCTGGTAGTTATGCCACAAACCCTGACTGCAAATTTGTATGACAGTCTGTGGATTCGACCAGTGGTGCTGACATTCATGAACAGCATTCCAAAGGATGTTTTCCAAAGGATAACGCTCGTCCACACACCACTCTTGTAACCGAGCATACTCTACAGAGTGTTGACATAATGCCTTGGCCTACTTGATCAACAAATCTGTCTCCAATCGAGCACTTATCTGATATCATCGGATGACAACACCAGCACCATCCACAAACAACATTAACCGACTGTGTATTGACGGACCAAGTGCAACAGGCATGGAACTCCATCCCACAAACTGACATCCAACACCTGTACAGCGAAGTGCATGCACAGTTGCATGCTTGCATTCAACATTCTGGGGGTTACACCGATTATTAATGTACTAGCATTTCATATTAGCAATGGCTTATCTCACACTTACATTAACCTGTGTCTTTGCAATGTTACTCATTTAAATATATTAGCTACACAAACGTATTCCCAAACTTTCATTACTCTACATTAATTATTTTTTGTTTCGATTGTTTCCCGGCATATATACCTACTCGAACCGAATTCCCTTACGATGTGTTAACACTGACAGAAGAGGTTGCTTTCGCCACAAGCTGAAGACCTCAAAATTTGAGTGTGGATATCATTGGGAAGCAACAATCCTTTCTACTTCATATTCCTCCTTAGGTTTCCAGCGCCACTGCAGGAAAGTCTTGTACCGTAAACTCTTTATGATGATGGTGCTTCATCCACTCACCCATGGGGATGAGTATGCGTTTATATTATTGTGCTGGGGTTTTGATAGATACAAAATAATGAAAAAACATGTGAATTACTTGCTGTGGTGTCACCGCCAGACACCACACTTGCTAGGTGGTAGCACTCGCCCCAGTTGGACAGCCCACTTTGCTAGCGATGGTTCACTGTCTACATACGCTCTCATTTGCCGAGACGACAGTTTAGCATAGCCTTCAGCTACGTCATTTGCTACGACCTAGCAAAGCGCCATATTCAGTTACTATTCTCAACAGATAATATTGTGAATCATGTACCGTCAAGAGCGATGTTCATCATTAATGGATTAAAGTTAAGTATCAAACTAATTACGTCCGCTTTCTGAATTCTAATTCCTTGTCATGTTCCAGACCTCACGTCAGTATAGTTCTTCCCTCATCACGCCAGCCTGCGTGAGCTGAAACGCGTGCATTTCGGCCCCCACTAGTAACACGGTGTTGGCTCTTCTGCCAACACAACACTTGCTGTTTTTGTTTCGTTTTTATAAGTTCTTACATATTTCTGGATATGTAAATATACCTAAGTTTGAACGTAACTTCATGCTAATATCTGGCACAATTGCATAATATATTGTTCCATTGTTCCATCCATTGTAAGAAGTAGATGTCGTACAGCTGAGCAACTATTTCCTCCAGGTTTTGGGGGGGGGGGGGGGGGCGGGGGTTGCTGCACTTGCTGCAGTAAATTGATCCACAGTTTCTGATAGAATCTCCGGACAGTAGGTTGCAACTGAATCTGTGGCGTAGTGCCTGCTGTATCATATAACCAGTACACATTAAGTTTCTAAAGGTGGATACCTCCTAGTACACACGCTCACTCACATCATAAATTTTTATTTTTCGGAAGTGCTGTATGGTTACCCAACTCTACTGATGGTGTCTCGGTACTTCCACGGAACACTGCGAATATCACTACTGGAAAGAACACACAGTCTGAAGATATCCAGACGTTGATGTACTTACATGTACTGATGTTCAGATTGTATGTAATGTTGAACAGCAGAATAAGGTCTCATAATGGAATTTCCTATGATGCTGTACCGTACTTTTACGTTCCACGGCCGTTGAAGTTGCACCTAACGAAGCCAATGTGAATTTTCGGCTGCCCAGTAGTGCATGTTATGCAAATTGACATTAGCGTCGTTAGTAAACGTTGCTTCATCGGTAAAGAGCATTCGTTGGAGGGACGTAGGGTCGTCCCTCAGCTGCTGAAAGGCAACCGGCAAAATTCCGTACGACGGTCGAAATCACGGTCTTCGAGTGCCTGATGTAGTGACAGATGATAGTGACAGAAATTCTGTCGATGCAGGATGCAATTGACACTCGTCTGGCTGGTTCCATGCACCTTGGCAATATGGTTCGCACCACTGTGGGGATGCATTAGCGTCGTCGCCTGAACGGCTTCTTCGTGTTCTCTGTCCAATTGCAGTCTCCTTTCTTGTCTTCTTTTTGACGTTCAATCAGCCTGTTCCCACTAGCGGCATAATTCGTGCAATTGTCTGGTGCATCAGACATTAGCGATCCGGATAGATAGCCCTATACCACCGTACTTTTTTCTACGGTATTTCGTTTACTTTCGCCATATAAAAGTTGTATACTCAACTTCTCACCGGTGTACATATCTGCACGCAACGAATGTTGAAATAGAAATGGGCGGCTTGCAGTGCAGACAAGTAAACGGGCAAATGTGTTGACATTCTGACACGAGTTCTGCTTGGCGGTGTTTGCACGCTAATGCCGATTCCGACCACCGTGCTCTCAAATTCTAGGACATTTCTCGAATACTTTTACGACAGGTTTCAACGTCAATGTTAACAAACGCTGTAACACTAAAATTGTCTTTTCAAGGTATATCGAATGCAGTTATAAAAAGTATACGGTTCCATTTTTAAAAAACGTACTTGCTTCTGTATCTCTGTATTAACCAAGCAAAACAAAAAGGAAAAAAAAAAATTACGTGCCTATCGACGTTCTAACATTTGCCGTAAATCGCGTTTCGACATGTGTAACCGTTCACGAAATAAAAGCAGTGTTATGTCTCACTTGACTCACTCTTTATACTTAGCTATATGTAAGAGATTATAAAAACCCCTGCATTCCAGTGTAAACGAACTGTTGTCACCATGCAGTGAACGAAGCAACCGCACTACAAGGGTGTCATAGCAAGCGACCGGCCCTGCAATACTGAAGCTGCAAACCAGAACAACTAGAAGACCTGATCATTACTTCCCAATAATACAGTTTCTTTGGTTGTTGGGCCTATGGGCTGTGGGTAAACTAATCTCGGCCTAACGGTGTTAACACATCCTGAGGGAATCTACTTCTAGCGTGTATATATTTCTTCAAAAACATAGTTTCCACCAAAATAGCAGCTATTTCAGGAGATTTTGAACAGCATTGAGGGAGTAACATACCAGGCGTTCAGCAAAAGCAGTGATATTCGACTGCTTGAAAAAGTAAGCGAGACAGTGTAGTCGTATTCGATAACATCGCAGTGGAAAGTCGGGAAGACATCCACAGATATTTCTGCTTTGCTCGCAATATGCAAGTCAATATATTTTATTTGAACCACACACACTCAAGGACCCCGAAGCAGTTGCTCCTGGATAATGGAACCTCATTATCGTTTTCAAACAGGATGTGAGGCTGCTTTACATACTGAATTTGCATATGAGACTCTGTTGCTTATCTACTTTCAGATTGAGTTTTATTTGTCAACTTCCCACCTATACTGCGTGTTATTCACGTGAGTGGTTAAGGGGTTGGGTGTAGCAATATAGGTAACCCGCTCCCCAAACATTCTTGTAGTAGTTTTTTTTTCATTAAACGCATCTGGTCTTGACTACGGGAACTCCTTTTCGCTGTAGCGAAAACACGGTGGATTTTCGCACGTGCTGGAACAGCTGCCGGTCATTTAGAATGCAGGTTCTTCTGCTAGTGGGCTACTTCGACAGTCGGACGAGTATTTGCAGGGATTGTCCTCCTGGCTAAACTTCTGTGAACAATGGGGGCAGAATGGAAAACTGGTGTCCTCAGTAGCAGAACGGGAAGCCACTGGTGGAAGGGGTGAGAACTCTGTCTTGTTAGTAGACTTCGTGTGGCGTCCTCAGCTGCCCACTTACCGTTATGCTGCTGTGTGTGGTTGCCAGACACGTTTCCTCAAACAAAATATATAGCCACTCGCGTGTATGCAGATTTCCAGACTTTGCTTTTCCTATGGGAACGGTGTGCGAAGGCCCACAAAATTACCAGAATTTTCGACAAACAAGTATGCACGTGAGATGGGGCGGCACTCGCCTCCCATTTCCAAGTACATGTATGTCATTGGCAGATACATTTTAACTTTATCGTGGGAGCTACGAATAGACTTCCACTTCCCTGACAAGAGCATTTAGACCCTCTCTGGGACTGGCTAGAAAACAATGTGTGGGACGCCTTTCCAAGGGCTGGAAGAAGGCCACTAAAAATTGGAGAGGCATTTGCAGTTGTACTAGGATTCGTATGAATATTCTGATTCGAAGTTCTACACACATCAAGAAACGTTTTGCACCACTTTGGTTCCGAGAGTTCCGGGACCTGTACAGAAAATTGGATTAGAGTTCAACATAAACATCATTTCCACTCTTTTTATTGCTTATGGAAACCATACATAGCGTGTTGTACCACCATACAGCGAGACCTTCAGAGGTGGTGGTCCAGATTGCTGTACACACTGGTACCTATAATACCCAGTGGCATGTCCTCTTGCATTGATGCATGCCTGTATTCGTCGTGGAATACTATCCACAAGCTCATCACGGCACTGTCGGACCAGATTGCCCCTCTTCAACGGCGATTCGGCGTAGAACCCTCAGAGTGGTTGGTGGATCATGTCGTCCATAAATAGCCCTTTTCAATCTATCCCAGGCATGATCGATAGGGTTCATGTCTGGAGAACATGCTGGCCACTCTGGTCAAGCGATGTCGTTATCCTGAAGGAAGTCATTCACAATATGTGCACGATGGTGGCGCGAATTTTTGTCCATGAAGACGAATGCCTCGCCAATATGCTGCCAATATGGTTGCACTATCGGTCGGAGGACGGCATTCACATATCGTACAGCCTTACGGCACTTTCCATGACGACCAGCGGCGTACGTCGGCCCCACATACTGCCACCCCAAAACAGCAGGGAACCTCCACCTTCCTGCAATCGCTGGACAGTGTGTCTACGGCGTTCAGCCTGACCAGGTTGCTTCCAAACACGTCTCTGACGATTGTCTGGTAGAAGGCATATGCGACACTCATCGGTGAAGAGAACATTATGCCAAATCTGAGCATTCCATTTGGCTCGTTGTTGGGCCCATCTGCACCACGATACATGGTGTCGTTCTTGCAAAGATGGTCCTCGCCACGGACGTCAGGAGTCAAGATGCGCATCATGCAGCCTATTGTGCACAGTTTGAGTTGTAACATTACGTCTTGGGGCGGCACGAAAAGCGTTATTCAACATGGTGGCTTTGCTGTCAGGGTTCCTCCGAGCCATAATCCGTAGGTAGCGGTCATCCAATGCAGTAGTAGCCATTGGGCAGCCTGAGCGAGGCATGTCATGGACAGTTCCTGTCTCTGTATATCTTCCTCATGTCTGAACAACATCGCTTTGGTTCACTCTGAGACGCCTGGACACTTTTCTTGTTGAGAGCCCTTCATGGCACAAAGTAACAATGTGGACGTGATCGAACTGTGGTATTGACCATCTAGGCATGGCTGAACTACAGGCAACACGAGCCATATACCTCCTTCCAGGTGGAATGACTGGAACTGATTGGCTGTCGAACCCCGTCCGTCTAACAGATGCTGCTCATGCATGGTTGTTTACATCTGTGGGCAGGTTTAGTGACATCTCTGAACAGTCAGAGGGGCTGTGTCTGTGATACAGTATCCACAGTCAATGTCTGTCTTCAGGAGTTCTGGGAAACGGGGTGATGCAAAACTTCTTTTGAGGTGTGTATTTGGTGAGGCTACTCTGTGCCATGTCTGTGAAGTTTCACTTTGAACTTACATGCATCTGCAGCGAGTAATCAGGAGCATGATGAAAACCGTGATTCGTGATCTCATCACACTGATCCAGCCCAGCAACAGTTAACAGCAGCCACAGTGCAGCACACCCAATTTGTCAGCAACCACCTCAGTAGCAGTCACGGTAAGATCACATTTGCAATTAACACTACTAACTTCAGGACCGCAATATACTGAGGGAAGGGTAGTTCATTCCTGGTTTCTGTATTTTAGTCTTCCTATCTTGATCTACGTGCTTCATGCACTGGTATGCAAGTTTTTTACAATCTAATTCTTCGAAAGGCATTTTTCTCCCAACCTCTCATGTTTGTTTCACTACCTAGATAACTTATTGGAGCTAACCCACCTAGTGACGCTTTTCTGTGATTCTTCCTTTATTCATTGATATGCTGTATGCTCTACTCAAATTCTTATGTTTTTTATGTTTTTTTCAATGACGGTAGAAAATATGATTCGTATGCTTTATGTGTCTGGGAGTAGTGGAACAGAGTATGTTCTACCCCACTCTCCATTGTTGCCAAATTTATTCAAGATGACGGATCCAGGATGTCAGCAATAGATATGGCAACATCGCAATGACGTCATGGCAGGCAGTACAAATTTTGGCGGGAAGATAAGTCAATTGGGGTACCTCCACTAACCTAACCCTCTCCCCTCCCCCCACCCCTCCACTTCTACAGGAAATGACGGGAAGTTCAAATTCAATCAGGACAATGCAACACACCAAAGCTACCTCCATTAACCTAGGAAAATGGCGGGAAAATAGGTCACTTGGGCTACCTGCACTAACCCAAGTCATTTGACCACCACCTCTAACTATGACTTGGTGGGAAAAGGACTCATCTGGTGCTGGATAGGATGGATATCAGTTTTTGTTTTCGAGGCAGTCTTTATTTAAACAGTCTGAGGCAGTACTGCCATCCAGTACGTTCACCACCAGGTCCAGGGTCCTACTGACGTAGTATACAGTACTGCCACCAGAGGCACCATCATCCGTCCTGTGACGTTATCCAAGATGGCGGTCTGGAGAAGGAAAATGGCGGGAAAACGACTCAGCCTGTTATGGGCTGCTGGAGAGAGGAAGAAGTGCACTTTATTTATTTCTGGAACAATTTATTTAGGGACGGATTTGACATAGTATATTTATTACACTGTTACAAAACATTCACCCTGATGTGCTTTAGGTCACAGTATATAGTCTACAGATCTGCAAACTACTCATAAATAATGCAGTACACTGATGTACAGAGACGCAAACAACTCGTAAATTACCAAAATAATGCGTAGCACACCCTACAGACCTGCAAACTATTCGTAGATCACCGAAATAATCATATAAAACGCTTTGCAGATACATTTACTAATTGTAAATGTCGAAATAATGCATTTCACAGCATACAGATCAGCAAACTACTCGTAAATCACCGAAATAATGCAGTTCACTGATGAGCAGACACGAAAACAACTAGTAAATTGTCAAAATAATGTATGTAAAACTCTGCAGACATGCTCGCTAAATATAAACTGTCGAAATAATGCAGTGCACAGCCTGCACACGTGCTCGCAAAATAATGCAACAGACATGAAAACACTCATTGCCCATAAAATGGCTTCAGAACTATAGTCAACCTCCACATATCAGCAAACTGCCCCCCCCCCCCCCCATACAGAGCACTAAGGCAAGAACGCCGGTCCCATACATGAGATGCCTCTGGCCCACACATGCTTGTTTACTGTTGCTGGCGCGATACCTCTCTACTTGTAGATACTGACATCACAGATCACTCTATAGAAGTGTGTTCCAATGCTTCCTATAATAGCACAGGGTGCATTGTTCCTGGCGATCCTAACAGGACATTCGAGGTGCGTATTGCCGTGCATGTGTGCTTACCTGCCCAGCCTGCATGATGAATGGTCGCGAAATGTTTGCATAGTGGCCAGGACCTGTTTACGAAAATAGCCCAGGATAACACCGGTTGCATTCTTCCCAATACTCCTAACGAGACATCTTGTCTTCCCTTTCTCAAAATCGTGATGTCTTGCTGTCAACATATGTCTCAGAAACGTTAAACATTCTCACCACTAAAAGCCTTTATCATGTCTGTGCACACTCGTGAAAATAACATTAATCATAAAAGCATTCTTGTTGTTTGGAAAGAGAGCCCTGTCTAAGCACAGACGGGGGGAAATCAGAACAATTACACAAAGAGAATTCGAAGCCCTGTCCTACAGAAGAGAAAAATGGCATGAATTTTTGGTATCCTGCATCTACTGGTCTGGAGATGTCGTAATGCCACAGTGGCAGATGAGTGATGGCATCCCCACCAGAGATTAATTCCTGCTTTCTCAGAACTTTCCGTAGATACCATGCCTCCATCTTGTTTGAATCAGTTTGTAGACGCTCATATGCCCCAGCATGAAGGACATATTTTGAATTAATGGAGAATTCTGATTGGATCTTACTGAATTTACCATCCAAGTTACTGATGCTGCTGGAGTTGAAGCTCTGTCCACCTTTTCTTTTTTTTCTTTCTGCAGATGAGACTTTCAGGTGCCAAACTATTTTGTGCAGATCACCATATTGCACTGACAACTAAACCCTGCAAAGTAGCCGGCAGATTGTGAAATAGGAGAAGATTCTTACTCAATTACACTGTTCTTCCACTGAGGACAGAAGCTTGAATATTAGAGCATGAAACCGATCTCCAACCTGACAATATATCACCACGAGCCGAGTTGATGTAGTAAACATACAATAGCTATTGACCACCAGACACTCGTACATATACCGCAAAGACAGACAGCATAAGCACATGCACCGTAGGTACACTCCTCGCTGCAATAGATATTTTCCACAAGGTCAGGCGGTCATCCGCCCCCCAAGCGTGACCAGAGCATACTCACTGGACTGAAGTCACTCTCAGAACTGTTCTACAAGTTCAGGGCCAGCTCCCCTCGGCACAAAAGCGTTCCTGCTTCTGGCCCCGACCTGCTTGCTTGCCTGCTTTTCTACACCAATCTCCAGACTCTGGAATTACAAGAACACATGTATTTTCACATGGTTTGCCTGAATATTATACCATTTACGCGATACTTCACGATATCAAGCATATAGCTATTTCACTTGCATAGCAGCACTGCTCACACAACATAATTCCGAAGATACAGACTGGAAATTATTTCTCTAGAAACCTGAAACTTTAGTGAGGTGGAGCATGCTGTAAACCACTGAGTAACTAGAACTTAGCCCATCTGCAAAGACATTTACGTGAGAACTCGAAAAAAATAAAATAGGGGAAACTGATTTTTCCACTCACGAATACCAATGTTGGTGATGTAACATATTCGAAATCATCCCTATAATTTACAAAGTCAACTAAGGTGTTTCTCATGTCTAGAGAACCAGCAAACGTGTCTTCCACAGGTCTTTCACCTGCTAGATGCACACACAACAATCCATGTTTCCTCATCTAAATAAAGGCGCGAAATGTGCAGAAGCTGTCAACCAGACAATTTACATTGGAGGGAATAATGGTCCAGTGCAATCACACGTCCATATTGAATCTTCTCAAATTTTTATGCGGTCACAAAAGCTGTCGAACACATACTACGTATTAGTTCGCTATTCACCCGTCTAGAGGATGACACGGTTAATTCAGCTACGTTCCTACACCCTAACAGGCCTCTGCATTTGGACAGCTCCTACCATTAGTCGGAAACGCGACTCATTCCCACCACAGGCACATGCACTACATGTCAAGCACACATAGAATCATCCTAGGAAAACCGGCCACATTTATATTTTATCCCTGTACTTACAATTAAATATTGCGATTGTGGTCTCAATAGGATGACATTCAACAATGAGCAAAGTATCAGAAAGAAATCCTGCTGACAGCTGTGGCTCTGGAAATAGAAATATCTGTATCATTCCTATGACTTCACATACTCTTCCCTGTGCTGTCACAGTATTTCACGTCAAATCCATACCTTCCTATCGACTGGACATAGTCATTTCCTTTGCACATGTCGGAACACAAACATGTACTTTGCAAACCTGTGCGCAAGGCGAACCTATCACTCGTCCCCTACTACTTAGTATAATACTCTCCCAATAACTGACTGCTGGCGATAGGAAATAATACTGAGAGAAAATCACCAATTGGTGGACATTTTTCATAAGTTTTTCCTGCAAGTGCGGCCACTGGGTCTTAGAAAAAGAGGCATAATCGTCTTACAAACCGCCAGATGTTAAAAAAAACATGATCGCAACGACCTTATTACTATTTACAAGCGGTATTGATTTTACAAGTGCATTAGCCAGGTATGTTATACCGACAAATCGTTCGCGTCAGCCACGTTTAATAGTAATGATAAGATACAAATTACTTTTCAGCATCAACATGGGTTGACACTTCCATGGAAGAGCTTCCTGTATTTGGAGGTTGTATTTGCATCTAAGAAGCTTCGGCAACATCATTAACATCGCGGCTTACATGTAATGCATTCGCCTTTCTGTGTCAAGAAACAAGACATGAACTTAATGGGGTTAAAATCGACCACACAAGAAACGTTGGGCTCACATCGTCTCGCAAAACATACATCTCTGCATTAATATCGGATCTGACTGCCCTAAAAAACTGCGGATCGATAGTTAAATCCCTTAGTGTGTGCATTCCAGTCAAAGTGTTACTGGACTTCGTTGAAGACAGCAATGGTATTATTATGAACGCTAAACAGGAGCTGATTCTAGTTCAAAGCGCTACAGATAACAACTAATACGTTCTAGAACAAGGAGAAGAAAAGCATAAAAAGTGCTGGATAAACTGACACGGAAAGTAACGCACCTATCTTTACCACACAAAGAGAATTTGAAACTTTCACGTGTTCTGAATTCAGGAGTGCAACTGGCCTTAACTTTCCATTCACGAGAGTTGTTTTAATATCCGATCCTTCCACAGTAATCTCGCCAAGCATGGACTCTTGAAGGTTTCCAACCAGCTAGAAACGCCTTGCTTTAGTATTGTAGCGCTGCAAACAGGCAAGAAGGGAGCCTTCAGAAGGATTCGAGAATTTCTGAAAAATGTTAACTAATCAGTGCTATAGTTTACCTAAACTTCAAGCTTTTTCCGTACGATAATTTACATCTCGAATGGAACATAAACGTATATGGACTACTGTATGACATGTACACAAGATTTTACATATCGTATTACGAGATTGTCGATGGTTTCGAATGCACACTTAGCCCACAGCAGTTTAAGGAATTATCACCCACAGTGGCGACAAACTGTTGAAAGCAAAATAAGGCAGTGGAGACTGGAACTGTGGACGTACGTTTTGAATGCGAATCGTCCAAAAACTAGCCAGCAGGCACTGTAGCGTATGCATTAATACTACACAACCATCTCGTAAACTACTCGCCACTAACGTGAATTGTACAACGTGTAGTATAAATGAATAGGCATTACTAAACGTGCAACGCATTATACAACGATGCCTCAAAAAGCAAAGATCGTTGCAGGCATACAAAAGTTTTACAACGAGTGCGGAAAATTTTTATTTAAAGATGTAGTGTTCCTTGCATTCTCCGACGCCGGACAAGTACTAACGCGATTTTCTGCAGTCGTTTCCTCACCCAAAAAGTTTAGCTCAGAGCAGCGTGCTAAAACTCGAAAAACCGCGGTGTGGTTAACACGATTATACCGCACAAATCGCTGGGATGACGAAGGAATGGTGTACGGAGATATGGTGACATCGTCCCAAACATATGATTATAGAGCTATTATAGTTTACGGCAAAGCTTATGAGAAGATTTCCCGATTTCAAGAAATTTATAAATTTACGTCTATACAGAATCTGGAAACAGAAGGACGTACTGCTTTCAAGTACCCCAGGGAAGTGTGGTAGGTCCGCTGTTGTTTCCTATCTACATAAATGATCTTTTGGATAGGGTGGATAGCAATGTGCGGCTGCTTACTGATGATGCTGTGGTGTACGGGAAGGTGTCGTCGTTGAGTGACTGTAGGAGGATACAAGATGACTTGTACAGGATTTGTGATTGGTGTAAAGCATGGCAGCTAACTCTAAACATAGATAAATGTAAATTAATGCAGATGAATAGGAAAAAGAATCAAGTAATGCTTGAATACTCCATTAGTAGTGTAGCGCTTGACACAGTCACGTCGATTAAATATTTGGGCGTAACATTGCAGAGGGATATGAAGTGGGACAAGCATGTAATGGCAGTTGTGGGGAAGGCGGATAGTCGTCTTCGGTTCATTGGTAGAATTTTGGGAAGATGTGGTTCATCTGTAAAGGAGACGGCTTATAAAACACTAATTCGACCTATTCTTGAGTACTGCTCGAGCGTTTGGAATCCCTATTAGGTCGGATTGAGGGAGGACATAGAAGCAATTCAGAGGCGGGCTGCTAGATTTGTTACTGGTAGGTTTGATCATCACGCGAGTGTTACGGAAATGCTTCAGGAACTCGGGCGGGAGTCTTTGGAGGAAAGGAGGCGTTCTTTTCGTGAATCGCTACTAAGGAAATTTAGAGAACCAGCATTTGAGGCTGACTGCAATACAATTTTACTGCCGCCAACTTACATTTCGCGGAAAGACCACAAAGATAAGATAAGAGAGATTAGGGCTCGTACAGAGGCATATAGGCAGTCATGTTTCCCTCGTTCTGTTTGGGAGTGGAACAGGGAGAGAAGATGCTAGTTGTGGTACGAGGTACCCTCCGCCACGCACCGTATGATGGATTGCGGAGTAGGCCCTATGTATGTAGATGTAGATCTAGATGAAGAAGAGATACGGACAACGTGGGTTTATGAATGCCTCAGAAAATGTACGACTATTATTCAGTTGGATTACCAGTAAAATAAATTGTTTCCTGTTTTCCACCTCCCAACTTACAGGCTCCACGTGAATATTTAGCTTACGCTTTTCGCTGTGCTGTCCATGAAGAAACAAAGACCGAAGCACTTGTGGCCCTTGCAAGCAGACGTGTCGTCAAGGAGGATACATCGTACCAGAAGGCGTTGACGCTGTGGCACTACCTTGATTAGGTTACACCGAGTCGCCTGGAACGTTATCGCAGTACTGCATCCGCACGTGTAGTAACATGCTTTGGTATGTTGGACGACATGTACCATGAATACATGCATAGTGCCAATCGTCAATGTAGGATTTCATGTACATACTTTTATGAACTAAACTCCCACTCTCACAAAAACACAAACGTAGTGGAACGGGTAGAAAAGTGCTACATGTGTGACAAAAACAACGAACATTAGTGCCACACTACATTCACATCAACGCAGATGTTTCCTCTCTCAGTAGATCTGCACTCACACCCAGATGCGCATGTCGCCTGTATAAAAATAATCAGTGCTGAAAGGCTCCCTATTCATTTCAGTCTAATCAACCATGAAGTGTTCTGCACAAGCTAATGAAGAAGGTGCACTTCTTTTTCAGGCGTTACAACTTTGTTTCAAGGATAACGTAACCACTTTTTGATGACGAGACAACAGCATTTCTACCGAATGATTTATGTGAAAGCAAACGCAATTTTTTTTTCTATATGTGTGTAATTTGTTTCACATTTGCATACTATACTTATGTGTACTTTTTATTTCTGTAAGTGAACAGATCGATATTAATCTACCACAACAAATGCCTATGATGACCTTTTCCACCCACAGATCGTGGGGTTTCGGTCTGATTATTGATGATCAGCTATATTCCATCGACAGTGAACTAACACCATTTACCACTCAGAGCTCATGGGGTTTCGATCAAGTTGTTGATTAGCTACCACAAGTTCAAATGGTTCAAATGGCTCTAGACACTATGGGACTTAACATCTGAGGTCATCAGTCCCCTAGACCTAGAACTACTTAAGCCTAACTAACCCAAGGACATCACACACATCCATGCCCGAGGCAGGATTCGAACCTGCGACCGTAGCGGTCGCGTGGTTCCAGACTGAAGCGCCTAGAACCGCTCGGCCACAACGGCCGGCTACCACAAGTACTGACGCCATTTTTTACTAGCTACAATGATAAATTTTTTATGCCTGAATAGTGTTTTTCTTTCTTTTGTTAGGTTAACTTGATGCTGATATTGAAAGGGAGGGAGTGGCAACCAAGTTAAATCGAAAAATATTAGAATATAGCTCACCCAATATTGTGGATCATAATGATGACGACTGGCTGAAAGCACTCCTTGTAAGTGAACATAGATGAATTTATCAGAAATGAATTATTATTGGTGGATGCACATATCTGTTGCTTGTATCTTTGCATGATACTTATCAATTTCGCTTCTTCTTCTATTGAAGAAAGAGTATTGGAAGGTTCTGGAGGTGGGTCACAGCACTACCACAGACCTTACGTTGATGCAGTCATTGATGTCTGCAACGCTTTGGACCAGCAGTAGCATGACAATGCCATCAACATCTGTGTCACCTCATCTGAGCTGTCAGGCTGCTCCCAACCCCTCCCCACCACCACCACCACCACCACCACCCCCAGCCTATCAGTTGCAGGACAGTGCTATTGATGTGTGCGTCACCTTTTGAGCGTTGTTAGGCTACTGCCCACAGTCTAGTGGTATCTGGGGCAGTATTTTCATCGTCATTGCCGTCACTCCATCCCTGATCTAGCAGTAAGGCCCCACAGCCCACCTTCTTCACCTACATCTAGTCACATTAGACTACTCTATTGTTGCTGGTACTTTCAGGGATAGGATCTTACAGTCCTGCATCGATAATGTCAATGCTGGATTCTGATATCTGACTACATTCCTTCATGCATGCCGAGAAGTGTTGGGAAAGGGCGCTCACTGAAATCATCAATGCGCAGTGGTATCCTGCCATCAGGTGCAAAGCTGTTCTCTACTACAAGCTGTCTCACCTCCCCCCACCCACTAAAGGAAGCAGCACTGACGCTGCAGATACAAGCATCATCGAACTTTCGGGGGTGTATGGCTTGATATTGCAGGACATGTTAATTTCAGAGCGGTATGTAACTTTTACCAAGAACATCATACTGATGTGTTTTTGCAATATGAAGTGAGGAGGTTCTGGTAAGGCCTTCAGCTGTTTACTCTGCCTTGATGTGTAGACACACGTTTCTGATCCTACTAGTGGGGGATCCAGTTTCATCCCTCTCCTAGGTGATACTTCCACTAAACAGGTATTAATGCTCAGAATCTAGATGAGAAGGATGAAAACTGCTTCGTATGGTTGCTTCAGGCTTGAAATAGAAATTAACTGAAAGATGCCTGCCATAAAGGTAAATAAAACACATCTAATATGTGCAGGCATTATAACTTAGCAGACATTTCATTCACAATCACAATATCAGACTTGACAAAATTTGGAAGACAGAACCCTAATTACTTAGTTCATGTTTGTGGTCTGTGTGTACATCTACATCTACACTTATACTCCGCAAGCCACCCAACGGTGTGTGGCGGAAGGCACTTTACGTGCCACTGTCTTTACCTCCCTTTCCTCTTCCAGTTTCGTATGGTTCGCGGGAAGAACGACTGCCGGGAAACCTCCGTGCGCGCTCGAATCTCTCTAATTTTACATTCGTGATCCCCTCGGGAGGTATAAGTAGGGGCAAGCAATATATTCGATACCTCATCCAGAAACGCTCCCTCTCGAAACCTGGACAGCAAGCTACACCGCGATGCAGAGCGCCTCTCTTGAAGAGTCTGCCACTTGAGTTTGCTAATCATCTCCGTAACGCTATCACGCTTACCAAATAACCCTGTGACGAAACGCGTCGTTCTTCTTTGGATCTTCTCTATCTCCTCCGTCAACCCAACCTGGTATGGATCCCACACTGATGAGCAATGCTCAAGTATAGGTCGAACGAGTGTTTTGTAAGCCACCTCCTTTGTTGATGGACTACATTTTCTAAGGACTCTCCCAATGAATCTCCACCTGGTACCCGCCTTACCAACAATTAATTTTATATGATCATTCCCCTTCAAATCGTTCCGCACGCACTCTCCCAGATATTTTACAGAAGTAACTGTTACCAGTGTTTTTTCCGCTATCATATAATCATACAATAAAGGATCCTTCTTTCTATGTATTCGCAATACATTACATTTGTCTATGTTAAGGGTCAGTTGCCACTCCCTGCACCAAGTGCCTATTCGCTGCAGATCTTCCTGCAAAAAATGGTTCAAATGGCTCTGAGCACCATGGGACTTAACTTCTGAGGTCATTAGTCCCCTAGAAGTTAGAACTACTTAAACCTAACTAACCTAAGGACATCACACAGCCGGCCGAAGTGGCCGTGCGGTTACAGGCGCTGCAGTCTGGAACCGCAAGACCGCTACGGTCGCAGGTTCGAATCCTGCCTCGGGCATGGATGTTTGTGATGTCCTTAGGTTAGTTAGGTTTAACTAGTTCTAAGTTCTAGGGGACTAATGACCTCAGCAGTTGAGTCCCATAGTGCTCAGAGCCATTTGAACCATTTTTTGATATCACACACATCCATGCCCGGGGCAGGATTCGAACCTGCGACCGTGGCGGTCGCGCGGTTCCAGACTGTAGCGCCTAGAACCACTCGGCCACTCCGGCCGGCGATCTTCCTGCATTTCGCTGCAATTTTCTAATGCTGCAACTTCTCTGTATACTACAGCATCATCTGCGAAAAGCCGCATGGAACTTCCGACACCATCTACTAGGTCATTTATATATATTGTGAAAATCAATGGTCCCATAACACTCCCCTGTGGCACGCCAGAGGTTACTTTAACGTCTGTAGATGTCTCTCCATTGAGAACAACATGCTGTGTTCTGTTTGCTAAAAACTCTTCAATCCAGCCACACAGCTGGTCTGATATTCCGTAGGCTCTTACTTTGTTTATCAGGCGACAGTGCGGAACTGTATCGAACGCCCTCCGGAAGTCAAGGAAAATGGCATCTACCTGGGAGCCTGTATCTAATATATTCTGGGTCTCATGAACAAATAAAGCGAGTTGGGTCTCACACGATCGCTGTTTCCAGAATCCATGTTGATTCCTACAGAGTAGATTCTGGGTTTCCAGAAACGACATGATACACGAGCAAAAAACATGTTCTAAAATTCTGCAACAGATCGACGTCAGAGATATAAGTGTATAGTTTTGCGCATCTGCTCGATGACCCTTCTTTAATACTGGGACTACCTGTGCTCTATTCCAATCATTTGGAACCTTCCGTTTCTCTAGAGACTTGTGGTACAGGGCTATTAGAAGAGGAGCAAGTTCTTTCGCGTGCTCTGTGTAGACTCGAATTGGTATCCTGTCAGGTCCAGTGGACTTTCCTCTGTTGAGTGATTTCAGTTGCTTTTCTATTCCTTGGACACTTATTTCGGTGTCAGCCATTTTTTCGTTTGTGCGAGGATTTAGCGAAGGAACTGCAGTGCGGTCTTCCTCTGCGAAACAGCTTTGGAAAAAGGTGTTTAGTATTTCAGCTTTATGCGTGTCAACCTCTGTTTCAATGCCATCATCATCCCAGAGTGTCTGGATATACTGTTTCGAGCCACTTACTGATTTTACGTAAGACCAGAACTTCCTAGGATTTTCTGTCAAGTCGGTACATAGAATTTTACTCTCAAATTCACTGAACGCTTCACTCATAGCCCTCCTTTCGCTAACTCTGACATCGTTTAGCTTCTGTTTGTCTGAGAGGTTTTGGCTGCGTTTAAACTTGCAGTGAAGCTCTCTTTGCTTTCGCAGTAGTTTCCTAACTTTGTTGTTGAACCACGGTGGGTTTTTCCCATCCCTCACACTTTTGCTCGGCACGTACCTGTCCAAAACGCATTTTACGATTGCCTTGAACTTTTTCCATAAACATTCAACATTGTCAGTGTGGGAACAGAAATTTTCGTTTCGATCTGTTAGGTAGTCTGAAATCTGCCTTCTATTACTCTTGCTAAACAGATAAACCTTCCTCCCTTTTTTTACATTCCTATTAACTTCCGTGAGTCTTGAGTATGGCACCTTGCATTTTAGCGTCCATAACACACCTCCGTCCTCCACTTACTGGTCCCTCCGTGGCTTACGTGCATTGCTGTCCCTGAAACCATACTTCCGTCTAAGCCTACTTCCTTTATATACATCCTAATATACAATAATTTATAGTACAGGAGATTATTTACTTTTTTTACTATTTAGTGCGCCGCCTTATAAAGCCCGTTTGCGGATGTATCAGCCGGAACTATTTGCGATCACGTGCCTCCCGTAGCAAAGTAATTCCTAGGCCAGCTGCGACCTCTGGTGAAGCCGTTCTACAGGTTCCACGAATGCCTAGTGGTCCCTGGCGGCCGTTGGTGGAGACATGGTGTTGTGTTGTGTTGTTCCCAACGGTAAGTCTTTGTTTTGGCAACATAGACGACGTAGATTTTCCTGGTGAATATACACACTATGATTCAAGCATCCCATGACGGTTGGACGTAAAGTGGGATGCTGATGCAGTAGGGGCTACAATGTCCGATTTGTGTGGCAACAGCAGGTGGTGGGTTGTTAAATAACACATGCATGCTGTGGCAGATTACCAAGGAGGTTACGGGGAATGACAGGGTCTCGTCTAGTACTTTGAATCAAAATTTGGGAGCCACACAATCATGAATGCAGGTACTGGATGTGACGATAAAACTGACAAAATTGTTGCAATCTTCAGGAGACAGTGTCTGGGATGCAAGAGCGGAGCTGACTGACTTCATGGGCAATTGAACCAGGTTTTTCTGTCCAAGGAGCAGCATTTGAAAGGACTGAGGATTGTTCAGGAATAGTTAGCATAGGAATTGCAGGTAGTAGTACAGCTGGGTACTCAGAACTTGTAATTCTATTACCATAGTGCAGCAGTGGAGGTGATGATGAATAATGCATGATTGAATGTGTTAGTGAGGATACCAGCAACAACCAAGCATGTGCTATTTAAATGTTACACAGTGGACACCTATCCAGTAAAGATAGTGACAATGAGGAAATTTGTGTAAGTGAGAGAAGACAGGGTATTGATAGCGATAGAAAACAGGGATCAGTATATGGTGATGACTGAGGGTATGCTACAGCAGCGCCAGAGCAGAATGGTTACCACATGCTCAGTACGCAAGGCCGCTATGGGTGGAAATGCACATCTCATGGATCACCACTGGATATACTCAATATACAACACTGTGGTAATGGCAGCCATTTGCTATGAGCAAGTGAAGCTTGTGGTAGCAAAACGTTTAGAGTTATAGGTTAGTGGATTGTTGATAGTGGGATCAAGTGTGATGTTACAGGACTAACATTCCATTTGTCAGCCACTATGATGGGAGTGGCTTTGTTAAATATAACACAACCACAGATGTATTGGCCAGATGAACCCATAGAGATGCTACCAAAGCAGAACCTTACCTTCCTTAGCACCACCTATGAAGCCAGCTTGGACCTTTTGTTAAGAATGTTTATAGCTAAGCAGCAGTGGCAAATCACAGCAGAACAATTGCTGCAGCTTGTCAGTCACTATCAAGGTGGCAGGCATCAAGTAATCATGTACTTAAATGACACAATTCCTAACGCCATAGTGACTGACTTTGCTTGGTTTAGCCATTATGTATGTGAGACAATGAGGGATTCCAAGGCCAGGTCCATGGACAATTCGAGTTATAATGGATTGGATTGTCCCATCAAGGGATGGAGAGTAGTTTCTTAAGTTCAGGATGAGTGCAATAATTGTCTAGTAAGTAGGAATAACCAATCTAGGAATAAGAGTATTTATCTGTAGAGTAAGGGCATAGTTACCAGAGTGGAAGACTGGTCAAAGTAAGACCCAAGGGGCTGGGTCTTCTCGATAGGAGAGGGCAGTGTAGTGCCACCACCCAGTCTTTGGACAGAAAATTATAAACCTTTCGAAAAGTAGCACAGAAGCTGCCACAGAGCACTGCATTAACATTCATGTGTCAGTAGCCGCCAGTGTGGCAACATGTAGGTCACAATAACAGATACTCCAGTGGAGTGTGAAGCAAAGATAGCCGAACACAGCAGTAAATGGCACCACACAGTGATAACTGTGTAACAAGCGGGATGGTGTCACTGCACCAGGGTTAGTCTCTCGTTATTATGGCGGGACTAGAAGCTGGGTTTTAGTAAAAAAATGAGCTATGGAGGCATATACATAAGTATGGCTTTTAAGGCAGGGATCCTTTCTCATTGTCATAAACCAGCAGCAATACCTTGACGCCAGAGCTACTGTGCACAATGAGTCGACTAGTCTTTGCCAGTAGCAGCAATGATTTCAAGACTGGGCAATGCGTGCCATCAGTGTTAAGTCCTTCATGGGACTAGGTGTCACATCACCATCAAGCTGCCGTCCATACCTATCAATTTTGACACTGAATTCCTAGTAGGACTTGGCACCAAAGTGCTGGCCACCATCCAACACCTGTACATGGTTAGTAGGTTGAAAATCACACACAGTAGACTCCACACGCCACCAGTACAATGATGTGCAGAGGTGGGGAACGGTTCCCTGAGTGGAATGCTGTTGCTGCACAACATGTAGCCCCACTGACATCAACAGCCATGGCCTCCAAAGGGCGCAAGCTGCAGCAATGCAGGGTGAGAGCTCAACAGCTATGAGTAGAGGCCACCACCCATTCAACGTTGAAATTTATTTCTGTAAGAAAGCAAAAAAAGAAAACATGATAAACTGTACACAAATTCTGAAAGGAAAGGACATAAGGGATCATTCTGATCAATTAAAGAAATATTACTCAATGAATACAGTTCTACAAAGGTATGGGAGGAAGAACACACTCTGTCACCATAAGTTACTCTGCAAAGTTGTAAACGGTCATGGTCACAATCGGTGGTTACACTGGCACTGTGTTGGTCCTGTAGCATGGTATCGGAGACACGTTGTACACTCACAATCAGAGTCGGCATCAGATTCAGAGTCAGACTACCCAAGAGCTGGAGTGACAGTCCTATAAAAACCACCCAGCATATCGATACCAGAAAGTGGGCCTTGGAGTTGCAAAATAGTGTTGTCTGTTTCTGGTGATTGTGGCACCCTTGTTTCTGCAGCGGACATCGCAGCAGAGTTGAGCTGCATCAGCTGCAGATATTTGGTGGGAGGGCAAGCTGCAAGTCAGTACCGTGTGGTATGTGATCCACACCATCAGGCACCAGCCATACAGTGGACTCTCTTTCCTTCGCCATCGCAGTATATAAATGGTGGCAGACAGAGAGGTGACAGGGAAGGACACAGCATTTCTCTTCCCTTTGGAGGGAGATGGCAAAGTCAGACCACACATTGATTATGTAAAACGTGACATTTAGTTGCGACAATAGTCAGTGTTTACACCAGGTGAAGAGCATCTGCAAGACTCTCACCGAATCATAACATGTTTCTAATGATGTACACTGTAATGTGCAATAAGCTATTTGGACCATGTATATTCTCAAATTTACGATTTTATCCTTTTTTCTATCGTATTTGAAATGTTTTAAGCTCCAACTGTGTAATATGTTGTACTTACACAATTAACCCCTGTGATAAAAGAAAACAAATTTCATAAAATTACTGTACTACAAAAAGATATATTTTTGTTTATGTGAAAATATATATCATAATTGTTGTATTGTGCAGTTGAGTGAATTTCACTTTCTGTAAATTATTTTAGATTTAATGTTCTATGTTTTGATCTTAGTATGACTATATCTTTACTGATGTACCTTGAAACGATGTTAACTGGGTGTGAGTTGGTTGTAGGTTGTCTGTTGGGAAGGAAGGTAGGAGAAATGCTATGTTTTCTGGGGTTGTGTACAAATAGAAAATTATTTTGCTGAGTGAACATTGTAAACTGATGGCAGCAAGGCATCTAGGACTATAAAAAATGAAAATTACATACAAATCAGTTTGTCGTCTATGTTATTTCAAGAAATGCGTCAACCTATAGGGTTTCTAGACCTACAAGAGAACCTGGCTTCCAGACAGAGCAAATTCAAGCAACAGATTGAAGGAAATCCTTAAAAAACAAGATCAGTATTTTTTCTTTAAAACCACTAGACCTGACCAACAATATTTTATCTCCATGAACATTTATTACAGTTAACGGTCTTCCAGTTGTGCATAACAAAGGAGGTCATTGAAACACTGATATGTAGTATCAGCAGTGACTGCAGGATATTGCAAAAGCTTGATGAGGCACTTTTCAGATGATGCAGTTGTGTACAGAGAAGCTGTGGTGATAGAAAACTGTAGTGAAATGCATGGGAATCTGCAGAGGATTGACACCTGTTGCATGGATTTGCAGTTCACACCCAGCATAAACAAATGTAACATATTGCAAATAAACAGGTAGTAATACCCATTTTTGTGTTGTTATAAGATTAAAAACAATCAGTTTAAGCAGTCACTTCTGTTAAATATCTACATAGATGCATATAGAGTGATTTAAAGTGTAACAACAACATGAAACTAATAGCACAAAAGGCAGAATCCAGACAGAATCACTGGATGAATCCTCAGAAAGTGTAGTTCGTACACAAATGAGATATCCTACAAATTCTCATTTGACCAATATTTTGATATTGCTTGTCCCCTTTGCATATTTCATATAATAATAAATCAATACAATCATCACAAACCTACCAGAACATACTCCTTTTGAGCATGCCCAAATAATAATAAATGAAGAAAACCAACACAAAGTCAACAGCACAAGCTGTCGTCAACAGGCCCCCATACATTGACTCAGTAACTTCAATAATACAAATTAAATTGCCCCTCAGTTCCATTTCTACACTTGTTCCCAGTTTTTACAATGTTACTGCCTCTATTATAGAGTAATTACAATAGATACCAACCCACTAATAATGTCAACTTTAATTTCTTCATTTTTACATCCAGTATATAATTTTAAAATACACACAAAATAAACTACTTTTCTAATTATTACTATGTACATATTATATATATTTCTACTATTCCAATATTTCTCTCTTGAACTGTCATTACATACCATAGTGGAAATGCCACTTTTTCACCTTTAACATTTTCAGATCAGTTTTCTCCATTAAACCAACCTGTATCCTCCGTAATCTCTTTCTGTTGTACATATATACCAACACCTGTTCCCATCTTCAGTCTCCATATCCCATTTAAATAAATCATTAAATATTTCACTCACATTCCCAGCATCCAATTCCTCTATCTTTTTAGTCACTCTGAACTTTTTTAGTTGTTCCCATTCCTCTGACAACATCTGATGTCCCTTTGCATGTGACACCCAATCATTTATATTATGCTCATGCTCATTGTTTCCCATTGTAATCTTACCCTCCCACACATCACCATTAAAGGTCTCATTCTTTGCACAAAATATGAAAACTTTGAGAGGGCTAAGATAATTTCATAAATAAATCTAGAAACAAATTTAATAATTATTGTTAGAGTGCAAAATTAATAATATGATTTTTAAGTATGGCAGAAATTTTGTAATTTTTATTATTCTTAAAAGAAGAGTACTTTTAACTGTTAAGTACCACATCAAATACTGACAAACCAATTCCACAGACTGAACGTGAGGAGAGGGGCTAGTGTAATTGTTTAATACAAACCATACAAAAATGCACAGAAGTATGTTTTTTAACACAAACCTACGTTTTTTTAAATAGAACCACGTTAGTTTTGTTAGCACATCTGAACATATAAACAAATACGTAATCAGTGTCATTTGTTGCATTGTAAAATGTTAATTACATCCGGAGATATTGTAACCTAAAGTTGACGCTTGAGTACCACTCCTCCGCTGTTCGATCATGTGTATCGGAGAGCACCGAATTACGTAGGGATCCAAAGGGAACAGTGATGGACCTTAGGTACAGAAGAGACTGGAACAGCACATTACGTCCACATGCTAACACCTTTTTATTGGTCTTTTTCACTGACGCACATGTACATTACCATGAGGGGTGAGGTACACGTACATGCGTGGTTTCCGTTTTCAATTACGGAGTGGAATAGAGTGTGTCCCGACATGTCAGGCCAATAGATGTTCAATGTGGTGGCCATCATTTGCTGCACACAATTGCAATCTCTGGCATAATGAATGTCGTACACGCCACAGTATGTTGTTTCATATCCTCTGGGGTTGTAGGCACATCACGGTACACATTCTCCTTTAACGTACCCCACAGAAATAAGTCCAGAGGTGTAAGATGAGGAGAACGGGCTGGCAAATTTATGCGTCCTCCACGTCCTATGAAACGCCCGTCGAACGTCCTGTCAAGGGTCAGCCTAGTGTTAATTGCGGAACGTGCAGGTGCACCATCATGCTGGTACCACATACGTGGACGCGTTTCCAGTGGGACATTTTCGAGCAACGTTGGCAGATCATTCTGTAGAAACGCGGTGTATGCTGCAGCTGTTTGGGCACCTGCCGTGAAGTGTTTGTTACAACACGCAACTGAACGTCGGAGGTTTCAAGCGTCAACTTTAGGTTACAATATCTCCGGATGTAATTAACATTTTACAATGGCAACAAACGGCACTGATTACGTATTTGTTTATATGTTCAGATGTGCTAACAAAACTAATGTGGTTCTATTTAAAAAAATGTAGGTTTGTGTTAAAAAACATACTTCCGTGCATTTTTGTATGGTTTTTATTAAACAATTACACTAGCCCCTCTCCTCACGTTCGGGCTGTGGAATCGGTTCATCAGTATTTGATGTGGTTTACGAAATATATCCAGCGGTAACGTTAGGTGACTCACCCTGTATATCATATGTCACTAGTTGTCAGTCATGGCTGATCATTTACTCTATCTTCAACTTACTGAGTGAGAAACTAATTGTCAGAATAGAATCCAAATTTGGTGATATAAAGTCTCAAACTGCTGATAGTATAAAGTCTGTAGTTGGAGATTTAAAAGCTCAACTTGTTGGTAAAACATTTGAAGTGTCTAGCAAGTTTGATAATATGGCATTAACATCTGATGAAGTAATAAAGGTGAATAATTCTAATGAGAAAAATCAGGAAAGTGATCTAAGGGAGGATAAATCAGATTGTGAGAACATTGAAGCAGAATTGGAAAGTAATGAAAAAACACAAGAAATCTGTGAAGAATTAGATCACATTGAGGATGAAGTAACTGAATTTAATTTTAGTACTGAGGGTGATATTAAAGTTATAAAAAGCTATTCAGAAATCGAAGATGTAGCAGAGGAAGCAGGTAGCAGCAGCAGCAGCAGCAGCAGAACTCCGTCTTCAGGTGACAAGTGGCCCATTGGAACCATCCAAACTCCATATCATCCTCAGCTGAGGATGCGGATAGGAGGGGTGTGTGGTCAGCACACCACTCTCCTGGTCATTTTGACGGTTTTCTTTGACTGGAGCCACTACTAATCAGTTGAGTCGCCCCTCTATTGGCATCACGAGGCTGTGTGCACCCCGGAAAATGGCAACAATGCATGGCGGCCCGGATGGTCACCCACAGAGGAAGCAGGTACTCACGCAAAAATTGTATTTAGTGATCTTGAGATTGTTGAAGCACAAGTGCAGGAACGTGTACTGTGTGAATTGCAAGCAGATGTGGAATTAAAATGTTGGGGTGTAAATGAATGTAAGGGTATTAAAAGTAACTATAAAAGGTTAAGATGGGAAGTGGGCAATACTGAAAGGGAGAGATTCAGTTTAAGGAAAGTCATGTTTGTTGAAGTAAATGGGGAAGAAATTTCATCAGTGGAGTTTACCAAGGGGCATGTGAAGTATAACTGTACTGAGGTTTTCAGTGAAGGGAAGTTATTCAATTTAAGAAAAGAAATGTTTAGTCTAGGGTTTGAGCAAGGAAATCTGTTAACAGAATTTGCTGTGGTGGAGGGAAGTAAGATGGTATGATGTCTGATGGATAGTGATACATGTGGTGGCTATATGATTTCAGTAGGAAGCACAAAGATAGTATAGGTGGGGAATATATTAATAACAAATGTGACAATGATGTATGTGACATAAGGGCGTTCCTTGATAGGGATGAGATGAAGGTGCATAGAAAGGATGAAAACAGCATTAGTTTGTCTGCATTGGAAGATAGAGTGGGTTTGGAAATTGGAGCTGAGCCTGATATAAATCTAAGAAGTGAAAATATTGTGGGCAGCTTTGATGGAGTTAGTGTCGAGAGATATGTTACTGTAAATGAGTTTGTCACGAAAGTACCAGATGTTGTATGTAGCAATGGTCCAACAAGTGTGATAAATTTGAATATGCTAGTACTGAAGGTAGTGCAAGGTCATATTAGCCATATTAACAGTGAACTGGAAAAGGAAGTGATCATGCAGATATTAGGTGTGATAAGATTTTCACGCTAAAACAAGTGAAAACATATGTATCCAGGGAAGACAGAAGTCATGTGGTTCTAAGTATGGATATTAACAGTGAATGGATGGTATATCGAGTCACCCTCCTCTAACATTACCTTATTTTTTTATAGAAATAACCGATACCATGTACACTATCGATTCTTGCATAAGTTAAATTATCTCAGCGGTCTCACTAAAATAATTCCTATGATTTGGTATACAATGTATTATATTTCAGGCTAAAATGTGTAAAAAAGAAATTAATGTGTTACAAATATATCCAGCGGTAATGTTAGGTGACTCACCCTGTATAAAGCAACTGATGCTTGTACTTAACTCGTGGTTACTCTGAAGGTGTGAAATTGACTGCTACTCTGAAACGCAGCACAGCTGTTGATAAGGATGCTGCATCAATGGAGATGCTGTTAACAATCGTGGCACAAAAAAGACATGAGATGAATGGCAACAATGGCAGCTCTGGTTGAAATACTGTGGCCATGGTGCGGAGATACTCAGGCGACAGTATGGCTCGGCCGTTGTACATGAGTGTGTCAGCCCGGTGATGACATGGACATGGTCACAGCAGATGCATGTGTAAGCCAGATGACAATGTGGAGATGGCCATGGCACATGCATGAAGATAGCCACGTGATGGCATGGAGACAGCTGGACAATGGCATGGGGACGGATAGGCGATGACATGGAGATGGCCAGGCAAAAGCATGAAGATGGCTGAGCAGTGCCACAGGATGGCTGGGCAACGTCTTAGAGACAGCCTGGTGGTGGAATGGGGGCAGACGGACGATGGTGTGGAGATGGCCAGGTGATAGCATTAAGATGGCCAGGCGACAGTGTGGAAACGGCTGGGTGATGGCGTGGAGATGGTCAACATACTGGGAAAATGGTACACACTAATGAACACCTCTCATGCCTGCCAAACTCTAGTAACAGGAATCAAGGCTGAAACTTCCTGGCAGATTAAAACTGTGTGCCGGGCCGAGACTCGAACTCGGGACCTTTGCCTTTTGCGGGCAAGTGCTCTACCACTCACCTACCCAAGCACGACTCACACCCTGTCCTCACAGCTTTTTTTCTGCCAGTACCTCGTCTCCTACCTTCCGAACTTTACAGAAGCTCTCCTGCGAACCTTGCAGAACTAGCACTCCTGAAAGAAAGGATATTGCGGAGACATGGCTTAGCCACAGCCTGGGTGATGTTTCCAGAATGAGATTTTCACTCTGCAGCCGAGTGTGCGCTGATATGAAACTTCCTGGCAGATTAAAACTGTGTGCCGGGTCGAGAATCGAACTTGGGACCTTTGCCTTTCGCGGGCATGTGCTCTTCAGGAATCAAGGCTATTTTCCAACTAAAGGGCAAGTGAACAGTTTAAAATTAGTAGATAACTCATCTGCTGAGTGGAGTGGTAGTCCACCATTGCATTTATGCTCTAACGAGTATGTTAGAGGTTTACCACATGGCCAATGAATCACAGTCAGTGAATTATGAAAACGAACACCCTAACACTTTTGAAAACACTCAATTTAATGATAAGTGTTCACATTCAAATATTCATGAATATGATATTATTCGAAGTACAAATTGAATTGGTCACGGGTCTGCCAGTGCATGGAAAACTGTATGCAGGCAATTATGTATTGTAAAGGGACATCCTTCTTTAACGTTACTCTTCCTCATCAAAAGTAGTCGATACCAAAAATATTTTCAACTTTTTAAACAGGTTTGTGGTGCTGATGAGATCGACACCAGTATCGATCTTTTGTGTTGTCAGTGGTGGTCGCACGGCGGCGCGCAGGAGCCGAAGTTGCATAGTTTGAGGTGCTGTCCGTGAGGGGAAGGGTAGGAGCTGTCAGTACGGGAACGCCTGACGCTCGTCATCTACCTCGGGCCGTCATCTACCTCAGGCTGTGGAGACTCAGGCTCCAGTGACGGATGCCTTGGCAGGCACCAAGACTTCTGGATCTCGGCCCATTCCATGGACCCTTGCTATGACTGACTCTTTCACTGCTGTCAAAAATCCTCTTGCCGAGGCCTGCACCATTGCGCATCCTCATCCCAATGCGCAGCTTTTCATCACCACAGATGTGAGCGATACTGCCATCGGTGCTGTCCTTAGCCAGATAGTCGACGGCCAAACTTCGCCTCCGCAGTTCTTCTCGCACAAGCTCACCAATGCACAACGGAAATGTTCCACATTTGACAGGGAGTTGCTCGCGGTCTACAAAGCGATCAAGCATTTTAAGACTGACGTTGAGGGATGCCCTTTCTATGTTTTAACAGACCACAAACCCCTGGCTGCAGCCATCTCAAACCTGCCAGCTGATTCGCCCCCTCGCCGTTTCAGATACATGGACTTCATATCTCAGTTCACCACCAATGTCCGACACATAAAGTGTGCTGACAATATGGTCGCTGATTTCCTTTCACAAGTGACGCTGATGAGATCGACACCAGTATCTATCTGAGCATCATCTTTGAACTAAGCAAAACATCTTTGTGTAGTTCCGCCATCCAGTTCTGTGTAAGCCTTGCTTGTGTGAAGAGATTAATAAATGAACTCCTGATTATGAGGTGTTGTTTGGTGTATCTCACCCGAGCATCCACCTCAAGTTAATATTATCTCAGCTGTTTTTCTAAAAGAATTTTGTATGATTTTTTACACAATGTATTATATTTCAGGATAAAATTTGTAAAAAGAAATTACTTTATTTTCTTTGTTACAATCAGACAGTTGAAATTATATTTTTTAGAAACATTTTAAATTATGAAATATTTCGCACAGTTAAAATTTCTGTTATTAATTACACTGTTTATTAATTTTACATCTGGATTCATTTATAAAATAATAATATAAATTAATAGAAATTCATTTGTCAAGAAAATTTGTAAACCCTTTGGAATATTGTTATTACCGCAGAGTGAAGTAGTAGTGGGCATGCCTCTGATGTGATAAGATGTGTTTTGGAATAACAATGTAATTTCAGCTTTGCTAAGGGGACATTGTACATGAAATTCATTGAAATTTGACATTTTCTGTTTTCTATTCCATAATGTACTTTGGAGTTTCCTGAACATTTAGGTATATAATACATTAAAATCAGACAATTGTGAGACCTTCAAATAATATTTTGAATGTTGAAGTGTGACTGTCAAATTTCGCAGGCTGTGAATTGCTTAGTTTTGTGTAGGACTTGTCAAGAAAAGGATGGGAACACGTCTGCGTAACTTAAAAACCAAGCTGGGTAACATAAAACTGTCTGATGCAAGACACTAAAATGTGCTGAAGACTAACAGACAAAGTAATTGATGAATTACAGGAATATTATGGGAACACCATTAGAGATAATGGTGACAATTTAGAGTAGATGAAAAGAGCTGTGTGGATCACTTTCTTTCATTGAATATCAACTGATGAAAAGCCATGTCATGCTTTGTGTCCACCTCCACCAAACACTTGGTATAAATATAGGCAAGCTGAATTTTCTGGCATCCTGCATGAATTTACACATAAAAATTCTCTTCCTTTGGCAGTAATGGAGGCAATCAAACCTATTTACAGAGATTTGGCAAATCCTGAGCTTCTAAAGAAGTGTTTACATGGGAAAACCCAGAATGTGAATGAGTCCTTTAATAATTTGGTGTGGTGCCGTGTGCCTAAAAATGTATTTCTTGGCCTTATGGCTGTAAAGTTAGTAGTGTCTGATGCTGTAATAACTTTTAATGGTGGGAACTATGAAAGACTTAAGGTTCTGGAGAAGGTAGGGGTAAGATTTGGACAGAATGCAGCTAAAGTACTGCAGGTACTGGATGAGCTTCATGTGCGTGAAGCAGAGTTAGCTGCTCAGCAAATGACAAAAGAAGCAAGAAAGAAAAGGAGGAGGCAAGCACTACAGACTACGGACCAGGGCAATTATAGTGCACAGAAGATGCAGAAATTCTTTATAAGAATTTGTAATAAAAAAGTATTAAACCACAATATCTCTGAACTACATTTTTTGCAATAAATGACCCATTTTCTAAAAAAGTACAGATGGTAGAGACATGAAATTTTCACAGCATGCCAAGTGTGATATTTAACACATATTGAACTTCAATAATTAAAATATCCTGATTTGTTTTGCTTTTATGTTCATCTATCTACAAAATTCTGTCAAAAAATTGAGTGTTTGAAAAAAAGATAACATGCCCCACAATACAATTTTAGTAATAATTCTAGTTCAGTGTACCTAGAAAGGTGCATTCAGTAATTATGGAAAATTGTAAGTTGGTGTCTTAAAAAGTTTCCAAGATAATGGGTCACAAAATTCGATAATTTAACATTGGCGGCGTAGGACATACAACGTCCACTTAATGAGAAAGTTCAAAAGACAGTGTGATATAGAAAAATGTGAGAGAATAAAATTAATGTGAAAACAAAAAATACAGTGCAGGCTTACTTCAAACTTATTATGTCAATTGGAACCATCAGAACCTGTAATGTCAAGAAACAACTCCTAGACATGAAGAACTGGAGCCAACTATGAGAAAAGAAGATAAGTAGAAAGTGTATTGTAAATCTTACTCCTCCCAAAACTTATTAAAAGAGTTAAACATAAAGACAGTGACAGTCAACAACAAATGATGTGAGGGAGGGGTAGATCACAACTGGTGGTGTCGTCCAGGATCAGTTGACTAGTAATGAAGTTTTGTCTGTTGCAGAAGAATGGAGAGTCATTTGTGTCATTTGCAGAGTATGTATGAATGGATTTTGGATCACACAAAGAAAGAAGACTGAAGGCTGCCCAACAAAGTAAACAGTATCATCAGTGATGATGTACTGCCAACAATGACAGACCAGATGGAATGAAAGAGGACTTTCCAACTACAGCCACAGACATCAAAAAGGAAAAATAAGTACAAACTATTTATAAAATTAATTTGTTTGTGGACTTGTGTGTTTGTTAACAAAGTGAATAGAGACAAGGGTAGGAGTGAGGTAGAAGTGAAAGCTGTATGATCCAGTCAGGACATGTCTGAGCCGAATGAAATTGTAGTTAGCAAAGAAACAGTAAAAACTGATATTTTGCAGTTAATTTTGGAAAAACTAGAGGAAATGAAGACAAATAACAATAGCAAATTTAGTGCAGTTAATGATCAGTTAACTGAAATAAGAACTGAAAACAATAGTAAAATGGACAGGGTAAAAGATCAAATGGACCAACTTAGTAATCAAGTTTGAGAGCTAACAAATGGGTTGTCAGAGGGGTTAAATAGTCTGAATGAAAAAGTTGATGTTTTAGAAAATAAATTTATTGTTTTGGAAAATGAGCACAGTAGTTGAATTGGCAAGACACTCGAAGAATGTTAATGATGTCAGGGTTGAACAGCAGGCCATAGCGGAAAAAATGTAACAAAACTGCACCAGTTTAGACCAAAAAATTTTAAATGTTGAAAACAATATGCAGACTAATGTAAATGTTTTAGATTAAAAAAAAAAATTCAGCAGTTCAGGAAACATGTTTGAACCAAAGTCTGTGTACAAACAATCGTATTGCATGGTCCAAAAATCCTATCAAAAGTTTTCCATCAGAAAATTTACATCCAGTGCATTTTCTGATCCACTGTAGAGACAGTTTTGTGTCAGGCATGAATGACAATAAAAAAAATTATTTTGTTAAATGATATCTTGAAGGTGAAGCTCTATCATGAGTAAATTTAAATTTGAGTCAGTGGGAAACATATCAAAGTTTTGAAAAACGTTTTCAAATAAATTTTGGTTGGAAGCTGAACAGGGGAGAATTAAAAGGGTCCTAATTATAGGAATAGTGATGGTACTTTGAAAGAGTTTTGTAAGAATCAACTTAAAAAAATTAACATACCTTCACAAATTATTTGACGAAATGACCTTGATTGATGCACTTAAAAGGAGATTACCAGAAGGATTGCAGTGTGATTTAGTACATTGTCTTGAACAATTTTTATGATGTATTGACAGGCTGGATAGGGCAGTAGAAAGATGTATGTACCATAATAATCGGAATGATAGAAATTACAATGGGAATAATTACAGAGACAGAGATACTGGTAACTTCTATCAGGATCAAAGTGTCAATAGAGAGAGAAATTTTTGAACCTCAGCAGGATAGGAATAATGGGGATAACCATGGGCATTTTAATAGGAGAAAAATATCACAGAAGTAAATATTCGGGAAATGACAGTTCACCTCAATGAAGGTCCACAGTTTTGGGGCAAAAAACACAACAAGCACAGGACCTCAAGTTACACTTGCTATTAGACAGTAATAACAGTGTTAATTATATGGCACAGGTATATGAAATCGAACAGAAGAAATATCATTCTCATTTACATTTTGATCAAATGTTTTCGGATACTATGATTAATCATGGTGATGTAGGTGCTAACTACAAACCAGATTGTGAGAGCAGTGAGAATTTTGATGTAGTATGTACAAATGACTTCTTGGTGAGAAAACAGTGTTATTGATGTATGTAAATCAGGTGATGACTGTATCTGATCTGAACTAGGTGGTATTTTTGATGTAGATATAAATGAGAGCTGTAAAATAACCGAGGTTGGTAAGTCTGAGACTGGTAGCTTATTACAAATGAGTGTAGGTGAGGTAAGTGACTTTTAATGGAGCTGAGACTTGTATTGTTAGTGATGTTGTTGATGAAATAATTTTGGAGGAATATGATGATGATGAGTATCAGGTATCTGTGGAGTTTAAGAGTAATGAAGTTTCAGAGTTATTTGTGAATGATGTTAATAATGCAGGTAAGCTAAGTGATGTATGTGATGATGTAAGTGAGAGTCATGGAATACCAGTCCAGTTGAAACAGTTTTTCATTAATGTCATGTAGAGTAATGATCCAACAGTAAAGATGAGTTATCTGTAGGCCTAGACAACTTTTTGAAGTTTGTTTGGGACCAGATTGATGATCATGTAGATATGTGTGTGTTCTGGAATAGGTTAGCTATGGTCAGTCAGTATTTGTATCCAATTTTGTGGAATGAGGTGAAAGAAGATCTAACAGGAAGTGTAATTTTGACAGTAATAAATTTTATGTTCCGTCTGTAAAAAATTATGTTCGTTGTGCCATGGAATCCATTCACTGTGTTCAATCTTTACCTCACAACATGAGTAACCAAAGTAATGCTATGATACCAGTAAAGTTGATAAAACCCTGTAAAGACAGAGTGGATGTAGCATTTGATGAAATTGAAAGTGATCTTTTGCATGAAGTCTCTGACAACAGAAAAGATGATTCAGATTTTGGGTGTCCTTTCATTAAAATTAAGATTGATCAGTGGGAAGGTAACTGTTTGGTTGCTACAGACAACCCAGTTTGTGGTGTATCTGAACAATTTAGAGACAAAATTAAGTATAGTAAGAATTTTGTGGAAATGCCTGCGGCAACAGTCGACCGCCAGTAACTTCACCGGCAAAGTGCAGAGTAAACGGTCTTTGGAGACTTGAGTTTCTTTGGCAGTCCCGTCTGTGACTTGACTGAGTTACACACGTGTCGTGAAATTGTGCATTGTTTTTCTTGTGTTTCTGTAACTATACGAACCTTAATAAAAGTGTCTTATTGTACTAAGTTGGAGTTTTTGGTGTGTGGTCCGTCACTATAGCCCAAAAAACCCACATTGGTGACCCCGAGTCGCGAAAATATGTTGCAGTCGCTCGCTGTGTATCACCGGGGGTTCGCGTCAATAGACAATGTTGCAGCCTCCAGTTTTTCCAGCAGTGCACGACGCCGCGACCGCAGAATAGACATTCAACTGTGAAGCACAATGCTTTACCCCGTGTGCTACTAATACACCAGAAATGTTCATATCTCCCGTGTTTGCCTCGCCTGGCCGTACGACTCTAACCTCTGCCGGCATACCACACCGGACGCTGCACACATCGTCGCGGACACCTTCTACGGCATTCTACGCTCGACAGAATGCTCCTCCAGCACAGGACCCCGGAAACCCCGAGTTTCTACCGCACAACATGGACCATGCGGCTGTCCAGTTTCTGGGTCCACATGCATGGCCACCGTTTAACATGTCCCCCTTCGCGCCAGTTGAAGGGACCGCGCTGGACCATTTATACGCCTATCTGTCCTACTGCCCCGTGCACACCTCGGGCGACACTCCTACCATGGTTCCGCCCCATCACTCGGCGCTCACTCGCAATCTCGCGCCTCTGCTCAAGATTTTGGCTGCACCGGCAGTTGATCCGCCCGCGCCTGCCGTGCCGTGCCGTGCTCGTTGTGTGGCCGTACAGATTCCATGCCTACAAGGACTGGATACCACGTCTTGCCTACACAGCTAACGGACGTTCAACGCAACACATTGCCCGCCACTGAGGCACAGTTTGCACCAGTGAACACCGTGCAGAATCCCCGTACGTTTCGTGCCTCTCCTACAGCCCCGCAAGCACTGGCTCCCGGCCGTTTTCCGAAGCTGCCGTTGTTACAACCGGACAACCCAGTGATGTGGTTTACCTTGGTGGACAACATGTTGGACATACACGGTATTGCGGACGACAGCGGTGTTTAGTGAACCACCTGCACGACCATCCTGATCTCATCAGTGACTTATTGCTGAACCCACCTAAGAGCAACAAATATGCCTCTGCTCGTGCGTTACTCATCGAACGCCTCTCTTGTCCACCGGCCGATAGGATTCACAACATAATTTACGACGAGACTTTAGGCAACAGTACACCCTCACAGCTGTGGCGATGCTTGCATGCACAGGTCTGTACCGAGATCTTGCGGAACTTAGCACTCTTGGCACTGTGGTTGGTGAAGCTGCCACAAGAACTACAGTTACGTTTGCTTCCACATACCGCAGCATCACTCGAGGATAAACTACGGTTGGCGGACCAGGCATATGCCATTATTTGACACAGCCACCTCCCCCCGCGTAGCACAGTGCCTAATACCACCGAGGTTGGTAATCCTGTGGGTACACTTCCACCGTCGGTCGTTAGAGGCCGGGCGCGTCCGTATCACGGACAGCACACGGAACAGCAGCCATCTAGCGGCCAAGACAGGGAACCGCCAGCGGGTCGGCAACAGCCTCTCCCCATCCCAAACGGGCTAGCGCCTGCCCACCCCGCCTTCCCCCACCTGACGCTTCAGTTGGCGGGACGAGTACAGCTGACTCACACATATGCTGGTTTCACACCACTTTCAGGGACGCCGCTCGCAACTGCCGTCCACCCTGCGCATTCCCAAACGCTGCAAGCGGGGCGCAGTAGGTGCCACGGCCCGCGGATACATGCAGGGGCGCCCACAGACATTGCATTCTGTTAGATCCCACAGCTCATGAGGACGTCTGTACGCCTCGGATGTAGGTTCGTGCCTGTATTTTCTCGTCGATATCGGAGCAGACGTTAGTGTCATACCTCCCACATTTTCTGTAAAGGACACAACACCAACCAAACTGTCCCTTCGAGCAGCAAATAAGTCGACACTTCATGCCGAGGGTTTGGCCAAGTTACCTATTGAACTCATACCTGGCAAACAGTTCACTTGGTCCTTCTATGTGGCTGATGTCGTAGATCCAGTATTAGGCATTGACTTCCTTTTCCACTTCGGAATGTCCTCAGATCTTCAGTCAGCCGCAATATTGCACCACGCCTCGTCCACTCATATTGCATGTTCAGTCACCTCTTCGGCCCCCCCCCCCCCCTCCCCCTCAGCCGCCCGACGATTTCGACACAGCTCCCATCAAGTGCTCTTCATTGGCAGACAGCCTCACAACTTCCATTGCCCATCTCCAGCTCGAACGCGCTGCAGTCGACGATCTCCGTGCTCACAACACTGAACAGAACTGTACCAGATCGTCGGCTACGCAAGCCTTCACTGAGGCACGATGCCTCGTACAACGCCTGTCAACACCACCACCATCTGACACCGGAGATGCACCTCGTGGAACTTTGTCGCCACCGATGTAGACAGCTTCTCTGGCACATCAGGTTAGTGACTCTTGTGTGCTACTGATTCCCATTCACGATGGCCCCCAAGTGAGTTCGCCAGCTGAGCTGAATGCTATCACGAATGGCACAACACACAAAATTGTCACGACAGATGGGCCTCCAGTGCGTCATAAAGCGCGCCGACTACCACCACATAAACTACGCCTTGCTAAAGCCGCAGTGGAGGAACTTCTACGGGCAGGCATTGTTCACCCATCGGACAGTAACTGGTCCTCGCCCATACATTTAGTCCCCAAAAAGGACGGCACTGTGCGCTTCTGCGGCGACTATCGTCGCCTCAACATGGACGGTATTAGACAATTACCCGATACCTCACATACAAGACTTTGCGCAAGTACTTAGCGGAGCACACATCTTCAGTGTCTTGGACTGCCGCAAGGCATAATTACAGATACCAATGGAACAGAGTGACATACCAAAGACAGCAGTGATCACACCTTTCGGCCTGTACGAATTTTGTTACATGCCTTGTGGTCTCAAAAACGTGGCCCAAACTTGGCAGCGTTTTATAGACTCACTTCTTTTTAACTGCACATATTGCTATGCATACCTCAACGACATACTAATTTTCTCCCCCTCTGACAGGGAACATTAACTCCACCTGGCCATGATACAGGACTTATTGACACGTAACGGAGTCGAGATTTCGCAATCGGTGCAGTCCTCCAACAGCATGTCAATGACACGACTCAACCACTTCAGTTTTTTTCCAGAAAGCTATCTACAGCTCAATGTAAATGCTCAGCATGTGACAGAGAATTGCTTGCAGTTTTTGAAGCTGTAAAATATTTCTGCACAGACATTGAAGGAAGGAATATAACAATTTTCACCGACCACCGCCCCCTCGTGGAGGCTATCCATAATCCCGCTACTGACCTTCCCCCACGAAGGTTCTGGCAAATGGACTTAATTTGCAAATACACAACAGACATCCGTTACATTCGAGGTTCAGAAAATGTGGTGGCTGACTACTTATCACGTATCACTGCAATTTCATCCCCCATTAATTTCGATGAATTGGTCCACTTACAGGACAGTGACACTGAATTGCACAACCTCTGACAGGACCCAGATACTTCCCTTAAGATCGTTTCGTGCAACCTACCGGGCTCGGCCAAGCCATTATGGTGTGATACATCCATGGGCACCGCTCGGTCTATTGTTCCCCCTGCGCTGCATCACCAAGTGTTCACTACTTTACATAACCTGGCACATCCTGGTACTAAGGCTACTACGCGCCTGGTTACAGAACGCTTTGTGTGGCCAGGGGTGAAGAGGGATTGTCATACTTGGGCTCATGCTTGTTTACAGTGCCAGCGCAGCAAAGTCGGCAGGCACACACAACCCAGTCTATGTAAATTCGAAATCCCGAAAGGCTGCTTCCGTCATGTACATGTGGATCTCGTAGGACCATTACCTGTGTCTGATGGTTTCAGGTATATCCTGTCCGTCACTGACCGCGTTACATGTTGGGTGGAGGCAATACCCCTGCAGGACATCACAGCAGATTCCGTAGCACGTGCATTTGTATCCTCCTGGATAGCTCGATTTGGCTGTCCTACATCCATCACCACCGACCAGGGAAGACAATTTGAATCCCTGCTGTTTAACAAACTCTGCGTCCTCTGTGGGGTGGATAGATTCCACACTACAGCTTACCACCCCCAGAGCAATGGACTGGTCGAGCAGTGACACAGGATGCTAAAAGCGGCACTCATGTGCCATGGTGGTGAGTGGTGCGATGCCCTTCCCTGTGTTATGCTAGGAATATGCACGGCTTACAAGACAGACCTCCAGGCTTCACTCGCAGAGCTCCTGTATGGCGAGACCCTAGTCCTCCCCGCAGAGTTCATCAACGATGAAGCAATTGCCGACCTATCTGACCTCCCCATGCTAGTTGCGCGTGTCCGGACACACATAGCCACGATCCGCACGCCTCCTCCATGACCACATACCCGTCCTCGGGTGTTCCTGAATGCGGCACTGGACTCTTGTGAGTTCGTTATGTTACGGGATGACACAGTCAAACTGGCATTACAGCCACCTTACTCTGGCCTGCATCGAGTATTGGCTCACACAGACAATACCATGGACATTCTCGTGAGTGGTCGCCGGCAGTCAGTTTCCCTCCAACGTGTGAAACCAGCCTGGACGATCAGGAAATCTGTAACCCACCCCCCCGAGTTGAGTGTTCTTCCATCAGGTGATGACCCCGATCTCACACAAACCACCCACTCCCCTGCGCCCCACCATGATCATATGTGCACCGAGCCTACACCTGTGGGCAACTCAGTGGTTGCGTACGATGATACTCTACCCTCGTTTCAAACAGGCACTGCGTGTGACAATCCACAACCTCATGCTCAATCACATGTTGCGTGTGACATTACACCATCCCAAGTGTTGGCACTCAATACCTCCACAGAGTATTCCAATGTTTCTCCTGAACTACACATTACTTTTCACCCCCCCCCCCCCCCAGTGCCCCCTACATCCACTGTCGACGAAATGTGCATCGCAATCAACGCCTCTGAGTGCCCTTGCTACGAGCTTTCCTTGCAGCTCCACGAGGGATCGATCTTCATCCTCCGCATAGGGGACACTTCACGTGGGTCCACACCCATGTCACCCATCACCATCCTGCGCACAGTCCCTATCCCAAATGGGGTAGATACGGCTACCATAGCTGCAACGTTCAGCACTGATGGGATGCTCAAGATTCGCATCCCCCTCTCCACTGGTACTGCAACGACGACATCTCCTGTGCCAGTCCAGTTCATGCACGCAGGTCGACCAGTACTCCCCCCCCCCCCCCCCATTGGATGGCGGACTGTATCAGCGCTAGTCCACCCTGCACAGACAGTATGGACTCTTAGCACACGCTGCTATCAACCAGCGAGCATCCCACCAATGCCACTACACAGGAAGACACCCACATCCTTCCCCCAGTGCTCCGCACTCCCGGGGGGGGGGGATCTGTGGCGACAGTCGACCGCCAGTAACTTCACCGGTGAAGTGCAGAGGTAAACAGTCTTTGGAGACTCGAATTTCTTTGGCAGTCCCGTCTGCGACTTGACTGAGTTATACATGTGTCCTGAAATTGTGCATTGTTTTTCTTGTGTTTCTGTAACTATACAAACCTTAATAAAAGTGTCTTATCATAATAAGTTGGAGTTTTTGGTGCGTGGTCCGTCACTATAGCCCAAAAAACCCACATGCCCATTGTAGGTGTAAAGATAAGAGGAGCAACAGGTAAGCAAAGCAAATTGGTGAAATGTCAAGTACTGTTAACTTTTGGTATAGAAGTTAAAAACTTGGAACATGGATGCATAATGATCCCTAGTCTGGAAGAAAATATACACTATATTTACAGATTCATATGACTATATAATTGTGTTTTGTTTGTCAGGAATGTAGTATGTAAGATGATGTGATTCCTAAAGTTCTGACTTATCTGCTGACTGAGTTTAACTCTATGACACACTATATTTGAAGGTTCATACAACTATATAATTATGTTTTGCAATGGATTTGTGCTTTCGAATTTGATACATATACACCATGATCTACATCTACATCTACATCTATACTCCGCGAGCCACCTTACGGTGTGTGGCGGAGGGTACTTATTGTACCACTATCTGATCCCCCCTTCCCTGTTCCATTCACGAATTGTGCGTGGGAAGAACGACTGCTTGTAAGTCTCCGTATTTGCTCTAATTTCTCGGATCTTTTCGTTGTGATCATTACGCGAGATATATGTGGGCGGTAGTAATATGTTGCCCATCTCTTCCCGGAATGTGCTCTCTCGTAATTTCGATAATAAACCTCTCCGTATTGCGTAACGCCTTTCTTGAAGTGTCCGCCACTGGAGCTTGTTCAGCATCTCCGTAACGCTCTCGCGCTGACTAAATGTCCCCATGACGAATCACGCTGCTTTTCGCTGGATCATGTCTATCTCTTCTATTAATCCAACCTGGTAAGGGTCCCATACTGATGAGCAATACTCAAGAATCGGACGAACAAGCGTTTTGTAAGCGACTTCTTTCGTCGATGAGTCACATTTTCTTAGAATTCTTCCTATGAATCTCAACCTGGCGCCTGCTTTTCCCACTATTTGTTTTATGTGATCATTCCACTTCAGATCGCTCCGGATAGTAACTCCTAAGTATTTTACGGTCGTTACCGCTTCCAATGATTTACCACCTATGGCATAATCGTACTGGAATGGATTTCTGCCCCTATGTATGCGCATATATTACATTTATCTACGTTTAGGGAAAGCTGCCAGCTGTCGCACCATGCATTAATCCTCTGCAGGTCCTCCTGGAGTACGTACGAGTCTTCTGATGTTGCTACTTTCTTGTAGACAACCGTGTCATCTGCAAATAGCCTCACGGAGCTACCAATGTTGTCAACTAAGTCATTTATGTATATTGTAAACAATAAAGGTCCTATCACGCTTCCCTGCGGTACCCCCGAAATTACCTCTACATCTGCAGATTTTGAACCGTTAAGAATGACATGTTGTGTTCTTTCTTCTAGGAAATCCTGAATCCAATCACAAACCTGGTCCGATATTCCGTAAGCTCGTATTTTTTTCACTAAACGTAAGTGCGGAACCGTATCAAATGCCTTCCTGAAGTCCAGGAATACGGCATCAATCTGCTCGCCAGTGTCTACGGCACTGTGAATTTCTTGGGCAAATAGGGCGAGCTGAGTTTCACATGATCTCTGTTTGCGGAATCCATGTTGGTTATGATGAAGGAGATTTGTATTATCTAAGAACGTCATAATACGAGAGCACAAAACATGTTCCATTATTCTACAACAGATTGACGTAAGCGAAATAGGCCTATAATTATTCGCATCTGATTTATGACCCTTCTTGAAAATGGGAACGACCTGCGCTTTCTTCCAGTCGCTAGGTACTTTACGTTCTTCCAGCGATCTATGATAAATTGCTGATAGAAAGGGGGCAAGTTCTTTAGCATAATCACTGTAGAATCTTAAGGGTATCTCGTCTGGTCCGGATGCTTTTCCGCTACTAAGTGATAGCAGTTGTTTTTCAATTCCGATATCGTTTATTTCAATATTTTCCATTTTGGCGTCCGTGCGACGGCTGAAGTCAGGGACCGTGTTACGATTTTCCGCAGTGAAACAGTTTCGGAACACTGAATTCAGTATTTCTGCCTTTCTTCGGTCGTCCTCTGTTACGGTGCCATCGTGGTCAACGAGTGACTGAATAGGGGATTTAGATCCGCTTACCGATTTTACATATGACCAAAACTTTTTAGGGTTCTTGTTTAGATTGTTTGCCAATGTTTTATGTTCGAATTCGTTGAATGCTTCTCTCATTGCTCTCTTTACGCTCTTTTTCGCTTCGTCCAGCTTTTCCTTATCAGCTATGATTCGACTACTCTTAAACCTGTGATGAAGCTTTCTTTGTTTCCGTAGTACCTTTCGTACATGATTGTTATACCACGGTGGATCTTTCCCCTCGCTTTGGACCTTAGTCGGTACGAACTTATCTAAGGCGTACTGGACGATGTTCCTGAATTTTTTCCATTTTTGTTCCACATCCTCTTCCTCAGAAATGAACGTTTGATGGTGGTCACTCAGATATTCTGCGATTTGTGCCCTATCACTCTTGTTAAGCAAATATATTTTCCTTCCTTTCTTGGCATTTCTTATTACACTTGTAGTCATTGATGCAACCACTGACTTATGATCACTGATACCCTCTTCTACATTCACGGAGTCGAAAAGTTCCGGTCTATTTGTTGCTATGAGGTCTAAAACGTTAGCTTCACGAGTTGGTTCTCTAACTATCTGCTCGAAGTAATTCTCGGACAAGGCAGTCAGGATAATGTCACAAGAGTCTCTGTCCCTGGCTCCAGTTCTGATTGTGTGACTATCCCATTCTATACCTGGTAGATTGAAGTCTCCCCCTATTACAATAGTATGATCACGAAACTTCTTCACGACGTTCTGCAGGTTCTCTCTGAGGCGCTCAACTACTACGGTTGCTGATGCAGGTGGTCTATAGAAGCATCCGACTATCATATCTGACCCACCTTTGATACTTAACTTAACCCAGATTATTTCACATTCGCATTCGCTAATAACTTCACTGGATATTATTGAATTCTTTACTGCTATAAATACTCCTCCACCATTGGCGTTTATCCTATCCTTGCGGTATATATTCCATTCTGTGTCTAGGATTTCGTTACTGTTCACTTCCGGTTTTAACCAACTTTCCGTTCCTAATACTATATGCGCACTATTTCCTTCAATAAGAGATACTAATTCAGGAACCTTGCCCTGGATACTCCTGCAGTTTACCAATATTACGTTAACTTTTCCTGTTTTTGGTCTCTGAGGACGGACGTTCTTTATCAACGATGATGATGTCCTCTCTGGTAAGCCGTCAGGTATTTTATCGTTTCGCCCAAGGGGGGGTCCCTCTAACCTAAAAAACCCCCGTGTGCACGCCACACGTACTCTGCTACCCTAGTAGCTGCTTCCGGTGTGTAGTGCATGCCTGACCTGTCTAGGGGGGCCCTACAGTTCTCCACCCAATAACGGAGGTCGATGAATTTGCAACCATTATAGTCGCAGAGTCGTCTGAGCCTCTGGTGTAGACCCTCCACACGGCTCCAAACCAGAGGACCGCGATCGACTCTGGGCACTATGCTGCAGATATTAAGCTCAGCTTGCACTCCGCGTGCGATGCTGGTTGTCTTCACCAAATCAGCCAGCCGCCGGAAGGAACCAAGGATGGCCTCAGAACCCAAGCGGCAGGCGTCATTCGTTCCGACATGTGCTACTATCTGCAGCCGGTCACACCCAGTGCGTTCAATAGCTGCCGGAAGGGCCTCCTCCACATTACGGACAAGACCCCCCGGCAAGCACACCGAGTGCACACTGGCATTCTTCCCCGACCTACCCGCTATTTTCCTGAGGGGCTCCATAACCCGCCTAACGTTGGAGCTCCCTATAACTAATAGGCCCGCCCTCTGTGACTGTCGGGACCTTGCCGGAGAATCGGCCACTGGCCCAACAGGCGAGGCATCCTGTGGTGGCTCGGAAACAATGTCATCACCACTAGGAAGCACCCCGTACCTGTTGGAAAGGGGTAAGGCAGCTGCCACGCGGCCAGATCCCACCTTCGCCTTTCGGCCAGGCACGCGCGAGCCCACCTCTGTCCGCCATTCACCCTGGAGTGATGGCTGACCGGTAAGATGCTCACTGCCGGAAGACGCAGCGACATCAGGGGTTCCATGTGATTCCAAGGCCACCAAAGTAGGCATAGGTCTCACCACAGTTGCCCCAACGCCACTACGAGCCGACGCCTGCGCCTCGAGCTCGCCTGCCGCCGTTGGATAAGCAGCTGAGCAGCAAGTCGTATACTCCTAGCTCACTCATTTGTTACATAGTTTAATTCTTAATTTCTTTGCGTGTTTTTGGTACTTGCATTGTTTAATTCATAAATTTCGGGCGTATTATAGTATTTGAGAGTGTAGCATCGTGTTTTAGGACCTGAATAGTGTAATTTCGCTTAGTCTCCTTCCGCCGCCGAGCAGTGTCAGCAGTGCACAAGTAGCAGCATTACTGCATTTACTAGGCAATCTTGTATTTTAATAACCGTTTAAATTTTGTCGATTTGTTTGCGCTCTCTGTAGATTAGTTCAGACGTTCTTAGCAAAACAGTTTTTAGCATGGATAGGGACTGCAACTGCTGTGTTCGGATGCAGGCTGAGTTGGCATCCCTTCACTCCCAGCTTCAGGCAGTGTTGGCTTCGGTCACACAGCTTGAGGCTGTTGCCAATGGGCATCACTGTGGGGGTCGGGATGGGGGTTTGTCGGGGACGGCCAGCTCGTCCCACGCATCCCCTGATCGGACTACGACTGTGGTTGCCCGGGATACTGCCCGCATTGAGGCTGATCCCTCACCTGTGGTAGAGTGGGAGGTCGTTTCAAGGTGTGGCAGGGGGCGAAAGACATTCCGGAGGGCTGAACGGAAAGCCTCTCCAGTTTGTCTGACGAACCGGTTTCAGGCTCTGTCTCAGGCTGATACTGATCTTCGGCCTGACATGGCTGCTTGTCCTGTTCCAGAGGTTGCCCCTCAGTCTGCAAGATCCGGGCAGTCGCAGAGGGTGGGCTTACTGGTAGTTGGGAGCTCCAACGTCAGGCGCGTAATGGGGCCCCTTAGGGAAATGGCAGCAAGAGAGGGGAAGAAAACCAATGTGCACTCCGTGTGCATACCGGGGGGAGTTATTCCAGATGTGGAAAGGGTCCTTCCGGATGCCATGAAGGGTACAGGGTGCACCCATCTGCAGGTGGTCGCTCATGTCGGCACCAATGATGTGTGTCGCTATGGATCGGAGGAAATCCTCTCTGGCTTCCGGCGGCTATCTGATTTGGTGAAGACTGCCAGTCTCGCTAGCGGGATGAAAGCAGAGCTCACCATCTGCAGCATCGTCGACAGGACTGACTGCGGACCTTTGGTACAGAGCCGAGTGGAGGGTCTGAATCAGAGGCTGAGACGGTTCTGCGACCGTGTGGGCTGCAGATTCCTCGACTTGCGCCATAGGGTGGTGGGGTTTCGGGTTCCGCTGGATAGGTCAGGAGTCCACTACACGCAACAAGCGGCTACACGGGTAGCAGGGGTTGTGTGGCGTGGGCTGGGCGGTTTTTTAGGTTAGATGGCCTTGGGCAAGTACAGAAAGGGCAACAGCCTCAACGGGTGCGGGGCAAAGTCAGGACATGCGGGGACCAAGCAGCAATCGGTATTGTAATTGTCAACTGTCGATGCTGCGTTGGTAAAGTACCGGAACTTCAAGCGCTGATAGAAAGCACCGAAGCTGAAATCGTTATAGGTACAGAAAGCTGGCTTAAGCCAGAGATAAATTCTGCCGAAATTTTTACAAAGGTACAGACGGTGTTTAGAAAGGATAGATTGCATGCAACCGGTGGTGGAGTGTTCATCGCTGTTAGTAGTAGTTTATCCTGTAGTGAAGTAGAAGTGGATAGTTCCTGTGAATTATTATGGGTGGAGGTTACACTAAACAACCGAACTAGGTTAATAATTGGCTCCTTTTACCGACCTCCCGACTCAGCAGCATTAGTGGCAGAACAACTGAGAGAAAATTTGGAATACATTTCACATAAATTTTCTCAGCATGTTATAGTCTTAGGTGGAGATTTCAATTTACCAGATATAGACTGGGACACTCAGATGTTTAGGATGGGTGGTAGGGACAGAGCATCGAGTGACATTATACTGAGTGCACTATCCGAAAATTACCTCGAGCAATTAAACAGAGAACCGACTCGTGGAGATAACATATTGGACCTACTGATAACAAACAGACCCGAACTTTTCGAATCTGTATGTACAGAACAGGGAATCAGTGATCATAAGGCCGTTGCAGCATCCCTGAATATGGAAGTTAATAGGAATATAAAAAAAGGGAGGAAGGTTTATCTGTTTAGCAAGAGTAATAGAAGGCAGATTTCAGACTACCTAACAGATCAAAACGAAAATTTCTGTTCCGACACTGACAATGTTGAGTGTTTATGGAAAAAGTTCAAGACAATCGTAAAATGCGTTTTAGACAGGTACGTGCCGAGTAAAACTGTGAGGGACGGGAAAAACCCACCGTGGTACAACAACAATGTTAGGAAACTACTGCGAAAGCAAAGAGAGCTCCACTCCAAGTTTAAACGCAGCCAAAACCTCTCAGACAAACAGAAGCTAAACGATGTCAAAGTTAGCGTAAGGAGGGCTATGCGTGAAGCGTTCATTGAATTCGAAAGTAAAATTCTATGTACCGACTTGACAGAAAATCCTAGGAAGTTCTGGTCGTACGTTAAATCAGTAAGTGGCTCGAAACAGCATATCCAGACACTACGGGATGATGATGGCATTGAAACAGAGGATGACACGCGTAAAGCTGAAATACTAAACACCTTTTTCCAAAGCTGTTTCACAGAGGAAGACCGCACTGCAGTTCCTTCTCTAAACCCTCGCACAAACGAAAAAATGGCTGACATCGAAATAAGTGTCCAAGGAATAGAAAAGCAACTGGAATCACTCAATAGAGGAAAGTCCACTGGACCTGACGGGATACCAATTCGATTCTACACAGAGTACGCGAAAGAACTTGCCCCCCTTCTAACAGCCGTGTACCGCAAGTCTCTAGAGGAACGGAGGGTTCCAAATGATTGGAAAAGAGCACAGATAGTCCCAGTCTTCAAGAAGGGTCGTCGAGCAGATGCGCAAAACTATAGACCTATATCTCTTACGTCGATCTCATGTAGAATTTTAGAACATGTTTTTTGCTCGCGTATCATGTCATTTCTGGAAACCCAGAATCTACTATGTAGGAATCAACATGGATTCCGGAAACAGCGATCGTGTGAGACCCAACTCGCCTTATTTGTTCATGAGACCCAGAAAATATTAGATACAGGCTCCCAGGTAGATGCTATTTTTCTTGACTTCCGGAAGGCGTTCGATACAGTTCCGCACTGTCGCCTGATAAACAAAGTAAGAGCCTACGGAATATCAGACCAGCTGTGTGGCTGGATTGAAGAGTTTTTAGCAAACAGAACACAGCATGTTGTTATCAATGGAGAGACGTCTACAGACGTTAAAGTAACCTCTGGCGTGCCACAGGGGAGTGTTATGGGACCATTGCTTTTCACAATATATATAAATGACTTAGTAGATAGTGTCGGAAGTTCCATGCGGCTTTTCGCGGATGATGCTGTAGTATACAGAGAAGTTGCTGGATTAGAAAATTGTAGCGAAATGCAGGAAGATCTGCAGCGGATAGGCACTTGGTGCAGGGAGTGGCAACTGACCCTTAACATAGACAAATGTAATGTATTGCGAATACATAGAAAGAAGGATCCTTTATTGTATGATTATATGATAGCGGAACAAACACTGGTAGCAGTTACTTCTGTAAAATATCTGGGAGTATGCGTACGGAACGATTTGAAGTGGAATGATCATATAAAACTAATTGTTGGTAAGGCGGGTACCAGGTTGAGATTCATTGGGAGAGTGCTTAGAAAATGTAGTCCATCAACAAAGGAGGTGGCTTACAAAACACTCGTTCGACCTATACTTGAGTATTGCTCATCAGTGTGGGATCCGTACCAGATCGGGTTGACGGAGGAGATAGAGAAGATCCAAAGAAGAGCGGCGCGTTTCGTCACTGGGTTATTTGGTAACCGTGAAAGCGTTACGGAGATGTTTAATAAACTCAAGTGGCAGACTCTGCAAGAGAGGCGCTCTGCATCGCGGTGTAGCTTGCTCGCCAGGTTTCGAGAGGGTGCGTTTCTGGATGAGGTATCGAATATATTGCTTCCCCCTACTTATACTTCCCGAGGAGATCACGAATGTAAAATTAGAGAGATTAGAGCGCGCACGGAGGCTTTCAGACAGTCGTTCTTCCCGCGAACCATACGCGACTGGAACAGGAAAGGGAGGTAATGACAGTGGCACGTGAAGTGCCCTCCGCCACACACCGTTGGGTGGCTTGCGGAGTATCAATGTAGATGTAGATGTAGATGTAGATGAATCCTGTATACTTGTTTTGAAATATAAAAATAGGCAGAGCATATGCTGAATGATTTGAGGAAGATATTGAACAGCATATTTAGTATAAAAAACAATGTTTCAGGATTTTATGTGAATGCTAGACAGGAAGTTACCTATCTGTTTGACTGTGTGATGAGAAATCTACAGAGGAAACTGAAAGATGTGGGTGGATACACTGCCATGCTGCTGTATGGGCATACCCTGTTGGACCAGTCGACTTACAAGAGATCATAGGTGCTGGGTAATGCACTCAAGCATCTGTCAACTACATCAGTGTTGTGACTGAGATTTGTAAATTGTTAGCCACGAAATTATCCTATATGAAGAATTCATGGAACTATTTGTTTAGAAAAAACAGTTACTGCCATAGACAGTGTTAATCCACATAGATGTATGTTTTTTTCAAATATGGGGATTGACTTCCCAAGACATTATGTAACTTTAAATTAGTATGTATTTTTTTGTCAATTGTAAATGCATCTTCTAGGCCTCTATGTATGTAGGTTAGTTTTATGAACAATTAGCAAATAGTGTGGGAGACATTTACTAGTATAGACAGTACAACAAGATGTATACATGTCTGATTTCATACACTGATATTGATCCGCAACCTACTCGATTATGTCATCATTCAAAGCTATTTATAGCTCTGATTACCTGTATTTATCCTGAGTAATGCTGTATTGTATGTCATTGAAACATGACAGACTCATGCTTAACTCTGTTTTGGGTACCCTTGGCCATCACAATTGTGTAAGTGTACTCAAGGAGAGCATGCAACTCTTGATTGAGCCTAGATGATTGCTACAGTTACTCTTTACATGTGATTGACTTTATTGATATGATTGTGAACTTTATTCATTTCATCATGTCGAAACATTTTTCCCTGGTGTGTACCTGGTGTGGTTTGGATTCCTCGATAAGTCGCCACATAGTAAGCTCAGGCCCTAATATTTTTTCATTATTTTTTCCTTTCATGAGTCAACATATCCTTACATACTCTGGTTTATGTGGCTGATTGATATTGTGTTATATTCCTACTCATGATTGAGTTTATTCTTCTGGTCTGTACACATCGTTGTGAGTTTTTCGAGTCGGCTCACTCGTTGTACACTTAGGCTCCGAATTTTTTTCTCTTCTCTTTTGAAGATTTTGAAGGTGTGACTTGCAATTTGTAATTCTAGTAATTTACGTTGTCTCTGCATTTATTTCTATAGTTTAGTGTTGTAATGTTGTAGTTTTGATTTTGTATCATTTGTCTTGTGACATAATGTTCCAAAGATCTGAAAATCTGAATGCCATGCCCTGATGTATGTATAAATTATGACTTACATAGTAGATATTTTTCTTATGTTCTCTGTAATATGTTATGTATCAGATACATCTTTACATCTGTATTCTATCTTTTGGCATCATTTTGTACACCATTTGGGAAACTTGACAGTAAGTTACAAAATATTGTTAACACATTGTTTCAAAATTTTGTGAGAGGGGGTATAATAAAGGGACATCCTCCTCTAGTGTTACTTTTCCTCAACAGAAGTAGTCGATACCAAAAATTTCTTTGACTTTTTAAACAGGTTAATATTATCTCAGCTGTTTTTGTAAAAGAATTTCATAGGATTTTGTACATGATGTATTATATTTCAGGCTAAAATCTGTAAAGAAATTACTTTATTTTCTTTGTTCCAATCGATATGTACTAGCTCTGAATATGTAGTTGAAATTATTTTCTTTTAGAAACATTTGAAATTAAGAAATATTTGGTACACTTACAATTTCTATTATTAATTACACAATTTAGTACTATTTATTAAGTTTATATCTGGATTCATTTATAAAATAGTAATATAAATTAATAGAAATTAATATGTCAAGATAATTTGTAAACCCTTTGGAATATCGTTATTATCACTGAGTGAAGTAGTAGTGGGCACGCCTTTGATGTGATCAGATGTGATTTTTTGGAATAACAATGTAATTTTGGCTTTGTTAATGAGTAAGTTCAAAAAACAGTTTGATATAGACAAATGTGAGAGAATAAAATTACATGAAAAACAAAAAATACAGTGCAGGCTTACTTCAAACTTATTATGTCATCTGGGACCATGAGGACCTACAATGTCAAAAATTTCAGTTTCAATAATCAACCCATGGACGTGAATGACTGGGGCCAGCTACAAGAAAAGAAGATAAGTAAAAAGTTTATTGTAAATTTTACTCTTCTCAAAACTTATTAAAAGAGTTAACCATAAAGACAGTGATAATAAACAACAAATGATGTGAGGGATGGGTAGATTACATCATATGCAATTTTTTTAAAAAAAGGGTTATTTACTTTTTTTAAAAAAAGGGTTATTTACTGTTCAAAAGAAAACTAGCTAATGGTGTTTCAAAGCTCTGAAATATATATTTCAGTCCTAACATCAAAACATGTTTCTAAAATGCCGTACTCAGGCCACATATCTGAGTAGCACTTCACCACCTAAGCAATCTTAAGTGATCGGCATCGACCAGCAAAAGACCTGGAAAACATCCCTGCATGCTCTCAGTCCCACTTGTATGACATGAGTGCCGTACTCAAAACACCATCTGCTGCCAACCACATTTGGTTGCAAACAGTCATTTATGTTTACATTTAAATAATATTCATTAAAATAATTTATCACAAAATTTAAAATATCCTTTTATTCATAATTTGTTATAAACTTCACCTCTGTTTTTAGATCATTACATTGCCAGAATGCACATACAGTAGTCGACAATTTTTACACCTTCCATTCTGACACAATGTTATTCAAGTGCTATTGTTTGTTTTTTAATACCGATATCTAACTTCTCATTCAAAGCACAGTCAAATCTTATATTGATTGAAGTAGAAATGCTTCATTGTGGATAATCTCTCTTGGCACATACTTTTTTCTAAATCACTTTTCTCTCCCATTGCCGGCCACGGTGGCCATGCGGTTCTAAGCGCTTCAGTCCGGAACCGTGCGACTGCTGTGGTCACAAGTTCCAATCCTGCCTCAGGATGTTAAGTCCCATAGTGCTCAGAGCCATTTGAACCATTCCTCTCCCATTGGAAAATTCTTGGTGAAATTTCCCACAGTACACATTTTCCAGCTGATGATACCATAGCTGTCATACGTACTATCATGTGACACTGCGCCAGTTACCATATTTACTCGAATCTAAGCTGCACTTTTTTTCCGGTTTTTGTAGTCCAAAAAACCGCCTGCGGCTAAGAATCGATAGCAAAGTAAGTGGAAGTTCTGAAAAATGTTGGTAGGTGCTGCCACAACTAAGTCCTGCCATCGAATATATGTGGTGCTACACAGGCATGCTTTGCAGGCACAAAGATAAATACTGGCGCCAAAACATCTGCGTCAGTAAATAAATTTAAAAAAAAAGGTGGAAGATGAGCTTTTTTTCTCCGCCCTGAGTTTCGACCACTACATTTTCATTCATTATCAGATGAAGTAAATACAAATTCCATATTGTTCATCTTTGAATGTAGCAGCATTTCAATGTACTACGAAAATCCGACTGGCAGGACTGTTTGGGATGCTTGTCAATATGGCCAACTCTACATCCTGAATTTTTTCCTACCTGTGAGATGATTGCTAATAGGAACTTTTATGTATTGTGAATCACATGCAGTATTCTCTTCACCATAAGAATAATACAAATATAAACATTTTGCCATGTATTGTTTTGTGTTTGCTGCTATCTCATTTAAATCTTGTCTGTCTAATAAACTACAAAACTAGAGTGAGACAACAGCAAACGCGGAAGAATATACATATTGTGTCATGTTTATATTTGTATGCCTAATAGTGATACATTCAGAAATGAAGCACGACAATTGACTAGATTTTTAAATCTAAGATGACTCTAATTTCTGTGCAGAATGTAATGTACTAAAGAGGCTTCTGCAAAGATTTTCAAACGGAGAAAAATTTTCGTTAAACTCTCGTTAAGAACATCTTCTATCATACGCAGTCTATTATTTGCTTCTTGATGATTATCAAAGAAAGCAGCAGTGTAAGTAACAAGAAATAGCAGTCTCTTGCTATTGTTTCGCTAATGAGACGATTCCTCTCTTTTGTTTTTCAATTGTAAGCGGCGGTAGCGTGCACAACAGCAAGCCATGCTGCGAGTGGCGACAGGTCGTAAACACATGGTATCAGAATGCGACAAACAATGCATGACACATTAAAATAATGCATTTTCAGCTTAGAGTGACATAAACACCTATAACAAAGAGAACAGCACTTATCAGATCAAAGAAAAATAAACAATCAATTCAAACCAGAGGAAGCACGTGAAAAAGAAAGGGTACCCGTATAAATACGGACAGAGTGTCTGACACATAGCAATGGCTACCTGGTAAAGCTTAACTGCTAAGCTTATGACTCGAACCAAACTACTGTAGCTGTATTGTCATTCATTCGACCTAAATTGTGTCTCATATTACAATGGATCAAATTTGTTTTGATTTGGTGGTGCGGCCTAAAACTTTTCTCTCCCCTTGAATTTCGAGTCTCAAATTTCAGGTGCGGCTTAGATTTGGGAAAACTTTTTTTTCCTTGATTTCGAGTCTCATTTTTCAGGTGTGGCTTAGATTTGAGTGCGGCTTAGATTCGAGTAAATACGGTATCTTACAAGATCCCCCACTTCATGAAGACATTACGTCAGTAGTGGCTGCATGAAGTAGCACCAAGACTTCCACTCCCATACTACTACCAAACAAATGTGAATTCAAACAAAACTGTGCCACATTATGAACAGAACTTCATGTGATAATCAACTTAGTGCTGTCTTCATTCTAAACATATATATATGTATAAAAATTTCAAAAATAATTGGTGTCTGTGGCATCAATGAAACCAATTTAAATGGAATTGCCTATCTTCATTTCTCTGTGTTGTTACACATCGCTTCTTAGCTCCATCTGTGCATCAGCAGACTACCTCTCTCACATTAAAGTGCATTGTACTCATCAGCCAATCCATGTCCTGACAAATGTCAAACAAGTGACCAAGATCAACTGCTGCCTGTAACTGTAACCCTGTTGTGTCCCATTGACCAGGCTACTGACACCCATTCTGGTTTACCATGTGTCCACTGCATCAGCTCACAAGTGAAAGATCTCAAATCACAGACTAACTCCAGGTAAATGCAGTTTCCTTATGAATCCATTTCAGAATCTAATTACATCCTCAGACTTCTCAATCTACAAACAATTACCATCTATACACATAAATTACATACTGTTTTGCCCAGAAAACACACCATAAGCCACAGCTCATTCCTTATACAGGGTGTTACAAAAAGGTACGGCCAAACTTTCAGGAAACATTCCTCACACACAAAGAAAGAAAATATGTCATGTGGACATTTGTCCGAAAACGCTTACTTTCCATGTTAGAGCTCATTTTATTACTTCTCTTCAAATGGCATTAATCATGGAATGGAAACACACAGCAACAGAATGTACCAGCGTGACTTGAAACACTTTGTTACAGGAAATGTTCAAAATGTCCTCCATTAGCGAGGATACATGCATCCACCCTTCATCGCATGGAATCCCTGATGCGCTGATGCAGCCCTGGAGAATGGCGTATTGTATCACAGCCGTCCACAATACAAGCACAAAGAGTCTCTACATTTGGTACCGGGGTTGTGTAGACAAGAGCTTTCAAATGCCCCCATAAATGAAAGTCAAGAGGGTTGAGGTCAGGAGAGCGTGGAGGCCATGGAATTGGTCCGCCTCTACCAATACATCGGTCACCGAATCTGTTGTTGAGAAGCGTACGAACACTTCGACTGAAATGTGCAGGAGCTCCATCATGCATGAACCACATGTTGTGTCGTACTTGTAAAGGCATATGTTCTAGCAGCACAGGTAGAGTATCCTGTATGAAATCATGATAACGTGCTCCATTGAGCGTAGGTGGAAGAACAAACTAAAATTAGCTCTAACATGGAAATTAAGAGTTTCCAGACACATGTTCACATAACATCTTTTCTTTATTTGTGTGTGAGGAATGTTTCCTGAAAGTTTGGCCCTACTTTTTTGTAACACCCTGTATATTTTTATTTCAATCACCATTATTTTTCTTTTAACTGCTCATATTCCCTCCTATTAAAAATACACTTGAATTTTTTCCAGCTCACAACTGGCACCACCCCCATGCCTCAAGGTTCAGGTGTAACTTTCTTGCCATATTAAGAAACAACTTATTACCCCCAGAAGCTTTCTCCTTACACCCCAGTATATGTCCTGAAATAATTACCGAACAAACCCCCAAAATGATTACATTTGCCCAACATATACCTCAATTCCTCCCAAATTTATTACTTATATACACAAAACAATAAGCAAATGTACATAATAATTTTCCAATATCCTTAACCTATTACACATATGCAACTAATTACTGGAAAACAAATTCCTCCATTTATCACTACCATAATCACTACAACCTCAGGTCAGTCACATTCCAGGGATTTTTTCTTTATGTTAGGGTAGACTAGCCTGTATTCATTTGGGTGTGGACATTCAACAACCCTGAATGCCCCATGATGGAGTTCAAACAATTTTTTAATTTCACCATCAATTTTGCTTGATTTTTTTTAGTCCTGACTAGAACTCTCTACCCAGTTTTGAATGTGGTCAACTTGTGTTTCCCACTATGCTGCCTCTTTCTCTCCATGCCCTTCTTAGACACCCACTGCAAAACCAACGCGTCTCTCTCTTTGTTATTCATTATGTCACCTGGAGGAAATTCCACCTTTTCAGCTATGAGATTTCCTGGTCTCCAATATGTCATGACATCATAGGGGGGAAACCAGTGCAGCAACTCTTCACAGTATTCATGAGGTTCTCAAATACAGGAACATATCCATCCCAACGACTGTGCCTCTTACTACGGTATGTTCTGCATAGTCTACCTAGTTCTCACATGTACCTCTCAGCAGCTTAACTTGCCGGGTGGTACACCGAGGACCTTATATGTCTTGTATCCCCTCTCTCTATGAATTTATCTCACATTCCAGAAACAAACTGTGCCCCATTATCCAAAATAATTTACTTCAGTGACTTCATTTTTACAACATAGTTCTCCTCTAACTCATTTATTTATTTATTTAGTCCTTCTAATCCTACATGTACAGAATATATACAAGGATATTGGACATGGTTAAGTCTTTACAACATAAAATACAGTTTGTGTTGCATTCCTAGGGACTAGATACTTAAGTAATTTAGCAAAGAGTCATACATGCAATAAACATTAGAGACAACATACAAAGCAGAATATTCATAATGCATATTTATTTTTGTTTTTTGGTTTCTAGGTACTCTGACAGACCGTCAAAGCAATGATCAATTAAATATGCCTTTAGTTCAGCCTTGAAACTACTGAGTTTACCTGTTTATTTAATATGGTTAGGCAGATTATTGTAAATTTTCATCCCAATATGTAGAGTGCATTTTTGTCACAATGATGTTCTCACCTTCTTCATATGAAGATCAGATTTTTGTCTTTTGTTTATGCGTGTATATCTTCAATTCTTAATAACATATCTGGGTGTCTACCAACACATTGTTTTATGAAAACTGATGTTTCATAGATAAAAATGCAAGGAAGAGAAAGAACTGACATTTTTTTGAATATGGGTCTGGATGATTTCCTATTGTTTACCCCTTCTATAATTCTTAATATTCTCTTTCGCATCCTGAGTTTAATATTTGTTGCTGCATTGACTCAGAAGATTATGCCATACTTAATTACAGAATGCACATAGGAAAAGTATACATTTAACAGGCTAGCTTTGCTGCAACAACTTTTTAAGATCCTCATCATGTAGCAGGTTTTGCTTAGTTTTCTTTGCAGATATTCAACATGTACCTCCAATTTTGTGTTGTTCTGGAGCCAGAGTCCCAGAAATTTTGTGCTGTCAACACTTCCAAGAACTCTGTAACTTAGTTCTATTTGTATATTTGGATGGTGCCTTCCTTTTAGATTGTATAAGTTCAGTGCTTCAATCTTTTCTTTGTTTATATTTAGCTTGTTATAGCTGAACCACTGTTCTATGCTGGTCATTGTTTGGGTAGCAGAGTCTTTTAGTTTCTCTTCTGTTTTCCCACTAGTATTGTCTGCCAATTGGAGGGTAGTTTGGCAAGACTTGTTGTATATAAGGTCAATGACATAGAGGAGAAAGAGAATGGGTCCTAATACTGATCCTTGAGGGATGTTGTATTTCACATTTTCATATCCTGAATAGTAGTAGCTGATTTTCTTATGGTCAGTATATAGCACTTCAACCACCTGTTTGCTTCCTCATAGGTATGTCCTGATCCACTTATTGGATACATCCCTAATCGCTAATTGGTGAAGCTTCTGCAGTAGGGCATTTTGGTCAATGATGTCAGAAGCTTCAGATAAATCAAAACATATGACTGTCACAAACTCACTCTCATCCAGTTTAGCATAGATTTCATTAAGAAATTAAGATATATCACTCTCAGTTGAATAGCCATTGCTGAAACCATGCTGAGAGGGAGAGAGAATTTTATGTTTTTTTAGATCAGACAGTCTCTTATAAAAAATATTTTCTAAAGTTTTTGAAAATACAGGCTGTAGGGCTCTTGGCCTATAATTTGAACCATGTTTTGGATTTCCTTTTTTGAGCAGTGGCTTCAGATTTGCTATTTTTAAGCATGAAGGGAAGGTTCCTGATGCCAGTAAGCTGTTGCGCAAGTGTGTCAAGGGTTCAGATAAAGCAAGACAGCATAATATTCTCACTTTTGGCTTTTTTATCAGATAAAGCTTTATATATTTTGAGAATACATACATAGCTACCGATATATATTTTACACCAACTCAACCTGTCGGCAGTGGACCAGACAAGGCAATGGCAAGTAGCTCTCCTGTTTTACTAGGCAAGATGTTTTGCATTTCACCTTGCATTGCCACATTACTGTGTTTCACATGTTAACACCTATCACAGTTAGCCAGCTGCCTTCTGACCCTTCTTCCTATATTACTGAAGTAGATATATTTCTGTATAACTTCTCTACATTTCTGGACTCCATAGTTTCCATGACTGTGGTGGATGTAGTTTATTACTATTTCAACCTGCTCATCAGGGAAATATAACTTCCAATTATCCTTATCTAGCTCCTTACACCTAAATAAAAGTCCCTTGTAAATGTTGTAGTATCTTTCCATCTTCTCATGCCATTTACATCCTAAATTCACCTTAATAAACTTCAGACTTTGGTCCTGTTTCACAATTGGTGCTTATCTTTGCAAATTGACTTCATTTCACTCTCTGCCTCTATGCCTTTCATGTACGTTATGGGAATATGCAGATATAGCATGACCACTTTCACAGTTGTTAAAGAAGGGTGTTAGTTATGTATGGTCAGAAGAATGCCAGGGAGCATTTGTCAAACGAAAGAATGTAATGACATCAAGTCCAGTGTTAGTGTTTGGAGATTTTAGGAAGTAATTCATACTGTCATGTGATGCATCAAATCATACTCTTGTGTGTGTAATAAGTCAGGAAGTGGATCTTCAGGAACATTCTGTTGCTTCTACATTGAGGCAGTTGAACAGAGTGGAGAGGAATTACTCCACAAGAGAGAAAGAGATTGCTTTGATTGGTGTACAGAGTAACGTGTTTTTGTTGTTACCTATATGATAGAAAATCCAAAGTAGTGACATACCCTTCTGCTTTGAAGTGGTTGCTAGGTTTGAAGGACCTGTAGGGAAGCAGCTTACTCATGCCATGTAGAATTCATATGCTTTCCATTGTGTGCCAGCCTTGTACGCTCTAACTAGCTAAGACGTGACGAATGTTGTGCAATACCTTAAAAGTAAAGTAAATAATCTGATAAAATAATAGCATCTCAGGAATGATGCTAAAATGATAATGTATTGAGTTTCAGTGTAGTACCTTTAACAGTTTTCGAAATTTGGACGTTTTACATAAAAATCATCGGTGCAACAGGAAGGAGCTAGAAACTTCAAAATTTACATTCGAATTCCTTTTTCATTGCAATTTAATGGAAACAGCATGCTGGATCTCACAGAGTAATATTTTGGTTGAAATTCACGATTTTCTGTTTTTGTTGCCTAAGAGTATGGAAGCAAGATAGATTAAGTAAGTGATTAGATAAAGCTAGGATGTTTAGATTTAGGTAGAATGGAGATACACTATAGTAACAAAGATTTAAGAAGTTTCCAAAAGGTAGCTATAAAACTATAGCTGTTGCATCTCTCCAAAGGGCAAGTTCAGAGCTCATCCATTGCGTGCAGTGCAACTCAAATAACTCTCTCGCCAAAAGTATTTAACCTAACCACATCAGAATTTTATTACAGGTTCTTACCTGTGTGCTGATAACACGATTACATTTAGAGATTCATCGGCCTTCAGCAAATGAAGCAAATAATTATTGAATAACTTGAAGTGGTGCTCTACTAGCCTTCGGCGGTCTGCACTGCGGCTATATAAATAAGAGCGCTGTAAGCTAGAGTCAGGCCCCAGTTCCCTTCTAGATTCATATCAGAACACACTTCATGTTGAAAGCCACGTCACGTTTGTGCAGTTGCAAGAAACAGCCTTGGATGTCATATTACGTAACTCGGTATGCATGTAGCAATGAGTTCGCATTGGGGTAAAGTGTTAACAACTCCAGTGATTTATTCTCAGTTTGTGTATGTTGTATTTTCACTTGTCACCACAGGACAGACCTTCTATCATTACTGGTGTGGTGTTTGATGAGAATTAACACCAAATTTTGGTGAGCATTCACTTCACAGTTTTGTTATCTAGGGATAATAGGATCCATGCAGTAGACTCTGAACAGCTCTGATAGTACAATAGCCGATAGTGGCAGTGCTTGGTTAAACATTTATCTGGAATTTTACGCTTAATCGTTTCAGAATAGAGTGAAAATTGTTATAGTAAACTGCATTTTCTATGAATCCCAGACATCCTAAATCCTCAGAGTAACGAACTTCAGTGAACAATAACTCTATTTCTCCATCAGAGTGGGCACAGTGAACTTTCATTACAAAATAAAAGGAAATGCTGAAAGATTGAGCAGAAAGGTGGTGGTGATACATACACTTGGTGATGACTTTGAATAATGACAGGCTGCTCAGAGTAATGATGACAAGTGTAAGAAAAACAGCAAGCAGTAGCAGTTAAGCATGCATGATGACTTGTTGAGTAGAGAGATAAAATTAGCTCCACAGGTGGTTATGCCAGTGGTGTTGAAGGAGCTATTACTTGAGGTGCATGATCATGTCTTGCCACGTCATGCATGCTGCAGAGTAAGGAATTGGAGAGTGGCAGAGAAGTACTGGTGGAGGCACAGGAAAGGTGATGTGGATCAGTATGTACGGAGCTGCATAGAGTGTGTGCAGCGGGCAGATTTGATCTGGAAACAGGTGAGACTGCAAAGGTTACCTGAGGTAATGGAACCATTTTGTTTTATTGGGGTGGACAGTTTAGCATCATCCAATCAGGTACCGGTGTGTAAGCGTTTTGTGATCACTTTAATAGATCACTTTTCTCATTATGTAGTGATGTAGAAATGGTGCAAATAGTGGATATATAGGCAGTTTCAGTTAAGGTTGTATTTTAGTTAGGATTTATTTATGGTATGTGGAGATGTGCTATCAGGGACAGCAGGCTTCTGAGGATACCTCTTCACTGGAGGTGGAGTGGCACCTGGATGGATGAGTTGAATTTTCCAGGCAATGGGTTATGCCAGAGCCTTGTCTAGTACACTGAACCAAAATTTGGGAGCCACACAATCATGAATGCAGGTACTGGATGTGATGGTAATGCTGACAAGATTGTTGCAATCTTTAGAAGATAGCTTTTGGGATGCAAGAGTGGAACTGACAGACTTACAGGAACTCCTGCATCAGCCTCTTGATGGTCAGATGGAACAGGTTTTTCTGTCCCAGGAGCAGTATTTGAAAGGATTGAGGAACGTTCAGGAAGAGTTAGCATAGGAATTGCAGGTAGTAGTAGAGCTGGGTACTCAGAACTTCTAATTCTACGACCATAGTGCAGTAGTGGAGGTGACAATGAATAATGCATGATTGTATGTGTCAGTAAGGATACCCGTAGCAAACAAGCATGTGCTATTTATATTTTATGCAGAGCACACTTATTCATTATAGATAGTGGAAATGAGGAAATTAGTGTAAGTAAGAGAAGAGGGGGTATTGCTAGGAGTGGAAAACAGGGATCAATATGTGGTGATGACTCAGAGTGAGCTACAGCAGTGCCAAAGCAGAATGAGTGGAATACTGTTGCTGCACAACATGTAGCCCCACTGACATCAACAGCCATTGCCTCCGAAGGGTGCGGGCTGCAGCAATGCATGGTGTGAGCTCAGCAGCTATGAGCAGATGCCACCACCTATTCAACATCAAAATTTATTTCCGTAAGAAAGCAAAAATAGAAAACATGAAAAACTGAAAACAAATTCTGAAAGGACGTAGGAGATTGTTCTGATCTATTAAAGAAATGTCACTCATTGAATACAGTTCTACAGAGGTATGAGAGTAAGCACACACTCTGTCACCATGGGTTACTCTGCAAAGTTGGAAACGGTCATGGTCACAATTTATGGTTGCACCGGAACTGTGTTGGTCAAGTAGCACAGTATCGGAGACATGTTGTACTTTCAGAATCAGAGTCGGCATCAGATTCAGAGTCAGACTACCCAAGAGCTGCAGTGGCAGTCCTATAAAAGCCACCAAGCATATGGATACCAGAAAGTGGGCCTTGGAGTTGCGAAAAAGTGCTGGCAGTTTCCAGTGATTGTGGCACCCTCGTTACTGCAGCGTACATCACAGCAGAGTTGAACTGCATCAGCTGCAGATATTTGGTGGGAGAGCAAGCTGCAAGTCAGTACTGTGTGGCATGTGGCCCACACCATCAAGCCCCAGCCATACAGTGCACTCCTCTTCCTTTCGCAATCTCAGTGTGAAAAATAATGGCAGAGGCAACAGCGAAGGACACAGCATTTTTCTTCCCTTCAGCAAGAGATGGCAAAGCCATCCTAATGCATAGATGGTGTCCATGGTGCAAGCAACAGACAAGAACAGAGCAGCTCTTCCAGATTTTAGAATGCCATATTCCCTTTTAAAGCAGATTGTACCCCAATGCACATCACTTTAATTTTGTAAAACATGACATTTAGTTGCAACAACAGTCAGTATTTACACAAGGTGAAAATCATCTGCAAGTATCTCATGGAATCATAACAAGTTTCTAATGATGTACACTGATATGTAGTATCAACACTGATTACTGGATATTGCCAAAGCTTGATGAGGTGTTGTGCAGATGTTGCTGTGTACAGAGAAGCTGTGATGCTAGAAAACTGTAGCAAAATGCAGGGAGATCTGCAGAAGATTGAAACTTGTTGCAGGGATTTGCAGTTGACCCTCAGCATAAACAAATGTAATGTACGGCAAATATACAGTTGGTACTACCAATTATTGCACCATTACATGATTAAAAACAATTAGTTTAAGCAGTCACTTCTGTTAAATATGTAGAAAGATGCATAAAGAGTGATTTAAAGTGGAATGACCACACAAAAGTAATTGTAGGAAAGGCAGAAGCCAGACTGAGAGTCACTGGAAGAATCCTCAGAAACTGTAGTTCATGCACAAACAAGATAGCCTACAAAACTCTCGTTTGACCAATACTTGAATATTGCTTGTTAGTCTGGGATTTGTAGCAGATAAAACTGATGACGGAAATACAGAAGACCAAAAGAAAGGCAGTGGATATCATGATGTTCATGTAATACACAGACGTACCCACCCAATCCCAGTGGCAGACACTGCAAGAGAGGCATTCTGAATCATGCAGTGGTGTGGTGCTAGAATTATGGGTTGCAGACATTCCTAGAAGTGTCAACCAGTATACTGTTCTCTCCTATATATACTGTAAGAAAAGAACATGAATGTAAAATTAGAGAGATTGGGGCTAACGTCGAGGTTTAGCAGTAGTTATTCTCCCCACAGAATATTTCTGAAGATGTAGATACACATGCCTATTGTGGGAAAACCATCTCACTCTTCCTACTTTGTATAGGGACCTGTGCCATGATTGAGGAATGGTGGAACCAATGCTACTTTTCCATCGAAGGGGCAAGTGAACAATTTAAAACCAAGGTGGCTCGTCTACTGATGGGAGTGGTTGTCCACTGTTGCATTTACACCCTTATGTGCACATTCTACATCTACATCTACATACATACTCCGCAATCCACCATACGGTGCATGGCGGACGGTACCTCGTACCACAACTAGCATCTTCTCTCCCTGTTCCACTCCCAAACAGAACGAGGGAAAAATGACTGCCTATATGCCTCTGTATGAGCCCTAATCTCTCTTATCTTATCTTTGTGGTCTTTCTGCAAAATGTAAGTTGGTGGCAGTAAAATTGTACTGCAGTCAGCTTCAAATGCTGGTTCTCTAAATTTCCTCAGTAGCGATTCACGAAAAGAACGCCTCCTTTCCTCTAGAGACTCCCACCCGAGTTCCTGAAGCATTTCCATAACACTCGGGTGATGCTCAAACCTACCAGTAACAAATCTAGCAGCCCGCCTCTGAATTGCTTCTATGTACTCCCTCAACCCGACCTGATAGGGATCCCAAATGCTTGAGCAGTACTCAAGAATAGATCGTATTTGTGTTTTATAAGTGGTCTCCTTTACAGATGAACCACATCTTCCCAAAATTCTACCAATGAACCGAAGATGACTATCCGCCTTCCCCACAACTGCCATTACATGCTTGTCCCACCTCATATCGCTCTGCAATGTTACACCCAAATATTTAATCGATGTGACTGTGTCAAGCGCTACACTACTAATGGACTATTCAAACATTACAGGAGTCTTTTTCCTATTCATCTGCATTAATTTACATTTATCTGTATTTAGAGTTAGCTGCCATTCTTTATGCCAATCACAAATCCTGTCCAAGTCATCTTGTATCCTCCTACAGTCATTCAATGACTACACCTCCCGTACACCACAGCATCATCAGCAAACAGCTGCACATTGCTATCCACCCTATCCAAAAGATCATTTATGTTGATAGAAAACAACAGCAGACCTACCACACTTCGCTGGGGCACTCCAGATGATACCCTCACCTCCGATGAACACTCACCATTGAAGACAATGTACTGGGTTCTATTACTTAAGAAGTCTTCAAGCCACTCACATACTTGGGAACCAATCCCATATGCTCGTACCTTAGTTAGGAGTCTGCAATGGGGCACCGAGTCAAACACTTTCCGGAAGTCAAGGATTATGACATCTGTCTGATACCCTTCATCCATGGTTCGCAAGATATCATGTGGAAAAAGGGCGAGTTGCGTTTCACAAGAGCAATGCTTTCTAAAGCCATACTGATGCATGGACAGCAACTTCTCTGTCTCAAGGAAATTCATTATATTCGAACTGAGAATATGTTCGAGAATCCTGCAACAAACCGATGTTAAGGATATTGGTCTGTAATTTTGAGGATCCGTCTTTCTACCCTTCTTATATACAGGCATCACCTGCGCTTTTTTCCAGTCGCTTGGGACTTTACGTTGGGCAAGAGATTCGTGATAAATGCAAGCTAAGTAAGGAGCCCATGCAGTAGAGTACTATCTGTAAAACCGAATTGGAATCCCATCAGGACTTGGAAATTTATTTATTTTCAACCCATTCAGGTGCTTCACAACCCCAGGGATGTCTATCACTATGTCCTCCATATGGGAATCTGTACGAGACTCAAATGGCGGTATGTTTCTACGATCCTCCTGCGTGAAAGATTTCTCAAATGTTAAATTTAAAATTTCAGCTTTCATTTTGCTGTCTTCTGTTGCCAGGCCAGACTGATCAGTGAGTGGCTGGATGGAAGCCTTCGACCTGCTTACCAATATTACATAAGACCAGAATTTCCTTGGGTTTTCAGCAAAATCTTTTGCTAAGGTACGACGGTGGTAGTGGTTGAATGTTTCGTGCATCACTCTTTTTACAGCAGCACGAATCTCTACTAACTTTTGCCTGTTCTCATTCTCCCGATCTTTCTTGTACCGCAAGTGCAAATGCCTTTGCTTCCTGAGCATTCTCCGAATTGCACTGTTAAACCACAGTGGGTTTTTTCTGTCTGTAACCCATTTTTTCGGCACATACTTGTCCAATGGGTGATTTACAATGTGTTTAAAATTTACCCATAATTCTTCCACGTCCATCATACCGGAAGAAAATGAAGTCGATTCATTTACTAAGTAGGATGCTAACAACTGCTTATCTGCTCTTTCTAATAAGAATACCCTCCTAGCGTTCTTGACCAACTTTTTAACTTTCATAACCATAGTCGTAATGATAACATCATGATCACTAATCCCTGTCTCAACACTGACACCGTCGATGAGGTCTGGTCTGTTGGTGGCTACCAGATCTAAAATATTTCCATTACGCGTTGGCTGTCAATTTAGCTGTTCAAGACAGTTTTCGGGTAATGTGTTTGAAAGTAATTCACATGACAGCTTGTCTGTACCACCTGTAATGAATCCATAGACTTCCCAGTCTATACTAGGTAGGTTGAAGTTGCCTCCGACTAATATAACATTATCCGGGTACTTCTGTGATACAAAACGTAGACTCCCTTTGAATGATTCTAGAACTGTCACGGTGGAATCTGATGGCTGGTAATAACACCCCACAATTAATTTTATTTCCCCTAGCCCTGTTAAACGTGTCCAGATAACTTCACAATCACACTCTACTTCAACCTCAGTAGACACAACATTTTTGTCAATTGCAATGAAGACACCAACTCCTACGGTGTCTAATCTGTCTTTCCGATATTTCAGAACTTCCTATCTCAGGGTTCAGCCAGGTCTCAGTCCTGAGAATAATTTGTGCCCTACACGCTTCCTGGAGGGCAGTAAATTCAGGAACTTTATTCCGAGCACTCTGAAAATTTACTGCTAATATCTTGGTAGCTGAAGTGTCTTTACACTGAGCATGTCCTGATTTCCCTGCCTGCATGTTGACTGGTGAGTGTTCATCAGGACACCTCGCACTACTGCCTAGCCTAAAAAAAAACCCATGTGCACGCCACAAGTACTCTGCTACCCGAGTAGCCGCTTCCTTTGTGTAATGCACCCCTGACCTATCTAGGGGCATCCTACAATTCCCCATCCAATAGCGCAAGTCTAGAAATCTGCAGCCAAGACCATCACAGAGTCGACGAAGCCTCTGGTTGAGACCCTCCACTCGGCTCCAAACCAAAGGACCCCGATCCACTCTGGGAACAATGCTGCAAATAGAGAGCTCTGCTTGCACCCCGCGTGCGAGGCCAGCGGTCTTCACCAAATCCGCCAGCCATCTGTACGAACTGAGGATCGCCTCAGAACCCAAGTGACAGGCATCATTCGTGCCAACATGAGCAACTACTTGCAGACGACTGCACACCATATGCTTGATAGCCGCAGGCATGGCTGCCTCCACATCTTGGATGAGGCCCCCCGGCAGACAAACTGAGAGCACGTTGGATTTCTTTCCAGACCTGTATGCTATGTCCCTAAGGGGCTCCAACACCCGCCTAACATTGGAGCTCCCAATAACCAGCAAGCCTTTGCCCCCATGTGCCTGCTCGGGCCCTGCTGAAGGAGCGGCCACCTGCCCACTGACAGGATGAATGATCGAGGCCAGCCGGCCAGCCTCCACATTAATCCTCCGCCTCGAGCGACGCAAATGCATTGCCATCTGCCACTCACCCTGAGATGAGGGCGCCCCCAACGCGCCGTATACACTAGAAGGTGCCACGACGACTGAGACAGAGGATGCAGCAAGCGACACCTGGGGTGTCTCAAGCGACGCGCCAGACCCTCTGCCGTCGCTGCAACTTGAGGCAGCAGCCTGAAGGCGGCTGACCATGGCTAACAGCACGCTCAGCTGCTTGCGAATTGCGGTCAGTTCCTCCTGCGCCTGCACACAGCTCGCACACACCCTATCCATCCTACTGCTAATATCTAATGACTCTGCGAATTTATACTCTATGGCTATCAATATGCAATATTACTCCTCTCAAATACGAGAATAGGCAAGGATTTTATGTAATTAAAAATGCAAGTGCGCAAACACTCGGAAAGAAATTAAGAATCAAACTACAAAACAAATATGGAAGCTAAATATGAGACTCACTACTGTGCTGCTGCTGCACTGATACTTCACCAGCGGCTGCTCAAGGTTCACCAAGAATTTTCCAACAAGATAGGAAACTTATTTGGAATAATAAGTGCCAAGACAAGTCATCCACAGTGAAACAGTTAGTTTTACATTAATTCACAGATGATTTGAATGTGTTTATTGAATGGAAAGTTGGAACTCAGTATTAAAAACAAAACATTTGAATAATGCAATGTCAAAACAGAAGGTGTAAATATTGTAAGACTTTTTACTAGAGTGTGGATTCTGGCAATGTAACGATTTAAAAACAGTAAAGGCACATTTTAGTTTCGCCAAGCAGCCAATGAATCTCAGTCAGTGAATTATGAAACCAAAATACATTAACACTTTTGAACCACTTGATTTATTGACAAAAGTTCACACTCAGTGCTGGGTCAACAGATGATACATCAATGCAATAATATTCCAAGAAGAAGTCTACCAGTACAGGTAAGCAGTTTGCAGGCAAATTACACTCCTGGAAATTGAAATAAGAACACCGTGAATTCATTGCCCCAGGAAGGGGAAACTTTATTGACACATTCCTGGGGTCAGATACATCACATGATCACACTGACAGAACCACAGGCACATAGACACAGGCAACAGAGCATGCACAATGTCGGCACTAGTACAGTGTATATCCACCTTTCGCAGCAATGCAGACTGCTATTCTCCCATGGAGACGCTCGTAGAGATGCTGGATGTAGTCCTGTGGAACGGCTTGCCATGCCATTTCCACCTGGCGCCTCAGTTGGACCAGCGTTCGTGCTGGACGTGCAGACCGCGTGAGACGACGCTTCATCCAGTCCCAAACATGCTCAATGGGGGACAGATCCGGAGATCTTGCTGGCCAGGGTAGTTGACTTACACCTTCTAGAGCACGTTGGGTGGCACGGGATACATGCGGACGTGCATTGTCCTGTTGGAACAGCAAGTTCCCTTGCCGGTCTAGGAATGGTCGAACGATGGGTTCGATGACGGTTTGGATGTACCGTGCACTATTCAGTGTCCCCTCGACGATCACCAGTGGTGTACGGCCAGTGTAGGAGATCGCTCCCCACACCATGATGCCGGGTGTTGGCCCTGTGTGCCTCGGTCGTATGCAGTCCTGATTGTGGCGCTCACCTGCACGGCGCCAAACACGCATACGACCATCATTGGCACCAAGGCAGAAGCGACTCTCATCGCTGAAGACGACACGTCTCCATTCGTCCCTCCATTCACGCCTGTCGTGACACCACTGGAGGCGGGCTGCACGATGTTGGGGCGTGAGCGGAAGACGGCCTAACGGTGTGCGGGACCGTAGCCCAGCTCCATGGAGACGGTTGCGAATGGTCCTCGCCGATAACCCAGGAGCAACAGTGTCCCTAATTTGCTGGGAAGTGGCGGTGCGGTCCCCTACGGCACTGCGTAGGATCCTACGGTCTTGGCGTGCATCCGTGCGTCGCTGCGGTCCGGTCCCAGGTCGACGGGCACGTGCACCTTCCGCCGACCACTGGCGACAACATCGATGCACTGTGGAGACCTCACGCCCCACGTGTTGAGCAATTCGGCGGTACGTCCACCCGGCCTCCCGCATGCCCACTATACGCCCTCGCTCAAAGTCCGTCAACTGCACATACGGTTTACGTCCACGCTGTCGCGGCATGCTACCAGTGTTAAAGACTGCGATGGAGCTCCGTATGCCATGGCAAACTGGCTGACACTGACGGCGGAGGTGCACAAATGCTGCGCAGCTAGCGCCATTCGACGGCCAACACCGCGGTTCCTGGTGTGTCCGCTGTGCCGTGCGTGTGATCATTGCTTGTACAGCCCTCTCGCAGTGTCCGGAGCAAGTATGGTGGGTCTGACACACCGGTGTCAATGTGTTCTTTTTTCCATTTCCAGGAGTGTGTGTGTGTATATATATATATATATATATATATATATATATATATATATATTTGTGCACAAAAGACAACCAGTTACTGGCATTTTGGAAGCAATGAATGAATCACTCAAATGTATTACAAACCAAATGTTACAAATAGATTCCTTAAATGCCTTATTTGGCTCACATTCACGAGCAGCACTTTGCCGCTTATACGACCTTACCAGACCCATGTCCATTGGTGAAAGACCTTAGAAACACTTCTATATGCTCTCAGCTCAGCAAGTCATGTGACCAACTACCCTAGTGAAAAGTCCATCTGCAGTCAACCACATTTGTTCAGTCGTTCATTTTTAACATTTAACTGATATTCACTGAAAATTATTTATCACAAACATTAAAATATTCTTTCATTCATAGTCATAAAATTCACCTTTACTGTTTTTAGATCATTACATTGCCAGAATCCACACTCTAGTAAAAAGTCTTACAATATTTACGCCTACTGTTTTGACATTGCATTATTCAAATGTTATTTTGTTTTTAATACTGAAATCCAACTTTTCATTCAATAAACATAGTCAAATCATGTGTGAATTAATGTAAAACTAACTGTTTCACTGTGGATTACTTGTCTTGGCACTTATTATTCCAAATAAGTTTCCTATCTTGTCGGAAAATTCTTGGTAAAATTCCTCACAGTACACATATTCAGCAGATGACATTACCACAGTTGTGATATGTGTTATTATATGACATTACTGCCTGTTATCTTACAGGACTCACAATTCATGAAGTCATTACATCAGTAAAGGCTGCACAAAGTAGCACCAAGCCTGCCACTCTCATAAATAATAAATAAATGTAAATTCAAATACAACTGTGCTGAAATGCGAAGAGGACTCTCTTGTGGTGAACAGTTCAGCATTAAAATAAGAAGTATGTAAGTAATTATACATCTGAACTATAAGTGATGTCTGCATTCTGAACATGTTTATAAATTTTGATAATTATTGGTCTGTGTGGACATTAATCAAATCCAAACAGAGTTATGAGCAATGTGTCACTGCACATCAGTTCACTTCAATGATTATGTCTTAAGTGCAGTCTTCCTACTGCTACCACAGCATATAGACCTCCTCCTTGAGTGCCAGTGTGCATCAGCAGAGTACCTCTTTAACATTCATTTCAGGTACAATCACCAGTACATTGTACTCCTCATCAGCCAATCCATTTTCCTGACAGATGTCAAACAAATGACCCCAATTGCCTGTAAGTGTGACCCCATAGCTTCCCAGTGGTCAGGCTACTGAAACTCTGCCTGGTTTACCATATATCTACTGTATCAGCTCACAAGTGAAAGATCTTAAGGCACAGAACAAGTGCACAGAGAAACTTCAAACAAATGCAAATTCCTTATAAATCAAACTCAATTGAATCACATTCACAGACTTCACAATCGATAAACATTTCATTTAAACAGATAAATTATATGCTATTTCACCCAAGAAACACTCTAAGTACCAGTTCACTGCATATAATTTGTAATTATAATCATATCGCTATTTTTAATCAAATTATGCATATAATTTCCCTTACAATGACAACAATTTTGAATTTTGGCCACCTCGCAACTGGCACCAGTCCCATGAACTTGCCTCAAGCAAGTTTCCTTGCCATACTAAGAACAATATATTGCCTGACAAAAGTACCCTTCATACACCATAGTATAACTACTGATAAAAATGCAATCATTAGAATGTTCCTATATAGCAAGAAATCTTATATTCAACATGTATACAACCTTCTTATTTTACTGCACAAACCCCTCCACATAAAAATCTCTCCAAAATTTAAATTTGTGCACGTAAACACTAAATAATACACATTTCAACACTGATACATTTAATCCTCTATTTTTTAACTTTATTTATTTCTTTATTTATTTATTTGTAACCTCTTCTGCTTGTTATGTATCCAAATGCTGCAGAAGTCTTTCTGTAGAAAACATGCAATAATCAGCTTGCATAAAACACTGTGCTTCCACTTCTACTTCAGGGCAAATTTCATTAACAACACTTCCATTAGAATAATTATTTACTATTTCACTCACTCATTCAATATTAACATCATATTCACCAAGTAGTACACCCAATGCTACCTTCAAATCTATAGAACTCCAAGAACATCAACATCTGCTGGATTACCATCAGTAACCTTACTTTCAGTCACAAGACCTGTTTGATCAGGCCTACATAATAATTACCAAAGAATCCCATCATCACAAGCTTACCAAAACATGCTCCCTTTGCACTTGCCATAAAATAATAAATCAATACAATTATCACAAACCTACAGGAACATATTCCTTTTGAACATGCCCATTTAATAATAAATGAAGAAAACCATCACAAAGTGAACAGCACATGCTCTCTTTTAGCAGGGCCCCTACAGTAACTCAATAACTTCCATGCCACAAACTAAATTGCCCCTCCCTTCCATTTCTATACTTGTCCCCACTTTTGTCAATGTTACTGCCTCTATTACAGATACCAGAATAATTGCAATAAACATCAATCCACTGATAATGTCAACTTTCATTTCTTCCTTCTTACATCTAGTATATAATTTTAAAGTACACACAAAATATACTACTTTTCTAATTATTACTATGTACATATTATATATATTTCTACTATTCAAACATTTCTCTCTTCACTTGTCATTACATAGCATAGTGAAAACTCCACTTTTTTGCTTTAACATTTTTAGATCAGTTCTCTCCTTTAAATCAGTCTGTTTCCTCCCTAGTCTCTTTATCCGCTATACATACATACCAACACCCATTCCCATCTTCAGTCTCCATATCCCCTTTAAATAAATCATTAAATATTTCATTCCCATTCCCATCATCCAATTCCTTTATCTTTCTAGTCACTCTGAAATTTAACTGCTCCCATTCCTCTGACGATTGATATTCCTTTGCATATGATACCCAATCATTTATATTATGCTCATGCTCATTGTTCCCCATCATTCATTGTCAATATCCATACTTAGAACCATGTGGCTTCTATCTTCCATGAATACATATGTATTCACTTCATTTTGTGAGAAAATCTTGTCAGACATAATATCAGCATGATCACCTCCTTCTTTTTCCAGTTCATTATTAATGTGGCTAATATGACCTTGCACTACCTTCAGTACTAGCATATTCACATATTTCACACTTGTTGGACCATTGCTGCATACAACGTCTGCTCCTTTTGTGACAAATTCATTTACAATACCAGATCTCTGGACACCAACTCCATCAAAGCTCACAACAATATTTTCACTTCTCAGATTTATATCAGGCTCAGCTCCAATTTCCAGTTCCACCATCTTCCAATGCAGTCAAATTAATGCTGTTCTCATTCCTTCTATGTACCACCAGCTCATCCCTATAAAAGAACACCCTTATGTAACATACATCAGTGCCACATTTGTGATTAATATGTTTCCCACCTATACTACCTTTATGCCTCCTACTGAATAGTATACAGTCTCAACACATATCATTATCCATCAGGTGTCCTACCATCTCACTTCCCATCCCCATAGAAAATTCTGTTAACAGATTTCCTTGCTCAACCCCTAGCCTAAACATGTCTTTTCTTGAATTGAATAATTTCCCTTCACAAAAAACTCAGTACAGTTATGCTTCCTATGCCCCTTGGCAAACTTCACTGATGAGATTGCTTCCCCATTTACTTCAACAAACATGACTTTCCTTAAACGGAATCTCTGTCTTTCGGTATTGCTCACTTCTCATCTTAACCTTTCACTGTTACTTTTAATACTATTACGTTCATTTTCACTCCATCATTTTAATTCCACATCTGCTTGCAATTCATACTGTACACATTCCTGCACTTGTGCTTCAACAATCCCAAGATCACTAAATATAGTTTGTACATGAGTACCTGTTTCCTCCGCTACATCTTCCATTTCCGAACAGCTTTTTGTAACTTTAGTATTGCCCTCAATACTAACATTAAATTCAATTACTTCATCCTCAATGTGATCTAATTCTTCACAGATTTAGCCTGTTTTTTCATTACATTCTAATTTTGCTTCCCCATGACTGAGTTCAGCCTTCTCACAATCTGATTTATCCTCCCTTAGATCACTTTCCTCAATTTTCTCATAAGAAGTATTCACCTTTATTACTTCATCAGATGTTAATAGCATGTTATTGAACTTGCTAGACATTCATCTATTTTATCAATAAGTTCAGCTTTTAAATCCCCAACTACAGACTTCATACCATCACCAATTTGAGACTTTTTATCATAAAATTTGGATTCCATTCTGACAATTACTTTCCCACTCAGTGAGTTGAAGATGGAGTAAACTGATCAGCCACAGCTGATGACTAGCAACGTAAGATACATAATGCAACTGATGCTAGTACTTAACTTGTAGTTACTGAGATCGTGTGATATTGACTGACACTGCAAAATGTGGAGCAGGTGATGATACAGATGCTGCAACAACGGGGATCCTGTGACAACAGTGCCGCAGAAGTGACATGGCATGAATGGCAACAACAGTAGCTTTGGCAGAAACACTGTGGTTGTTGTGTGGAGACACACAGGCGACAGTGTGGCTTGGACGTGGCACATGTGCATGTCAGCAGGGCAATGACATGCATCTGTCAGCTAGGTGACAGCATGGTGATGGCCACGGCATGTGCATGGGGATGGCCATTTGATCGCATGGAGACAGTTGGAAATGGCTTGGAGACAGATGGGCGACAACCTGGAGCTGGTCAGGCAAAAGCATGGAGACGGCTGGGTGATGGCATGGAGATGGCTGGAAACATCTTACAGACAGCCTAGTGGTGGAGGGGAGACAGACTGACGATGATGTGGAGATGCCCAAGTGATAGCATGAAGATGGCCAGGTGTCAGTGTGGAGACAGCTGGGTGATGGTATGGAGGTGGTGCAACATATGGAGAAAATGGTGTACACTAATGAACATCTGACATGCCATGTCTGTCAAACTCCAGTAACTGGAATCAATGCTATTTTCACACCAAAGGGCAAGTGAACCACTTAAAATTAGCCGATGGCTCATATTCTGAGGGGAGTGGTAATCTAATATTGCATTTAAATCCTAATGAGCATGATATAAGTTTATTAAGTGGCCAGTGATTCGCAGTCAGTGAATTATGAAAACAAACACACCAACACTTTTTAAAACACTTGATTTTATGACAGTTGTTCACATTCAAATACTCATTAATATGACATTATTCCAAGTACAAACTGAATTGGTCATGTGTCTGCCAGTGCATAGAAAACAGTTTGCAGGCGATTATGCATATCCAAATTCATAAAAAAAAGAAAAAATTGTTACATACTTTTCAAACGACAACTGGCTAGTGGTATTTCAAAGCTCTGAAATATATATTTGAGTCCTAACATCAAAATATATTTCCAAAATGTCGTACTCAGCTTAAATGTCCAAGTGGCACTTCACCACCTAAATAATCTTACCTGATCAGCATCCACCAGCAAAAGACCTGGAAAACATCCCTGCATGCTCTTAGTCCCACTTGTCATAATGAGCACCCTAGAGAAAACAACATCTGCAGCCAAACACATTTGATTGTAAACAGTCATTTATGTTTACATTTAAATCATATTCATTAAAACTATTTATCACAAAATTTAAAATAAGCTTTTCTCATAATTTGTTATAAAATTCACCTCTGTTTTTAGATCATTACATTGCCAGAATGCACATACACTAGTCAAGAGTCTTACGATTTTTACACCTTCCATTTTGACACTATGTTATTCAAATGTTATTGTTTGTTTTTTTAAGCCTATATATTCATTCAAAACACAGTCACATCTTATATGGATCAAAGTGGAAATGTTTCATTGTGGATGACTTGTCTTGGCACTTACTTTCTTCTAAATCACTTTTCTCTCTCATTGGAAAATTCTTGGCGAAATTTCCCACAGTACACATTTTCCAGATGATGGTGCCACAGCTGTGATATATATTATGCTGTGGCGCTGTCCCGGTTATCTTCCAAGAACCCCCACTTCATGGACTGCTAGTTCTGCAATGTTCGCAGGAGAGCTTCTGTAAAGTTTGGAAGGTAGGAGACGAGGTACTGGCAGAAGTAAAGCTGTGAGGATGTGGTGTGAGTCGTGGTTGGGTAGCTCAGTTGGTAGAGCACTTGCCCACAAAAGGCAAAGGTCCCAAGTTTGAGTCTTGGTCCGGCACACAGTTTTAACCTGCCAGGAAGTTTGGAATTGGCTATCTTCATTTCTCCGGGTCGTTACACATCACTTCACTGGTTATTCCCTCACTGCATTCTTGCAGTTGCTTCCACAACATGGACCTCCTCCTTGTGTCCCAGCCTTATCTGTGCATCAGCAGACTATCTCTCTCACATTAAAGTGCATTGTACTCCTCATCAGCCAATCCATGTCCTGACAAATGTGAAACAAATGACCCAAATCAACTGCTGCCTGTAACTGTAACCCTGTTGCATCCCACTAACCAGGCTACTGAAATCCATTCTGGTTTATCATGTGTACACTGCATCAGCTCACAAGCGAAAGATCTTAAAGCACAGAACAAGTGCACAGACTAACTCCATGTAAATGCAGATTCCTTATTAATCCATTTCAGAATCTAATTACATCCACAGAAAAAAAAATGATGATCATTCCACTTGGGTCCTGTGTAAGATACATTAGCTTTTTCATTTTAGATGTAAATATCTGTCATGTATTATCGTTTTTCTGACATGTTCTACATCCTGGAGGACCTCCTCACTACAGATCGATTGGAATGAAAATAAATCTAATCTCAATCTACAAACAATTTTTATCCAAGCAGATAAATTACTTTTCCCAGCAAACACAGCATAAGCCACAACTCATTCCTTACATATTTTTATTTCAATCACCATTATTCTTCTTTTAATTACACAAATTCCCCGTTGTTAAAAATACACTTGAATTTTTTCCAGGTCATAGATAGCACCATCCCCATGTACCTGCCTCATCATTCAGGTGTAACTTTCTTGTCATATTTAGAAACAACCTATTGCCACCAGAAGCTTTCTTCTTACACCCCAGTATATTTCCTGAAATCATTACTGAACAAACCCCCAAAATAATTACATTTGCCCAACATATACCATAATTCCTGCAAAATTTCTTACATATGTACACAAAACAATAAGCAAAGATACATAACAATTTCCCAATATGCTTAACCTATTACACATATAAAACTAATTACTGGATAACAAATTTCCCTGTCTATCAGTACCATAATCACTTGTCAACATACAGCCTCAGATCAATCACAAATTCCAGAGATAGTTGCTTTATATTAGGGTAGACTAGCCTGTATGCATGTGCATGTGAACATTCAACAACCTTGAATGGGCCATGATAGAGTTCAAACAATTTTTTAATTTCACCATCGATTTTGCTTGATTTTTCTTTAGTCCTGACTAGAACTCTCTACCCAATTTTGAATGTGGTCAACTTGTATTTCCCATTATGCTGCCTCTTTCTTTCCATGCCCTTCTTAGGCACCCACTGCAAAACCAATTCATCTCACTCTTTGTTATTCATTACATCACTTGGAGGAAATTCCACCTTTTCAGCTATGAGATTTGCTGGTCTCCAATATATCCTGACATCAAAGGGAGGAAACCAGTGCAGCAACTCTTCACAGTATTCATGAGGTTCTAAAATACAGGAACGTATCCAGCCCAACCACTGTGCCTCTTGCTACAGTATGTTCTGCATGGTCTACCTAGTTCTCGCATGTACCTCACAGCAGCCTTAGTTACTGGTTGGTACACCGAGGACCTTATATGTCTTGCACCCACTCTCTCTATGAATTTATCCCACATCCTTGAAACAAATTGTGCCCCATTATCTGAAAGAATTTACTCCAGTGATTTTATTTTTACTACATAGTTCTTCTCTAACTAATTGATAATATTATAATAGAGGGAAACATTCCACGTAGGAAAAATATATCTAAAAACAAAGATGATGTGAGTTACCAAATGAAAGTGCTGGCAGGTCGACAGACACACAAACAAACACAAACATACACACAAAATTCAAGCTTGGGGGGGGGAAGGTGGGGGGGGGGGGGGGGAAAGGTAAGTCTTTCCGCTCCCGGGATTGGAATGACTCCTTACCCTCTCCCTTAAAACCCACATCCTTTTGTCTTTCCCTCTCCTTCCCTCTTTCCTGATGAGGCAACAGTTTGTTGCGAAAGCTTGAATTTTGTGTATATGTTTGTGTTTGTTTGTGTGTCTGTCGACCTGCCAGCACTTTCATTTGGTAAGTCACATCATCTTTGTTTTTAGATATAATTGGTAATATTCTTACATGTGGCTCTTTTTAGTGGATAAAGGTTTATATATTTTGAGAATACATAGACACATATGTTTTTTACACCACCTCAACCTGTCAGCAGTGGACCAAACAAGTCAATGGCAAGCAGCTCTCCTGTTTTACTGGGCACAATGCTTTGCATTTCACCCTGTATTGCCATGTGCTATGTTTCACATATTAGAACCTATAACAGTTAGTTGGCTGCCTTCTAACTCTCCTTCCCATATTTATGAAATTCATATATTTCCGTATAGCTTCTATACATTTTTTTGTCCATAGTTTCCATGACTGTGATGGAAATAGTTTATTATTACGAGGCGTGTTTTTTAAGTAAGTACCATTTAGAAATTAAAAAAAGACATGCTAAGATATCTCAATAATTTTATTTTTACATGAAAGCCTGTACCTTAATCTACTTTTCTACACAATTTCCATCAGTATTGAGGCACTTGTCATAACATTGTACCAGTTTTTGAATACCCTCCTCATAGAAGTCTGCCGCCTGACTTGTTAACCACTGCATCACCACTGTTTTGACTTCATCATCGTGTTGAAGACATTGACTGCCCAGGTGTTTCTTCAAGTGGAGGAACAGATGGTAGTCACTGGGCACAAGATCTGGGCTGTACAGAAGATGATCTAGAGTTTCCCATCGAAAAGATGTGATGAGATCTTTGGTCAGATTCGCCCCATGAGGACGGGCATTGTCTTGCAGCAAAACAATGCCCTTGCTCAACTTCCATGGACTGTTGCTTTGATTCTGGTGTAACGTAGGCCCCATGTTTCGTCGTCCATAATGATTTGGCTTAAGAAATCATCACCATCATTGTGGTAAGAAAAATCAATGCACTGTCTAAAAGTTTGGTTTTGAGCACATCCGTCAACATTTTCGGTATCCAACGTGTGCACAATTTTCAGTAATTCAAGTGCTCGTTCACAGTGCCATACAAAACACTATGACAAACATTAGGAAAGTCATCCTGCAAGGAGGAAATCATAAAGCGTCTGTTTTCTCTCACTTTATTGTCCACTTCCTGCACCAAACTTTCATTAACGACCGAAGGATGCCCACTTCGTTATTCATCATGCACATTTGTTCAGTCATCTTTAAATGTTGTCCCCCAATTTCTTACCATTCCATCATTCATAATGTCTGTAAACTGCACAAATCTCACAATGAATATAAATTGCTTTTAGGCCTTTAGCACTAAGAAATCTTATAACAGCCTGTGCTTCACAGTCGGCGGGACTCACGATTATTGGAGGTATCTTAAACACTCAGTACACAATGTAAACAAGGAAGAGTCAGACTCTAATGGTGTCAGTGCATAGATTAAGGTAATGTAAAAATAAAATTATTGAGATATCTTAGCATGTCTGTTTTTAATTTCAAAATGGTACTTACTTAAAAAACACACCTCGTATTTCAACCTGCTCATCAGGGAAACACAACTTCCAATTTTCCTTATCTAGCTTATTACACCTAAATAAAACTCTCTTACAAATGTTGTAGTACCTTTCCATCTTCTCATTCCATTTACTAACTACATTTACCTTTGGCCCTGTTTTGCAATCGTTGCTTATCTTTACAAATTGACTTCATTTCATTCTCCTCCTCTATGCGTTTCATGTACGTTATGGGGATTTGCACATATAGCATGACCACTTTTGCAGTTGTTAAAGAAGGGTGTTAGTTATGTATGGTCAAAAGAATGCAAGGGAGCATTTGTCAATCTGAAGAAAGTAATGACATCAAGTCCAGTGTTTTTGTTTCCAGATTTTCAAAAGGAATTCATACTGTCATGTGATGCATCAAATCATACTTTTGTGTGTGTTTCAAGTCAGGAAGTGGATCTTCAGGAACATCCTGCTGCTTTTGCATTGAGGCATTGAACAGAGTGGAGAGGAATTACTCCACAACAGAGAAAGAGATTGCTTTGTTTGGTGTACAGAGTAAGGTTTTTGTTTTTACCTACATGGTAGAAAATTCAAAGCAGTGATACACCCTGCTGCTTTGAAGTGGTTACTAGGTTTAAAAGACCTATCCAATAGATAGATTGACAAGATGGGTCTTGAAACTCAGTGAATCCCTGTATGAAGTAGTTGCTGCACATTTTTTTAAAAAAAAAGAAAGAAAGAAAGAAAGAAAAGAAAAAAAGTGCTGAAAAATTGAGCAGAAAGATGGTGGTGATACATACATTTGGTGATGACTTTGAAGACTGACAGGAATGACAGGCTGCTCAGAGCAACGATGAGAAGTGTAAGAAAAATGGCAAGTAGTAGCAGTTCAGCATGCATGATGACTTATTGTGCAGAGAGATAAAATTAGCTCAACAGGTGGTTATGCCAGTGGTGTTGAAAGAGGAGCTGTTACTTGAGGTGTGTGATCATGTCTTGTCACATCATGCGTGCTGGAGGTGCAGGAAAGGTGATGTGGATCAGTATGTAAGGAGCTGTATAGAGTGTGTGCAGTGGGCGGATTTGATCTGGAAACAGGTGATACTGCAAAGGTTGTCTGAGGTGATGGAACCATTTAGTTTTATTATGTTGGAGGGGTTAGCACCATCCAATCAGACACGGATGGCTAATCAGTTTGTGATCACTTTAATAGTTCACTTTTCTCATTATGTAGAGATGTAGAAATGGTGCACATGCTGGATCTATAGGCAGTTTCAGTTAAGATTGAATTTTAGTTTGGTTTTATTTATGATATGTGGAAATGTGCTGTCAGGGACAGCAGGATTCTGAGGAGAGGGGAGTTGACCATGGTCCCTATCCTCAGGTTGCTGTATCTCAGAGGGCCAGAGGAGAAGACCTGGTATTATTGCCAGTGCTGTACCTCTTCACTGGAGGTGGAGTGGCACGCAGTAGGGTCGTCACCTGGATAGATGAGTTGAATTTTCCAGGCAATAAGACATATTCTCCAGCCATAGTTGGTTGCTGAGCTTACTTTTGAATGGTAGAAAACTACATGACGAGGTACAGAGGCTTGAAGAGGTGTTGCCAGTGGTTAAAGTCAGCAGATCCAAGCAATGTGAACAGACTAAATGAAACTGCAGAAGCCACATAAGAGTTGACCAAGGTGATCAGAGCAACAGTGGAGTGGCATTCCATGCAGATCAAGAAAGTGGAGGTTGGGTGCTAAACAACACACACATGCCATGGCCTCGGCTAGTACATTGATTCAAAATTTGGGAGCCACACAATCACAAATTCAGGTACTGGATGTGATCATAACACTGACAGGATTGTTGCAATCTTTAGGATATAGCATTTGGGAGCCACACAATCACAAATTCAAGTACTGGATGTGATCATAACACTGACAGGATTGTTGCAATCTTTAGAAGATAGCATTTGGGATGCAAGAATTGAGCTGACAGACTTACAGCAAACCCTGCATCAGGCTCTTCGTGGGCAGTTGAACTAGGTTTTTATATCACTGGAGCAGTATCTGAAAGGATTGGGGAAGGTTCAGGAAGCGTTAGCATAGGAATTGCAGGTATTAGTAGAGCTGGGTACCCACAACTTTTAATTCTCTGACCATAATGCAGCAGTGGAGGTGACAATGAATAATGCATGATTGAATGTGTTGGTAAGGATACCAGTAGCAACCAAGCATGTGCTGTTTAAATGTTACACAGAGCACACCTATCCAGTAAAAGGTAGTCGCAATGAAGAAATTTGTGTAAGTGAGAGCAGATGGGGTACTGATAGCGGAGGAAAACAGGGATCAATATGTAGTGATGACTGAGGGTGAGCTACAGCAGTGCCAGAGCAGAATGGTTACCATATCTACATCTACATGATTACTCTGCAATTCACATTTAAGTGCTTGGCAGAGGTTTCATCGAAACCACAATCATACTATCTCTCTACCATTCCACACCCGAGCAGCACGTGGGAAAAACGAACACCTAAACCTTTCTGTTCAAGCTCTGATTTCTCTTATTTTATTTTGATGATCATTCCTACCTATGTAGGTTGGGCTCAACAAAATATTTTTGCATTCGGAAGGGAAAGTGGGTGACTGAAATTTCGTAAATAGATCTCGCCGCGACAAAAAACGTCTTTGCTTTAGTGACTTCCATCCCAACTTGCGTATCACATCTGCCACACTCTCTCCCCTATTACGTGATAATACAAAATGAGCTGCCCTTTTTTGCACCCTTTCGATGTCCTCCGTCAATCCCACCTGGTAAGGATCCCACACCGCGCAGCAATATTCTAACAGAGGACGAACGAGTGTAGTGTAAGCTGTCTTTTTAGTGGACTTGTTGCATCTTCTAAGTGTCCTGCCAATGAAACGCAACCTTTGGCTCGCCTACCCTACAATATTATCTATGTGGTCTTTCCAACTGAAGTTGTTTGTAATTTTAACACCCAGGTACTTAGTTGAATTGACAGTCTTGAGAATTGTACTATTTATCGAGTAATGAAATTCCAACAGATTTCTTTTGGAACTCATGTGGATCACCTCACACTTTTCATTATTTAGCGTCAACTGCCACCTGCCACACCATACAGCAATCTTTTCTAAATTGCTTTGCAACTGATACTGGTCTTCGGATGACCTTAATAGACGGTAAATTACAGCATCATCTGCGAACAACCTAAGAGAACTGCTCAGATTGTCACCTAGGTCATTTATATAGATCAGGAACAGCAGAGGTCCCACGACGCTTCCCTGGGGAACACCTGATATCACTTCTGTTTTACTCGACGATTTGCCGTCTATTACTACGAACTGCGACCTTCCTGACAGGAAATCACGAATCCAGTCGCACAACTGAGATGATACCCCGTAGGCCCGCAGCTTGATTAGAAGTCACTTGTGAGGAATGGTGTCAAAAGCTTTCCAGAAATCTAGAAATACAGAATCAACTTGAGATCCCCTGTCGATAGCAGCCATTACTTCGTGCGAATAAAGAGCTAGCTGCATTGATCACCACGCAATGCCGCTATGGGTGGAAATGCACATCTCATGCAATTATTCAGAGGTAGGGCATAGGGACAGAAAGGGGTGATCACGTCGAATCTGTATTTTCAGAGATCAGGTTCACACTGGATATACTCAGTATACAACACTGTGGTAGTGGCAGCCATTTGCTATGAGCAAGTGAAGCTTGTGGGAGCAAAACGTTTAGAGTTATAGGTTAGTGGATTGTTGGTAGTGGGATCAAGTGTGATGTTACAGGACCAACACTCCATTAGTCAGCCACTATGATGGCAGTGACTTTGTTAAATATAACACAACCACCGCTGTATTGGCCAGGTGAGCCCGTAGAGATGTTATCCAAGCAGAACCTTACCTTCCTTAGCGCCACCTATGAACCCAGCTTGGACCTTTTGTTAAGAACACTTATAGCCATGCAGCAGGGGCAATTCAACCTTACCTTCCTTAGCGACACCTATGAACCCAGCTTGGATTTTTTGTTAAGAACATTTATAGTCATGCAGCAGAGGCAAATCACAGCAGAACACTTGCTGCAGCTTGTAAGTCACTCTCAAGGTCGCAAACATCAAGTAACCATGTCCTTAAGTGTCGCAATTCCTAACGCCATAGTGACTCTGATTTTGCTTTGATTAGCCATTATGTATGTGAGACAACGAGGCATTCAAAGGCTGGATCCATGGCAATTCCACTTCCCATGGATTGGATTCTCCCACAAGGGATGAAGAGTAGTTTGTTAAGTTCAGGATGAGTGAAATAATTATTTAGTAAATAGGAATAACCAATCTAGTAATAAGAGTATTCATCTGTAGAGTAAGGGGCACAGTTACCAGAGTTGAAGACTCATCAAAGTAACACCTGATGAGCTGGGGTCTTCCCCATAAGAGATCACAGTGTAGTGCCACTACCCAGTCTTTGGACAGAAAATTATAAACCTTTCACAAAAGTAAAGAGAAGTAGCATGGAAGCCACCACAGAGCACTGTATTTATATCTGTGGGTCAGAAGCCGCCATTGTGGCAACATGTGGGTCACAATAACAGATATGCCAGTTTATTGTAATGCGACGATAGCCAAACACAACTGGAAATGGCACCAGACAGTGATAACTGTGTAGCAAGTGAGATGGTTTCACCGCACCAGGGCGAGTCTCTTGTTATTGTGGCGTGACTAGAAGCTGGGTTTTAGTGAAAAAATGAGCACTGGAGGCATATAAATAAATCTGGCTTTTAAGGCAGGGATCCTTTCACATCATCATAAACCAGCAGCAACACCTCGATGCCGTAGATACTCTGAACAGTGAGATGACTGGGCTCTGCCAGCAGCAGCCATGGTTTTGAGACTGGGCTGTACCTGCTGTCGGTGCTAGGTCCTTCATGAGACTTCATTTGTTCATGTTTTGATAACATCCTGCTAGCGAATGCTATTGTCCTTTGTTCCACTACCACATCTATTATCTTCTCTTGGAATAGCACAGATCCCATGCCATAATCTGATCCGCTGCCCATGCCTGTCGATTTTGACACTGATTTCCTAGTGTGACTTGCCAGCAACCATCCAACTCCTGTACGAGGGTAGTGAATTGAACGTCACACATAGGAGACTCCACATGCCACCAGTGCATACACGTGCAGATCCGGGGAGCAGTTTCCTAGGTGGAATGCTGTTGCAGCACAACATGTACTCCCACTGGAATCAACAGCCATGGCCTCCAAAGGTCACCAACTGCAGCAAGGGAGGGTGCCAGCTCAGCTCAGCATCCACGGCAAAGCATCTGCCACATGGTTTCCCACCCCTCGAACGTATCTTATATTGTACTGGAATTGCTGGAGAAACATTACCCATCTCATTAGCCTCTCTTCAAAAGTTTGCAATTCTGCAAATAATTCAGAGCTTTATGGCCGATAAACATATTTATCTCCCTGCCCTACAAATACGTCCTAAATTTCTGAAACCCAAAAACCACAGGCAAAAGTTGCTTTTGCAAGGTCCCATACATGTGTTCATGTTCTGATAACATCCTGCTAGCAAATGCTATTGTCCTTTGTTCCACTAACCCATCTATTACCTTCTCTTGGAATATCACTGATACCACACCAAAATCTGAGCAGTTGCAGGCTATGAAAAATGGGAGTGACACATCTGGGTAATATAATTTTTTGCTGTCACAAAGGTTTTTCTTTATTGCAGCAAACTCTTCATCACACTCAGGTGTCCAATTCCAGGAAACATTTTTCTTTAATAATTTATAAAAATCTCGAGAGCTCAAACTACAGTCATTGATGAATTTCCAGTGGAAACAATACATCCCCATGAAAGAGTTCATGTGTTTCTAGCTCTCAGGCCTCACACACTCCACTATGAACTTGATCTTGTCCCTGCTAGGCAGTATTCCTTCAGTCAATTGATGGCATAGAATAGTTAATTCTGCCTGTATAAATTCACATTTACCATGTTTCAGTGTCATTCTCCTATGCTGCAATGCCCGAATATGTCTTATAACAACAGAGAGTGTTCATGCCATGTTCTGCCAGTGATCAGTATATCATCTAGGTATACTGTAAGCCACCTCATCAGTTCACACCCAAGTACATTACTCAGTACTCTAACAAAAACAGCAACTGATATGGATAGACCAAATGGAACAACCCTAAACACATATGCCCATCCCTCAAACAAAAAAGCTGTATATTTTCCGCTTTCCTTGGCAGGTGGCACATGATAGAACCCAGAGGTCAGATCCACACTTGACATTAGCATTACATTATTGAATTTTAGCAGCAGCTCATTCATATTTTCCGGTTGGCCATTTACTCTTACTATCATTTTATTTAATCTCCTAGCATATAGCACAATCCTTGCAGTTCAGCCCTTCTTCCTAACCACTACAATACTGTATTTACTCCTTCCCTGTTCTAATACCTTCCATTCCAACATTTGTTGAATCCTTTCTGTGACTGCTTCTTTTTCCATCACTGCAATAAGGGAAGGCTTCACCTTAATAAGTTTATGGTCCATGAGAGGGTGACAGTTGAAATTTCTTTAAGAGAGGACATGGAGGGTTTAGAGGTGGAGGGTTGGTGGGATGTGTAGGTAAAGGCTTGGCAGCACACCAGGATTGGAAAGGAGAGGGGACACAATAGGATTGTTGGAGTAAGGTTTGCAAATGGTGTGGAGTATTTAAAGGTATTCAGTGTGAGTGTGGAGAGATGGAAATCTGATGAGTTGGCAAATGGTAAGCAGATGTGGAAAGTGAGGTGAAGTGCACAGCATTTGAGGATCTGAAGGGACTTATAGAACTTGGGTGGGGCAGATATCCATGTAACATTTGAATGGCAAAGGGTGGGGCAGATCAGTGATTTGTATGTGTGTAGTCCCAGCCAGTTACTAGTTTTAGAAGTTTTAGTCTATTGTGGGCTTTCTGCTGGATGGTTATTAAGTGAGGGTTTCTCGTTATTTGGCAATCAAAGGTTAGTCCAAAGTATTTTGATGTGCTAATTAGCTTGATAGGACTGTTATAAATGGTGAGGTTGAAGTTATTGAGACAGAAGGTGTGGGTTGTGCTTGCTATAATTATAGCCTGGGTCTATTGTTGGCTTTCTGTTGGATGGTTAGTAGGTGAGGTTTCTTCATTAGTTGGCAGTTGAAGATAAGTCCAAGATATTTTAGTGTGTTAGTTAGCTGGATAGGATGGCTGTAAATGATGAGGTTGAAGTCATGGAGACAGAAGGTGTGGTTGGTGCATCCTATAATTATTGCCAGCCTTTTTTTTTTTTTTTTTTTTTTTTGGGAGGGGGGGTGTTAGTATTGAGTAGCTATTGATTACACCATGAGGTAAACTGATTTAGATGGATTTGGAGGTATCGTTGGGATTTCTGAAACATAGGATTAAGGGTGAGGAAAGCAGTGTCATCAACACACCAAAGGATGTGAATAGGATGAGGTGTATTGGCAGATCAGCAGTGTGTAAGATGTAAAGGAGAGGGGAGAGAATGGAATCTTTGGGCACACCTGCAGTGGGGTGGAAGGTACAGTAATCGGCATTGTTAACAATGACATAGGATGGCAGTTTGAAGAGGAAGGATGCAATAAGGCGGACATAGTTGACAGGAAGTGCATAAGTCTGGAGTCTGAATAGGAGATTGGAGTGTCATACCTGATCATATGCTTTCTCTATGTCAAGGGAGACAAAGATGGTGGATGTATGGTTGTTGAGGTGTTATGATAAGAGATGGGTGAGGTTCAGGAGTTGATCTTCAGCTGAGAAGGAGGGACAGAAGCCAGGTTGGGTAATAGGAAGCAGATGCTGTTGGTGCAGATTTCAGTGGATGCATCTGCAGAGGATGGATTCAAAGATCTTGCTAAACACAGAGGTGAGGCAGATGGGGTGGTATGAGGAGGGATTTGTTGAGTTTGACGAAAAATAAGATTTTGGAGGTTCATCACAGGTTGGGATAATAGCTTGCATACAGAATAATGGTATACAGGGTTGCAAGGGTGAGAGAATGAAGACAGGGCATTCTTTGAGGTGTCGATAGGTAATACAGTCATGAGCAGGGAATGTGTTGCATTTTTTGTGAGGTACTTGTCCTGTTCTGTGATTGGAGTGTTTAATTCTGTTTCTGGTATGTTGCTCAAGTACTAGAAGCTAGGAGTCAGCGGTAGGACTGTGGTAACTGTTTGTTCATGGACAGTTGGGAATTGACAATAACCAAATTGAGGATTGTTAGGGATAGAGAAGATGTCAGAGAGACAGGATGCAAAGTGATTGACTTTCTTCAGGTCGTCAGGTAAGGTATTGTTGTTGTGAAGGATTTGGTAGTGAGGAATGGGATGGATGCCAGTAAGACAGTGGAATGCTTCACATTACTTGCAAAAATTAACTGGGAATGTTGCATTCAGTCTGGTTCATGTCCATCAGTAGCCGCATCATGGATCTTATCCTTCAGTCCTGTTATTTCATATCCGGACAGCCATCAGAACCCTCCAAATGGCAGAATGTGTTGCATGGCTTGTCCATAGGCATTGTTAAAATCCAAGTAAAGGATGTAACTTAAATTGTCAGGTGGCCTGTATTCCTTCTCACTCAGTCATGGGTTATTCACCTTCATGTACCTTTGGACATACTGGCAAAGTCCCCTACAAATCCTGCATTCAAAAAAAGCAATATATCAACATCGGTCAACAGTTTGAGGTTGATAAGCATCTTTGTTTACACTGCATCCCACGAAAGCCCCAGTGTGGTGTAACAGAAGGCAGGATCCAAACCCCTTTAAATTGCAAAATCTTGAACTCCTGTCAAATATTCACTGTATGCCTATGCTCTTCATCCATTATGGCAGTGCCTGTGAGTGCGTAGTGAATGTGGTTATATCAGGCAACATTGTTTCATGGAGTCTCTCCATCGAATCCAGGTATTCGTATGGCAAAAACCCATTCTTCATTATCAGTTAAATCTGCATCATCGTGAAAAGCAGCTCGAGTGATGTGCATATCCTCTTGACTCATCATCTCATCATGTTTCTAAGGAAGTGCCTATATAAATCGTAAGGAATCCAGGAAGTGGAGCGATATTCTTGATGTCATTTGCTTGAAGAGAGAAATGTATTTTTCTAGTTGTCAGGTATGATATTAACCTTATTATTCTCCAACCCAAAAGCATCCAAATGTCGAGCAAGAAAGTGAGCATCATACGCTCTCAAATTATCAAAGAAGATGGTTTGTATCATAGCAGTTTGTACTTCAAGCTGCATTCATTATGTGCTGCACTGTGCAACTTCACCATTGGATGACAATGGTCTCTACATGGAGTTTCTGCTTTTCTGTCCAAAGGCAGATTACAAATATGACATTTAATCACCTGATTGCATAAGGCATCATTCCTCTAGGAGTTAGTCATTAGAATGTTTTTGCCGTAAGGCCATCAACATCACACCAAGTTTTTCGAGCTCTGAGAGCAATGATCTCACAGGATTATCCTCAATATATAAGTCAATTTTTTTGCAGTTGGAATCATATGGGCATAGATCTTCATATACTGACATGTACAGTACGTGTCTTTCTGTGAAAGTGGTGTGAGAGACATTGAAATCATCTTCACAATGCGCCACAGGAACTAGAAAGAACTCAAATTTAGCATATACAGCAAAAGGACATCATTCCTGGTGGTGGGCATTCTTAAACTATAAGAACTTTTCCTCTTCATTGGGCATTTTCATATGTACCAGTTTCTGGCTCGAGCAATCAATCAGATGTCTTTCTTAACACTCACTCATAGTAGAAAAGGTGAAGCACCTGTGACAAAAATGCCCTTTATGCTCATTTTTACTCATTTGAGCCACAAGTAGGCAGGACATTTTTTTGATCCAGACATAATGTTGATTTCTGCCTTAGGAGAAATCTGCCTTAGAAGCTTGATTTTTCTCGTCTACAGCCATACTGCAAATGTGAAAAGAGTAATTAGGGTTCTGCATCTCGAATTTTACCAGGTCTGTGAATGTGGTGGGAAATGAGATGCCTTCGAAGTTAGATGTTTCTTATGTATCAGTATGATAGACATGTTTAGGGTAATCAGGAACGGCCACGTGCAGTAATATTCATCCATCTCATGTAGATTCTGGACATCAACACTGGCCCTTTTAGCAGTATTATCTGGAGGAAGAGGGATTGGACTGGTCCCCCCATTAACTGGATCAAAAACATGTAAGTACACACAAAGTTGGAGGTTGGGGCTGACTGCCTTACCAGATGCTCTCCCCTTTGTATTAGAAAAACACTTCAGTATGACTCTCTTGATAAAAGTTCTGTACAACTCCGCAACTGACATGTCCTACGATATCACATCATCCTTGCCCAAAAGTTGGACAATGCTTTTATCTGCAGCACCATTACTAACTTCTTTACAGAGGTGTAGCAGACCACAGAAGAGAACTACCTTGCACCCGATGGTGGGATACTGCTAGCCATTGATGATTTCATAGATCTTTCTTTCTAACACTGCTTGGCATTTATGAACGAAGGTAGCCAGATCTTGAAATTCAGCATTGGCATTATCAATGTGAGACTGAAGGATCCTATCCCTGAAAGCACCAGCAACCACAGAGTAGACTACTGTGGCTGCATGATTTGCCTGGTGTTGGTGAACAAAATGGGCTGTGGGGCTGCTACTGCTAGACCAGGGATGCGGTGGCCGTGGGGATATTGATGGTGCTGCCCTGCTACCATGAGGCTGAGGGCAGTAGCCAGACAGCCCGAGATGAGGTGATGCAGACATTAATGGTATCGTCCTGCTACCACTAGGCTGAAGGCAGTAGCCAGACAGCACCAGATGAGGTGATACAGATTCCGCAGTACCACACTGCAACCATTAGGCTGGAAGCATTAGCCTGGTGGCCTCAGATGAGAAGACGCAGACGTCGACGGCGCTGCCTCCTAAAAACTCTGCCTTGCCTGCAATCTTCTTCACACCTGAGAATCCTGTTAGAAGTGCTACAGGCAGACGTGGTAGAGGTTGTGCATCATATTTCTGAAGTAGTTGTAGAAATCCTACACCATCACTGCACATTTGTCTCTCTAGAACAAACAAACAAATTTGTTTACTATGCATACAACAACAGCAGGCGCCACCACACACACACACACATCCACACACACACACACATGTATATATATATATTTATATACCATATACCCTCATGATCATTAGTGGTAGATAACTGGGATGGCATGGCTAGCATATCAATATATGGACTTATATCCACCTGCCATCCCTCTGATTCTGTGAATGGTGAAGGTGGATTAAGAGCAATAGATTCAGGAACAATTGCATCTGGTCCCTGACTCTTCGAATAACTATCAATGAAACCTAACGACATAACAATCAGTATGTACCAAAAGAAAGAGTTAAGACACACCCAAGCTCAGCTAAAATAATTCTACTTGTAACACAGCAAGTTATTACGAGATGACATTCGTTGCACTAAGGCACGCAGCCATCTAGTACGGTGGCTGCAGGATGGCTATGTTTTTTTTTGCTTTGCTCACAACACAGCTGACGCTGCCTGCCGTGAGGACTGCATAGCGTAACATTCAGTTGATACGAAGGTTCATAACCTCTATGAATCTAGATAATCCATATTAGTTATTATCTGAGTTTGTTCAAATTTCGTACACAGCCTTTTGTTATTAATGGAATGATGCTGTCAAAATTTCAGATTTTTATTTATTATAGTTTTAGAGATAAAGAGAATTACCTAAAAGTCCTAAAACCTATGCTTGTTTTACAAAACCAAGTTAGGAACAAAAACACATTGACTTTCATTACATAGGCCAACGAAAAACTTTTTTGGTTTGATAGCTGATTTTTATAGATTTTTATGAGGTGAACCCAAATCTAGTCTCAGTTTTTTGTATCACCCATAGTTTTCGAGCAATATGCTTTTTACTATATAGTATAAAAATCCTATGCTATACAGTACATGGGGAAATTAATGAAATGCTTTGTTACAACATAAGTTTACAGTAAGCTACTTCAAACAATGTTATGTGTTAATAGAGATTTCACTTGTCAGCTGGAATTGGTTTGTATTGCCTTTCTCCTTTTTCATTGAAGCTTTTTGTGTAGATTTTTCTGCAATGAGTCGCTTACTGAACTTCTCGGTGAAGTGACCTACAGTAATCTCCCATCATGTTGGTCTTCCAGTGGCCCTGGTAACGCTTTTCCATCACTTTAATGTCCTGGTGAAAACCCTCTCCTAGGTCCTCACTAACATCTCCGATATTGTCCAGGAAGTAATCAAGGTGACTGTTCAAAAAGTGAACTTTCAGGCTCATTAAACATCCTAAAATTTTGAACTTCATAAACATTGTAGCTATAATAGAAACATATTCTGGGTCTTTTTCATGTCCTAAGAACTTTGTAACAACTTGCTTGAATGATACCCATGCTTCTTTCTCATTTAAGCTCATTCTGGATTTAAAGTTAACATCAAACATAAATTTTCTGATGTCAAGTCCGACAAAGACGCCTTCTTTTAGTTTAGCTTCTGAAAGGTGTGGAAACTTTTGGCAGAGATACTTAAAACATGGTCCATCTTTAGGCAAAACCTTTACAAACTGTTTCATTAGGCCTAAATTTATATTTAGAGTTAGTAGGAGTACGTTTTTTGGATCTACAAGGTTTTTGTGTAGAATGTTCTTCTCACCAGTCTTGTAATGGCGACTGGAGTGGTCGCGGGGTAGTAGTGACGGAAACACGGAGAGACCCGCGAAGCGGCCCACGAACTACAACACAACGGGAGAGGATGGACACAACCAACGGAGGACATAACGATACAACAAGAACAGACAACAGAGTAACAAACCAAACAAGACAACCACGTCCACTGGAATAGAAACACGAAAGTCAATACGCTGTCTGAGGCAATATGTCCTGAGATGCACACGATGTTAGACTGCTGGCTGAGCGCAAGGCAGGAGCTTAAGAATGCTATCGGGGGCGCCGCTATTGGCTGCTGGGACCACGTGTTGCACTGTGGCACCCTCACACCAAAAGCGGGCCAGGAGGCACGTGCCGCCACAGTTAACGGCGCGATAGTGCAGAGACCTCTATGGGTCTTCGATGTCCATGACGTCTGGCGCAGATTCAAATTTCGCGGCGCGCAGTACCAGATCCCTCCCCCCTGAAACTTGCGCATATGGGCAGAAACGCCCCTGACGGTGCCGAGATGTGCGGCAGTGCGATGAGGAACTGGGCGTATCAACCGCAATTTGCGTGGAGGAAGGGACGCCCGAGGTATCCATGGCAGCCGATCCAGAGTCCAGGGCAGGGGAGGGAGCCACCGATCCACCCGGAGATGGAGAGGGCCAGCGACAGACCTGCGGGGAGAGGGCTACCAGGGGCTGGGACGGTGACTCGACCACGTCTGTATCCGAAGGAGGTAGGGAAAGAGGCGGTGGCAGGAGTCCTGAGGCAGCACGAGGGCAGAGCTGATTATGATGATGGCGCTCCAACCCTTTTGATGTCTGCACTGCCGTCACATGCTGCCCATGCGCCGCGCCGACCGTGGCGGGTGTCCAATCCGCCTTGCGCCCATACCCGTGGGCCCACACGGCCGTGCCAGGGGCACACCACCGTGATGGCCAGGAGTGGGGGCGGGAGGAGGACGGCATCAGCAAATGGAGCAGAGTGTATGGCTGACGCCCATGAAGGAGCTCTGCCGGACTGTGTCTGTCAATGGGCATAGTGCGATAGGTGCTAAAAAACAGGGTGAGGGCTGACGTGGTTGGGGATGTGTCGACTGCCTTAGTCAAATGGTGTTTAAAAGTGCTGACAAGCCTCTCAACCGCACCATTGAATGAAGGGTGGAAACGGGTGGCTACGGATATGTTTGATACCGTTGGCCTGACAGAAGTCGTGGAAGGAGGACACCATGAATTGGGGACTATTATTGGAGACCAATGTGTGTGGCAGACCCTCGATGGCGAGAACCTGGGCCAGGGCCGTGAGTGTAGCCTCCATGGTAGTGGATGCCATTCAGACATTATATGGGCATTTGGAGTAGGCATCAACAATGAGTAACCGTAGGACCCCAAAACGGGCCCGCAAAATCGATATGGATGCGATCCCAGGGCCAGCGAGACACAGGGCAGGGTGCAAACGACTGAGGGGGCTCGCCTGGTGACGCGCACAGACAGTACACCCACGGCCCAGGCGCTCAATATCTCCATTGATGCCAGGGCAATACACATGCCGGCGAGCCAAAACTTTCATACGGGACATACCCCAGAGACTGCGCTGTAACAAACTGAGCACCAGAAGCCGCAATTCTGGAGGAGTGACGACCCGGTGGACATCCGACTCCGTGGCCAACAAAAGGACATCATTGACCACGGAGAGCCTGTGGGACAGGTGGCGCCAGGGGCTAAAATCGGACTGCATCCGACAAGTAACATAGGAAGGCCACCCTTGGACCACGTAGTTGAGAACCTGCCGCAAGACAGGGTCACGGCGGGTAGCTGCAGCAACGTCAGCAGCCATAAGAGGAAGACTGTCCAGCGCATCCCGGCAGGTGGAATCAGTGTGAAAGCAGAGGACCTCCTGTTGGTCAAAGGCAGGATCGGGGCCTGCTGGGAGATGTGACAAAGCGTCCGCATTAGCATGCTGGGTGGTGGGCTTATACCACATGGTGTAAGCATAATTACGTAAAAACAATGCCCACTCCTGGAGCCATTGAACCGTCTGCTCGGGAAGGCGATAGTGGTGCCCAAAAAGTGTAACCAAGGGTTTATGGTCCATCAGGAGGGTGAACTTTGCCCCAAAGAGATAGGTGTGAAATTTTTGGATGGCGAACACGATCGCAAGGCCTCCTTTTCAATCTGGGAGTAGTTCCGTTGTGCTGGGGTCAACGTCTTAGAGGCATAAGCGATGGGCTATTCGGAGCCATCGGCGTCCCAGTGCGTGAGGATGGCCCCAATGCCGTATGCCGACGTATCAGCTGCCACAACCAAGGGGCGGTCTGGAGAGAAGGGAGTAAGGCAAGGGGGGACTTCAGCATCACCTTTAAACGAAGAAAAGCCTGGTCACAGGCGGGAGTCCAAACAAAAAGTACCCCTTTGTGATGCAAGTGATTGAGGGGTTGAGCAACGGAGGCAGCCTGTGGCAAGAACTTTAAGTACTAATTAACCTTGCCCAAAAACACCTGCAGTTCAGATAAGTCTTTGGGATGAGGAAGGGCCTCAATGGCCATGACATTACGACCTGAAGGGCGAATGCCATCTTTGCTAAGCCAGTGACCTAAGTATTCCACTTCCAGTTGAAAAAGCAAGACTTGTCCAGCCAACAGCAGAGACCAGCAGACTGCAGAGCGTGAAATAAGGCGCTGAGGTTTTGCAAATGTTCCTGGCGGGAACGCCCAGTGACTAAGATGTCATCCAGATAATTCACACATGCAGGGATAGGCTTTGTAAGCTGCTCCAAGAATCGCTGGAAAATGGCCGGCGCCAAAGAGACACCAAAGGGAAGGCGATCGTACTTATACAATCCGAAAGGCATGTTAATAACCATGATGTTCTGAGATGCGGCATCCAAGGGCAACTGGTGGTATGCCTCAGCCAGGTCGATCTTGGAAAAATACTCTCCACCGGCATGTTTGGCAAGAAGGTCTTCCTGCCGGGGAATGGGGTAAGTGTCAATGAGAGACTGAGCATTGACTGTAGCGCCGAAGTCCCCACACAGCTGAAGGGACCCATTGGGTTTCTGTATGACCACCAGTGGTGTCGCCCATGCACTGTAAGTGACAGGCGCCAGCACGCCAGCAGCCTGAAGCCGATCAAGTGCCTGCTTGACTGCTGGCCGTAAGGCCACTGGAAGGGGCCGGGCCCGGAGAAAGCGAGGCTGTGCATCCGGTCATAGGGTGATGTGCGCCTGAAAGCCGGAAGCACATCCGAGATCCGGTGCAAACAACGACGCAAAAGCAGAGCACAGATCGTCCAAGTCCTAAAAGGGAACAGCTGTGGAAACGACCTCAACTTCGTCAGAAATTGAAATGCCAAACAGTTGAAACGCTTCCAGGCCAAAGATATTCGAAGCCGACGGATGGTCGATGACAAAGAGGGTAAGGAGCTGTGGAACCCTCTTGTACGTCGCCTGGACGACAAACTGCCCACGAAGGGGAATGGAACCATCTCCATAGGCGACCAAACGGCGAGAGGGAGGTGACAACGCAGGAGAGCCCAGCTGCATATATGTCGCCATATTAATCAGGGAGACGGTGGCCCCAGTGTCGACCTGAAAACTGACATCCTCTGTGAAAATGTGGAGAGTGAGGAAAAGCTTCTGTGCTGATGGCTCATCCTGTGGGATGACTGATTGCAGAGCATGGACGGTATCTTGAGGCCCAGGACGGGCAGGACTGGATTGAGTCGAGCGACTACGACAAACCAATCGGATGTGGCCTTCCTTGCGACACAGCATACACGTTTTCCGGCGGTGGGGACAATCAGCCCACGAATGTGCAGTAAAGCACTGTGGGCAAGATCGAAGTGGACCGCGCGACTGGCGACGAGGAGCGACCGAAGGCGCCGATGCCATAGAGACGTCCAAAAAGGAGGAGTCCCGACGGTGCCGGCCGGGCCACATTGACATCGCAAGGGCAAAACCCGTCGTGACGCTGCGATCGCTGACACCTGCGGTCGTGCCATAAGGCGCTTGTTAGCCACTTGAGCAATTTGAAAGGAGGGGCAAATGCGGAGAATCTCTTCCAAGGAGGGCTTGTCTAGTTTCAACGCCGCAGTATGGACCTCAGGATTGGGAACCAGCTGAACCACCACATCCCAGATCAGGAAGTCCACATACAAAGCCTTACATTGCTGATTGGTGCATGTAAAATCGCATCGATGGCTGAGACCCTGCAAGTCCGTGACCCAGGAACGATACGATTGAGCAGGCTGTTTATGGTACTGGTGGAACTCCAGCCGAGAGGCGACCACATAGTAGCGTTGGGAATAATAGTTTGTCACCAAAAGGCAGATCTCCTGGAAGGAGAGAGCCACAGGATCGGACAACGGTGCCAACTTGCAGAGAAGAAAGAACGTGTCTGGAGAGGCCCAAGACAAAAACAACGACTGCTGTAAGGAGTCGTCCATGACTTGAAAAGCCGTGAAATGTTGTTTCAGCTGATGTAAGTAGGTTTTCCAGTCCTCTTTTGCGTCATAAAGGGTGGAAACGACGGCGGACGTGGGAAAGCATTGGACACCCGAGGACTCAGAAGCTGTTGCGGTAACGTGTCCCGGGCATCGACTTTGTCCATTAGCAACTGCAGCGACTATTGTAAGATGTCTAACTGGAACTGCTGTTGCTGCATGAACTGCTGTTGTTGCTCCAGCAGACAGACCAACTTTGCCTCCATACCAACAACGACCGCTGTTTACCTCGTCACCAAAAATGTTGTAACGGCAACCGGAACGGTCGTGGGGTAGTAGTGATGGAAACACGGAGAGACCCCCGAACAACAACACCACGGGAGAGAACGGACAGGACCAACGGAGGACATTACGACACAACAAGAACAGACAACAGAGTAACGAGCCAAACAAGACAACCACGTCCACTGGAATAGAAATAAGAAAGTCGACACAGTGTCTGAGGCGATATGTCCTCAGACGCACGCGACGTTAGACTGCTGGCTGAGCGCGAGGCAGGTGCTTAAGTATGCTATCGAGGGCGCCGCTATTGGCCGCTGGGACCATGTGTTCCACTGTGGCGCCCTCACACTAAAAGCGGGTCAGGAAGCGCTCGCCACCACAGCTTATGGCGCGATGGTGCAAATTCCATGGCGTGCGGTACCAGAACCAGGATTTAAAGACTCCCTCACAGGCCAGTTCTTTCTGCACCAGTGTTGATCCCTAGCCCTACTGTCCCATTCACACAACAAACAAGGAAATTTCGTAAAGCCACCTTGCTGACCAAGGAGCATGCGTGTTACTTTTAGATCGCTGATATCATCCAACCATGAGCAGGATAGCCTATTTTATTTAGCACTATTTCTAGGTTTTCATAGCTTTCTTTCATATCTACAGAACGTCCAACAGGTATAGATGCATACATGTTATCATTGCGTAATAGGCCGCCCGTTGTGGCCGAGCGGTTCTATGCACTTCAGTCCGGAACCACGCTACTGCTACGGTCGCAGGTTCGAATCCTGCCTCGAGCATGGATGTGTGTGATGTTCTTAGGTTAGTTAGGTTTAAGTAGTTCTAAGTTCTAGGAGACTGATGACCGCAGATGTTGAGTCCCATAGTGCTCAGAGCCATTTGAACCATTTTTTGAGGTTAGGTTGATAGTAAACAAAGCACCACCTGTTAACACAAAAATAAAATCGATCTCTTTTTTGCCAGCAAATGTTTTTCCGCAGTGCTACCAACATCATCTACATTCATTACACCTCCTTTTTAAATTATTTTAACTATATAAAAGCTGTTATTTTCTTTAAAAAGTCGCTTAATTTAATAACTTGAACTGTAAATTTGAAGAAATGGTGGGTGATACAGTTTTTAAGTATCATATTTGGATTTCCCACCCTAAAAAACATAAGACTAAGGTATTTTGAGCAAAAAAGATTTTCCATAGTTGGCCTGTGTTATCATTTAAAGTCATTCCAAAGTTATCAGTGCATAACAATCATTTGATTAGAATTTTCTTTTTAAAATTTTAGTCACTGTGCATTATGTAATACAAAGATTGGTCAAAATTATTAGTTGACTATATTTTACCGTGTGAGTGCGTGAAAATGATTGAGAGAGTGTATGTGGGACATAAGTTAAAATTTAATATTTCATTTTGCGTAAAACCTTGTACAAATGAACAATGGGAAAGCTATGTTGCAACCATGACTCACGTGACAAATGTCGGTGTATCCTTGCTTTTGTATAAAAGCAGCCAGAATGAAAGTTAGAGGCGGCATAAGTTCATTTACCAATTTGGAGAATATTTCGCACTTCGTTTATTTTAATTAAGCAAAATACAAGAATTTGAAGTTTTGCTGACATTACTATCAAATTAGTGATTGGATAAGGCAGGATTTGCCGCGAGAATGATCTGGAAGCAACGTTCTGATTGGTCGTTTAGATCAACAGCCAATCAGAATTGAGCTGTTCCCGCGCAAAAAGAGGAATGGGCATATAGGAGAGTACCTCGAGAATTGTCGCTTGCTAGCCAGTCAACAGATAACACGATGTCAGATTGCTCCTTAAAAATACTCTGTAAGATGAGGAAATAGTGATCTAATTTCGGCTCTAACATATTTTGACTGAAGTTACTGGAGTTGAGAACATTTTAATGAAAGTTTGGTGTTTATAAATTAAATAGTTTGAGAGATATCAGCCTGTAAACTTTCTGGTCGTAGTAACAACTCCGCGTGGCGTGTTTTGTGCTCTGTACGGAATATTTTGGCGAGCACCTCTTACGAAGAAGACCACTGAAACGACCGAATGTTTAACTCGCGAATAGTTGTGGGTCTGTGACTGGTAGAACGTGAGAATTAGTCGGGTCGGACTTATTAAATTCTGGCTGCTTTTCGAGTGAATATTTGTTATACAGACAGTGAACCTTGAATGACAACGTTTAACCTTATTAAATACGGACTTGATAGCCATTTCATGTGTTTCAATATGAATAAAAAGCAGAGTTAATCTAATTTTAAACGGTTTTCTGAAAGTAGACTGAAGATCCCGAACGCCCGATTTTTGAATCATGAACTTTCAGGAGCTGACTTTCAACTAAAGTTACGAGGCCTCTGTGTGGTAGGTATTAGGTGGTGGTTTCATCAACGCTGCTTTACACTGCCTAGCACGTATCAGCTACCACAGAGCGACTGGGACATCGGCAAGAATCCTACCGAGGTAGGTGGACTGAACGATAGTGTTAACAAAAACGCAGACCACCGACCCCGCCCCGCCACACACTTAAGTACCAATTTCTCATCTTGCAGTAACTCTGCATATAATGCATTATCTAGAGGAGCTAATAGTGGATTTCTATCATCCTGAAAGTGGGAGCACTTACCAGTGCCTTCATCATCAGCTTGTGCAGATCACTTCAAGGCTGACCAGAGTGAAATGAGTATGGGCCACTCGGCGCTGATTATATACATGTGACATGCACATCTGGATGAAAGGACAAATGTACTGAGAGAGAGAGAGAGATAGAGAGAGATCATATGGTATATGTCTGCATTCATGTGAATCTAGCGCAACACTGATGTTAGTGCTTTTCACCGCACGTGTAGCACTTGTGTGCACATGCCGCTATGTTCGCCCTTTTCATGAGAGCGAGCGTTAGCTGTAGTTCACACATGCACATACATGAGATTCAACATGCCCGTGAGTACTGCCGACTGGTACTATGCGTGGATTTGTGGTACTTGTAATTCGACACACTTGTGGTAGAGTGATAACCTTCCAGGTGAGTCAGTGCAGCAAGTCATCGCGACCTAACCAAGGTCATGGCATCATACCTGCCGGATTCTGCTGGTGCCTTGTCAATGCCTGCAGGTGCAAGATCCCTGCTTATTGAAGCCTGTAAGTGAGGAGGCGGAAAATAGGAAGCAAATAAATAAATACGAGGCTTTTTTTAACTAAACGATTTATTTATTTGTCAGCCAACTGAATAACAGTTGTACATATTCTCAAGTGCTCATAAAATGATGTTGTCTCTATCTCTTCTTCAGCTGCTTGAGGGCAGAGCATCCTTGTGTTGACATATGCTGTGCAGAAGTACATTTACACTCCTGGAAATGGAAAAAAGAACACATTGACATCGGTGTGTCAGACCCACCATACTTGCTCCGGACACTGCGAGAGGGCTGTACAAGCAATGATCACACGCACGGCACAGCGGACACACCAGGAACCGCGGTGTTGGCCGTCGAATGGCGCTAGCTGTGCAGCATTTGTGCACCGCCGCCGTCAGTGTCAGCCAGTTTGCCGTGGCATACGGAGCTCCATCGCAGTCTTTAACACTGGTAGCATGCCGCGACAGCGTGGACGTGAACCATATGTGCAGTTGACGGACTTTGAGCGAGGGCGTATAGTGGGCATGCGGGAGGCCGGGTGGACGTACCGCCGAATTGCTCAACACGTGGGGCGTGAGGTCTCCACAGTACATCGATGTTGTCGCCAGTGGTCGGCGGAAGGTGCACGTGCCCGTCGACCTGGGACCGGACCGCAGCGACGCACAGATGCACGCCAAGACCGTAGGATCCTACGCAGTGCCGTAGGGGACCGCACCGCCACTTCCCAGCAAATTAGGGACACTGTTGCTCCTGGGGTATCGGCGAGGACCATTCGCAACCGTCTCCATGAAGCTGGGCTACGGTCCCGCACACCGTTAGGCCGTCTTCCGCTCACGCCCCAACATCGTGCAGCCCGCCTCCAGTGGTGTCGCGACAGGCGTGAATGGAGGGACGAATGGAGACGTGTCGTCTTCAGCGATGAGAGTCGCTTCTGCCTTGGTGCCAATGATGGTCGTATGCGTGTTTGGCGCCGTGCAGGTGAGCGCCACAATCAGGACTGCATACGACCGAGGCACACAGGGCTAACACCCGGCACCATGGTGTGGGGAGCGATCTCCTACACTGGCCGTACACCACTGGTGATCGTCGAGGGGACACTGAATAGTGCACGGTACATCCAAACCGTCATCGAACCCATCGTTCTACCATTCCTAGACCGGCAAGGGAACTTGCTGTTCCAACAGGACAATGCACGTCCGCATGTATCCCGTGCCACCCAACGTGCTCTAGAAGGTGTAAGTCAACTACCCTGGCCAGCAAGATCTCCGGATCTGTCCCCCATTGAGCATGTTTGGGACTGGATGAAGCGTCGTCTCACGCGGTCTGCGCGTCCAGCACGAACGCTGGTCCAGCTGAGGCGCCAGGTGGAAATGGCATGGCAAGCCGTTCCACAGGACTACATCCAGCATCTCTACGATCGTCTCCATGGGAGAATAGCAGCCTGCATTGCTGCGAAAGGTGGATATACACTGTACTAGTGCCGACATTGTGCATGCTCTGTTGCCTGTGTCTATGTGCCTGTGGTTCTGTCAGTGTGATCATGTGATGTATCTGACCCGAGGAATGTGTCAATAAAGTTTCCCCTTCCTGGGACAATGAATTCACGGTGTTCTTATTTCAATTTCCAGGAGTGTACAAATTTCTTGAAACCAGGAAATCTTCTCACGACCTTTGACATAAACTATGTTGTTTCTATGATCATACATTCACAGTGATGACACCTTATCTTCATATGCCACTACTAACACTAAACGTCGTTAAATTCATGTTAGCAGTGAGTAGTTTACAAGACGGTCCTGTAGTATTAATGCGTACACAGCATTGCTTGTGGGGAAGCTCTGTGATGATTCGGATTCGATACGTATGTCCACAGTTCCAGTCTTCACTGCCTCATGTTGCTTTGAACAATCTATCAAAAAGGGGTCAAATGGCTCTGTGCACTATGGGACTTAACGTCTGAAGCCATCAGTCCCCTAGAACTTAGAACTACTTAAACCTAACTAACCTAAGGACGTCACACACATCCATGCCCGAGGCAGAATTCGAACCTGCGACCATAGCGGTCGCGCGGTTCCAGACTAAAGCGCCTAGAACCGCTCGGCCACTTTGGCCGGCGAACAATCTATCACCATCCCAGTAATTTATATGATAGACTCGTCAACCACGCCACCATTTTTCGAGTTTTACCACACCTCACTGAGTTAAAGGGTTTGGGAGAAGCAATGATTGTGGAATACCCTGTCAGTATTTGTCAAGCATTGGAGAATCCAAGGAACACATCTTCAAATACAAATCGTCCACACCTGTAAAACCCTTCTGCATCTGCAACGATTTTTTCTCTTTGAGGCATCACTGTACAACACACTACATTTACACTAAACATCGTTAAATTCGTGTTAGCATTGAGTAGTTTGCAAGACGGTCCTGCAGTATTAATGCATACACAGCATTGCTCGTGGGGAAGTTCTGTGATGATTCGGATTCGATATGTATGTCCACAGTTCTAGTCTTCAGTGCCTCATGTTGCTTTGAACAATCTATCACCACTGTGGGTGATAATTCCTTAAACTGCTGTTTGCTAAGCATGCATCCGAAACCATTTTCAGTCTCGTAATATGATGTTCAAAAACTGCCCTACATGTCACATAATAGACCATATGCGTATCTGTTCCTGTTGAGATGTAAATTATCGCACGGAAAAAAAACAGAGAGTTAAGGTAAATTCCAGCACTGGTTAGTTTACAGTTGTCAAATATACTCGAATAATAGAGCGAAGCATTTCCAGCTGGATAGAAGTCTTAACAGCCCCTGCTTGGCGGCGTGACTATGGAAGGATTGGATATTTAGACAGCTCTCATGAATAGAAAGTTAAGGGCAGTTGTACTCCTGAATTCAAAACACGTAAAAGGTTCAAATTCTCTTTTTGTGATGGAGATAGGTGTAGTACTTTCCATATCAATTTATCCAGCACATTTTTATACTTTACTTCTTCTTGTTCTAGAATGTATGAGTTGTTATCCGTAGCACTCCAAACTGGAATCTGCTCCTGCTTTGCATTCATAATAATACAAGTACTACCTTCAAAGAAGCCCAATAACATTTTGAATGGAATACACACTCTAATAGAGTTATCTATCGAACCATCCATGAACCATCCTGCCTTTTCAGGGCATTCAGATACGATATCGATGTAGAGACATGTCTTAAGTTCGATGTCGTATCACCGTTTCTGCTGCAGTCGATTTCAATTCCATAAAGTTCGTATCTTATTTCTTGAAATAAAACGGCGAATGCGTTACATGTAAGGCGTGATGTTGCTGATGATGCCAAGACTTCCTTAAGTGTAAATACCCCTGCCAAAAACAGGAACCTCTTGCTTAGAAGTGTCAATCCATCTTGATGTTAAATAATAATTTGTATGTCGTCATTATTAGCTAACGTTACTGAGGCAAACGATTTGTGAGAGTAGTATTCCTGTCTAATGATATGCTCGTCATATTGAGCTCCAGTTGTTATGTCGAGTGACGCCATTGTGAAGTTTCATTCCAATGGATTTAAGGTACTCGTAATTCTCGCGTGTTACCGCGCTCTGCTTCCTCTGCGAAGTGGTCTCTTGATGGCTGGGTATGCCGTATTTATACTTAATATCCATAATTCTGCTTCAGATATAGAAGTACTATAATTTCCTCACCGCGACTATACCGCGTTCAGATTCATAATATTCAGCTCGAACAGTCTTAACAGTCTCAGGAAGATATACTGTATTAGTGGGAACCTCTGCAATGTTATAACCAGGACCACTATAGGAAAAAAGTGCATGTTCATACAATGTAGGCTTTCACGGCCGGTGTTTTCATCAGTTGAAACTTCCGGGTTGAGAGGCCGTGGCCGATGTATAAAATTTCCACCTAACGTTTCGGCTCCATCTGCGGGAGACATCTGAGGCCGTCTGGCTACTGCCAAGGAACATAGAATAAGCTACTGCCACTGAGGCTTCAGGTACTCTCGCATTTATAGAGCGCATAGAGGGCAACACCATTCGTCACGTGATGCCGACGGTATGCCTATCTTTGGAAGGCGTCATCATTCTCTATTAAGAGTAATCGATTGTCATTCTGCTGGCGCAACGTCGACATCCATATCTTGTCCAACTTTAAAACTTCTTCTTCTCTATTAAAATTATTATGGTGTTTGTGAATCTCTATTGCTTCTCTATACATATGCGCATGGTAGTGGGATGTTCGTGCTAAAACGCTTGTCTGAACGGTATTAACCCGAAGATACAGTTTACCATGGAGAAAGAGAGCAACGGTCAACTCAATTTCCTGGATGTGTCGGTAATTAAATGGGTGGATGGGACGCTGGGCCACAAGGCATATAGAAAGAACACTCACACGGATCGATACCTCCACAAGGAATCCAACCATCATCCTAGACAAAAAAGAGGTGTCATGAAAACATTGGTGCACAGAGCCAACAAAATCTGCGAGCCGGCTTACTTACAAGATGAATTAAATCACTTACGGTCAGCCTTCATGAAAAACGAGTCTACCAGCAAGGAAATTGATCGACCCCTCCTGCAAAGCAGAAAAGAAGCCAGAAGTCAAGAGCAACAACGGTCACCTACTGGAAAAGTTTTCCTACCGTTCATTAATAAAGTCACGGACCGTATCGGGAAAGTTCTGGCCAGGTATGGGATCGAAACAATCTTCAGACCCACCAAGAAGATTAAGGAATATTTAAGAACTGCAAAAGACGCCCGACACCCCCTAGCAACACCTGGGGTATACAAAATTCCACGAGTCTGGCTGGAAGGACGTGACTGCTGCCAACTGCACTACCAGTTTCCGAAGCCACACTGATGGAGCGCGGAGGTGGCTTGACATACAATCACCTGGACGCTGTCCGTCGTGCGCCTTCGAGTGGATGGACACCGCTGCTGCTCATGCTGCTTTTCACATGACAGACACTGATGCTGCTGACTCCTGTTTCCTAAACGGGGTTTGAGAGCTGGCTGACCTTTATGTGCCAGCGAGTACTTCAGATAGACCTGGGTCAAGACTCCTGAGTGCAAATCTTTGATGTCCAGGAGAGCACTTTGGAGTCGATACACAGAGCTGGAGGCCGTCAGATTCCACGGTCGACGGCCGCCCGTGAGATAGCAGTAACCTCACGACGCTTCGCTGTGTTGGTGATACTGCAAGACGACCAGAAGCCGGCCTTCTGACACTGGAAAGGCGCTACTCCGACGGCCCGGCCATGGAGCAGCGTTTTGGATCACAATCCTGTATTACTGCCTACACTCTCGAGCGTTACTAGGACCTCACCACTGCATCCCATCCGGCACTCTCCTGATGACTGAAGGAGTATGGGACCAGATACCTATAATATACAGTATGAACTAATCTGAGGCTAAGCACGAATTCGTCGTAATATTACACTCTACACGAATCGTACTGACTGGCAATATGTCCACTGGCTAATTCGACTCGTAAATCCTGTCAGTATTAAGCACCAGCACTTGTTCCCTTGAGAAATCTATTAGCGATCCTGTTGAACCTTTGTGACTAAAATTCACAATCTCTTCTGTTGTTTTTATCTCTGTTTTAAACATATAAAAGTTTGCATGTAACTGAAATACCGGGTGATCAAAAAGTCAGTAAAATTTGAAAACTTATTAATAATGTAGATAGAGAGGTAAAAATTGACACACATGCTTGGAATGACATGGGGTTTTATTAGAACCAAAAAAAAAAAAAAAAAAAAACTTGCTAGACGCGTGGAAGATCTCTTGCGCGCGTCCTTTGGTGATGATCGTGTACTCAGCCGCCACTTTCGTCATGCTTGGCCTCCCAGGTCCCCAGACCTCAGTCTGTGCGATTATTGGCTTTGGGGTTACCTGAAGTCGCAAGTGTATCGTGATCGACCGACATCTCTAGGGATGCTGAAAGACAACATCCGGTGCCAATGCTTCACCATAACTCCGGACATGCTTTACAGTGCTGTTCACAACATTATTCCTCGACTACAGCTATTGTTGAGGAATGATGGTGGCCATATTGAGCATTTCCTGTAAAGAACATCATCTTTGCTTTGTCTTACTTTGTTATGCTAATTATTGCTATTCTGATCAGATGACGCACCGTCTGTCGGACATTTTGTGAACATTATTCCGTGATTTATTCAGTTTTCAAATTTATACTGACTTTTTGATCACCCGGTACTTTTACAAAATGTTTTATATGCTCATTTAAATTGTCAGGCCGTAGGAGCCAGTAGGTATTTACCACAACTTCCCTAGTCCCCAGATGCAGTTTATTATTTACCTCAGTGACTTTAGCTATGTTACTGTATGTTTACAGGCCGATCAGTGCTATACTCCACTTCAGAGTTAAAGTGAACTACATCACATCTCGACCTCGAATGATGCAGTGACGTGCGTACTGCTTGTTTTTTATGCAATTGTCAGGAGAAACATTAGGCAGAAATGTCCGCAGAGGTATGAAATGAAGTCCTGGTTGTGTCGAAAGTCGTACAACACCTGGTTTCCGTCGATGAAGTAACGGCTCAATTCTTCAGGAGGCCTTAACTCACCGAATGAGTCAAAGTAGTAGATGCCATTTCGTTTTTTTAACATATGTAGTCCAAAGAGTTCCATACTCCTCCCCACCCCAAAAAACATCTAAATTGATAGTTCCACATTCTTTGGATTTTCACATCACCTCTGGCAATGTATCCCCTATAAATACTCCGCGAAATCTCGGAGCCGCACGGGATTAGCCGAGCTGTGCGGCTGGTCCCGGCGGAGGTTCGAGTCCTCCCTCGGGCATGGGTGTGCGTGTTTGTCCTTAGGATAATTTAGGTTAAGTAGTGTGTAAGCTTAGGGACTGATGATCTTAGCAGTTAAGTCCCATAAGATTTCACACACATTTGAAAATTTTTTTGAAATCTCGGAATTTTGAATTTTTTGACTAATTTAAGCAGACCTATGTTTGTAAGTGGTCTGTCAGGTAGTATCGCAATGGGCATTTTTTGTTTATCTACAACCCAAGCGTTTTCCTGTATGGTTTTAAATTTAGTCCTTCACTGATGGCGATGGCCTCCGTGGTCATATGATGCTGGCCTTTTAGCTTCCTGTAACTGCTTCTCAGCGTTTTGTGCATTCTTTACTGCTTGACTTGTGGCAGCAGCTCCTCCTGCTAGCGAGCCAACGGCTGATACCCCCAGAAAAGGCAGGGATTAGAAACGGAATTATTCCACCAGATGTCTTTGGTATTTGCAGGACCCTAGGCGTTTTAACACGCCTTTTTCTTCCTCCTTCATACCTCTAGGCATCTTTCGCCTCTGTTACTGATGATCGTATGCAATTTTTTATACACCCCACAGGTTTTTTTCTTATTCTTTAGTGCGCGATGAGCTGCATTCATTATTTGCTGGAATAATCCAGCACCCACTTGCAGTTTGACATGCATTGCCTTATTGACTATGAATACAACAATACCAATACCGTTTCTTCAACGTATCTGCCTAGCTCTAGCAGCTAATATTTTGACTGCAATGCAAAGATCTTTATTTGCAGCATAAGCAGTTTCGTGCTGCCTGCATGCGTCATCTAGGATCCCTGATCACCACAAGCTAGGCACCTTTCCAGTTTCGTTCCAGGTCCACAAAAATTGTATCCAGGGATACAAAGATCGACAGGGAGATTCTCGAGAGTACCGCTCCTAGCTCTGTTGATGGATTTCCTGGCACTCATGTCACACTCCTGCATGGTTTGAGGTTTGCGTGTCTGATTACATAGCAAATTGCAAACGTTCATTCAACTATCATGCTTTGACGAGAAGCCAAACATTTTCGCTGGTGCCTTGTTCTCTCGACTTCTTGTGATCCGGTCTATAAGGAACACATTCGGTTCACAGCTTTTCTGTAATTCCTCTGCGTAAAAAGACCCTACTATTTCTTCACCAGCACTGTCGTTTAAGACGTATGTTCTCAGGTTGGTGTACTGCACCTTTGAAACCATAAATATCTCTGTTGAGCAGATCCATAAATAACAGTTCCCCAATGCGATTGCCGGCCGCGGTGGTCTAGCGGTTCTAGGCGCGCAGTCCGGAACCGGGCGACTGCTACGGTCGCAGGTTCGAATCCTGCCTCGGGCATGGATGTGTGTGATGTCCTTAGGTTAGTTAGGTTTAAGTAGTTCTAAGTTCTAGGGGACTGATGACCACAGATGTTAAGTCCCATAGTGCTCAGAGCCAGCCCAATGCGATTTTGTATTTTGAAATACAATGAAACACCTATTGTGAACTTATGCTTGCGTGGACTCAGCATCTTAATATCGTCATATACTGTATTTCAAAGTCCATTGTCATGGACATCAATTGGCTTCTTCTTAACTACGTGATGAGTAGTACAATTATTGTATTGTATTAAACCAGAGACCTACAAACAACGGAGAGGCTTTGCCTCACCGTAGCCCTCAGTGGTTGACAACCCCACAACAGGCCAAAGCATTCCACCCACACCACTACCGCCCCACACTGAACCCAGGGTTATTGTGCAGTTTGGCCCCCAGTGGACCCCGACGGGAACGTTTCATACCAGACGAGTGTGACCCCAAATGTTTGCATGGCAAAAGAATAGTGGTCTACGCATACATGGAAATGGTGTTTGCACAGCAATCGCTGACACAGTATAACTGAGGCAGAATAAGGGGAACCAGCTGGCATTCACCAAGATAGATGGAAAACCGCCTTAAAAGCCATCCACAGGCCGGCCGGCACACCGGACCTCGACATTAATCCGCCGGGCGGATTCATGCCAGGGACTGGCACCCCTTCCTGTCTGGAAAGCAGCGCGTTAGACCAAGCGGCTAGCCGGGCGGGCTAGTACAATTATACTCGTCGATGATTTGTGGTAGGATTTTCAGCCATTTGTACGTCCCTTGAATATTAATTTGCTTCCACATCCAGTTTTTGATTGTCCTGTTCAAGCCTTCAACGATACTAGCTCTCAAATGGGAGAAAGCTGAGTAGTGAGTTATCCCCTATTGTTCTATTTCTGCTTTGAAATGCCTACAGTAAAATTCACCTGCACAGTCAGTCTGAAGGTTGTTGTGGCACTGATTCGTTCCATTGCACAGCAACTGTTCGAAAACTTCTGAAACCTCCTTTCCCATCTTTACCTTCACAGGTAGGGCCAAAGCGAATTTGGAATATTTATGTAGGAACATTAGGATGTACATGAAACCGTTATTCGATCGTGAGTAGTCTTGCAGATCTATGAGATACGCTTGCCATAAGTCATCCAATCCTCATATTATCACATGTCTGCGTGGCAATGTTCTGCGTGCAGGCCTGTGAAACTCATGACAACCCTCTCCACAATCACTCAATGATGTGCCTTTCTCACAGCTCACACATGACTGATATTATTTCGTTCACATATCCTGTCTTCTATGCAGCAGCTGATGTTGTAGGGTGTCATAATCGATCTATGATTTCGTTCAGGTTAGCATAATAAGCAGGGCTGTTCACAAAGAAGGAACAGATTTGAAACATTTATTTGTTCCAAATTACAAAGGACAGACACACAATTCCAACGTTCCAGGAAAGAGAAGAGTTCTCAGAGTGAGCACCATGTGTTATATGACAAATACAGAGTCAGTCAGAAAAATGCATACACACTTTAAGGAACGAAAAGTATTACTTTTGTGTTTATTTTACATTTAATAATTGATCACACATGTTGTAGCACCGTCAGTTTAGCACATGGTTACTTTAAATGTTCAAAATGTTCACCGTTAGCGGCTATACACATAACAGAACGATGAGCGGTCGCCGCAACTACGTCAGTCAATGTTGCAGTGGTGATCGCTGCACTGTCGCTGTAATCTCCTGGCGAAGTTCCTGCATGGCTTACGTCGATAGGCGTTATCTTTCACAGTTCCCCACAAGTAAAAGTAAACAGGTGTTAGATCTGGTGACCGTGGGGGAACGCAATGGGCTCTCTTCGTCCAATCCAATGCCCCATAAAATTGTCATCCAGGAAAGCTCAAACGGCTAGGTGGTAGTGTGGTGGCGCCCCGTCCTGTTGGTAGAAGACCTCTTCATCAGCTCCATGAAGCGCATGTATACCTGGCAAAATCGATGTGCGTAACATTTACAGGTACACCTCTCCAGTGACAGTAGCATCAAAGAAAAAGGGTCCTACTACGTCCCTAGACGACAGTCCACACCACAAATGAACCCCTGGTAGATTGACTACTTTATCCACAGAAACATGCGGATTTTCCAGTGACCAGTACACACTTTTATGCTGATTCATGGTTCCATTAAATTTAAATTGTGCTTCATCACTCCACTCTACCTTCATCACAAATTATTCGTCATCAGTTAGCATTTGCTGAAACCATTCACAAAATTGCATTTGGCGATCAGGATCGTCATCATTAATCGCGTGCAGTAATCGTGGAACATAAACTTTCCACTTAGCAGCTTTCAGAACTCTTTGTACACTTGCACTGCTAACCCCCACTTCATGTGCACTTTGTGTAACAGACTTCTGTGAAGAATTAACATACGTTTCCAACACGAAAGCCGACGAAGCAGGACTTGTAGCTGTACGCTGTCTTCCTTTGTGAATAATACAAAACGTTCCATCACTTGTCAATGATGCGTTTAATTGTTAGGCGGGTTGGCAGTTTTGTTGCAGACTCCCGCCTCCACTGACGTTGCACTTCAACGGCATTATCAAACTTGAAAAATCACTTCGCAATACATTTTAGCTGTTCGAATGTCAAGCGTGCTCCAGCCATCTTGTTTTCTCAATACCTATATGAAAGTAAAGTACTAACATCTGTTTAGCCGAAGATCATTCTACAACACACTCGTAACTCAAATCGAACGACAATATCGATATCTCGATAGAGCCTGACAAAGAGTGTATACATTTTTTTCTGGCGGACTCTGTATAAAAATTCTCTAAGCATGTCCTACGTTATCTGAATGAACCATTCCAGGACGTTGGATTGGAAGAAGAGGAGCAGAAGATGAACATTACCGCCGGTGGCCTCCCAGGTCTCCAGACCTCACACCTTGTGACTTTTATCTGTGACGTTACATTAAAGACCGCATTTTTTTTCCTAACTATGCCTGACACTCTTGAAAGTTTGTGACATCGCATTGTTGAAGCTGTGAATTCGATAACGAGAGACCAGTTGCTTCGTGTGTGGCAGTAAATGAGCCGCCGTTTTGGTATTTGTCATGTGACACATGGTGCTCATACTGAATGCATAAAAATTTGAACTTTTCTCTTCCCAGGAACATGGAATTTCGTTTCTATCTTTTGTAGTTTGAAAGCAATAAATGTTTGAAATCTATTCCTCCTTTTTGAAGAGGCCTTTATATACTCTAGAGCTAGATAGTTCAGTCTTTTATGGTGAACGCCAACCCCTTTACCTGCGCTATGCGCAGCTGCTAACGCTGGTTTAATTATATTCTTGTATTTGTCACTCTTTGAGGCTCTCATTCGTCCTTTTGAGATCCTATGTGCATTAGTCATGAGCAATATTTGATCATACACTTTTCTCTCTATCAGGGTATGCTTCATTTTTTTTAAAAATTAAGTCTAAAGAACTGAGCGTTCTTTCGAATTCCTTATTCCTAACTCGTATTTCATTGTCAGTTAAATGTACTGGGTGCTTACCTAAAGTATGTAGTTTCGTCCAGCTGACGTCATATGTTGTGTCTACCTCACCATTACCATAACGATTAATAAAGTCAGGAAAAGTATGTACTCTTTCTTCTTCTTCTTCTTTTCTGCCTCCATCTATAGGGGGTGACAGCCCTTTCAGACTTTCGGTTACTGGCTTAAACATTTCCGAGAGATGTTGATTCCATTGCAAATGTCAAATAGTCTTCTGTGTCTCAATAATTTTACACTTTGTCGACGACATGCTGCTGTGCACTAAGCTATTTTTGAGACAGCATACAACTTACATATACTTTGAAACTACTGGTGCTGTTGTGAGTCAAGTGCCTTGGCCATTGCCTTGATATATCCATGCGTAACCGTTAACTTTGTGTTGACTTCTTCTATTTTCTCATTGACATACATTTCACATTGTTGTATTCTAGCATTCAGCACTCCGACATTTATAGCTCCCACGTCAATAAGACTTTCCAGGTCTCTCAATTTAGTGCTGACTGCCTCTGTTTTTCTGCCAACATATAGACGCATGTGCTTCGCACCCTCTGAACGATTGTGCAACACACATGGAAATTTGTGCATAGTTTACTGTATACTGATACAATTACGTTTTGATACACTGCCTTTTATGTGGAATCTGAAGAATTTTCATCTAGATCGGTCCTCATTCAATTTCCTAGTTTCCTCTATAGCTAGAAAACCATACTGCGAGTCAATCCAGCAATCCCTGCATATGGCAATGAATTTATTGAATGACATGTTGGTTCCTACATATGCTTGGCAAATATGCTTTATATTCAGAACGTCCTCTTTGAAAGCGATAATAAGGTTCGCATTATCCCAGACCAATGGCTTCAGGATCCTTGAGTATGTACTGCTCAAATAAAATATATTGTCTTGCATATGGCTACCACAGCAGATATATCTGCAGATCTCATCGTTATGTCCCACTGCGACATCATCAAATATGGATAACCTGTTCAGCTTCACTTTTTCAGGTCGCGGAATACCGTTGCTTTCGTTGAACGTCTGGTATGTCGCTCCCTCATTACCATGCAAGCTCTCCTGCAATAACTGATATTTTGGCTGAAACAGGAGTTTGGAAAAACTATATACATACCTGAATAGAGTCCCTCAGGATGAGTTAACTGGGTTAGAACAAGATTAGTTTCCCCACAACCCAAAGGCCCAATAATCAAAGCACGTTCATTATCAGGAAGTAATGATCCATTCATCTTGTTCTTCCAGTTTTCAGCATCATAAAAGTAGAGCCAGTCACATACTACAAGACTCTTGTGGTGAGGCTGTTTCATTGACCCGGTCATGGTGGTAACTGTACATTTGCACTACTGGCCATTAAAATTGCTACACCACGAAGATGACGTGCTACAGACGCGAAATTTAACCGACAGGAAGAAGATGCTGTGATATGCAAATGATTAGCTTTCCAGAGCATTCACACAAGGTTGGCGCCGGTGACGACACCTACAACGGGCTGACATGAGGAAAGTTTCCAGCCGATTTCTCATACACAAACAGCAGTTGACCGGCGTTGCCTGTTGAAAACGTTGTTGTAATGCCTCGTGTAAGGAGGAGAAATGCGTACCATCACGTTTCCCACTTTGATAAAGGTTGGATTGTAGCCCATCGCGATTGCGGTTTATCGTATCGCGACATTGCTGCTCGTGTTGGTCGAGATCCAATGATTGTAAGCAGAATATGGAATCGGTGGCTTCAGGAGGGTAATACGGAACGCCGTGCTGGATCCAAACGGTCTCGTATCACTAGCAGTCGAGATGAAAGGCATCTTATCCGCATGGCTGTAACGGATCGTGCAGCCACGTCTCGATCCCTGAGACAACAGATGGAGACGTTTGCAAGACAACAACCATCTGCACGAACAGTTCGACAACGTTTGCAGCAGCATGGACTATCATCTCGGAGACCGTGGCTGCGGTTACCCTTGACGCTGCATCACAACAGGAGCGCCTACGATGGTGTACTCAACGACGAACCTGGGGGCATGAAAGGTACAACGTCATGTTTTCGAATGACTCCCGGTTCTGTTTACAGCATCATGATGGTCGCATCCGTGTTTGGCAACATAGAAGTGAACGCACATTGGAAACGTGTATTCGTCATCGCAATACTGGCGTATCACCTGGCGTGATGGTATGGGGTGCCATTGGTTACACGTCTGGGTCACCTCTTGTTCGCATTGACGGCACTTTAAGCAGTGGACGTTACATTTCAGATGTGACCCGTGGTTCTACCCTTCATTAGATTCCTGCGAAACCCTACATTTCAGCAGGATAATGCACGACTGCATGTTGCAGGTCCTGTACAGGCCTTTCTGGATACAGAAAATGTTCGACTGCTGCCCTGGCCAGCACATTCTTCAGATCTCTCACCAACTGAAAACGTCTGGTCAGTGGTGGCCGAGCAACTGGCTCGTCACAATACGCCAGTCACTACTCTTGATGGACTGTGGTATTGTGTTGAAGCTGCATGGGCAGCTGTACCTGTACACACCATCCGAGCTCTGTTTGACTCAATGCCCAGGCGTATAAAGGCCGTTATTACGGCCAGAGGTGGTTGTTCTGGGTACTGATTTCTCAGGATCTTTGCACCCAAATTGTGTGAAAATGTAACCACATGTCAGTTCTAGTATAATATATTTGTCCAATGACTACCTGTTTATCATCTGCATTTCTTCTTGGTGTAACAATTTTAATGGCCAGTACTGTACATTGGGATGAATGGCTTTTTATAAACTCTTACACATAGCTGGGTATATAAATAAACTTGGGTAAGATCGTAGTCCTGTGCCCACATCTGGTAACGTTGAATCATATGCTTCCACCTCCATTGACGCACAGAATGCATCATAGAACTGAGCTGTGATTTCTTCCAACGGGCGGAGGTTTTTGGCGAGCTAACTTCAGTAAGTTACTCCACAATGCCTCATGGAATCAGTAGATATATGACCTCCACATTTGTCTACACTCTAGCTCATGCTATATTGCATAGTTGGCATTTATTAAACTCTTAAAAGACTGCTGCTGTAAATGTATGCCCTCTTTGTTGTTAAATATTTTAACTGTACCAAAGAAGTCCCCCACAAAGATTGTGTTTTCATCCAGTAACACTGTCAGAGAGTAAATGTTTCAGTGGAATAAGGCCAAAATCTGCACTGACACATTGCATAGTCGATGCCATTTATCCATGGGTAATATTAGTTTATCGTCACTAAATCGAGGGTTTTCAAGTACCGCCATCAGAACTTACTATTCGATTTCATGCCTACACTGACATGCTTATACACACTGGTGTTCAAATAGTAGGTTTGGTTGAACAGTAATGTACAGGATGGTGGGTATGGGCAGGCGGTGGGCGTTGTGGAATAATAGAGTAAATTTTAGAGAAAGGCCATTTATTGGCTAAAGCATGTTGAACGGGGCTACATAGGCCTAGGGAGGTGAGGGTGAGCCAGAGCTTACAATTTGGCGAACATTGTTCGCGAAGCTACCGAAAGTGGTTGTCTGCCAAAACTAAGTCCACAGTGCCGCAGCACCGGGAGAAGCGGGAGATGTTCAATGCTACAGGGCGCGCTTCCTACTCGCGGGTGAGCAAGAATACAAGTGAGCGAGGCCGGCGACGGGCGGCCGGGTATACTCGACGCACCACGCGGCTTCCTCCGCCTGATTGGTCAGGACCGAGCAAACCGTGCGGGCGGCATGGAACTTTCCAGAGCGTTGGCTGCTAAGCGACGCCTGGGGCGGCGTTACCTCGTCAGCACATGAGAGAGGCGCGCGAACAAGGTGCCCTTCATCGGTGCTGACTTCCTGTTACTAAACCGTGGGACGAAAGAATTTACAGGCAGCTAACGCTGCCGGCCGTGGCTTGGCCGCAATAGAAAAATGTAGTTACCGGTGGGAGGCTCATATAATAAAGTAAAATCCCTTATTGTGTGGCTCATCCTTTACAGTAATGCGTTCACATCTGGTGTCTGCTGCTTGAAAGTCTTTGCGTCCCCTGCAAGGAAACACGCGTTATTAGTTAAGCTTATTTGCTTTTTTCCCCTACTCATCACCACCGACGTTAATACACTGCTTCAGAGTTGCTACAGAACAGAGACAGTGTTGGACAGCAATAATCACAGGCAATGATGGACTAAACGAAAAGCAGTACGTATGTAACAGGGGTGGAGCGGTATATTTGTAACGAAAAATGGTAGAGATTTCACCACATGGGAATGCAGAATAACAGGCATAAATAACGTTCATGTTTGACACAGGTCAGACTCCCAACATAAAAGTCGATATCGGACTCACAGTAAGGAATATACCCTCCTTGAGTACTAATGTACATTTTGCAACTGTTGTCCGAGGTAGCTCCCAAACTGTTGAGGAGGCCTTGGGGGGATATTGTCCCACTCCTCTCTCGTGGTGGTTTGCAGAGTCCAGGGAGGGGATGTTCGTTTGCAAATACGTCTGCCAAGTGCATCCCAGGCATGATCTATAGGGCTTAGGTCTTGGGAATATGCAGGTCATTCCATATGTTCAATATCTTCACTTTCCAGCATATCCGAGACTTCAGAGGACCTTTATGGGCAGGTATTTTCGTCTGTAAACAGTAAGCTGGAACCTATCGCACACCTAACCAGGCGGAAATGATCCAGAATGCAGTGTTGGTAATCGCACATAATGCCTGCCCGCACCATAACACCTATGCCATGCTGATGGCGTTCATGAACAGTCTGTGGAGTGTACCATGTGCCCCCTCTCTCCACACTAAAAAAAATGGCTCTGAGCACTATGGGACTTAACATCTATGGTCATCAGTCCCCTAGAACTTAGAACTACTTAAACCTAACTAACCTAAGGACAGCACACAACACCCAGCCATCACGAGGCAGAGAAAATCCCTGACCCCGCCGGGAATCGAACCCGGGAACCCGGGCGTGGGAAGCGAGAACGCTACCGCACGACCACGAGATGCGGGCACAGTCTCCACACTAAATAGTGGCCAGAATCACTTTTCGTGGTGAAGCGGGTTTGCTGGAGAACATCACTGTGGACCACTATTGCTGACCCCAAGCAACAAACTCTTTCCCGATGATGGAGTGGTTGAAGTAGAATACATTCAACAGGCATCCAATCATATAAATCAGCCTGATTCAATCGCTGTGAAATTGCTCTGGCAGAGGCAAGTGTACCGGTAGCGTTTGCAATGTCTGGAGTGCTCTGCCTAGGAAAAAGATGACTGTTCCTTTTCGACACTAGGGCTGCTTATCGATTCTTTTGCGGTGGGCTGGCCCATCTACTACCACCAGCATGCTTTTTCATGGCTTTTCCACCTCCACCGTTTTTTAAACGTTTTTGGACACCCGCAATACTGTGGGCACAGTAGTGTCACTTTGGCCAGCTTAGAGCCGTCCAACTGCTCGTCCAGAATCATAAGCACTCAAATGATGTCTTACAGACATGTTGCCGTATGTCGCCTAATTGGTTCAGCAACAACCTTCGTCAAATACCGTACTGCATGAGGACGAAGTCTTTCGCTATCGCAGATGCTGTCCACTTCTGCACCAGAGGCGCCACTATTCTCGTAGTAGTGTAAACATTGAGACGAATATATTTGCCTTTCTCTGCATTGGAACCAGTGATCTCTATACTACCTGAATGTTGAACTGCAGAATCTGATCGTGCCAGCCATAAATGCTCATATTTCGTTTCTTGCCAAACTACAAAATGGCTGCTAGGAAATGTCACTAGAACATGAAAAGAAATACTATTCGATTCCACTTCCATATCAGCCTATTACATCACATGTTGACATAAAGTTCAAAACAAGAAATCAGTCTGCAATTTTTTGTCACGTACAGATCGATGGAAATTTATTTACCAAACGACAACATGGCGGACGATGCAAAGCAAATGAATCTGCAGACACACTACAGTTCTATACCCAGAGACCAGACTACTACATCCAGGTTGTATAGAGATCACAGGTTGTAACTAGCTTCCATGCACCGCTAAGATTATATCCGCTGAAATGAAAACTCTGGGCGGTAAGATCTAAAGCAGTGTGCGTCGGCTTGCGGTACACTGAGTGGCCGAGACGCTCATCCGATTTTGGTTTTGCAGAAACATCTAAAAATGGCAGCCTTCCTTCTTTCTCTGTCTCGACACTGAACTGGATGCTTGGGTGCATCAGATTCATATGTTCAAGGAAGTGCTCCAGAGCTTCTACGCCACGTGGCCAGACCATAAATGTGTCGTCAACATAACAATAAAACGGAGATGAACGAAGGTCGACGTATTTAATGTACGTCCCCCTTTTTTGTGGAACATTTTGGGGAACGTGCATTAAACTTGGCTCACTTGCGACCATCTTCATTTTGTCGTTGTGTTCACGACACGTGGTGTAGAAACTATTGAGCACTTCCTTGAACATATGAATCACATACATGCAAACATCCAGTTTATTGTCGAGACAGAGAAAGAAGGAAGGTTGCCATTTCTAGATGTTTTGGTACAACGGAAGTCGGACGAACTCAGTGTACAACAAGCCGACGGAGCTGATTTTTATCTTAGCGTCCAGAGTCTTCATCATCCAGTCCAAAAAAGAGCATTCTTAACTACATTGGTACACAGAGCAGAAACTGTTCGAGACGAGGACCAGCTGGATTCCGGAATTAACCATCTGTACGTGTTCCGAAAGAATGACTATGGTTCATACGATATTAAGTCAGCCTTCTGCAAGAAAATGAAACTTGAAAACCTCAGACATTCACGTGATGACACACTGATTGTATTCCTTCGTTTTTCGCGCCGCTACATTCAGTAAAATAGGCAGAGTCCTATGAAGATGGGGTATACGAACTATTTTCCGACCTCCTAATAAGATAAAAGGGCAGTCTTGGCCTCAGGATCCCTGGGATTTCTAACAACTCCTGTGAATGCGGAAGCAATTACATCGGTCAATCGATTCGTATCGTTTCCGACTGCTGTGCAGAACATCAACAGCAAACTGCATATCGAGAACAGAAGAAATCTGCAATATCAAAGCACAGCCTCAGAAACAAACTCAAAATATCGTTTGACAGAACCGAAGTTTTGTGCCACGCTCCTACATACCGGGATTCTGTAATTAAAGAAGCTGTAAAAATAAGACTGTGCGAGAAGAACGCCAACCGTAACAGCAAATATAATCTTCGCAGTACATGGAAGTGAGCTCCCAGTGCAGAGAAGACGCAGAGATTTTCGTCGCAATATTTGTGCTGCTACGGGAGCGGTGACGCCACCAACGCAGACGTTGACAACATTTGCGACAGCATTACTTAATTAACGGACCAATCAGAAGCCGTGTGTGTGCAATATAAGGTCACCACAGCAGCAGTTTTTACAGTCCTGATGTAGACAACAGAGGTAATCGTCGAGAACTCAAGGTTTTATCCTGAACTGAAATCCGATAATGTTTTAAACAACCGTACCGACTGAACAGTCGAATGTATACAGACGTTGCCTACGAGATACATCAAGGCCTGTGCATGCCAGCTTCCTACGCTTGCCGTTTGTCGTAGTTCAAATTCCGCCGATAGATGTCAAGTTCGTGTAGTTTAAAGCTGTGGGTATACGGCTCTTAAGTATATTACGAATCTTATGAGTGATATTTTTCTTGTGGATGTTTGATTTTCCTGTTCAACCACAAAATTATTGCTAAGCAAGTTCTTATGTAATAACTGAATTCAGAATTCCCAGTTAATTTTAATATGAATTCCATTTACTGCCGTCGCGAAACGCACGTGCTTCTGACAAAAAGGCCAAACAATTAATATTGTAAGTATGTTTTATGTTCCCCTTTTTTATCTCCTTATGTATGTATCATTTTATTCTTGTTTTAGTTGTCATCTCTCTCGGCTGAAGAGCGGCGGATTGTGCCGCTGACAGCCCTCCCCTGCCCACGTGGGGCAGGGGAATGAAATCACAATAAAGAAAAAAAAATTGTAAGTAGATCCATACATTACATACATTAATTGCAAAATGCAAATAGTGAGGTAGGTAACAATTAGCTGAATACTAAAGAGCGCTTTAGTTGCAATTTGCCATCCGCTAGTTGAATAAAGTGACAGTATTTATCCTCCATGTGAGTCGTGTAAAATAAAACGTGCTCTGACAATATAATACACTACATGTCTCTAGATGTTTAATAGAGTTTGAATTATGACCTGTGTATAGAATCACATCTCTTATCTTTCTGTATTTATTGCAGGAAATCACTAAAAAATACAGTCATTAAATGACTTATCAGAAAAGAAGCAATAATGGTATATTCTTGCGTTCCATTGTGAAAAAATGAAGACTCAAAAGTGGTCAATGTCTCATTCCATGAATTTCCATCAAATGACGACCTGAGTGAAAAATGGCTAAAGGCTATATCAGGACAGGTACTAGAGAAAAACAGTACTTGGTAGCCTTCCAAAAAATCGGTATTATGTAGTCAGCATTTTGATGATATCTGCTTTAGTATTTCTACCAAAACTAGAAGACTTCTTCCTAACACTATTCCAACAATTTTCCCTGGATACCCATCATAGCCGCGCGGGATTAGACGAGCGGTCTCGGGCGCTGCAGTCATGGACTGTGCGGCTGGTCCCGGCGGAGGTTCGAATCCTCCCTCGGGCATGGGCGTGTGTGTGTTTGTCCTTAGGATAATTTAGGTTTAGTGTGTAAGCTTAGGGACTGATGACCTTAGCAGTTAAGTCCCATAACATTTCACATACATTTGAACATTTGAACATACCCATCATACTAGGAGGCAAATACTGAAAATCCACAGAGATAACGAAGTTACTTTAAATCTTTCTTCAGTGCACACAAAAGTAGTCTCAGGCATTGCTGCACATCATAACGTCACAATAGAAACTACAGCTGACATCGCCAGCCATGCTTCCAGTAAAGCAGAGGTGGGAATTAAAGTCGAGATACGAGTACCTTGTAAGAGTCTCTGATCTTCTAATAGGAATGTGGAGAAATATTATTCACGAGTCCTGCAAGGAAAACAAAATCATAGCTAGGCTGCATGCAGAAAATAGAACACTAACAGTAAAACTCCAAGCCAAAAATAAGTGTGAACTCATATGGAACAGTAAAGATGGTGTTCCAAATTAGTATAATTGTCTATATTTACAAAATGGCTGTGAGCACTATGGGACTCAACATCTGAGGTCATCAGTCCCCTAGAACTTAGAACTACTTAAACCTAGCTAACCTAAGGACATCACACACATCAATGCCCAAGGCAGGATTTGAACCTGCGACCGTAGTGGTCGCACGGTTCCAAACTAAAGCGCCTAGAACCGCTCGGCCACATCGGCCGGCTATATACTTTACATTAAATTAATGTGAGTGACATAGTAACGACGTGTACTATACACACTTTAACTTTTATGCCTTTTTTTAAATAACATAAAGATCTGCAACATTATGTCATTTAAACGCAGAATAAAGTACATGGAAATCAGATGACTTCTAGCGGCCGTGTCGGAAATACGGGGGCGGTGCCAATTACGGCTCCTAAAAGCAGCTCAATACGTAATCCTTATGTGTCTCGTAGACAACGATACAGAGCATTCGCGTGCAGTCTTCATTGCAGTTAACGCGTCCCACCCTCTATATTTCCTTTTGCTATCACTGGTCACGTGCTCGGTGGCTACTTTCAGCTGTTCTGTAGCAACTGGCAGTTGTTCCTTAGCACAAGTGTCAGTTGTTCCTTAGAAATTGCCAAGCAGTGTACTTACACTGCCTCACAGCAGGGAGTGTTGATGTAAGTCTTGACATCCGTTCCCTATGACGTTTCTCTGACAAATGGGTCAATGTTTTATCGATGGCTGAAAATATATTCGCGACCCATATTTCCATTATTATTATCTTACCTATACTTATGCTGATATGGTTAACACGTTAGGTGGCGTGCTGAATATCACACTGCATGGCTGACAAGCGCCTCAGAACCAGAAGCAGCGCGCCGTGCATTGAAAGAGTTTAAACTCCAGTTGTGTGGGACATATTTATTTCTTCTGATTGCTGTGACTACCGGTACCCACTTATTTAAGATATAATTGTTTATTATTCCATAACTGCCGACAATATCCTCATATTTTCTAGAATACCACACCAACAACAGGAAGATGATTCAATCATTTCATCGTTAGCGCTCCCATCACATCGTACTGCGGAGAAAAAATAATGTAAGTACATACAGGGGATAGGCAAGAACACCTGTACTTATTTGGGAATGGTTTATTAATAAGGGTCTTCCCATTTGCCCGTAATACAGCTGTGATTCATCTTGGAATACTGGCATATAATGATTGTATAGTCTCCAGTGGACTGTTATGCCATTCTTCGATCAGAACCTCTTCTAACTGCTGTAGTGACGAGGGAAGCGGAAATCTGCTCCGCAGTCTGGGCTCCAATACCGCCCACAAGGGTTTGGGCTTTGCTGGCCGGGAAAAACATTGCAGTTCAGCTGCATGCTACTCATACCACGATTTTACTGTCATGGCTGGGTAAATGGGTGCATTATAATCCTGAAATATGGCATCATTGTTGGGGAACAACATTTAAATCATGGGGTGCACCTTGTCACCTAAAATGTTCACACAATCGTTGGCTGTAAGACTGCCTTTGAGAGTAATGATGGGACCAACAGAATATCATGATATGCCTGTCCACACCATCACACTTCCACCTCCATACTTAACCGTTAGAATCAAGCAATCAGGACTGTAGGCTTCTTTCGGCGTCCTCCAGGCGTAAACCCGGCCCGGTGTTGGAAATAACTAAAAAGTTGACTCTTCGGACCTTGTGACGTGTTTCCACTGATCAGCTGTCCAGCCTTTATGCTCCTGACACCATGGTTTACGCTCCTTTCCGTTGTTTGTCGTTGCTAATGATTTCGGTATAGCAGCCCGACCATGAATATTGGCTTTCTGGAGTTGTCGGCGGACAGTATCGATAGATGCTGGATCACGAAGATGGTTATTGAGCTCTGCAGTCACTTCAGCCGCCATAGTTTTGTGTTGTTTTGACTCCATTCATGTTAGCGTACGGGGATCTCTATCATTTAGTTTTGATTTGCACCCACTATGACGTTTATACAATGATGCCTTCCATATTTTGTGTGGGCTGTCATGACTTTTGAAACAGTTGCTCTTGAAACATTCAATAAGCTGGCTGTCTTGATTACTGATGCTCCAGCTAATCGGGCCCTCTTTGGAACTCTGTTAGGTCTATCATTGCACATCGACCTCGGCCTCTGAACGCAACTACGAAGTGTGCACTGCTCGTAAACAACCTACACTAATGGCTAGTCCATACTGAAAATGCACAGTCCAGCGAGACACGTGTCTTAGCTGCATTGTTGACCATCAAAAACAACCATCCCATTACTACCACTGTTCACATTGTTTTGTCTATCCCCTGTTAATTTGTATGCTTAACAGTATGATGCAAGAATGGCGGACATTTTTTCAAATAGAGCCGAGGTCTTCATCAATTTGTCATCATTCTCAAAACTTAAATGCAGCGACAGAATGCTGTATATAGATATTTAAAAAATCTATAACCTGTTGCTGCTGTGAACACCTCTACTAGTACTGTAATAGTAACAAAAAACACATAAATACAACGTTCCACAGAACCATAATAACAATCATAGATATATGAATACTTGTGATAATTACTTAGGCTGCTTGTGTAGATAGGCACTTTAAACAATTCCAACATATGCAACACTTCGTATATATTAGCTATAGTATCGTGACGTCACCAGATATTCCGCTGAGCATGGGCGCTGCGCTGCAGGGGAGCATGCGGGCACGTGGTGTCTGGATTTCCGGAATGATACAAAAGTGCTGATGCCTGTGTCTATGAAATTTCACGTGCGTGCCATCTGCGATCCCAGTATGGTCTTGTAGATACGAAAGTGTCGATCGCGGTGTCCATGAAATATGCCAAAATCGCGGGTTGCACAGGTGCTGGGGGTGGGCGCTTCATGGTGGGTAGCATATGACATGCATATGATGGACATGAAAATTTAAACTTGTATACCATTGGCTAAAAAGTGGACGCGCTCAGAGCAGCGGGTGCTTCATGCAAATTGCAGGGGTATGGAAGGTGGGTGGAATGGGGGAAGACCTTCCCCTATCCTCCCCCCGCCCCTTTGGCCTTTGCACATGGCTGGATGCCATGATTCCTCGATGGTCTTGGAGAGGAGGAAGTGTTGGCCCAACTGTCAGCGAAATATAACATGTAGAGTTGTCTCAGGTGTAATATGACAGCACGATAAGAAAGTGCTGATTATGGGGTCTGCGTTTTAGACAGGACTGACAGTGCCCTTCGGCTTGTGACATCCATATATGTATGGATTTTATGGAATTGTCTGGAGAAGCCTTATAGAACTCACACATCAGAACACTTCAGAAGGAATGTCTGTTATGAATTTCTAGCACGTTAGTCACATGTGACATTCCAAAATAGCAAACCACTGAGCTGGGAATCCAAGATGGGGATCTGTGACGTCTTTGATGAATCCAAGATGGCTGACCAAGAGATATGGGCGCAGTCCAAAGTAAATGAAATTTATTCTCAGTTGCTATTTAAACAAATGACGCCAATGAAAATTTGTGCCAAAACAGGATGCGAAACCGTACTTCCTCCTTATTGCGAGCGCTCTTGAGATATTCACTTCATCGTACCATCTCCAAACATGTTGACGAAGGATGCACTATTGTTGTCAAAGACACAGGTGTCTTGAGGGACGTTTCAGCTTGCTGCACAGTTGATCCCACTCCATATCACTGATCTGCATCTTTGCACCCCGCCAGATACTCTCTGTTTGCACCATAACTTCCAAGTCTATATCAAATGCTAAACAGACACTAACACACTTTGGTCCACTGGCGATCAATTGATATGCAGTATTGAACAACAGCATTCTGAATGGATGTAGTTGATACCCGCCTAGTGGCTCAGGTGTTGGATGCAGTGGAAACTCGAAGTCTCGAAACAATTCTGTGTCCTGGTCCAATATGTCAGTTACTACATCAGAGAGCCTGCCTGTGTGCTGAGCTAGTGATGCAGGTGACGAATACAGTACAAACAATTCTGCACGTCGACTTGATTTTCACTCCAAGGTGTCGGGAGCTCAATCAGAGAGCGTGTCTGCATGCTGGCTTCATACACTCCTGGAAATTGAAATAAGAACACCGTGAATTCATTGTCCCAGGAAGGGGAAACTTTATTAACACATTCCTGGGGTCAGATACATCACATGATCACACTGACAGAACCACAGGCACATAGACACAGGCAACAGAGCATGCACAATGTCGGCACTAGTACAGTGTATATCCACCTTTCGCAGCAATACAGGCTGCTATTCTCCCATGGAGACGCTCGTAGAGATGCTGGATGTAGTCCTGTGGAGCGGCTTGCCATGCCATTTCCACCTGGCGCCTCAGCTGGACCAGCGTTCGTGCTGGACGTGCAGACCGCGTGAGACGACGCTTCATCCAGTCCCAAACATGCTCAATGGGGGACAGATCCGGAGATCTTGCTGGCCAGGGTAGTTGACTTACACCTTCTAGAGCACGTTGGGTGACACGGGATACATGCGGACGTGCATTGTCCTGTTGGAACAGCAAGTTCCCTTGCCGGTCTAGGAATGGTAGAATGATGGGTTCGATGACGGTTTGGATGTACCGTGCACTATTCAGTGTCCCCTCGACGATCACCAGTGGTGTACGGCCAGTGTAGGAGATCGCTCCCCACACCATGATACCGGGTGTTTGCCCTGTGTGCCTCGGTCGTATGCAGTCCTGATTGTGGCGCTCACCTGCACGGCGCCAAACACGCATACGACCATCATTGGCACCAAGGCAGAAGCGACTCTCATCGCTGAAGACGACACGTCTCCATTCGTCCCTCCATTCACGCCTGTCGCGACACCACTGGAGGCGGGCTGCACGATGTTGGGGCGTGAGCGGAAGACGGCCTAACGGTGCGCGGGACCGTAGCCCAGCTTCATGGAGACGGTTGCGAATGGTCCTCGCCGATACCCCAGGAGCAACAGTGTCCCTAATTTGCTGGGAAGTGGCGGCGCGGTCCCCTACGGCACTGCGTAGGATCCTACGGTCTTGGCGTGCATCCGTGCGTCGCTGCGGTCCGGTCCCAGGTCGACGGGCACGTGCACCTTCCGCCGACCACTGGCGACAACATCGATGTACTGTGGAGACCTCACGCCCCACGTGTTGAGCAATTCGGCGGTACGTCCACCCGACCTCCCGCATGCCCACTATACGCCCTCGCTCAAAGTCCGTCAACTGCACATACGGTTCACGTCCACGCTGTCGCGCCATGCTACCAGTGTTAAAGACTGCGATGGAGCTCCGTATGCCACGGCAAACTGGCTGACACTGACGGCGGCGGTGGACAAATGCTGCGCAGCTAGCGCCATTCGACGGCCAACACCGCGGTTCCTGGTGTGTCCGCTGTGCCGTGCGTGTGATCATTGCTTGTACAGCCCTCTCGCAGTGTCCGGAGCAAGTATGGTGGGTCTGACACACCGGTGTCAATGTGTTCTTTTTTCCATTTCCAGGAGTGTATATGCTGCTGCTGCTGCTGCTGCTCGAATGTATCAGGCATTGCATCAGATATGTAGAGAACCTGTTGAACTGGGAATAAATAAAAGAAAACCATTAAAAACTCATACTTATACTTAAACATGTAACGACTAATGAACACTGAGAGAGAAGAATGATTTACTAGTTACAATAGATTATACGAGTCAGTTTTTTCCGCCTGTAAGTGGTAGATTTCTGATGACACCTCATGATGATGATCAACCTTTCACTATGGAGTGCAAGGACAAGTGGCAGGTCCTAAACCTGGACACTGAGGATGAGTGGTGGGGGTGGATGACGAAATTGGAACAACTGCTTTGGACTGCATATGACATTGCAGTGCCTATGTTGTTCAGCAGTATGATGCAGTTTTCCTTTGGACATGCATGCATGTCTGAAGGAACGGGCACTGTGGCTACTACACCCATTGAGAGATAAACGAAGTGTATTCGCAGTTGCGAATATGGACAACCATCAATTGCACAATCAAGTGACAACAATGAAAATTTGTGCCAAACTGGGACTCGAATGCAGATTTCCTGCTTATCTCGAATGGTCGCCTTACCATATAGGCCAACTGGGCACGTACCACAGTCAGACCCCAAACTTCCATATGTCATCAACCATGTGTCTACAAGCTGCGCTCATGCATGCATTGTGTATACTCCCATTCAGGGGATACATTGTAACTGAAAGTCGCTTGCCTGCTGATGGCGAATAAATATGATGCTTCAGGGCCTATATTGTTCAGAAGTATGATGCAATGTTCCTTTGGAAATGCATGCATGACTAGAGGAATAGGCACTGCAATGACTACAGTCGTCATGAGATATATGAAACGCATTTGCAACTGCGACTATGCGCAACCATCATCTTTATAATGGAATTACGGCAAAGAAAATTTGTGCCAGATCAGCATTCGAACCCGCTTATTGCGAGCATGTCCAAAAGAACTTTCCTTTGTAACGCTGAACAACACAGGCACTATAGTATCGTATTTATCCGCCGAAACACGACAGCGACTTTCAATTAAAATATTTCCCCTGTAGGGGAATAGACGTAATAGATGTACGAGTGCGTGTGTAGAAATATGGTTGACGACATATGGAAGTTTGTATCTGGCCGTGAGTCGTGTTCGGATAGTCCAAAACAGCCCAACAGAATGTGTATACTCAAACTGTCGAAGAGTCACAAACCTGCGTGGCTTGTACAGTGCAATATGGATCTTCATGGAGGGATTCAGTCTATGGCAAAGATACGTTAAACTGCTTTTCAATGATATTGTCAAGTATCTATTGGAACAAGAAGCACACAATGATAAGGATGAGTTAAATGTGTGTATAGCTTTGTGTATGTGATCTGTACTCAGGTTTGCTAGTATTACTCATAAAAACAGAAATTCCATGAAAGCAGCGTTAACAGTTTCAATAGGATTCCCATAGGTTGTTTTTCCTGTAAGCTATGCTAATATTCTTACAGTTTCAAAACTCTATGCACTACGTCAACGAAACTGCACCTTCCCGGCAGCTGAATTTCTCACAGACTCTTCCCACCACTGTTGCAGTGTGATAGGAAGATACTTGATAGCTGTCATATGTTGGAAGAAACTTCGAGAAACTGTAGCAGAAAACGTAACTCTTAGACTTTTCAGGGCAGCGGTAGAGGGGGTGGATGTAGATCACAAATAGCTTGCTTTGTCTAAGCGGTTCACTGTGTTCAAATGTCGCTTGTGAATAACATGCTAGAATAAGTGTTAGCTCTCTCAGACAACGTTTCAAATGTATGAACTGCTAGGGCTCTTTCTCCAACGTCTAAATTCTTAAGTCTCATGGGATATATGTATGATGAAATAAAACATTCGAGGTATGTAAGAAAAGTAATGTGACTGAGTTTTTCATCTATTGAAACTTTTATTTTTTTCCAAACAACAATATTGTTCCACTGAAAGCAGTTCCCTTAGGCAGCTATACGCTGGTGAAGTCTTTGTTCCTAGTCTTGGTAGCAGTGCTGAAAGGCTTCAACTGGTACAGCTTTTAACATGTCGGTCATATTCTTTTTAATGTTCTCCAGAGTCACAAAATGGTGTCCCTTTAAGATATTTTTTCAATTTCGGGAAAAAAAGTGACAGGGACTCAGATCAGGTGAACGGTGGTGCTGCCTTTTGAGATCAAAAATTCCTTGATGGAAGTGACAATGTGACATGAGGCATTTTTATGATGCAGGATCCACTTGTCGGCAGTGTCCAGTCTCAATCGATTCACCATTTTCCTAAGCTTTTCAAGGGCATCTTTGTAAAACACTTGGTGGATAGTTTGTCCTGGAAAAACAGTCTCACAAGAACATGCTCATGCTCGACGTTTTCCTCGGTTTTTGAAGTTGACTGTCACCCTGAGCAAGGTTCATCTTGTTCATCTTCAACGTGTTCTCGACAGCCGCGCGGGATTAGCCGAGCGATCTATAAAGTGCTGCAGTCATGGATTGTGCGGCTGGTCCCGGGAGAGGTTCGAGTCCTCCCTCGGGCATGGGTGTGTGTGTTTGTCCTTAGGATAATTTAGGTTAAGTAGTGTGTAAGATTATGGACTGATGACCTTAGCAGTTAAGTCCCATAAGATTCCACACACTTTTTTTTGAAGCATTGAACAACAGCGTTCAAAATGGACATAGCTGAAGCCAGACGAGCGGCTCTGGCATTGGATATAGTGGAAACTGGAACACATTCCTGTGTCCTGCTCCGATATATTAGGCGCTGCATCAGAGAGCTTGTCTATGAGCTGGCATAGTGGTGCACGTTGTGGATGTACTAGAAACAGTTCTGTATGCTGACTTGACTTCCGATCCAACGCGTTGGGTGCTGTATCAGGGAGTTTGTCAGCATGCTGGCTTCATATCTGCTGCTGCTGCTCAAATCTATTAGATACTGCATTGGATACGTCAAAGACCTGTTGAAATGGGAATAAATAAAAGAAAACGATTAAAAACACATACATACACTTAAATATGTGATTAATAATGAACATTGAGGGTGAAGAATGATTTACTACTTACAACGGATTATACGAGTCAGTTTTTTCTGCCTGTAGGTGGTAGATTTCTGATGACGCCTCATGATGATGATCAGCCTTTCACTATGGAATACGGGGCACAAGTGGCAGGTCCACTTAATTGCTGTTAAGCCTGGACACTGAGGACGAGTGGTGGGGCTAGACAACCAAAGCTCCACAGAAATTGGAACAACTTCTCTGGACTGTGCCCATATCCCCAGATCAGCCATCTTGATTCTGATGTCATCGAAAACTTCACGGATTCCCATCTTGGATTCTAAACTTATAACCTGTAAGGCTACATCGTGGAAACACCATTATCGAGCTCAGTGGTTTACTGTGTTAGAATGTCACATGTACTAGAAATTCATAGCATAGACTTTACCTGAAGTGTTCTTATGGGTGAGCTCCGTAAGGTTTCTACAGATAATTCTATAAAATCTGTACACATAAGGCGATCACGTGCTAAATGGTTTTGCTGACATATTTCAGGTTTCTGAAAGTGAGTGCACTGTATGCGGCATTCTCGTTGTTGATGTATATTTTCACTGTTCTTGGTTGGTTCTTACATACTGTAATCCAGTCACACTATCAGCGCTTGGGAGTTGAAGATGGCAATTATTTTCACTCATTTCTGATCTAACTTACATCAATTACAGCCTGATAGCACTACTTTCATTTCAAGAAATAATGGATTTTCATAAATTAACACTACTCGTAAAATGAACTCACAAATTTTCAGCATTCTGAGTCTAATATTTAGCAGAATCAATTTTCCATAAGAAGGCTGATGTAACCAAAATATTGTTCTCATGAAGTTGAGATTTATAACTTTTAATTGTGACATACATTTGCAATTTTTATCTTTCTAGTTTTATTATTCAGTGCCACTTATTTTTTCTGAAGATCGTATATTGTGCCTAACATATTTATTTGATCATTCTGAGACTTGACAATTTTAACATTAATAGACTTAAGTATACACTTATGAAGTTTGGAAAAGTTATTTTAATTTTTAATTTCACTCTTAAAATAAGTAACTTAAGCACAGATGCGTTATGATGACGTGACGCTAGTAGTAGTGAAGTGGGGTAAGCATCGGCACACTCGTTTGCCTCTGTACATCCTACGATGATACAGCGCTTGTTTCATCTCAGGTTGATACTCATATTCGAATGTTACTTGAGTGTTGTAAATGTGATTGTACACTACAAATAATAGATCTAGATACTGACAATAGTGGAACAACAGGGTTATGGCCCCACTCTGTATTGTTGCCAAATTTATTCAAGATGGCGGATCCAAGATGGCAGCGATAGATATAGCAATGTCGCAATGACGTCATTGTGGAAAGTTCAAATTTTGGTGGGAAAATAGGTCAATTGGGATACCTCCACTAACCTGGCCCCCTCCCCTTCCTTCCCCTCCCCCCCTCTGACAGAACATGGTAGGGAAGTTCAAATCTTGGCAGAAAAAGGGTACTTGGGCTACCTCCACTAACCTAAGAAAATGGTGGGAAAATAGGTCACTTGGGCTACCTCCACTAACCTAAGTCATCTGACTGCCACCTCTTCCTTGGAATTGACAGGTTAACAGGAAAAGTACTCAGCTTGAGCTGGATAGGATGGACGTAAGTGTTTATTTGGCATTTGAGTTGTCATAGGCAGTAGCTCCATCCAGTGTGTTCACCATGAGGTCTGGAATCCAACTGACCTAGTACACAGTACTGCCACCAGAGGATTCAGCCGGTTCTGGGCTGCTGGAAAGAGGAAGGAGAGTACTTCATTTATTTTGGAACAATTTAGTTAGGGATGGATTTCACGTAGTTCATTTATTACACTGATACAAAAAACTCGCTCTGGCTTGCTTGGGGTCACCAACAGACATGCAAACTACTCGTATATTGTCGAAATAATGCAGTACACTGACGTACAGACACACAAACAACTAGTAAATTACCGAAATACCTCAGTACATTTATGTGCAGACACGCAAACAATTCATAAATTACTGAAATAATGCATAGCACAGCCTACAGACCGGTTCACGAAACAATGCAACAGACATGTTCACTACGCGTAAAATTGTCAAAATGATACATATACGATGCTCTGCCAACACGCTCACAACTCTTAAACAGTCGAAAATAATGAAGAGCATGAACACTCATTGCACATAAAATCGCTTTCAAACTATCGTTAAGAAATTCGACCGCGACATATCAGCAAGTTGTTCCCTACAAGGTCCCAACGCGCATGCACGGTTGACGCCGACTCCGGATGCGAGCCACCGCCGGAGAGACGAATGCAGGGGCGCAAGCCATTGCTCTCAGGCCGCTGCCGCCTACAGCCAGCAGGTGAAAGTCACGTCTATGTTCAGGTATACAATTAGAATTCTTCGAGTGTTATACTGACGTCACACGTCTGTGTAAATAAGAGCCAAGGCTCCCTCTGGACGCGCACGTGTTCACCTGACCATTGTGGCTGAGGTATAGCTGTGGGTCCAGTGCTGAGAGAGATGCTTGCATAGTGGCTGACGCTTGCAGATGCAGCTAAAAGGTTCTCAATGTTATGCTGACATCGCATGTCTATGTAAATAACAGGCGAGTCTTCCTCTGAATGTGCTATAGAAATCTGTTGCAGTGCTTCCCAGAATAGTACAGGGTGCTTCCCAGAATAATACAGGGTGCATTCTCCCTAGCAATCCTAACAGAACATGTTTACGTGTCTACCCAGTCACCACGCGCACCTGCCAGTCCAGTGTCAAGTGAAAGATGTTTGCGTAGAGAATCACCCGCATAGGCGCAGCTAAAAGGTTCTCAATGTTATACTGACATACATGTCTATGTATATAAGAGCCAAGACTACCTCTCGGAAATAGCCAAGTGCCACAGAGATAACACGAGAATAGCACTGAATAACACCTATTGCATTCATTCTCGTGATCCTAACAGGACAGCCTGTCCATTACTTATCAGTCCCTTCTCGGAATTGGTAAAGTGTTACAGAAATAGTTAACCATCGTTTTTGTAGGAGCTTTCGGGATATCTCAGCTTCTATGCACGGAAATACTTATCCTGACAGGCCCTGTTCACGAATATAGCTCAGAATAACACCGATTGCATTCTACCTGATGGCCCTAACGAGGCGTCATGTGTTACCCTTCTCAGAAATCGTAATGTCCTGCTTTCAACATACGTTTCAGAAATGGTAAATTTCTCACCGCTAAAAGTCTTCATCATGTATGTAAATGCTTACGAAAACACTGTTAATCATAAAAGCATTCTTGTTATTTAGAAAGAGAGACAATGGTCGCATCAAGCCCTTCCAGAAACGGCGATGTTCCGTAAAAGCTTCTCATTGATTATGCATTCAAATGAAGCTCTCTCATTGGTCGCCTCATCCTATATATGAACCCACAACCAGCCTCCATTGTCCTCAGTCTGCTGTTGTCCGCATTGTTGTGTGTACTGTCATCTCTGTGTGTATGTGTTTTTTTCTTCCCAGGATGAAGAGAGGCAGCAGCAGCAACGATTCAGAGTGTAGCGGCAAGAGGTGTAGAGTTCTGGAGACAGAATTACCAAGTGAGTAAGTAATTTGTATTTTGAGTGTAAATTTTTTTGTGTATGTTAAATTCGCCTTCTTAATTAGGTGTCCTTGTTATACTACAACTTAAGGATTTTATCTTGGTGTATGAGGAGAGACAGGAGGGGGCTGGACCGTGGCAGACTCTTGAAGTCCACCCTCCTGTGGTGAGTTCACACCCAGGATTGCCATGTGAGTATAATTTTAATTGTAATTTGTTCTTGTATAGTAGCGATTTAAAAAATTTTTATTTCATACTTGTATTTTCGGTTTATATAATTTGTTTGTTGTTGTTGTTGTTGTTGTTGTTGTTGCTGTAGGCGAGACAGACCAGTTGGCAGATGTCGATTCTGATGGGGATGATGGCATGCCTGAATGGGTCAGACAATGGGATACTGAACTAGAGGAGGAAAGGCACTCTGATCTGGCCCTATGAAATGTTAATGCCTTGGAGCCAGAGCGAAAAAGTTAATTGTTCACTTTGCTTATAACCTTGTGATCGTCAGAATTCTTTCTTTCACTGCGCCAGCACTGGTGAGCAATGTGCTCACCTATTAATTACACTCCTGGAAATGGAAAAAAGAACACATTGACACCGGCGTGTCAGACCCACCATACTTGCTCCGGACACTGCGAGAGGGCTGTACAAGCAATGATCACACGCACGGCACAGCGGACACACCAGGAACCACGGTGTTGGCCGTTGAATGGCGCTAGCTGCGCAGCATTTGTGCACCGCCGCCGTCAGTGTCAGCCAGTTTGTCGTGGCATACGGAGCTCCATCGCAGTCTTAAACACTGGTAGCATGCCGCGACAGCGTGGACGTGAACCGTATGTGCAGTTGACGGACTTTGAGCGAGGGCGTATAGTGGGCATGCGGGAGGCCGGGTGGACGTACTGCCGAATTGCTCAACACGTGGGGCGTGAGGTCTCCACAGTACATCGATGTTGTCGCCAGTGCTCGGCGGAAGGTGCACGTGCCCGTCGACCTGGGACCGGACCGCAGCGACGCACGGATGCACGCCAAGACCGTAGGATCCTACGCAGTGCCGTAGGGGACCGCACCGCCACTTCCCAGCAAATTAGGGACACTGTTGGTCCTGGGGTATCGGCGAGGACCATTCGCAACCGTCTCCATGAAGCTGGGCTACGGTCCCGCACTCCGTTAGGCCGTCTTCCGCTCACGCCCCAACATCGTGCAGCCCGCCTCCAGTGGTGTCGCGACAGGCGTGAATGGAGGGACGAATAGAGACGTGTCGTCTTCAGCGATGAGAGTCGCTTCTGCCTTGGTGCCAATGATGGTCGTATGCGTGTTTGGCGCCGTGCAGGTGAGCGCCACAATCAGGACTGCATACGACCGAGGCACACAGGGCAAACACCCGGTATCATGGTGTGGGGAGCGATCTCCTACACTGGCCGTACACCACTGGTGATCGTCGAGGGGACACTGAATAGTGCACGGTACATCCAAACCGTCATCGAACCCATCATTCTACCATTCCTAGACCGGCAAGGGAACTTGCTGTTCCAACAGGACAATGCACGTCCGCATGTATCCCGTGTCACCCAACGTGCTCTAGAAGGTGTAAGTCAACTACCCTGGCCAGCAAGATCTCCGGATCTGTCCCCCATTGAGCATGTTTGGGACTGGATGAAGCGTCGTCTCACGCGGTCTGCACGTCCAGCACGAACGCTGGTCCAGCTGAGGCGCCAGGTGGAAATGGCATGGCAAGCCGTTCCACAGGACTACATCCAGCATCTCTACAATCGTCTCCATGGGAGAATAGCAGCCTGCATTGCTGCGAAAGGTGGATATACGCTGTACTACTGCCGACATTGTGCATGCTCTGTTGCCTGTGTCTATGTGCCTGTGGTTCTGTCAGTGTGATCATGTGATGTATCTGACCCCAGGAATGTGTCAATAAAGTTTCCCCTTCCTGGGACAATGAATTCACGGTGTTCTTATTTCAATTTCCAGGAGTGTATTTTATCTCTTCTTCTACAGCGGTCGCGTCTCCGCAGCCGCAATACAGTGTGGCGTGCATACCGGTCGTGGCGAAACCTTCTTCCTCCCCTAAGCAGGGCCCAGTAAGGCACACATCGCCTATAAGGGTGCCATTAGTCACCGCGCGGGAAGCCGCCACCGCCGCCCAGCACCGCCGCTCTGGCGTCCGTGTGCCGAGCAAAGAACCACCACCGCTCAAGTTAATGGGTCAAGTCTACAGCAGCAGCAACAACAGCATCGGGTGCCATCACTGCGGCCCAGCTGTTCCCATCGGTCTGACCCGGTAGCACCGCAGTATTCTCCTCCATCATCATCATCATCGTATCAGCCTCTTCAGAATCGGCGTAAACACAAGGTATGTGTGCCTTGACACATACTGACTTGCCCTCCCCAACAACAATATCAATGGGGTGGGTACAGAATAGCATTAATAGTAATAGAGAAGATCCTGTGCCTAGTGGCAGTTCTCTCTCCCATCCTTTTAGTGAAGGACATCAGGTCAGTGGCACCATACTGCAGTTAGAATACTCGGTGATTCCAGACGCCTTCGAGGAGCGAATCTCGTTCTGTTGGTTTTCTAAGGACGTGCCGGTCTGTCGTGGAAACACAGCTTCTCAAAGTAGTCGATGAACTACGGTATCCCGCCATTAAATGCAGTGCAGTGATCTGCATCGAATTATCGCACGCCCCCCCCCCCCCCACCCCCCCACCCGAAGTTGATTCTAGTGTTGAAAAGACAACTCTTCATTATCTTTGGGGGGGGGGGGGGATAATGCGGAGCACGTCAATCGCCGAGTGGTTTCATAAACCCACCTTGAGTGCTATACTGGCCCAGTTTACCGAGATGGAAGTGAGAGGGTCAGCTAAAGCACTCGGCCAAATACTACACCTGCACATTCATACAAATGTCTATGATATGGTGAATGGAGGCTCAAGCTATATCAAGCTCCCTACAGATATAGCTAACAAGAGGGCATGCATTAATGTCGAAAATAAAACCGATCAGGCTTGTTTTGCATGGTCAGTCGTGGCTTGTGAAAAAAATTATGATCGTAGGGATCATCCTGAGCGTCCGAGTACATACCATGTAGGTGATAATATTCATGGGTGTTATAACTTTGATGGTATCAAGTTCCCCGTCAAGATCCAGGACATATCTAAATTTGAGGTGCAGAATGTTGCAATATTGGTTCATGTTTATGGCCTGGAGAAGAAAAGCAAGTCAGATGAGCAAGACAAGCACATTGTCGTCAGCCCCCCTCCGTAACTTAAAATTTGGGTGAGTTACATGTAAACATGCTGCTCTTCTCTGAAGGTGATAGTTATGACTATGTTTGGATCAGAGACATGCCCCATCTCCTATTCTCTCAATTGAATAACTATGAGTGTAAAAAGCAAATTTTCTTAAGGTGTCTCAATTATATTTTCTCCTCAGACAAGTTATTAGCGATGCATATAGCAGGTTGCACTTCCAAGGACCGGTATGTTATTATGACTACTGAGGAAAACAAATTCATAAAGTTCAAGAATGCTCACCACCAGGAGCCATGCCCGTTTGTAGTGTACTCCGACTTAGAATGCCTCCTCGCTCCTGTGACCCTACAGCCTCTTGTGACCCTACAGCCACCCTACAGCCTCACACACCACCTTTACAGAGAAACATATACCACATGCGGCAGCGTACCAAACTGTATCGTCCTATGATTCCAGTCTTAACCACTACAAATCTTATGTCAGGGATAATCCTGCGGCTTGACTGCTCACTGAGCTCGAAAAACGTTCCCATGACCAAATCGAAGTAGAATGAAGATTTGTACAATAACGCCGTTGCCTGCCATATCTGTGGCCTACCGTCAGACAGAAAAGCGGAAACTCCTCGTAGGGACCACTGTCATATTACTGGGAAGTTCCATGGTGCCCCTCACAACGCGTGCAATTTGAAGTGTCAGTTACCAAGACACATACCCGTTTTTTTCCACAATTTAAGCGGGTATGACACTCGCTTTCTAGGTGAGCGCTTGACTGATTTCGGTTTAGCGAAAGATCAGAAGCGTCGAGAAATACATTTAATTCTCCAAAGGAATGACACCAAGAATTATGCACCACTTCCTTGATGCACTACGTTTTATACAGGTGACACTCCAGAAACTCTACCTTGGGAGGATACGCATATCACTCGAGCTGCATTTCCCGCCGGCCGGGGTGGCCGAGCGGTTCTAGGCGCTACAGTCTGGAACCGCGCGACAACTACGGTCGCAGGTTCGAATCCTGCCTCGGGCATGGATGTGTGTGATGTCCTTAGGTTAGTTAGGTTTAAGTAGTTCTAAGTTCTAGGGGACTGATGACCACTGCAGTTAAGTCCCATAGTGCTCAGAGCCATTTGAACCATTTCTTGCATTTCCCGACGAGGAAAAGTTTCAACTTGTGTCTAGGAAGGGGGTTTTCCCACATGAGTATGTGGATAGTATGGCGAAACTTAACAAAACCAGGCTACCCGAGATAACTGCATTCTCCAGCAATCTTACAGGAGATGCCATAATGGGTGCAGAGTATGAGCATGCCATGAATGTCTGCCAGGAATTCAATATCTCCACTTTAGGAGAGTATGCATGACTTTATATGGAAACAGACGTGCGCTTGCTTGGCGACGTTTTTGAGAAATTCTGTAGTCTATGCATGGCCACATATTCTCTGGATCCCGCCTTTTATTACATGGCACCTGGGTTGTCTTGGGACGCAATGCTCAAGAAAACAAAGTGCCACATTGAATTATTGACCTATGCTGACAGGCATCTTTTCTTTGAACGAAGAATCCATGGGGGACTCTGCCAATGTGTTCATAGGCACGTGAAGGCAAATAACTTGCAAATGGGTGACAGGTTCAATCCATTTCTTGATTCAAGTTACATAATGTACCTGGACATATGTAACTTATATGGGCATGCCATGCAACAATCGCTGCATATTGGTGAGTTTCGACGGGTGCCCGAAGACGAATGCAAGGGCTTAGGTGTAAAAATAATGGGGGGTATGGCAGCTGATTCTGATGTAGGGTGTGTGGTGGAGGCAGAACTCACATACCCTATTAGTTTGCGTGATGCACACGCCGATTTGCCACTGTGTCCAGAGCAACTAGTTCCGGGAGGCAGCTCCACGCCAAAACTAGTGACAATGCTGGGGAATAAGCTAAGATACATTACTCATTATCATAATCTCCAACAGTGTCTCAGCTTCGGTATGGAGCTGGATGGAATCACTCGGGCTATCTCCTTCAAGCAGTCCCCCTAGTTGAAGTAGTATATTGATTTGAATACGAGACAGAGAGCTTCTGCGACTTGCGACTTTGAGAAAAAATTTTACAAATTAATGAATAATTCAATTTTCGGTAAGGCAATAGAGAATTTGAGCAAACGACGTGAAATTTTGAACAAAACCGAATTGGATGGGCGTTATGGTGTAAGAAAATTCATTGCCAGACCTAATTTTAAGCAGGTCACCATATTCAATAAGAACTTTGTTGTTGTGGATGTGGCGAAGACTGCAGCAGAGTTAACGAAACCTATTTATGTGGAGATGTGCATACAAAAGTGCATGCGCATCGCACATTGGAAGGTGCCAGCCACCCTGAGGCAGGCTAAGGGTGTGGTCGTATGGCATGGAGAGCCCTCTCTATCGAATACTATTTGTGGTGCCTGCACAGCGGTGTTCGCGGTGTACTATGTACACATGTATACTCATACATAGTCAGCATGTGTGGAAAAAAGGATAAAAAAAGAAAATATGCACACCATGTGTGTGAAAGAAAGAAAGAGTGTAAAAAGTATTAAAAAGCATAAACAGAAAAAATATTTATATATTTGTTTATTCATACACAATGTATGTGTAGCCTGTAAATATATATATCTACACACCATGTGAGTCTTGTAAATAGAATAGGTTTTAAGTTTTCACCTGCGGCTAACCATCGAAGTCAATACAGTTTTAAGTGTATATATATCTAAATAGCTCACAGTCCTTGAAAATTGTTACTGTAAAAACCTTTGCTATTGGGGCTGTTGAAATTAGATTCTAAGCGTGCACAGTCCATCAGAATTATTGTAAAAGTTATGCTACTGTGACTGTGCAATTAAATTGTTCTAAAGAAAGTATCTCCACATCAGCTTTTAGCGCAGATTTATATAAAAAAATTCCGACCAGTGTTACTGTTGTACCGAGTAAGTTAAAAGTATTTCTTCATTGGATTATCAGAGTCAGTTTATACCTCAAGAATACCATATTGTACCTCAAAAACTACATTGTACCTCAAGAATTATATTGTACCTCGAGAACTATATTGTATTTTTGTGAACAGAATAAACGAAGAAAAAAAATTTGTCACCATACATCGTTGTTGTTGTTATTTACAAAAGCACTATCTCCTATTGCTTTATGTAGGTATATGTATATAAAGGTTGTGCAGGTCACAAACGACATGAGTTTTGCTGAAGATGAGGGCTATTAAGGAGGTGAAGTTTAAGATGGAAGATAACAAAATATATAGAATGGTTGCTATCGTGTAGCATGAATTGGGTTATAGGAGCAGGAGGCATGTGACCGTGTCCACTTGCAATTTGTACTTAGCAGATATGTCTAATATTATATCTCATGTGCTCGAAGAAAACCGAAGACATAGCATGTGGTTAAAACTGTACACTTGCAAATGGGGAACAGGGTTGACAAAAAAAAAGAACACAGAGGTTGTGAGGTAAAAATTAATTTATTTCTCATCCAACTTAAAAGTAATTTTACATTTTCATAAGCAGACACAACAACACTATTTTCACACACCTCCTTCTTCTTCTTCTTCTTCTTCTTCTTGAGTCGATGGAGAGAAGGACACCCCTAGAATTCCAGGTCTTGAATAGCAACAAACAAAGTCTTTAAGTTTGAAGAATGTTCGATGCATCCATGTGATCTTCTCCTTCCCCTTCACGTAGGTGAAGCTATACGTGTGGTGAACAATTGAAGCGACATCACGATATCTTTATAGAGTATGCCAGGATCATCCCAGTGAATTCCATGGTAGAAATGTGTTAACCACTTTGCACTCTTCTGTGACTTAGCACATGTCACATACTTGAAAGACCTCGGTGATGCAATGTTTGCTGAGAATGTCTCTATTATTCCTGCATCTTGTGTGTACACTACGAATGCAACATCTTTAAATATGAACTGTCTACGCTCACTATCACAGAAATGGTTCAAATGGCTCTGAGCACTATGGGACTCAACTTCTGAGGTCATTAGCCCCCTAGAACTTAGAACTACTTAAACCTAACTAACCTAAGGACATCACGCACATCCATGCCCGAGGCAGGATTCTAACCTGCGACCATAGCGGTCTCACGGTTCCAGAGTGCAGCGCCTAGAACCACACGGCCACTTCGGCCGGCACTATCATAAAAACCCAGACCGTCTGCAATGATGTTCACGCCTTGAGACACCACTTTGAAATGCTCTAGGTATGGTGCAGCACCTGTACATTTATACAGCTCGTTGCACAACACCAGTGAGTGGGCAGCAATTGATCACACGCTCATGTAGAACTAGACCATATGCGGAAGTGTGTTCTGGGAAATTTGTCGAAGATTCAAATTCAATTCGCACATCTATAGGTCCAGACTTAAGTATCTCGTTCTGTTTCGAGCAGTCTACTACGATGATCGGTGATACCTCCTTGAACTACTGTGGACTGAATAGACACCCTCCTCCTTCTTCTTCATCAATTTCATAGTAAGAAGCACGATTCTACTGCAGGTGTAAATTGTCATATGGGTAGAATTCTGAATTCAGGTAGACTTTGGCATTAGTTAACTTGCAGTTGTAGAACATAGTGGAATCATTTGCTATATTCCCTCTTCTATCAGTCTGAAACGCAAGTATAATGAATCTAGGTGTCTCTAGCTGCGAAGAGGGAATGAGTTCCTGTTTAGCGTTCATAATAAATTGCCTCATGTCCTCAAAGTAGCCCATAAGCATCTTCAGAAGTATGCATATAGTAAATCGCCTGTACTCTGCAACTGTTCTATCCTCCAGATCGTCTATGAACCATGCCGCACTTTCTAAATTATGAAAATCTGCAGATAATGCAGAGATGTGTTCTAAAGGTTGATGTTATGCCGACATTGCGTGTAGGGTCGATCTCAGATCCAGTGAGTTCATAGCAAATCTCTTGGAACAGGATTGCTAAACCGTTACGTGTAAGCTTGGATCCGACTGTATCGCTGCAGTCGGTTTTCTTGAATGACCCCTCTAGATATATGAAAATCTTGCATGGAAGCGCCAGCGCGTCTTGGTGCTGGATGAAAATTCTATTTCATCATTCTTGTTATATGTGGTTGAAGTGTAAGGTTTACATGAGAAGTATTCTGACGTATAATTCTCTCATCATACTCTGCTGGACTGGTTATACTAAGTGAGGACGTCATTGCACGGTTTCAAGCCAACTGATTTAAGAAACTCATAGTTCGCACGTCTTATCACTTTGCGGTTCGGTAGCGAAGTGACTTGCTGTGGATTGCGTGCACCGGTTTTATACGGTACGCCCATCCTGCCTTAGATGTAATCCTACAATGATTTCCTCACCACGAAAGTCAACCCGTTGATTATTCTGGTCCCTAATACGCAGCTCCAAATAATCCAATGTCTGGGCTGTCACTGGAAGGTATATTGTATTGGCAAGAGTCTCAACGATCTTGTACCCCCTTGCACTGAGGGGAAGAATCCGTAAATAGTATTAGTCAGGCTGTCTGCATTGAGAAAGTTCATTACAATGTTACACTCAATTCGGATTGTGCTGACGGGCAATATGTCCACAGTCTGATCTGACTTGTAAAATTTACTATGATCCTTCTTCAAAACCCGCCCTTTTGTGAAACCCAGTAGGAGTCCTATTGAACCTTTCTGGTTAAAGTCAATTGTTGCATTTACAGTCCTTATTTCAGATTTAAGTGTACTGATGATTGCACGGAGCTCAATACCTTTTCTAGACTGTTTTAGGACTTTCTTTAAATCATCGATATCGTATGCACCTGGTTCTATTTCCACAATGTCTTTTTCACCATTAATATACCGATGCAGTTTCTTCTTAGTCTCGGTGATATTTGGTATGCTGTTGTACGTCTCCAGTCCAATCAATGCAATACTCCATTCACCAATGCTCAAGTCAATTGGCGGGAAGTAATTTGCATGCAATACAAGATGATCGTTCTTTTAATGTCAAAGTATACGACATTGCATCTGAACCTAAACTGATAAGGAATGTTTAAAGCTCCTCCTTAAATAGCATGCTTCTTCTTCTTTGTAAACGTCAAGAGAAACATGATGCATAGATGTCCACAGAGGTGTGTATTAAAGTCTTAACAGCACCGATAATTGTAGAACACACGTCTTCTGTAAGTGAAGTATCGTTGTAATGCTTCTGGCGGTTGCAGGTCACCAAATGCGTCGAAATAGTAGACGGTATCCGCATTTTTCGTAACATATGATACCCAGTGGGTGCTGGGGCCTCCAGCAACATCTGAATTCACAATACCACATTCACCAGTTTTCCACATAGTCTTCGGTAATGTATCCCGCATAAACACACCACAGAATCTTGGAATGTTGAATTTGTTTGTAACAAACTTAAGAAGATCAGTATTTGTGAGTGGTCGATCTGGTAGGGCCGCTAATGGGCTTTTTTTATGAATATACCAAGCCCTTTTCAGTACGGTTTCAAGTACAGTCCTTTTCCGATGGCTGCGGCTTCCACCATGCGGTTATGTCTTCTTGCCTCTTGAACTGAGCTTGGGAGTTTTGCGCGTTCTTGAAAGTTCGAGCAATAGCTGTAGCACCACCAGCGAGGGACCTTACCACCGAGAGCGCGGAGAGGGCTGGGATGAGGAATGGAGGAATTGGTAGAACTCGAGGTGCTTTAACCGATCCTCTTCTTCCTTTTCCCTCACCTTTCTGCTTCAGTGCGTTTTTACCTGCATACATCGCTATCAGGATACAATTCTTCAAACAGCTCTGCTTCCCGCTCTTATCCTTCTTCTTGTTTAGTGCACAACGTGCAGCTTTCATAACTCGCTTGAAATTCATCACTCCTAAACCCTACTAAATTTTTCCATGCATGGTTTTATCAATGCTGCGATGCGTTGACCTATACAAATATCCGTTCTTCTCTGTATTGCCTTAGCCTTATCAGCTAAAACCCTATCTGCAATGTGACAAGTTGAGAGATCTTTATTTGCAGCGTATGCCATGTCATTTTCCATACACGCTTCGTCGAGCAGTTTACCCTCCTTATCACCTCGTTCTAAGCGTTTCTGAAGCATTGTTCCAGGTCCACAGTAGTTATACCCCAGAATGTGTAATTCCACTGTCAGTTTGTGTAGAATACCACCACCTCCTCTAATGCATCACCAAGCATGCATGTTATGCTACTGCTGTGGTTGTGGACTGTGCGCCCCCATTATATAGCAAATCGTTAGCATCAATCCAACTGTTTTATTCTGCAGGAAACCCAAGCCATTTGACTAGTACTCTATTTCCCCAACGCCTTATGACTCTCTCCACGAGAAACACATCCGGTTCTGAGTTCTTCTGCAACTCCTCGGTATACAAGCAGCCTGAAATTTCTTCGCCTTTATTATCCCTCAATATATAAGTTCCAGGATTCGTTCTTTGCACCTTTGAAACTGTAAATATCTCTGCTGGCCAGTTGGGTAGATATGATTTCTCAAATGCTGTCTTGTGTTTTGAGATCCATACTAAATTACCTACATTAAAGTTCTGTCTGCTGGGATCCAGCAATTTAATTCGATAGTACACCGTATCCATGAGTCCCTTATCATGAACATCGATTGGTCTCAGTTTTATTGTGCTGTTTGGTTCGATTATTCTGAGCAATTATTTCTGGGAGGATATCTGTCCATTTACATGAGCCGTGAATGTTAAAACGCACCCACATTCGACCTTTTATTGTTCTGTTCAGACGCTTCACGATACTTGCCTTCAGGTGAGTGAATGTCGAGTAGTGATGTATTCCGTACCGCTGCATCACGGTGTTGAAATACCTATTGTAAAACTCTCCACCGCGACCGGCTTGGAGGTTGTCTGGGCATCGATTCGTCCCTGTTTGCAGCAAACGCTCAAACACATCGGTGACATTTCTACCTGTTTTTGTTTTAACAGGTGTTGCTCCGGCACATTTGGAGTATGTGTTAATAACTAATAAAATATATCTGAATCCATTATTCTCACGTGAATATTCCCTCACAGCCCGCCATAAGTCATCCAAACCTTTAATCATATCATGCCCACGAGAGTGTGTTTTGCGTGCTGGTTTGTGCAGTTCTCGAACTACTGTCTCCATACTTATTCAATGATACCTCCCTCTCTAAGCTCGGAGGTTACTGAAACAGCCTCATTCGAATGAGCTGTATTACTTGCAGCAGCTGATGCCATGAGAAGCCGTAGTCGATCTATTAGCTCGTTGGGGTCGTCATAATATGTATACTGCGGGATTCGAATGTTCACTGCTTTATGCTCAATGTCAATACCATCCCCGCTGCTGCTACGGTTGTTGTTGTTGTTGTTTTCGCCATCAACTATTAGTTTTATAATGGTTTTATATTTCTTGTTGCTCGGGCTTTTCGCGATCTTATGTACAAAGGAGGTTCAAAAAGTTTTGCACAGTCGTCTCTATTTTTTTTTATTTTTTGCAGGAGGAGAATGAAATTTTTTGTGAAGATACTTGGAACATTTAGCTATACATTGAGCCTACTCAATGTAGCCTCCATGATGTAAGTGCACGCTGATAAAATTCTGGGGATTGACTTTTATACCATTGCTTGACGCAGGAAATAAGATCTTTCTCACTATCAGCTTGTCCAATGACAAATAGTGACAGTCCCGGTTAATTGTGGAGCCAGGTTCCAAAAAGTGTATGAAAATGACACCACACTGATCCCAGAAGAAGGAGGCTATCACCTTTCGGCCTGCTGTTTGTGAAAGTCTTGGTTTCTTCTTCCGAGGGGAACCCAGATGACGCCACTCCATGTGTTGGATTTTGCTCTCAGGTGCGGATAAAAACAACCATGTTTCATCCTGGGTAATGATGGTCGTCAAAACACTGTTTCCACTCTTTAGTAAAAATCATCATGAGGCCCTTGCACACATTATTCCTCACAGTTTTCATTTCTCTTGTCAATAATCTAGGCACCCAACGTGCACAGATTTTTCTGTACCCTGTTGACTGTACCAGTGATACCACACTGCCCAAATACAAAAGGGTCATTTCAGCAAGCTGTCGTGTCGTCACACATCTGTCTGTCTGGATTATTTGCTCAATGGTCTCCTTATTCATATCATTTACTGCCGTCGATGGTCTACCGCATCATGGATTGTCCAGTAGAGAGAAATCACCCTTTTTAAACCTCTGCAACCACCTTTGGATACTGTAGCGATCCACTGTGTCCTCCCCATAAACAGGGAGCAACTTTCTGTGAATCGATGTGGCAGAGTCAACGCCGGTCTTAAAGAGGAACTCCATCACCAGTCGTTGTCACAACCTGACATCTACTTCATGGTCCATTACGTCTACATGTAAATAAAATAAAATATTTTTATGTACCAACTTATAGCTAAACGTTCCAAGTATGTTCACAGAAAATTTCATTCTCCTCCTGCAAACAAGAAAAAAATTAGAGACGACTGTACAAAACTTTTTGAGCGCCCTTTGTACATCACTCAAGTGCGGTATTTCACGGTACATTTCCCAATCATTAACTGAATAATTTATAGGTTTTTTGGTAGGTCTTAGGAAAATAAGATTCATTAAGCCAGGTGTTCTCTCAAACTGCCTATCACCATTCTGTATTGTGTCATCAGTTACGGTTATAGGATGCATGTCCAACATGTACAGTCTTCCCAGCTAACTCCGAATGTTCTGTCTATCTGACCAGGGGCGTGATGTATAATGAATTCGTCAATGGCAAAACCATCGTTATCGTGTGTTTTTGTTTTTACTGAGAGCTGCCTGAGAGATTCAGTAACTGGCTTAAAGGTCTCTCTCAGTGCTTGCTGTCGATCTATATGCCCTAGCCTTAGCAACCGTAATTTCTCTCGGACCGCTTTCCGCGCTTGAATTACTTTCTGCTACGTTGACATCTCGGTGTATACTGATGAGACGTCTCCGCTCTTCCTCTTCCTCTTACTATGTGCCTGCTCCCCCATCTCAGCAACAAGGAACTCTACATCTCTTTTACCCTCAATATTCTCGACCTTCTCAGTTAAGTCGGTTACTTTCTTACCTATTCCATTAATGAACTCATTTAACGCATTCACCATTCTCAGAAGAGTCTGGTAATACGTCTCTAGTTCCCTGCGCATACCTCCAACTTTATGCACAATAGCCAGAATTTTCGCATCCATGTACAGGCGAATGTCCTGTCTTTGTACACCCATTCTCTCGGGTTGAGAGCTGGACATGCGCGCGAATTTGTCCATAGTGCAGCGTATACTGACGTACTAACCTCTCTCACCAGGCCATATATACAGAAACTTGAAAGTTCCGCCTGTACCTACAATCGTTCAGACTTCTTGTTTTATCAGTAATGAGAAACCTATACTGTGAATGATTACAGCAATCAGAATATATCTTTACAAAATCATTGAACGAGGTGTCAGTTCCTACATGTGCCTGGTAAATGTGTTTTAAATTCAGATTGTCTTGTTTAACGGCTATAATGAGCTTTGCGTTGTCCCTCACCAACAGCTTCGGAATTCTGGAATATGTTTGCCTTTGATAAAATACATCAGCACCCATATGACGACCGAAACAGAAATATTTTAGAATTTGGTCTTGGTTTCCCGCAGCAGCATCGTCAAATATGAAGACAGTGTTTGGTTTTGCTTTTTTGGGTGGTGGATATCACCGATTTTATTGAATGTCGTGCATGTAAAACCATCTACACCGCGCAATATCTCCTGTAATAGCTGATACTTGGGCTGAAACAGTATTTTTGAGAATACACAAACATGTTCAAATCGGTCTCCATCTACATGTGCTAGCAACGTCATGAGGACTTTAGTCTTGCCACAATTGAATGGCCCTACAATAATTGCTCGTATATTATCAGGAAGGAGAATTCTGTTCTCCTTCTTCAGGACCAGTCACCGACCACAAAGTCCTTGTGATGAGGATGTTTCACCCACCCTGCCATAATACTAATTATGCCAGGTACTGACAAGTAGTTGGCATATGTAAAAGGATACACTTGAAAGGACGGTAATAGTATGTGTAGCCACTATAGCTCCATCACTTAACCAACTGAGCAATATTGTTTTGTTGTTTGGGGCCCGCAGTGCAAGATATGTCTTTTAATGACATGATTATTTATGAATAACAGCCAGCTACACTGCTATGTAAGTTGTTTATATTTTATCTCATTCACAATGAGCCCTTTTTGGCAAATTGCCATCATCAGGTGCTCTGTAAATACATAGATAAGCGATGGTCTTAATGTAATGGTTTTGTAACTATGATCTGAAAATTCATAATATATCGTTAGCTGCTTTGCCTTACATGTAACATGGTTGCTGTCATGTCCTGTCTGTTTTGGAATTATTTCTTTCTCCCAGGTGTACAGTGGATATGTATATCCGATGTTACTTGTTTTCCATATATGTTACTTTTCTGACAGCTTGGATGACAGTGGGTCAGAGACATTACATGTTTATCTAGTTAGCATGATTAATAAGTGATGTGTGAAATTAAGTTGTTTATTATTATTTTTTCATATAGGTTTGTTTCCAATTATGTTTTTGCCTAAAGTTAGGCAGTCAAAAAATCATATACTATTGCAGATGTGTAGACGACACTATAATGCTTATAGAACGTAACTTAACTGACATAGACGAAATACATAAAGCACTGAATCAATTACAACCCAAAATGAAATTCACCATAGAACATGAAACTAACAAAACAATTAACTTCCTCGACCTAACTATTAAGAACACTAACAACAAACATTGCTTCGAAATTTACAGAAAGCCTGCCAGAACAGACTGTATTATTAATGCACACTCATGTCATCCAAAAGCCCAAAAACTCGCATTCTTCCACTCAGTACTGAACAGATTAATAAATTTACCAGTAGAAGACGGAGCAATCCAGAGGGAAATAAAAATCTTAGAATACGTAGCCCAGCAAAACGATTATGACCCCAAAATTGTAACACAGTTATACCACAATGAAACACAACCTGAAAGGCACAATATACATTAAGAAATAACATTAAACACACACAAAGCGAAAAAGAAGAAAACAAAATACGTAACCGCGACCTATCTAGGAAACATCTCGAACAAAATCAACAAATTATTCAACAAAAGCGACATCGCATTTGCATTTCAGAACACACACAGCCTCAGACACAAAATTCACAACGGCAGCTCGAAAATTCCCATACACAACAGTCCCGGCGTTTACAAAATCTCGTGCAACACATGTCACAAATTCTACATAGGGCAAACTGTTAGAAACTTGAAAATTAGATATAAAGAGTACGCCAGAGTAAGTGAAAACAACCCATCCACATTTTTTCAGCATTTACAAGCAGAGAAACACTATGTAAAACCCATAAACGAAGCACTAGAAATCCTCCATATTACGCAAAAGGGAACATTGTTGAACATCCTTGAGGAAACGGAGATATATTCACATACAGACAGCAACCCAATAAATTTACTGAACGAACAAACCGACTTAAAGCACAAAAAGTACACAGAAAACTTTATTCACATTATAAATTGGAAAAACGGGTAAAATTATATCAGTGATCATAAACAACACACATACATAGTAACAGCGATAACAACATGAGTTGTATAAAACAGAGACAAGACACCAACATGAATCATAGACACCAATTATTACGAAAAAAATTAAAAACGTAAAATAAAGACGTCAAATAAAACTAAAATTAAGTTTAGGTAAAAACATAATTGGAAACAAGCTCAAGCTGTCAGAAAAGTAGCATATATGGAAAACAAGTAACATCGTATATACATCTCTACTGTACTCCTGGGACGAAATAATAATTCCAAAACTGACAGGACATGACAGCAACGATGTTACGTGTAAGGTAAAACACCTAATGATATATTATTAATTTTCAAATCATAGTTACAAAACCATTCCTTATCTATGTATTTACAGAGCACCTGATGATGGCAATTTGCCAAAATGGGCTCATTGTGAATGGGATAAAATATAAACAACTTAGATAGAAGTGTAGCTGGCTGGTATTTATAAATAATGAGCTATATTGGCTACACAGAGAAATCAGCTATATACACTCCTGGAAATGGAAAAAAGAACACATTGACATCGCTGTGTCAGACCCACCATACTTGCTCCGGACACTGCGAGAGGGCTGTACAAGCAATGATCGCACGCACGGCACAGCGGACACACCAGGAACCGCGGTGTTGCCCGTCGAATGGCGCTAGCTGCGCAGCATTTGTGCACCGCCGCCGTCAGTGTCAGCCAGTTTGCCGTGGCATACGGAGCTCCATCGCAGTCTTTAACACTGGTAGCATGCCGCGACAGCGTGGACGTGAACCGTATGTGCAGTTGACGGACTTTGAGCGAGGGCGTATAGTGGGCATGCGGGAGGCCGGGTGGACGTACCGCCGAATTGCTCAACACGTGGGGCGTGAGGTCTCCACAGTACATCGATGTTGTCGCCAGTGGTCGGCGGAAGGTGCACGTGCCCGTCGACCTGGGACCGGACCGCAGCGACGCACGGATGCACGCCAAGACCGTAGGATCCTACACAGTGCCGTAGGGGACCGCACCGCCACTTCCCAGCAAATTAGGGACACTGTTGCTCCTGGGGTATCGGCGAGGACCATTCGCAACCGTCTCCATGAAGCTGGGCTACGGTCCCGCACACCGTTAGGCCGTCTTCCGCTCACGCCCCAACATCGTGCAACCCGCCTCCAGTGGTGTCGCGACAGGCGTGAATGGAGGGACGAATGGAGACGTGTCGTCTTCAGCGATGAGAGTCGCTTCTGCCTTGGTGCCAATGATGGTCGTATGCGTGTTTGGCGCCGTGCAGGTGAGCGCCACAATCAGGACTGCATACGACCGAGGCACACAGGGCCAACACCCGGCATCATGGTGTGGGGAGCGATCTCCTACACTGGCCGTACACCACTGGTGATCGTCGAGGGGACACTGAATAGTGCACGGTACATCCAAACCGTCATCGAACCCATCGTTCTACCATTCCTAGACCGGCAAGGGAACTTGCTGTTCCAACAGGACAATGCACGTCCGCATGTATCCCGTGCCACCCAACGTGCTCTAGAAGGTGTAAGTCAACTACCCTGGCCAGCAAGATCTCCGGATCTGTCCCCCATTGAGCATGTTTGGGACTGGATGAAGCGTCGTCTCACGCGGTCTGCACGTCCAGCACGAACGCTGGTCCAACTGAGGCGCCAGGTGGAAATGGCATGGCAAGCCGTTCCACAGGACTACATCCAGCATCTCTACAATCGTCTCCATGGGAGAATAGCAGCCTGCATTGCTGCGAAAGGTGGATATACGCTGTACTAGTGCCGACATTGTGCATGCTCTGTTGCCTGTGTCTATGTGCCTGTGGTTCTGTCAGTGTGATCATGTGATGTATCTGACCCCAGGAATGTGTCAATAAAGTTTCCCCTTCCTGCGACAATGAATTCACAGTGTTCTTATTTCAATTTCCAGGAGTGTATATTTTACCCATGAAGAGTAACTTGATCATTCATTTTGTCAATGAGTGGTGAGGAGATGTTTGGGGTTGCTGCTTCTGCATCATTATAGGTGTAGCACTGAAAATAACGATATTAACAGACGTTATATTTGGACTATAATGAGATAGTTATGAAATAAAGCACACGCACAGTTTGAGATTATGTATACACACTTTATTTATTTAAATATACATCGGATGCAGTATTTCAAAAGATCGTCCGACTCTTTCTTTATCTTGCTCTTCGCACCTTTACAGTATTTCCCAAATAAAGCATTTTGATATGCAATAAATCCCCCTGCACATCTCCTTCAGGCCAATTAATGCCTCACAGTATTTGGGTTTTTCACAACACAGTTAATCTGTTTCTCTTTTCGTTCAGCGTTTATGTGCAAACAAAGGTACTGCTCCAAATCACCAACATGTACACTATGAACGCATAGAAAGTTTACAACATCATTGTATGCAGAGTCAATGCTCAGCAACCAATGATTCAATCTCTCCAATGGAAGACATACCGCAGTATCTAGATCGTGTAAGTTGATAACGTAGATAGACACACTTGTCACCCAATTTCACACATAGTGCAGAGTCATCATACCGTATTGTAATAGGTATGTCACACCAGTAAGGCGAATGTATGGGGAGGGGGGGGGGGGACGAGTTGGATAATACTCTGTAGTCATCTGCTTACTGGCATAGCGCTCTGCATGACATATTTCACCCTAGTCCAACTCAGAAATTGGCACTGTAACACCATTTGATGCATTTTCAATGTATATTTTCACATGCAATCCCCAGACATGATGTGCTTATATACCAACGTTTACACGTTTTGTTCCACTGGAAGCTAAATTGTATGTATAACTGAAAAGCATTGGGAACACTTGATGCCTTCTTATACACAGCATCTGCACTCCACACCTGCACTAGCACAGGGGTGTTGTGCTGGGATGGGTCGTATGTGGGTGACCAGTTCTGTCCTCCATCTTGCTGTTTTTTAGGACCATCAGCAATGTTCGATGTGTTGGGAGCAGATCGTGTGTCCTCATCACACAAATTGATGAGTGGGACTGATAACAACAGCTCTTTGTCTTGCTCCAGCAAGTGGGCTATGTGCACTACAGGTTCCCATGTGCTTCAGACATGCTGGAGGTTGTTGCAGCTGCAGGTCCAGAAGTCAGTGCAGGTCTCAAAAAGATGGCAGCCAAGGTTGCTACAGGTCTAAACGCCGCAGAGATCGACATGTTGGCACACGACCCTACAGACTTTGATGCATCAAGGGCTACTGCCGAACAAAAACAAGGATGCATTACATATGGACCAAGACATTAAAACAGCCAATAATAGTAATAATAATGCTAACCACAGACGAAGATGTGATAGAGGGTACTTACTTTTCCATTTCTTCCTGTTCTGCAGAGCTGTGTCGGATTGCGACTGCTGTTGATGCTTCATGGTTATTCTTCTTCTTCTTCTTCTTCTTCTGCTGCTGCTGCTGATGCTGCTGGCTGACTGAGCGAGACTGAGGTCCCAGAGCTACTGAGCCTGCCCTATATCCCTCTCAAATGACGTTACCAAATGCCTCCATCCTACTGGCTAAAGTCTAACACATGACTAGATTAAGGGTTCCTATTGGTTCCCGCCACTTTTCCCAAGACCGCCATCTCTGATTATGTCACGGGATGATAGCGCCCTCTGGTGGCAGTACTGTGTACTAGGTCAGTTGGACTCTGGACCTCATGGTGAACACACTGGATGGAGCTACTGCCTATGACAACTCAAATTGTTTAAATAAAGACTGCATGCAAGATAAAGATCCCATGATCACGTCATGGGATGATAGCGCCCTCTGGTGGCAATACTGTGTACTAGGTCTGGACCTCATAGTGAACACACTGGACGGAGCTACTGCCTGTAACAACTCAAATTGTTTAAATAAAGACTGCATGCAAGATAAAGACTTATGGCTATCCTATCCAGGAAAGGATGAGTCCTTTTCCCATGAATTCCAAGGAAGAGGTGTCGGTCGGATGACTTAGGTTAGTGGAGATAGCCCAAGTGACCTATAATCCCACCATTTTCTTAGATTAGTGGAGGTAGCCCAAGTGTCCTTTTTCCGCCAAAATTTGAACTTCCCGCCATTTTCTGGGGGAGGTGAAGGGACGGGAGAGGTTAGGTCAGTGGAGGTAGCCCAATTGACCCATTTCTCCTCCAAATTTGAACTTCCTGCCATGACGTCATTGCGACTTTGCCATATCTATCGCCGCCATCTTAGATCTGCCATCTTGAATAAATTTGGTAACAGTGCAGAGTAGGGCCATAACCCTGTTGTTCCACTACTACTGACATCTCTGGCAAATAAGCTCCCTGTGTGATAATGTAGTTCCCTATTCCCTACGGAGTTCACTGTGGTTAGTCCTCAAACCACTGGAATGATTGAATCTTGTGGCCACCCTCGAACCTTGCTCTCAGTTTAACTGATTGTGGTGAGTTTCCATGCAACCACTGTAACTCTTGTGTTGGCCGCTATGCAGCGACTGGTGGAGTACCAACCACTGCCATTGTAATAAGGCAAAATGTCAATGAAGTGATAGTGACAGGTGTACCTGCCATTGATACTCACCAAAATTAAACAATCCAATGGTGAGAGGCAAGGCGACTCACCAACGTCAGGCACTCCAATGGTGAGAGGCAAGGGGATTCACCAGTCTCAAGCATCCCGACTATTCCATCCATGTCGTTGTTCCTCGATCACGCTAAATGTAATTTCTAATCAGACCCTGAAATGGCTAACTGTATTGGACTGTTCACTCAAATTTGCACTATTAAAGTAAATTTCGAAGGTAAATATCAACCATTAGAACACAAAGATTTAAATTTGCATTGCAAATGAAGTATAGAATCAAATGCGTCAATTCTTAATCGCAGAAGCAGGTGCACTTGATATTGTCGATTACAGTGCCATCTGCCACTAATGGAAAACAATAGTTTGAGTAAACTGTACGTATGTTTGGGCGTAGAATCTGAATATGCAATAAAAATAGGGGTGGTTCATATTTGAAAGTACAAAGCTGACCTCACCCACGCGGGAGGAGTGGTTAGGAGGAACTCATTAGTAGCACTGACAGATGTCACCATTACCAATATTAACTTTTAATCTGCAATTTTTTTAGTATGATACGTTGTTTTCGAGAAATTTAGTTGTCTCAAGTTAAAACAAACACCCTGTACATGCAATGAATGTATTTTCTTTACTGCTTGCATAATAAATCCTGAAGATTAGAATAAAGAGGAAGATAGAAGTACAATACATTCAGTGTACAAAAGAATCATGATCAAAATTTTACTTTTCTATTCAAGTAAATATCACTTAAATTTACTCTTCTTCAATATGAGGACATGTCATACAAAATGTCTTCAATCTTTCAAACATTTTAAAGTGGTGTAATCTTTGCCCTGTAATCGAATGTTCAGCAAAAACTTTATGTCTATTTTCTCACAACTTTCTTTTTGTGACTTGATTTCCTTATACAATGTGTCATGTCTAGGAATCCTGCATACTCAGATCGCTAGACAAATAATTAAACTACTCGTATTAATGAGTTTTATTATCATAACACAATTATAATACTTGACTTTGATAGATGTGTCGCAAGGTAAGGGTGACATACAAAATAATCAGTCTTCTTCAGAATAGACAGACACAAGTCTGTGTTACATAGAGAATGCTAGTGATAGAGACTACGATGTGCTGGCTAATGAAATGGCTAACGTTGAAGCTGCTATCCAAGTGGGCTACCACCACTCGGGCATGGCGCTTATGTCCTCTTTACATAGGGGCTGCAGTTGCAGCGTTGTCGTCCTGGAGGGAAGTCGATCAGTCTGCGATTGGCTGCTCCTTTCTCATACCCTTCCCTTCCTTGTAGTTCCCGACTGGTGTGCCTGCGCACACTTTACACCATAACACACTGGGCGCCCATTTGTGATACACAACATAAATATGTTAGTAGTAGTAGAAGTAGTAGTACTAGTAGCTTTATTCATCCATAGACCTATTTTTACAAGGATATAGGACATGTCAAGGTATTTACAAGTTTAGATCAATTTAAAATAAGGTAATTTGTATACATATATATTTACAGGCTCCTAGTTAGACATAATCATTAGTTTTACTCCTAGTAGAATACTTTTTTTACAAATAACTTATTAAAATAATGTAATGCCACACCGTTCACTCATATCTCACTATCAGTCACTACACACACATTGCTTCATAACACTACACACTACACACACACACACACACACACACACACACACACACACACACACACACACACATGCTCACACGCGCACTGGTGATCTCTGGCCCACTTTCTGGACCGCAACTTCCCATTTGCCATCCTGAAAAATTGAGTAAGCGTCCCTCCATAATGAGCGAGATGTTGAGCTCAGAAAGAGGAAGAGGTGTTAGTATTTTGCTATGCATAGCTTGGGGGTAAGTATTTCTAGAAAGGAAAAAAGAAGGAAAAAAACATAAAGTGAAGGTGTTATGTGGAATGTTGGAAGTTTTATAATAATAATTATTATTATTATTGTTATTATCATTATTTATTTGTACAACATTTTTTATCAAACTTCTACTCTGTTTTATCTAAGTAATCCTTCAATGTATAAAATGTATTGCATAACAGATACTTTTTAGCAGCCTTTTTAAATAAGTGTATTTTTGCAATTTCTTTAATCTCTTTTGGTAATTAATTGTACAGTTTCATTCCTTGGTAGAAAATGCTGTTTTCAGCTTTATGTTTATTTTTTCTTGGTAAATGTAAGTAGAGTCTATCTCTTGTTGCATGGTCATGGACAGAGCTGTTTGTGCAGTAATTAGCAATGTTAATTTTTGTGTGTATAACTGACTGGTAAATGTATTCACATGGAACAGTTAAAATCCCCCAGTGTTTTGAACAGATCTTTACAATGAGCTCGACTATTATTTTTGGTTATTATTCTTATGGCTCTTTTCTGAAGTTTCAAAATTGTGTTCATGTTTTGTGCGTTTGTTCCCCAAAAAAGAATGCCACAGCTAAGAATTGAGTGTACATATGAATAATATGTAACTCAAAGACACTGTATGTTACACACTGATGATGGGATTCTAAGGGCACAACATGCTGATGACATTCTGTTTGCAAGTACCTTTGTGAGTTAACACCACTTCAACTGAGAATCGATATTCATTCCTAGAAATTTTGCGTTTGTTACACAGTCTATAGAGGTGCCATCTACATTTAATTTAACATTGACAGTTTTTCTCTTCAAACTGAAAGTCACGGCATTAATTTTCTTTATGTTCAATGTCACTTTATTGCTTATTGACCAGTCATGAAATTCCTTGAGAGTTTCATTTGCTTTCTTGGCAAGGAGTTCTTTTGTTTTCTCGGTAACTATAATATTGCTGTAATAAATGAAGAGAATTTTTTCACCATGAGTAACACTAGTGGGAAATTCATTGATGTATATCAGGAATAGTATTGGTCCTAATATGCTACCTTGCGGAACCCCTATATTAATGTATTTTGAGTCTGGTAGGTGTTTTACCAAATGTTTAGATCTATTTGAAGTATGTGTTATCTCTACTCTTTGTATCCTATCTTCTAGGTATGATCGAAACCAGTCATTAGCTACCCCTCTTATTCCTAATGCTTGTAATTTATTTAATGGAATCTTGTGGTCGACTGCATCGTCCCTGCTGTGAAGGATTCATTTATTAGATTTGTTAAGGGGCCTTGTATAATCCCCATGCATTGTTTCAGTACAAGCATTGGTACTTCATCTTTCATCTAAGCCTACTGACTTTTTATTTTTTAGTTTTTGAACAGTTTTATTGACTTCATTCTCTGTAGTTGCAAGTAACAACATTGTATTTAGTGCAGCATTATTTACAGGTGCTATATTTGTTTTGGGCAATTTTTGCCGTAATTTCTTTGCAATATTTGAAAAATTCTCGTTTACATAGTTTGCTAAGTGTTGTGGGTCATTCATTACGTTATCTCCCTCCCTTAGCAGTATGTTATTCTGCAATTGTTTGCCTCTCCCCATTTCCTTTTTGTTCAAAGCAAAGAGATCTCTGGGACGAGCGACTTGTTAGAAACCGCGCGCCACTCTACGAACAAAGTACGTTGCCAATGTAAAAAAATTATTCCACTGGATCCTCACCAGTGGCTGGTCTCTGGTGAAACTGCTTCCATACTAAGCATACTGGGAGACTGAACTGGTCAAAATACTGGTTTGCATAACTGCCTATGAAGAAGGGACTGCATTTGAAGGATGTTTTTGCGCTGACCGAAATTCACATCTATACCCTGAAATCGTGTCGAGTTGGTAAACCTATGGACAAAACGCTGTAATATGCGAAAGACAAGTATATCGAGCAGTTTACATTATCTTGTTCCATCTGGTGGTATCATCATCACAGAAACTGCAGTGTCTTCTTATACGTTCTCTTCGTCATATACAAGCTATTGTGGTCAGAAAATCACCGATTAAAACTGTTCTGGTGTAATCTAGTACGACTTCAGAGAACACCTTCGTCGCCACATCCGCAAATGTTCCTTGTTGATTATTCCAGAACATGAGACGACTGCTACAATACTGTCTGTATGAGAAAAACTTCGTCTGATTCTGGGCTCAAACGTCCCGGTTGGCTCTTCTAAAATTGCAAATAGAGATGACAGCAAGTGTCCATCTGCGGATACCGTTTACGTTATTGAGTAGCTGTGCGTCGTGTTACTGATGGACTCTATGACTATGTCGACATCTTTCATCCCTTTTTTTGGCAAGAGATTGACCTGACGTGAGTTCTAAACTAAACCTGCTCTGATCTATATCGTCCACATTCTGTCTGCCGACCATTTCCATACTAGCTCTTGTAAATAAGTTCTTCACATGCAACAAATATGGCTGTTTCATTACCCAGCTTTTTGGTTGTAGTGACATGGATTATTTTTCTTGACACATTACCATGTTTCATCTTGAAAGTGTACACCCATCCGGCAGATGCTTTAAACGTTTTTAGTCCTATCTCCATTCCAGCTGAACAACACACTGCTGTATATTAACACCATGGATCATCATCTTTTTTCTGAAAGAGTGATTAAATTTATCTAGACAGAGTGTGCTGACTTGGGAAAGCTTGTTTTTGTGTGTATCCTGGTATGTACTCCAAATGTACAGATCTATCTTTGTGTTAATAATTTAAAAGTTGGTCTTGGCAGACTTCAAATACAGATTCCCCTTCTCTCCGCTTTTTCAAAAGGCGACAGTTCGATTCATACAGTACACTCCTCAGTTAGTAGTAGGACTGAGTATGTGTCAGCTCACTCCGCATTGTTGCCAAATTTATTCAATATGGCGGCGATGACGTCATCCAAGATGGCGGCATGTAGACTTGGCAACAGAGCATGTCGTCATCCAGGATGGCCGATTTTGGCGGGAAGATAGACCAATTGTGCTATGTCCACTAACCTAACCCCAGAAAAAATAGCGGGAATTTTGAGTTTTGGCGCGAAAATAGGTCAATTTGGCTACGTCCACTAACCTAACCCTCCAGAAGAAATTGGCGCCAAATTCAAATTCCAACAAGATAATGCATGCAAAACCTTACTTGTCTTTATTATTATTCATTATCATTGATTATCATTTATTTACATTCATTATCATTTATATCATTCATGTGTGTATGCAGTCCAACTGTGTTAGTTCATACCCCTGCCACTAGAGAGCGCCGCCGTGACGTCAGGTAAGATGGTTGATTTTGCCTGCACATCCAGTCTTTGCTGAGCTGTCATTGTCAAACAATCACCATGTGTTTGATCACAGAGATGAATGTGGGTGATAGAGCAGCTTTCAATAACTGCATTTCATGTAGACATTCGAGGGAGGACTGTAGCCACAGTTCACTACATGAGGTGTGGAAGCATATGATAATGGAGGAGTGTCGGAGGAATAAGTACAAGAATTCTGTTCAGCAGATTTCGGCAATGCAGAGGGATGGAGCCAGGATGCATCCTGCAACCAGCATATACTCATGCTCATGCACAAACTGCAGACATATTTACCATCAAGCATTCTCTCTTCCAAAACGCAAGAGACGCCCAGTTGATGTCAAATCACTTCAGTCTAAACATATTCATATACTATGTATATGCCATTGAAGATCATCCTGCAGAATGTGTTCAATCAATGAGTTAATGGTGCTTGACTGCGATGAGTTTAGCAGCGGTGTAGTTTGCAAGCATACAGCCGAGGACTGCCTCCATAGCCTCCTACATGTGGAATGGAAGCGCTCATTAATTCTCGAACACATGAACAAAAATACTGTTCTCCAAATAAATTCTTTGCAGTGAGATGCTATAAAAAAGCATTACCCATCTCATGGAAACATCTGCTACTGTTGGAATTGCTTGTCTTTTCTAAAGCCTACATATAAGCTCCCAGCCCACAAGAGACGACTGCATCTCATACAGCAGAGCGAAGAACTGATCTAGTTCACGAGTTCACCGCTAGAGTACACTTCGATATGTCACATGGTCACATCATTCAGCCAATAGGAGCACAACATCATGATGACGTAGGTGTCTTGTATATAAGGAGGACTCAGCAGCTCCTCAGTCTTTGTCCCAGTCAGTATTATTATTATTATTATTATTATTATTATTATTATTATTGCCTCAAGCTATGTGTTATTTATTTTTATTTATTTATTTATTTAAATGTCAAGTTCCGTAGGACCAAATTGAGGAGCGAATCTCCAAGGTCATGGAACGTGTCAGTACATGAACTTACAACATAAAAATAATAACAGATAAAAATAAATGTTCATGTACCCGAAAGAAAATCAGTACATAAGTTTAAGCAAACGCTATCAGCAATACAGGGTGATTCAAAAAGAATACCACAACTTTACGAATTTAAAACTCTGCAATGACAAAAGGCAGAGCTAAGCACTATCTGTCAGCGAATTAAGGGAGCTATAAAGTTTCATTTAGTTGTACATTTGTTCGCTTGAGGCGCTGTTGACTAGGCGTCAGCATCAGTTGATGCTAAGATGGCGACCGCTCAACAGAAAGCTTTTTGTGTTATTGAGTACGGCTAAAGTGAGTCGACGACAGTTGTTCAGTGTGCATTTCGAACGAAGTATGGTGTTAAACCTCCTGATAGGTGGTGTATTAAACGTTGGTATAAACAGTTTACAGAGAATGGGTGTTTGTGCAAAGGGAAAAGTTCTGGACGGCCGAGAACGAGTGATGAAAATGTAGCACGCATCCAGCAAGCATTTGTTCGCAGCCCAGGAAAATCGACTCGCAGAGCTAGCAGAGAGCTGCAAATTCCACAATCAACTGTATGGAGAGTCCTACGAAAAAGGTTAGTTATGAAACCTTATCGTCTGAAATTGGTTCAAGCACTGTCTGCAGCTGATAAGATTAAAAGAATCGATTTCTGTGATTTTATCCTTGCTCAAATGGAAACAGATGAATCTTTCTTTTCAAAGATTGTGTTTAGTGATGAAGCAACTTTCCACACTAACGGGAAAGTCAACCGTCACAATGTCTGTATATGAGGCACTGATAATCCGCGGGAAACAACTCAGTATGAATGTGACTGGCCTAAGGTGAATGTTTTCTGTGCCATTTCAGCCAATAAAGTTTTTGGTCCCTTTTTCTTCGAAGGTGCTACTGCAACTGGACTACAGTATCTGGAGATGTTAGAGAATTGGCTGTTCCCTCAGCTCGAACAAGAAGCACAACAATTCATATTTCAGCAGGATGGAGCGCCACCACATTGGCACTTATCTGTCCATAACTACCTGAACGTCAACTACCCGAGGTGATGGATCGGCAGCCCGTGACAGAGTACTTCATCACTGGCCTCCAAGAAGCCCTGATCTTACCCCCTGCGATTTTTTCTTATGGGGGTATGTTAAGGATATGGTGTTTCGGCCACCTCTCCCAGCCACCATTGATGATTTGAAACGAGAAATAACAGCAGCTATCCAAACTGTTACGCCTGATATGCTACAGAGAGTGTGGAACGAGTTGGAGTATCGGGTTGATATTGCTCGTGTGTCTGGAGCGGGCCATATTGAACATCTCGGAACTTGTTTTTGAGTGAAAAAAAACCTTTTTAAATACTCTTTGTAATGATGTATAACAGAAGGTTATATTATGTTTCTTTCATTAAATACACATTTTTAAAGTTGTGGTATTCTTTTTGAATCACCCTGTACAATGAGAATCATCTTAATTTTGCAAGGAACTCCTCGACAGAATAGAAGGAGTGACCCATGAGGAAACTCTTCAGTTTCGATTTGAAAGCGTGTGGATTACTGCTAAGGTTTTTGAATTCGAGTGGCAGCTTATTGAAAATGGATGCAGCAGTATACTGCAAACCTTTTTGCACAAGAGTTAAGGAAGTCCAATCCAAATGGAGGTTTGATTTCTGCCGAGTATTAACCGATTGAAAGCTGCTTATTGTTGGAAATAAACTAATATTGGTAACAAGAAACGACAATAAGGAATGTACATATTGAGAGGCCAATGTCAAAATACCCAGACTTGTGAAAAGAGGTCGACAAGAGGTTTGTTTACTCATACCACTTATTGCCTGAACCGCCAATTTCTGAGCCAAAAATATCCTTCTAGAATGGGAAGAGTTACCCCAAAACATGCCACCATACGACATAAGTGAATGAAAATAAGCAAAGTAGACTAATTTACGTGTCGAAATATCACTCACTTTCGATATCGTTCGAATACTCAAAATGGCAGTATTAAGTCTTTGAACAAGATCCTGAACGTGGGCTTTCCACGACAGCTTACTATCTGTCTGAACGCCTAGGAATTTGAACTGTTCAGTTTCACTAATCATATGCCCGTTCTGTGAGATTAAAACGTCAGGTTTTGTTGAATTGTGTGTTAGGAACTGTAAAAACTGAGTCTTACTGTGATTTAACGTTAGTTTATTTTCTACAAGCCATGAACTGAGGTCATGTACTGCTCTACTTGAAACCGAGTCAATGTTGGACACAACATCCTTTACTACCAAGCTAGTGTCATCAGCAAACAGAAATATTTTAGAGTTACCCATAATACTAGAGGGCATATCATTTATATAAATAAGGAACAGGAGCGGCCCCAACACTGATCCCTGGGGCACCCCCCACTTGACAGTACCCCACTCAGATCCCACATCACAGCCGTTATCAACATTGTGAATAATGACCTTTTGCTGCCTGTTGCTAAAGTAAGAGATGAACCAATTGTGAGCTACTCCCCTTATTCCGTAATGGTCCAACTTCTGGAGCAGTATTGTGTGATCAACACAGTCAAATGCCTTTGTTAAATCAAAAACTACGCCAAGCGTTCGAAACTTTTTGTTTAGCCCATCCAGTACCTCACAGAGAAAAGAGAATATAGCATTTTCAGTTGTCAAACGACTTCTAAATCCGAACAATACATTTGATAGCAAATCGAGTGATATAAAATGATCAATTAACCTTACATACACAGCCTTTTCGATAACTTTTGCAAACACTGATGGCATAGAAATAGGTCTAAAATTATCTACATTATCCCTTTCTCCCTTTTTATAAAGCGGCTTTACTACTGAGTACTTCAATCGCTCAGGAAACTGATCATTCCTAAAGGAAAAATTACAAATATGGCTAAATACAGGGCTAACATGTGCAGCACAGTACTTTAATATTCTACTAGACACTCCATCATAACCATGAGTGTCCTTAGTCTTCAGTGATTTCATTATTGTCTCAATCTCCCTCTTGTCTGTATCACAGAGCAGTATTTCAGTCGTCAATCCCGGAAAGGCATTTGCTAAGAAACTTATATGATTTCCTGTAGATACTAAATTTATATTTAATTCACCAGCAATGCTCAGAAAATGGTTATTAAATACTGTACATATATCTGATTTATCACTAACAGAAATATTATTACTGCAAACTGACTTTATATCGTCAATCTTGTGCTGCTGACCAGACACTTCCTTCACAACTGACCATATGGCTTTAATTTTATCCTGTGAATTAGCTATTCTATTTGCATACCACATACATTTTGCCTTGCTAATAACATTTTTAAGCACCTTACAATACTGTTTGTAATGGGCTACTGTAGCTTGATTGTGACTACTTCTAACATTTTGATATAACTCCCGCTTTGTTCTACATGATATCCTTATCCCACTAGTCAGCCAACCGGGCTGTCCATTACTGCTAGTACCCCGTTTAGAATGTTCTAATGTAAAGTAACTCTCAAAGAGCATGAGAAATGTGTTATGGAAAGCATTGTATTTATAATCTATATTACCAGCACTATAAACATCTTGCCACTCTTGTTCCTTGACAAGTTTTGAAAAACTCTCTATTGCTGTTGGATTAACTTTCCTACGTAGTTTGTAATTAAATACGACATTGGCTAGAGTACAAAAACTTTTTAGTGTTAGAATTTGTGCATCATGGTCTGAAAGGCCATTCACCCTTTTACTAACAGAATGCCCATCTAGTAATGAAGAATGAATAAAAATATTGTCTATGACTGTGCTACTGTTCCCCTGCACCCTAGTTGGAAAAAACACAGTTTGCATCAGATCATATGAATTTAGGAGATCTACCAACATCCTTTTTCTTGCACAATCATGTACAAAATTAATATTGAAGTCACCACATAGAACTACATACTGGTACTTCCTACAAAGTGAATCAAGAACCCTCTATAGCTTAACCAAAAATGCTTTGAAGTCGTAGTTAGGGGACCTAAAAACAACAGGAATTAGAAGTTTAGTTTCACTAAATTCAACTAATGCTGCACAACTTTCAAATATCTGTTCAGTGCAGTGTCGTGATATGTCTGTGGACTCAAATGAAATACTGTTTTTTACATACACAGCCACTCCCCCACCCTGCAAGGAACTCCTTGAGAAACAGCCAGCTAATCTGTAGTCTGGTAAAGGAAGCCTCTGAATTATCAAATTGTTTAAGTGGTGCTCTGATATACCAATAAATTCAGAGTTAACAGTTAGTGCTTCAAAATATCTTCATGTAAGACTTGAAGTTTCATGACACGGTAGCTTGGCAACTGTTTTAGTGCTGGAAAATGTACTCAAAAATATTAAAGTGAAATTTTCTGACTACGAGTGGAATGAACTGTGTCGTGTAAAATCACAGATCAAGAAACATATGACTACCGAATATTATCCATCCCAATCCTACCAGGACGTGTACTGTGACACTCTAACTGTGAGTATTCCATCAATGTATGATTATGCTACACTAAGAATTGAAAGTGCAGACAGTTATAGTATATTCATGCAGCACTTGACTGCTGATAACTTGAATGAGATTTTCACTCTGCAGCGGAGTGTGCGCTGATATGAAACTTCCTGGCAGATTAAAACTGTGTGCCCGACCGAGACTAGAACTCGGGACCTTTGCCTTTCGCGGGCAAGTGCTCTACCATCTGAGCTACCGAAGTACCGGGCGTGAGTCGTGCTTCGGTAGCTCAGATGGTAGAGCACTTGCCCGCGAAAGGCAAAGGTCCCGAGTTCGAGTCTCGGTCGGGCACACAGTTTTAATCTGCCAGGAAGTTTCATATCAGCACACACTCCGCTGCAGAGTGAAAACCTCATTCTGGAAACATCCCCCAGGCTGTGGCTAAGCCATGTCTCCGCTATATCCTTTCTTTCAGGAGTGCTAGTTCTGCAAGGTTCGCAGGAGAGCTTCTGTAAAGTTTGGAAGGTAGGAGACGAGATACTGGCAGAAGTAAAGCTGTGAGTACCGGGCGTGAGTCGTGCTTCGGTAGCTCAGATGGTAGAGCACTTGCCCGAGAAAGGCAAAGGTCCCGAGTTCGAGTCTCGGTCGGGCACACAGTTTTAATCTGCTGATAACTTGTTCAATCATGGCTTTATCTAGTACGATAGAGAGACTAAATAGATGCTGTCCATATGTTCAAGCAGTATATAGTGACATCATTAACTGGCTTCACACATGTAGCACCCACATAGAAGATATAGAACATTGTTTTAGTACCTGTCAACACCAGTGCCCAAGTCTTGTGCTATTCCTCGAATAGGTATTTAAAATGTTGAACTCGAATTTACTGATGGAATACCTGATTATTGCAATACACAAATAACATTACGAGATATACGTGCTGAATTTGAAGCATACAAAAAGCAACTATTTTCCTAATACTGTACTTCCCCTGCACCATTTAAAAAACAATCAACTAATTTTTCTCATGCTGATCATATTTGTAAATATTTTAATTAATAAATATAGTATTTTATAATATTAAATTTGTGATTGTGTTTTTTTATTTGTCAAGACGAAATGTCAACAACGTTAATCTATATGACAGCCTCCCCATTAAATATACCACCTGGAGTTCACACACGACTTTGTTGTAGGTCCTGTGATGATGACCAAGACGAGAAGACTAATAAGTATGGACTACTCCTACCTGACAACATACGAGCTGTAATTGTAGGTCCTTCCAACTGTGGTAACACAAATGTCCTCATGGCTCTGTTAACACATATAGACGAAGTCCGCTTCGAACACCTTTGTGTCTTCTCCAAAACACTCTTTCAGACCAAGTACCAGTTACTGCAGAAAATATTAGATGGAGTAGACAGTGTAACGTACAGAGCATTCACTGAAAGCGACGACATACCCCCACCTGAAGAGGTAAAGCCTAACACTGTCTTCATATTTGACGATGTCACTGTTGAAAAGCAAGATCAAATTCGTAAATATTTCTGCTTTGGCCGTCATATGGGGGTTGATGTATTTCATCTGAGTCAGACGTATTCCAGGATCCCAAAACATCTGGTAAGGGATAATGCAAACCTCATTATAGCATTCAAACAAGACAATCTCAATTTAAAGCACATTTACCATGCTCACGTAGGGACCGATATGTCATACAATGAATTTGTAAAGACATGCACCGATTGTTGGAACCACTCACAATACAGCTTTCTTGTTATTGATAAAACTCGCAAACTGAATTACAGTAAGTATAGCAGGAACTTTCGATACTTCCTCCGTATATAAACGTGCAAAATAGCTTAGTTTGTCATTGACACTACAGCATGGACAAATTCGTATGCATGGTGCACGCTCAGTCTGAGAGGTTAGGTGTGCAGAGACAGAATGCTCGCATATACTCCGATATCAAATGTAACAATCTTGAAGCGAGACTCGTTAAGGTTGTAAGGGGATTAAAGGACACTCAGAAACTTCTTGCCATTAACCAAAACCGGATAGAGAACAGAATTAGCGCAATTGAGCAGCAGATAGAAGCCAAGGCTGTTGTTATTGAAGAAGATAGTGTAGGAAACAAAAGAAAGAAGAACAATAAAGCATATATAAAACCACGTGATATTCAGAGCTCTCATTAGTATCCTTCGAGATGTCGACAAAGCATAAAGTCATTCAGGCACGCAAAGCAGTTCAACATAAATTACGTTTGCTTTAGTTGGGACATATCGATTGCGAGCAAACTCTAAAAGAAACTTTTAAACCCGTTATCGAATCTATCACCAAGATGGCTTCACATGAGAAAGATCCAATAGCAGAATTAACAAAGCAATATCCACCCGTTAAGATAGATAGAACATTTGGTGTCAGCAGGGAGAGACCGCACATGCTAAGCTCTCAAACTATAAATTTATCCTATAGCACAATACACATCGGGGATACAGAGTTTAAAAGAACGCCTGGCTTAATGAACCTAACCTTCCTAAGGCCATCAAAAAACTTAAAACACTCTGCCGATGATTGCAAAGTCTATCGTGAAATACATCACTTGACTGATCTGAATAAAAATCCTGACGGAACACTGAGAAAGCCGGAAAACTCTAATTACACGACCATTATACAACCTTTACTGAATGAACAACCTAAAAGCATCAGTGAGGGTGTAGACTTCAAGCATAAAGGAGTGATCAATCAAGTCCTGCAGTATAAATATTTCAATGACCCAGATGAACTAGTAGACAGACTTCGACTGTTGATGGCTTCGGCTGCTGTGGGCAATACAGCTCATTTGAATGAGGTTGTTTCGATAATCTCTGAGCTTCGAGAGAGAGATATCATCGAATAAGTATGGAGACAGTAGTTTTAGAACTGCACAAGCCAGCACGCAAAACATACCCTCGCAGACATGTTATCATTAAAGAGCTGGATGACTTGTCGCAAGCTGATCTTGTAGATATGAGTCAATATTCACATGATAATAATGGTTTAAAATACATTTTAATGGTTATTGATATATACGCTAAATTTGCATGGGCATTACCTGCGAAAACTAAAGTTGGTAGAGATGTTGCTTTGGTATTTGAGCGTTTGCTACAGATGGGAACGAATCGATGCCCAGACAATCTTCAAACCGATCACAGTGGCGAGTTATGCCCAGACAATCTTCAAACCGATCACAGTGGCGAGTTTTACAATGAACACTTCAAGACCATTATGGAGTGGTACGGGATACATCACTACTCTGCGTTTACCCACCTGAAAGCTAGCATCGTGGAGCGTTTGAACAGAACAGTCAAAGCCCAAATGTGGATGCAGTTTAACCTTCAGGGTTCGTACAAGTGGTTAGATATCCTCCCACAGATAATTGCACGTTATAATTGAACCAACCATAGTACAATAAAAATGAGACCGATCGACGTTTGCGATAATTCACTCATGGACACAGTATGCTTCCGCATTAAAATGCTGGACCCTCGCAAACATAGATTCAATGTAGGCGACTTAGTACGTATTTCAAAACAGAAGACAGTGTTCGAGAAATCGTACTTACCAAACTGGTCCCCTGAGATATTCACAGTATCCAAAGTGCAGAGAACGAACCATAGGACATATATCTTAAAGGACGGTAAGGGTGAAGAAATCGCAGGGTGCTTTTACATGGAGGAATTGCGAAAGAGTTCTGAACCAAATGTATTTGTCATTGAGTGCGTGATAAAACGTTGCGGGAATAGAGCGCTAGTTAAATGGTTAGAATTTCCATCATCAGAAAACAGTTGGATTGACGCTGCCAAGTTGATACATAACAGGGGGCCTAGCCCTCTATCTCCTCAGTAGCGTACCATGCATGATAGGAGGCACATCATAATAAGAGGTGGAGGTGGTGTTCTCGACAAATTGCCTGTTGAATTACACATCCCTGGATATAGCTTCTGTGGGCCTGGAACAAAGCTTCAGAAACACCTGGCACGTGGTGATAAAGGTATTAAACTACTAGATGAAGCCTGTCTTGAGCACGACCTCACTTATGCTGCAAATAAGGCTCTCTCAGCACGCCATGTCGTTGACCAAATATTAGCAGATAAAGCCAAGCAAATAAGGTGAAGAAAAGATCTCAGAATAGGCCAACGTGTTGCTGCATTCATAATTGATAAAACAATGCGTGGAAAAATTGGGCTTGGGGGTGACCAATTTCAAACGAATTATGAAAGCAGTGCGAACAGCTTTGAGGGCGAAGAACAATAAGAACAAGCCCGGTTGCTTGAAAAACTGTATTCTCACTTCGATGTGTGCAGCTAAACGTGTGTTGAATGGTAGGACCAAGAAGAAGAACAAGACTTCAATTAAACCACCTAGGGTCCTGCCACTATCAAAGACTTCAGGTGGAATTATCCCGTTCCTCGTTCCAGCCCTTGCAGCCCTGTCCGCTGTATGTTCGCTTACAGGTGGGGCCGCAGCTGTCGCCAAAACGGTGAAAACGCGCAGAATGCACAGGCTCAACTAGAGGAAGCCAAAAGACATAATTGCACTATGGAGGCAGCGGCCATTGGTAAAGGTCTCTACTTGAAGCCATACAGGAAAGGATTAGGTCTTTTCATAAATAAAAAAGAAGTCCATTAGTTATCGTACCTGATGGAGTGCTCACGAATAAAGATCTAGTTAAAATTCTTAAAGAAAAACTTCACATTACCACATTCTGAGGGGTCTTTATGCACGATACATTACCGAAGACCATGTGGCGGACTAATGAGTGCGAAATTGTAAATTTAGATGTTGCTGGTGGTCCAGGGACCCATTGGGTGGCGTATGTTAAGAAAAGTGCAAATACAATGCAGTATTTCGATTCATGCAGGGATTTACAGCCACCTGAAGAATTACAACGCTACTTCACCAGCAAAATACGCGTCTTCTACAATTTCCGGCGATATCAGGACTTTAACACATACCTGTGTGGGCATCTATGCGTTATGTTCCTCATCACAGCAATGGCGAACGCCCAGAATGCGCGCTATATTTAGACCAAGAAGTCCCAAATGCGCGCTTTCTCCTATCCTCATCAGAGCAGGTGTGCCAGATATAAAAGAGCTGTCACTGAACGGATGGCCATCATTTGATGTTTAGATGCAATGTGGTACACTCTGACTTTAAAAGAGCAAGGATCAGTATTACGTGCTAATTACTTTCCACCCATTGATTTAAGTACAGGGGTGTGGAGTATTGTGCTAATTGGTCTAGAGACATATAACAGAATTCCAAATATCACAAAGAGCAACAATAAACTTCATCTTGAAATTGACGGCCAGAACGAGATTCTACAAATACAACCTGGTGCCTACAGTATTGATGATTTAAACGAAGTCTTAAAACAGTCAGGAAAAGGTATTGAACTACGGGCAAACATTAATACCCTTAAATCTGAAATACAGACAGAGAGTGCTATGATTGGCTTTACACAGAAAGATTCAATAGGTCCACTGCTAGGTTTTGCAAAGGATCGTGTTTTGGTGAAGGACGCCAGTAAATTTTACTCATCTGATCAAGCTGTAGATATACTGCCAGTGAGCACAATCCACATTGAGTGTAATATTGCCACAAACTCATACCTGAACGATAATTTGATTCACTCAGTTTATGGATTCCTTCCTACAGTCGGTACAGGGTATAAAATAGTTCAAGCCCCCACAAATGCTGTATATCTCCTGGTGACAGTTCAGACATTGGACTACCTAGAATTGCGTATTGTGGACCAGCATAATCAGCTTGTTAACTTTAGAGGAGAAGAGATCATTGCACGCTTGCATCTAAGGCGAGATGGGGATAAAGTATAAAGCTAGCACATCAAGCTCACAAACTGTCAGTGTATCGCAGAAGGGCGAGGTGATAACACGCCATAATCACGAATTCCTCATTTCAGCAGGTTCAAAACCGCAGACTGACATCGCTCAACGTAACTCAGTCAGTAGAGTATGATGACCAAATTATACATCATGAATACCACTCACACAAACCCTACGCCTCAAACACATTTAACAAAAATGATGAAATTAGGATTGTTATCCAGCATCATGATGCAGTAACACTGCCTTGCAAGAGCTCCCTGTTTCTGGACTGCACATTTAAGAACGCT